>NC_090266.1:102235309-103704059 GCF_040414725.1 Anabrus simplex | reverse complement strand
TCTCTTGGTTTACCCTTTCTCACTTTTTCAACCGCACTTGCAAATATTCCACCACCAAGTTGTGGTCTGAATCTACATCTGTTCCAGGGTATGGTTTTGCATTCTTTAGACAGTTTCTGTACCTATTCTGTATCATGATATAATCGATTTAATACCTCTCACTATTCAGCCTGGATGTCCACGTATAACTCCATCTCTTGTGATGTTCGAACAAAGTGTTCCCAATCACAAGTGAGTTTCCTTTGCAGAAATTAACCAACATTTCACCCCTGTCGTTCCTTGCACCCAGTCCGAATTTTCCAACTACTCCTTCTTTTCTTCCTTCACCAACCACTGCATTACAATCCCCCATTACAATAATGCAGGCACTTCTCTTCTATTTTACCATAAGTTCTTCAATCTTTTCATAGTATCCTTCTAGTTCTTCATCCTTGTGTTGGCTTGTTGGCATGTAAACTTGTTCTTGTATTAGAACAACATCCTTCTTGTCACCCTTTAATCTAATCATCATCAATCTATCATATATATAGTCCACCTTTAATACTTTGTTCTTCAGCCGTTTTCCTATCATAAATGCCACGCCATTACTACCGCCAGTTTCATTTCCTGAATAAAACAACCTGCAGTTTCCACTTTATACCTCACCACAGCTTCTCCAACTCACTTCACACATTCCTAAGGCGTCTAGTCGATTTTTCTTCATCTCTTTTTTAGCATTTTCCGGTTTGCCACCTTGTAGCAATGTTAGAGTATTCCATGTTCCTATCCTTCTTTTCTCTTCCTTCTTCCTAACCTGCTTTGACCTTCGTTTCTCATCTCCCTTCAACTTATCTTTGGTTTGTCTCACTGTTATCTCGTCTCGGAGATCTGATTGAGGGAAAGTTTACTTCCGGAATCATTTACACAAAGAGCCATACCATGTGTTTTCTGGGAAATATAATATGGTAGTATCCCGTTACTTTCCAAATGGGCAAGGAGCCGCCCAACCTAATAGGTGATTATCCCATTGTGACCGAAAGTGTTCACATCCATTGTAATTGAGCCAGCAATTGTAGATTCCAATTCCTAGGCAACGCCGCGCCGGTGATAGCATGCAGAGTGCCCGTCTTTGTCATGGTTTCCACGGCATTGATGGCAAATAAAACAAACTTGCCGGCACTTAAGGCAAATGCAAATGCAGTAAATAAATATATCGAGTGTCTCTCTTAGGGGGTCTAGTAGTGGTATCTATGGATTGGAGACAAAGCAAGATGACTAACGCCTACGGCATAAAGGACGCAGAAGACTTCTCTTAAAAACCAAAATCAAACGATCACAAATTCCTCAGACAACACCAACACACACTCAATACATTTCACATTATCACAAACACTGCCAGGAATCCGGTCACGAAGCACAGTTCCCCCTTATAGATGGATATATTATGTACTAACCTTTTTGTTCTTAACCCACAGATGTCTTGTCAGAGACAAAACCACCCTCTCACCTAATCTGTGCTCTCCGAACTCTTCTTCAAGATACTCATTCTTCCCCTGATACATTTGAAATGGGAGAATGAATCCCTTCTGGTCAGCTAAACACCAGGGTTTGTAAACCCGCTTGTTGGGCTTGGCAAGATTGTACTGTTTTAGAGAAGTGCGTCCTTTGAATAGCACAACGGAATCGTCCACACTTACTTCCCGAGTCCATTCTTATACAGATTGAATCTTCTTATTACTATGAAAGGTCTTACTTTGTGTAGCCTGACTGGCTTCTCTATTGACACTGCACTGTAATCATTCACATGAATATACAATATGATCTCATGAAATCTTGCCCTCATCATTGCAACTGCAACTAAATCCACATCAAGGTCTCTAGCAGATGACCAAAAGTTTTGTAAAATGGTAATCCATGGTAACCGATCATAAAATGAAGACCAATAAACACTGAGAGCTCACTGTCCTCATTTCTTCCGTCAAGACTAGGAGTTTTACACACACATCACTATTGCAATCACTCACATCAGATAATGCTCCAGTATCTGTAATACCAGGCAGTAAATTGCTAATACCATCCATTGACCTTATGTTTACTTATGATATCCTGTTATACAGTTCATGGATAATTAACACATCACTAAAACACAGCCTGGAACGATAACATCTGATCAATATAAACAAACCATGGTTACCAAAGAGAACATGAAGTATGGAACACCTTTAATTTTGTCGGTACTTAGAAGTACCTACTACATTTCAAAGAATAAAAGCTAGTTCAAGTGACTCTACAGCACGCTCACAGTTTAATTGTATAATTTACATTGTCTCACACAATAATATGAAAAATAATTATATATTTCTGGCTTCCATCAACTAAAGGAGATCGAAATGTCAGTGCTTGGATACCAGATGAATGTTTGAGTAACTCAAGCTAATTTAGTACTTCTCTCTTGACCGGGCGAGTTGGCCGTGCGGCTAGGGGCACGCAGCTGTGAGCTTGCATCGGGGAAATAGTGGGTTCGAAACACACTGTCGGCAGCCCTGAAGGTCGTTCTCCGTGGTTGCCCATTTCCACACGACGAAAATGCTGGGGCTGTACCATATTTAAGGCCACGGCGGATTCCTTCCCATTCCTAGGCCTTTCCTGTTCCATCGTCTCCATAAGACCTACCTGTGTCGGTGCGACGTAAAGCAAATAGCAAAAAAAGAAAAGATTCTCTCCGGTGTCATTATTACGAATCAATCCACCAAAAACACTCTAATGTCTTTTTTGTAGGTACTGGAGAATACCTACAGAACACAACACAACTGTCCTTGCCTACTATAGTTCTATGTAGGACTAAATATGAGCCAGTACTTGAAGGTACCGCCAGGACACAAAGGGTTTTAATGGACCAGCACGGCATATTTGCGAAGGCTTTTCTCGCGCGGATATTAACCTGTAATTTGTACCTTTAATCAATTAAATATATTACCTCAACAAATATATTGCCAAAATTTCCGTATTGTACATTCCTTGCTTCATGGTGTTTGCATATATCTTTCCGCCAGTGTAGATTTTGTGAAGAACAATCACTTGAAACAACATTTGAAACTTGAAGGTAACATATTGTGTACAGTACTTGGAAATTTCTTCTGTGACTCTTTAAGCTCATACTACCTTTACCTCAAAATGATAAACCTGCTAGGAAAAATGCCTATCTAGACAACATACCGTTGTCTACCGCTACGGTAGCTGTGAAAGCCCTTCAGGAAGTCTGAAAAGCGGTGACAAAAGGGGCTCTGGTTAAAACGCAGCATGTCGTTATGCAAATTGGATACAAAAATGTGTAAGAAAAAAAAGGTATACAATTTTAAATTTTCTAGCAGTTGTATAGTAATATTTGAAGTGATTCTACATGTTATGTGTTGATTGTGTGTGTGAGTACAGAAGATGTAATGAGTAGAATTTTGTAAATGATATAAATTTATTAAGGATGAGCTGTGTGTTTGGTAAAAAAACGTGTAAGTATTAATTGTATAGTACTGCATTTTAGGAAACTTTAGGAAACTTCTTTTTTTTAATTTAGAATTTGGTGCTCGATAATAATGTAGTTTTTGTATCATTTGCCACCTCATTTGCAAATATAGTGATTTGATTTGATTTGATTTGATTTGATTTGATTTGATAGTAACAAATGTACATAAAAGTAATGTAACGTATGGGGTCGTAGAGCCTCTGTTGTCTGTCCATAAAGATCTGTGGCTTAAATTTCCATTTGTATATGAGGGAGCATATAATACCAAAAAATTAAGTATTTTATGTAATTAAATCAGGGTTGGGGTAGAAATTAATGGGTATTGACTAGTATAGACTGATAGAATGTAATTTTCAACTTCTGTAGTGTTAAAGAACCACTTCGTAATTCTAAAAGAGAAAGTATTGATTTAATAGTGATTAATAGTGCTCCCCCTAACTACATTCATAACCTGGGTATTCAAGGAAGAGTATTTTTCCATTTAGTTCCAGAGCAAAGGAAAGCGGATATAAGCAGTCCAGATAGGTACTGACCGGTAGCACTTTTTACCATATTACCGTATCAAAAATAATATAAGGTTGTTTGAAAATGCAACTTTCAAGTACTTTGAGGACAACTTCATGAATGCTTCTCAGTTTGGTTTCAGGGCTGGAAAGTCAATCACTAAAATTGTAGAATATATTACCTCTGAAATAAAAAAATAAAATTTAGTCTCATTAAGATACTGGTGCCACATTTATTGATCTCAGTAAATCTCTTGATATAGTATCACATGATAAAAACATTCTAAATTTAAGCACTATGGGCTTTAACTATCATTAATTAACTCTTTCCTCACAAAATTCAAAAGATAATGGTTGACAATCAACCCTTGGCGTTACTCCAAGTAACAATAGGAGTAGTCGAAGGGTCAGTAGTCAGGCCATTCCTTTCTCTTGTATATAATACTGACTTCCTTGGGAACTTATTAGGCAAGTCTGTTCTGTTTGCAGATGATAATACTCTCATAACAGCAGATGAAGTATTAGAAAATGTAGTTAATCGAAACAGGGAAAGGTTTCAGGAGTCGTTGGCGTGGAAAAAGGGGAATAAACTTCTCTTAAATAGCAACAAAACGAATAAAGTATCTTTCATCTAAACGATACAGCCAGGGAGGACAGCAATAAATCAGTGAAAATGTTAGGATTACACTTAGACTCAAAATTGAGCTGGAATATTCATACACAACATTTGTGTAAGAAACTGTCCTGCGTAATATTTTGATTGCCAAAACTGAAAAAAATATGTTAGCAAACCTCAAATAATATCTGCTAACTATGCTTCCTTCCATTCACATCTACAGTATAGAACAATAACGAGGGGAAATTCCAAGAGGGCTCAGAGTGTTCTTTTATGGTAAAAATAAGTATCAGGCGCGTATAGGAAATTTAGGACAAGCAATCATAAAAGGACATTTTCCAGGGACTGAAAATAATAACTCTTCCCTCGGTATACACTTACCGGTTCATAATAGACATATAAGAAAACCTACTTAATTACCCATTAAGGAAGAGTGTACATCAACATAATACAAGACGAGAAAATTATATAGACACTCCTTATGTAAGATTAAAGAAAATGCAGAAATATCATAATTACATGGAATTATATTCTTCAACAAGCTCCCTTTGGAATTAAGAGATATTACATGTAATAAATATCATTTTTGGTCCGTATTGATGATGTAGATTGAAATAATAACATTAAGTTATTTATTAGACCACCTAATCAATACAAAATCGTCTTGGATGATTTACATAAATTTGTTAGCTAATAGTGGGACATGTTTCGCCTTCTCTGAAGGCATCATCAGCCATAGTCTTAACCTTAAATTAAAAATAAGCGTCTAAATAACATGTAGTGATGAAATGAATTTTAAAATCTTGAAGAGATTTGAAGTAAAATAACATTAAAAATAACAATGATGGTTTGAAAATACAATGTGATGAGATACAATAGTGGAAGTATTAACAAAATTAACCTTAGAAGGCTGCTAAAATAAGTACAATGGAATAAAACAACAGATTGTTATACAACAAGTAGTAAGATTGCATAAAAGTAAAGTTGATAGTAATGGCGGTTATAATTAGACGATGGCGAAAAATCTTATGTAATCAAAGTAAAGAGGAGAGAGTAAAAGTCAAAGTTAGTCGAGAGATCCGAAGTTCATTATGATCTTGAAGATAAAGGATGAAAGTCAGATGCATATGGTGAAGTTGTAGAACACGTTGAGGATATGAAGTTGGTGAATAGAAGTTGAAGAACAGTTTCAAATAGGATCACTATGGACCATCTCAAAATTTGAAGTGATGTTCAAATGTTGTAAATTGTGAGTTTGTAGATATTCTAGTTGAAAAAGCATATACAAGTGGAATCTGTAAATGGAAGCAAGAAACGTAGAGTTAATTGTGTGAAAAGATATTTGAAAAATCTTGAAGTAGAATCGTATGCACTTACCACTTGACGGTGACAAAGATAGCTTGTAATATTATGAGTAAGAAGTATTTGCAACAGTAGACTTCTTGCTACGTGTGTTATAACTGAAGTTTTGTGTTGGAGGGGGATCTGTTTGCGTTGACGTAACTATTAGAGGGGGGCTGCTATTGGTGGGAGGGAAGGAATAGAGTGTATTACTGCGCGTGTTGTAACGGTGTAAGGCTATTGGAGGGAGCGATGTTCCGGTGGGTGTGGCTATGGGTTTATTGGTTGTATTTGAATTAGAGGTACTAGCGGTGGGGGGAAGGGAGGGGGGTATATTAGCTGTAGGGGAGGTGGGAACTCTAATTGATGTGAGGTTGAAGATTTTTAAGAATTTGTTGGTGAGGGAAGTTGATTCTCGTAATAAAATAAGAATCTGTTCATACAAGGGGCTTTTTTTATCAATAGTGTCATTTAGATTTTTATCTTTATTAAAATGTTGGTCGAGGAAAATAAATAAGTTTTCATATTCTGTCATGAGTTTGCTTTTATCAACTCTTTTTAGGATATGGAGGTCTTGTTCTATTGTGGTGAATTTATGCCCGGTGTCCCTCATATGGTTGGCCATTGCGGAGAATTTGTTGTGTTTTTGGGCATTGTAATGCTCGGCGTATCTGGTAGAGAAGCTGCGGCCAGTTTGGCCAACATAAGAAAAATTACATGTAGAGCATTTCAATCTGTATATTCCTGATCCAGAGTAACTATTGTCTGTGATGTTGATAGAGTTGTGATTGAAGAATAAATTGCGATTAGTGTTTTTTGTTGTGTAGGCTATTTTTATTTCGTGCTTCATTAATGAATTGGTTATCGGGTAAATGCTATGGTTAGTGAACGTGAATTTAGCGTATTTTGGTTTGACGGGTTTTAATGGAGTTAAATTGGTAGCTAGTTTTAGTTTGGTTTTATTGATGATTTTATCAATCATATTCGTGTTAAATCCATTGAATTTAGCTATTTCCTTGATGAATAGTAATTCTTTCTTTAAATTAGTAGAGGACATAGGGATCTTTAATGCTCTATATATTAAACTGTGATAAGTGGCTTTTTTATGTGAGTTGGGATGTAAAGAATCATTTTTTATGGTTGTTGGAGAAAAGGTGGGTTTTCTGTATATTTGGAAGTCGAATTTGTTCAATGCTCGTGTGATTTTGATATCTAAGAAGTTCAGAGAGTTATTGAACTCATCTTCTTTAGTGAATTTAATATTATTATCTAAGTTGTTGAGGAATGATAGTATGTTATTGCTGTTGTTGATTTGTTTATCAATGATAGCTATGGTATCATCAACATAGCGATGCCAAAGACAGAGTCCGTTGATGTTATTAATAATCTTACTATGTTCGAGATTATCTAAGTATATGTCGGCTAGTATTCCAGATAACGGGTCTCCCATCGCTAGACCTTCTTGTTTGTAAATTTTCTTATTGAAGGTAAAATAGTTGTTGTCTAAAACGAAATTAAGTAATTTTAACCATTCATCAATTTCGATTTTACTCAATGTGCTATGTTTCAACAGATTGTTTTTTATGATGTTAATAGTATTGTTGATAGGGATATTAGTATACATGTTGGTGATGTCAAAAGAACATAAAACGTGGTTTGGTTGTAGACTGAACTTATTTAGGGAATTACAGAGTTCGATCGAGTTCTTTATGGGGTTGGAGTTGTGAAATTTGAAGTGTTTTTTTAGGAATTTGTGTAGGAATTGAGAGGTTTTATAGGTAGGACTATTGATACTATTAATTATAGGTCGAATGGGGACATCTTTTTTATGAATTTTGGGCAGTGATCTGACTGTAGGTAATTTTGGGTTCATTACAGTTAATTTCTGATAATCTTGATCATTTAAAATGAAGTTAGAATTTTTCAGAAGGTTCTTTAAGTTACGCTGTATTTTGTTTGTAGGATCTTTGTTAATTAAGGTATAGGTATTGTCTGAAAAAAAGGTTTCAGTTTTATTGATGTAATCTTGTTTGTTCATTATTACTATGGTGTTGCCCTTATCTGCTTTTGTAATTACTACGTTGTTGCTATGGATTTTGGATTTCAGGTTTAGAATTTGTTTCGAGACATTGTGGTTATTATTAGATGTTATCTCATTAATCAAAGTTGGGAGTTTCTTTTTTACTTCATATCGTACGTCATTCTGTTTATCAATTGGGATTTGTTTATCGATATTAGTTTCGGTTTCAGCGATGGTAGTGATGATGTCTTCTGCCTTTTTGTGATTAGGCCAATTATGTTTGATGCCTTTATCTAATAGATTTAATTCTTGGTTAGAGAAGGTTGCATTAGATAGGTTGATTGTAGTGGGAATGTTAGTCAAATGGGAAGGGGACACTTTGTTGTTTGTATTTTGGTCAGGAGTTTTACATTTGTTTTCTTGAAGACTAAGTAATTTATGGTTTAGGGTTTTCTGTTTCTTGTCTAATACGTAAGATAGTTTGAGGTCAGTGTACCTTAAAAATGAGCTCCATTCAAGTGGGGGTAATTTCTGAGAGATGGTCAAATGAGTCCTATATAATTGTAAATTTAGTAAAGATTTCTTCTTGTATAATAGTTTAATTTCATTTTTCAACCATATGTTGTTTACTTTCTTTTGAGTGGCATTAGATTTTGAATAGGGATGACTTTTTCTTTGTAAAGATTTGAGAAATTTAGGTACCAACTCTAATTTCAAGCAATCTTTAAGAAACTTGATATCTCTAGAAATCTTGCCTATTTTAATTTTTAGGTTTAAGTACTTGTTAGGTTTTACTATTGCCTGGTTGGCATTGACATTACATGTAATAAATATCATTTTTGGTCCGTATTGATGATGTAGATTGAAATAATAACATTAAGTTATTTATTAGACCACCTAATCAATACAAAATCGTCTTGGATGATTTACATAAATTTGTTAGCTAATAGTGGGACATGTTTCGCCTTCTCTGAAGGCATCATCAGCCATAGCCTTAACCTTAAATTAAAAATAAGCGTCTAAATAACATGTAGTGATGAAATGAATTTTAAAATCTTGAAGAGATTTGAAGTAAAATAACATTAAAAATAACAATGATGGTTTGAAAATACAATGTGATGAGATACAATAGTGGAAGTATTAACAAAATTAACCTTAGAAGGCTGCTAAAATAAGTACAATGGAATAAAACAACAGATTGTTATACAACAAGTAGTAAGATTGCATAAAAGTAAAGTTGATAGTAATGGCGGTTATAATTAGACGATGGCGAAAAATCTTATGTAATCAAAGTAAAGAGGAGAGAGTAAAAGTCAAAGTTAGTCGAGAGATCCGAAGTTCATTATGATCTTGAAGATAAAGGATGAAAGTCAGATGCATATGGTGAAGTTGTAGAACACGTTGAGGATATGAAGTTGGTGAATAGAAGTTGAAGAACAGTTTCAAATAGGATCACTATGGACCATCTCAAAATTTGAAGTGATGTTCAAATGTTGTAAATTGTGAGTTTGTAGATATTCTAGTTGAAAAAGCATATACAAGTGGAATCTGTAAATGGAAGCAAGAAACGTAGAGTTAATTGTGTGAAAAGATATTTGAAAAATCTTGAAGTAGAATCGTATGCACTTACCACTTGACGGTGACAAAGATAGCTTGTAATATTATGAGTAAGAAGTATTTGCAACAGTAGACTTCTTGCTACGTGTGTTATAACTGAAGTTTTGTGTTGGAGGGGGATCTGTTTGCGTTGACGTAACTATTAGAGGGGGGCTGCTATTGGTGGGAGGGAAGGAAGAGAGTGTATTACTGCGCGTGTTGTAACGGTGTAAGGCTATTGGAGGGAGCGATGTTCCGGTGGGTGTGGCTATGGGTTTATTGGTTGTATTTGAATTAGAGGTACTAGCGGTGGGGGGAAGGGAGGGGGGTATATTAGCTGTAGGGGAGGTGGGAACTCTAATTGATGTGAGGTTGAAGATTTTTAAGAATTTGTTGGTGAGGGAAGTTGATTCTCGTAATAAAATAAGAATCTGTTCATACAAGGGGCTTTTTTTATCAATAGTGTCATTTAGATTTTTATCTTTATTAAAATGTTGGTCGAGGAAAATAAATAAGTTTTCATATTCTGTCATGAGTTTGCTTTTATCAACTCTTTTTAGGATATGGAGGTCTTGTTCTATTGTGGTGAATTTATGCCCGGTGTCCCTCATATGGTTGGCCATTGCGGAGAATTTGTTGTGTTTTTGGGCATTGTAATGCTCGGCGTATCTGGTAGAGAAGCTGCGGCCAGTTTGGCCAACATAAGAAAAATTACATGTAGAGCATTTCAATCTGTATATTCCTGATCCAGAGTAACTATTGTCTGTGATGTTGATAGAGTTGTGATTGAAGAATAAATTGCGATTAGTGTTTTTTGTTGTGTAGGCTATTTTTATTTCGTGCTTCATTAATGAATTGGTTATCGGGTAAATGCTATGGTTAGTGAACGTGAATTTAGCGTATTTTGGTTTGACGGGTTTTAATGGAGTTAAATTGGTAGCTAGTTTTAGTTTGGTTTTATTGATGATTTTATCAATCATATTCGTGTTAAATCCATTGAATTTAGCTATTTCCTTGATGAATAGTAATTCTTTCTTTAAATTAGTAGAGGACATAGGGATCTTTAATGCTCTATATATTAAACTGTGATAAGTGGCTTTTTTATGTGAGTTGGGATGTAAAGAATCATTTTTTATGGTTGTTGGAGAAAAGGTGGGTTTTCTGTATATTTGGAAGTCGAATTTGTTCAATGCTCGTGTGATTTTGATATCTAAGAAGTTCAGAGAGTTATTGAACTCATCTTCTTTAGTGAATTTAATATTATTATCTAAGTTGTTGAGGAATGATAGTATGTTATTGCTGTTGTTGATTTGTTTATCAATGATAGCTATGGTATCATCAACATAGCGATGCCAAAGACAGAGTCCGTTGATGTTATTAATAATCTTACTATGTTCGAGATTATCTAAGTATATGTCGGCTAGTATTCCAGATAACGGGTCTCCCATCGCTAGACCTTCTTGTTTGTAAATTTTCTTATTGAAGGTAAAATAGTTGTTGTCTAAAACGAAATTAAGTAATTTTAACCATTCATCAATTTCGATTTTACTCAATGTGCTATGTTTCAACAGATTGTTTTTTATGATGTTAATAGTATTGTTGATAGGGATATTAGTATACATGTTGGTGATGTCAAAAGAACATAAAACGTGGTTTGGTTGTAGACTGAACTTATTTAGGGAATTACAGAGTTCGATCGAGTTCTTTATGGGGTTGGAGTTGTGAAATTTGAAGTGTTTTTTTAGGAATTTGTGTAGGAATTGAGAGGTTTTATAGGTAGGACTATTGATACTATTAATTATAGGTCGAATGGGGACATCTTTTTTATGAATTTTGGGCAGTGATCTGACTGTAGGTAATTTTGGGTTCATTACAGTTAATTTCTGATAATCTTGATCATTTAAAATGAAGTTAGAATTTTTCAGAAGGTTCTTTAAGTTACGCTGTATTTTGTTTGTAGGATCTTTGTTAATTAAGGTATAGGTATTGTCTGAAAAAAAGGTTTCAGTTTTATTGATGTAATCTTGTTTGTTCATTATTACTATGGTGTTGCCCTTATCTGCTTTTGTAATTACTACGTTGTTGCTATGGATTTTGGATTTCAGGTTTAGAATTTGTTTCGAGACATTGTGGTTATTATTAGATGTTATCTCATTAATCAAAGTTGGGAGTTTCTTTTTTACTTCATATCGTACGTCATTCTGTTTATCAATTGGGATTTGTTTATCGATATTAGTTTCGGTTTCAGCGATGGTAGTGATGATGTCTTCTGCCTTTTTGTGATTAGGCCAATTATGTTTGATGCCTTTATCTAATAGATTTAATTCTTGGTTAGAGAAGGTTGCATTAGATAGGTTGATTGTAGTGGGAATGTTAGTCAAATGGGAAGGGGACACTTTGTTGTTTGTATTTTGGTCAGGAGTTTTACATTTGTTTTCTTGAAGACTAAGTAATTTATGGTTTAGGGTTTTCTGTTTCTTGTCTAATACGTAAGATAGTTTGAGGTCAGTGTACCTTAAAAATGAGCTCCATTCAAGTGGGGGTAATTTCTGAGAGATGGTCAAATGAGTCCTATATAATTGTAAATTTAGTAAAGATTTCTTCTTGTATAATAGTTTAATTTCATTTTTCAACCATATGTTGTTTACTTTCTTTTGAGTGGCATTAGATTTTGAATAGGGATGACTTTTTCTTTGTAAAGATTTGAGAAATTTAGGTACCAACTCTAATTTCAAGCAATCTTTAAGAAACTTGATATCTCTAGAAATCTTGCCTATTTTAATTTTTAGGTTTAAGTACTTGTTAGGTTTTACTATTGCCTGGTTGGCATTGACATTACATGTAATAAATATCATTTTTGGTCCGTATTGATGATGTAGATTGAAATAATAACATTAAGTTATTTATTAGACCACCTAATCAATACAAAATCGTCTTGGATGATTTACATAAATTTGTTAGCTAATAGTGGGACATGTTTCGCCTTCTCTGAAGGCATCATCAGCCATAGCCTTAACCTTAAATTAAAAATAAGCGTCTAAATAACATGTAGTGATGAAATGAATTTTAAAATCTTGAAGAGATTTGAAGTAAAATAACATTAAAAATAACAATGATGGTTTGAAAATACAATGTGATGAGATACAATAGTGGAAGTATTAACAAAATTAACCTTAGAAGGCTGCTAAAATAAGTACAATGGAATAAAACAACAGATTGTTATACAACAAGTAGTAAGATTGCATAAAAGTAAAGTTGATAGTAATGGCGGTTATAATTAGACGATGGCGAAAAATCTTATGTAATCAAAGTAAAGAGGAGAGAGTAAAAGTCAAAGTTAGTCGAGAGATCCGAAGTTCATTATGATCTTGAAGATAAAGGATGAAAGTCAGATGCATATGGTGAAGTTGTAGAACACGTTGAGGATATGAAGTTGGTGAATAGAAGTTGAAGAACAGTTTCAAATAGGATCACTATGGACCATCTCAAAATTTGAAGTGATGTTCAAATGTTGTAAATTGTGAGTTTGTAGATATTCTAGTTGAAAAAGCATATACAAGTGGAATCTGTAAATGGAAGCAAGAAACGTAGAGTTAATTGTGTGAAAAGATATTTGAAAAATCTTGAAGTAGAATCGTATGCACTTACCACTTGACGGTGACAAAGATAGCTTGTAATATTATGAGTAAGAAGTATTTGCAACAGTAGACTTCTTGCTACGTGTGTTATAACTGAAGTTTTGTGTTGGAGGGGGATCTGTTTGCGTTGACGTAACTATTAGAGGGGGGCTGCTATTGGTGGGAGGGAAGGAAGAGAGTGTATTACTGCGCGTGTTGTAACGGTGTAAGGCTATTGGAGGGAGCGATGTTCCGGTGGGTGTGGCTATGGGTTTATTGGTTGTATTTGAATTAGAGGTACTAGCGGTGGGGGGAAGGGAGGGGGGTATATTAGCTGTAGGGGAGGTGGGAACTCTAATTGATGTGAGGTTGAAGATTTTTAAGAATTTGTTGGTGAGGGAAGTTGATTCTCGTAATAAAATAAGAATCTGTTCATACAAGGGGCTTTTTTTATCAATAGTGTCATTTAGATTTTTATCTTTATTAAAATGTTGGTCGAGGAAAATAAATAAGTTTTCATATTCTGTCATGAGTTTGCTTTTATCAACTCTTTTTAGGATATGGAGGTCTTGTTCTATTGTGGTGAATTTATGCCCGGTGTCCCTCATATGGTTGGCCATTGCGGAGAATTTGTTGTGTTTTTGGGCATTGTAATGCTCGGCGTATCTGGTAGAGAAGCTGCGGCCAGTTTGGCCAACATAAGAAAAATTACATGTAGAGCATTTCAATCTGTATATTCCTGATCCAGAGTAACTATTGTCTGTGATGTTGATAGAGTTGTGATTGAAGAATAAATTGCGATTAGTGTTTTTTGTTGTGTAGGCTATTTTTATTTCGTGCTTCATTAATGAATTGGTTATCGGGTAAATGCTATGGTTAGTGAACGTGAATTTAGCGTATTTTGGTTTGACGGGTTTTAATGGAGTTAAATTGGTAGCTAGTTTTAGTTTGGTTTTATTGATGATTTTATCAATCATATTCGTGTTAAATCCATTGAATTTAGCTATTTCCTTGATGAATAGTAATTCTTTCTTTAAATTAGTAGAGGACATAGGGATCTTTAATGCTCTATATATTAAACTGTGATAAGTGGCTTTTTTATGTGAGTTGGGATGTAAAGAATCATTTTTTATGGTTGTTGGAGAAAAGGTGGGTTTTCTGTATATTTGGAAGTCGAATTTGTTCAATGCTCGTGTGATTTTGATATCTAAGAAGTTCAGAGAGTTATTGAACTCATCTTCTTTAGTGAATTTAATATTATTATCTAAGTTGTTGAGGAATGATAGTATGTTATTGCTGTTGTTGATTTGTTTATCAATGATAGCTATGGTATCATCAACATAGCGATGCCAAAGACAGAGTCCGTTGATGTTATTAATAATCTTACTATGTTCGAGATTATCTAAGTATATGTCGGCTAGTATTCCAGATAACGGGTCTCCCATCGCTAGACCTTCTTGTTTGTAAATTTTCTTATTGAAGGTAAAATAGTTGTTGTCTAAAACGAAATTAAGTAATTTTAACCATTCATCAATTTCGATTTTACTCAATGTGCTATGTTTCAACAGATTGTTTTTTATGATGTTAATAGTATTGTTGATAGGGATATTAGTATACATGTTGGTGATGTCAAAAGAACATAAAACGTGGTTTGGTTGTAGACTGAACTTATTTAGGGAATTACAGAGTTCGATCGAGTTCTTTATGGGGTTGGAGTTGTGAAATTTGAAGTGTTTTTTTAGGAATTTGTGTAGGAATTGAGAGGTTTTATAGGTAGGACTATTGATACTATTAATTATAGGTCGAATGGGGACATCTTTTTTATGAATTTTGGGCAGTGATCTGACTGTAGGTAATTTTGGGTTCATTACAGTTAATTTCTGATAATCTTGATCATTTAAAATGAAGTTAGAATTTTTCAGAAGGTTCTTTAAGTTACGCTGTATTTTGTTTGTAGGATCTTTGTTAATTAAGGTATAGGTATTGTCTGAAAAAAAGGTTTCAGTTTTATTGATGTAATCTTGTTTGTTCATTATTACTATGGTGTTGCCCTTATCTGCTTTTGTAATTACTACGTTGTTGCTATGGATTTTGGATTTCAGGTTTAGAATTTGTTTCGAGACATTGTGGTTATTATTAGATGTTATCTCATTAATCAAACAACAATCTGTTGTTTTATTCCATTGTACTTATTTTAGCAGCCTTCTAAGGTTAATTTTGTTAATACTTCCACTATTGTATCTCATCACATTGTATTTTCAAACCATCATTGTTATTTTTAATGTTATTTTACTTCAAATCTCTTCAAGATTTTAAAATTCATTTCATCACTACATGTTATTTAGACGCTTATTTTTAATTTAAGGTTAAGACTATGGCTGATGATGCCTTCAGAGAAGGCGAAACATGTCCCACTATTAGCTAACAAATTTATGTAAATCATCCAAGACGATTTTGTATTGATTAGGTGGTCTAATAAATAACTTAATGTTATTATTTCAATCTACATCATCAATACGGACCAAAAATGATATTTATTACATGTAATGTCAATGCCAACCAGGCAATAGTAAAACCTAACAAGTACTTAAACCTAAAAATTAAAATAGGCAAGATTTCTAGAGATATCAAGTTTCTTAAAGATTGCTTGAAATTAGAGTTGGTACCTAAATTTCTCAAATCTTTACAAAGAAAAAGTCATCCCTATTCAAAATCTAATGCCACTCAAAAGAAAGTAAACAACATATGGTTGAAAAATGAAATTAAACTATTATACAAGAAGAAATCTTTACTAAATTTACAATTATATAGGACTCATTTGACCATCTCTCAGAAATTACCCCCACTTGAATGGAGCTCATTTTTAAGGTACACTGACCTCAAACTATCTTACGTATTAGACAAGAAACAGAAAACCCTAAACCATAAATTACTTAGTCTTCAAGAAAACAAATGTAAAACTCCTGACCAAAATACAAACAACAAAGTGTCCCCTTCCCATTTGACTAACATTCCCACTACAATCAACCTATCTAATGCAACCTTCTCTAACCAAGAATTAAATCTATTAGATAAAGGCATCAAACATAATTGGCCTAATCACAAAAAGGCAGAAGACATCATCACTACCATCGCTGAAACCGAAACTAATATCGATAAACAAATCCCAATTGATAAACAGAATGACGTACGATATGAAGTAAAAAAGAAACTCCCAACTTTGATTAATGAGATAACATCTAATAATAACCACAATGTCTCGAAACAAATTCTAAACCTGAAATCCAAAATCCATAGCAACAACGTAGTAATTACAAAAGCAGATAAGGGCAACACCATAGTAATAATGAACAAACAAGATTACATCAATAAAACTGAAACCTTTTTTTCAGACAATACCTATACCTTAATTAACAAAGATCCTACAAACAAAATACAGCGTAACTTAAAGAACCTTCTGAAAAATTCTAACTTCATTTTAAATGATCAAGATTATCAGAAATTAACTGTAATGAACCCAAAATTACCTACAGTCAGATCACTGCCCAAAATTCATAAAAAAGATGTCCCCATTCGACCTATAATTAATAGTATCAATAGTCCTACCTATAAAACCTCTCAATTCCTACACAAATTCCTAAAAAAACACTTCAAATTTCACAACTCCAACCCCATAAAGAACTCGATCGAACTCTGTAATTCCCTAAATAAGTTCAGTCTACAACCAAACCACGTTTTATGTTCTTTTGACATCACCAACATGTATACTAATATCCCTATCAACAATACTATTAACATCATAAAAAACAATCTGTTGAAACATAGCACATTGAGTAAAATCGAAATTGATGAATGGTTAAAATTACTTAATTTCGTTTTAGACAACAACTATTTTACCTTCAATAAGAAAATTTACAAACAAGAAGGTCTAGCGATGGGAGACCCGTTATCTGGAATACTAGCCGACATATACTTAGATAATCTCGAACATAGTAAGATTATTAATAACATCAACGGACTCTGTCTTTGGCATCGCTATGTTGATGATACCATAGCTATCATTGATAAACAAATCAACAACAGCAATAACATACTATCATTCCTCAACAACTTAGATAATAATATTAAATTCACTAAAGAAGATGAGTTCAATAACTCTCTGAACTTCTTAGATATCAAAATCACACGAGCATTGAACAAATTCGACTTCCAAATATACAGAAAACCCACCTTTTCTCCAACAACCATAAAAAATGATTCTTTACATCCCAACTCACATAAAAAAGCCACTTATCACAGTTTAATATATAGAGCATTAAAGATCCCTATGTCCTCTACTAATTTAAAGAAAGAATTACTATTCATCAAGGAAATAGCTAAATTCAATGGATTTAACACGAATATGATTGATAAAATCATCAATAAAACCAAACTAAAACTAGCTACCAATTTAACTCCATTAAAACCCGTCAAACCAAAATACGCTAAATTCACGTTCACTAACCATAGCATTTACCCGATAACCAATTCATTAATGAAGCACGAAATAAAAATAGCCTACACAACAAAAAACACTAATCGCAATTTATTCTTCAATCACAACTCTATCAACATCACAGACAATAGTTACTCTGGATCAGGAATATACAGATTGAAATGCTCTACATGTAATTTTTCTTATGTTGGCCAAACTGGCCGCAGCTTCTCTACCAGATACGCCGAGCATTACAATGCCCAAAAACACAACAAATTCTCCGCAATGGCCAACCATATGAGGGACACCGGGCATAAATTCACCACAATAGAACAAGACCTCCATATCCTAAAAAGAGTTGATAAAAGCAAACTCATGACAGAATATGAAAACTTATTTATTTTCCTCGACCAACATTTTAATAAAGATAAAAATCTAAATGACACTATTGATAAAAAAAGCCCCTTGTATGAACAGATTCTTATTTTATTACGAGAATCAACTTCCCTCACCAACAAATTCTTAAAAATCTTCAACCTCACATCAATTAGAGTTCCCACCTCCCCTGCAGCTAATATACCCCCCTCCCTTCCCCCCACCGCTAGTACCTCTAATTCAAATACAACCAATAAACCCATAGCCACACCCACCGGAACATCGCTCCCTCCAATAGCCTTACACCGTTACAACACGCGCAGTAATACACTCTCTTCCTTCCCTCCCACCAATAGCAGCCCCCCTCTAATAGTTACGTCAACGCAAACAGATCCCCCTCCAACACAAAACTTCAGTTATAACACACGTAGCAAGAAGTCTACTGTTGCAAATACTTCTTACTCATAATATTACAAGCTATCTTTGTCACCGTCAAGTGGTAAGTGCATACGATTCTACTTCAAGATTTTTCAAATATCTTTTCACACAATTAACTCTACGTTTCTTGCTTCCATTTACAGATTCCACTTGTATATGCTTTTTCAACTAGAATATCTACAAACTCACAATTTACAACATTTGAACATCACTTCAAATTTTGAGATGGTCCATAGTGATCCTATTTGAAACTGTTCTTCAACTTCTATTCACCAACTTCATATCCTCAACGTGTTCTACAACTTCACCATATGCATCTGACTTTCATCCTTTATCTTCAAGATCATAATGAACTTCGGATCTCTCGACTAACTTTGACTTTTACTCTCTCCTCTTTACTTTGATTACATAAGATTTTTCGCCATCGTCTAATTATAACCGCCATTACTATCAACTTTACTTTTATGCAATCTTACTACTTGTTGTATAACAATCTGTTGTTTTATTCCATTGTACTTATTTTAGCAGCCTTCTAAGGTTAATTTTGTTAATACTTCCACTATTGTATCTCATCACATTGTATTTTCAAACCATCATTGTTATTTTTAATGTTATTTTACTTCAAATCTCTTCAAGATTTTAAAATTCATTTCATCACTACATGTTATTTAGACGCTTATTTTTAATTTAAGGTTAAGACTATGGCTGATGATGCCTTCAGAGAAGGCGAAACATGTCCCACTATTAGCTAACAAATTTATGTAAATCATCCAAGACGATTTTGTATTGATTAGGTGGTCTAATAAATAACTTAATGTTATTATTTCAATTAAGAGATAAGTCTGAAAAAGTGTAATGGCGTATGGTTCTTAGTGCCGGGAGTGTCTGAGGACAAGTTCGGCTCGCCAAATGCAGGTCTTTTGATTTCACCCCCATAGGCGACCTGCGCGAAATGATGATGAAGACGTCACACAGCCAGCCCCCGTGTCAGCGAAATTAGCCAATGATGGTTAAAATTCTCGACCCTGCCGGGAATCGAACCCGGGCCCCCTCTGACCAAAGGCCAGCACGCTAACCATTTAGCCATGGAACCGGGCGATATGTCCGAGAAATTCATTCAAAAGAGTCTAAAAGGCTGGCTCATTGCAAACATCGTTTACAGTATATAAGAATTTGAAAAAATTGGTAATACGGTAAAGATGTGTAATTATGTGTAAAAATATGTAGATATGTTACTTGTAGTAATAACACGACACTTAGGGCCCTTGAAAGGGCCTTGGCCTGCCAGCGACCGCTGCTCAACCCGAAGGCCTGCAGATTACAAGGGGTCGTGTGTTCAGCACGACGCATCCTCTCGGCCGTTATTCTGGGCTTTCGAGACCGGGACTTGTAGTAATAACATAAAATATTTACTACAGGATATACTCCAAGAGAATGAACGATGTCTAATGACAATGCATTCAATTCTATTGTATTCTATTATATAGTTAGGCCAACTAACCTCCTTGCATCAAGAGGAATTTTGCCGTATACAGACTATGATACTAGAAGTGAAGGCACAAATACACTTTTTAATTGAGAGATGGAAGGGGTGCATTTTCTGTTTTGCTGAGATTCTCCTTGGTACAATTTCCCGAGAGCTCTCCACCGTTCTAATTAGGTAATTAGTCAAGATTGAAGGAGTCATGGCTCGAATAAAGATAGCTTCTACTCCTGTGAATAAGAGAAGTAAATAACCCAAAGAGTTGACATCGTGTTTAATGTTCGGTTGTAATTTATTGATTACCGATTTATATAATCAACAAGCTCAAATCAGAGGCAATTTAGTTTATGGGCAACTCCACTTGTGCCTATATTCATGTTATTGGTCAGGTCGATTGTGAATGCCAGCATCGATATAGCTCATTGTCTAATTTTGTGTTTCCCATAGCTTGAATTCGTTTTGGTGGTATTACCTATCATGAATAACTCAGATATATTGCTGTTGATTTATATTGCATTGTGTGAACACTGTTCGCTGCTGAATATCATAAAACAAATGACGCACAGAATATACGGCTGTGTGAGCATGAATTACATATTTGTGTAATGAAGTAAATAACTCCAGACTGGCGAGTTTACAATGTTATTAAGATTTTGAACGCTTTTAATCTGTATTACGAAGAGAATTTATGACTCCTGTTGGAGACTAGCAAATGTTTGAATATTGTTACGTTCTATGATTTTTATAAGACTGATTTCACATTACTCTTACTCTTCTCAAGTAAGTGACTTCTTTATTAGTAAATCATTTTATTGAACTAGTATAAATTACACTGAAAAATCTAATCTCTCTGTTTACCTGTAGATAATGATATAGAATGAAAATAAATTCCTTCGAATAAAGTGACATCGTTATTCCTCTGTAAATAATGTTATGGCACGATACAAAACTACTTTGAATAAAGTAGCGTCTTTATTCCTCTGTAACTAATGTTGTGGAATGAAACTAAGCTTCTCCAGATAAAGTAATATTATGGAATGAATCTAAATTATTTAATGAATGTTGGAAACGGTGACAATAGTAAGATGACTGTTTAGGCGAATTCATAATTTGACACAACAAGCAGAATAAATCCATTCCTAAAAAATCGTTGATCGGGCACGTATTTTTAACATTTCACTGCGCAATATATGAGTATAGACTTTTACATTTTGCGGTAATATCAATAAATTATCACTGAGGATAAATTTTCATCGACCAAACTGCTTAGTTACTAACTTAGTACCGTAAATAAGAGAGAAGTGGAAACTACTATCGATTTGCATGTGAGAAATTGAGAGGTGGGATAGAATGGAGAGACACTCAAAACTTGGATAAAAAGTGTTGCTTACTTACATTATAGGTGATTCGTTTTCATACATGTTATCCTGAACATGAACTCATTTCTGTAGGCTGTATATAGTTAGACTGGACAGTGATAACACTTGTCTAAAAATGCAGCATTTATAGCAGACATGATCCTCAGATCTCTTGATGATTAAAAGTTTCATGCCTTAATGTCTCACTTGAAATCTGAAGTAAATAATCGATACCTTATCTCTATGGTGCTAAGAAGGGATTACAATATTGTCACCAAGTTTAAATACCACGACTTTATATGTGAATACCTGTACATAAAATTTATAATCTCTAGCTTGAAATGATTGCAATAACCTGCCATAGTGAATACAGGTGTAAGTTTTATACCGTTGTAAGGATCTCGCAACTAGTAATGACTAATTGAGCACAAGCATCCCACTTGCGTCCCCATCTGAAGTTCGCTCGGTTGTACAGTACATTCATTTTAAAATGTGCTTTAGATCTTCCCTCCAAACACATACCCTCTTCTTACGCATGACTTTAAAAGTTCATAGATATTGAAACTTCAGTAGCGTGAACCGATGTCTGCGACATACAGTAGTCCTTTATTAATGTTATACTTTTAGCAGTGAGCTGTCTGATCATGAAAATTCTTCGTAACGTTGTTCTGAGAATGATATTGTGTAACTAGCAGTTGTTCAAGTCATATCGTTACCGAGAAACGAACGGAAGGGCTATGTTCCAGCTAAGCAGCTTTCCCTAGCACATGTACAGTCACCTAAAAAAAAGTGAGCAGACCCCTAGTAACTGTTTTGATCAAGTCCCAACGGCGGTTTTACAAGGGAATCTTTGTAGCAGTGTCAGAGACTGTAAGTGTATATTACGAGCCTATTGTTCTCATTTCTTAGAGTTTTGGTTTGATACATAAACAAGAAGGAATGTCAAAATATGCCCTGAAATTTAACTTCAGTGTCTGCAAATAAAAGCAAAGGGAAATGTATGAGGAAGAAACGAAGCTTGGCAGGGAGCAGCACGTGGAGGCGGTGGGTTGAATTGACAGTATGAGAATTGGGAGCAGGCGTACGTGCAGATCCTCTTAGCGAGATGTGGTTTCCTTCTTCAGTTTCATTATACTGACTCCTTGCCGGTAGGAGAGATGTGGAAGTTACCTTGCACGGATAATATCATATTTATTAGGAGTATTCTTTACGCATTCTGTAGAGGTTAGCCTTGGCGCTTGAGGACTAAACAAGAACAAAAATAAAAGTGTGCATTGAGACATAACATCAATCTCTACAAAATAAAGAAACAAAAAGCAAACATAAATCAGTGTAGGGTCTGCCGACCTTCGTACTCTATGGCCACTTGAAGTCGGTTGGTCATAGAAGCAGCGAAGATCTAGGAAAATTCCTCGTTGAGGACCAGTACTTCCTAATGTTTGTGCATCATTGTCCACAGCTCTTCGTTTGAGTTCGGGTGGCAACGGCGGTCCCGTAGATTCCCCTTCATTTGACCTCAGGCATTCTCAATGAGCTTCAGGTGAGGTCTATATTGAGGTCGAGGTATCGCCTCGATCCTTAGCTGTAACGAAAACAATCGCAGAACTGATTCTGAGGTACGAACTGAGTGATTATCCCACTGAAAAATAACAAGCTGTCCTTCAGGATAAATTATGTCCAATCCTAGAATAAACAGCTATTCAACAGCTGTTCATAAATCTCGGCTTTATGAATTTTTGGATCTGCCCTGCTTCTTCACAGGAAGACGTTAAATTCATCGCCGAAGATTAAACCTTCCCACGCGAAGTTCCGCATTCCCGTGGCAAATGAGAGGGAATCAATGATTTCGTTCTCCATGAAATGGACCTTCCTAACAGAGAAGTAATTTTGGAGTCCCGCATCCCTGATTCGGTGCTGTCAGGAGGGTCCTATCTTACTTTCTAGATGAGATGTTTCTTTGCTTATTTAGTACGTTCTTGATAAAGTTTGGTCCATTGCCTATCAGTGAACGGCTTCTGTTGCCATAAAGTAGGCTTCACCAGCGCAGTCAGCACTGACTTACAGTCCACAAGCTCCACCATTACAGGAATAAAGGTTGTAAACACAGTACGGGGGCCAAGTATATCTGACTGTAGATATTCCCTTGGCCATCGCATGAATGGAGAAGAAATAGGTTCACATTTCACAACAAACACAAAACAATGAAATGATTAAGATAATTAAATATATGCAATTTAAATAGCAAGCCGGCTGCGTGGAGTAGGGGTAGCGTGCCCACCTCGTGTTCAAATCCCCGCCGGGTCAGCGATATTTACCTGGATCTGAGGGCTGGTTCGAGGTCCACTCAGCCTAAGTGATTACAACTGAGGAGCATTGTGACAGCGAGATAGCGGTTCCGGTCTAGAAAGCCAAGAATATTGGCCGAGAGGATTCGTCGTGCCGACCATACGACGCCCCGTAATCTGCAGAATGTCGCTTGGTAGGCAATGGCTCTTCAGGGCTGTTACGCCATGGGGTTTGGTTTTGTTTGATTTAACAAGCATCGACATCAATGAGATGAGTGGCAAAATGCGTCTTTACATCGAGCAAATAAAAAACCATGGCCTCGATGGGAAGCGAACTCACTAAGTTTGGATGAGTTTATATCAATGTCCACTTAGGACTCAGGTGCCTGTGCCACCTGCACATACACTAAACAGACTTCTCAGCATCATACTGCTGAACTTGGACGGATAATTACAAGAAACATGTGTATTTCTTAATTTATGGGATTAATAACAGATAATGAGAATTTTAATAATAATAATGTTATTTGCTTTACGTCCCATTAACAACTATTATGGGTTTTGGAGACTCCGAGGTGCCGGAATTTAGTCGCGCAGCAGTTCCTTTACGTGCCTGTAAATCTACCTACAAGAGGTTGACGTATTTGAGCACCTTCAAATACCACCGGACTGAGCCAGGATCGAACCTGCCACGTTGGGGTTAGAAGGCCAGCGCCTCAACCGTCTGAGCCACTCATCCCGGCAATGGGAATTTTAAATCTTTCCAGTCCATTTGCTTAGAGTTATCGAACAACGTTAGCCATACAGCGGGAGCGTGTGAACCATTCTCAATGGACTACTACCGCAATGCAGGGGTGCCTTCGAGGAATTCACACAATAACATGGGCTCAGTCTTTTGTTTAGCGACTGTGCACATGAGTACTGTAACGAGAATAATAGAGTTGTGCAACTACTGTTTATATTCTCCAAATGCGCATAACTCACAGCAACGCTGATTGTGAAATAGCAAGAATAAGTAAACACAGTTGTTTATTTCTTATTAATAGAAGTTTATTACAGGTAAAAGAAAAGAGAGTCCGCCTCTGTGGTGTAGTGGTTAGTGTGATTAGCTGCCACCCGCGGAGGTCCGGGTTCGATTCCCGGCTCTGCCATGAAATTTCAAAAATGGTACGAATGCTGGAACGGTGTCCACTCAGCCTCGGGAGGTCAACTGAGTAGAGGTGTGTTCGATTCCCACCTCAGCCATCCTGGAAGTGGTTTTTCCGTGGTTTCCCATTTTTCCTCCAGGCAAATGCCGGGATAGTACCGAACTTAAGGCCACGGCCGCTTCCTTCCCTCTTCCTTGACCATCCCTTCCAATCTTCCCATCCCCCACTAAGGCCCCTGTTGAGCATAGCAGGTGAGGCCACCTGGGCGAGGTACTGGTCATTCTTCCCAGTTGTATACCCCGACCCAATGTCTCACGTTCCGGGACACTGCTCTTGAGGCGTTAGAGGTGGGATCCCTCGCTGAGTCCGAGGGAGAAAACCAAGCCTGGAGGGTAAACAGATTAAGAAAGAAAGAAGAAAAGAAAAGAGAAATCCTACAAAGAGATTAAACAGTATTTTATAATGACTATTAGATCTTACTTTTCTTGCTTGATGAATGAAATTAAATGACATATGACTTTTAGTGCCGGGAATGTCCTAGAACGAAATAGACTCGCCAGATGCAGGTCTTTTGATTTGACGACCGTAGGCGGCCCGCGCGTCTTGATGAGTAAGAAATGATGATGTAGTCGACGCGTACACCCTGTGCCAGAGGAATGAACCAATTATGGTTAAAATTCACTGTCCAGTCGGGAATCGAACCCGGGACCCCGGTGACCAAAGGTCAGCCATGGTGGCTTGATGAATAAACTCCTGATAGCGATAACTGAAGTGACTATACAGGTAAAGTCACTGTAGTGATAACCACTGGATTAACTTTTCACTCGTACGGATTTATTTCTAAAAGATCCTGTAATCGTCTGCATTTGATTAGAAAATGCATAGATCACTGCTGAAGTAAATTTTTCATGCATATGACGTTCTATTTAAAAATTATAGTCAGATTTGGATGCGCAAGTGACAGTGATTACTCATATGAAGCTCTGCATCACGTAGAATGAATACTGGAAACATGGCCTCACTCCTGGCTAATGGTGAGTTCATCACTCCAGACGGGGTGGGGATAAGCTTTCCTTCGTCCGCAAATGTATCACTTGTGATTCTGTATAAATATAGTTGCCCACATTAATGTAGCCCCATAAAATATAAGTAAAATTATCAGATCAGTTCAAATACAGATGCACAAGCACGACAGTCACGATCAAATAGAGAGTGTATCAAAATTCAATGGGCCAGGCTGAGTGGCTCAGACGGTTGAGGCGCTGGCCTTCTTCTCTTACAAGTTGGTTTACGTCGCACCGACGCAGACAGGTCTAGGAAAGGGCTAGGAGTATGAAGGAAGCACCGTGGCTTTAATTAAGGTACAGCTCCAGCTTTTACTTGGTGTGAAAATGGGAAACCACGGAAAACCACCTTCAAGGCTGCAGACAGTGGGGTTCGTACACACTATCTCCCGAATACCCGCTGGCCTTCTGACCCAAACTTGGCAGGTTCGATCCTGGCTCAGTCCGGTGGTATTTGAAGATGTTCAAATACGTAAACTTTGTATCGCTAGGTTTACTGACACGTAAGAGAACTCCTGCGGGACTAAATTCCGACAACTCGACGTCTCCGAAAAATGTTACAGCAGTTAGTGTGACGTAGAAGCAATAACATTATTATATTCTGTGGTATTTGCTTCTTTCCCGTGGTATTTGAAGAAGTAATATCACAATTGATTTCTTCGATGTTGTTGCAGTCAGTGGCCCCGTGCCTTAGTGTGCTTTCGTATCTCCTAACTTGTGCTGATGAGCTTCTGTACTAGTGAGAATACTTCTAATTACTAGTGGCTAGGTTTCTTTTTTTTGCTAGTGGCTTTACGTCGCACCGACACAGATAGGTCTTATGGCGACGAGTGGCTAGGTTTAGGTGCGATACGGTTGTAGTCGGTACCTTTCTGAGAAAATGAAATGGAAAGAGATAAAATATCTTAGAGCTGTACGAAAAGATTTTCGTAACTTTTTTCTGTTAAAGGAGGACATTGCAGCTTAGAAGGACCTGGTAACACGTACCTTAATTAAGGTCATTAACGCTTTCTTTCCAGTCCTTGCCCTTTCCTATCCCATCGTCACCACAAGACTTGTCTGTATCAGTGGGATGTTAATGAAACAGAAAGGGAGAAACCTAACCTGATTTCTTCAGCACAGGTCCATGAATTCACAAAATCTTGGCCACTTGGCAGGCTATTTTATATCTATCATTTAATTTTCTTCGAAGTTTGGTTTAACGTTTTCCATTTCGGTTACATTCCATTCTGTGCGATGTTCCCACATGATGTTAATTCCTTACATCAGGATCGGTAATATGTTAATCCAGAATTAATTTTGCGGTGGTTGTAGGAAATTATTTTTCAGGTTTGATGCATCCTTCATTTTATGATTTCTTCATTCACATGTGGCAATCAAGCTGGCGTGCAGTTTTTTGTCGCCCGTACCTCCAGTTTCACGCTGAGTCTGAACCACGGATGTAATAGTTCACATTTAAAGAATCTCAAAGGAAATCGTCTGAATTCCACTGCAGCTCTCCGCTTTGTTGAACGCTGAACAGTTGAGGAGTGTCTGTTCAAAAGGTCCTATTTCCACTAAATACATACATATATATAAATCGTTCTTCGATATGCAATGCATTAGTTGAATACTATCGAATGCCATGAGCAACAAAGGTGTGAAAACACCTGCAACCTGTTTTCCAGTCAATGACCGAGTCAGGGATGGAATGAATCAAGCCCCCATCTTGCGGCGAAGATTAGAATTGTGCCGGCTGCCGAAGCCTGTCGCACTCCTCCGGGGCAATGACTGACAAATGAAATGATAGTGGAGAGTGTTACTGGAATGAAAGGTGATAGGGAAAACCGGAGTACCTGTAGAAAAAACTGTCCCTCCTCCGCTTATTCCAGCACAAATCTCACATGAAGTGACCGGGATTTGAACCACGGAACTCAGTGGTGAGGGGCCGACGTGTTGCCGCCTGAGCCGTGGAGGCTGCCAACAATGATGCAATTCCCTAAATTTTGTTTACCATACGCGATCATGGTACGTTTCATGTACCTTTCTTAGGATGGAAATAGACAGTCCTCAGTTAAGCCTTCGCCTTTGCCACCTTGGATAGTGATACTTTGGAATGCTCATTGAATGTGCTATTCGGACCTGCAGCTTTCTTGTTTTTATTTTGCTATCATTAAGCTGATGTTACTGCTGGGGTACTGAATTCCTGGGAGAATATTCTTCTGTACGACCAGAGAGTTAAGTGACATTTCCATTCCTGATTTGTCCGGCTTGTTAGCGTGCTGGCCTTTGGTCTCAGGGGTCCCGGGTTCGATTCCCAATAGGGTCGGGAATTTTAATCATAATTGGTTAATTCTCCCTGGCACGGGGACTGGGTGTATGTGCCGTCTCCATCATCAGTTCATCCTTATCACGACGCGCAGGACACCTCTCCGGAGGCCACACGCCATTAAATTATTCCTGAATTGATACACCTGCCCGTGTGGTGGACATAATCATTGAGGTGTAATGTCTATATGATCTGACACCGTCTTTAGCCGGTTCAAGTTCCTTTGGTGAAAAGAAATTGTCACCATCAGAATGGTGGCCGGCAGTGTAGGCTAGGTGGTGGTATACAATTTCTAATCACTAGACTGCGCGCCAACATCCTGGATTCAATTTCGAAACTCTCTTCAATATTCATATGGTGTGAGGGCATATCACGCTGCTAATGGTTATTCTACCGTCGAATGGCGACGTTAAACATTAAGCAAACACATTGGTGTTAATCGACAAGAGTAGGTTACGTGCCAACACCGGGTTTTACACTTTCCGTACCTCATTAGCATCATCGTCATCCCACAACCAGACGCGCAGGTCGCTCGTGGGTGTCGAACAGGAAGACCTGCAGCAGACAAACCTAACATGTTATCAGACTCTATCGGAACTACTGTAAAAGCTAAACTATAAATAAATAAATAAATAAATAAATAAATAAATAAATAAATAAATAAATAAATAAATAAATAAATAAATAAATAAATAAATAAATAAATAAATAAATAAATAAATAATGGATACACTCATGGGAGAGGTGACTGTCTTCTAAGTTCGTATTTTGTTCCTCTTCCGTCTACGTAGCAAATACATTTTACTTCGCCGGGCTCAGTGGCTCAGGCGGTGTTGGCGCTGGCATTCTGACCCCAATGTTGCAAGGTTCGACGTCAGTCTCGTGTCGGTGAGCGGTAATGGGCCGCCTCTGTGGTGCAATGGTTAGTGTGATTAGCTGCCTCCCCCGAAGGCCCGGGTTCGATTCCAAGCTCTGCCACGAAATTTGAAAAGTGGTACGAGGTGCTGAAACGGGGTCCATTCAGCCTCTGGAGGTCAACTGATTAGAGGTGGGTTCGATTCCCACCTCAGCCATCCTGGAAGTGCTTTTCCGTGGTTTCCCACTCTCCAGGCAAATGCCGGGATGGTACCTAACTTACATCCACGGCCGATTCCTTCCCTCTTCCTTGTCTGTCCCTTCCAATCTTCCCAGCCCCCCACAAGGCCCCTGTTCAGCTTAGCCGCGTGGGCGAGGTACTGATCATCCTCCCCAGTTGTATCCCCAATCCACAGTCTGAAGCTTCAGGACACTGGCCTTGGGGCGGTAGAGGTGGAATCCCCCGCTGTGTCCGAGGGAAAACCGACCCGGGAGGGTAACCAGATAAAGAAGAAGAAGACGAAGTGAGTGGTAATGAAAGTTTTGAGTGTCGTCATATCTTTTTGCTCTTTAGAGTGGCTTAATTATACATTTTTCTACCTGATACTACCACTAGTGCCCAGTACGTTCCTATGCGGGTTCACGTGTGTACATCATGTTCTGAGTAAAACTGAGACCGTAAATATCACCCGGAAGGAATTCTACAAATCTCTAAAAATCTCTAAAAATACGTAATTCCGATGTATCTATACCGCCTTCTGATTCGATGTTCGTGATTTTAATTGTACTTCTGTTCTATATTTTCCATAATTTCGGATAACTTATTCCTAATAAAGGAGACGAATGACAGCAGGAGGTGTGTGTTCTGGTATGTATCAAATATTTCCTCAAACGCAGATAAATCAGTGAAACCTACGGAGTGTCTAATTCATTAATTTACTCTCTCTCTCTCTCTTCAGTTGTCTGTGTTGAAAATATATTGCGAACCTGAAGAAATGTTGCATACTGCACTCATTCCCAAAAGAACTTGAGCACTTAGAAGGAACGGTCCGATTTGAATATGTCTATACCATCAAATGATGTAGAAAAACAACTAGAATACATTAGTTGTGCCACTGTCTTCTTCTTCTTACTTTTACACTACTGTACTAGCGCTTTTCCCACATTTGTGGGGACACGGGTGCGAAATTAGGTGCACATGTGGATTAGGTCCTATTTTACGGCCGGATGCCCTTCCTGACGCCCACCCTATTTGGAGGGATGTAATCGCTATTACGTGTTTCTGTGGTGGTCGATAATGTAGTGTAATGATCCAGAAGAATTAATCAGATACGATTAAATCCCTGAACCGGCCGGGAATCGTACCCGGGATCCCTGCGACAAAAGGCCAGCACGCTAACCATTTGCCCATGGAGTCGGACGGGAATATGCTATACTAGTGATTATCTAAGTTCTTGGCCACAAGTTTCAATGATATTCTCGACGTTATGAGTGACTCGAAACAGCACACTTACTAGATCCTCTTAGCATGCACGAGTGTGTGCGATATTTTAATATGAATTTTAATATGAATCAATATCATAAAAAAGTTTTCAAAAGAACTATTAGGGAAGGGGAGAATGCAGTGCGCGTCAAGCAGTTGTAAGCTTCGTTCGGTGGATATTGGTCTGAACCCTGCCGTCCGCAGCCTTGAATATGGGTCTCCGTGGCTATTCATTTTCACACTTGATAAATATCTGGTAATACCTTACTCAGTAAAAGCCTCCGTGGCTCAGACGGCAGCGCGTCGGCCTCTCACCGCTGGATACCGTGGTTCAAATCCCGGTCACTCCATGTGAGATTTGTGCTGGACAATGCGGAGGCGGAACAGGTTTTCTCCGGGTACTCAGGTTTTCCCTGTCATCTTTCGTTCCAGCAACACTCTCCATTATCATTTCATAGCATCTATCACTCATTACTAAATCACTTTGGGAGTGGCGACCCCATCGTATATCTATATCTGATTCATTCATTCCATCCCTGACCCGGTCAATGACTGGAAAACAGGTTGTAGGTTTTTATTTTCACCTTACTCCTCAGAACTTCTCTGGAAACCTACTGCGTTAGAATTACCTTACACAAACGCCAAAAAAAGAAATGGAATTGTAGGTATGTTGCTTAACATGATTATGCTTGACACTTTATAAACTGTAATTTAAGTGTCAAAGACACCATACGATTAATTCTAGTTACAGAATTGAGGATGGTGTTAACGTATTTCTTCGTATCATCCTCCATCTACCAATATTCGTACTTGGCACAGCAATCCTCTTTTTTACGGTAAATTGCCCGCATTCGATCCAGTATTTTAGTTACCATTTTTAAATATTTTAAATTGTTTAACTTTCATATTTCAAAGATATGTCTGTTTTGTATTTCTCCTCTCAGTATCATCCTTGTGATATTTTTCACGATATATGTAATAGTACAATCATTTTTTCTAAACGTTAATCAAGTAAAATTATTTTCACTTTCCCTTGACAAGAAAGAAAATTATATGTTATATGATACTTATTACTGAGCGAGCTCGCCGTGTCGTTAGGGGTGCGCAGCTGTGTGTTTTCATTCGGGAGACAGTGGGTTCGATTCCCACTGTCGGCAGCCCTGAAGACGATTTTCAGTGGTTTCCAATGGTCACACCAGATAAATGCTTGGGATGACCCTTAATGAAGTTCACGGCCACTTTATTCCCACTCCTAGCCTTTTCCTTCCCCTCTTCGCCATAATATTTATCTGTGTCGTTGCGACGTAAAGCCAGTTGTACAAAAAAATGAAGCTTATTATTTTCGTCACATTAGAGTTCATCCGCTGATCAATCACAGTTTAGATTCTACAACTTTCTAGGGTATGGCTATCGATATTATTTCATCACTCAAATTCTGCGTAAGCCACGCTTCCGCTGTTCTTAACCTCTGAAATTAATTAGCCCCATGGAGTATTGCCTTTGACCCAGGAATTACTATGGTGCCTATTTCGGCTGGAGGCGGATTGAACTTATGCCCCTCAACATGTTATAGTAAAATGTATAATTCCTCAAATTCTTAACGGGGAATCAAACTCACCTCCTTCAGGAAGTACGTCAGTATACGAGCGTTGTAAATAAGGTAGTGGCAACGTAGTCGAGACACTTTCAGGAGATCGGGCAAGCCCAAATAGGATATGGAAGCTGTCAGCTTACGCTGTTGTCGATGTGCAGTGTACATTTGAAGAGCATCCAGTTGGGACTGTTGCTGTGTGACGTTGAAGTGAAGAGTGACGATTTCACAGACCAAAAACATGTTTCCACAACGTGATCAGCGTTGGCGAATTAAAATCGAGGTTTCCCGTGGCGAAAAATCATGAGATGTTTTTGAGAATTACTGAAGCTTGTGGCGAGAATGCATCACCCTATAGGACGGTTAGAGGATTGGTAAAGGCCTTTCGTGTGGGTCGGAATGCGACAGCAAATTTACACCGCACAGGTCGGCCGTCCATTCCTCAAGAACAGATTGGTATCGTGAGTGGTCTTGTTTCCGTAGATCATCGATGAGCTGTGCGGGAATTAAACGGTGTGGCACATACCGAAGAAATGTGTTAACATGAGGAAAATTGCGTTCCTTTGGGTTCCACAACAACTCACCGACGTGCAGAAATGGCACCGGTAGGCACTGGCTGGCATCCACCTGGACAGATACCGCAACGGAGGAGACGCATTACTTCAGTGTATTATAGCCATTGATAAGGCGTTGGCACGAGCCTACGAGCCTGAATTAAAGCTTCAGTAGAATGAGTGGTGTCACCCAGATTCGCCACGTCCACGGAAATTTCGACAGGAACCCAGCTGGGTCAAGCTTATGCTGATTGTTGTATAGGACTACGAGGTTGTTATTCTTGCGCATACTGTTCCTGAGGGACAAACCGTCAATAGTGATTAGTATTGCTGATTTCGTAGAGCGACATCTGCGTTCCGCTATGCGGCGAACACGTCCTCGTTTACTACGAGACGATCGCCCAGTCTTGTTGCATGACAACACACAATCTTATTGCAACGGTGGCATTGGGAGGTCTTGGAACATCCTCCGTACTCACCAGACATAAGTCCTTGAGACTTCGACTGTTTCCGAAGTTGAAGTGGCCGTTTCAAGTCCACCGATTTCCTGATTTGGCACCTGTACTCCGCGCAGTAGGGCGCCCCCTCGCTGTCATCAACAGACAACGCCTATCCAACAGTCTCCAACGGTTTCCCGACATTCGGCAAAATGTAACAGACATTGCGAGTGACTACATTGAAGGAATGCAATGTAACTGTGTTTGTTGGTTCATTAGATATTGAGTTCTATCATTATGCCATTACTTCATTTACAGCCATCGCAACTCTCATCTAGACAGTTCACTGCAGAATTGGAGTTTCCTATTGCCGGGCTGAGTGGCTCAGACGGTTAAGGCGCTGGCCTTCTGACCCCAACTTGGCAGGTTCGATCCTGGCTCAGTACGATGGTATTTGAAGGTGCTCAAATACGTCAGCCTCGTGTCGGTAGATTTACTGGCACGTAAAAGAACTCCTGCGGGACTAAATTCCGGCACGTCGGCGTCTCCGGAAACCTTAAAAATGTAGTTAGTGAGACGTAAAACTAATAACATTATTATTATTATTATTATTATTATTATTATTATTATTATTATTATTATTATTATTATTATTATTATTATTATTATATTAAATTTCCTATTACCGGGCGAGTTGGCCGTGCGGTTAGGGCCGCGCAGCTGTGAGCTTACATCCGGGAGATAGTGGGTCCGAACCCCACTGTCGGCAGACCTGAAGGTGGTTTTCCGTGGTTTCCCTTTTTCACACCCGGTAAATGCTGGGGCTGTACATTAATCAAGGCCACGCCCGCTTCCTTCCCACTCCTAGCCCTTTCCTATCCCATCGCCGCCATAGGACCTATCTGTGTCGGTGCGACTTAAAAAAAGAAAATAGCAAAAAAACTTCCCATTTGTTTATAGACTTATTCTTACCAACACGGAAACTGCCTTCCTTAGTTGCACATTTACTCCAAAAAAAGCTATTCTTCAAGCTTTGAACCCTGCGAGGTAAACGGATAAGACCTCGATATTTACTACTGGCATGAAATATCGAAGGTGCTGAATAGGAAAGGAATATCGAATACACATCGTAAGCTTTCAGATGATATGGTAGGGAAATGTTTTTCACATTAACTTAAACGGGGCGTCGACCCACGTGGATCTTTTACCCTTACTGGCACCATATTGTATGAACCTGCGTGTAACTGGAGTGGCTATAGTGTGGAATGTTGTTTGTGAGGAAAGGAAAATTGAGGACGTCACAAACACCCAGTCCCCAGGCCAGGGATATTAATCATTACAATTATAAAACCCTGAGCTGGCCGGGATTCGAACCCGGGCCCGCCGGGTGACAGGCGGACGCGTTGCACGCTACAACGCACGGCAGGGCAACGTTAAGACTACTTAAGACCAAATACTCTAATACACATTTTACGGGCATTTCATTCTGATGGAAATTTAGGTTTATGCTTCAATGTTAAGTTGATGGACGTCACAGTAACTCTGTATATATTTATCAAGGGCATTTACGTGTAAACCATTAGTAATTAAAGATGAAAGGTGGTAATATTTAGTCTTTCATAAAATGGAAAATTATTCACCCGATTCCTTTGTTATTTGGATTAAATTCGTTTGTCCTTCATAATTAAATCAGCATTGTTAATCCCGATATTCCATTGTTCATCCTCTTGTGGTTTAATTCATTCATGTGCAACACGCAAAAATGTAAACTGTTGTTGTGCGAGGGAATTTTGTAATAAATTAATTATTTCGCTTAATCCGATATCATTCTCTCCAAATTTATTTACCGATATAACAAATACGATAATGAATGAATACAGATGAGGTTACCCTGTCGCCTGCAAAATATTAGAGTGTGATGGTAGTATAGCACTTGATGGATAAGTTAAGGATTGGATTCGAAACGTGCAGTGTGAGAAGACATTTAACTTCATCTGTTTTACAACCGGAATATTTAGGATGATAAAGCATGGTTGCAGTGTTTGGGACCCTCACTAAGTTTAGACTACATGATTTGGGAACTGGAAAATATCCAAAGAAATGCAGCTCGATTTGTTCTGGGTGATTCCCGACAAAAGAATTGAGTTACAAAAATGTTACAAAGTTTGGACTGGGAAGACTTGGGAGAAAGGAGACGAGCTGCTCGACTAAGTGGAGTGTTCCGAGTTGTCAGTGGAAAGCTGGCGTGGGATAACATTAGACAAATAATTTTGAGTGGTAATTTTAAAAAGTAATAGGGATCACAGTGTGAAGGTAGTCTGAATTAAAGAGGACAAATTAGGGTAAACATTCCTTTACAGGAAGAGGAGTTTTTTGCTAGTTGCTTTACGTCGCGCCGACACAGATAGGTCTTACGGCGACGATGGGACAGGAAAGGGCTAGGAGTGGGAAAGAACTAGCCGTGGCATTAATTAAGGTACAGCCCCAGCATTTGCCTGGTGTGAAAATGGGAAACCAGGAAAAACATCTTCAGGGCTGCCGATAGTTGGGTTCGAACCTACTATCTCCCGAATACTAGATACTGGCCGCACTTAAGCGAATGCAGCTATCGAGCTCGGTAGAAGAGGAGTTAAAGAATGGAATTATTTACGAAGGTAAATGTTCAATAAGTTACCATATTCTTTGCAATTATTCAAGAAGAGACTAGGTAAGCAACGGACGCGGTATCTGCCTTCAAGGCGACTGCTCAGATCAGTGGTGATTGATTGATTGATTGATTGATTGATTGATTGTTTGATTGATTGATTGATTGATTGATTGATTGATTGATTATCCTCCCCTCATGCCATTGATTCTAACCCAAGTATTACACACCAGTTTTTATTGTGAAATAATTGCATACAAGGTCTTACTGCCCAGGGACTCAACAAAACTCTAGCGAAGGAATCATCCAAAAGACATTTTCATTGCAGCATTTCGGAATGTGACAACTACAGCAATGGTTACATTCTTGCAAGGCAAATGCGTATTACTGCTTGTCATTATATCTCGTTAAAAAAAGTATTCACGAAGGAAAAGTGGTTAGATATGTAGCTTCGCACTCAAATATGTTGGGTTCAATCTACAGCTTTCCCATAATTTTAAGAGGATTTGGTGGTCAGAATTGGAATACATTAAGCATAGAAAACACAGTAGAGATTGTAAGCGGGTCGAATATCATACGCAGCTATTCGTGGTTTCACTTCAAGCCATATGAATTCTGAAATGATAACTAACAAACATACCATAGTAGCCTCTTTCCCTTACTCTCCACAGTTTTACATACATCATTATATAGTTTTATGCCACTCAGAGTTCAGTCTGCAAGCCTCTGTAAATTAACTAAGGGCCTCTATTTACAACTAGTCTTGTATACTCGATTATTTCCACCCTGTTATCATTACGTTATTACTTTATCACATTGGCCTCCCTCTAGTTCTCTTACTAACTATGATCGAGTCCATTATGGACACGGCAGCACCACCAAAGCCAATTTATACGCACAGCTACAATCAGCGAGTTTATTCTTTACTTAGCTTTTACCTCCTCATCTCGACTACCCTCCTGCCATTGTTTCCAACTGTTTGTACCGACAATCATTCTCGCTCCTTTCATATATGTTACCTCTAATTGTAAATTATGAATACGGAATCCTGAATTAGCCTTTATCCGTCTGTATTTTCTGGCTCCATGCTAAATGGTTAGCGTGGTCACAGGGGGCTCGGGTCGGGAATTTTAACCTTAATTGGTTACTTTCGCTGGCCGGGAGCTAGGTGTATATGTCGTCTTCATCATCATTTCATCCTCATCACGACGCGCAGGTCGCCTACGGGTGTCAAATCAAAAGATCTGCATCTGGCGAGCCGAACTTGTCCTCGGACACTCCCGGCAGTAAAAGCCGTACGCCAGTTCATTTCTTTCCGTCTGTATACATACTTAACGTTCCCTATCTTAGGCCTGTGGTCTGTACCATAATCCCAGGAATTCCCGTACGTTCCTACTAGTTTTTGTGAATTCGAAGTCGGTTATGTTATAACCTATTATGGATATGGTTCCTCGACCCACATGTGTAACGGTAAAGAGCCTTAGGCTTGAAGAATGAATTCGCAACTCCTAGACCGCACTAGCCCAAATATCCAAATTGCATTTCTCATTGCTTCCTTATCTTCCCCACATTTACACATGACCTTCTCAAATCGTTCATTTCTGTCTTTAGTTCTCGTATTAAAATCCTTCATTAACACTATCCTATTCTTGCTGTTGACCCTGATTATGATCTCTCTCAATATTTCATAAAACTTGCCAACTTCATCCTCATCTGCACCCTCACATGGTGAGACAATTCTCGTCCTAATTCCTCCAACTGCTAAATCTACCCACACCATTCGCTCTTTTACGTGCCTAACAGAAACTCTGTTGCGTGCAATAGTATTCCTGATGAACAGTCCTACCCCCACTCCGTCCTTCCCCCTTTAAAACCCATCAAGTACACTTTATGCTGTACTTGCCGTTCCAAGACGTCCCTGGCTTTTCAAGTTGAAGTGGGACTCAGTCACTCCCATAGCCCGAATTTCTTGAAAACGTTATGCAAAATAGGATATTACCCATTTTACTCATGGTCTTAATAAGCATTCCTCCTCAAACGGTTTAGAGACCACCGGTAGATTATGTAGTCTTAGCTACTTGAAAACAATGGGGAACATGACTTAGAATATGTTCGTGATGCCCAATCCTATTACAAAGAAACTGGCCCACCTGTTCTCAGGGCCACTTACTGAACTAGGCCACTCAGCCGTTGCCCATGGTTCACGAATTAGGACGTGACGACAGTAACCTACACAAAAAGCCACCAACTAATAAGGACTTGATTCCAAAATGATTGAAATCCATCTCTGCCGATTTTGAACGGAACTACGATATACAAATCACGCAAATCAAGTGTCTACGTTACATAGTACTTTTATGTGAAATGGGAAAGTGCTGTGTTGAAATAATACATGAAAATTAAATTTATTTCTCACACGACAACTACACAGTTAAAAAAATTAGGGGAACATGTTTTTGAACGTTATGCCATGATCCACAAAACAATACCTCACACCCAAGTATATTACCAAATAAACCTTTATTCTTTACCGTTGTAGTATACAAAAGAACATAAATAGATTCGCGTTAATTTTCAGAACACAAACGGAAATTTCAAAATAGGGGCATAAAACCTTATAACACTCCTCCAGGTTGGATTTTTATCACAGTTGGAGAGCTACAGTATGATGTATAACCTCCACGAGCATTTATCACAGCTTGGCACCTACGTGGCATGCTCCGTATAAGTCGACGCAGGTCACGTTGCGGTATCGGGTCCCATTCTTCAATGAGTGTCTCTTCGATGTCTTGCAGAGTCTGTGATGGACCGGGACGCCCACAAACACTTCTGTCAAGCTTATCTCACACATGCTTGATTGTATTAAGGTCGGGACTCATTGCTGGCCATTCCATCTCTTGAATGTCCAGTTCACGCAAGACAGCTCTGGTGATCCGAGCTACATGAGCCCTGGCATTGTCGGTTATGAGTGCGTATTCAGGCCCATCACCTTATGCAGCAACCAACACCTGTTGTAGCAATATCTGATCGATGTACCCCGCAGAGTTAAGATTACCATGGACGACGACATGATCCGTAGGGCCATCAATACTAATGCTACCCCTCATCAACGCAGAATCTTGTCCGAATCGGTCGCCTTCCTGGACATCTTTTGGCATGTACTGCTCACCACGGCGTCTCCATACACGTTGACGTCTATCATGCTGTGTCATGGGAAATCTTGGCTCGTCTGTGAAAAACACAGGTCTCCACTGGGGAAGTTGCTAGTTGACGTGGGTACGGGCAAACAGAAGGCGAGCTGCGCGATGTTGCTGTGTTAAACGTAGCACTCGAACGGGACGTCTGGTCGTAAGGACACCTGTCTTAACCTATTCCTTACCCTATGGTCAGAGATGTGACTCCAGTGATCATCCTGAGGTCTTGTTGCAGTTCTCTGGCAGTTGCTGAACGACGCCGCAACGCACAGATGGTCAGATATCGGTCATCCTGTGGGGTTGTCATGCGTCCACGACCTTGTCCGACCCTCGTTGTGAACTGGCCTGTCTCATTATAGCGATTCCACAAGCGTTGAATGACTGACGGAGAGACACTGAGATCCACAGCAACACGACGAAAAGTCCATCCTTCTTGGATCAAAGTGACGGCCCTTGCTATTTGAACCTCGTGAAGATGTCTCATGGGATGTTCTGGTTGACGTACAAGGTGCTCGAATGACCGCAGCAGCCTGTGCATCTCACAACGACACACGGACGCACCGCTATTCACTTTGCTTTGAGGGGTCACCTGACAGTTTAATGCATGGTTACGCCTGCAGATGGAGCATAACTTCGATATGACATACCCTGAGTGGCTAAGGTCTCAACGTAGGCTGTACGATCATTGGAACCTCATCTACCAAATTAACGTTCGTATACCAGACGTTGCAAAACATGTTCCCGTAATTTTTTGAACTGTGTAAAAATGGTATATAATTCCTTAGGATATCAATTCTACACTGAATTTAAACCACACTGTTGTTATGAAGACTATGTGAACAAACCGGCTCGGATGATAAAGATGATGTACATTTTGAATTAAAATTCATTTAGTGGCCAAAATTCCTGGGAAGACACTGAATGTGATATTAATAACGAATTGCTCCTCTGCGAGCCATCAGAACGGCAGCAATAAGCAGAGGCATCGACTCTACAAGGTGTTGGAATCGTCCTGGAGGTATCGGACCCACGCATCTTGCACTACTAAACACAAACGGTCGTTCATGGAGCTTAATCCAGCTTAGACAGCATCCCATAAATGCTCGATTGGATTAAGATCGGGTGATCTGCAGGGCCAATCCATGGTTGCAGCTTCATTGGAGTGTTCCTCGAACCACCTACTTGACACCATAGAACGGTGACATGGCGCATTGTACTGTCGAAACATGACATTTTTATGAGGGTACTCTAGGGCCCGAAAGAGCTTCAGATGGTCTGAAAGAATGTTCACATAACTTTCACCTGTTAGCGCTCCTTGCAGCCGGACAATGGGGCCTAACTGTGACCACGAGAACGCCGCCCAGATCAGAACTAACTCACCTCCCGCCTGGACACAACCTTGTTGACACGCAGGATATACAGGTTCATGGGGCATATGCCATACTCCCAAGAGCCCATCAGCAAGATACAACTGGAACCGGGATTCATCCAACCATACAACACGCCGCCACTGTTCCGTGCTCCATTGCCAATGTTCGTGAGCCCATGCACATCGCTGAGCTCTGTGTCTAGGTGTCAGCAAAGGGACACGAGTTGGTCGTCGGCTGGTGAAGCCTATGAGGTGAAGTAGCCTCCTTGCAGTCCTGGTAGAAATGGGTTCCTGACTCCCAGCATGCAACTGGGAGGTGATCTGACTCACAGTAGCCCGTCGAGCGCACAGTATGGTTCTGCGGAGGTGACGTGATGTACGTTCCTTAAACAACTGTGGTCTTCGCATGCTGCGGTTTACGCGGGTAGTAATACTGTATTCTCTCTGCGATACTGAAAATCGACCCTCGATACTGTTCAACTCGGAAACCCTAATTCGCATGTAATCTTCGCAATGCTATGACCCATACGCTGTGCGCCAATGCCATCTTCACGACACTGATATCCGTGACAGACTGCTTCGCTACGCCGCAGCCAGCAGCGACGCTTAGGGCTCATACACGGCATATTTTCTAATCAGACACCCCTTCCCGTGACTTTTGGTCACTTAGTGTTTATGCCAGACGTGAAGTGTATATGACCTTTACGATAATAAATAAGAAATGAGCCTATTCCCTTTACTTGCAGACAAGCAACTTTGGAAATAATCTCTTCGGTAACAAATGCTCAAACTACTAAAAATACCAGAAACTAATATTTAGTATCATATAGACTAACACTGCCTTAGAGAAGTCCCCAAATCGGGCCTAAGCTCGGATACAAGGGGAGGGGTTACTCAAGTCAAGGTGTAAGATATCCTGCTGAAGACCACGTGGCACTGAGGTAGTGATGGGCAACGCCTCTCGCTCGAGACTCTCGAGACTGACGTCGCAGATCTCGAGATTCTCGCGAGAATCTCGAGATCGATCCTCCTGTGCGACGTATCAGTAACTGAGACTGTAAACTTGATAGTATATCATTGGCAGTTATTGCGTGAAATAACGTTCTCATGTGAAAACGTGTGACCCAATACATTTTGTCAAAACCCTGGAAAAGTTCTGCATGTTCAACTATGAACCCCTCAATACCATTAACGAAGGTGAAAATAGAATGTCAGTATCTTAAACTGTTCACGACTTATTTGGTGTGGACATCTTAGCTGAATAACCATGCATAATTTGTGAATAACTGTAGATAGGATGTACACCTACTTGAATACTAGAGGCGTGCACTATTCGAACCTGAGACGGGGAAGATTTGCTTTGCGACATATGCAACCCCCATTACACATGAGTGGAACGTGTAATGTAAAATGCCCGACTTTGCTCCAATTCTTTCAGCAGGGGTGAGGGACAACGCTCTCGAGACCGATTCTCGTGTGCTGCGAGTTGTGCGACGTCCGGATAACTACGAGTGTAAGCTGGATAGTTATCATCAGCAGTTCTCATATGCAAACGTGTATGATGATAAGTTTTGTCAAAAGCCTAGGAAAGCACCGCATGTTGAACCATGAGCTCCTTAATACCATTAACGAAAGTGAATACAGAATGACAGTATCTTAAACTGTTCATGAGTTATGTCAGGTGGACTTCTTAGCTGAATAACCCGTATAATGTGTTAATAACTGTTATTACCTTAGGATGTAAACCTACCTGGATACCTCACAATCGCTGTCGGCAGGGTGGCTTCTTGCGATTCAGACAGCGCCGGAGGTGTTCTGTGACGATTCCTCTTCATTGATGTTACGCGTTTGTAAGTGCCGGATCATCCCAGAAGTATTTCTGCCGATGTATTTTACTTCTTTTCAATAAGCAATATAGTGGGCTGTGCTATGTGACATCTGTTCGAAATAACCGACATCCACGACTTACGTTGCATTTCGGATATCGTCTTCAAGTTGTCGCGTACAACTGGACACAATTTCACATTGCACCGTCATATTTCCAAGAAACTAATTATAACGCGAATACTCTATAACGTTTTAATGAATTATTTCCTTCGTCACCAAAATATCGGTAAACACAATAGGTGGTCGTATGTTATTGAATGTGGGGTCTGATAACGATGTACATCTACCTGTCGAAAGAATTGGAGCAAACTAAAGCATTTCAGTTTACACATTCCACTCATGCGTAATGGTGGTTGCATATGAAGCAAGGCGCATCTTGCCTCGTCTCGAGTTCGAATAATGCTTCTTTTTTTTTTTTCTATTTGCTTTTCGTCGCACCGACACAGATATGTCTTATGGTGACGATGGGATATAGGAGGTGGCCGTGGCCTTAATTAAGGTACAGCCCCGGCATTTGCCTGGTGTGAAAATGGGAAACCACGGATAACCATCTTCAGGGCTGCCGACAGTGGGGCTCGAACCCACTATCTCCCGATTACTGGATACTGGCCTCACTTAAGCGACTGCAGCTATCGAGCTCGGTCGAATAATGCACACCTCTAGTATCCAGGTACGTGTACCTACAGTAGCCGTCAGGTTCTGCATTTAAACCACTCATTCGTTTACCTACCAGTGCATACAATACCAAAATACGTATCCTTTATAATTATGTTATACTGCGTTAAAATAGACCTCGATAGAAATGAACGCCCTAGTCGCTTGTTGACACGTGTTTACGAAAATGAGAAGGCCCGTGGTTGGCTATTCGCATACTCGGCACAAACAAAATTCAGCTCTGATACCTGTAAGCCTATGACACGCTGCTCGCCGCACAATGCGGGGACAACGCTCTCGAGATCTCTCGAAATTTCTCGCGAGAAGTAGTGGCTGCGCTAGTCTCGAGAAATCCCAAGAAATATCGAGACCTCGTCTCAGACTGCCCATCACTGCACTGAGGTACTGAAATAGCGTGCCGTGAACGGTTCCCTTTGGACACTAGATCCCACCTCATTGTAAACCGACATTCTCGCCACGTTCGGGTTGCGTGTTGGGTGGCCTACATATCCCTGTTTTTCGTTGGAGATGGATGGAGGAATCAGCTGAGGCTCAAAATTTATCAGAGGACTCAGTATTTCAAGACAAAGGAGAAGCTGTTGACAGTGTATCTTTTGCAACAGGGACTCCGCTAGGAGAACCAGTGGTAATGGATCAAGGCTCCGACGCTTTTAGTGACCCTGCCCCATCCCGTTAGAAGGACGAAGCTCTTCAGGCAGAGGAGCTGATTCAGTTAACGGGACACTAACAGAGAAGGTGGGCTCCCTGATGATTAAAAGGAAGAACCTCACAGGAGCGGATCTGAAATTGAGGAGGAAAGCTAGGCTGGTCCTCGAGAGGGGTGATTCCTCCCAAACAAAGGCTCCGACTGGTACATCTTCCTCCAAGGAATCTGGAGTGATCCTGGCAGCTTCTACGGTGCCTGGATCGCTGCCCGAGCCTGGTCAGTGGCGAAAATATCCAAGATTTGCGGGGACTACTCCGGAGACGTGGGGGAAAAAGATTCAAGAACATCTAGCTTTCCAGCTATACCAAGGCTGTTCAACCAGGAATTAAGGCGGCTATCATTCCGGAGGGCTATCCTGAGGTCCACATCACGGAAGAGCAGTGCGCGATGGTCCAACGGCGTTTGGCCATATGATGGACCGACACTCTATGGGGGAAGGTCCCCCATTTGGTGATTGCCACATGGCATTTATATATGGAGATACAGACACTAGAGTGTTGATGGAATTTTCTATGCATGGACTGGAGGCTTTGGGTAATCCATGCTCATTGTTGTGGGCATTTGTGCTCTGGCTGTCTACAAGAGGTACCTGGCCTACTTTTCGGGATCTAAAGAGGAGAATCAGATTCTCCTGAACATGCTCCGTCAATAGAACCCAGGCCTGACGGCGGAGGGATGGAAGGTGTACGGGAGCAAGCAGGAGCTAAGGGCATTCGTCTTGTGCTGAGTGTGGACTCATCATCCTCCCAGTACATCCAGGAGTCCAAGGGACGACTCTACTGCTGGATAACCCAGACCGTCTTCACCCTCGTCGGGAGTAAGGCCACTGGGGAGAAGAAGTAAAAGATTCGGGTTTGGGCATGGAGGTAGAATATAGGCTAGTATTCTATATTTTATCACTGCAAGATAGGTACTACATCAGGAGCTGCAACACTGCTGATTCAAGACCCAAGATAGACGTCATTTTGGGATCCTATGGAATCGTAGTCATTCAGGAAATGAAGGGTCTTATCTGAGCCCTCATTTCTGTTTCTAGATTTCCGGATTGCCTTTGGGGCACCTAAATATATAGGGACCCCAGGATCACCAATTCGGACTTCTCTAAGGAGGACCTGAGAGGCAGGCTTATTGAGACTCGGCTCAAGTACATAACAAGTGTGGCTGGCTTAGAACAATCCGTAACTTTGTTGCAGAGATCCATAGTCAGATCTTACGAAGAAAACTGCCCGGAAAGGAGGAAAAGGATACGAATAGATCCTCATGATGGAACCCAAAATAGGAGGTCCGCCGTAGGGTATTGTAACCCTTAACACGATCAAATAGGCTGTCAATTCGTCTGCTGCATTTAAGAATCCTGGTATTGTTGTAAGATTCCGAGCTCTTCTACAGGAGGAGCAGGACATTCTTATTCCACATCTACAGACAATATTTCGCTCCCGCCTTGCCATGAGATTTTATCCTGGACTCTCGTGCCAGGTAAAAGTGGTATTTATACCAAAACTGGGTAGGGCCACATATGCTCAACCGAATAACGTTAGAACCATCAGAACAGAAGAGATTCTGCATCATAGCTTAGATAAATGGACCCAAGAGGAACGTAAGAAGGCTGTTAGGAAGACTTCCAAAGATTCATGGAGGGCCTTCTACCAATCTGTAAGTGATATTCCCTCAACTGCAAAAGTACGTAAGTTTCTCATTAGGGATTTTAAGACGGAACTGAGATATTTAGAAGGGACCTCCAATTCGTATACATGTAATGAGGAGGAAATATTTAAATTACGTTCAAAGCTCATTTTCCTCGTTCATGCTTAACCGGTGATCATCCTATGTCTTGCGATATCCAACAGACCAACAAGGCTTGCTGGACGGATGCGGCTGGTATTGTAATAATAATGTTATTGTTTTCAAGTCCTACTAACTACTTTTTATACGTTTTTTCGGAGAAGCCGAGTTGCCGAAATTTAGTCCCGCAGGAGTTCTTTTACGTGCCAGTAAATATACCGACACGAGGCTGACGCACTTGAGCACCTGTAAATACCACCGGACTGAGTCAGGATCGAACCTACCAAGTTGGAATCGGAAAGCTAGCGCCTCAACTGTCACTGGCCTTCTGACCCTAATTTGGCAGGTTCGATCCTGGCTGATATTGTAACCTATAAGAGTATCAAATAGGCTTTCAATTCGTTCGCTCCATTTAAGAATCCTGGTATCTTTGTAATATTCCCGGATCTTCTTCAGAAGGGGCAGGGCGTTCTTATTCCACATCTACAGAAAGTATTTCGCACCTGCCTCGCCATGGGCTTTTTTCCTGGGCTCTGGTGCCTTGTGAAGGTGGTATTTATACTAAAGCTGTGAAGAGCCACATATGTTCGACCGAAGGACTTTAGATCCATCAGTCTCACCTCATTCACGCTCACGATGTAGGAGAGACTGATGGACTTAATCTCAGGGTGGTTTATAGGATCCACACCACAATCCTAAGGTTCCCCTTTTCTTATGGTATAGAGCATTGTTTTGCTGGTCAGTCGTGCTGTCTGATAGATTCAGAGCTCAATTCACCAAGGTAAAACTGTTAGCCAGCTTATGTATCTCAGGGGTGATTCGTACTCTCCTCTTGATCCATTGGAGGCATTGCTGCAAGGATGGCGGTTTATCGTCTCTGAAGTGTGGGTTGCATGGCCCTTCATATATACAAGAAGGGGACGTGCAACCATTTAATACGGGTTGCAGGAATCGGATCACGTATCTTGAATGGCGAACGACTCCATGGCGCTTGTGTATAATTTTGAAGCCATGTACAGGTTTTTTTTTGCCAACCAGCGAGGAATGGACCAAGGGTGCCATGAAGCCGCCGGTGCTCAAGAGGATAGACTAGTACACAGACGCTGGCTCTAGTTCTGGGGTCTATGGACCTAATTTAAGGCCCTCCTTTCTGCTAAGGTATTGTATGCTGATATCTTCGCGATCCTCACGTGCGCACAAACCTTTCGGGAGACTTTTCGAGAGAAAAGCGAAGTTTATATCTGCACTCATATGCAGGCGAATTTGAAGGTGCTTTGCATAATTAAAGTCAAATCCAGACTTTGTTAGCAGTGTCAGAGGACATAGGATGATTTATCAGAATGTGGACAGTTCTCACTACTTCGGGTACCTGGACACGCTGATACTGAAAGTAACGAAAGGGCTGATGTTTCGGTTAAGAAGGTCTCTGAGGGATCATTTTGGGATCCGGAGCCGGCACTAGGCATAACAGCTCATTATATTTGGTGAGTTGTCGTTAATCGGATGGCTAATGCAATAAGCCGAGAAATCCTTACTGGGTCCCAACGACAAGCTCGTAATTTTACCATCGGGCCTGGTTGGTAAATCCAGGAGATATTCCTCTCTCTCTCTCTCTCTCTCTCTCTCTCTCTCTCTTTCTCCCTTCCTCTTTCTCAATAGGAAGAGTAGGATAACAATCATTCGTGTCGTCACTTGCCATAACACATCTAGAAGGCATTGTTTTGATAAGGGTCAGGGGAGGGTTCTTAGATGTACCCGTTGTGGGGACGGTGAGGAATCATCTTTCAACATTCTGTGTCAATATACTGCTTTGGCATTGCATAGGTAGTCTACTCGGGGATCGGTTAAACTAGAGAGACAGGAACTTAGGAATTGTGACCTAAGGGATGGCCTTCTATTTACTGTAAGGGCAGGTCTTCGGATATAATCCTTGTATGGGGCACAATGGACCCCACTTGTGGTCTACGTGCGGCGTGACCCTCAATAGTTGAGCAACCCTATATCTACTAATACTCATCAGACAGCCTTCTTACAAACTATATACTCGGGGATTATGATTGAGATATTCCAAACTTTCAAGATAAATAGCAACAAATGGGATACGAAAAAAAAATGATTTGAGGGATATTTATATTGCTTTTATTTCCTTCATTCATTTACTATGATACCATAAACATGATTTTGAGGAACGAAATGCTTCTTAAACACTGTATCTGGTCGATAAATATATTAAGTCGTTATGATATTTCCAACAGAGTAGTCATTTTACGAACGACGGCTTCTGGCAGTTTTATAGTAGGTAGCAGTTACCAACATGCTCGAAAGAGCACTTCCCAAGCCATCAAGTTCCTTGCCTTTTTCCCGGTCGTATGTTAGCGGCCAGAGTTAGAAACACAATGCGAATAGGGACGTTTCCGGAATGGAGCAGAACTTAAACGCCGCAAGAAAGACGGCGTGCGAAGAGATATTTAAGAAATAGGAGAAAGAAGTCAAACAAGAGGGATAAGAGGAAATAGGAAGAAATGAAAACTGTAATATTGTTAGAAACTCTACATTTTATTATAAGGTATATATATTCTACAATTATATCTGCCTTATTCTGCATGTACATGACGGAATGCAGTTTTTTTGTAGGGGCTTTACGTCGCACCGACACAGATAGGTCTTATGGCGACGATGGGATAGGAAAGGCCCAGGAGTTGGAAGGAAGCGGCCGTGGCCTTAATTAAGGTACAGCCCCAGCATTTGCCTGGTGTGAAAATGGGAACCCACGGAAAAACATCTTCAGGGCTGCCGACAGTGGGATTCGAACCTACTATCTCCCGGATGCAAGCTCACAGCCGCACGCCTCTACGCGCACGGCCAACTCGCCCGGTAAATGTAGTTTTTATGAGTCCATTCGATTGACAAATGTTCCAACGTTAGGCATCTTTTACAAATCTGGATGATGATGATGGTGATGTATTCAAGTTTGTGGAGAAAATCTTGAATACATTAGCAAATATCCTGGACAGAGTTTGCTTACTGATTTTATTTACTCATTCTTTATTCGTTGTGGTTTTATATTGATGTTCATGTGGGAGGATCGGAATATCACAACTGATAGTTTTGAGGACATAGTGGGATGTACCCAGTCTGTCTGTAAACCTGTCTAGTGTTCTTGTTCGAAGTGGTGTGCTTGTAACTGAACAGCGTATTTTCCATCATTTATTAAAAATAAAATTTATCAGGGAAGATATTTTTAAATCACCAGGGTAGTGAATTTTTGCTCATTTGCTAAATCACTTCAGTCTAAATTTTGATGGATTGCTGCAAATTATAAGGTAATGCATTTCTAATCTGAAACCAATTATGATACTGAGTGCTTTCACCCCGGAAATGAGTTGCTGAGAACAACCATTCTCACATGGTTGAAAGGGTTCCAAAAAGCTAAATTCATACACCTCAAAGACACAATATTGAACTTCTCATAATCCAATAGATAACAGGCTATTATATTCTAAGCATGTTGATATTTATAAAACCGGGCGAGTTGGCCGTGCGCGTAGAGGCGCGCGGCTGTGAGCTTGCATCCGGGAGATAGTAGGTTCGAATCCCATTCTCGGCAGCCCTGAAAATGGTTTTCCGTGGTTTCCCATTTTCACACCAGGCAAATGCTGGGGCTGTACCTTAATGAAGGCCACGGCCGCTTCCTTCCAACTCCTAGTCCTTTCCTATCCCATCGTCGCCATAAGACCTATCTGTGTCGGTGCGACGTAAAGACCCTAGCAAAAAAAAAAAAATTTATAAAGTTAGGAAAACTTGGTTATATAAGCAATAGCGTATTTTTGAACATTCCAAAGTACTATAGTGCTTCTTACGTTCATTCCACCTTGACTTTACCATTACACAGTATTGATGAAAGTCCACAGAATTTTAGCCACTGAATTACTACCATTTTTAACAGTACGAAATTACTCGGTCGATTAATGTGTTTACGGAGACGCTATGCCAATGGAAGTGTAGCAGAAAATTAACTTAACAAATTATCAGAAATGAGTACAAAGCAAGGCATCCGCTCCCCTTTGTGTTGAAATTAACGTAGTACATTCTCACAGATTTGGTTGTACCGGGTGAGTTGGCCGTGCGGTTAGGGATTCGCAGCTGTGAGCTTGCATCCGGGAGATAGTGGGTTCGAACTCCACTGTCGGCAGTCCTGAATATGGTTTTCCGTGGTTTCCCATTTTCACACCAGGCAAATGCTAGGGCTGTATCTTAATTAAGGCCACCGCCGCTTCCTTCCCATTCCTAAGCCTTTCCTCTCCCATCGTCGCCATAAGACCTACCTGTGTCGGTGCGATGTAAAGCAAAGAACAAAAAAAAAAAAAAAAAAGCTTTGATTTTGACTGCATCTCATACAGTTTACGGTAGAGGAGGATTTATACAGCCTCAGTAGAAGTATTTTAGCATCTCAGTGAAAGCTATATTAAAGCCCAGAAGAAAGCCGGGCTGAGTGGCTCAGACGGTTGAAGCGCTGGCTTTCTAACCCCAACTTGGCAGGTTCGATCCTGGCTCAGTCCGGTGGTATTTGAAGGTGCTCAAATACGACAGCCCCGTGTCGGTAGATTTACTGGCACGTAAAAAAACTCCTGCGGGACTAGATTCCGGTACCTCGGCGTCTCCGAAGACCTTAAAAAGTAGTTAGTGGGACGTAAAGCAAATAACATTATTATTAAACCTCAGAAGAAGAAAATGTGTGGCTGGTTACGCAATTTTACTCGCATTCACTTTTCTGAAAATCGGCCTTATAGCTATATGTTCTCAAGACTAAAAAGCGGCTTTCTACAAATCTCAAACTGATAAAAAATAGTTTATATGATAAAATGAATGAGGAAAATGAAGAATTTGTGGACAAGTTAACACTCATATACTTTTACTCCCTGTGCAGCGCGTTTCAGGGCGAACAAGTCGAAGAAAGCCTCGTCTTCTGGAAAGAAATGGGAGAAAACGCGAGGTTTTCTTGGTCTTTCTTTTTCTCTCGTCTTTTGCGCTTCAGTGTAAGTGGCTGCACGGTCTTCGTCACATAGGAATCAGGTTGCACACGCGAGATAGTGGGTTCAAATCCCACTGTCGGCAGCTTGGAGAGAGTTTTTTGTAAATTCCTATTTTCACAGCAGGTGAATACTGGGGGTGTACCTTAACTAAAGCCACGGTGCTTCCTTCCCAGCCCTAGCCTTTTCCTATACGATCGTCGCCTTAAGGCCTAGTGTGTCGATGCGACGTAAAACAAAGCTAGATGAAATGCTGTTTTCCGTACAGTGCATCCTCATTTCCACAATAAACTATTCCAAGACTTGTGAACTTGTACTTTATAGATGTGACATTGTCTAATAGCTGCTAGAAGCTAAAATACTACCCTCAATGCTCCCTATTCTAAATATATATCACAATAAATCCGACATAAGACCGCAAAAGTTTAATCTACACGGGACTGTACACTTCAACTCGCTAGCATTTTCACTCAGCACCCACCTAACTTTTTTTTTGCTAGGGGCTTTACGTCGCACCGACACAGATAGGTCTTATGGCGACGATGGTATAGGAAAGGCCTAAGAGTTGGAAGGAAGCGGCCGTGGCCTTAATTAAGGTACAGCCCCAGCATTTGCCTGGTGTGAAAATGGGAAACCACGGAAAACCATTTTCAGGGCTGCCGATAGTGGGATTCGAACCTACTATCTCCCGGATGCAAGCTCACAGCCGCGCGCCTCTACACGCACGGCCAACTCGCCCGGTACCTAACTTCTGACGCGTAAGAAAGCAACCCTAAGCTCATGGAGGGGGCCTAACCTCAGTTTTACGACCGGATGTCCTTCCTGACGCCTAAGAGAGCAAGCTTTACATTGCAGACGCTTTCTTGGAGGGGCTTAACCAAGCTTTTTACGCGCAAGACAGCAAGCCGAACCTCAGTTTTACAGCCGGATGCCCTTTCCGAAGCTATCTTGAGTAGTAGGACAATGAGTATTCTCGAGACGTTATTTTGAGTAGTAGGGCAATGGAGATTAGCATAAGAGAGCACGCCTAACCGCATGGAGGAGCCTAACCTCAGTTTTACAGCTGGATGTCCTTCCCGACGCCAATTGCACCAGATAGTGGCTACACACAGCGTCTTATGAGACGGCTTAAGGGTGCTTGAGCAAGATGGCTTCTATACATAGTCTCTTATGAGATGCCCTAGGGATGCTTGCGCAAGATGGCAGCTATCTAATTCTACAAGATGGCGCCTATACGTAGCTTCTTGTGAGACGGCCTAAGGGTGCTTGCGCAAGATGGCTGCTATACATAGGCTCTTATGAGACACCCTAGGGACGCTTGCGCAAGATGGCGGCTACACATAGGCTCTTGTGAGACAGCCATAGGCGATTGCACAAGATGGCTACTATATATGGGCTCTTATGGAGAAAGATGGTGGCTATGGACGCTTGTGTAAGATGGCGGCTATACACAGGCTTATATGGAGAAAGCTAGCTTAGAGGCTACTGCGCAAGATGGCGGCTATACACAGGCTCTAATGAGGCTAACTCCTAGAACGTGGGTCAGAGCAAGATTGCGGCTATACATAGACTCTTATGGAGAAACCTGGCACAGGGGTGACATATGAATCGTGTAGTTTCAAAAACCCCCTATCTCCAATTTTCACGAAAATGGAGATAAAGAATGATTTGATTTTGCTGTGGGCATGTCCACCGCTGTATACTATTAGTACGCATCAAAACCCGCTCTAACCGTTCGAAATTCAGTGTCAAAGTATGGGGTTATTTTCATATTCCGCCATCTCCAACGCCTTGCGCTCGGCCATAGATATCATAACCCGCCATCTCCGCCGGCCAATAGGAAGGCAATACGTGGCCATGTGTAGGCTCGTGAGGAGCTCTTGGCGCGACAGTGAGAGGAAGCATTTGTGTTGACACAGTGTCGTGTATTGTCTTTTATTAATGGATTCACCTCATAAATGTATTGCGAAGTGTAGCCCTGGCAAGGGTAGGAAGAAATTACGTAACGAACAGCAGTGGAAATGCAAGGAAGCAAAAATATCAAGGTATGTTTTGTTATAGTAACATTATGTTTACGTTCCTCTCTTGTGAGCATTATTGAAGAACTGTATCAGAAACTGCACTTATAGAATAAGCTTTAGAAAACATGTATTACTGCATGAAGTCGGCGCGCGGTGCTGTGCCGGATCGGTCGTTCTCCTCTCACAAAAATGGCCGCAGTTCGAATCTCGGCCAGTGCACGTTCGATTCCCGGAAGCTCATTCCATTGTGGCTTTGTGCAGCTTCTGATATTACCTTCTATGGTCACGTTGAGAAGCGAACTTCCCTTTCTTTTTCGATGCAGGCCATTCATAAATACCTATGATATTTTAGTAAACGTACACATTATCGTAAGTGAAAAGGGTGTTTATTACACAGGTACTCGTCAGCTGGACCTCCTGTCACACCAATGTGCGGCCATAAATCCAAGGCCTACCAGTGCGGAGATATTTCTTTGTTGGATGTGAAGAAGTTTCATTCGGTATTCTACTCTACAGCATCAAAACTGCAGCAGGATAGTTTCATTATCAAGCATGTTTTTTGTATACCAGTGGCGAGACGCAGGCCGGGTAACAGTATCAGGTCCGGAAAAGCTCACACATTCAAGTACACTATTCGGGAACGGGATGGAACGATGGTACCAGTTTGCCGAGAAGCAACTATGGGAGCTCTCCTATTGAAGAAGGACAGAATTCAAGGGTTACTAATGCGTCATTTTGAATCTGGGGGAATGCCTGTGGAGAGAAGAGGGGAAGACGGAAGAAGCTATGCCAGTAAACCAAAACGTGAGGCCATCTGTAAATTTATTGAATCGTTTCGTGCTAAAGAGCTGCACTACTGCCGTACCAAGTCAGCGGCACGTATGTACCTGCCATGTGAACTAAATATCAAAGAAATGTGGAGACAATACAATACCACTGTTGAACCTGAATTGCAGGCAAAGCACTCCTTCTTCAGGAAGATCTTGAATCGTAACTATAATATTGGTTTCGGAAGTCCGAAGACTGATGTTTGCTCAACTTGCTCACAACTAGACGAGGAACTAAAAATTGCACATCAGAACATGCAAAAGTTGCCCTGCAGACCAAGAAACGAGTCCAAAATTTAAAATACAGTGCATTCTATGAATATTTAAGAGAAGAAGATGAGTCTATTCGGTCTGTTTCCTTTGATTGTCTGAAGAACATGCTATTGCCCAAGCTAAAGTGCTTATTTCAGCAGGCAAATAAATGTGTACAACTTCACTGTAGTGTTTGGAAGCTCTAAGACGTCACTGACGCACGAAAATGTGATGATCTATTCATGGAATGAAGCTGACTTTCGTAGAGGTGCAAATGAAATTGCAAGTTGTTTGTTTCATGCTCTTGACAGCATTGATCTTTCACAAAAGAAAACTACGCCTATTTGCAGACGGTGCGGTGGACAAAATAAAAACAGTATTCTTGTGGGTATGGTTAGTAAGTGGCTTATATATGCACCAGTGAATGTGAAAGAAGTTGAAATTTACTTTCCTGTAGTTGGTTATTCGTTTTTACCACCCGATAGGGTGTTTGCACGTATATAGAAAGTTGTTCGAAAAAGAGAAGTTATCCTTAAGCCAGAGGTATACAACAATATTTTCAGTGGACATGGGAAGCTTCTCCAGCCTGGTTGTGAAGTACCAATATTTGACTGGAAGACTGCTGTTCGAGATGTTTTGAAACCTGGCACATATGGCCAGCCAAAGAGTGTGTTAAAGAGAGGCAAAACCCTTTCTGGACTGGTTCCACAGTTAATCGAAAAAGGCAATGTTCCATTAAACAGTGCAAAAGTGAAAGATGTGTGCAGATTGGTCGAGAAACATTATGGGGCTAGATGGTGGGAGCTTGCAGATCTCCAGTTTTATGTTTCGCTGGAAACATGACAGGCTGAACATCGTTGCAGTACGACAGAAGAGCAAGAGGAAGAAGAATACTGTGAACCAAGAGATGATTCAGTATCCTTGTTGTATTAGATTGCAATAATATGATTATTTTTTATTCTTCAGAGAAAAAAGCATTCCATATTCTCAATGAACATTTAAATATTTTATAACTGTATTTCATGTTTTCAATTCGTTTTCCATCTCAGTGCGCTACACAGATGTTAGTAAGTGAAGTGAACATAGTTTCTTTGAGCATTAGACAGTAAGAGTATGTCTGCAATATCCATGTTTACTTTCAAACCCCGCCATGTCCACCTGTGACTTCCAAAACCCCCTATGTTCAAGATAAATATTGCCCTAGTACAAAAATGTAGAGATGAAACTGCATACATTTTGTGTATTTTGTTCAATATGAGCTAATTAAAGTAAAAGTAAAGAAAATGTTAAAAAGGAGTGTAAAATGCAGTCATGGCAGTTTTTTGCCCTTCCTGAAAAACTGATTTTCTTGGAGATAGGGTTTTTTGAAACTACACGACTCATATTAATTAAGGTGACGGCCTAAGGCTGATTGCGCAAGATGGCGGCCGCGTACAACTTCCTAGTGCTAGGGACCCCGAAGCAAGATCGTCGCTATACATTGGTTCTATGAGACTAACTTTGGACTAGGAGCTAATGGCGATTCATTGTTCTTATAGGCCTAACTCTATAGAGCTGCCTCAAGGGCTCACTACTTGTATCATGACCTATTAGTTTTACCACCCTAACTTTCGAGGGACTGAGGTAAGGGTTACTGTGCAAGATAACTGTTATACTCTATATCGTATAGACCTTAACTAGAGGGTCTCCTCATGGGCTCACAACTTGTAACTTATAACCTATTAGTTTGATCAACCTGAAATTCGAGAAATGAGGCAAGGGTTATTATGCAAGATAACTGATATACTCTATTCGTATAGACTAGATGGCGACTGCTCTTATGGAGAAAGCTGGCTGAGAAGGACTACTGCACAAGACGGCGGCTATACAGAGGCTCTTATGGAGAAAAGTAGCTTAGAGGCTACTGTACAAAATGGCGGCTATACATAGGTTGTTATGACTTCCTCCTCCTCTGTCAAGGCATAGCTTTATGTCTCTATCAAACAAGTTTATACATGCATTCTACTGCGCAAGATGGCGGCTGCTCTTATGAAGAAACCTAGTTTAGAGGCTACGGCACAAGATGGCGGCTATACATAAGCTGTTATGACTTCCTCCTCCTTTATCAGAGCATAGCTTTATACCTCTACCGAACAAGTTTAAACATGCATCGCGAAGGCAAGAGTGAGCACGTGCTATTAACCTGCAGCGATGACGTCATCATAGTTATACATCTTTAGCCTTGTTCGTTTTCTCAAGCCTTCGTTCGTAAACGTTCGTAAACGTTCGTAAACGTTCGTAAACGTTCGTAAACGTTGTAACTATTGTGGTATTCCACCACAGAAATCACAAGTTCTTATAAGTCCTATTTTCAAACTGGCGGCCATTCCTACTACCATCGAGAAGTAGGAGCGCTTATATTACATGCTCAAGGTTGTGGCTTTGAATTTTGGTACATTCATTTTGCATTTAGCTACTTCATGCTTAAATTATCGATACTACTGCGAATGGATTTTGTGGCACAAAGTTATGGTATTCAAATGTAATAGGTAAAATGGTATTAAAATGACGAGTATAATTATTTCACGAAGGACAGAAGTTTTGGAGTTCTTTATCTTATTACTAGCAATTATCCTCGCTTCATTCGCGTGGATTTTGTAATTTGATCAAAGTAATCGTTCCTCGGCATTGAACTAAGACATTATCTGAAAATTCCTAAAGTATAAAAATTCACCCAAAAATTGAGTTTCATTTACCCCAGAAATTCTTTGTATACCATATTTGTGGTATTACCTTTTGGGGCTAAGACGACCATGCGACATAGAACTGTACAAATGAGAAACAGACTTCTCTCAAGTCGAAAAAAAATACACGTTTCTCTATTTCTAAAGGAAATTCCATATACTTATTCCCACATCTGTAACATCTTCGGTTTTTTAGATATACATAAGTATCCCCATAAAAAGAATTCCACCCATTGATCAGGCCTTCCCGTACCCCCACCCCCTTTTCAGTGTATTTTCCGGAAACAAAAGTACACGTTACTTTATTTTTAAAGGAGATTCCAAATACCAATTTTCACGTCTGTAACAACTTCAGTTTTTAAGATATAAGTATCCTCATAAAAAGTAATTCAACTACTTTTCACTTCTTTTCACCCCCCGTCAAGTGACTTCTCCGAAAACAGAAAGGTACAAGACCCTGTATTTTTAAGGGACTTTCTAAATACCAAGTTCTTGTCTCTAACATGTTAACTTCTTGACATATAATGTAGATACACCTGTACTCATTTAAAAACTTCACCCGCTTTTCCAATTCCTTTCAGCCCCTTAACTGGATTTTCCGGAAACAAAAACATACGTGTTTCATTATTTTTAAAGGAGATTCCAAAGACAAGTTTTCATGTCTGTAGTTCTGCATGTCTGTAGTTTTTGAGATAAATGTATACTCATAAAAATAATTCAACTTCTTTTTCACTTCTTTCCATCCCTCTCCCGCCCTAACTGGCCTTTCCAGAAACAAAAACTACGCGTTTCTATATTTTGAAAGAAAAATATAATACCAAGTTTCACGTCTGTAACAGCTTCATTTTTGAAGATGAAATATCCTCATAAACATATTTCAGTTCCCCATTTACTTATTTTCATCCCTACACCCCTTACGTCGATTATATAAAAAAACAAATGCGTGTATCCTTATTTTTAAAGGAGATTCCAAATACTAATTTTCACGCCTAACATCTTCATTTTTTGAGATATAAGTATCCTCATAAACGTATTTCAACTTCTTTTTCACTCCCCTTCCTACCCGTTAAGTTGATTCCCCCTCCCCAAATACCAGTTTTCACGTCTTTAACATCTTCATTTTTGAGATATAAGTATCCTCATGCAGAGATCAAGTAATTTTTCAATTAATTCACCCCCCTTGAGTGGATTTCTAAAGACAAAATATTACGTGTTTATTTTCTTTGAAAGAAAATTCCAAACAAAAATTTTCATGTCTGTAACATCTTCAGTATTTGAGATATAAGTATCCTCATGAAAATAATTCAGCTCTTTTTTCACTCCACCCCCGCCCGTTAAGTTATTTTCACCCTACCCAAAAAATACGTGCTTCTTTATTAGTCAAGGAGATTTCAAATACCAATTTCGACGTCTGTAACCCTCAGTTTTTCGATATAATTTTCTCCAGAAAAAATTCAATTTTTTTCACTTCCTTTCACACTCCCCACTTAAGTGAATTTTCCCAAAATAAACAGTACCCGTTTCTTTAAAGGAGCGTCCACATACAAATTATCACGACTGTAACATCTTCACTTTTTGAGATATATGTATCCTCGCAACAGGAATTCATCTCCGTTTTCATCCCCCCTACCAAGTTGATTCCCCGCAAAATGAGCATATTTAATTTTTCAAGGAGATTCCAATACCAGTTTTCACGTTTGTAACATCTTTATATTTTTGGTATATATACTCATACAAGTAATTCAACAAATTTCTTATTTTTCACACCCCCGCACCGCCGTTAAGGTTTTTTTAAAGGAGATTCCAAATACCAATTTTCACGTCTGCAACATGTTAAGTTTTTGAGATATAGGCCTACTGTAGATATGCAATTTTTTAAATCCCCCTTTTTCAGTTCCCCTTAAGTGGATTTTCCGAAAAAAGAATATTTGTGTTTCTATACTTTTAAGGAAATTCCAAATACCAGTTTTCAAATCTGTGATATGTTACCTGTTTGAGATAATTTTCAGATATATTTTAAAAAAATCACCCCGTTTATCACTCCTACTCACCCGCTATTCATTGGATTATCCATAAACACAAAAGCACGTGTTTATTTATTTTCAAAGGAAATTCCAAATAACAATTTTCATTTCTGTAACATCTTCAGTTTTTATATAAGTCTCCTCATTCAAGGTGTTCAACCCCTTTCCCCACATTTTCAACCCCCTTTAATGGGAATTTCCGAAAACAAAAAATACGTGTTTCTTTATTTTTAAAAGAGATTTCAAATACCAATTTTTACGTCAGTAAACTTTTAATGTTTTGAGATATAGATATCCGCATTTTTAAAATTCACCCCCCTTCTAACCCTCTTATCGCCGGAATATCCAAAAATTCTCCCTTAGTGAGCACCTATATCCTAATGTAAATGTATGCCCAAAATTTCATTTCTTTATGTCCAGTATTTTTGGCTCGGCGATGATGAGTCAGTCAGTCAGTCAGTCAGTCAGTCAGTCAGTCAGTCAGGGCATGTTATTTTATATATATATAGATTTAATTCTCCGGCTTTTGATATTGTGAGCAATAGCTTCGTGCTTTGATATCGCCTAAACTTGTTTAAGAATTTTTATTTACATAAGATGCAATTTCGGATGGGATAGCCAGGGTGAATGAAAACATTATCATTGGATTTGAACATCTCTTAAACCCTATTCTTCTTCTTCTTCTTCTTCTTCTTCTTCTTCTTCTTCCCATTGTAGATCCCCTAGTCGTTCAAATAACTTTTTCGCCTTGAAAGATGATTACATTTATAATTATATTAAAGCACTCCCATTAGATAATTGCAAAGTTTCCCCACGGCTAATGTATAGTATATAGGCGGAGAGTACACTTTGTGCTTGTTGTTATCTGCATTTTATTGAGGCTTAAGAGAGAGGAAGTGGGGCGCGGTAAACAGAATCGCCTATCTGCTTTACGCCCGTTAATCTGGGATCACGGGAAGCAAGTCAAGAAAGCTGGACAGTCCTCTGCGCCAACCCACTCCAACTTCCACCCCGGTTCGGGCACTCCAAGGCGAGAGAGGCTTCTTACTGCAGAAACAGCTCCGGCAAGATTAAAAGGGAAGCCAAACATTTGCATAAGGACAAAGTACGCTCAGTGACTAACTCACTGTAGACCTCCGAGTAACTGAGAGTATGAAACTCCTCCCTTTACTACATAAATGGTGAGAGTGGGACGCATTGAATTTGTTATAGGTGTATTTGGGAACTAAAAACTTAGTATCTGATTAAGAATATAAATCATTTAATATTCAATTATGTAGCTGTATGTAGCTGATTACGTTTCAAGAACATATAATATACTTTATAAACAGACTGGTTCGATTAAACCGAGTAAAAATACAAAGATATGAAAGCCTAAATAAATATGATTATAATTAATACACTAAAACGTACGATTTCACAAATTATTTTTCGCTTCAGTCAAATGGGAAATCAAGTGATTTTTTACGATTTTAACTATCTTCAGCACATTTCCAATTACCCCTGTTTCGTCCTACATTGTAATTCTTGGTTCACAGTCTTTCAAAATACACAGCTGTTTATTGGCTTTTGAAACAGCAACGGACTAATGTATGTCTTTTCGATCAAAGATATATTAGATATATATTAGATATTGAAATATATTAGGTACGCTCATTTTGCTGTAGACTCAACATTCCTTGGAATTTTGACCTCCTTAATTTAGAATGACCTGCTGATCTTAATACGTGTTCCGTATGGCAGAATTTTCACTCGATGATTCATTTGGTGTCAGGGAATACATTCGTTCTTAAACTGTGAGTTAAAACCCAAAATGAGGTACCAGCAATAATAATAATAATAATAGGTAATAATAATAATAATCATCATTATAATAGGGGGTTTACATGTTCCCCTGTCGGGCACGTCCCAGGTGGCGGATAGTGGGTTTCGACGGACTTGTCCGGAGAGTTTGAGAAAATAAAATACCTCTCGCGGACCAAAAACAGGCACAGCCAGGAAACATCTTGAGGCAACACGTAAGCAAAACATCAGCTTTCCGTATGGACTAACAACCCGTACGATGAGAGTGAATCGGTAATCAATGACTCACTCGCTCCGGGCTCAAGCCCTTCAGCTAAAATCAACCACTAACATAGTATGATGGAAACACAAGCGACAAAGCGACTACCTCAGTCCCGAGCTGATAAGAGCGAAGGTAAGCCAGGTCATCGGGATTCTGGGGGACCAGGACATCATGCCGGGAAGAGTCGGAGCTTCCCAAACCACCCAAACCCAAGAAGACACAGTGCATTGGTACACTTAACCTACAGACACTAAGACAGGAAAACTCAAGACAGTGGCAGATACCTGTGACAGATTCGGATTCCTCATACTTGCCTTACAAGAAATGCAATTTCGCGATTCTGATCTTTTCGACTCCTGTGGATATCACATATACAAGGGAAAACCTGCAATTAATACACCAAAGAGCAATCTACATATATTTAGAACCGGATTCCTAGTACATAACAGTATTCAGAACACGGTGATAGAATTCTCGTCACCCTCGGAGCGCCTCTCCGTACTCACAGTTAAATGCGCCAACAAAGCCTACACAATAGTGAATGCGCACGCTCCGGTCAACAATGAACCCAATAAAACGAAGTTGAGAAATTCTGGTCACATCTGGAACGAGCACTTTCTAAGATCCCTCAGCATCATGTCAAGATTCTCCTTGGAGATTTAAATGCACAAATTGGTAGAGAGCAAGAGTACAGGCATATCATCGGAGATTTCTCAGCACACAGAAAGACTAATGCCAATGGTATAGTTAATTCAACGTATTTGGAATGGCCAATATCCAGTTGATGTCTACACATTTTAAGAAACCACCACGAAAACTGACTACATGGACATCACCAATCAATCACATTGGCGAATATCAGATTGACCCTGTAGCTATCACTAGAACATTTTCGCCTGAAATTATGAACGAGAGAGTACTCAAGGTTATGTGGAGTCCGACCACCATCTCTCATAAATCTAATTCGATTCAGACCCACTCGAAAAAAGAATCAAAAACCAAAAATCCGACAGACTGACCCGGAATATCCGGAAGAACATGCACAAGAGTTTGCGCAATCATTACAAACAAACGTATGAACATGGGACACACTTCTTGAGGCCATCCAAGAATCGTCAAGAAAACTCGGCCAAACCCCACGGAAACGGAAACACAGGTGGTGTACCTCCGACTGTGACAAAGCTCTGCAATCACCTATTCGAGCCTGGAAGAATTGGCATAGCCACCAAACGCCAGAGAATTGGAAGATATTTTCAGAAAACCAGAAGCGAACATCCAAAATAGGGGTTAGTTGTTACAATGTTTTAAAATAATTTTTAACTTCCCACATACCATACGTGGCATACATCGGCGTAATGGGTTATTACTGCCCTTCTGGTTAAATTAAACAATTTTTACGCTCATTCCGTTGTATATTTATATACAATTTGCAATTATTTGTCGATAAGTATACCGTAACTACTTACCCCACTATGGGGCATGTTGTTACACTATATGGGGCTTCTTGTTACAGGGGTTTGAAAGCAGTACACGCTCTAAATGTATTATTTATTATGGATACGTTTGTGACAATATGTCATTTTACGTTATAATACTAATGTGACATAACTAATTTTATGATCAAACTTCTTATTCTCTGATTTTTTCATGTTCTCAACTAATCTGATGACTCACACTCGAAGTCGTCATCAGAGCTGCAGTTCACACAAATATATGGAACTCATAGAACTTGACACAATGGTCATGTGCTCATTCGTGGCATCGAGTACACTGAATCCATTTTCTTGGTGGCCTAGAGCGGGAGTAAGCCTCAGCACACTCAGCACAAAAGCACTCATCTTCTTCCTCCGATGATTCTATTCTCCGGACGGTTTTCTTGGTCTTTTTGCCACATGTTCCACTTTTTGATGTCCCTCTGTGAACAAGATGCTCCGTTTGCTGGATTCGCGCTTTTCTGCCTCTGCTTGTAACGCTGCTTTTACCAGAGTGTTTGTCAAAATGGCACTTTCCCTCGTCTTCTGCTTATGTGCGGTCTTACGAGGTCCTGCCTCAGGAAATGGCCTTACTTCGTGCGGACTTACGTGAAGAGAAGTTGAAGAAGTTTCTGGTGTAGAAGACTATGAAGAAGGATCGCTGCATACATAGCTGATAAAAATTGGCAATAAAGCGTTAAGATCCCCAGAACACTGATCTCTGTTGTTTTCCTGGGGTGGACTATCAGTTACAGCAGAAGGCAAGAAATCATCGTCGGAAAAGATCTGGCTGTTAAAGGGCCATATGCCTGTAACCAGGAACCCAGACTTGATGTTGTTAGGAGTGATAGCTTTCGGTAGTGACTGACGCTCTATGGTTGGGGTATCACAGATGGAAAGAGTTTTTTCCAGGATTACTTCTCGTCCACGCGTCAGAAGCACAGCTCACAAACTTCTTGAATGGTCCGAAAACGGATCTATCAAAGGGCTGTACTTTGTGAGATGTGTGCGGTGGAAAGGAAAGCAATACCACACCACTTTCCTTTGCGAGGTCTGGAACTGAAATATCAAGGTGAGAATGATGGTTATCCAGAAGAAGAAGAACTGGTTTCTCCTTGGTAGCCTTGGAGTGAGTAATGACATGTCTCATGAAGGACTGAAAATCTTAACCTGTCATCCATCCTGATTTATTTGCAGATCCTGCACTTCCTTCGGGTCCGTTAGCGACAAAATGATGTCTGAAATTCTTCCTTGGGAGCACAAAAGAGGGCGGCAATGAATTTCCACTCTCACTTAACAACTGAAGCAATGGTAACTAAGGTACCCCTCTCTGCAGATGCCACAGAACCAACTTGTTTCACACCTTTCCTTGCAAGTATCTTGGTTGGGTTTTGAACAGTTGTTACAGCGGTTTTTTCCACATTGTACACTTCCTGGCACTGAAATATATACCGGTCATACACGACACTCAACATGTTAGAAAATGTTCCAACGTTGTGCCTATTAAACTCGTTGTTCTACTTAAACTTGTTGAATGTGGTGTCCGGATAAACAACGTACTTTTTCGTTTGAGAAATGCTGATAGCTAATCACAAGAAGCTTGTTTTGTTTCACTCCAACCAAGTGGGATAGTCACTTTATTTTCCACAGCATACTGGTGCACTAAGCGTCGGACCTCTTTGGTTGAGAGACCATAATAAAGTTTTGATGCTTTATCTACGTACTCTGCAAGATCAGACTCTTGGTAATCAGAGAAGACTTGACGAGGTCTTTTGTATCCTACACTAGGTACAACGGACTGTCGAGATTCTGAAAATAGACATAAGGGGAAATTTTCTTATTAACTGTTAAGGAAATGTCATTACGGTAAAAAGTAACGTGTGACATGAAAAGTGAAAAAGTATAATTACATCCTAAAATTATTATAATCCCACCACTGTAAATAAAGCAACATTTTTGCATATCTATGATTGAATGAATTATTGTAATATATTTATTTCATTATCTGAATGATGGAAACTAAACAGCTTACCTGACGTTCCTTTCTCAAGTTTCTTACAGAATATCTGTAACGTCATAAAATTGATTCCATACGTTTGTGCCGCCTTCCTTAGAAAACACGAACAAGCGAACACTTGCTTCGCCGCCTCCATGTACGACTCCTTTGGTGTACTGCCTCTATGTGTCTTCCCTTTGTAATTCCTCATATCGCTTGTAAAAAGTAAGCTATATGCATCATACGTACTTGATATGCATTAGAATCCGGTGTGGGGTAAGTAGTTACAATGTAACAACTTATCCCCGCCTTACTGTAACAAACAGCCCCTGTGACGCCATTTTGTTTCACAGCTAACATCAACAACATAATATAACAATTCAGATTTTGTGAATATACTGTCACTTACCTCAAATGTTTATGAATTATTGATATAATTATTGAATCCCAATCTGTTGAAGCTTAGAAGGTTGAAACAATATTCTGTTAACAAAGAAGTTACTCGGAGATACAAAATACACATTTGCTCTCATAAACGCTGCGTGGCTGAATGCCACGAATGGCGGGGTTGAAAGGGGAACCGGACCGACAAGTGACACCATCTGGTGGAAGGGAGAGTATATACTACTGGCAGCTGATTTAAAATTGGAATATAACAACTTACCCCGTGCAACAACTAGCCCTGGTCTCCCATACTCAGACGAATTAAACGCATATACCACCTCAAAAGATTAGAAGAAATTGATGACGACTTTAAAAGAAACAACACCCGGAATTTCTACAGAACCTTTAGGGAAGAATTGAGCAACTACAAGCCGCCCACTCTTTGTTTTTGTCGCTCTGATGGGACACTGGAGACCAACATAAAGGCCAACTCTTACATCCCGAAGCAGCACCTTGAAAAGTTACACAACTGTGAACCACCTACGGAGAAACTGCAATTCCACATACTTGTTCCAAACCCAGATTAAGTTCCACCTGCACATGATGAGGTACGGAGTATCATATTAAATCTTAAAAAACAATAACACCGGGAGAAGATGGCGTTTTCGCCGAGATGCTCAAGATTGGAGGGGAACTCCTGATTGACCGACTACAAGCCATCATTGCAAATGTATCGGAGAGCGTAGTCATATCTCCAGACTGGAAAACTGCCTTGATCCACCCACTGCACAAAAAGGGCGACAAGACGGATTCAAATAATTAAAGAGGAATCTCACCTCTGACAATGCATACAAAGTGGTTTCCACGCGCCATCCTTACTAGTATGGAACACCAGACAGAACACAAGATCGTTGAATACCAGGCGGGCTTCCGACCGCATCGATCGTGCGCGGAACAGATCTGGAACCTGAAGATGATTCTCCAACATTACCAGTCAAACCGTACAGTAATCATTTTCGTACATTTAAAAATCATGTGACTCTATTGATCGTGACACACTGTTTAATGTACTCCGTGAATATGGCGTTGATAACAAAACAACCAAGTTTTTGACAGACACTACCTCTAAAGTGAAATTCATAGGTAAAATCTCTGAACTTTTTGAAATTAGAACAGGTGTTAGACAAGGCGATGGGCTGACGCACTCCTGTTCAAGCTAGTACTAGACAAGGTCATTACAACTTGGGAGAAAGCAGTACCTGGAATCCATATGGGAACATAAGCTAAACGGATCAACATAAAATGCCTTGCTTTCGCTGACGACCTAGCAATAATTACCCGAACTCCTGAGAAAGCCAGACATGCCATTGAGAAGCTCCACGAGATTGCTGTCAAAACTGGCCCCCACATCTCTTACGATAAAACACAGTACATGGACTCCAAGAACTCAAACCTGGTACCACTCGCGACCTAATATGGCAACGTCACACAAGTAAATCAGTTTAAGTACTTAGGTGAAGTTATCGGGAGCACTGGCATCGAAAGAGTAGCCAACAAATCTACGTAAAGCCTATATAATCACCTGGAACGTTAACAACAAGAAACCACATTCTACCAAGGCCAAACTCCGACACTACAACACTATTGTTCTCCCAGAGGCACTCTACGCAATTTAAACATCATCATTACACATCCACGTTAGAGACATTGAGACAGATACTGAGGAAAATATTCGGACCGAAGTTTGAAGATGGCATTTGGATGCAAAAATGCTCGGAGGAACTCTATTCGTTGACTGAGTGATTCACTTCACTTTCACACAAGAGACGTATGAAATTCTACGGACATTTTACATGAATGGATGACTCACGATCGACCAAGAAAATCTTTTTCATTATAATTGGACCACGACAAACCAAAGTGCGATGGCTAGTAGACACCCAAAATGATCTCGCAGAAGTCGACATTGACCCACTGGAAACCACGAGGACTTCATATAGACAAAAGATCATAACCCACAAGTTTGAGACCAAGAAACCGATGGCAAGAAATTTGAAAATCAAGAACGCTTGGACACAAGAGAGACGACAGACCCATATTGAAAGAATGAGGAAATTTTGGGAAGATAAGAACAAGAAAATCAAGAATACCAATGCTAAATAATGGTTCTACGTGCTCCTTAGAGGGCCAAACGCATGTACTGTATATATATCATAATAATAATGATTTTTATGGCGTGTGGCCTCCGAAGAGGCCTGGTGCAGGTCGTTCGAGTTGGCACGGCACAGGCAACCTGCGCGTCTATGAGAAAGTGGCCCTAGCAATGAAGAATTCCAATTTCAAAGACGGCATACATACCCAGCCCATTAGCCATTGGAATTAACATATGAAGATTAAAATCCCCTACCTGACCGGGAATCGAACCCGAGGCCCGTTTTGGATTCCTTTTAGTATCATATGTAAGTAACTTAGTATTTAACACTCGAATTTTCTTTGCGCAACATGGATGCACCAGACTTGTTATAAAACCGACTAAATAGGGCTTGAAAGCCCACTCTGTATGCAATCCCCTTTCTCCGACGGATTCCTCATTGCTTTCTGAGCACTAATGTTCACTTGTTACGAAATTTGTACGTCTTCGAGGCACATTACTTTTTGGCTAATTTGATTATCTTATAAACACAACTGTAGTGGGTCCGCGGTCTGTAAGGCAATTTATTTTGCCATATTTAATACACTGTATATCCGTTTTAGGTGAACTCAAGACCATATCATTGATTTTTAAATTCCTTTTTTTGTTTGTCTGTTACACAAACACGGCTAAACGGCTGTATGGATCTCAATGAAATTTCATACTTAGAGTCTACTCATCCAGCCGCAGGTTTCGATATGCACATCATTTAAAAATCACTGAATAGACTGCGGTTTACAGGAAGACCAGAAGGCTTTTGTTCCATTGTTCCTTACACTGTTGGTTTTATCGCGACCAAACTTAATATTTAGAGTCTACACATCCAGGAGCAGGATTCAGTGCACATATCATTTAAACATCAGTGAATAGACTTAGGGTTTATAGAGAGACAAGAGATTTTTCAATTTTGTCTTACACTATTGATTATATGTAAAATCTATAGAATAGATGTGAAACACGCCTCCATTTTAAATAATTTTTCTCATGTACACAATTTCGCTTACTCTTCAAATGACGACGGGTTGAGTGGCTCAGACGGTTGATGCGCTGGCCTTCTGACCCCAACTTGGAGGATTCGATCCTGGCTCAGCCCGCTGGTATTTGATGGTGCTTACATACGTCAGCCTCGTGTCGGTAGATTTATTGACACGTAAAAGAACTCCTGAGGGACTAAATTGCGGCACCTCGGCGTCTCCGAGAACAGTAAAAGTAGTTAGTATGTCAGAGTAGGAGGATTGAGAGTTCGAGTTTTGGTGGATACCGGCGCAACTATTAGTGTAGTTTCTCAGACGCTGATGAACGAATTAAAGACCAGAGTAAAAATTCCTACAATACCCATTTCAAGATTAAAAGTTCGTGGAATTGTAACCTACAAAACTACTATTTGCAAAGAACAAGCCTTATTAGATCTAGAAATTGGGAATTCAACAGTATCACATCCTTGCGTTATTTTACCGCGCATGCAATATAACTTAATTTTGGGTGCTGACTTTTTAGGAACTTACAATGCTGTGATTGACATGGGGTCAAATACTTTAATTTTTCGGATGGAGGATCAAAATGAAAATTTGCAATGAAATCAAGCAGAGGAAGATTTCGGCGAAGAGCAAATATGGACAACAGTTGTGGATGAAGGAAAGGATGTGGATGATTTACCGGCAGATTGCATTTCAAATTGTGAAGAACTTAAGGAAAACTTTGAAATTATGTTAGCTAATTTAGAAGAGGATGATGAAGAAGTAAAATTTAATCGAGTATTACGTACTAAAGTAGCAGAATCACCAGTAGATGATGAGCAACGTGGAAGGCTACGGGAAATACTAGTTAAACATAAGACTGTCTTTGGTTCAAAACCCGGTAGAAAACCAAATTTTGAGTATAAGATTGTAGTAAATAACTGGGAACCTTTTAAACAACGCCCATATCCTGTACCGGAAAAGCTTTTTCCTCAGATGAAAGAAATTATTGATGCAATGAAAAAGAACGGCATTATATCCAAAGCACCTAGTCCGTTTCTTAATCCAATTTTGGCAGTACCAAAGGCAAATGGTCTATTAGGGTGTGTCTTGATGCACGAGCCATCAATAAACGCTTAGTCCCAGAGTACGTGCAGGCTCCACCGATTAAAGACTTGTTGAAGACGTTTGGAGGAAAGAAGTATTTCGGAACCGTAGATCTGACGTCATCATTTCATCATATTGTTTTAGACCCAAGTACAAGTATGCTGACTGGTTTTATGTTTGACAATCAGACATGTATTTTCCAGAGATTACCTTTTGGTTTGGTTAATTCAAGTTCAGTATTGATCAGAGCTTTAGAGAATAATTTAAGTCCAGCAGTTAAAGAATTTACAGTAAAATACATAGATGATATCATATATTGCTCCAAAACATTAGACGAACATTTGAAGAAAATTGATTTGTTACTTGAAGATTTGAATAGAAGTAATTTCAAAGTGAATTTTGAAAAATCTCACTTTTGTCAGAGAAGTACTTTGCTTCTTGGCCATGTTATTGATGGAGAAGGTATTTGGCCAAATCTTGTCAAATTTTCAGCAGTACAAAATTTTCCAAAGCCTACTCGAATCAAACATATTCGTCAGTTTTTAGGCCTATGCCAATTCTTTGCAGATCATTGTATATCATATACAGATACAGTTGCTCCATTGCAAGAATTACTAAAGACCAATAATCGTTGGAAATGGACTGAGATTCATGATGAAGCCTTTCGTAAAACCAAAGAGATGCTAGCCAATGCTGTCAAATTAGGATATCCACAATACGACAGGCGGTTTTTTATCGAGACAGATGCGTCAAGTGTAGGTATTGGAGCGATTTTATACCAGGAAACACCGGAAAAGGAACAGAAGACGACGTATCTTGCATTTATCAGCCGAAAACTCAGGTCTCATGAGTTGAAATGGACGATCACGGAGTTAGAGATGTTATCCATTGTTGTAGCTCTACATGTACGGATTCCCGATTACTATCCGTACTGTTCATAAGGCTCTGACGTTCATACAGAAAGCAAATGTGGGTAGCGATCGAATTTTTAAATGGTCATTGTTTATTCAACAATTTGACCTAACATTTGAGCATTGTCCTGGTAAGCTAAATCTTGTGGCGGATGCACTCAGTAGGAACCCATACGCAGATGAAATCACAATTAATCTCACAGTTTTGGATGATGGAAATCAAGCCGTTATTAATCGTTTACGAGAAATAAGGCAAGAACAGGAGGATTATCCACCCACACGTCTTACGTTGGATTATTTTAGTAAGCAGATTGAACCCGGAACAGCTAGATTCAAAGAAGCTGAGAAAAAAGCAATGTCATTTCATTTATTCAATAATGTTCTACATAAATTTATTGATGAAGATCATACAAAATTTAGAATTGTAATTCCACCAACACTTCAGGTTGATTTAATATGGTGACACGTCATACGACCGGTCACGCAGGGATTGAGAAGGTGACCGCAGTTCTTCAGGAGACATTCACGTGGCCAAAAATGAGACGAATGGTACAACAGGTCCTTCGTACTTGTGATAAATGTCAGCGAGTAAAACCAAATATATTTTTACTGAAACAATCTCCGAAGCCAATTTTGCCTAGAGAACCCCGACAGTTGTTCGCAATTGATTATTTCGGTCCTCTTCCTGCTAGTCGTCGTGGAATTAAACATATATTACTATGTCTTGATGTTTTTACAAAATTTGTAACTCTGTGTCCTGTACAGAAGGCAAATACGAGATCAGCCTTGTACCAGATTAAAAACAAAATTATAACTAAGATGGGTACTCCTCAGAAGATATTAAGTGACCATGGGCCACAGTTTACGTCGCCTGCATTTAAGCGAGAACTTGAAAAATTAGGGATTCAGCATGCACTTAGTTCAGTACGACATCCAGAATCCAATCCTAGTGAAAGAATCATGAGGGAAATTTCAAAATATTGTAGATTGTTCATATCTAAGGAGCATTGGAAATGGTTGGATGTAATACCGATTATTACTGATAGTATTAATTTGACACGTCATGAATCCACTAGCCAAATTCCCATGGTTTTGCATTTAAATGAATACCCAAATAGACCATGGCATAATGTTATTCCGTGTCCGGTAGATCCAAAGCCATCACTTGAATTATGTGTAAGAGAGACAGCAGAGAAAATGAAAACTCAGGCAGAGAAGAGAGCGCGCAGAACCAGAGTGAAACGTTTTCATCGTCCTTTGCGCATAGGAGAATTGATATTGGTAAAGTGACTTGCTAGTTCTGATGCCCCTGCACGCTTTTACCATACTTTTTCAGAGCTCTATGTTGGACCTTTTCGTGTTGTTCATGATTATGGCAATAATTCTTATCGTGTACGTAACATGGATGGAACAACTGAGAAGACATTTAATGCTTCTAATTTAAAACTTTATTACCCACTTGGTCAGATCCGTATTGATGAAGTACAAGAAGTTGATGGCTTAGGAGATGATGAAGATGATGATGATATTGACGAAGAAGATGACCCAGTAGAAGAAGATGTGGAGCAAGAAGATGTGGATCAAGGAGACGAAGAAGAAGCTACAGAGGATGTACACATGGCAAATATAGAAGATACGGACCCATTACCAGCAGAAATTTGTCATCATTGTGATGGAAGTGAACGCAAGTTCGAAGCTCTTTTGGAAATATTTCATGAAGCTCGGAAACAGAAGGAGAGTTTGCTAGCTGAACGTGAACTATTATTATCAGGTAAAGTAACTGAAGTGAAGCCACAGTAGTGAACCATGAGATAGAATGAGAGAAAAAATACGTGGTCACATATTTTTTATGGCGTATGGGGAGAATGTGCCATATCATATATGCCCCAAATAGCAATTATGTAATATGGTGTAAAATTGTGCATTTAACACGAGAAGAAGTTGCGTAATGCAGTATCCCGGCAGCGCGTGGCTTTAGAAATAACTTCTTAACTTTCATAGCAACAGCGAGCATCTTGGGGATTCCATATGATTTAATCGGGGAATTTACGAGTGTGTTTGAAAGCGGCCGATTCAGAAAAGGACCAATCCCAGCCCTGGAAGCGATATTGCTGAATGCAGGGATCTACAGAACAAATGAAGCCAATCCTACCAACTTTGGTTAAAGACTACCTGTAGACAGTTACAGTTCTTAATTCTGGATTAATGAAGTTATAAATATATTTCTATTGAATCAGCGCTTTTGCCGAACCATGGCGTCATCGCATCAGTGGAATCCCCGATGATATGACTAATACCGTAAGTTTGGTGAACGTAGCAGCTACTGGAGACGGGAAGCTCACTCTATCTTGAAGTTGATAACCGTGCGGGTCGGTGTTCTTTACATTCAGCCAGTGTTGTATAAAAGTAACTTTTACAGTGACGATATTTAATAAAACAAGTATACATAATTTGTGGAACTGAATCGTTATTTCATGAGAATATATTACTTAAATGCTAGTGATTATAATGTAATTACGAAAGTGTATTGCACAGTAATGAAATGACGTATGGCTTTTAGTGCCGGGATATCCCAGGACGGGTTCGGCTCGCCAGGTGCAGGTCTTTCTATTTGACACCCGTAGGTGACCTGCGCGTCGTGATGAGGATGAAATGATGATGAAGACAACACATACAACCAGCCCCCGTGCCTTTGGAATTAACCAATTAAGTTTAAAATCCCCGACCCGGCCGGGAATCGAACCCGAAACCCTCTGAACCGAAGGCCAGTACGATGACCGTTCAGCCAACGAATCGGACTATTGCACAGTAACAAAACAATTACCTTTGCTATTTACATATAAGATCACGTATGATGATGCAATATGCCATAGTGCGGGTGTGGCACGGGACTGAATAAAACTAAGACGATAGTTACTGTCGATATTTCCGAACCCGAATATGTAATTTGCATTTGGATTGTGCAATTACTACCGTGATCGGTACGCGTCCGGTAACGCGAAGAACGTGTGCGAATCGTGTTATCGTTTCGGTTCAATTTAATGGTGTGTGCGAAGCACCACATTTCAAAGATGATGGAAGAAGAAAGGACCTGCAGTGTAATTGATAACGCCATGCAGTTTGTTGCAAATATGGCGTAATTTCCCAGACACGGCGGCCTGGAACCATGAAGAAACTAAGACAAACAGATAAGTTCATTTTAAAAAACATTCTAGGCATATTTAGATAGACGAAATTAGGCTAATTCGATCCTAGAGTAATTTAGCTATAAATGCCAGTCCTTTTGTGGCTGAGGTATGTTTTCTTTTTATAGTTTAATGTCATGTTTCATGGAAGATGCATGTTTGAACCCTGATTTTTATATATTATATTATTTCCTTTTTATTAGATGGGAAAGAGGGAAATGTTAGGTGTAGATGAGGATATGTTTGTCAAGAGGTAACTGTGTATTCAATTTTTTGTAACAAGATCTAGACTCTTTTATTAAGAAGGCTGCACAGCCTAAAGCGTGTTTTGGGCTAAATTTCAGTAGGGAACATTTTATTTAAAGGCATGTAGCAGGTTTACAGGAGTGGATGGCAGTTGTAACCAGCGTGTACGTGCATCGTCGAACTAGTCTCTTTTAGATCGGCAAAGAAGACTAGCTAATTGGTATTGTGTTATAAATTTACGAGAAAAAGGCAAGATTGGGCCGGATACTGAGATTACAATGTGTGTTTATACAGGACGTGGGTGCCTGGTATATAAAAGAGGGGAAATATATTGGTGTTAGCTGCATGATAAGCGAAAGAGGCTTGATTTACCTTGAATGTTCAGTGATAATATAAGAGTCGAACTCATGGACTCCGAAGTGTTAGGCCAGATGTGCCGTATGTCGTATCATAGCCGTGCTAAATTGGAATATGTATTTAAAGCCATATGAATGTGTATTGAAGCCTCAAGTTGAGTTCGAGGTCTTGTGTTAGTTCAATAAACAGAGAAGTGAGTGGCAGCGTTAATTTATATTCCCAGATATATTAAAATCTCTCAGGCAGGAACTACCAATCCGATTGGATAGTTTCTTTTTCTTGCGAGGCAAGATGCTTCATAGAAGGGTCATTAGAAGTGTTATTTGAGTTATAATTTGGCGTGTCAAGTGAAGACCAACATATGGACAGCTGAGCCAGGAGTTCCGTTTTCTTTTTATATGAAGGAGTTTAGCATCTTATTGCTTGTATTTCAGATAACGGATACACAGATTTCTTGTTTATTTTATTTGCATGAATTTTACAGGTTTCTATGAAGTGTTTTGTTTATATTGAATTGTGATATATGTTTATTGGTGATCGTGTCATTGTCATCGTTGATAGAGACTTGTTCTTAAATACGAGTTCGAAGCTCATTTTATTGGGAAGTAGGCTTTCATGGATCCAATTTGTAACAGAGCGGTCTGTTAGTAAATTCAGTGTAGCTATAAGTTAGGACCCTGAAACATTGATTTGTTGATAAGTGTTGTATATATAATTTTAATTATGTATCGGATTTAGCATAATTTTATTCTGTCGAGGCATGTCCTAAAACCGTAAATGGAACGATATCCGTCAGGATTCGACAAGATGAACTTAACTGCGTTGAATCGAGGCGAAGTGTGTATTTCTTCCCCATTGCCCGACATTGCCAGTCTTTTTGTAATAATCTTTGCGTTAATTATGTGCACGGCACATATTGATTTTCTGGCATTTATTTGAGCCATATTATTTTTGTTTATATATTAATTTGTTTATTTTCGATTTTTAATAATGTTTTTCTTTTATAATAAACCCATGTTACCCCTTATTTTGATTTTCATTTCGGAATTATGTTACTGTTTCCCGTTCACATACCCATGGTATAATTTTTATCCTGAGACTTTTAATTTATTTTTGCCCTGATCATATTTTTACGAACCGAACACACAGCTCTGCGATTGGCGCCGGTAGACTGTATTTTAGACGGGAACGGTACAGTACCTGTCGAAGGCTTCAGTACATAAACGAATTACCGTGGTTCATAAACGTGGTATTAGAATGGAGCACCTCTGATGAGCTTCGAACTCAGCCCAGTATCGAAGTCTCATCTCCCCTACTAGAATAGTATGTTAGCTGAGCCGGTATACCATTACGGGTCTGAATGGACCGTCCGATGGGGCGATAATCTTCTAATAATCTGTACGGAAGGGGTATATTATTTATGAGAGGAACACTAGTTCATCACTAACGAGAAAAGAAACGATGTAACAACTTTAATATACTAGTGAAACAAACCTTATTCACATGGATATGCCATACAACACTTTACAAATATTCTTTAGGGTGGTCTTGACGTGAGAAATGTCGGTAGTCTCTTTCTACACTTCATTTTACGTTCAATTATTTCAAACTTAACAGGCGTTCCCTCTTGAACTATTTACGATATTTCAGACTTAGAGAGGCGTTTCCTCTTGAATTATTTCCAATACTTCAAATTTAAAGAGGCGTTTCCTCTCGAATTATTTGCACTCTGCACTTACACTTATCACTTTGCGCATTACCTATCACGAGTACACACATTTAATTAGTATGGACATACCCCGCTATACTTCTGTTTACCTGTTGAGAATTAATATATTCAAATTATATCAAGTTATGATATCCTATGAACTGAAGTGAACGTACGTTTCTATTACTACATTTCCAAATATTTGAAAGTAGTATCACGTCATTTCCTTAAATTAATCATTGTTGAATATGCAATATAACATACTCGCTTGTTTCTTTAGGATTCCACCAAATATATCCACATGAATATTATGTACAACGTTGCAACCTTGTATAGAAAACATGGAACGACTTGGCACTTCCTGTAAGAAAATATACAAACATATGCACTTTAAATTCACTAGATGAAGTTGCAGGAAGTTCAATCCATCTGTAGGTAGTAACAGTGAACACAAATTTTCACTGTATCCAAGGAGCAGACCTGGGTCTCCTGAGACATGAATATGCTAATCTGTAACCCTATACGCTTTAATCAGTTAAAGGAGAAATTGGGGGATCGATCATCTCAGAATGCTGTAGTGTAATCAACGATGTCAATAACAAATGTTAGCTTGGAATCTTTGTTTCGAGGGAATTACGACAGATAATGCTCCTTCTAAACTTGACAGACAGGGCGAGCGGTCTGCCTGTCTTCGTCTTTTCGCCGGGTACCGGTTCACATTCACATACAAAAGGGTCACCTCTCTGGGCCCTTTAACTCTGTCTCCGCACGGCGAAATACATTATTCCTTTCCTGGCGGTTTATCTCAACTTATTACACCTTGTATATGCTTCCGGTATTAATTCCTTTACCTGCAGCGCGGCATATGGCTCGCGCTAATCAATTTTACTCGACAGGAGCTTCCTTTACATTTCTCAATACCAGTCTGAACTATAATCTGGATAATAATCTGTCTCTTACCCCTCGACACGCTGAAAACAAGCCACTTGGCAGATGATCCTATTACATGGGTAAAGTTATTTCAAGCACTTCCGAGCTAAATAAGTACACAATGCATATTCCATTTTCATGTCTCGTTCGTTGTCTCCGCACGTCTTAAATTCTAAATGGGGTTCTTCTGTATCATAATGCGAAGCGTCCAATCAACATATTGAGAAACTTGTGATGATTCCTGTTATCTAGTGAATTGTTGATTATCTTAGTCATTCATACAAAGTATTTACGCCCTATTAATTTACGACACTTCGCACTTAGTTAATGTAGGGTTCTTAAATCCACGTCATGCACTATAATCCCTTATAAATAAACAGAAATGAAATATGGTTGCCCCAACCATGAAGAAATATTTCCTACAAAACCCATCAAATGAAACTTTGTTGTCCCACTGAAATAGCATATTGGCGATCCTCGTTACATCTCCATGCAATTTTACTCTGTATTTACACTAGGGTACGACGTTCAAAGCTACTAATAGTTGGAAATGTACTCATACTTCAGGAACTACGAACACAGCTTTACAGGAGGGCACACCCATGTATTTACTCGGCCCTCATTATGCCATCAGCGACGTGAAGTCCTTTGATCACCAACTGCTGAATCACGAACATGATGGCTTGATCTCGTGTGAAGTTCTGGACGACCTCTGCTACACCAGGCGAAATTCCGGCAGGCAGCTAGATGTCTAGTTCTCTCTGCTACACAGGGCGAAATTCCGGCAAGCAGCTACATATCTCGTTCACTCCGACGTTCTTGTAGACTCCTTATGTAAATGACGGGAAGTTGTTTCATGTGAATGCGTTAGTTTATATCCCACATCACAGATTAGATATATGGTTGGATCTCCTCAATGACACAAGCACCCCAGCGTAATGAAGCCCGACGTTGTTTCCTCCTCATCTACCTGTCCTTCTTATTGACAGTCACTCTAGGTCCCAAAGTTTCACTGGTTCACTTAGAAATTTCACTGGATAAGCTACTAATGTGTTGACACTCTCGTTCTGAACAACAATAATTCAGGCATACTCCACTGCACTTAGTCATACGTAGGTCTAGCTCTTCACTGCGTTAGGGATTTATCTGACAAGGCACTGCCCTTATGAACTGCCGAAAATGGGCCGTTCATTTACTTCTCTGGCTATTTCTCGCCCGTTTCTGATACACTCGCTCCACGCACTTAACTAAATACGTGAATATTTACGTTAATTGAGCCGTATTATTTTCAGCATATATGAGGCTCGATGCACGACCTCTTCAGCACACGGACAACGATCATCACGCTTTCGTACCGTTTATACTAAATTTGTTAGCGGCACACTGTACACTCAAATAGCTTAATCAGATTGTGGTTACTTCCACATAAAATCACAGATTTGAACACATCACTGTAATATACTATGCACACTTCAGAATGATTTATTGACAAAGAACTAACACACAAATCACGACGAACTGGTAACGAACTGTTGTCGCACTGTAAATGAAATAGTAGTGTCTGTTTTGCAGCTCCGTAATATATAGGCAAGGTGCCCTGAAGCTGGCAGAGGGGGCAGACACGCCCATTTTCTCTTAATGCGCTCCGGTAATACGTAACGTACAGTCACAAACGGGGTATCAGATTGAAGCTCCTGTACCCTCATTTTCACTGAGCGAATCTTATTAAACTAGCTTCATGGATTCCCGAGTAATCTTAAAAGCGTCCTTTGGTCTCTGTCGTTCGATAATGACGAGCGGTAGGGGAATCCTTGAGCTGGTTGCCGCGGTTAAGACCCATCATCTGGTAACCATTAAGGCGCACCCTTGTTACGGCGTAATTATCGTTCTTTCAATTATATAGAGCACTTCTCGGCTTCGTAAATATGTGTAAAATACTCTGACTCAAATGAATGTTTATACGTGACTATCCGTTGAGTATTATGCGATTTATATTAATTATCTGGTGAAAAACAATTGAATTCGGCTAGATGGCAGTGGTGAATGAATGAGGGAAATACGGTATAATATTCTTACGTTGGGTATCCTCCATGAGCTCGGCTAGTAACCTAGATTCTCAGTCACGTGATAACACGTCTCTTTTCATCTCGCTTGCAATTGGAGTGAGAAAACTTCAAGTGTAAGCGCTCCCGCAATGCTTCGCTGCTAATTACCAACAACTAGAGTTGGGTCTAGCGAGTCAGCGTACTGTCATTCGTGTTCCGGAACTGGTGGAAAAATCCTAACTTGGACAATTTTTATCGCAGAATGACGCGGAAAACGGCACATTTCGTCTCCTGGGTATCATGACATACTATAGGTGACGTTGTGAACGGTCACACTATAGTCTTGCAACAAGTTCATCTTCCCTTTCTACCGGGTAGTTAATTTGTGCAGAACAAACTATTCACTGCCTACTGGGGCTGGGAAGCGACTATGCCAAACGAACGGTAAACTTGTGCACTCGCACCGAGAATTACCTCTGTTTTGTCCTTGTCACTTCCCCTCCCTTCCCTTCCCTCCTCTGACGCACAGCAAACACGGCATATTCGTCAATTTGAATCGTGCGCCCGGAACTAACAAGTTAACCACATTTTCTCGAAAAGAAAAAAATTCTCTGCCAATCCGATCACACCGTCGTTCTTAACATAACAGGAAGAGCATTCCTGATTTTTTGTCGGTATAGTCCTGATATACTCTGTTTGTTCCGATACCGGTAAACAATTAACAAGCTACGATTTATAATTCCCCCACAGGAAAACTGAATTTTACCAATTTAGCATGGTAATGTACATACATCCGTTTCACACAACTCACTAGCAGAATTTCTACTTTAACAGGTAGTCCGGACGTCGAAAGAAAGTGGAGCAATCCTTGTCAAAAGTAGATTGCTACAAATAAAATATGTTGCATCAGTTTCATTTGTAGGTTGTTCAAGAGTGCCAAGTGATCGAGGTGAGTATGGACTGCCATTAAGATCAGAAACTATCGAAGGATTGATGGGGATATAGAGGTCAGCAGTAAGTTCAGTTTGAGCGCCGAGACTTGTATTCGCACTACCGTTCAACACCTGACTAAAAGTAGTGTCTGTGGCTGTTATACTGATTGCTTCCTTAAGTAGCAAGAAGGATGACACTCCCACTTAATTATTTGCATTGATGGAAACATTTATGCATCATACAACAGATTCGCACACGTATTGGACTATGTCAAAATCCACTGCATCCCAATTCAATCCGTTCACAGAGCATATGAAGTGAACTTCTAAAGAAGGATAAAAAAAATCTGATCAGAGAAATAAAGTCTTGTCTCTATCTATAAATAGTAACGTAACATGAGTGCTGGATTCATCACGATTGATTTCAACAGAGCATGCTGGTGGAGATGGTAGTTTATGTCAGTGTACTTATTTGCCAAAAATATATTTTTTCATACTTGACCAGTATATGCAAACTGCATATCATAATAATTCTGAGAAGTATTGAAACTAAAATAGATGCAGTACTTATGGAAGATAAGCATGGATTCAGGAGAAGAAAGAGAAATCGATAAGCAATTTTGGGTCTAAGAATGATTCTTGAAAATTGGCTAGGGGTAGATCACGATACCTTCTGGGCAAAGGTGTTTGATAAAGTTGGCTGGAAGGAGTTGTTTATTCGACGTTGAAGGAGGTGGATGTGAAATACACCGACAGGAAAATAATTCAGTAGCTGTACAGTGATTGGATAGCTGTTGTGAGGTATGGTGAATATCAGGAAGAAACTATCATAAAAACAGGAGTGTGAAAAAGTTATTTATTGTCCCCTTATTTGTTGGATTGTTACATCCAAAATGCCATGGATGATGTGAAGGAGATACTGGGAGAAACGTGAGCAATAAGGATTCCACGAGAGAAAGTAACCTAGCTGAAATTCACAAATGACATCGTTGTTCTGGCTGAAAGCGAGAAGCAATTGATAACGGGCCTGGAGGAAATGGAGACCTCCTTCATAGTCTTCAACATTAAAATAAAAAAGCAAAGACCTAAATCCTTGTAAGAAGCAGACACGGCACACGTATGAACTGCACGCTGGGTACGGAGCGGCCGAATAACGTGCAGAATTTCATACACCTTGGAAGCAGGATAACATCAGAATGGTGGTAAAAGAGTGAGAGTTTAAGCCAAATAAACCACGCTAAGGGCACCTTTAATAACAGACGTAATCTGTTGACCTCATGCATCATAGGCGTACAACTCAAAATATATCTATCGGGAACGTAGTATGCAGTGTGCTTTTATATCGAAACGAGACCTGGACACTCGGGAAACCTGAGCAAGCCTTGGAAATGTGGTGTTATCGGAGGATGTTCAGAATTTCCTGGGTGGAAAAACTAACGAATGGAAGGGTTCTGCGGAAGAGTGAATAGACGAAGCCTGATTGTGGAAGGAAATTTGCAAGAAAAATAATGCGTGGGTTGGGTATGTTCTAAAGCACGAAAGAATTCTGAAGAAAACTCTTGAAGGAGTTGTGGAGGGAAGGAATATTAGAGGAAGACCGAGGTTGCAGTACACCAGTCAGGTCACTGGTATAGCAGTTATCACACCTGTAGAACTCTGAATAGACTAGCCCAAGACAGAGATCAGTGGAGAGCTGCTTGCTCCGCCTCAAACCAATCTTAGGACTGATGACGCAAGAAGATGTGAGGTGACTTGCTGCCGTTCTTTAACATGACTTACTTGCTGACTGAGTACCTCATCTCGCGTGGATCCATATTGACCATGAAGATGAAACTGCGCACGGCAGGCCAGGCCACGTCTCATGGGAAATGGTTTCAATATACTTTTGACTTCTAGCATACTGATTCGCCTACGAACTCGCTTACACTCATCTTAATCCTTCTGGGAACTGTACGCAAACTAATATTATAGATATGAATACGAAGACGTTCGTCCCTATAGACTGTTGACCATACTCCATGATAATGACAATAATTTCTTTAAATCAGTGCAGGATCATATGACTACCGTTGCAGGTATAAGGAAAACCACCAGGCTGAGTTGCTCAGACGGTTTAGGCGCTGGCCTTCTGACCCCGACTTGGCAGCTTTGATCCTGGTTCAGTCTGGTGATATTTGAAGCCTCGTGTCAGTAGATTTATTGGCACGTAAAAGAATTCCTGCGGGACGAAATTCTGGCATCTCGGCGTCTCCGAAAACCGTAAAAGTAGTTTGTGGGACACAAAGCCAATAACATTATTATTAAAAGGAAGACCTACCAACATATTGTGTTACAGAGCAACGCACTTTCCATTCGGCAAATAACATTTTATCTAGCCGAATGCCTTCGGAAACAAATTAAATGGAAATTACAATAACCCATAAAAGAGTAAGATGGAGGACTAAGTAAGCGAATGAGTAATTATGTAATTAAGATATTTAGAAATACAAGTTAAAGGTATAAAAGAGGGCTGCTTACTATCACGACAATGGCTCTGTCTGTAGCAACGCAGACTTGGCGTCAGAAATCACACAAGGGAGGCTTAGAAGGCTCTGACGTGTCTAAAGAATGGATGTAGAAAGAACTTCTAAGAAAGTTTCCGCACGAAGGCTAGACGGCGAGAGGAAAAGGGGGCGTCTCGGAAACGGGCGGTGACAAGCAGTGGAAGACAGCTTAAACAAACTGCGTGTGAGTTGCTAGAAACAAAAACTTAAGAGTTGAGGCCAGGTTAAAATTACCTGGAGGGCAACGTTCTTTCACAACGTGCTACGAAAAAAATGGGAGATGGACGTGAATTTCTAAATAACATCAGTACTGTTTTAGTGGTGAATGCATTTAGTCGTCTCGAAATGCCAGCTCTCAGCAACTGACTTTTGGGACATGGTCACTTGATATCTTCTATTTGTTACAGGGTTAAATTGGCATTTGTATGGGAATATAGTGTAGCGTTTCCCAACTATATTATTTAAGTACAAGGACCAGTAAAGTGTACTAAATTGTTCTACGGGCTATTGATCTAAATTTTCTTAACCTACATGTGTTTACTAGAATATGAGGCAACTATGGTATGTATAACGTTATAAATCGAGGGGCCAGAAACTAAGAGGCGTATTTCAATTTTTCAATGCTTTTTTTTGGTATTTGCTTTACGTCGCACCGACACAGGTCTTATGGCGACGGTGGGATAGGAAAGGGCTAGGAGTGGGAAGTAATAGACCATAGCCTTGATTAAGGTACAGCTCGAGCATTTGCCTGGTATGAAAATGGGAAACCACGGAAAACCATCTTCAGGGCTGCCGACAGTGAGGTTCGAACTCACTACCTCCCGGATGCAAGTTCACAGCTGCGCGCCAATGACCACACGGCCAACTCGCCCGGTTTTCAATGTTTTTAAGTTAGGCAAAAGGAAACAGTTATGCAGTTATTTTTAGGATACAATGAAATAATGTATTACGATGCCTAATTCTTCGTGACTGCAATAAGATAAGGTCATTAGAGAGCACTCTGGGTTACATTCTCTAATAATGTTTTGGTGCTTATACAGGGTAGTCGGAAACAACGTGAACCTGTATACGAGCTTTAGAAGGTAGGTCGTATTGATGAATAATTTGAAAAAAAATATCATTATCCCGCGCCATTTTCACTTTCCCAGCTACTGAAATTAGCCAATCAAATCGCTTCGTGGGTTAATTCAAATGGGCTTGGCGAGGAGGTGTTACTAAATCTGCACGTCTCTTAAGACCAGCTTGAGAGCCACGCCTTGAAATCAGCATCAAAAACATGGACGCCAAAAGAACCGCAGGTTTCATCTGGTGTCACCGTAGCTATGGCACAATCCTGTCAGCTCAGAGTTCCAGGCTTAAATCCCTCCCCCCGGTAAAACTTATATTTCTTAGTTTTGGAGCTGTCAAACCGGTCTTCAGTCACGTACAAATTTAGCTCGCAAAGCCCAGTTGAATTCGCCCTTGAAGCGATCTAAGCGACTAATTTCAGCAGCTGATAAAATAACAATGGCACGAGATATAGAAGTATTTCTTTCAAATTATTTATCAAGTATGGCCTACCCTCTAAAGCTGACAAACCCAGTTCACTTTGTTTCCGACTACCCTGTATATTATTTAGATGTCTAAATATTTCGCAGATAGGTCTGCCTTACTCTAATCATTGTGTACCTATTAAAGAGTAGAAAGAAAGTTATGTTGAGACCAATTAATGGCGTGTGATATCGGAAGCCATCTATTTTCAGTATAGGCTTGATTTGTAACCGTTGAATAAATAGATTTATGAACTAACTACAAAAGAAAACATATGGTAACAGAATTATACATGAAAAAACTTTATTTCTTTATTCTTTTCCCTTAATTTATTTTTCTCTTTATTAACTTAATTTCATTTAATTACATTGTTTCATTTCTTATATGTAATTCTGTTAGCATATATTTTCTTTTTCGGATAGCTTATAAACAGTATTTATTCAAAATTCGTTTCACCAGACTGAAAAACCTATATAGTTATCAATTAATGATGTACAGTAATATCGTATGCGGCTAAAACCAAGAACACTAAAATGTTATTTAATTGCGCTGGTAGAGTATGTGTTCAAAATACAAGAGCTATACATTGTTCATGATATTTCTGAAGATTATTGAACCTATTGATGAATAAATTGTGCACACATAAATGGTGTTCTCTTCTTGTGTTATTTGGGAAGATTTCTGTTAGACTCTGCCTGGAAAATGGACTCATTCAATATGCCCCGTATGCAGGTATCTGGGCCGTGAGATCTGGCCAGCAGGGAGAGTACTGGAATGAGGTTACACGAGTTATGAGGCTATAACCAAAGTGTCGTTGCAGAAGGATACGTGACTCCCTCACATTGTGGGCTGTGGATCTTTCTTGATGCATCAATTGTCTTTGAGGGGATGAGTTTCTGGTGCGACAAAAACGACACGAATTCTGCACGACGAGATAATAATGAGGCCTCTGTGGACTACCTGGTCCGTTGTTTTAGGATTTCGTGCAACATCTTCGACGAATAAAGGACGCAGTATTCTACGACTAGACACGGCGCACCAAGTCGCCATCCGCACACTGTGTAGTGGTTTCTGTGAAACGACATCAGGCCGTCCAAACCCTAAAAGACGTGTTATTAATTTAAAGTTACATTGCTTTCTTAACCCATTTAGGTACCTAACATGCATAACGGCCTGCTGCGTCGTATCCAGAGCCCCTTTTGCCACTGTTTTTCAGACTTCACTGCTTTTCGGAGTTCCCGAAGGGCCTTCACAGCTACCGTAGCTGTCCCACGGCCCTCGAAGTCCCCACTGTACTTCACCTCTACAGGCAGTCCCATACTCAGCTGTCCAGTCTCCGTAGACAAGGGGAAGGAATTAATTTATTTACAAAAATTCTGTATTTACAATAACCTACACAGTTCTAAATACACTGTAAAATTTATATTCTCGGTTGATGTTTTTTATTATTTATTTGAATACCCTACCTTCTGTCATTTATTGATGGATGCAGTACTTTTGATCGGTTTTATTTTGCATCCATCTCTTGGCACAGGCTAGAACAAAGTGTAGCTTCCACTGAAGTCCCAATCTCATCCATGGCTGTGACAACATGGAAGCTGTTGTTGTATGGGTTGTGCTGAGTAATGACATTCAGAGCACATCCAGTGCATCTGAGGGTTATGAAATGTGTTTCTCATAGCGTTAGTCTTGCTACAATAGCACTGTCTGGCTCAGTGAGGAAAGCAATGGCAAACTACCTGACACCTCGTCTTGCCTAGTACGCCTCATTTTGGTGCTGTCATTGATTTTTGTGGTTTTCCTATAGCTGCATAGCCTTTGGTGGCACTGTTTGAGGATTCAGACAGACAGACAGATTTGAATATGTGTATAGATTTTGAAAAAAAGATCAAACACTTCCCCAGGTAAACTGTTCCACTCCTTCACGCCCTTCCCAATGAATGAAAATTTACCCCAATCGTTTCTGCTAAAATCCCATCTAACTTTATATTTGTGGTCATCCCTGCCAATATAATTATTTTCCGACTAAAGCCTCTCAGGGATTTACCCCATGCTTCCTCTCCTGTGTAAGTTCTATATATTCCTATACGTCTAGCTTTCTCCCTTCTCTTACGTAAAGCTTCCCGCACAAGTTTCTCTAACAGTTCTGTTACACTACTTCTTCTCCTGAAATACCCTGTTACGAAATCTTGCTGCATTCCTCTGCACACCATCTATTCCCTTGTTAGGAATTCCTGGTGAGGATCCAAAACACTGTTTGCATATTCTTATAATGGACGAACCGTACTTAGTAACTTTTCCCGTTTAATTCTTTGTTACATCTTTCAGATAGCCACATTATGACATGTAACGATATGTATGCTTTCCTAACAAGGTGATTCCCCTGGCTAAGGGTCGTCCCGTGAATATTATAAGAGGGAGCTGAACGAGGGAAGAGAGGCTTTTCTGAAGTAGTTTGGATGAAGAAGGTTGTGTCTGTATTACTGTGCGTGAATATTTAGACAATGAAAGTGTAGGCAGTGCGCTAGAACAATAGTTAGTACCAGTTAGACTATCGGAAAGGACTGCGGGAATTCTGAATTAAATCTAACGATGAAGAAACGAATTCATAGGCATAAATCCTATTAGGTCAAGGCGTGTGAAGTAATGAGGGAACGACGCTATAAACTATGAACAATTAGAGCTCTAAAGCATATACTAGCTCGATCAAAATAACAGGGAATATCTTTTCAGCGTATTACCTCGTAGTACAATATATGAAAGTAGTAAAACAGCCCAGGTAATAGCAATTTCTTCTAGGCTAATTACAGTGAGTAACGGCGTCAAATCCGGGAGAAATAATTGTACGGGTAACTACAAGAGGACGTGATGAACGTGTGAACGCGGGGAATCGAGTGGTTGCAGTATCAATGGAGGAGAACGAGACCCATCCAATTCATTCCAGCCGGGAATTGGAGATTACAGTTAGGACGTCCCAGAGAGCTTCGAACTATTTACTCCCAGGGTGCCATGAATCGTTAAATAAACCTATGATCTTTTGTAGATGAGACTGAGCGACAACACCTGAACAAGCTAAGTCTAGACAGATGTAAGCATGGGACAGAGAGGCAAGGTTCCTAAATTTTTAATGTAAATAAATAATTAATTTGGCTAGGGCAAACCATGTGTTAGTATAGATACTTTTTGGGACCGTTGCATGGGTAATTTTATTGTAAATAGCTTTGCTTGTCTTGTATTTGGTTATTTGAGGTATACTTTTTAGATGGGTTTGATTCATTGAATTTTATTTAATCATGTTCGCGTCTTGTATGGAGTCACGGTAGTTTGAGAGCTAAGATCATCCAGAGAATAAGGACGAAATGGCCTTATAATAATTGAACTGGGAGAAGATGCTTGAGAGGACTAACCAAATTAAAGAGTAGGATGTGCATGGTAGATTATTGATATGCATGAGATTTCAGAGATGCAGACATAGGGGGGGACGAGGTGTCACCATTGTTGGTAAGTCAGGGTTTTCAAGGAAATTGCGGCAGGTTAATGCACAGCTGTGTAGGAGGTTTGAACCGGGGCCAAGAGAATGTGAAATAAAGAAATATTGAAAATATTCCAGATAGTCCGATGTTAGATTTTGTATCGTGGGCTATCTGATGTGATTTGCAAGTCTGGGGATAATTATACCAGATTGCTGTGATGATGTTGTAAAAGTTATTTGAGAGGCCGTGTCTGTCTAGACTGTGAAGTTTGCCCCACAGAAGGGATGTTTAGCCCGAGGTGAGTGTTCGTCTTTTACGAGTGAAGAAGGGAGCCAGAACTGTGTTGAAATACGAGCCCCAGCTGGGTAAGGAACCTCGCCGTTACTTTTCCTGAAGTCTGGAATGTGTTTTGTATTTACAGCCTGTAAGAGGGCCGTACTTTGAATGATGGCCGCCACCCGATGAACTTGCTGATTTGTTGGTTCATTGAGGTCTATGACCTTTCTCGGAGGGTTGATCAGATGCATCAGATGTTATCGATCCGTCAAGACAAAGTGCATTTCCATTTATGTGTATTTACAAGTGCAGTGTTTTAAATGTATAAAATCTATTCTTGGTGGATGCTTGACTTCGTTTCTATTATTCTTGTCTTAGTGGTATTTGTGTTCAAGGGAAATAAGCCCGTATGCTTGTAGGAGGGATGCGATTTTTAGAACTCATTCATTTGAATATTGGAAACCGTGCCAGTAGTAGAGTCAGTGAATATTTTAAGGGAAAATTTACGGTCCTGGAAAAGTGTTATGTATTTGTGTCCCTTATCGTAAGGAAATCTTGTAGCGCGATCCTTGATAATCTTTGCCCCTGTTATATAGAAGTTTCAGGAAGGAAAATATTACACCTGTTTAGACTAATTTTATCTTAGGTGTGAGGAAAGTGGGAATAAGGTATCTCAATTCACTGGAAAACATAAATTTAACTATATTTGTGTGGGAAATAGATCCATGTCTTGTTAAATTTTAGTAGGGTTATTTCTGTATCATGTTAATAAATAATAAAGAGGGAAGTTTTTATGTTTTTATTGTAATATATTGTGTCCTCTAGTAATACGTTGATTTATCATTCACAAGTTGGTATGTTAGTTTCCTGTCCTGATTTGGTTTCTATAGTATAGTTATTAAATTCATATTAAACCCACTGATGAACCGAACACGAATCTACCAATGGGCAGCCAGTCGAAGAAAGCAGGATGACAGTAAGGTACATTATATATTCATTCCGTTCCTTTGTTAATACAGTATTATTTATGACATAGTGTCCGGCTCCATAGCAAAATGGTTAGCGTGCTGGCCGTTGGTCACAGGGGTCCCTGGTTAGATTCCCTTCAGGGTCGGGAATTTTAACCATAATTGTTTAACTCCGCTGCCTCGGGGGCTGGTTGTTTGTGCCGTCCTCTTCACCATTTCATCCTCACCACGACGCGCGGGTCGCCTACGGTCGTCAAATCGAAAGACCTGCATCTGTGGAGCCTAACTTGTCCTCGGACACTCCCAGCACTAAGAGACATACGCCATTTCATTTCATTTATGACATAGTCAAAGATAAATTTTAAATAAGGCACTATGTACCACCCCATTGTCTTTAATACCTCCCAAGTAATTTGATCCCTCCCTGCTGCTTCTCCTTGCTGAAGTACTTGGATTTCTCTGAAAATGTCCTCATTTGTTAATGGGAAGCTTCTTGTCTCCTTAGGTGTCTCTCCTTCTCTGTCTTCGGTTTTGGTTTCCAACTCTTGACAACCATCTACTGAATCTATGAATTCCCTGCTAAATAGATTTCCGTCCTCATCATCTATTAAGAAGTGTTCACTCCCTTTACACATCACTGTGGGAATTTGGATTCCTTTTTCCTTTTGATTCCTTATATATGAATACAGTTTTTCCATTTCCCTTTATCGTCATTACCCTCATGATGTACTTCATTCTTGTAATTCTCTTTTGCTTCCCTTTCCACTCTATTAAGTTCCCCTATGAGTTGTTTTCTAGTTTATCTATTCTCCCTGTCAGCTTTGATTTTCCTGTTTCCAATTCTACATTTCCTTTTTAATTTCCTGTTTTCCTTTGTATAATAAACAGGTTCTGAGGTCATTTTCCCCTTCAAAACAGGTACAAATCTCTTCTCTCCTTTCCAAATGATTCCTTTAAAATTTACATTTCTCCCTTCACATTACCAACAACTGAATTGTGATTTTAAGGTAAGTCCCGAATTCTTCAACTTTAGTTTTTCTGTACAATTTCTTATTTTATGTGACCCTCTTATTAAGCCTTTTTGGTACCAGTCCTACATCAATTAATACAACCTTACGGTCACCCATCCCTTAAATTACCTGTGTAATATCAATAATGTCCTATGGTTAATCCAAGAATACATTTAGTAAGTTATTGAGACGAGTTGGTGCTTGTACGACTTGTGTAAATCCACCCTCCCAAATTAAATAATTCGCCAGTTTCTGTTCATGGGCTTCACTTGCAGCTCCATTCCATTAAAATTCAGGCAAGTTTAGATCTTCCCCATTTATTACAATATCATAATTATTGTTTTTATGAGTATAATCTATTAGTTTCTGAAATATTTCCATATCTCTTTCCTCTCTTCCAGGCCTATATATTCCTATAATTCCCACCTGCACCCTATTATCAGGAACTAATTTTATCCCTAATATTTCATCCCTTTCATCGGTATATCGTTCATGTGGGCAATAAGTTTCCTTCACCAGAATAAACAACACCCTCCTATTTTATCTCCTCGGTCTCTGCGATAGACTCTATACCATTCTGGAAATACTTCTCTATTATCTACCCCTTCTCTCAACCATGATTTCTATTTTTTTTTTTGGTATTTGCTTTACGTCGCACCGACACAGATATGTCTTATGGCGACGATGGGATGGGCAAGGCCTAGGAATGGTAAGGAAGCGGCCGTGGCCTTAATGAAGGTACAGCCCCAGCATTTGCCTGGTGTGAAAATGGGAACCACGGAAAACTATCTTCAGGACTGGCGACAGTGGAGTTCGAAACCACTATCTTCCTATTACTGGATACTGGCCGAACTTAAACGATTGCAGATATCGAACTCGGTACCATGATTCCACTCCTATCACCAATCTCATAAGATTCCATCAATGTACCGAATTTTATTTGCTTATTTACCACACTTTGTCAGTTTACCAGGAGAAATCTCATATCCCATTCCTCCCTTTCCAATAATTTACTATGATCAAGATCAAGTTGCCCCTCTGCCATACTAGAATTTTCTTCATTATCCAAATGATCAGCAAGAGAATTTAAGCTATGTTCCTTTACTATTGTTCTATTTATGGGCTGGGGCTCTATGATGCATTTCCTCGAGTTGCTAATTGATAAATATTTACCTATATCCTTCGATGTTTTTTACCTTTTTCTTAAAAAAGTGTTACCTGTGTGGTTACTTTTAAATTTGATCACCATTGATCTAGCAACGTTGGATTTCCCCCTTTCCGATTGCTATTCTATCTTATTCTCAGTGGTGTATTCAAATTCTCAATCAACTTCCCTAACCTGTCACACGCCTGATTTTTCCCGTGCCTGTTCATGTGAAGAGCATGCCTTGTAAAATGATCCCTAGGTAACTTCTCACTTTCAAAGTTAATCGCTATTCTTTCCCTGTTTACAATTTCAGATGTATTAAGTTATCCTTTCATATGTTTGTTAGCTCTCTCAATAACAGGATTTAAGTTAGGCATATCATATCTGTGTGGTATAGCTTGAAAAATTACTGTGGTTTTGTGTGTTAATTTTAGCAATTGACGTACGGCATAGTTCAATTACTCACTAGTTATATTTTCGTTTAGTCGTACATCATTTGTTCCCCCCATTGTCACCAGCACATTTTTTCTCTCCTAAGTTTAAGTGTTCTGTCTTACTTTCATTGTTTTTCACAATTTCCCTTATAGGTGCATTCGGTTTAACAATGCATCGTACTTCATTACGTAGTCCTAATTGGGAACGAAGGATTCCAGTCCGTGACTGCCGCTTATCAGCAAGATCTTCCTTATCTGGGTTGTATTCCTCGCTCCAGTTGGCAGATCCTTCGGTAGCGTTGTTTTCCATCCTTTCGTATTCAAAGTCGTCATCGTCGTCACAGTTTTTCTTTCTTCCCCCTAAAATTAATTGTTCATTATTTGTTTCTTTAAGGACCACTAATCTGTTCGAAAGTTTTGATATGAGTCCACTGTAACTAAGGTCGTAGGCGTAATTTGCTCTCTTAACATAGGCCTAAATTCGGTCTCCCTACGAAATTCACTTACCTGTTGTGTAAGGTCATCCCTCATTGTCTTCTGTCGAACGATTTCATTTTTGTGCAGCCTTTTAGTCCTCTTCCATTAACTTAATTATCGCTGCCTTAATTTACACGTTCCAATCGCAATTCGTCACACGCTGTACACTCGCCATCTGTAGCATTTAACATGTCGTCTAATACCTCACCCACACAATGTTTACAAATCCATGCCTTACTATTTACAGTATCACTATTTACTGATGACCACATGCTTGTTGTATGTGGGAAAAGATTATTTTCGAAATACGGAACAAGAAGATTTATTATTATTTAAAGTCGCTTACAGATACGTCCATCTGGCGCTGAACAGAGCTCAGTTAGCGGATACGGTAAACAAGCAGAAGAATGGCATTTTGGAGTGACGCTTCTCTGATTCAGAACCCTCGAAATCTGGAAGCCTATTTTGAACACCTACTAAAAATAGTTAATTGTGCTGGTAGTAAACTTTTACGAGACAATTATCATTGAACGAATTTAAAATATTTATTGAACAAATAGTTAATATAATTAAATTACTACTTACATATACTGAGATAGTTCTGTTTGTAGGCCCTTATTGTGATTTTGGACATCTGGACCGATATTGGCCAAATTCCGTCGAAGATTGGCACAAATATGAAGTCGTTTTCTGTATATCCTTTTTATTTGGAGTAGCTATGATATTACTTCAGAAATTCAGTTGCCTCTGACGCGAAGATTAAAAAACGAAACACATCTAGCACTTGAAGGCTAAATGAAAATTTTTATAACAGAAAATCATTCCCTTAAATGTAAGCCTGAAATTGCTAGCCAACCCATAGACATTCCTAACAAAAAATATTTGTATGGTAAATTTCAAATTTCCGCTTCACAGTTTTAAGGTGGTTACAGCAACTTTCGGGAAATATAGACCCGACAAAAATATTATTTTCTTCAAAACACGATTCTAATGTTGAAAAGAACATAAACTGAACCTCGTTTAGGCAAGTAATCCTTAAAACCAGCAAGGTCTTTTATTAATGCTTTTCGTTTGTCGTTGGCATCATGAACCGTTACTTTACCTGAAGAAGGAAATTAAGCTAATTTAATTGAGACAAAGTATGTTACATGTCGGATTATGCTAACAGCCATACTTCTTAAAAACAAAAGTGTTACGAGATCAGAATTAAGTTCATTTACAAATAGTAAAAGTTAAAACTTTAATTGAAATAATATTGCTAGTAATTTTGCCCGCAACGCCAGGTCAATTTTACAATGAAGTAAAATCTGTGCATTCGCAGATAATGACTTCTTCTTTTTTTTTTTGCTAGGGGCTTTACGTCGCACCGACACAGATAGGTCTTATGGCGACGATGGGATAGGAAAGGCCTAGGAGTTGGAAGGAAGCGGCCGTGGCCTTAATTAAGGTACAGCCCCAGCATTTGACTGGTGTGAAAATGGGAAACCACGGAAAACCATCTTCAGGGCTGCCGATAGTGGGATTCGAACCTGCTATCTCCCGGATGCAAGCTCACAGCCGCGCGACTTCTTCTTTAACGGTCAACATACATACATACATTATCATTATAGACTGTTATGCCTTTCAGCTTTCAGTCTGCAAGTCTCTGAGAATTTACTAAACGTCGCCACAATCCTCGATTTGCAACTAGTGTTGTGGCCTCATTTAGTTCTATACCTCTTATAATTAAATCGTTAGAAACCGAGTCTAACCATCGTCGTCTTGGTCTCCCTCTACTTCTCTTAACCTCCATTGCAGAGTCCATTTTTCTCCTAGGTAACCTATCCACCTCCATTCGCCACGCATGACCCCACCACCGAAGCCGGTTTATGCGTACAGCTTCATACATCGAGTTCATTCCTAATTTAGCCTTTATCTCCTCATTCCGAGTACCCTCCTGCCATTGTTCCCACCTGTTTTTACCAGCAATCATTCTTGCTACCTTCATGTCTGTTACTTCTAACTTATGAATAAGATATCCTGAGTCCACCCAGCTTTCGCTCCCATAAAGCAAAGTTGGTCTGAAGACAGACCGATGTAAAGATAGTTTCGTCTGGGAGCTGACTTCCTTGTTACAGAATACTGCTGATCGCAACTGCGAGCTCACTGTATTAGCTTTACTAAACCTTGATTCAATCTCACTTACTATATACTATCCTGGGAGAACACACGACCTAAATACTTTAAATTATCGACCTGTTCTAACATTGTATCATCAATCTGACATTCATTTCTGTTGAATTTCTTACCTACTGACAGCACTTTAGCCTTCGAGAGGCTAATTTTCCTACCATACTCATTGCACCTATTTTCAAGTTCCAAGATATTAGACTGCAGGCTTTCGGCATAGTCTGCCATTAAGACCAAGTCGTCAGCATAGGCCAAACTGCTTACTACATTTCCACCTAACTCAATCTCTCCCTGCCATTTTATACCTTTCAGCAGATGACCCATGTAAACTATGAACAGCAAAGGTGAAAGATTACAGCCTTGTCTAACCCCTGTAAGTACCCTGAACCAAGAACGCATTCCACCATCAATTCTCACTGAAGCCCATTTGTCAACGTAAATGCCTTTGATTGATTTTAATAATCTACCTTTAAATCCACAGTCCCCCAGTATAGTGAACACCTTTTCCCTCAGTACCCTGTCATATGCTTTCTCTAGATCTACGAAACATAAACACAACTGCCTATTCCTCTCGTAGCATTTTTCAATTACCTGGCGCATACTGAAAATCTGATCCTGACAGCCTCTCTGTGGTCTGAAACCACACAGGTTTTCATCCTACTTCCTCTCAACTACTCTCAACTAATGATCAATGAGATACCTCGATAGATGTTGCAGTCCTTCCTGTTCCCTTGCTTATAGATAGGTGTAATTGCTGCTTTTGTCCAATCTGAAGGTACCTTACCAACACTCCACGCTAATTTTACTACTCTATGAAGCCGTTTCATCCCTGCCTTTCCACTAAACTTCACCATTTCAGGTCTAATTTCATGCATTCCTGCTGCCTTATGACAATGGGGTTTATTTACCATCCTATCCACTTCCTCAAGCATAATTTCACCAGAATCATTTTCCTGCACCCAATGATCTTGGCTGTTTGCAACACCACCAGTATGATTTCCTTTTACATTGATAAGATTTTCAAACTATTCCCTCCACCTCTCCAGTGATTCCCTGGGATCTATTATAATTTCACCTGAATTACTGAAAACTCTGTTCATTTCCTATTTCCCTCCCTTCCTAAGATTCTTTATTACTGTCCAGAAAGGTTTCCTTGCTGCTTGACCTAGCATTTTCAGGTTATTACCAAAATCTTCCCATGACTTCTTTTTGGATTCAACAACTTTTTTTTTCGCTCTGTTTCTTTCATCTACGTACAAATCCCTGTCTGCTTCGGCCCTTGTTTTGAGCCATTTATGATAAGCCTTCTTTTTACGTTTACAGGTTGCTCTCACTTCATCATTCCACCAAGATGTTCGCCTTTTCCCATCTTTACATACAGTTGTTCCTAGGCATTTCCTTGCAGTTTCTACTACAGCATCCCTGTATGCCACCCATTCACTTTCTATATCCTGAACCTGCTTACTGTCTACTGTTCGAAACTTCTCATTAACCATATCCATATACTTCTGTCTAATTTCCTCGTCCTGGAGATTTTCTACCCTTATTCGTTTGGAGACAGATTTCACTTTCTGTACCTTAGGCCTAGAGATACTTAGTTCACTATAGATCAAATAGTGGTCTCTATCATCGAAAAATCCGCGAAAAAATCGTACATTCCTAACAGATTTCCTGAACTCAAAATCTGTTAAGATATAGTCTATCATGGATCTGGTACCCCTAGTCTCCCATGTGTACCGGTGAATAGCCTTATGCTTGAAGAATATATTCGTAACAGCTAAACCCATACTAGCACAGAAGTCCAGCAAACGCTTCCCATTCCCATTAGCTTCCATATCTTCCCCATATTTATCAATCACCCTTTCGCATCCTTCAGTTCTATTCCCAACTCTCACATTGATATCGCCCATTAACACTATTCTATCCTTACTGTTGACCCTGACCACGATGTCACTCAATGCTTCATAAAACTTGTCAACTTCATCCTCATCTGCACCCTCACAGGTGAATGCACGGACACAATTCTTGTCCTAATTCCTCCCACTGACAAGTCTACTCACATCATTCGCTCATTTACGTGCCTAACAGAAACTATGTTGCGTGCAATGGTATTCCTGATAAAGAGCCCTACCCCAGACTCTGCCCTTCCCTTTCTAACGCCCGTCAACTACACTTTATAATCTCCTATCTCTTCCTCATTATCTCCCCTTACCCGAATATCACTTACTCCTAGCACATCCAGATGCATCCTCTTTGCTGACTCAACCAGTTCTACCTTCTTTCTTCCATAAGCCCCATTAATACTGATAGCTCCCTATCGAATTCCAATTCGTTCGCCAAGTTGTTTCCAAGCCTCGATAAAAAAATCTTCGCTCCATATTACATCGCAGTTTTAAATTCTGGTGCGAAAACATTTGAGTCCTATGCTCCCCTATATGTGAAACAATGCACAAAATTCATATCTGGAGGTTCTTTCCTCGACAGAATGAAGTATCCCTGTTTTGCTAGGATATATCCAGTCGGGTACTACTAGTTCCACGAATCGAAGGCCGAAACTATACATTTTTCAAAATTTCTCACATCTAAGTTTCATACCAAAGGCAATTGATTTACTTTTCCTATCACAATACTTACTTACTTACTTACTTACTTACTTACTTACTTACTTACTTACTTACTTACTTACTTACTTACTTACTTACTTACTTTTTCCTCGTAGTTTTTTACGTCGCATGCACTTATTCGACATTATTCCATAACATAAAACACTCATCCACTTTTATCGTGATATCAAGTACATTCGAATTTCAAAACGTGTCATATTTGCTATTGCATTTTTTCTTTGAACATGTTACTTGTTCAGATTTTACTGCACATCTATCACGTTTATTCACCGTTTCAGCACGCATATCACAGTTAGGGTAAGCATCACCTGTATCATTTACTCTCCTTTCGCAAGTGCTGTTCCAAGCCATATTTGCATTCAAGGAAGAATTCCCGGAAATAAATTAAAACTGGAGTTAACTCATGACACGCTTTGTTCGACTATGACTTAGCATTTCTGAAGATATACAGAACATTGACTGAAAAAGAAAAACCTTAAGTAGACAACAACAATAAACAACAGATAGCTTGCGAAATATGGTTAACACACGTTTGCATGAAATATAAAAGAATCAGCAGGGGTTGGTGGGAGATATCAAAGTCAGATCTAGCGAAGCAAAGTCATTTCCGTACAGGCCATGAAGGCACTGGGAGGGGTGGAAGGTGAAGTATTCCACTATCCGTAACCCCAGCACATTGTGGAGTAGAGTGTTTAGCTCGAATCCCCGCCACCTTTGCCGCCAGAATTTAAGCTGGTACTCATTTTTGGTGTAGGCTGAGTGAATCTCACCGCCATGTGACCTCCGAAAATGGAAAATCTGTTTCTTAATATTTTTCAAATTTTTCGATCACCACTGATTTGCGTTTAGAACATTCGCCCAGATGGCAGATTCCCTATGCTTTGTTTACTTAGTTTTTTCTTAAATAACTTCAAAGAATTTGGAAATTTATCAAACATTACCCTTGGTAAATTATTCCAATCCATAACGCCCCTTCCTATAAACGTATATTTGCCCCAATTTGTCCTCTTGAATTCCAACTTCATCTTCATATTGTGATCTTTCCTACACCAACTTATTCTTGTACTAATGTCATTCCATGCCATCTCTCCACTGACAGCTCGGAACATACCACTTAGTCGAGCCGCTCGTCTCCTTTCTCCCAAGTTTTCCCAGCCCAATCTTTGCAACATTTTCGTAACGCTACTTTTGACTTCCTGACGGAGTATCGAACCTATGTCCTTCAGGGTGAACCGACCACGCCTTTACCGTCACGGCCAGGCAGCACCAATAAAATCAGATCTACTCACAGTAATCAGTTTGCGTCCTATAGGTGTTGCAAAGCATGAACGCAAAATTAGATGATATAATAGACTAGGGTACTAAACTGATGGTCACTTTCTTCTACCGTACCTTATAACTGAGATTTGTCCGGCTCCACGGTTAACTGGTTAGCATGCTGGCCTTTGTCCACAGGGGACGCAGGTTCTATTCCCGACAGGGCCGGAAATTTTAAACATCAGTGGTTAATTTTGCTGGCACGGGGGCTGGGTGTATGTGTCGTCTTCATTATCATTTCATCCTCATCACGACGCTCTGGTCGCCCACGGGAGTCAAATCAAAGGACCTGCATCTGGCGAGCCGAACATTTCCTCGGACACTCCCGGCACTAAAAGCCATACGCCATTTCATTTCAATTCAGATTTGGGGAAATAAGTGTGACATACAATTACTTAAACTTTTATTGCGGCAAACACAGACAATCTCAGTTTTCTCTGGATCTCCGTAGAGCTTTCTTAGACTCGGAAATTGCTTTCTGGAAACTGGAAAACCAGTCCCTCAGAACGTTCATGCAGAAGTATACTAAATGTAAAGGTTCCGTCAGACTCTATACTAAGAAAATTTATATTACTGTCTGTTATGAAGAAACCCTGCAGAAGATTAGTACCGGACTGTCGGGAGAGGAAATCTGGATCTTCATTGACGAAACTACGGATGCAATGGGACGGTTCATGGCCAACGTCATCACTGGAACTATGGAAGCGACACACAAGTTGACCATTCCATATTTCTTTTGACTACGGAAGTCATGGAGAGAGCAAATGATTCTACTGTCGCACAGTTGTTTACGAATTCCTTAATGTTACTTTGGCCACGAGGAATACGACATGATGCTGTTCTGCTTTTGGCCACAGATGCATCATTTTATATTTTTTTAAAGTCACTGAAGCCTTGAATGTCCTCTTCCCCAAAATGCTCAGTCTCACATGTGTAGCCTACGGGCTGCAAAGAATCGCCGAAGAAGTAAGCTTGTATCCACACATTGACAAGTTGAATTCGAACATAAAGAAAATCTTCCTAAAATCGCCCTCAGGAATCCGGATTTTTAGGGAAATAGCACCAGAGCTCTCTTTACATTCACAACCGGTTTTGACCAGGTGGTGAATGTGGATCTGTGCTGATGTGTATTATACCAATAATTTGAACAAGATACGTGAGGTATTCGATGCTATACCAGAGGACAAAGATGCTTTAGCTCTTGAGGTGAAAAAGTAGCCTTACCATCAAGAACTAAGCAATGACCTGACATTTATAACAGTACGTTATGGTGTACTACCCGAAGCAATTATGTAGTTGGAGAAATGACGTAATACACTGGTGTGATCTATGGCTACCTTTTGAGCATTTATTGAAGTGCTCATTTAATTAATCAGTCATTTATTCAAATATACAGAGAATAGTAACTGGCAGGAAACATTATATTCAGCAGCACATGTCGCAATTCCTGCAGGGAGCTTGGAGCTCGGATTAATTTGCTCGCCAGCTAAGTTTGGAAAGTGGAATTTCGACATGACGTGCACAAAGCAGTACAGGGAAACAACAGAATTCCAACGGACAACATTTCAGATGCCCGGCGAGAGGCTAGGGTCGCCTATGTTAGATGTTTGAAGTAAGCGACAGGTACGCGATGTGTTGAGCTAATAAAACGATAGAGCCACCGTTGATACGGCTAGGCATTGGTCTAGGGAAGAGATGGCCCCAATCGAGGATACGACGGCGTTTCCGAGGGCGAGTTAATAAAAACGATGACCGCGTTAGTTAGTTACCCCTATTATTCGGCGAGATTCTATGCAGGTAACATCGTAAGAAGAAGTTTTTATTTACGCGAGTGATCGTGTAGCGACTCGTAAAATTTTGTTGGAAGACGCTCAGCCTGCATTTAATCTATTCAAGTTTTCTAATACTGGGAGAATGGCATTCAACTTACGATTACCAAAGGGAGAGAACAGTTCCATTTAATCATTTCAAATTGCATAGTAGCCTGCCTGTGTAAATAGTCTTCGAGGGCATAAACTTTACAATTTCCAGTACAGCCTTTTATCAAATGGGAAATATTTGTCTTAGTTACGGGAGTAGATAAGAGAAGCGGTTCCGTGACCGAATGAGAACTGGTTTCACGGTCAGTGGAAATTACCCCCGGCTATAGTATTCTAGTAACCGGCAGGTTGATTTTGACCTAGTTTCTACATCGTGAACAAGGGGATGTTTTAGACGACATCCGGAAGCAGAATCAGCAACGGGAAATACGACATCACCTTTCTACCCTCGATGGAGACAAAAGGACTGATCCAAGTCTTTTCTGAATGCAGCATCACCATCGATATGGCTGGCTAAAACAAGATGGGGTCAGCTGTTTCCTGAAGACGGGCGGACATAAGTCAATGAAACAGATGAGTACAGAGTTTTAATGTAATTATGTGAGTGTGAACGTGTTTTATGTTGCAAAAGGGGATATGTTAGTTTGATATTTAATTTCAGTAGATGTAGCTTTGTTTGGAAGGACTACGTCCTACTTAAAGTAAATGATAGGGAGCTTGTTAATGTAAATATAATTGTAACGTAAATGTGGACCGCTTGCATGAGGTCGCAGCTTGCTTTCTTACTTTTTATTCTGATTTATGTAGCTGAGTGGTTAGCGTCATTTCTTTTACGAGTCAGTTCCTTATTTGGACTCATTTATATTTTGATTTGTTTGCTTTGATATTTGAGACGCAGTGTACGTCTCGGGGCTTAAACGTAAATGTAAATAAGGATTCAAATTACAGTCAGAATGGACTAGATTAAAGTATTATTAATGGGATCTCAAAGTGTACGGAAACATGCCGTCACGTTTTCTGGGATTTATTGCATGATGTGTGAATGAGAGTGTGTAAGACGGTGGAGTGTGGATCCACGAAGTTGTTAGCGTCATCTTCACGACTATTCTGTATATCTAGGTTGTCAATTAGTAATTGATTCACGAGTTCCACGAACGCTGTTTCACATTTCGAGTTTCGAATATTAGAGTAAAATGTGTGTAAAATGTATTATTATTAATTTATTACTACCGGTATTATTATTATCAATACGAGTTTCTCGCGATGTAGGATTGATTTATTTCAGTAACTTTCCTATGTTCAGACATGATCGGTTGTGAATGTGGCAATTTCTTAGTTTCAGTTTATCATATTTATTACAGAGTTGGCCACTTTATTATTCATGTTTACTTTGAGCACGAGTGCTTTGATTTGTGACCAGCGCTGTCCTGTTTCTTTTCATGCGAGCGAATGTTAGATGACGTCCTTCATATTTCTTCAGTTTTATGCAACTTTAGGACATGAGATTTTATTTAGTGTCATTTGGAGTAAGAGGACGCGTTCCTCATCTTAAAGGACTGCATTTTCTTGTTTGTGTGACTTGCCTCGGGTAGACGGTTTAGCAGCGTGTGTAAAGGGTTGGACCCTGTGGTTTTGGTATTTGTAGCTTTATTTTTGAGATGTGGATCTCCACTTTGAGTCATTCCGCCGTGTGTTGGCGAGGGTGATATGTTTGTCTACCGAGGAAAGTTTTATTTGAGCGGCCTATACTTCGTGATTTTATTGTTTCTGTCCATCTCCCTCCTGTTGTTGCAGTTGACGAGAAAGTTATATCGCGACGTTTGTTTCGGATTTTCTTCTATGGATATAACCGCGCTGAGGAATATTTTGTGCCATGTAATCTTTTCTATTATACAACGTTGAATTAGGTGTTCAAAAGTAAAGCCTACTATGTCATATTTTTATGAATTTGTATAACCTAATTTCATTTCAAGAATCCACGTTGATTTGTGCGTGATATTGTAAAGTCCACCAGTTGATTGATTTTGTGTCATGTAATTATTTTCCAGGAACCTGCATTGAATAGGAAGTGTTGGTTAAAGTGTAATTATGTTTCCTTTTATTTCCATTGAGGCTTTGAGTGGATGCGAGATGCGCGAATGCCGCATGCTTTCCTTGGTGAGCCATGGAAATATGACATCATGTTTTTGTTTCTTTGAATGTATATATTGCCGTTTATATTATTTTGATTTTGTGTGGTTCCGATCCACATTGTTTGTTATGCTCATAAAATTGCTCATGACTCGTGATGTATATATTTTATGGGTAGGATGTTTTACCACTCAGCGTGATATATATATATATATATATATATATAGTACAGTTAGGTTAGATTTGTTCCCCCCTTTTGCGCATTAAATCACGTCTTTTCTTAAGGTTAGGGACCCCACTGCAAAGTCAAGTGTGCAGAAATGGAGAACGTAATAATCTACAGTTTAACGTGTTAGCCAAAATAAAGCTAGGTGCGTGGTGCGAGCACGCAAGCCATGTGTTAAAATTAATGAAACTTCAAGATATGATTTGATATGTTAAGTATGTGCGTCGGCATACACTGTAAATTTGTAATATATTCTAATTATCAAGATGGACTTATCAAGCTAAAAGAAAATAACCAATCTGAGTCGTAAAATCTGGATCATTTGATACTTTTGCTATTTTGTTAAATATTTATCTTGTTCATCTTTAATAAACAGATTTTCCTGAAAAACTGACGTCATGCTTCGCCTTGCTTTATTTGTAGTTTTTATTGACCTCACCGTGTCCGTATTTAGTTATTTGTTCCCCATCAAGATCCAGGGTGTATGTATTTTTTATCATAGTTTGGACTGAGCACGCCTGGGATCGGCTGACTAGTCTGGGGCAAATTACCTTGATGGTAGAAACGGGGACACTTTGAAGATACAGTAAACCAGCTGCTGTAAGCACCAGGGCACAAAGGATTGGCTGTTAGTGACAAGTTCAAAAGTGTGATGTGTGTTAATAAAGACCTAGAAAAATTTAACAACATTCATGATGTTCTAAAAGGTGAAATTTCTGTTGTTACTGATATGAATCCATCCGAAATGTCCGACTCGTTGGCTGAACAGTCAGCGTACTGGCCTTCGTTCCAGAGGGTCCCGGATTCGATTCCCGGCCGGGTCGGGGATTTTAACCTTAATTGGTTAATTCCAATGGCACGGGGACTGGGTGTAAGTGTTGTCTTCATCATCATTTCATCCTCCTCACGACGCGCAGGTCGCCTACGGGAGTCAAATAGAAAGACCTGCACCTGGCGAGCCGAACCCGTCCTGGGATATCCCGGCACTAAAAGCCATACGACATTTCATTTCATCCGAAATAATTTGTTTTAAATATGCTCCCATCATTTCAGTTGATGTGGAAGGATCGTTCTCTGTGATGAAAAGCGTTCTCTGTGATAGGCGGCTGTCTATAACAGTTGAAAACTTGAAACATCTTATTGTGGCATCTAATCAAGATAAGAAATAATAAGTACTCAAATGTGATAGAGAATTGTATTAAGTGGCTTATATGAAATTAGTATGTTTATAATTTTATTGCGTATTTGAATAATTTCTAAACGCATTTTTTGATAAATTTCTGACTATTTCCTGAATTCTAAACGCCTATTTACCTGCCTATTTCAACCCAAATAAATGCCTGAATTTCCGGGTTCTAAGTTATGTCTCTAAAGTGTAACAGAAATCCTGGGTCTGGATACAGAAACATGACTAACTGAAATTCAGTTTTTCCGCCGCCGGTTGACATCTGGTCAGAAGTGTCCTCACAAAATATACTTCAAAATGTTCACTTTAGTCACATTACCTTCTATTCCCTGTAAATCGAACCAGTTGCACATGTTCTAATGAAAGTCTTAGGTTCCCAGGTATATTATACACACAGAGCAATGCATTTCAATAAGACATGAACATTGACCACATTATGAATTCATGATCTTATTAACAATCGCCGACAGATAATATTCCACTGACACGTATGCAGATAATATCCACCAGGGCACTAGTAGTTTTACCACTGGTTAATTATCCGATGAGAATAGTACCCAGTCTGAATGGAACATATCTCATATCGAACGCAAAGTACCGTAGTCCGAATAAACTTCTTCAATTATCATTTGAAAAATATGTCATAGTTCACAGAACAATATCTATGGCCTATTACATACAATACATTAAAGTTGAAGGGGCAGCAAGATACACTTGGCTGAAGACGATTGCCAGTATGGTGCTCAGGAGTGCGTGTAATATCTGTAGGCCAATTAGGGGCAAGTTGGACAAGTAGCGAGAACCGTTTCTTTCAACCACGTCCAGTCCAATTAGCTTTGTAGTTCTAGCTCTTTCCAGCTCCCCTGACATGGGCCAGTCTAATGACCACAGGCCACAAAAATGTTTGAATTCACTCATATTTCCCTTCAAAGGAAGCATTACAACCACAGTTGTACCATGTTTAAACGAAGCATACTCCAGTGTTGTTGTTGTTGTTGTTATCCAGAAACTCTTGTTCCTCTAACTTTGTTTACAACTTCTCAAATAAACAAAGTACGTTTATAAGATAATTATTAACATCCGAGTGGTCCGGCCCCGTTGTGCAGGGTGCAAAACGTCCGCCTGTCACCCGGCGGCCCCAGGTTCGATTCCCGGCCAGGTCAGGGGTTTTCAATTGTAATTATTAATATCCCTGGCCTGGAAACTGGGTGTTTATGACGTCCTTAATCTTCCTTTCCTCAAACACAACATTCCACACTACCGCCACTCCAGTTACAGGCAGGTTCATACAATATGGTGCCAGTAGGGGCAAAAGATCCACATGGGTCGACGCCCAGAACAAATACCAAAAAACTTACGAGTGTGTCAACAGGCAATAATGCAGAGAAATCAACGGTGAACCAAGTTATTTATCGACGTTTAGATTACATTAGCTTCGTACCTGTCATCGACAGGACGCCAAAGCAAGTACCTCACGTAAGTGGAGAAAAGCACACGTATGTTGGATGTGATAAAAAGCCCCTCAATCGACGGCCATAAGTATAAATTCTTTAGTTAAGGTTGCACTTCGTTCACTTTCACCCCACCTGCTACAACTGGCTGTGTTCGACGGGACTTTCCCGCGAATAGCATAGTTGCTTGCCATTTAACATACTCCTTTATGTCCTTCGGCATCCAATCTAATGTCTTCTACCAGCTTTTATTTTTGCCTTTGTGCCTTCATCCCAAACACATTGAATTCCCTTATTACCTAAGCCATCAAGCTTGTTTCTAGAAATAGATTACAGGACCGCTTCCATCCCGTCATGATCTACGGGAATTTGAACTTCATACCTCGAATACTAATATGGAAGAGGGTGTAAAACACCAGTAGGTATAAGAATATGTGTGGTCCAGGAAAATTTTAAGATAAATAAAGACACTTATCTAACTTCCCGCCAGTATTCAGAGAGGTTGTTACACTCAGAGAAGTAACTACCCTACATCGCACGTCATGCAGACGTCCGCTTATAGCTCGCTTTGGGACCGGCAATACATCCAGGTACCGATACAGTTAACCTTTTTGCTACTGTAAGAATGCTTGCGTCATAGAGGATCCAAATTTAATATTCCTCCTCTATTTCTACAAAGGATTATTCGGTAAGAACACTAACCTTAACTGCGGTAGGAGCCAGGAAGTAAATAAACACTTCTTCTTCTTCCCCTTCTTAACGTATTTACCCTACAGTGTTGTTTTTCCCTCGGACTCAGCGAGAGATCCCACCCCTACCACCTCAAGGGCAATGTCCTGGAGCGTGAGACATGGGTCGGGGACACAACTGGGGAGAATGACCAATACCTCACCCAGGTGGCCTCACCTGCTATACTGAACAGGGGCCTTGCGGGGGTGGGGATGGGAGATTGGAAGGGATAGACAAGGAAGAGGGAAGGAAGCGGCCATTGCCTTATGTCTGGGACCATCCCGGAATTTGCCTGGAGGAGAAGTGGGAAACCACGGAAAACCACTTCCAGAATGGGTGAGGTGGGAATCGAACCCACGCCTAACTCATTTGACCTCCCGAGGCTGAGTAGACCCCGTTCCTGCCCTCGTACCACTTTTCAAAATTCGTGGCAGAGCCGGGAATCGAACCCTGGCCTCCGGGGGTGGCAGCCAATTACACTAACCGCTACACCATGGAGGCGGACAAATAAACAACTAAAATTTAAATATTGCCGTAGAAAGTATGGAAATTTAAAATTTGCATTTTCTTGTTCTTGTGGATGTGACCGACATGTATATTTTTTAAATTATGACAAAGAACAGGAAAAAGCTCTTAATTTACTTACATAGATATATTCGATATTATTTTCGACCATGGCATACACATGTACCGTCAGTGCACAAAGTATGTGAACCAAAATTTGAATATGAGAGAAATAACCCAGGATATTTTCAAGAAATGTGTTTCAAAATTAACCTATATTCATTTAACATTAATCTAGAGGAAATACTAAGTTTTCAGACTGAATTAAATACATGCTTTTGGAGCGAGAACGAAAAAGTGTTGATATTTGAGACAGTCTTAAAAAAACGGCTAGAGCTATTGTTACCACATTATTTATTGCCTCATGACTCAAATATCTTTCGTCTTCTTCTTAATCTGTTTACCTTCCAGGGTTGGCTTTTCCCTCGGACTCAGCGAGGGATTCCACCTCTAGAGACTCAAGGGCAGTGTCCAGGAGTGTGAGACACTGGGTCAGTAGTATAAGTTACGGGTTCAGCGGCCTCCTCCTCCTCGGGCCCTCCTCAGACGCCTCCTCCTCCTCCACAGGACCCACCGCAGAGCCCATCCCTAAGCAAACTGCACAAGATGGCGGTCGAAAGATGGCTGCTATACATAGACTCTTATGAGACTCCCTAGGGACGCTTGCGCAAGATGGCGGCTATCTAATTCTACAATATGGGAGCTATACACAGATCCTTATGAAACGGCTCAATGGTGCTTGCGTAAGATGGTGGTCGCCAGATGGCTGCTATACATAGGCTCTTATGAGACACCCTAGGGATGCTTGCGCAACATGGCGGCTCTATCTAATTCCACAAGATGGCGGCTATAAATAAGTTCTTATGAGACGGCTTAAGGGTGGTTACGCAAGATGGCTGCTATATATAGGCTCTTATGAGACTCCCTACGGATGCTTGCGCAAGATGGCGGCTATTTAATTCTACAAGATGGCTGCTATACATAGCTTCTTATGAGACGGCTTAAGGGTGCTTGTACAAGATGGCTGCTATACATAGTGTCTTATGAGCCTCCCTACGGTTGCTTGTTCAAGATGGCGGCTGCTCTTATGAAGAAAGCTAGCCTAGAGGCTACTGCACAAGATAACAGCTGCTGTAATGCATGCGGTGGAGGGCAATTTGAAATTCCACGTGCTCTTGTTTGTAGAAAAAACTACGTGCTTATTGACAGCGGTCATCTGTAATCAACAAAACATCGTGTTGCCATCTTTAGCTTCTACTTTTGAAATGTGGTAGTAGCAATGTCCATGTTATTTTTTCGACAGCTGCCATCTTTAATCAACAGAGCACCGTGCTGCCATCTTTAACTACTACCTTTGAAATGTGGTGGCGGGTAATTTGAAAAATTCTACGTGCTTTTTTGACAGCTGTCAGCGGCTATTTTTAAACAATCACGGCCACACATAGGCTGAGGCTGTTAAAGCCTCCTCCTCCCCCTCCATCTCTTCATCCTCTTCCTGCCCTACCTCCTCCGCCTCCTCCTCTGTCAAGGCATATCTCTGTATACCAAGCATCGCGAAGGCAAGAGTGTGCACGTGTTGCAGCGATAACATGTTTAGGCATGTTTACGCTTGCAGATCACAAAAGAAGTGTTTGCAACATAACAAGACTAGAATCAAACACTGTACTCAATGTCGTTAACTTCAACATGCGTTCAAAACATTGTTCGATGTGTTCGGATCACTAAATAAGTGATTAAAACATAACAACACTAGAATTGAACACTGTACTCGATGTCGTTACTTACAACATATGTTCAGAACATGTCAAGGGATACCTTTGTTCTAAGAAGATCAAATTACAAAAAAGTGATAAAAACTTAACAAGACTAGAATCGAACACTGTACTCGATGTCGTTAACTTCAGTATGTGATCGGAACATTGATTTATGTGTTAAGAGCACTAAATAAGAGATTGAAACATAACAAGACTAGAATAGAACACGATACACAATGACGCTACTTACAACATGCGTTCAGAACATGTCAGGGGATACCTTTGTTCTAAGAAGATGGATTCGAACAGAGAAAAATAATAAGACTAGAATTCTGAACAACATGTGCAAGATAGCAGCTGTTATAACGTCCTCTTCCCCTTCCCGCTCGGTTAAGGCATAACTCTATCAAACTTACAACGGGATCATACGCATAAGGCAGTGTACATACTGCGTAGACCACTCGATCGTTAAACGATAATATGAATATATCAAACGTACAACTTCAAATGATTAGCCTTCTACCATTTGTCTTGGGCGAAAATCAAAAAGTACAGAGCAAAAACCATACTGAGTAGCCAAGTCGGGCGGTAAATGATAATCGGATTTAGTTACACTAGACAAAATATAGATTCAAACCCTGTTCTCTTATCGCACACTCAGGAAGTAAAATTAAGCAGAACGCCTAGTGCTATAAGAAATATATTGGTTACATTAAAAACCCCTAGCAGTCGAACAAGTTATTGCATAAACATTTAACATGAAATATCAGTTCGGAAACATATTGTTTCAATCTGTTGGCATATGTTACAAGCAGGTAGCACACGGGGAAAATAAAATTAAACAGAACGCTAGTGCTATAAGGAATACACTGCTTACATTTAAGTCCCTAGCAGTTGAACAAGTTATCGCATAAACATGTAATATGAAATATCGGTTCGGAAACATATTACTTCAATCTGTTAGCATGGGTTACAAGCATGTAGATTGTGCAGGAGAAGGCTACTATGCAAGATAATTGCAAAATGCTGAACCGAAAAATAATTCTGCTACACACATAATAGAGAATAGGACCTAAGTGTTCTATCTTATCAGAAGGGCAAAAGGATAAAAGGATTCTTCCTCCGCATCCTCCTCCTCCTCCTATCCGCGTCCTCCTCATCCTCCACCTCCTGACCGCCTCCTCCTCTTCCTCCTCCTCCTCTGCCTCCTCCTAGGGATAAAGGGGTTAAGGACACCTCCTCCTCCACCACCTTACTACGCCCTCCTCCTCCTAGAAGAAGTTAGCTGAAGTTGGTACATTTTTAACAGCAGCAACACCCTCATCGATTTTTATCAGCAAACACGCTTCTACTTTGTTAAGTGTAGCAAATTAATCTTTATTGGTAAATGGTTTTGTGTTCAGAACCGAAGAAATTCATGCTACACATAACAGGGAATGGAACCCAGGAGTCACGTCTTATTAGAATTACCTAATAATGAATAAAATCCCCGACCTATTAGTATCTCCTTGATATTATTTAGTGTTTGGAACACTCAACTTTTCAAGATGGCAGCAGTAAGGTTAGCGATGTTCTGTTGTTGGCTTTTAAATTCCGCGCTACGACATGCATAAGGTGTCAGCCTTGAGGTTTAGCGCCGTGAAGATGGCAGCAGTGAAGTTAGCGATGCTCTATTGTCCTTAAAAGTGAGGTTAGGCCCCGTCAAGGTGACAGCTGTCAAAAGGCACGTGGTTTTGTTTACAAACAAGTGCACGTAGTCGTGACGTCACGGTCACGTGGTATGCAGTCGATGCATGCAATTTCGATAGGTGATGCGTAAACGCTTTTAAATATCGCTATTCTTACTGCTGCTATGTTCACAAGATAGTTAAACATAGCTTTTCTTTTTTTTTCTTTTTTTGCTAGTTGCTTTACGTCGCACCGACACAGATAGGTCTTATGGCGACAATGGGACAGGGAAGGGCTGGGAGTGGGAAGGAAGCGGCCGTGGCCTTAATTAAGGTACAGCCCCAGCATTTACCTGGTGTGAAAATGGGAAACCACGGAAAACCATCTTCAGGGCTGCCGACATTGGGGTTCGAACCTACTATCTCCCGAATACTGGATACTGGCCGCACATAAGCGACTGCAGCTATCGAGCTCGGTAGCTTTTCTTTGTGCTATAAGTTACTGTGCGCATACGTTATACTAAGGTAGCAGCACACACACATGCGATCGTTGTACATTCTAGTGGAAGAAGTTTAGTACGACAGTCGATGCGTACATAATCGATACATGATGTGTACACCCTTTTAAACATCGCTATTCTTACCTCTGCTATGTTCACAAGATTTTTAAGCATAGCTATTCTTTGTGCTTTAAGTTCTTGCACATAGGTCACGCTAAGATAGCAGTACACACATGCGATTGCCGCATTCTCTAGCGGAAGAAGTTTCGTACGATAGTTGATGCATTCATAATCGATAGGTGATGTGCACAAGCTTTTAAATATCGCTAATCTTACCGCTGCTATGTTTACAAGATTTTTAAACATTGCTATTCTTAATCCTGCACTTAACGACGTAGAGCATAGAATTTGAAATCTGTGTGCTGTTGACGAGTTCTAACCACGTGGCCGTGGATTTTAAACTTCGCGTGCTGACGTAGCATACCACGTGTCCGTGACATCACGATCACGTGCAATTGTTTGTAAACAAAGCCACATGCTTTTTTGACTGCTGTCATCTTGACGGACACTAACCTCAGTTTTAAGAACAATAGAGCATCATTAACCTCACCGCTGCCATCTTCACGGCGCTAAACCTCAAGGCTGCCACCTAATGCATGTCGTAGCGCGGAATTTAAAAGCCAACAACAGAACATCGCTAACCTCACTGCTGCCATCATGAAATGTTGAGTGTCCCAAACACTAAATACTATCCAGCAGATGCTAATAGTTTGGGGATTTTATTCTTTATTAAGTAATTCTGATAAGACGTGACCCCTGGGTTCCATTCCCTGTTACGTGTAGCATGAATTTCTTCGGTTGTGAACACAAAACCATTTACCAATAGAGATTAATTTGCTACACTTAACAAAGTAGAAGCGTGTTTGCTGATAACAATCGATGAGGGTGTTGCTGCTGTTAAAAATGTACCAACTTCAGCAAACGCCTTCTAGGAGGAAGAGGAGGGCGTAGTAAGGTGGTGGCGGAGGAGGTGTCCTTAAGCCCTTTACCTCTAGGAGGAGGAGGAGGAATCCTTTTAACCCTTTGCCCTTCTGATAAGATAGAACCCTTAGGTCCTATTCTCTATTATGTGTGTAGCAGAATTATTTTTCGGTTCAGCATTTTGCAATTATCTTGCATAGTAGCCCTCTCCTGCACAATATACATGCTTGTAACCCATGGTAACAGATTGAAATAATACGTTTCCGAACCGATATTTCATGTTACATGTTTAAGCGATAACTTGTTCAACTGCTAGGGACTTAAATTTAAGCAGTGAATTTAATATAAAACTAGCGTTCTGTTTAATTTTATTTTCCGCGTGAGCTACATGTTTGTAACCCATGCCAACAGATTGAAACAATATGCTTCCGAACTGATATTTCATGTTACATGTATATGCGATAACTTGTCCGACTGCTAGGGGACTTTAAATGTAACCAATATATTTCTTATAGCACTAGGCGTTCTGTTTAATTTTACTTTCCGTGTTTGGGATAAGAGAACAGGATTTGAATCTATGTTTTTTTCTATTGTAACTAAAACAGATTATCATTTACAGACCGAGTTGGCTACGCAGTATGGTTTTTGTTATGTACCTTTTTGATTTTCGCACAAGACAAATGACAGAAGGCTAATCATTTGAAGTTGTACGTTTGATATATTCATATTATAGTTTACTGAGCGAGTTGGCTACGCAGTATGGTTTTACTGTAGTTTTTTATTTTCGCACAAGTCAAATGATCGAAGGCAAATCATTTGAATTTGTACTTTTGTTGTATTCGTATTATCGTTTACCAAGCAAGTTAGCTACGCAGTATGTGCACTGCCTTATGCATAAGATCCCGTTGTGTGTTTGATAGAGATATGCTTTAACCGAGCGGGAAGAGGAGGAGGACGTTATAACAGCTGCTATCTTGCACAAGCTGTTCAGAATTCTAATCTTATTATTTTATTCTCTTTTCCAATCCATCTTCTTAGAACAAAAGTATCCCCTGACATCTTCTGAACACGTGTTGTATAAACGTCATCGTGTATCGTGTTCTATTCTAGTCTTGTTCTGTTTCAATCTCTTATTTAGTGTTCTTAACACATCAATCAATATTCTGATCACACGTTGAAGTTAACGACATCGAGTACAGTGTTCGATTCCAGTCTTCATATGTTTTAATCACTTATGTTGTAATCTGATCTTCTTAGAACAAAGGTATCCCTTGACAAGTTCTGAACACATGTTGTAAGTAACGACATCGAGTACAGTGTTCGATTCTAGTCTTGTTATGTTTTAAACGCATGTTGAAGTTAACGACATCGAGTACAGTGTTTGATTCTAGTGTTGTTATGTTGCAATCACTTCTATTGTGATCTGCAAGTCTAAACATGCATAAAGATGTTACCGCTGCAACACGTGCACACTCTTGACTTCGCGAGAGAGATATGCCTTGACAGAGGGGGAGGAGGAGAAGGAGGAGGAAGCGGAGGAAGCGGAGGATGAAGAGGAGGAGGAGGCCTTAACAGCCTATGTGTAGCCGTCATTGTTTAAATATAGCCGCTGACAGCTGTCAAAAAAGCTCGTAGAGTTTTACAAATTACCCACCACCACATTTCAAAGGTATGGGGTTTAGTGCTGTAAAGATAGCAGCACGATGCTCTATTGATCAAAGATGGGAGCTGTCAAAAAAGCACGTAGAATTTTTCGAATTACCCTCCACCACATGTATAAGGATGAGGTTTGGTGCCGTAAAGATAGCAGCACTATGCGTTGTTGTTTAAAGATGGCGGCTGGCACATGCCAAAACCACGTAGAATTTTCTCAAATTTCCCGCTAGCACATTTCAAAGGTAGTAGCTAAAGATGGCAGCATGATGCTTTGTTGATTAAAGAAGGCCTCTGTCAAGAAAGCACGTGGAATTTTTCAAATTGCCCGCTACCACATTTCAAAGGTAGTAGCTAAATATGGCAACATGGTGGTCTGTTGATTAAAGATGGCAGCTTTCGAAAAAATCACGTGGACATTGCCGCCACCACGTTTCAATGGTAGTAGCTAAAGATGGCAACACGATGCTTTGTTGATTAAAGATGGCCGCTGTCAAAATGCACGTAGCTTTGTTTACAAACGAGAGCACGTGGAATTTCAAATTGTCCTCCGCATGCATAACAGCAGCTGCTATCTTGTGCAGTAGCCTCTAAGCTAGCTATCTTCATAAGAGCAGCCGCCATCTTGCGCAAGCGGCCCTACGGCGTCTCATAAGAGCCTATGTATAGTAGCCATCTTGCGACCGCCATCTTGCGCAAGCACCCTTAAGGCTTCTCATAAGGAGACATGTATAGCCGCCATCTTGCGCAAGCATCCCTAGGGAGTCTCGTAAGAGCTTATGTATAGCAGCCATCCTGTGCAAGCGCCCTTAAGCCGTCTCATAGGAATCTATATATAGCCAACATCTTGCAACCGCCATCTTGCGCAAGCAACCCTAGGGTGTCTCATAAGAGCCTATGTATAGCAGCCATCTTGAACAAGCACCCTTAAGCCATCTCATAAGAAGCTATGATTAGCCACCATCTTGTAGAATTAAATAGCCGCCATCTTGCGCAAGCATCCCGAGGGATTCTCACAAGAGCCCATGTATAGCAGCCATCTTGTACAAGCACCCTTAAGCCGTCTCATAAGAAGTTATCAATAGCCGCCATCTAGTAGAATTAAATAGCCGCCATCTTGCCCAAGCATCCCGAGGGAGTCTCATAAGAGCCTATGTATAGCAGCCATATTGCGCAAGCACCCTTAAGCCGTCTCATAAGAAGCTATATATAGCCGCCATCTTGTAGAATTGGATAGCCGCCATTTTGAGCAAGCATCCCTAGGGCGTCTCATAAAAGCCTATGTGTAGCAGCCATATTGCGACCGCTATCTTGCGCAAGCACCTTTAAGACGTCTCATAAGGGCCATGTATAGCCGCCATCTTGTTTAATAAGACAGCTGCCGTCTTGCGCAAGCATTCCTAGGCCGTCTCGTAATTAGCCGTGTATATCCCCCGTCTTGTGCAATTGGCGTCAGGAAGGGTATCCATGCATAAAACTGAGTTTAGGCTTCTCCATGAGGTTATGCTTTCTGTCTTGTACGTCAAAAGTTAGGTTAAAACCCTCCAAGGTGGCAGATGTGTGGTTAGGCTCGCTATCTTAGGCGCCAGGAAGGGCATCTGGCCACATAACTAAGGTTAGGCCCCTCCATAAGGTTAGGCTTGCTCTCTTACGCGTTAAAAGTAAGGTTAAGCTCCTCCAAGATGGCGGATGCGAGGTTAAGCACGACGTCTTAGAAAGCATAGCAGTGACCTTGCCTGAGGTCAATGCGGTGGCGGCCTCTGCGGAGGGCCTGTGGAGGAGGAGGCCTCTGAGGAGGGCCCGAGGAGGAGGAGGGAGCTGAACCAGTAACTTGTACTGCTTGGCTTTGGGGATGAAACTGGGGAGGGTGACCAGTACCTCGCTCAGGCGGCCTCACCTGATATGCTGAACAGGGGCCTTGTGGGACATGGTAAGATTGGAAGGGATAGACAAGGAAGGGAGAAGGAAGTGGCCATGTGCTTAAGTTAGGAGATGTGGGAAACCACGGCAAACCCCTTTGGGGATTGCTGAGGAGGGAATCGAACCCACCTCTACTCAGTTGACCTCACGAGGCTGATTGGTCACGGTTCCAGCCCTCGTACCTCTTTTCAAATTTCGTGGCAGAGCCGGGAATCGAACCCGGGCCTCTTATGGTGGCAGTTAATCTCACTAACCACTACACCACAGAAGCGGGCCTCAATCAATCAATCAATCAATCAATCAATCAATCAATCAATCAATCAATCAATCAATCAATCAATCAATCAATCAATCAATCAATCAATCAATCAATCAATCAATCAATCAATCAATCAATCAATACTGATCTGCATTTAGGGCAGTCACCGAAGTGGCAGATTCCCTACCTGTTGTTTTCCTAGCCTTTTCTTAAATGATTTCAAGGAAATAGGAAAGTAATAGAACATCTCCCTTGGAAAGTTATTCAAATCCTTAACTCTCATTCCTATAAATTAATATTTGCCCCAATTTTTCCTCTTGAATTCCAACTTTATTTTCATATTGCAATCTTTTCTAATTTTTATTGCTAGTGGCTTAACGTCGCACTGACACAGATAGGTCTTACGGCGACAATGGGATAGGAAAGGCCTAGGAGTTGTAAGGAAGCGGTTGTGGCCTTAATTAAGGAACAGCCCCAGCATTTGCCTGGTGTGAAAATGGGAAATCACGGAAAACCATCTTCAGGGCTGCCGACAGTGGGTTCCGAACCTACTATCTCCCGGATGCAAGCTCACAGCCGCGCGCCTTCAATCGCATGGCCAACTCGCCCGGCTTTCCCACTTTTAAAGACGCCACTCAAACATAGTCGTCTACTAATGTCATTCCAACGTTTAATTAAAATTTATTATTGAGGCCTGCCATTTTAAGGTACGGTAACAGTTGTCAATTTTGAGGAACACCGGTATCTGGAAGCATAGTGGTCCGGGAATCAAGTGCTCCAATCGTCAGCGTGGCAAGATGTTCAGTACGACTATTACAGAATGCTCTGAAACAGAAGTTTAAGTCATGTTTTAAAGCGAATTTCAATTGTTTTGAAATGTATCTGTCTCTTAACGTAGCGATCTGGAAGCAGGCATACCGACAGAGTCTTTTACTTATTAATATCTACCTGTGTGACGTTGCCAAACCCATTCAAACGGTGTGTGTTACCTGTAGTCAGAATTTCCTATAGCACATTCAGCTTGAAGTTGCTATAATATTATCCATAATACAGCTTCACATGTCGTGTAGTGAATCTCGCGCTTTAAATCTCAAGATGACTCTATTACGCGTTTCTCTCCGCAAGAGATATGGATGATTGAGAGATTATTTTTTGAACTGGAAGGCGAGAATTGTCATGAAAAGTGTTATCCAATCTACAAACGTGTCTCCAAGTGCCTTAGAATTTCTGTAAATGGTGCTAGGTCGGTAGATGCAGAGTGAGTTGTTGTCCCATATGCTCTGTACTCTGACCGGCCAACCGAGCAGAGGAAAGTTGGCCACGGCTCTACCGTGGGTCTACGCCTCTGCATTCGGGAGACGGGTCTGGGGCACAGTGCCCAACTTTACGCCTGGTCCCACCCGTCGACTGCCCTGAGAATGGTTTTCCGTTTTTTTCCATTCTCCTACACTAAGGCGAATGCCGCGACAGTTCGTAGTATAGGCCACGGCCGCCTACACCCTCACCTTCTCCGCACATCTCCTTCACCGTAACAAATCTCCCGGCCTGAGAGACGGCGTCACCGTCGAAGAGGCCCGCCTCCCCCTTCAGGGGAGGAATGAAAACGTTTAGTAGTAGTAGTAGTAGTAGTAGTAGTAGTAGTAGTAGTAGTAGTAGTAGTAGTAAATGCTGCTAAGGTAATCGGAACATCAAATGTGGTGAACATGACGGAAGAAAAATCCAGCAATCTAACAAGCAACGTTCATAATTTGGAAGTCTGGAATAGTGCAGTGATCAGTTCATTATTATTACCACATTTTCCCATTGTACCAAACACAAAGATTCGAAAATAATAAACAGTATCGGATTGTATTTCAAAATTATTGCACACAAAAAAGCCGGATCATGTCGAAACTTTTCCTATTGCTGCTGACCGACACACATACTTTGGTACGTGATGTACGATCTCTTGGTTATAAAATATGTTATACTGGCGAAATCCGGTGTGGCCAAATCCACTCCATAAATTCCGCCTGGATGGAAAATATTGACGCGCTATAGTGTAACGTTGCGCATCATGATCAGTATTGCGCGCGAGGCGATTTCTAAACACCATTTGACGCAAAAGAAAAAAAAAATTCTAGCTTAAGTTAAGTTGCTGAATAGGGCTGGAAAAGGCAACAGTAAAAACGCGTCACGACAGCTTTGTAAAGAAGCTTTGCGTTCAGTTACATGTGAACTGTGTTAGGACTGCGTACAGCATACGCAAAAGTTTGAAAACTATTACTAGGATAAAAATCGCTTATACAAGTACAGTAGCCACAGAAAGTATTCGTACACCAACATTTTAATGTATACCTTGTATATTAAGCACCATGAAGTAATATAAACACATCCAGTGAGACGTATGCATAAAGAAAAGACACCTAGCTGTACATTTGCTATGAGATTTACAGCGCTCAACATAATAAACAAATAAACTCGTCTTTTAACACAACAAAACGTATTCGTACACTACTAGATAATTCAAACACTTGCCGAAGTTTTTGTTCAAACAGTCTTAATACTTTGTATGCATGCATTTAGCTTTGATGACCTGTTCCAGACGTCTTGGCATTGAGTTAACTAAACGTTTGGTGTACTCTGCAAATATGTTGGACCATGCATCTGAGAGTATCTCTTTAAGATGCTCTTTACTATTAGGATGGCGTTTTTTCACTTCTTTGCCTATATGATCCCACAGGTTCTCTATGGTATTGAGATCTGGACTCTGCGGTGGAGTGAGAAGTCTTCTTGGGGCATTGAACAACAGCCATTCACGGGTTATCATGGCACAATGGTTAGGATCATTGTCCTGTTTGAAGTCGAAGACTCTTTCCAGATGAAGCTTGTGTGCACTGCTGCTTAAATTATGGCGGAACACATCTATGTACTTTCTGGCATCCATAATACCACCAATAAATGACAGGTTTCGCACTCCATTCGCAGCCATGCAGCCCCAAACCATCACACTCGCTCCTCCGTGTTTTACCGTAGGGATTACATGTTGAGGTTCAAGTTCCGCGTTTGGCTTCTGCCATACCTTGCTGCTCCTATCAGTTCCAAACTGTGTAAGCTTCGCTTCATCAGAAAAAATAACGGTGTTCCAAACGTCCATTGTCTTTTTACAATACTCTTTCGCGAACTGTAGTCGCTTCTGCCTATTTCTTTCACCTCTAAGTGGTTTCTTTCGTGGATATCTACTACGCTGGTTCGCACTGTGCAATGCATTCCTTATAGTTTGCACACTCACAGTTTTGTTGGACCTTGAAGCGAGTTCTGTAGCACTCCGGAACGGTTCCTTTCGTGCCGAATGCACAATAATGCGTCACTCCCATACTGTCAGCACCTTTGGACGACCAGATCTTGGTTAGTTTTCCGTTTGTCCACTGTGCTTGTATTTACTAACTATTGAACTCACCATAGTATAGCTAATGTCCAGCTGTTTTCCAATTTGACGATAACTTTTACCTTGTTTATACAGTTACACGATTTTCTCTCGTTCACTCACTGAAAGTTCTCTCTTCTTTCGCCCCATACTAAATAACCTTGCGGTAACGACAGCACAGTGATGACTGAAGAGATAACAATCCTCCCTGCAGGCACAGCGACGTAAACCTTTGCGACAACTGGTTTACTATTTTTTTTTTTTTTGCTAGGGGCTTTACGTCGCACGGACACAGATAGGTCTTATGGCGACGATGGGATAGGAAAGGACAAGGAGTTGGAAGGAAGCGGCCGTGGCCTTAATTAAGGTACAGCCCCAGCATTTGCCTGGTGTGAAAATGGGAAACCACGGAAAACCATTTTCAGGGCTGCGGTAGTGGAATTCGAACCTACGATCTCCCGGATGCAAGCTCACAGCCGCGCGCCTCTACGCGCACGGCCAACTCGCCCGGTACAACTGGTTTAACCAATCACAAAGACAGTACATCCGCACTGTACGAATACTTTCTTGGCGGTTCGATATGCAGTTTGTATACAGTATCGTGCCGATCATGTTTTATTTTTTTAAACTATCTGTATGTTCAGCGTGTATATCTGATGTCTGTCGTTATGCCGTTTATAAATGTAACTTCAGCTCATATGCCGTAATGATGTTCCATCACATTCCATTGGTGTACGAATACTTTCTGTGGCCACTGTACATCCAGAAATGGAGTCTCTCATTACCTACAAAGTTCAGATTCTGACAGTGACTTCGGCCTGGGGACTGATGGGTGTATTTATGAATTTGATGAATAAAGAGTGGCGAAGTGGTTAGTGTGATTAGCTGCCACCCACGCTGGCCTGAGTTCGATTCCCGGCTCTGCCACGAAATCTAAAAAGTGGTACGAGGGCTGGAACAGGGTCCACTCAGCCTCGGGAGGTCAGCTGAGTAGAGGTTGGTTGGATTTCCACCTCAGCCATCCTCGAAGTGGTTTCCCGTGGTTTCCCACTTCTCCACCAGGCAAATGCCAGGATGGTACATAACTTAAGGCCACGGCTACTTCCTTCCCTTTTCCTTGTCCATCACTTCCAATCTTCTCATACCCCACAAGGCCCCTGTTCAGCATAGCAGGTGAGGCCACCTGGGCGAGATACTGGTCATCCCCCAGTTGTATCCCCCGACCTGATGTCTGACGCTCCAGGACACTGCCCTTGAGGCGGTAGAGGTGGGATCCCTTACTGAGTCCGAAGGGAAAACCAAACCTGGACGGTAAACAGATTAAGAAACAAAGAAAAAAGAAATATTATCTGATTGTGAACGTACCGAGAATATAGTAAACATCGTGAGAAAAGAATTATTATAAAAATTAAACATAATGAATAAAAATAAAATCACTTTTGGAGCTCTCTTTATAAGTCCAAAGTCCTGATGCAAAATGGCTGTTTGGAAAATAAGATAAAACATTATTTACAACCCCTGTTGCCTGAAGAACGTCTACTGTACCGTATAGTTTATAGCTGGCATCTTTGTACGTAGGAGGAGGGACAAATGTTTTTGCCAGTAAGAATGCCTGCAGATCGGTTTATTAAGTGTTTCACAAATGTCAAAACAAACAAAATTCGCAGGAAAATATACCTCTAACTTCACGTTTAGAAGGATTTTGTAATCGTGGTACTGAACACCTCACTACGTCAACGATGCAGAGCGGACCATTATGTTTGCATTTACCAGGATTCCACATAATTAACAACAGCTTCAGGAAAATGTAAGATATCAGTTAGATGTATTAACAGAAAATGATCGTTTGAACGTTGCAGATCTCAGGTATTTAAATGCGGTAAGAGTACCTTTGTCCGTTTCTTTATAACTGCCTCTCAAATTTCATGTCTGCTCAATATTAAAGATAAGAAATATGCTCATTTTTCGTTCTAAATTCCCAAACATGACTTGAATTATGTCTAAGGTATTCATACTTCCACCTAAATAATATTAAATAAATATGACTTCATTTTGAAGTTTATTTCGTAAAAATAGGCCTGGCAGTTATCCAGACACTAAGCTTTAAGCTCGGGTGCACATACTTTCTGCACCACATACATTTCTGAGTAAATTACTCGGTGGTCAACCACAACCTTGTAAGTAGTATAATAGGCGGGTTCGGCCGCCACCTCCTCCTCCGGGCTCCCAGGGGTCCCTAAACCTAACGCGGGAAATTTGAATTCTGGCGGGAAATTTGAATTTTTGGCGGGAAATTTGAATTTTGGCGCGAGATTTGAATTTGTAAACAAAGCCACGTGCTTTTTGACAGCTGTCATCGACAACAACGCATCGCTAACCTCACTGCTGCCATCTTGACGGGCCTAAACCTCAGTAGTGCCAAATTAACCTAACTAGCGTGAGGTAAACAAAGCCAAGTGTTTTTTGACAGCCACGTGCTTTTTGACAGACAACAACGCATCGCTAACCTCAGTACTGCCATCTTGACGAGCCTAAACCTCAGTAGTGCAAACTTAACCTAACTAGTGCGTGGTAAACAAAGTCACGTGCTTTTTGACAGCCACGTGCTTTTTTGACAGCTGTCATCCGCCATCTTTAAACCACAGAGCACTGTGCTGCCCTCTTTATCGCAGTAGCTGCAAATTCGTCACCTGTCATCCGCAGTGCTGCCATCTTGACGGGTCTAAACCTTAGTGCTACCAACTTAACCTAAGTAGCGCGAGGTAAACAAAGCCACGTGTTTTTTGACAGCTGTCATCCGCCATCTTTAATCTATAGAGCACAGTGCTGCCCTCTTTAGCTACTTACCTTTGAAATGTGGTGGCGGATAATTTGAAAAATGCTTTTTGACAGCAGCCATCTTTAATCTAGAGAGCACCGTGCTGCCCTCTTTAGCTAGATACCTGTGGTGGCAGGCAATTCCACATGACAGCAGCCATCTTTAATCAAGAGAGCACCGTGCTGCCCTCTATGTGGTGGCGGCAAATTCTACATGCTCTTGTTTGGAAACAAACTCACGCGCTTTTTTTTGACAGCCGTCATCCGCCATCCTTAATCAACAGAGCACAGTGCTGCCATCTTTAGCTAGATACCTTTGAAATGTGGTGGCGGCAAATTCCACGTGCTCTTGTTTGGAAACAAAGCCATGTGCTTTTTTGACAGCTGTCAGCCGCCATCTTTAATCAACAGAGCACCGTGCTGCTATCATGTGGGCAATTTCGTCATCTGTCACCAGCCATCTTTAATCCACAGAACACCGTGCTGCCCTCTTTATGGCTACTACCTTAAGAACGTAGTAGCGGGCAATTTGAAAAGTTCTGTTAGCTATCATCCACCATCTTTAATCAAGAGAGCACCGTGCTGCCATCCTTAGCTAGATACCTTTGAAATGTGGTGGCGGCAAATTGAAAAATTTCACGTGCTCTTGTTTGGAAAGAAACTCACGTGCTTTTTGACAGCTACCATCCGCCATCTTTAATCAACAGAGCATAGTGCTGCCATCTTTAGTTTGAATTGTGGTGGCGGCAATTTCCACGTGCACTTGTTTGGAAAAAAAGCCATGTGCTTTTTTGACAGGTGTCATCTGCCATCTTTAATCAACAGAGCACCGTGCTGCTATCATGCGGGTAATTTCGTCAGCTGTCATACGCCATCTTTAATCTACAGAGAACAGTGCTGCACTCTATGTGGTGGTGGTAAATTCCACGTACTCTTGTTTGGAAACAAATTCTCTGTGCTCTTCAGCTGTCATCCACCATCTTTAATCAAGAGAGCACCGTGCTGCCCTCTTTGTGGTGGCGGATAATTTGAAAAATACTTTTCGTTAAGCAGCCATCTTTAATCCTGAGAGAACAGTGCTGCCCTCTTTAGCTACTTACCTTTGAGGCGGTTAATGTGAAAAATTCTTTTCGACAAGCAGCCATCTTTAATCCAGAAAGAACAGTGCTGGCCTCTTTAGCTACTTACCTTTGAGGCGGTGACAGCTGTCATCCACCATCTTTAATCAATAGAGCACTGTGCTGCTATCATGCAGGCAATTTCGTCAGCTGTCATCCGCCATCTTTAATCTACAGAGCACCTTGCTGCCCTCTGTGTAGTAGCGGGCAATTTGAAAAGTTCTGTTAGCTGTCATCCGCCATCTTTAATCAAGAGAGCACCGTGCTGCCATCTTTAGCTAGATACCTTTGAAATGTGGTGGCAGCAATTTGAAAACTTCTATGTGCTCTTGTTTAGTAAACAAAGCCACGTGCTTTTTTTCACAGCTGTCATCCACCATCTTTAATCAATAGAGCACTGTGCTGCTATCATGCGGGCAATTTCGTCAGCTGTCATCCGCCATCTTTAATCTACAGAGCACCGTGCTGCTCTCTGTAGTAGCGGGCAATTTGAAAAGTTCTGTTAGCTGTCATCCGCCATCTTTAATCAAGAGAGCACCGTGCTGCCATCTTTAGCTAGATACCTTTGAAATGTGGTGGTGACAAATTGAAAAATTCCACGTGCTCTTGTTTAGTAAACAAACTCACGCGCTTTTTTGTCAGCTGTCATCCGCCATCTTTAATCTATAGAGCTCAGTGCTACACTCTTTAGTTGAAATATGGTGGCGGATAATTTAAAAAGAAATATTCCACATCAGCCATCTATCGACGCTAATTGCACAAGATGGCGGCTATACATGACTCTTTAAAGGTGCTTATGCAAGATGGCCGCTATACATAGGTTCTTATGAGATGCCCTTGGGATGCTTGCGCAAGATGGCGGTTATACAAGGCTCCTTATGAGACACCCTAGAGATGCTTGCGCAAGATAGCGGTTGCTCTTATGAGGCGGCTTAAGCGTCCTTGCACAAGATGGCTAGAGATGCCCTAAGGATGCTTGCGCAAGATGGCGGACGCAAGATGGCGGCTATACACGACTCCTTATGAGACGCCTTAAGGGTGCTTGCGCAAGATGGCTGCTGCTCTTATGAAGAAAGCTAGCTTAGAGGCTAACGTGTCGTGCTAGTTCGATTCATTAAATTTGGGGCTTAAATGCATAATGTTAAATATCTCGAAAACGGTGCATCGTAGAGCAAAACGGACAAACTTCTTCTACCCAATACCTCGGTTCGCAGTATGGGGAACAAGTAAAACATAGTCTAATGATGAGATCAACGGTTCGGTTCTAACTTAGGTCCTTTGGCATTAGCTCTGTTTCAACTTGTAATGAAGCAAGTCTTCGTAACATGATCAGGTCTAGCTATGGTAGAGAGTATAACGTACCGTGCAGGTTCGATTCATTACATTTGGGGCTTAAATGCAAAATGTTAAATATCTCGAAAACGGACAAAATTTTTCTACCTGATACCTAGGTTTGCAGTATCAGGAACAAGAAAAACATAGTCTAATGATGAGATCGACGGTTCGATTCCTACTTAGACCCTTTGGCATTAGCACCTATCTATTTCTACAAGATGGCGGCTATACATAGCTTCTTATGAGACAGCTTAAGAGCGCTTGCACAAGATGACTGCTGCTCTTATGAGACGCCCTAGGGGTGCTTGCGGGAGGTAGCAGCGACAAGACGATGACTATACACAGCTGCTTACGATACGGCCTAGAGGTGCTTACACAAGATGGTGGCTGCTCTGATGAAGAAAGCTAGCTTTGCATCGTGCAGGTATTTTTACAGCACTAAACCTCATACCTTTGAAATGTGGTGGCGGCTAATTTGAAAAATTCGACGTGCTTTTTCATAAGCTGTTAAGGCCTCCTCTTATGTCAAGGCATAGCTCTATCGAACAAGTTTAAACCTACATCGGAATAGCTAGAGTAAGCACGTGCTGCAGTGATGAGGTCATTAAGCATGTTTAGACTTGCAAATCACAGATGAAACGTAACAAGGCTGGGATCGAAAACTGCACTCTATGCCGTTAACTTTATCATGTGATCGGAACATTGATTGAAGTGTTTAGAACACTAAATAAGTAGAACCGAACACTGTACTCGATACAACATGTGTTTAGAACATGTCAGGGGATACCTTTGTTCTAAGAAGATTAGTTCACCGCACATTCCTTGTAGGGCTAATAGGCTAAGGGGCCAATTGTCAAAAGGGCTAAAGGGCTAAAGGGCTAATGGGCTAAAGGGCTAAAGGGCTAAAGGAGCAACAACCTCATCGATCGCTATCAGCAAGAACGCTTGTACTTTGTTAAATGTAGAAAATTAATCTTTTTTTGTAAATGGTTTCATGTTCAGAACAAGGAATGGAACCTAGGGGTTACGTTTTACCTAATAAAATACCCGAGGTGCGATGAGTTACGTTTTTCGAACTAGTGTTTGGAACACTGAACTTTTCAAGATGATAGCAGAGAGTTTAGCAATGTTCCGTTGTTTGATTTTAAATTCCGCGCTATAACATGCATAAGGTGGCAGCCTTGACGTTTACCGCCGTAAAGATGGCAGCAGTGAGGTTAGCGACGCTCTATTGTCCTTCAGAGTGAGGTTAGGGTTCGTCAAGAAGACAGCTGTCAAAAAAGCACGTTGCTATGTTTACCAAACAAGAGCACGTGGTCGTGACGTCACGGTCACGTAGTATGCTGCCTCGGAATGCAACGTTCAATGTCTACACCTACGTAGTAAACATTCTGCTATGTTCACAAGATTTTTTACACATAACTATTCTTTATGGTTTAAGTTCATGCACATAGGCTATGCTAAGATAGCAGCACACACACATGCGAACTTTGTACATTCTAATGGAATAAGTTTAGTACTGCGTGCATCATGGATACATGATGTGTACACGCATTTAAACATGGCTATACTTAATGCTGCTGATTTGTTTACAAGATTCTTACACATTGCTATTCTTTATGCTTTAAGTTCGTGCACACACAAGCGATAGTCGTACGCTCTAGCAGGAGAAGTTTAGTACGATATTCGATACATACATTATCGATAGGTGTTGTGTACATGCTTAGGAACATAGCTCTTCTTTGTGCTTTAAGTTCGTGCACATGGGTTAGGGATACACAAAAGCGATTGCTACATGCTCTAGCGGAAGAAGTCTAGTACGATAGTCGATGCATGTAAAATCGATAGGTTATGCTAAGATAGCAACGCACTTACACGATTTTAGCACAATCTAGTGGAAAAAGTTTAGTATGATAGTCGTTTCGTGCAAAATCATTAGGTAATGTGTACACTCTTTGAAACAAGGCTATTCTTTGTACTTTAAGTTCATGCGTACAGGTTATGCTAAGATAGCAGCTCAATCTAGCGCAAGAAGTTTAGTACGATATTTGATGCATGCAAAATCGATAGGTGACGTGTACACGCTTTAAAACATGGTTATTCTTCGTACTTTAAGTTCATGCGTATAGGTTAGGCTAAGATAGCAGCACAGTCTAGCGTAAGAAGTTTAGTACGAGAGTCGATGAATGCAAAATCGATAGGTGATGTGTACACGCTTTGAAACATAGCTATTCTTTGTACTTTGAGTTCATGCGTCTTAGTTATGCTAAGACAGCAGCACAATCTACCTGAAGAAGTTTTTGTACGAGAGTCGATACATGCAAAATCGATAGTTGATGCGTACACGCTTTGAAACATGACGATTCATTGTACTTTAAGTTCATGGGTATAGGTTATGCTAAGATAGCAGCACAATCTAGCGGAAGAAATTTAGTACGATATTTGATGCATGCAAAATCAATAAGTAATGTGTACACACTTTGAAACATGGCTATTCTTAGTACTTTAACTTCATGTGTATAAGTTATGCTAAGAAAGCAGCACAATCTAGCGGAAGAAGTTTAGTACGATATTTGTTGCATGCAAAATCGATAGGTGATGTGTACACACTTTGAAACATGGCTATTCTTTTTACTTTAAGGTCATGCGTATAGGTTATGCTAAGATAGCAGCACAATCTAGCGGAAGGAGTTTAGTACGAGAGTCAATGCATGCAAAATCGATAGGTAAAGTGTACACGCTTTGAAACATGGCTATTCTTTGTACTTTTAAGTTCATGTATATAAGTTAGGCTAAGATACCAGTACAATCTAGCGGAAGAAGTTCTGTACGAGATTCGATGAATGCAAAATCAATAAGTAATGTGTACGCGCTTTGAAACATGGCTATTCTTTGTGCTTTAAGTTCACGTGTATAAGTTATGCTAAGATAGCAGCACAACCTAGCGGAAGAAGTTTAGTACGATATTTGTTGCATACAAAGTCGATAGGTAATGTGTACACGCTTTGAAACATGGCTATTCTTTGTACCTTAAGGTCATGCGTATAGGTTATGCTAGGATAGCAGCACAATCTAGCGGAAGAAGTTTAGTACGATAGTCGATGCTTGCAAAATCGATAGGTAATGTGTACACGCTTTGAGACATAGCTATTCTTTGTACTTTAAGTTCATGCGTCTTAGTTATGCTAAGATAGCAGCACAATCTACTTGCAGAAGTTTAGTACGAGAGTCGATACAGGCAAATTCGATAGTTGATGTGTACATGCTTTGAAACATGACTATTCATTGTACTTTAAGTTCATGGGTATAGGTTATGCTAAGATAGCAGCACAATCTAGCGGAAGAAGTTCAGTACGAGATTCGATGAATGCAAAATCAATAAGTAATATGTACACGCTTTGAAACATGGCTATTCTTTGTACTTTAAGTTCATGTGTATAAATTATGCTAAGATAGCAGCACAATCTAGCGGAAGAAGTTTAGTGTACGATATTTGTTGCATGCAAAGTCGATAGGTAATGTGTACACGCTTTGAAACATGGCTATTCACTGTACTTTAAGGTCACGCGTGTAGGTTATGTTAAGATAGCAGCACAATCTAGCGGAAGAAGTTTAGTACGAGTGTCGATGCATCCAAAATCGATAGGTAATGTGTACACGCTTTGAAACATGTCTATTCATTGTACTTTAATTTTATGGGTATAGGTTATGCTAAGATAGCAGCACGATCTAGCGGATGAAGTTTAGTTCGATGGTGGATGCATGTAAAATCGATAAGTGATGTGTACACGCTTTGAAACATGGCTATTCATTGTACTTTAATATTATGGGTATAGGTTATGCTAAGATAGCAGCACGATCTAGCGGATGAAGTTTAGTTCGATGGTCGACGCATGTAAAATCGATAGGTGATGTGTACACGCTTTGAAACATGGCAATTCATACTGTTGCTCTGTTCCCAAGACTTTTAAGCATAGCTAATCCTAATGCTGCTCTTAACGACGTCGAGCTAAGGATTGATTACGTGACCGTGACGTCACAGCCACGTGCTCTTGTTTGGTAAACATAGCCACGTGCTTTTTTGACAGATGTCTTCTTGACGAACCCTAACGTCACTCTGAAGGACAATAGAGCGTCGCTAACCTCACTGCTGCCATCTCTACGGCGGTAAACCTCAAGGCTGCCATCTTATGCATGTTATAGCGCGGAATTTAAAATCCAACAACGGAACATTGCTAAACTCTCTGCTATCATCTTGAAAAGTTCAGTGTTCCAAACACTAGTTCGAAAAACGTAACTCATCGCACCTCGGGGATTTTATTAGGTAAAACGTAACCCCTAGGTTCCATTCCTTGTTCTGAACATGAAACCATTTACAAATAAAGATTAATTTTTTACATTTAACAAAGTACAAGCGTTCTTGCTGATAGCGATCGATGAGGTTGTTGCTCCTTTAGCCCTTTAGCCCTTTAGCCCATTAGCCCTTTAGCCCTTTAGCCCTTTTGCCCATTAACCCCTTAGCCTATTAGCCCTACAAGGAATGTGCGGTAAACTAATCTTCTTAGAACAAAGGTATCCCCTGACATGTTCTAAACACATGTTGTATCGAGTACAGTGTTCGGTTCTACTTATTTAGTGTTCTAAACACTTCAATCAATGTTCCGATCACATGATAAAGTTAACGGCATAGAGTGCAGTTTTCGATCCCAGCCTTGTTACGTTTCTTCTGTGATTTGCAAGTCTAAACATGCTTAATGACCTCATCACTGCAGCACGTGCTTACTCTAGCTATTCCGATGTAGGTTTAAACTTGTTCGATAGAGCTATGCCTTGACATAAGAGGAGGCCTTAACAGCTTATGAAAAAGCACGTCGAATTTTTCAAATTAGCCGCCACCACATTTCAAAGGTATGAGGTTTAGTGCTGTAAAAATACCTGCACGATGCAAAGCTAGCTTTCTTCATCAGAGCAGCCACCATCTTGTGTAAGCACCTCTAGGCCGTATCGTAAGCAGCTGTGTATAGTCATCGTCTTGTCGCTGCTACCTCCCGCAAGCACCCCTAGGGCGTCTCATAAGAGCAGCAGTCATCTTGTGCAAGCGCTCTTAAGCTGTCTCATAAGAAGCTATGTATAGCCGCCATCTTGTAGAAATAGATAGGTGCTAATGCCAAAGGGTCTAAGTAGGAATCGAACCGTCGATCTCATCATTAGACTATGTTTTTCTTGTTCCTGATACTGCAAACCTAGGTATCAGGTAGAAAAATTTTGTCCGTTTTCGAGATATTTAACATTTTGCATTTAAGCCCCAAATGTAATGAATCGAACCTGCACGGTACGTTATACTCTCTACCATAGCTAGACCTGATCATGTTACGAAGACTTGCTTCATTACAAGTTGAAACAGAGCTAATGCCAAAGGACCTAAGTTAGAACCGAACCGTTGATCTCATCATTAGACTATGTTTTACTTGTTCCCCATACTGCGAACCGAGGTATTGGGTAGAAGAAGTTTGTCCGTTTTGCTCTACGATGCACCGTTTTCGAGATATTTAACATTATGCATTTAAGCCCCAAATTTAATGAATCGAACTAGCACGACACGTTAGCCTCTAAGCTAGCTTTCTTCATAAGAGCAGCAGCCATCTTGCGCAAGCACCCTTAAGGCGTCTCATAAGGAGTCGTGTATAGCCGCCATCTTGCGTCCGCCATCTTGCGCAAGCATCCTTAGGGCATCTCTAGCCATCTTGTGCAAGGACCCTTAAGCCGCCTCATAAGAGCAACCGCCATCTTGCGCAATTATCTCTAGGGCGTCTCATAAGGAGCCTTGTATAACCGCCATCTTGCGCAAGCACCCCAAGGGCATGTCATAAGAACCTATGTATAGCGGCCATCTTGCATAAGCACCTTTAAGGAGTCATGTATAGCCGCCATCTTGTGCAATTAGCGTCGATGGATGGCTGATGTAGAATTTTTCTTTTTAAATTATCCGCCACCATATTTCAACTAAAGAGTGTAGCACTGAGCTCTATAGATTAAAGATGGTGGATGACAGCTGACAAAAAAGCGCGTGAGTTTGTTTACTAAACAAGAGCACGTGGAATTTTTCAATTTGCCGCCACCACATTTCAAAGGTATCTAGCTAAAGATGGCAGCAGGGTGCTCTCTTGATTAAAGATGGCGGATGACAGCTAACAGAACTTTTCAAATTGCCCGCTACTACAGAGAGCAGCACGGTGCTCTGTAGATTAAAGATGGCGGATGACAGCTGACGAAATTGCCCGCATGATAGCAGCACAGTGCTCTATTGATTCAAGATGGTGGATGACAGCTGTGAAAAAAAGCACGTGGCTTTGTTTACTAAACAAGAGCACATAGAATTTTTTCAAATGGCTGCCACCACATTTCAAAGGTATCTAGCTAAAGATGGCAGCACGGTGCTCTCTTGATTAAAGATGGCGGATGAGAGCTAACAGAACTTTTCAAATTGCCCGCTACTGCACAGAGCGCAGCAAGGTGCTCTGTAGATTAAAGATGGCGGATGACAGCTGACGAAATTACCTGCATGATAGCAGCACAGTGCTCTATTGATTAAAGATGGTGGATGACAGCTGTCACCGCCTCAAAGGTAAGTAGCTAAAGAGGACAGCACTGTTCTTTCTGGATTAAAGATGGCTGCTTGTCGAAAATAATTTTTCAAATTAACCGCCTCAAAGGTAAGTAGCTAAAGAGGGCAGCACTGTTCTCTCAGGATTAAAGATGGCTGCTTGTCGAAAAGAATTTTTCAAATTATCCGCCACCACAAAGAGGGCAGCACGGTGCTCTCTTGATTAAAGATGATGGATGACAGCTGAAGAGAACATAGAATTTGTTTCCAAACAATAGTACGTGGAATTTACCACCACCACATAGAGTGCAGCACTGTTCTCTGTAGATTAAAGATGGCGTATGACAGCTGACGAAATTACCCGCATGATAGCAGCACGGTGCTCTGTTGATTAAAGATGGCAGATGACACCTGTCAAAAAAAGCACATGGCTTTGTTTCTTAACAAGAGCACGTGGAATTTGCCGCCACCACATTTCAAACTAAAGAGGGCAGCACTATGCTCTGTTGATTAAAGATGGCGGATGGTAGCTGTCAAAAAGCACGTGAGTTTCTTTCCAAACAAGAGCACGTGAAATTTTTCAATTTGCCGCCACCACATTTCAAAGGTATCTAGCTAAAGATGGCAGCACGGTGCTCTCTTGATTAAAGATGGCGGATGATAGCTAACAGAACTTTTCAAATTGCCCGCTACTACGTGCTTAAGGTAGTAGCCATAAAGAGGGCAGCACGGTGTTGTGTGGATTAAAGATGGCGGATGACAGCTGACGAAATTGCCCACTTGATAGCAGCACGGTGCTCTGTTGATTAAAGATGGCGGATGACAGCTGTCAAAAAAGCACATGGCTTTGTTTCCAAACAAGAGCACGTGGAATTTGCCGCCACCACATTTCAAAGGTATCTAGCTAAAGATGGCAGCACTGTGCTCTGTTGATTAAAGATGGCGGATGACGGCTGTCAAAAAAAAGCGCGTGACTTTGTTTCCCAACATGAGCATGTAGAATTTGCCGCCACCACATAGAGGGCAGCACGGTGCTCTCTTGATTAAAGATGGCTGCTGTCATGTGGAATTGCCTGCCACCACAGGTATCTAGCTAAAGAGGGCAGCACGGTGCTCTCTAGATTAAAGATGGCTGCTGTCAAAAAGCATTTTTCAAATTATCCGCCACCACATTTCAAAGGTAAGTAGCTAAAGAGGGCAGCACTGTGCTCTATAGATTAAAGATGGCGGATGACAGCTGTCAAAAAACACGTGGCTTTGTTTACCTCGCGCTACTTAGGTTAAGTTGGTAGCACGAAGGTTTAGACCCGTCAAGATGGCAGCACTGCGGATGACAGGTGACGAATTTGCAGCTACTGCGATAAAGAGGGCAGCACAGTGCTCTGTGGTTTAAAGATGGCGGATGACAGCTGTCAAAAAAGCACGTGGTTGTCAAACAGCACGTGACTTTGTTTACCACGCACTAGTTAGGTTAAGTTGGCACTACTGAGGTTTAGGCCCGTCAATATGGCAGTACTGAGGTTAGCGATGCGTTGTTGTCTGTCAAAAAGCACGTGGCTGTCAAAAAACACGTGGCTTTGTTTACCTCGCGCTAGTTAGGTTAAGTTGGCACTACTGAGGTTTAGGCCCCTTCTAGATGGCAGCAGTGAGGTCAGCGATGCGTTGTTGTCGATGACAGCTGTCAAGAAGCACGTGGCTTTGTTTACAAATTCAAATCTCGCGCCAAAATTCAAATTTCCCGCCAAAAATTCAAATTTCCCGCCAGAATTCAAATTTCCCGCCAAAATTCAAATTTCCCGCGGGAGGTGGAGGGACCCCTGGGAGCCCGGAGGAGGAGGTGGCGGCCGAACCCGCCTATTATACTACTCTTGTATATCTTTCACATTTTGTAAACTTCCTCCATTATGTTTCTTCTAATGTTATTTATCCTGAATATTTTCACAGACTGAAAAAATACCCACTGTTATAAATGATGTATAAGAAATTAATCAGTGAATTCTTCTTATTATTATTCTTTTTATTTAAGATTTACTGTTGTGAAAAGTTAAACAGCTGACCTACGAGGTGAAAACTTTCCTAACTCCAGTTCCTAAGTGGGGAGGAGGGGAATTGAACGAAAGCTTGCTGTTCGTGTTTCCCATTTCTCGACATCCAACTGGCGGGCTTGTGTTAAATTTTCTGCTTTGATTAATGTGTCTGTCTGAGTGAAATAGCTCCTTACGTCAGGTTAAGATAACACGTTCAGTGGTAAAGTTATTTTTTTTCATTTCTGTGATTGTATTTCCAGTCTTCCCGTAAATTGTTCAGCTTTTTTCTTCCTCAAATGAAGAGATGCTCAGAATTGTCAGCAGGGGATAATTACGAAGGCCGTACCATATTGTTTTACACTTTATCTTTTTCTACCCAAATGAAGTACATTACAGGTCAGTTGTTACTTCCACCTTCTCAACAAAATCTCCTTGTAACTGTGTGCACTTTTGCCGTCGATGTGTCAGTGTCTCCAGACCTACCTGAAACAATTATTTCCGAGTGCTTCGTACCCATGCCTTGACAGCTGTGTCCAGTTCAGCAAAATCCGCAAAACCGCGACCACGCAGATGTTTCTTCATGTTTCCGAACAGGTGAGAATCACTTGGTGGCAAGTCGGGAGAGTATGGTGGGTGTGGAGGCTGCCATTCCATCGATAGTTGTTTTGTTTGTGGCTCATGTTAATGGAGCCATGTCTCATCAACAGTCACAAGCCTAGCCATGGAGTCGGCTGGATCTTGATCATGGCGTTGCAAAAGTTCTCTGCACACGTCCACACGCCTCTGTTTTTCGTCTGCAGACAGGAGTCTAGGCACCCACGTGGATAACACCTTCCCCAACTGCAAGTGCCCGTTCACGATCCGCTGCAGGGTGTTTCTGCTAATTCCTGTGGCTGCCTCCATTTCCGAAAATGGGATGCATTTGTTTCCTTGGATGGCCTGTTCGACCATGGCAATGTTAGCTGGTGTTGACACTGTCACATTCCTTCCATAACATGCTCCCTTGTTCACCGATGTGCGCCATTTTCCGTTACGGCGCATGTTCTCCATAGACTGCCATCAAGCGCCGATGAATTTCTGCAGTGGTCACGCCTCCTTTCCATAGGAACCAAGTTGTATAGCGCTGTCCCTGACGGTTGCTTTCCATATTGTCTGCTCCTGCGCTGACAGGACAGTGTTGTTATGAAATGGCTATGACGGGGCATTCGTTGACCCCTGTGATTGTGCTGCTACCAAACGGTGGAACAAGACACTAGTTACACGTCTCCACCTTCAAAAGTGAAATGTGAACCATACCTGGACGTAGAGAAAATGAAGTGTAAAACAACATAGTACGCCCCTCGTATTACAGTTAAAGTTTTCGTTGCTTCATCCAAGAAAATAGCCTCGGATTTTGCTTCACCACCTATGAGCCGCGTGGTTTCAACTAACTTGGGATTCTCTTTGGGCCCAGTATACTTTATTCGCGTTATATATGGTTTTCCTTCTTCCTAACCCGAGTGGCTTACCGGACGTGGTGAAGTTAGTGTTGGAAGTTCTAGGAAAAATATGTCTTACAAGGTTTCTATTAATTTGGTCGTCTACTATGTCTAAACCTTCTTTAACTTCTATAGTCCATTTAGCCTAAGACGGCTTTTAGGATTGTGTTATAGATTTTATATATGCGTTTTCGGTGGTCAATTCTTTCTAAATGACCATAGAAGTTTCATCTTATTCATGTATTCACTTATATAACTATACTCCCTCCCCGCACTACCTTACGTTTTCACGATAGACATCACGATGTGTAAACAACACATTTTCTGGACTGGTTTACTGAATGGACTATATCAACGCAGTCCAATTATGATCATGGCACCGAACGTTTTACCGGGAACTGGAAAGTGGGCCTACTGTTTTAAGAGAACTGATCCATGATTGGCGCAGAGTCTGGCGAAACGTTCCAAGCAAGAAACCCTATTGGCAATATGGCCGCAGGATTTCTTCCATATTTATTGTTACTCGTCTACAACCTAATCTAAATGATATTAGGATAATTTATTCAAAAATTTAACAACAAATCTGGCATAGGAACGGAATACTTCATCCTGTACTTATTATATTTTACACATATTCCTCGTTTTTGTCAAGTCTGTGTTTTAATGGAATTTTGAGACACCTTTGGAGGTCGTTTCCGTGAGTTATAGTCAAGAGTGTTGTGCCTTCCAAGCACATGGTAGTGTACAGGTTTGAAAACCTGTGTCATACTGTACTGATTCCTACGGCAGCTGACGTGTGTCTGCACTGGTAGATCATCAAAGGTCATCAATAAAAGCTTGAGATCCAATGTAAACAAATACATTTGGGAGCAAAAATTCAAGTATATCGCAATAGTACTTTTTCTTGCGTAAAATCTCAAAATGTACCTAACTAAGATTTCACTCCAGGCAGAGCTTTCAACTTCCTTCTGTGACTGCTTTAAAGTAAATTATGAAGAAACAAAATAATGATATTATGCCATGGTGTGAAATAAAGAGGAGGAAAAGAATGGACTCTTTTTTTTTGCTAGTTGTTTTACGTCGCACCGACACAGATAGGTCTTACGGCGACGATGGGACAGGAAAGGGCTAGGAGTGGGAAGGAAGCGGCCGTGGCCTTAATTAAGGTACAGCCCCAGCATTTGCCTGGTGTGAAAATGGGAAACCACGGAAAACCATTTTCGGGGCTGCCGACAGTGGGGTTCGAACCTACTATATGTCGAATACTGGATACTGGCCGCACTTAAGCGACTGCAGCTATCGAGCTCGGTGGACTCATTTAATAAAACTTGCTGCAATTGGAGTAAATACAGAGAACAGTAATCTCCATTTTAGAGACGACTTTGTTGATGGAGTGGTGTGAAGTGCTCAACCAGTGGATGGATGTAAGAACTTTTTCATTACGTTGCTAGAAACATGTAGGAGAGAGAGAGAGAGAGAAGGAGGTTAATGCTGGATATAATGGGTCTGTTATAATCAGTCGTTTTTTTTGTATTTGAGCCACGTTTTCTGCACGCAGGTGTACGCAATTTTCTTTCTGCTAGTTGTTTTACGTCGCACCGACACAGATAGGTCTTACGGCGACGATGGGACAGGAAAGGGCTAGGAGTGGAAAGGTTGATAATATGCCTACCGTCGACACTATTTTAGACTTCAGTTAAACTAGGTAGAAGAAAAAACAACCTGTGTAAACCGACGGCTACTTCATGGGGCGCTGAAGCAAATGTACTCCGGACGACTGAACTTGGCCTGGTTTACTCCGTGGCTGAATACTGTGCGTCAGCTTGGATCAACAGCTGCCATGTTAAGAAGATTGACGTCCCGTTAAACCAGAACATGCGAGTGATATCTGGGACCATTAAATCCAACCTAGTTTACTGGTTACCAACTCTCTGTTATAGTGCTCCTCCACATATTAGGAGACAGAAAAGCTTAATCCTAAAATACAAAAAAAAGTGTCCAATCCACAGTTACCAATCAATGCCGATATTTCAGATCATATGATATTACATCACCGAATAGATTCAAGAAACACACCAAAATCAGCAGGATTGATTTACTCAGCAAACAGTTTCAAGTTTCGACAGAAATAGAATTAAGAATGGTCCACCAAGGCACCTCCACAATAGCAACGAGTCAAAAAGCATAATGAAATGGTCCCGAGATTCCAGCTACCCCGTCAGTTACGGGCCCGATTAAACCGGATACGCATTAATCATGGACGCTGCGCTGCCTTGGCATATAAATGGGTTTGGAAACCATCAGCTGCCTTCGACTGTGAGAATGACCGTCAATCTAGCGCCTCACCTTTGAGTGTCATATCAGGTGTTACCCAGGCGAGAGACAAGATTTTATTTATGCGACGACTGATGTACTTGAATGGCTCAAGAATCTGGACTGTAATTTATAAGGTCTGCTGGAAAGTGTCCGTCATGAACTTGATTCTTTTTGTTTATTACCCATTGTTGTGTACTTTATGTGAGGCATACACTAAATAATAATAAATGTCATACCTTCAGAAGGTAGATCAGTAACATAGTAAGTAATATTTGTTCCTGATCAGCGCTGTCTACCTAAATATCGAAATTTTCGATACTGGCAATACATAACAGTAGGACCTGTTAAAAATTCAACGCTTGGCACTTGTCGGATTACCAGATTATCTTTGAATAATTATATTACATACATACATACATACATACATACATACATACATACATACATACATACATACATACATACATACATACATACATACATGCATCATAACTGTAGACCGTTATGCCTTTTAGTGTTCAGTCTACACGCCTTTGTGAATTTACTAAACGTCGCCACAATCCTCTATTTGCAACTAGTGCTCTGGTCTCATTTAGTTCTCTACCACTTGTCTTGAAATCTTTAGAAACTGAGTGTAGCCATCGTCGCCTTGGTCTCTCTCTACTTTTCTTACCCTCCATAACAGAGTCCATTATTCTCCCAGGTAACCAATCTTCCTCCATTCCCTCACATGACCCCACCACGGAAGCCGGTTTATACGTACAGCTTCATCCATCGAGTTCATTTCTAACCTAGCTTTTTATCTCCTCACTGTGAGTACCCTCCTGCCATTGTTCCCACCTATTTGTACCAGAGACGGTCTGAGTCGCTCAGACGGTTGAGGCGCTAACCTTCTGACCCCAACTTGGCAGGTTCGATCCTGACTCAGTCCGGTGGTATTTAAAGGTGCTCAAATACGTCAGCCTCGTGTCGGTAGATTTACTGGCACGTAAAAGAACTCCTGCGGGACTAAATTCCGGCACCTTGGCGTCTCCGAAAACCGTAAAAGAGTAGTTAGTGGGACGTAAAGCAAAAACATTATTATTATTATTATTATTATTATTATTATTATTATTATTGTATTTGTACCAACAATCATTCTCGCTACTCTCATGTTTGTTACTTCTAAGTTATGAATAAGATATCCTGAGTCCCCCCAGCTTTCGATCCTTTAAAGCAATCTTGGTCTGGAAACAGACCGATGTGAAGATAGTTTCGTCCGTGAACTGACTTCTTTCTTACAGAATACTGTTGATCGCAACTGCGAGATCACTGCATTAGCTTTACTGGACCTTGATTAAGTCTCATTTACTATATTACTATCCTGGGAGAACACATATCCTAAATACTTGAAATTATCTACCTGTTCCAGCTTTGTACCACCAATCTGACAATCAGTTCTTTGATATTTAAATTTACACACGAGTTTACACTCACTAGTAGGCTTCCGTGGTAATCGAAAACCCCACGGAAACGCCTATTTCATTTCGCTCCGAGATAAAGCAGAAGTATGTTGTACAAAATGTGAGTGGTAACGATCCTCCCTTTGCTCGTCCCGACAGGTCGATGGCGCCTGCCTTGCCTCGCGTCCTTCCCTTTCATCCAGGTTGTCTTAGATAACCTCTCGTTAACTACCGCCACAGCCGCGCAAGAATTGTATCAACACCGGGGCAAGATTATCTCAAGCATTCTCCAACGGGTACAATACTCAATTGAATTGACCGTGTTTTCTGCGCTTCATTTTGTGTTATAGAACATACAGAAAAGCACATAAATACACTATATGCCAATATCCGTTACTGGAGACAGAGTGGAAATTGATATGAATATACTGAACTGCATGCACGTTATCAGAACACCGGAAATTCGATTTCAATTCTCGAAACAGGTCAATCGGACGATGAAATAAAACATTATGCATATGTACAGGAGATACAGGGCCCAATCTCGTAAATGATAGGTCACTATAACTTTCTTCTTCTAATTTTCTTTGTATGTCTGCTATCCACCCCACGAAATATCTGGGATTTCTTGAGCATATTCCCCTGTATGTTTCAGCGACAATAGTGAGGTGTACACTATAGGTTTGTATTTACCTCCCCACGCAACTCACAGCTGAAGGACAAGACTCCTCCTTCGGAGTTGTCATACTTCAACTGAGAAAACCTCGATCAAAGACGCTGGGTTCTTACCATCACCCTCCTTATCATGGGTAGAAGTTGCTGGTTTCTCTTATTGATATTTCGGAACATTTATCATATCTTAAGATTAGTAATACCCGGACCCGCGGTGTAAGGAATGGCTTACCTGACACTTACCTGGAGGCCCCGGGTTTGATTCCCGGTCAGGTCAGGTCAGGTCAGGATTTTTTTACCTGGATATGCGGGCTGGTTTGAAGTCCACTCAGCCTACGCGATTACAATTGAGGAGCCATCTGACTGTAAGACTGCGGAACCGGTCTAGAAAGCCAGGAATAACGGCCAGGAGGATTCTTCATGCCTACTACACGACATTTTGTAACCTGCAGACCTTTGGGCTGAGCAGCGGTCGCTTGGTAGGCTCATGACTCGTTGGGGCTGTTGCGCCATGGAGTTTGGTTTGGTTTTAGGTTTAGTAATAAAAAATATTACCTAAGATCATGGTACCAAGAGTCGTGAAGAATGACATCACTGGGCTGATGAAGAAATGTTAGGAAGAAGGCAAGATCTAGTAAGAATCAGTGATTAACACAGAAGGTACTAGAGATGACTGAGAATCAACGAAACTATAAGAATGCAAAATATGGAGAGGACAGAAAATAATACAGGCGATTAAAGAATGATTTACAAGGAAGGATTCCCAATTGTTGTCGCGCACATTTTGAATGTCTATAGTGCGTTGAATAGACAATATCGAAATATGCATAACATACAAATTACAGCTGATATGGGCATGAAACATAGGAGCCACGAGCCTCCAAATATAGACTACTAGCAAGATACCCGTGCTTCGCTACGGTATTATACTGAAATTTATGATTGAATGCTTATTGTTTTAGATATATAATCCTCCGAAATTCGCTATCTGACTCGTTTTCTGCGAGAATCCACCAAAATTCCCGATCTGACTCGTTTTCTATTATTTTACGGCAGGTTTCCTCCCATTTTTCATTTTTTTTTCAGCAATCGATTTCGTACTTCCCGGGTTAGGCTCAGGTATTCCTCCCGGTCAGTACCGTCCGTAAATTTGTGCCATCTTTTTCTATAATCATTTTTAATATGGATAAAATCTTTCAGGAAATCCGGCGTGGTGTCATATTGGGTGCCTCGGCGGCACTGAACCCGCGGCCGGGCTGCATTCTTAGTCATTACCCGTCGAGGAGCCCTTATCAGCGCGGTCCGCACATTTGACGACGGTCGGGAACATTATTATTATTATTATGTGTTGCTGGAATGGCTGATGACAGGGAAAACAGGAGTATCCGCAGAAAAACCTGTCCCGCCTCCGTTTTGTCCAGCACGAATGACACATGGAGTGACCGGGATTTGAACCACGGAACTCAGCTGTGAGAGGCCGGCGCGCTGCCGCCTGAGCAACGGAGGATCCATATAAGTACATTAATAATAGTAAAATCAAAAGGTCTCACCTCCTTCTACACCCCACCGCCGTTAAGTTTATTTACCGCCACCTCCCCCTCCCCCTCCAAGATAAATTAAACGAAGGCTTGTTTCTTTATGTTTAAGGGAGATTCCGAACACCAATGTTCACGTCTATTACCTTCAGCTTTGAGATATAAGTATCCCCTTAAAAATAATTTACTTTTTGCACTTCATTTCACACTACTCCCCCACTCCCCAAGTGAATTTTCCCGCAAAAAATACTTGTTTCTTTAATAGTAAAGGATCTTCTAAATATCAATTATCACGACTCAAAATTTTTCAGTTTTTGATTTATGTGTCCTCATGAAAGGAATTCAACTCCTTTACACCCCCGCCCTCCAAGATGGCTCCCCCCCCCCCCAAAAAACGCGTTTTTCTTTGTTTTTAAAGAAGATCCAAATAAGAATTATCACGTCTGTAACAACTTTAGTTTCATTAGATATATGTATTCTCATACAATTAAGTCAATTAATTTTTCAATTCTTTCACCCCCCCCCCTTTTCATTGGATTTTCCGACAATACGTGTTTCTTTACTTTTAAAGCAGATTCCAAATATCAAATTTCACGTCTGTAACATCTTCATTTTTGAGATATCAGTAGCCTAATTAAAAGAATTCAACACCATTATCAGTCACTTTTAAACACCCCCCCCCGGCTCCACCCAAGTGGTATTCCCGAAAACTAAAAATACACGTTTTTTGTGTTTAATAGAGATAAAAAATACCATTTTTCACATCTGTAACATGTTAAGTTTTTTGAGATATACTGTAAAAATTCTCATTTTAAAATGTCACCCCTTTTGAGTTCCCCTTAAGTGGAGTTTCCCAAAACATATCACCTTTCTTTACATTTACAGGAGATTCCAAACACCCACTTTTTACGTCTGTAACACTTTACGTTTCCAGGATATTCTGTATATATAATCTTTCAAAAAATTCACCCCATTTTGTCACTCCTGTTTAACCGCCATTAATTGGATTTTCCAAAAACTAAAAAATACGTGTTTCTTTATTTTTAAAGGAGATCCCATATACAAATTTTCAGTTCTGTAACACCTTTCGTTTCTGAGATATATGTATCCTCATTAAAGGCATTTTTCACCCTTTTAAACCTTTCCTATTGGGATTTAAGGAAACAAAAAAATACGTGTTCCTTTATTTTTAGAGGAGATTCAAAGTACCAATTTTACATCTGTAAATTTTAAAGTTTTAAGATGTAGACACACTCATTTTAACAAATTCACCCCCCTTTCCACCCCCCAATATTTGGATTTTCCAAGAAACGAAAAAATATGTGTTTCTTTACTTTTAAAGTAGATCCCATATACCAATTTTCAGGTCTGTAATATCTTCAGGTTCTGAAATATAAGTAGCCTCATTAAAGGCATTCAACCCATTACTCACCCTTTTACACCGTTCCTATTGGGATTTTCCGAAAACAAAAGAATACGTGTTTCTTTATTTTTAAAGGAGATTCTAAATACCAATTTTTACGACTATAAACTATAAAGTTTTGAGATAGAGATACACTCATTTTAAGAAATCACCCCTTTTCACCCCACCCCCCCATTAATTGGATTTTCCAAAAACAAGAAATACGTGTTTCTTTATTTTTAAAAGAGATCCCATACACCAATTTTCAGGTCTGTAATATTTTCAGGTTTTGAAATATAAGTAGACTCATTAAAGGCATTCGACCCCTTTTTCAACCCTTTCCACCCTTCCTATTAGGATTTTCTGAAAACAAAATATATGTCTTTCTTTATTTTTAAAGGATACTCTAAATACCAATTTTCACACCTATAACCTTTCAAAGTTTTGAGATATGGATACACTCATTTTAAAATGTTACCCACTTTTCACCCCCTCTTAATTGGATTTTCCAGAAACAAAAAAAAACGTGTTTCTTTACATTTAAAGGAGATCCCAAACACCAATTTTCAGGTCTGTAATATCTTCAGTTTCTGAGATATAAGTAGCCTCATTAAAGGCATTCAACCGCTTTTTCACCCCTTTTCACTCCTCCTATTGCGATTTTCCGAAAACAAAAATATACGTGTTTCTTTATTTTTAATGAAGATTCTAAATACCAATTTTTACATCTGCAAACTTTAAAAGTTTGGAGATATAGATACACTCATTTTAAAAATTCACCCCCTTTTTACCCTCCGATTAATTGGATTTTCCAAAAACAAAAAGTACGTGTTTCTTTATTTTTAAAGGACATTCTAAATACCAATGTTTACATCTATAAACTTTAAAAGTTTTGAGGTATATATACACTCATATTAAAAAATCATCCCCCTTTTACCCCCCACCATTAATTGGATTTTCTAAAAACAAAAAATACACGTTTCTTTATTTTTAAAAGAGATCCCAAACACCAATTTTCAGGTCTGTAATATCATCAGTTTCTAAGATATAAGTATTCTCTTCAAAGACATTCTATCCCTTTTTCACCCCTTTTCTCCCCTCTTATTGGGATTTTCCGAAAACAAAAAATTACGTGTTCCTTTATTATTAATGAAGATTCTAAATACCAATTTTTACATCTGTAAAGTTTAAAACTTTTGAGATATAGATGCACCCATTTTAAAAATTCACCCCCCTTTTCACCCTCGCATTAATTGGATTTTCCAAAAACAAAAAAATATGTGTTTCTTTATTTTTAAAAGAGATCAAAAGTATCAATTTTGAGGTCTGTAATATCTTCAGTTTCTGAGATATAAGTACTGGTATCCTGATTAAAGGCATTCAACCCTTTTTTCACCCTTTTCCACCCCTCCTATTGGGATTTTCTGAAAACAAAAAAATACGTGTTTCCTTATTTTTAAAGAAGATTCTAAATACCAATTTTCACATGTGTAAACTTTTAAAGCTTTGAGATATAGACACACTCATTTTAAAATTTCACCCCCTTAAGGACGGAATATCCAAAAATCCTCTCTTAGCGAGCACCTACATCTTAATATGAATATATCCCCAAAATTTCATTTCTTTATGTCTAGTAGTTTTGGCTCGGCGATGATGAATCAGTCAGTCAGTCAGTCAGGACAAGCTACTTTATATATATAGATGAGTACACTAAAAAGAGAGGAATCCTCGTGCCGATTTGTCCAAACGCGGCTGAATATTGTAAACGCTCGAGCAAATGCATTCAGTAACGTTTAAATACCGGAAATAGAATACATTATCCACCCATGGCAGTTCAAGTGCAGCAGACATCAAGGTCGATAAGCAACTCGTGGTCTAGACATAAACATCTTTTACAGTGAGTACATCTAGTGAAGGCAAACTGAACACGGTCATCTTTGAAATATGAAAGATGAAATGATCCCGGATGTTCATCGGTGTAACCACATTTGAAGAAAGCAAATCGGATCAACATTTTGAATCTATTTGCCGAAAATTGAAAGTGCACAAAAGACTGAATGCCACACTTTAGCTTTGTAAGATAACACTATCGTATCTGCGATGAAATGTACCATATTTTGAATGGACGGGGAAAGGAAACATCCGCTGATTGTACCAATCCATTACATATTGCAGGGAATAGGTTCTTGTGAAATTCAACATCTTCTAAAACTGTCTCATTGAATAGAGCATCATATTTATTTCCTACCCAAGAATCACCCACAATAAGAATTCAATCTCTGGGATGCAAATCCAGCCATAACACCCGTTCTAGGTACACTTTCAAAACCCGTTTTGTCATGTTTGGTGATTTGCTAGTATATGTTTTCACATTGAGTAATTCAAGTATCATGCTTGCTGGAAATTTCCCGCTAGGTTCCGAGACAAGGAGATACATGTGTGGCATCCATCACAATTACAGGCATTATCCGTATGAATGGGTGATTGCTGCAACTGGAACCCTCGGCACCATAAATCGTCTTTGCTCCCATAATGACGAACGTTCTCCCAGAATGTAACACTTTACGAAATCTTATCTGTTCTGGTGCAAAATGATACTCTTCAACGAAACGCCTTACTTCCATAACAGATTCATCAGCTTTCTCTTCTATATCAGCGGCGTTAACAACACATCTGCTGCCAACTTTGGGCGTGATATTGCGAGAAACAATCTTGTCTTTATTTTTTTGAACCCCTGCAGTCACATGTTGGAAGCTTTGAATGTTGAGGCGTTGTTTGGATCCATTAGTGCTTTATAAGACATCGTCCGGATTCGCAGCGTCCGATCGTGCATAATTCAATGAATACAATGCACTGATCACGCACCTCGTTATTTATTTTTTCTTGTAGCACCTTCCTGTTTCTTCCATGTCGTCTCAGCGTCTTTATAAGGTTTGAAAAACTGTCTTGTTTCTTTATTTGTCTTTTTTGTGCCATTATAGTAGCAAATTGGACTCAAGAGACATGTCTAGAGCTGCTCCAGGAGGGTACCATCGTGGAGGATCATTTCCTCTTGGCTGCATCGTCAGAGATTTTGAAAGCATCAGCCAAGTAACTTTCAGAAAATTTTGTTCTATTCTACTTTGGTGGTGATGGATGATACGAGGAACCACTGCTCTTGTCACTGACATATAATGCTGGACCGCTTCCTAATGTCGTCTCATTTTCTACCTGTATCGCTGGATCATCCCCAAAATCACGTTCAATATCACCTTCATTGTTGAAGTCTTCATCTACCAAAAGGGTTCTACACTCTTCAAGAAGAATGTCTTCATCAAGTAGCTGTTTCCTAATCTGTTCTAAAACTATGCGATCTACCCTAGTTAGCTTTTCCTCCGAAATACCAAAAAAATCCACTAACGACTTAACGACAACAGCTGGTTTCATTTTGTAATAGCCTATGCATATAACAGGTCACAGTCACCTCTAAGACGAAACTAGCAGACCGGGTCCGCGTCTACCCCTTTCTTTGCGCTCCATAATACCCTCCCCCTCCTTCCACTTCCAGCGGGCCGTAGGATGTCTAATTGCACTAAATGTAATTTCTGATTTTCTGAAACATAAATAAATAGGTCTCGTTCAAACGTCAGCGACAACAGCTGGGTACCATTCCTTGTTAGATAGAAAGTACAGGATAGCTAAGTAAGAATTGCTGAGGGAAGTGTGGATGTAGGAAATTTTTTTTCTAGTTGTTCTACGTCGCACCGACACAGATAGGTCTTACGGCGACGATGGGACAGGAAAGTGCTAGGAGTGGGAAGGAAGTGGCTGTGGCCTTAATTAAGGTACAGCCCCAGCATTTGCCTGGTGTGAAAATGGGAAAACACGGAAAACCTTTTTTCAGGGCTGCCGACAGTGGGGTTCGAACCTACTATCTCCCGAATACTGGATACTGGCCGCACTTAAGATGTAGGAAATATAAATATCAAGGAAACCTTTGGAGACAGGAAAACTGTGTGTATGGATATTAAGATTTCAGCTGAAAAAAGAAAACATTTCTAGGGAAAGAGTTTAAGGCAGGAACTTATGCAACAATTATATGAAGGTATAGAAATCTCTGGATTAAGAAGGGGCTGTTGATGCTGATGAAATGGGAGACTCGATTTGGAGACCCGAATTCGACAGAGCTTTGAGAGACTTAAACAGGAACAAGGCTTCTGGAATTGATGACATAAACTCACAATTACCGACAGCCATAGGAAAAACCGACATGGCGAGGTTATTCCATTTAGTGTGAAAGATGTTTGATACAAGAGATGTCCCATCTGATTTTATACAGAATGTGATTATACCAGTTCCTAAGAAATCAGGTGTTGACAAGTGCGAAACCTACCACATAATTAGTTTAGTATCTCACGCTTGCAAAATTTTATTACGTATTGTTTACAGAAGAATGCAGAGGCTAGGTGAAGCAGAGTTGGGAGAAGATAAGTTTGCCTTCAGATGAAATTTGAGACCTCATGAAGCAATCATGAATATACCTCTTCTCTCAGAGGATCGAATTAAGATGAGCACGACCATGTAAATGGCATTCGGAGATGTAGGAAAGCCATTCAGTAATATACATTGGACCAGATTATTTTTCATTCCGAAAGTGATCGGGATTAGACACCGAAAAAAAGAAAGATTATCTACATCTGCTCAAAAATCAGTCTGTAGTGAAAGGCATCGAGTTCTATGGAAAATAGCATTAGTCCAGAAAGGAGTGAGCAAGGATTAAAATTGTCCCTTCCCCTCTTCAGTGTTTATACAGACTTGATGGTAAAGAAAAATCCAATAGTAATTTACAAAGGAATCATAATCCAAGGGGAGGAAATCAAAACAATGAGATTTGCAAAAGATTTAGTGAAATTGCTGAATGGTATGGATACAGTCTTAGAGAAGAAGAACAAGTTGACAGTAAATACATCTAAAACAAAGGTAATGAAGTGCCCTTAATGGAGTCAGGTGATTCAGTAAATATTATATTAGGAAATGAAGTCTTAAAGAAAGTAAGTCGATAGTGTTACTTGGGGAGTGGAATAACTAACGTTATCAGAATTGACGCGGTCATAAAATGCAGACTAACATGAGTAAGGAAAGCCTTCCAAAAGAAAAAAATCTGACTTCGAATATTGATGTGAAAGATGTTGTGAAGACTTTCGTTTGGATGGTGGAATTGTATGGAAGTGAAACATGGACGATAACTAGATCAGAAAGGAGGAGAATAGAGCGTTTGTAATGCAGTGTTACAGAACAATGTTCTATGTGCGATGGATGAATCGGATCACTACTGGAGAGATAATGAATTGAATTAGTAGTGTGAGCAGAACGACTGGGCGAATATTTGACCAGAAGAAGATTTAGAATGGAAGGACACATCCTTTATGACACCTAGAACTTGTTCAGATAGTTTGTGAGGAGGGTGTGAGCGGAAGAACTGTAGGGGTTAACCAGATAAACAGAGTAAAGTAGGTAAAAGATGTAGTAGTTACGTAGGAATGAAAGGTTTAGTATAAGACAGTGTTGAATGGAAGCTAACTCAATCCAGTTTACTGACTGATGACCCAAACAACAACAACAACAACAAGAACAACAACAACAACAACACACTGGAAACTGTATGACAGAATGTTGCTATTCTGAAGATGCATGCTATTTTCTTTGAAGATCGATCTTGGCATTCGTATTGCAAAATTAAGAGGCGTTTTTTGGAATGTAAACTCCAGTTAATGAAATCAAAACTTAAATGCATCCAGGTAGGAAGAAGGGGAGAAAGGGAGGAAGGAAGGAAGCAAGGAAGGAAGGAAGGAAGGAAGGAAGGAAGGAAGGAAGGAAGGAAGGAAGGATTGTGTTAACTATGTTAAACTTTTCGGGAAACTTCCTGACTTTATTGCTAACTTTCCTGGTATTTCTGGCATTAAGTGCTATTGCATCAGAGTTTTGAATTATGGTCATTTTTCATACCTACTTCATTGGTCCAGGTTGTACAACGCATTGGTTTTGGATAGCACGCGGTCTGCGGTTGAGCAGTCAGTGGTCTTGTCTTTTCCCCGCCATCATTAACTCAACGCTAATGGCATGAAGTAGCCGTGACAAAGGACCCTCACGGCTGCCGTTGGCCGTTTCAGAGTTCATTTATTCGAGAGTCTTTCTTGTCCTTAATTTTCACACCAATTACTTGTTACCCTGCAGGGTAATGGTGTCGCGTTGTGTTGTCTTGTGTGGAGGACACTCATCTCTCAGCCTCGGTGCGGGCGACTGCTGGAGGACCCTTGCCCTGCTGTGTGCCTCGGGGACTAAAACTCAAGAGCTTTTTGTTATGAAGGCTGAGAACTGAGCTCAGCTTGAGAAGATCGCGCTCCAAGCCACTCAATGAGCCAACACAGAGTGCACGCTTAAGTGGACTGGGAAACGTTATCCAATCACTCTGTGCAATATATATTTCGGCAATATTCTAGGAGTACTTGAAGATAGGATCAGGATTAATGCAGGAAACTGTAGGCACCAACTCACGGAGTATTGCCATAAAATATAGCAACTGATGTCCTCATTGTATTTTGTTTTACAAGTGTTAGGTTATTCCATCTGCCGAAATTCGTTTCGAATACATACATTTCCGGGTGAGTTGGCCGTGTGGTTAGGGGCGCGCATCTGAGAGCTTGCCTTCAGGAAATAGTGCGTTCGAACCCCACTGTCGTCAGTATTGAAAATGGTTTTCCGTGGTTTTCCATTTTCAAACCAGGCAAATTTTGGAGCTGTAACTTAATTAAGGCCGCTTCCTTCCCACTCCTAGCCCTTTCCTGTCCCATCGTCACCATGAGATCTACCTGTGTCGGTGCGACAAAAAGCCAATTGCAAAAAAAAAGCAAGTAATTATAAACTACCTGAAAAAGTGTTCGACTCCACGGCTAAATGGTTGGCGTACTGGCCTTTGGTCCGGGGAGTCCCAGGTTCGATTCCTGACCGGGTTGAGGATTTTAAAAATTCATTGATTAATTTCGATGGCACGGGAACCATTCTTCATAGGTAGGGCCCCATCCTCAATAGACGTGCAGGTCGCCTATAGGGAGTCAATTCGAAAGACCTGCACCACGCCTCTTCGGAGGTTACACGCCATTATAATTACCTGAAAAAGAAACAACTTAATTAAAATAACAAAAATTCTGTTACCATTTCCAGGTCGTTTATAAATGTATTTATTCAAAACTAGTTTCGGCAGATTAAAGAACCTAATTGAGTCGAAAGTGAAAAGAAATGCCTTCAGATATTACAAAATAACTCGTAATTTGTTCGTTTTCGGGCGCATTAATACAATTACCTTGTTTACGAGTCACAGCAATGAAAGCGTACTAATTTGTTATGTATGTCACAGTTTAGAGAAAATATCTTCTTCAAGGTTTAGAACCAATACTAAGTGAAAAAAATATTAAATTACAATGAATTACATCCACTTTACTACTGTTATTAATGCTAAGTGATTTGTCTTCCTCGAGAGTTTCGAGAGCGTTAGAGAGGCAGTTATGTATGATGTGATCGTATGGTGGACGTGATTTCTCTGCACATGTGCCTTGGGACATAGTATGTGTACATTTTTTATAGTTCTAGAGAGTGTCCTTTATGGCCGTAGAAAGTTACAACAATTGAAAATACATGCGCTGACACAAAAAAAATGTTGTTTTGATAACTCGCCAACTCGTTAGTTCTTTTTTTTCTCAGGGAATACGAATGAATATGTAGGTAGTAATGCTGAAATCAGCACAGACACGTTAGAAAATATACACACATTTCTTTTAAAAGACTTAAATCCCTTAGAGTGATACGTCTTGTATTATTTTGGAAATTTTTACAGCTGGAACTCATTACATCTCGTACAACGAGAGAACTGGGCCAGTTAACTGCTCTGAGTCTCAAGAATCGAATACAGGTTGTATAAATTAATATCGTGAATTTAATTCCCGACAAATTCAGATACATACATCCAGAACCGACAATAAGGTATATAAACCAAACCCCATGGAACAAAATCCCCGAAGGGCCTTGGCCTATTAAGCGACCACTGCTCAGCGCGAAGGCCTGTATCTCACCGACAGACAGCCACTCACTTAGCATTCAGGTAGGCTGAGTGGACCTCAAACCAGCTCTCAGATCCTGACCTGGCCGGAAATGGAACACGGGGCCTCCGGGCAAGGGACAAGCATGCTACACCTACACCACTAGGCTGGTAAATAATTATGTATCAAACAAATATTCCCCCCGTAACCACTGCACATAGCGCCGATAACTTATAAAACACAACGGCTATCCCAATTTTCTTGTGTTGTTAATGATTTGCTGCTTCATGTCAACAGGTGTCTTGGTTGACAACGTCGTGTACTCAGCTGTGTATATTCAATATGCTGGATAAGCCATACTGGTGTCTGTGTGTCAGTGTAATTTATCGGACCAAGAATTGAGAGGGAAATATTCGTGGCCAAGCGAAAAGTACCATTGTCCGAAGCTGATATTGAAGCCGTAGAAGATACTGTAGTTTAATACATGACCAACTGTGTGGTTCAGGCCCATTTTCCGTTCAAATCAACGCATAGGCATTCATATTACTATTAATTTAATCCGTTTGCAGTCCGGGGTTGGTTTATCCTCCTGACTCAGTGAGGGATCCTGGAGTATGAGACATTTGGTCGAGTATACAACTGGGGGAAGGACCAGTGGCCTCACCTGCCATGCCAAACAGGGGCCTTGTGGGGGATAGGAAGTTTGGAAGGGATAGGCAAGGACGAGGAAAGCAAGCGACCGTGGCCTTAAGTTAGATACCATCCCAGCATTTACCTGGAGAAAAAGTGGGAAACCACGGAAAACCACTTCGAGGATGACCTAGGTGGGAATCGAAACCCTTCTACTGAAATGACCTCCCGAGGCTGAGTGCACCCCGTTTCAGTCCTCGTACAACTTTTCAAATATCGTGGCAGAGTCGGGAATCGAATCTGGGCCTCCGCGGGTGGCACCTAATCACACTAACTTAACAAAATACTTTTGAACAGTGAAATGACGTTTTATAAGTCTGCAAAATCCATACCATTACCATCGGAATCTTCTGCCCCATTCATGTCATCGTTACCATCGGCATCCGTTTCTTCTCCTTTCATGATCGTACGTATGGTATAAAAAAGTGATCCTCACTTCCATCAAGGGCACTTATTGATGCTACACTTAAGAAAAGGTTAATGCTAGTTCACCTGAGCCCATGATGCCTTCACCTACTCTCACACCTGTGTGATAGTAGGCCGTTTGAGAGCACCTGTCAGCGTGACCCGACGGACACTGTTATCCACCATCCATTTGTTCCGTTCTTCTCTCATTTGTTCAATAACAGATATGTTTGATGGAACTTCAAGTGCTTGTAAAAGAGAATTTAGTCCTCATGAATTGAAAGCCAACTCAGTGTTGAATTGTTGGAATTTTTGCTTGCTGAACTCCATCAAGTGATATCAGTGGCGTATGCTGAGTCCAAGGCGTGGGCTACCACTAGATTTACGTTACCCCTTTTTGATGGTGGGTTTAGTGGATGTCAAGTCTTTTAAGAGTTTTGAGCTGCAGCCAATAGCTAACGGAGAGCCTGCTGTGTTGTCAAGGCTGCTTCACAAGCTATTGCCCTGGCCTCTGCTACTGTCAATACTCAACCCCTGATCAGTGGAGACGGTAGCCTAAGGTTTAGCAAATTAAAGTCCGGCTTCGTGGCTAAATGATAGAATCCTTGCCTTTTGTCCGATGGACCCGGTTCAGTTCTCAGAATCAAACCCTTCGTACTGTTAATTCCCCTGGCTTGGGGACGGGGTGTTTATGACGTCTTCTCCATTGATTTCATCCTCTTTAGGTCGTCACCAAACCTATACACATGCCATGCACCATTATTATTATTATTATTATTATTATTATTATTGTTATTATTATTATTATTATTATTATTATTATTATTATTATTATTATTATTATTAAATACAAATTTTGAATTTTACAGCATTACTGGAGGCCGTAGGCATTGTTCAATGATTTATTAGCTGCCTCGGGAGATCAGTGGTGGTGTCCGACCCATGATCACGGGTTAGATTCAACCAACAAAAGAGAACACAACACCTGAAAGAGTGCATTTCATTTTAGCATATCTACCTATACAAAGAAAACTATGTTACTCCTATAACCGCAGCCCTGTAGTGTCTTCAGCACTCTGTTATCTATGATTATGAGGTGAGGAAGTATATACGATGAGGAACGAATGGCTGTTAGCAGTGACGATGTGATGGACCGAAGCCTAGCACACCTATCCTCCCGGTCCCCGCAATAATTGGGCACATCAGCAAGCCGTGCGATATGGGTCGAGGGGAGATGGACGCAGAGCCAGGGCTGCGAGAACTGTCTCCTTGCCTTGCTCTCAGAAATACGTGCGAGATTTTTTCTCACTGCATTGGAGTTTTTTAAATGGAACAAAGTGTCAGATGCTTACATTATAATGTGCTTTAGATTTCCATCGTTTTCATTTGAGGTTTGAGCTTCACCGACAGCCTTGGTAGCCCTCAATACACGCCACTGAGTGTGATCGAAACTAATGAAGTACAGAAGAGCTTTCTTTTTAGGTAGAGCATCTTTTCTCCTTCCCTACACTTCATCAGCCCATATTTTTATGTCATTTTCATCCATCCAACCCTGACAGATTTAAATACATCCATCCCCCACAATAAGATATATAAAGCAAACCCCATGGCGCGTGCACAAACACACATGGTACTGTCTTTCCCTTCGGCAGAGTCTTTTTCTTGAAGATTATTATGCACGGCAACTCGGTATCATCAGAACAACACCCAAGTACTATAGTGTAGTGCAGTATTTCTGAAACTGAGGTACGCCTAGGACGTTTAGTGGGGTACGCAAGCAGCCTTCAGGGAGAACATGAAGAAAAATGGAAATTTAGAAATGAATACATGGAGCCACGCTTCGCTTGAAAGTTTCTCCTAGACTACGACAAATCAGAAAACTGTGTCACGCCATGGAACTACACTCACCCCATTGGTTAGCAATGTCTGAATTCCAGAATTAAGATTGAAATGTTTTCATTTCTACTTATTAAATTGATATTGAGGCTAAAATCTAGCGTTTTTGTGGAACTTTGCATACAAACAGTGTATCCTGTGTAACTTCATTATCATTGTATTATACTTGATACAGACACAAACTCCTAAATTTCTTGTCATATGTTATAACATTTATTTAAATTCATAATCTCCTCATATTTACAATGTGTATTTAAAAGAATCAATTTAAAATGTCTTAATAATTAGCAAGGAACTCATATTTTTAAACCAATCATTTAGTGATTTTCGTGGGGGTACATCGAACTTTTCGTCACGAGCGAGGGGTACAATCGCATAATAGTTTTAGAATCTCTGGTGTAGTGTGTTTTATCACGTCCACTTGTTTACACTGTACTTTTTTCGCCTTTCTCAGCAATAAGCCTGTTTAAGAGTATACAAGATGTAAGGGGCCATTCGTTCATATCCATCCATTTTGAAGTGGTAAGCGGAAAAGTAACAACATCAAATCTGTACCATACTTATGTAATGTACAACTCATTTTCAACGTTATTTAATGGGTAAACAAGTGTCTTATACACACGGAAGTGTGGTAGTAAAATGTGCTACTGAACATAGTAATGAAGATGAATGGCCATTAATGTACAGCAACTTACATCAATAAATGCAGTTCACCGTAGCTAACAAATGTGCGTGCTCATGACGGTGATAACGAACGATAACGAAACAGAATTGGAAATGATCGGCTTGAACATAGAGACAAAGAGGTATATCACAGAAATGGTACTAGAGTAACATAAAAGCGAGGAAGAGAGACGCAGTTCCCACATTCTATGAATCTGCCACTTCCTAAACTCACGACCTACGTATTCTAGAGGAAGGTATGGTATCTTGAATGTGCCTACAAAATCCTGCGTACAGGAAAAGTAAGAATGGAGTTATTTCATTCCCCTTTGGGTTAGAAAGAGAAATATGAATTGTGAAGGAAAATTAAGCCCGCACTATTGGTTTCAAAACAAAATCAATCAGTTTGTCAATAAATCAATCAATCACCACTGATCCTCATTTAGGGCAGTCGCCGAGGTGGCATATTCCCTATCCGTTGTTTATCAAGGCTTTACTTAAATAATTGCAAGGAATTTTTACTTTTATTAACATCTCCGTTGGTAAATTATTCCAATCCCTAACACCGCTTCCTGTAGACTAATATTTGCCCCAATTTGTCCTCTTGAATTGCAAGTATATCTTCATATTTTGATCATTCTTACTTTCAAAAACACCTTTCAAACTTATCCGTCTACTAATGTCATTCCACGCCGTCTCTCCTCTGACTGCTCAGAACATACCACCTGGTCGAGCAGCTCATCTCTTTCTCCCAAGTATTCCCAGCCTAAATTTTACAACATTTTCGTGACGCTACTCTTTTGTCGGAAATCACCCAGAACAAATCGAACTGTTTTTCTTTGGATTTTCTCCAGTTCTCGAATCAAGTAGCCCTGATGACGGTGGTCCCATACAATGAAACCATAGTGTATCATTATTGTAATTATTATTACTATATTATTAAATTATTAGGATTTTATTTTATTTTATATGCTGCACATGATTTCTTGATACAAACCAGATAGTCGTTTACAGATGTTCGATATTTCAGGTTTAATCTCTCTTTCAAAAATAATATTTAGCTTTACACATAATAAATAAAGCGTACCTTCTGCAGACAGTATAATTTTGCCACCCAGTCTTCGGAGCTATCCCAGTGTATAAACTAACCTCACAGCAGAGACTTCTCAGCACGATAATTACAAACGATACGTTACATCTGAGCAACGTGAATTTTCTAATTTGGTCTGCAGCAACTATATAGCGCTTCACATATCGCATGTAGTTTCTACAACTGTTTCACGTTGCTATTGCATGGAACTGAGTCTGTCACAGAGTAAAGTAATCCCACGTTCATAGTAATTGGATAATTCTAACGGAACTAAGGTAGTTTGGTGGGTTATCTGAGGATGTTCATCTCCGAGATGAAGGTTTATTGAAGCTAGGACGGTTATGGTAATGCAACTGTTACTGCGGCCCAGTTCGCCAGCCAGCTCATTCAATATTTCGTCCCGATGTTCCAGTGGTCGTGCTAGCCCGCAGTAGCACGCTCAAATTACTTGTTAAATCTAAGGAAGAAGCTTAAGCTTAAGCTTACTGAAATGTTTAAACAGGGGAAATGTGAAATACTGCGATAAACTGCATTCTCCTCCTTCTTCTTCTTTTCCTTCTACCGCTTTTCCCACACCTTGTGGGGTCGTGGGTGCCAACTGTGTCACACATGTGGATTTGGCCCTTTTTACGGCCGGATATCCTTCCTGACTAGAATCCTACGTGCAGGGATGTAATCACTATTGCGTGTTGTCTGAATGTGAAGAGGAAAGTGTTGGAACATATTCAAACATCCAGTCCCCGACACGGAAGAGTTAATCAGACTCGAACAAAATCTCCGTCCCGGCTGCAAATCGACCTCTGGACCCTCTGAACTAAAGGCCTCAATGCTGACCATTCAGCCAGGCCGTCGGACTACATTCTTATGTAAGTATGGATTCGAAATAGTTTCCAGAGTACGAATGTGCATGTTAATAAAAGTAATAAGATTTGTTTCCAATATTTTACTAAAATATCGAATAGGTCCGCCTGTGTGATGTAGTGGTTAGTGTGATTATCTGCTACCACTGGAGGTCCGGCTTCGATTCCCGGCTCTGCCACGAAATTTGAAAAGTGGTATGTGGACTGGAAAGGGGTCCACTCAGTCTCGGGAAGTCAAGCGAGTAGAGGGGTTTCGATTCTCTACTCAGCCATCCTCGAAGTGGTTTTCCGTGGTTTCCCACTTTTCCAGGCAAATGTCGGGATGGTACCTAACTTAAGGCCACGGTCGCTTCCTTCCCTGTTCCTTGCCTATCCTTCCCAGCAAGGTCCCTGTTAAGACTAGCATGTGAGGCCACCTGGGCGAGGTACGGGCCCTTTTCCACGGTTGTAATCAAGACCCTATATCTCAAGCTCCAGGGCACTGTCCTTGAGGTGGTAGAGGTTCGATCCGTACCTGAGTCCGAGGGAAAAGCCGACCCTGGACTGTAAACTGATTAAATAATAATAATAATAATAATAATAATAATAATAATAATAATAATAATACCAACGAGACATTCAGCACTTGCATTATCATTGATTTAGAACTAGTTTAAGTCACTCTGAAGAACAGAGGAGTTTTACATGAAATTATGACAATATTTCGAGTTTTCAATATGTTCGGAAGAGTGACTGTCAGTGTTCATTTACCAGTAATGTAGTATATTTCTGCTGTTCAACTTTCCTGAAAAGATTTTACATCCAGGCAATGAAGTACAGAAGTTTATATTACCAGCGGTGGCCAGTAATAATGGGGTGGAGAGGGCTTATGGCAGGCGTTTCCAATTCTACAGCTCCAAAGGCACTAATTGGAAGTCACCGACTGTCCTATCTGAGGCATCTTGAGCCTTTGAAGACATGAATGCTTTACAAGGTTCCCTTAAAATGTGTACCATTTGGAGAGAGGCAATTCAAGGTTATTTTAGACAATATAACGGTTAATTGACTGTGTGTCCGTTTACAGAGAGATTAAAAGGGCGCCCGTCCATATTTATTGTCGTTGCTTCTGTTGCTGCTGAATTTAGGGACTTTGGACATTGTAGGTAATAGCTCCATTATTGAAATCTGGCCAAAAATCTTGTATAACGTCGTGTACACAGATGCGTGAATTGAGAATTTACTTGATTATAATGGGAGCAGCCGTTAACTATACATTAGGTATCCTGCTAGCATTCTTCTTTAGATAAAATACCATTCGTAGGATGTTTGAATTTGTCTTCTCAGTTATCATCCCGAGCCCAAGGTGAGTAAGTCCCAGGACTGAGATCAGATGCTGGGATAGGAACTAAGAGGGAAGTTACTGTAAAAAATCCTAAATCATGGCGAAAATGTCCGACTCGTTGGCTGAATGGTCAGCGAACTGGCCTTCGGTTCAGAGAGTCCCGGGTTCGATTCCCGGCCGGGTCGGGGATTTTAACCTTAATTGGTTAATTCCAATGGCACGGGGGCTGCGTGTATGTGTTGTCTTCATCATTTCATCCTCATCATGACGCGCAGGTCGCCAGCGGGAGTCAAAATAGAAAGACCTGCACCTGGCGAGCCGAACCCGTCCTGGGATATCCCGGCACTAAAAGCCATACGACATTTCATGGCGACAATGATAGCAATTTAGTTATTAAACATTAAAAGAAAACTATTCTGCGGTGACATTAGATTGCAGGCGACCGATTAGCATCTGCTCATCGCGAAATTTAAAACGTCACAGTTTTCCGTTCTTGAGTCCACGTCTGGATATATTTGTGACAAATTTATTTAATTGATTCTTCTGAAGCCTCCCAATCCTCAATATCTGAATTCTGGGAATTATTTATCTGCTACTAACCGGAAGAACATTAGCTTGCAAACAATCATATTGGGACAAAAATTGAGGGATAAACTAAAACATTTATTTGTTGAAGGATTTTCTCAAACCAAACAAATCACTGAGACACCCTACCCGTGATATGTGCTTTCGCCAAATCCACTTGTGTATTTTTTAAAATTATTAACAAATAGATCGCAACTGGGAAATATCCCGGTGGCAATGGTCACTTACTGTGCAGTAGTGTAATAAGAAAGTAAACTTAAAACGTAACATCCAACAACAACTACAACCACAAGAGTACTACAAGCGATTCCACGGAAAGAAAATATTGCAAGAATAACTACTAGTTTAACATTCTAAATCCAGCAGGACATCACAAATTCAGTGTCCATATTTTACAACTTTTACTTTCCATTTTACACTAGACTAATGATATTTTTAAACGATTTGATATCGGAAGGCTGCTGAAGGTAATTTCTTCCAATCCCTTATGGTCCTTGCCCACATCCGTATGCTGCTTTCCGGCCCTAATTTTATGCTTGTAATAATTTCTCGATAAGTAAGAGGGAGTTTCAAACCCATTTCCAATACTACTCCAGGGTGCCCTTCCCATGTAGGTCTTATAAAGACCACACGGGCGAGCTCTACTGTAGTTCTTGTAGATTCAAGACTTTCCCACTTAATGGTATTCCTCCCATTTCCGTTTACGGAACACCTCGGTCTTCTTTGAATTTTTTTAGGGAATTTATTAAACCTACCCTGCACGGATCCCAGCACGCAGATCCATATTCGAGAATCGGTCTTACTAAACATTAATAAGCTGAAATATTTTTAATTAGTTTTCTCGAGATTGCGCATAATAAAATGTAACAATCTCCAGGATTTCTTAACTACATTTTCCATTTGTTCTGACCAGTTTAATTCTTTTCTAATAGTAACACCTAAGTACTTACAACTATCAACTTCAACAACACTTTGCCCTCCAAGTTCGTAATGTTTCCTTCCTGTCATTTGTTTTTTACTGAAACACAACTTCTTGCTTTTCCCGCTGTGGATTTTCATTTGATTTTCATGCGCCCAATTTTCGATTGTTTCTTCACTTTACTCGACCCATACGTGCACCTAAATCGTCCAGGCGCTTCCTGCTTGCCAGTTCATCGAGTCATAATTTACTCCTTCCACAAGTTCCATTTACAATAACATCCCATCGAATTTCATTTCATTTCACCGAGCTTTTCTGAAAGAGCCCCAAGTCCGTCAAAAGGAAATACGACTCAGTTGTACTCCCTTACGTTACTGGTTAACTAGGTAGTAAGTTGCTATGGGTGAGTAGCACAGACAGTTGAGGCGCTGGCCTTCTGACCCCGTCTTGGTAGATTCGATCCTAGCTCCGTCCGGTGGTATTTGAAGGTGCTCAAATACGTCAGCCTTGTGTCAGTAGATTTACTGGCACTTATAAAGAACTCTTTCGGGACTAAATCTGGCCCCTCGGAGTCTCCGAAAACCGTAAACTTAGTTTGTGGGATGTAAAGTCATTATTATTATTATTATTATTATTATTATTATTATTATTATTATTATTATTATTATTATTATTATTATTATTATTATTATTATTATTATTATTATTTAGTAAGTTAGTATAAAAAGTTGATAAACAGACTCTCACTGTTCACAATATGTCCAAGACATCTCTGTTCTATGATAACTGATATTCCGACTCTTGGGTCTTACTGAGCCATTCAGATATTGCCTATTTTTCGTCAAAAAGGCTGTGGCTGCAGTAATCCGCGTTTATAACCACAGAAATTAATTTATTGATCAAATAATCTTTGGGGCATGCTTTTATTTTCAATCCGCCGGTTACAACGTGGTAAATGTTTCTCTAAGATTGAATTATTTACCACGACTTCTGGACTATGTTGTTTGAAACATGTTCACACTAGTTGTACAGTGTAGTGGTTATTCATTTCTTTCATTAAATAATAGAGTCCTAGCTATACCATGGCGTTCATCTAAATACATCAAAATATTTCGACTGCTGCACGACAACATTAGTGCTTTTGTTCTAGGCAGCGGCGGACATTGAGAGCCCTTCAGATCAAAATGGGTGGCATGTAGTGATGCGTGATCGCTCCAACTCCATTCTATGTCATTTGATGGGACTATCTTGCGTCTTTTTGAGGGTTTCACTCTGGTGTTGAAGAAGCATATAAATTTGATGACAGATTATTTCTGTGCTACGAAGGCAGAACCCGAAAAAAAAAACTGCTTTTCGGCTTTAATGCCAGTATGGTAAATATTGCGACGAAGAGCGTGATGGCAAAGCCCAATGAGATTCTGGTGGCCGTAGAATACGCTGTTCCCAAAATAAAGTTTCAGATATGTTCAGTACATAGTTATCGAGGCAACCGAGGGATTTGTTCCCTTAACTTGCTGGGTAAATATGAATAAAACTTGATCATTCTTTTTTAATACATTCACAAACGTATACCACTTCAATTTAGAGGTCTTTTAAATACAAGATTAACGTCAGCGAGCTCGCCAAATTTTAAAAGTGCCTCCTGAAGAATCAAGTTCTTTGACATATTGGTCTCTGCTTTAATACCACAGATTTATTCTTAGTAGACTACAAGTCAAAACTAAATATCTTCAACATCAGTCATTGACCTCAATAAGTAGACAACAATGTTGTTCAAGACAATTGGAGGATAACCTAGAAATTACTTTGACCGCATTCAACCCAACATATACCAGTTTGAGTAGAAACTCAGGTTTTACAATATGCGAGTTCTAATCCAACCAATACCAAAATCTTGCGAGGCAGCTCCCTACATAACTTCGGAAGGCGAGATTTTGCACAGTATCGAACACTTCTTTTGTCTTTTCAGTCATCTCCCATCAAATGCTAGCATAGGTGCTGAAATACATTACCGTTTGATGAGCTAGTGCTGCATTTGTTCGTCTTCTCTAGCGAGTCTTTGACAACCATGATTTCCGTGCTATGTAGCTTACAAACTCTGTTGAATATTTCTCAAACAGGCATATAGGAGAATTATTTAGAAAATCAATATTAACAGAGCACAGGTAGTTTTACAACCAGCATGCAACTCCAAACAGGCGACGAGGCAACGTCCACAATCAGGGACCAAAAGGATGATCTTAATTCTAATAAGAAGTAATGCCAGATGAACATCGCCTGTTGGGAAGATGTTCCATCTCATCGGTCGATATGTCAATGTCTTGTCCATGAGAGCCCACAACATTTTGAACAACTGCCATGAAGGCACAAATCCGAATAAAGAAATTGCAGAAAGTCACACAAGAATTGGCCACCAGCTTCTGAAACATTCCATTTCGAAAATAAAAATTTAATTGATAGGGAATCAAACCGCAGGTGCTTTGATATCAAAGCAGACACTATATCACGTCTCACCAATTACAGGGCTAATTTCGCTATCTCACTTGGTCCTGAGGATGTGAATGGTGAAACCCTTTAACTTCTACGCCTCCAAGGACCATAATATCCTATAGCGCAGACAGCTCTTTTATCGCGTTAATGAGAACACGAGGTCTATGTGTTACAAAAACACACTTTTCGTCGTATTTTCATTGCTGATTAGTCTAGAGCCCGGATTTCCATGCAAATGCATGCTTTTAAATAAGCTAGTTACACTCCTCAAACTTTGTATATATTCGTTTTATGGCTTAACGATTCAAAATAACCGTTCTTTTTCCGTGCATGTTTGCATGTTTTGGACTTTCTACGAGAAAATTCATGCATAATGCATATTTGGAAGATTTTGGATTTAATAGAGAATATTTGGACGTTTATATTGCGTAACATGTCTTCTCTTCTGACTTTGGCGCATATGTAATGTTAACTTGCGTGATAGTGCCTTTTATGAATGTCGGTGTGCAGAATTTGGGACCATTTTTCTAGGTTATACAGTATATATATTACTTTTTTTTGCTATTTGCTTTACGTCGCACCGACACAGATATGTCTTATGGCGACGATGGGATACGAAAGGCCTAGGAATGGGAAGGAAGCGGCCGTGGCCTTAATTAAGGTACAGCCCTAGCATTTCCCTGGTGTGAAAATGGGAAACCACTGAAAACCATCTTCAGGGCTGCCGACAGTGGGGTTCGAACCCACTATCTCCCGATTACTGGATACTGGCCGCACTTAAGAGACTGCAGCTATCGAGCACGGTGAATATTACTAAGAGACGGAGAGAATGTATTCCTGGCATCCTATCTGACAGTCAAAGATAGTACATACGGCAGAGGTCCTATAATCCAATTAAACAAGCACTTGCGTATCTGTTGCTTGAGTGATCGTTGACGTAAGCCCGAACTCGATCTCAGTAATTCTTAGGAATAAGGTGCCCAGTTATACATAGCTATACATTGAACCTTAAATTGTGAATTACTCATAGACTGCTCATTTGTTGTATCTCTTGTATCACACTCTGTGACGCCGCGTTACTGAGATAGCAATTTACAAACCTTGGTCTTACACTGAACCCTCTTCTGTTGTTATCCTGCAATTTCCTGCCCGGAACTCTCATTTGACACATGTCTTTGTTATCGCAGCAGGCAATCGTTACTAGTTATTGAGGGCATTCAAAAGTGTCTAGCAATCATCGCACGGAGAAGTAGCTGCGAGAGCTGAAGATACTGTAGGTCGAACAAAGTGATCCGTTCAAATCATGACTTTGAATTTGTTAATCTTATAAAAGACGAATTGTGGTAAAAATGCAAAAGACGTACAATTTGACCTAAATTTGTCCCAAATGTCTTCATTTAAGTGTGCACCTCTCACTTCTTTTGGCGTAGAAAGATCATTCTCTGTGTTTAGGAATATGCTGACAGATAAACGGATAAGCTCAATAGTGCATATTTTTTCATTTTATTATGCATGTTTTGCCATATGATAGTGCATGAATGCATGCATATTTTGAGATTTGGTAGTGCATGGAAATCCGGGCTCTACGAGTACAAGAACGCGACATGATGTTCTACGTAGGTGGTGTGAATGGAGGTATGTTGTCTCTAATTCGTGAGGCAGCGGAAAGACGAGGGGAATATCGAGACAGTGGACAGACGGGGGAGTGAAAGACATAGTTTCTCGTCATCATTAGTGTAGCACATCGTGGTGGGAGATCGTCAGTATTACGTCACATGGGAATCACAGCCAACAAGCTGTGACACTCGTTAGAGTTGACCAGCAGTAACAAGACATTCTGGTCTGTTCGTCTCAATGATGATATAACAAAACTTGTGATAGCTACAGCTGCACAATTTAGAGCCCGTCTGCCAACGGCGATATACAGTTAATGCGCTTTGTAGGGAATATGTCATGTAATCAATGAGGCTCCACCCTATACAGCGAGGAATCTGAGATACGAAACATGTTCAGGCTGTACTTTCCATTGGCTAAAGCAAAAGCTTAAAACAGGGAAACCATATATTTACTTACATAATCGACACATGATTTCAAAATTGGTCAGCCCTCATGTCAGTTTCACCAATGTCAGGAAACCCGTCTACTTACCAAGGAAAGACTCATCATTTTCCTGCAGAAAACCCATAAAACGAGGTAATATTCCCTTTTTGCACTATTACTTCTTTTCACAAATAAACGGTGTTAATACCCAAATAGATCGCCCAATTCTTGTTAAAGGGAAGTTGTTCATATCATTAAGAAATTCTTATATAATCGGCTGTTCAAACACGATTGTTGTATTCAGTACTCAAATTTACTTATCTCCAGATATAGTACGATGTGTCCATTGTATCTAATAACAAGGTAATGCTCATTCCATAACGGTTATATTTAAGCATGCACTTCCATGTAGAATTACATTTACTAAATATAGAGCCGTGAGTTGTTTTACAGTAGGCCCACATATATATCACATTATACAGCTTGATTCTGTCGCCCCCTCCAATGTAGATTTATGCAACCCACAATACTCATTCCGTCATGAAAACATCTGCCCTGCCGGTATGCTCAGACAACACAACCGGGTACCTTGGTATTTACCGCCTCATGATAGGACGCCGTAATGTTATACTCGTATTTAACACTGGAAGACATGCGTGTGCCTCCTAGATCATATGTACCTGACACGCCGGCGAAACACTAAACTGATATTGTGACCGCAGTAAACCTAATTCTTGCTATAAGCTGCCCGGTGTGCCGTACGGAACCGTAGTGTAGTTCCTAAAGGCATGGCGAAGCTGGCTTGCATGTCAGGTGGGATGTTCGAGAAGATTACTAAATTATGAAATATTTGTTTAATATGTACCGCACACAATGAAAGTTCAGTACCCACATTCATGCAAACTGTGTGTGAATGAATGTGGTTGTGGCCATAAGAAGGGCAGATTAGTTAGCAGACCGGACAGATAAAGACCGGACATAATAGGAACAAAACTGCCCTGACAATGCTTTATTGCAGCAAATGCTCGATGTGATGATCGTTTTGGTTTATGCACCTTCGGGCCCGGTGTCCAATAGATCGTCTTGCGGGCTGAAACATTCCAGGTGTAATTGCTCTGCAGACGTCCGTGATAGTTGCTGTCCCCACAGGAAGAAGTCTAAACGGCGTTAAATCCGGTGAACTGGCCGACCAAGAAACAGGGCCTCCTCGTCTTATCCATTTCCTGGCAGTTCCTCGTTCAGATTGTTTTAACGAGCAAAGTAGAATGTGGTGGAGCTCCATCCTGTTGCAACCACATCGTCAAACGATCTTGCATGGACACACCCTCCAGCAGCAGTGGGAGTTCCTGACGCAAAATGTGCAGGCAGCGTGGGCCCGTCTAATGGCTCACAAAGAAATAAGGTCTAATCAGGCGATCCCCCGAGATTCCACACCAAACATTCACACCCTATCGTACTTGATGGGCCGCCTGTCGCACCCAGTGAGGATTGTCCGGACTCCAATAGTTCATCTTGTGGAGATTGATGTTCCCATTATTGTGGAACCGCGATTTGTCCGAGAACGAGATATGCGATAGGAATGCTGCATCATTGTCCAGCCTACTTAATAGCCACCGACAGAACTCCATTCGAGCTCTGAAATCCCGCCCACACAGCTCTTGGTTTACCTCAAGATGGTATGGGTGAAATTTACGTTCAAGCAGTATTCGCCAGACGGACGGCTGGCTGGTGTTCAGCTATCGAGCAATCACCCATGAACTGATGTATTTGTTATTACGAACTGCCTCCAGAACGGCCTCTTCTCTTTCACCCGATGTAATGGGAGTATCGCGGACTGGTAACTGGCTGGAAATCACGCCTGTTGTCCTTAGGCGTCGTTCAACACGGCGGAATGTCGTAGCAGCCGGGTGTCGCATTTCGGGATACCGTTCCTGGTACAGCCGTAGTGCCTCGCATGCGTTTTGTCTTGCTTCCCCATAAATGAGGAGCATGTCAACGTATTCCTATGTGGAGAACATGCCGAATGACAGCAGAGATTACAGTACATTCAGGCTCTAACCAGCAGAGTATGCGCAGGACACATGATGAATAAGAGCGTCATTCTACTGTTTGAATGTGGCAAACGTGGGCCTGTGTTTACGGCCGGGCTGAGTGGCTCAGACGGGTAAGGCGCTGGCCTTCTAACCCCAACTTGGCAGGTTCGATCCTGGCTCAGTCCGGTGGTATTTGAAGGTGCTCAAATACGACAGCCTCGTGTCGGTAGATTTACTGGCACGTAAAAGATCTCCTGCGGGACTAAATTCCGGCACCTCGGCGTCTCCGAAGACCGTAAAAGTAGTTAGTGGGACGTAAAGCAAATAACATGATGCTGTGTTTACGTATTCAAACATCATGCCGATGCAAAAATATTTAAACGATGCAGGATTCGAACCGCCTTTGGCTAATTCTATCGATTACTCGGCGCACGCCTAACCACATCGGCTACGCTACGCTACTGGAAACGTACTAGCAGTACGACGGGAGCAGAGTACATATGCCATTCGGTTCGGTGTTTTAAGACATTAATTACTGCACTCTTACCTAGTTGTAGGCATTGATTCCCCTCGTCGTTACACGCGGTCACGGGGCACGACCCATTAAGATAGCTGCATGGTTAAAGGAAGTTGCTACATGATTTCAAGGCGTCATGTTTTGCGAACGGATGATATAACATTTCGCTAAGGTTCAGAATCCTGTGCAAAGTGTGCTCACTGAACAATAGTACCATACAGTACGCCTGCAGGTGAATAGCACCCCTATAACCATGTGCACGTTAGTTGGGCTGCAGCAAACGATATTGAAAGGGGCTGCTGAATTACACTGCATAATCACGTCATAGGCGTGATAGCCAAATGTCACAGTCACTGGTGTTCTGACCAAGGAAGCTTTCGTTCCATTTCCGGACATTTCATGTGAGATTTTTGAATTCAGAGTCACCTCCGTATGCTTACAGATTCCTCGATAAATTGGAGATCACCGGGCGAGTTGGCCGTGCAGTAGAGGCGCGCGGCTGTGAGGTTGCATCCGGGAGATAGTAGGTTCGAATCCCACTTTCGGCAGCCCTGAAGATGGTCTTCCGTGGTTTCCCACTTTCTCACCAGGCAAATGCTGGGGCTGTACCTTTATTTAGGCCATGGCCGCTTCCTTCCAACTCCTAGGCCTTTCCTATCCCATCGTCGCCATAAGACCTATCTGTGTCGGTGCGACGTAAAGCCCCTAGCAAAAAAAAAATTGGAGATCCTGTGGCTACGATCACGATGTCAGTAGTTGTATACAACAACAAAATGGTTCTTTCGCTCTAATACTTCAACTTACTACACATGTTAAACTACTGGCGTATAATTGTTTGTAAACGCATGGAAGGGTTTTGTAAAATCGTAGACATCTCCAAGAAATGAATCTTTCTTTTTACGTTTTAACTGTATAAATATATTCTAAGCTCCACCACATGGAATACATAATTTTCTTCAGAAGGTGTTGATTTACATAAATAGTTCTTCTTCTCATTCAAAAATCTTCAAAAAATACTAGATAACTCTTTATATATGAATATTACCTTAAAATCGAATCACATTTCATAAGAATTTGGAATTGCAGCATAATTTTTTCCAAGATGAAAATACATTTGTTCACTACGAGCTTCTGGTTTCACTGTGGTCAGAAACTTCATTAAAATGACTAGATAGTCCAATAAGAGTGAATATAAGATTTCTAGCAGTTACCCGCGGCTTCACTCGCGTGGATTTCGTAATTTATAAAAGTAGTCGTTCCTCGGTACTGTACTAAGACATTTTCTGTAAACCCCTAAAGTATAAAAACTCACCGAAAATTTGAGTTTGATTTACTCCAGAAACTCTTTGCAAACCACGTTCGTGGTATTGCCTTTTGGGGAAAAGATGACCATGCGACATAGAACTGTACGTCCTAGAAACACTGTTCTCTCAATACGAAAACTTTAAATTTAAAAAAATGTTTCTTAATTTTTAAAGGAGATTCCAAATATCAATATTCACGTCTGTAAAATCTTCAGTTTTTGGGATATAAGTATCCTCATAAAAATAACTCACCTCATTTTCACTTCTTTTTACTCCCGTTAAGTGCCTTTTCCGATAAAAAGACATGTTCGTGTATTTTTAAAGAACTTTCCAAATACCAAGTTTCTTGTCTACAACATCATTAGTTTTTATATAAGCATACTCAAACAAATAATTCGACACATTTTTCAATTCTTACACCTCCTTAAGTGAATTATTCGGAAACAAAAGAATACGCTTTCCTTTATTTTCAAAAGATATTCCAAATGCCAATTATCACGTTTCCAAAATTTTTAGTTTTCGAGTTTTAAGTATCCTCATTCATAGAATTCAACTAATTTTTCAATGCTTTCACCCCCTTAAGTGGAATTTCGGAAAAAGAAACGTATTTCTTTATTTTTAAAGGAGGCTTCAAATACCCAATTTTTCACGTCTGTAACGTCTTCAGTTTTTGAGATACCAGATTCCTAATAAAAAGTGTTCAACCCCCGTTTCAGACCTTTTATATACCCCATCTCAAGTGGTGTTCCCGAAAAGAAAAATTACATGTTTCCTTATTTTTAAGAGAGATTAAAAATACCAGTTCCTACAGCTGTAACATGTTAAGTTTTTGAGATATAATGTAAATATGTTCATTTTTTATAATTCACCCCCTATTTCACTTACCCTTAGGTGGATTTTCCGAAAACAAATATCTATATTTCTTTATTTTTAAAAGAGATCTCAGATACAGATTTTCACGCCTGTAATATCTTCAGTTTTGAGACATAAGTAACCTCACAAAAAATCCAAATCTTCTTTAACTTCTTTACACTCCCGTTAAGTGCCTTTTCCGAAAAACAAAAATGAAACATGTTCCTGTATTTTTAAAGGAATTCCAAAATACCAAGTTTCACGTCTGTAAGATGTTAAGATTTTTACATATACTGTGCATATACCGGTACTCATTTTAAAAAGTTACCTGCTTTTTCAGTTCTTTTCAACCCCTTAAGTGGATTTCCGAAAACAATACAATTCAATTCCTTTATTTTTAAAGGATATTCCAAATACCATTTTTTCACGTCTGTAACATCTTCAGATTATGAGATGTAAGTATCCTCATTGTACTGGGAGTTATTCCCGGTAGCGTTTTAGAAAGAAGCTGTGAGCATATAGTGAGACATATCATATTGTCCCAGGTACGTTTATTTGGATATTGCGCAACACTGCGGTATCGTTACACTTGAAAGACTTTGTTTGCTAGGCGGTTAGCCAACGGCTTTATTCTGGACCGCGCGCTGATGAAGGACAGCCGGTAGTTAAGATTGAATCGGCCTGTTATTTGAAAGTTTGAATGAGCCTGCGGGAAGTGTCACGGCTTCGCCTAACGTGCGGCGAGTTTTAAGTAAGCCAATCGCGAGCTCTGAAGGCGCGGCCTACTGTCATGGTGAGTCACAAGACAATTTCTCCGGATTGCCAACTTCATCCAACGCAGGGCTCTTACTAGTTTAATATGGGAGAAGTCTGATATATAAACTGTGCTCCACGGTTTTGTTAGGTAAAATGAGTAGCATTTGAATTTAGAGAGCCATATCTGTTCATATTTCGGCTAACTTCAACACCAATATTAAGTGGCTATGTTCCAACGGTCGTGTGCTTTGTTTTGAGAAAGCGGTTGAGACCTCGAGCCATAGCCGACTAGGGAACCCCTTTTTTTAATGATACCGGTGAATCTATAGAACCAGCAGTGGCTAGGGGAAGCGGGGTCAGTCGTCAGTTATTCGTTATTCAGAAGGCAGTCTCCACGTCGGTCGTGATTGCCATATCCTTTGTCTGTTATCTAAGTACTACAGTGACGCTATGTTTATATAACTGTGATAGTAATGTTATGAACAGTGAAGCGTTATTCAAACTATATTAATATGCACCGTCCTGGTGTGAACTGCATCTGAGAAATACGGGAGTTATAAGTCCGTATGTGTGGTAGTTTCCTCTACATGTGTGACGCTTCGATATTATGCCGAGTGCGGCAAGTACCGCGTATGTAAGAACTTGATAGACAAAAGGACGGTAGCAGTGGATACCGGTACGAATCGCGTGAACTGATTTGACTGTGCTATACGCCAACATTTATCGGGTCGGTATCGTGATCGCGGTGCAATCGTTTGCGTACGTCTCGATAATTGCTCCTGTATACGAACTGATCCGGGACATATTCCATTGTACGTTTATTCTGAACAAAGATTTATTTCTTACCTCTTTATTTGTGCTAAGCAATATCTGCTTAGGTAGGGTGCGCGTATACAGTTGAGTAAGTGTATAATTTTCATTTTCATTTTAGGGGTGTTTTTCTGCAAGGACTGTAACGGATTCTACATGTGTTGTTCATCTGTGTTGTAATGCCATCTAATGTTGTATCATGGCTGAGTAAGTCAAATGACGCTACAGTTATGCAGGTGGTGTGCAAGCTGAGATCAACAAAGTTAAGTGGATATGTTATTATTATAAGCATGTCTGAGGCAAGAGGAGTCAGCTTAGTTTCATCCAGTTTGAGTTTAAATTCATGTTAAATGTCAGCTCGCTAGAGCTGAGCTATGATATTTTCAATTATGTAGTTGGAGGTCCAGGGCAAAATGCTTGCTAGTGCCTTATTTACTTCTTTGCTTCATACGTTAGTTTAATTATGGGTAAAGGGTTATGAATAGGAGTAGATAGATATGTGTGTGTATATGTTTGTATTTTCAGAGTATTCCAATATGTATGTGTTTAGGGTAATGCAAGAAGGTAGTTCTTCATTAACGAGGCGAGATCGCCTTAGGATTGTGGGATACTTATTATTAAAGAACAGTGCAGGCTTCCTTTACTTATATTTAAATGCGTGTTTTCAGGTATATACTCTCTGCCAGAGGAGCGCCGCCGTTGTGAATTTAGGATCTTTTATGAGCAGGGGTGACAGGTGATCGGGGAGGAACGTAACGCGAGTGTTAAGAAAGGCAATTTTCGTCTTATATATAATGGGGGGTTAATAGTAGAATTAAATGCCTGTGAAGAGGACAAGGAAGGGAGATTATACGTGAGAGCTGCTTTGAAAAATGATAGGCTTGAATACGCCGGGAGATTCCGAAATAGAGTCGGGAATCGAACCCCCAAGCCGCTAGGACGGAAGGCCATGTGTATCGTCTTCGTCTTCGAGAGATTTGTGCGGCCAATATGTTGAGATATGACGACGAAATGTTTATGTTGTTACAGAATATTTCATGAACGGGAGAGATAATTAGTTTTAACGCAGCGAGGCAGCAGTTATTAACGAAGAGAAACATTCCTTGGCCAAGTGAGCCCGACAGGCTTGGGCCGACGTGAATTTAGTAAGCACCCTTACCCCCGCCTGTGAATGACCTGCGTTGCTCGCCTGTCAGCCCTCTGCGAGATAGCATTCTTGACGTTACAGCAGTTCGGCAGTCCGATGAAAGGGAAAGTCACCAATTACCCCAAGAAGGCGACCATTCAGCCCGGACTTGATTGGGTCGTGTATTTCGTGGCCTGTTTATGAAGAAGTGCTTTGCCTCTGTGTATATATTTTATATATCTTGTGATTTTGCATTTTTCTTTCCAGGATTGTTTGTTCATTTATGTGCCATGTATTGACGTGTATTGTCGTTTTTATTGCCCTTGTGCAGTGTCAACGTTGTGTAATTATTTGCTTCTTAATTTAGCCCGGAGCTAATTTTCTTGTGGGTATTCGGCTTTATGCTGAGCGATTCGCGACAGATCGGATCTGTCAGTAGATGCTGTGTAGTATATAAACATAGGACCCCTGGATTTCAGCTTATTGCGATTAACTAATTTGTGTATATAAATAGGTGTATATTCGGATTGACACTGGCGTAACTTTCTTTTGTCGGAGCATAGCTTGTGGACGATCACAATCGCAATTCCTCTCGGGGAAAACGGCATATTCATTTGGCGGCATTGTTCTAATTAACGATGTAGATCCGACCAAGATTTAATATTGTTTTTATAATTTGTTTGTTATTTTTGATCGGCGTCTGGACCGACGAATCTTGTTTATGTTAACTTGTAATTATTTCGGCACATAGTGCTACTTGAACGACGGTTTGCGTCATATTTATATCGTATGTTATCATTTGATCTCAGATAGTGTGTATATTTAATCATGTGCTTAAGTGAATAAATCTATTTTACCGTTTATTTGCCTCTTATTCACAACAAATGCAACTGTTTCCCATTCATATATGCCACTGGTATTTACACCTTCGGAAGTTAGCTTTAGTTTTACGCCCATTCTTGACCGAACGAACTGCGGAAGCTCACCGACTTAGCCTGCCATATTCATATCTGTGGATGGGAACGGTTCAATAGGGCTGGATATAAAAGCACAAGAAGATGTCAATTCACAGTTCTATTACATAGAATGGGACCACTTTGCATTACTTCATTTACAACTTGTAGTAAACAATTGAATAGACAGGTTACCTTACAACAAACAGCTTACAGAACAATGTTAGCACGGCATAGGCTATACTGCCCATAACTTATTAACATGACACTCAATAACGGGCACCAGCCCTGATAACATAAAACATAGTTTTTTTACAATATACCTGTTCTGGAGGGTTTCTTGGTATGTTAAAACTGGGCTAGCACCAGGTCATTATGGGACGACCCACAATAATCTCGTATTTGCCCATTAGTGACGAATTAGCACGCCTCACGAGAAATAACGCTACGACCTTGAGGCTTAATCACCCACAAGATTAACAAGGAATACCTAGTTCACCCGAAATACTCTGGTACTTTACATTCTCTGCAAACGCAACTATTAAAAGGGGAAAATAAGTAACAATCAACAATGTTTACAATCTTGGGGATTAACAGCTTTGCTACAATTTAAATAAAACTAAGGGGAATTTTCATTCATCCGTCCCCATGAATACGGGCGACATTACCCACTAACGACAAACGTTGTAGCATACCTTAATACCATAATAGAAGAGTGCTGTAGTTTACAACGAGATATAAAAAGGATACGATATGGGACAGAAGCCCTTTAAAAATATTAATTTACCGGGATTTTACAATTAGTTAAGGATATACATGCTTTCAAAATCGCCTTCTAGTACCTCAAGCCCTCCTTTATCGCGCTACGCCGGGGTAAAGTCTAATGTTTTTACCTCCATGCCAAGATTGCTAGGTTCGAAGCTGTCGCAGTACCAGCCCGCAATGAGCAGCGTGCGAGTGGTGAACGAAGAATGACAACGAGCTCTCGCCGCCGTGAGCCTGCCCCAGCCAGGACCATGATGTAAGTATGGTGTGTCAGTGCGCATCCAGTCTACTGCAGTGACGTCACGCTGGTAGCAAAGTAAGGAAGGCGGTAACATAGCTCGCTCTGTGAAGAGAGCGCATTGTTCAAAATGTATTCGTTTACAATCGAGAGACGACTAATATGTTACTCAAGTCAGTTTAATATTATGTCATTAATATTCTAATGCGTGTTTCTTTATTCATAAAGGAGATTCCAAATACCCATTTTCACGACTGTAACATCTTCAGTTTTTGAGATATAAGTATCCTCATTAAAATTATTCAGTTATTTCTACCCCCACTCCCCCGCTTAAGTGACCTTTCAGAAAACAAAAATAGGTGTTTCTTTATTTGTAAAGGAGATTTCAAATGCTAATTTTCACGACTGTAACATTTTCAGTCCTTGAGTCCTTTTTATCCCCCTTAAAAGGTTTTACCGAAAACAAAAAATAAGCGATTCTTTATTCTTAAAGGAGATTCCAAATACCAATTTTTTGCCACCCTTAAGGGGATTTCCTGAAGAAAAAAAAGTACGTGTTTCTTTAGTTTTTAAAGGACATTCCAAATACCATTTTTCATGTCTGTAACATCTTCAGTTTTTGAAATATAAGTATCGTCGTAAAAGGTATTCAACCACTTTTTTTTTTACCTTTTTCGCCACCCTTAAGCGGATTTTTCGAAAACAAAAGTAAATATTTCCTTATTTTTAAAGAAGATTCCAAATACCAAATTTTACGTCTGTAAACTGTTAAATTTTCGAGATACTGATATGCTCATTTTTATAATTCACACGCCTTTTCTCACACCCGTTCACCAGCCCCCCTTAAGTGGATTTTCGAAAAACTAAAAAATACATTTTTATTTATTTTTAAAGGAAATTCCAAATTCCAATTCCCATGTCTGTATCATCTTCAGTTTTTGAAATACTGTATAAGTATCGTCATAAAAGGTATTCAACACTTCTTTAAATCTTTTTCAACGCCGTTAAGGGGATTTTTCGAAAAAAATATGTGTTTTTGTTTTTAAAGAAGATTCAAAATACCAGTTTTCATGTCTTTAAACTGTTCAGTTGTCGAGATATACAAACACTCATTTTAAAAATTCATCCCCCACTTCACCCCCCTTAGTGACGTAATATCCAAAAATGCGCCCTTAGTGAGCACATGCATCGTAATATGAATCTTCCCTAAATGTCATTACTTTATGCCCAGTAGTTTTGGGTCGGTCCACCTCTGTGGTGTAATGGTTAGTGTGATTAGCTGCCACCCCCGGAAGGCCGGGTTCGATTCCCGGCTCTGCCACGATATTTGAAAAGTGACACGAGGGCTGGAACGGGGTCCACTCAGCCTCGGGATGTCAAATGAGTAGAGGTGGGTTCGATTCCCACCTCAGCCATCCTGGAAGTGGTTTCCCACTTCTCATCCAGGGAAATGCCGGGATGGTACCTAACTTAAACCTCTACTGCATGAATTATTTTTCGTTTCCGCTTGGTGAAGAAAATTTCAAGCTTTAATATTCAACATACGCTCAGTGTTTTAGATATACCAGCAATTCTTAACTGGGCCTAATAGCTTAACACTCGTATGTGATTTGGATTGCCATATTGGAATATATATATACGATTTTTCACGATTTTACGCTAAGCTTTTAACATTCAAAGACAGGACATTACTGCCTACTGGCCATGGGTACGTATTGCAGGGCGCAAGTATACTTGCACGGCCGTAGGTCGGTAATGTCTTTGAGGTCGAGCCAGTGGTAATGTGATGGGGAGGGCCCACGTAAAATAAACGGTGGTTGGTTCGCGTGGATGTTGACGGGGTGGAAGGAGTACCTTTGGCTGTAGGGCTGTTTTGTCTTATGTTATGTATAAAGAATAAAAATAAAAAAACCAAGCCATCACTGGGATATGTGTTTAATTGACTGTACAGTTGAAGGTGTGCCGTAAAATTACCCCTGTCTGTAATATTTATCCATTTACACAGGTGAAAAGTTATTTGTTGCCTTAATGGCAACAGTATGCAGTAGAGGGTTAAGGCCATGGCCGCTTCCTTCCCTCTTCCTTCCCTCTCCCTTCCTATCTTCCCATCCCCCGCAAGGCCCCTGTTCAGCATAGAAGGTGAGGCCGCCTGGGCGTGGTACTGGTCATTCTCCCCAGTTGTTGTATCCCCCGACCCAATGTCTCACGCTCCAGGACACTGCCCATGAGGCGGTAGAGGTGGGATCCCTCACTGAGTCCGAGGATAAGCAGATTAAGAAAGAAAGAAAGAAAAAGAAAGTTTTGGCTCGGCGATTATCAATCACTCAGGACAAGTTATTTTATATACATATATACTAGCAATTATCCGAGGCTTCGCTCGCGTGGATTTCGTAATTTGATCAAAGTAATCGTACCTCGGCATTATACTAAGACATTATCTGAGAATTCCTGAAGTATAAAAACTCACCCAAAAATTGAGTTTCATTTACACCAGAAATTCTTTACAAAGAACCGTGTTAGTGGTTTTACCTTTTGGGGCTAAGAAGACCACGCGACATAGAAGTGTACACGTGAGAAACAGTATTCTCTCAAGTCGAACAAATAAATACATGATTCTTTATTTTTAAAGGAGGTTCCAAATACCTATACCCACATCTGTAACATCTTCAGTTATTGAGATGTAGATAAGTATCCCCATAAAACGAATTCAACCCATTGATCAGGCCTTCCCCCACCCCCACCCCCATTTAAGTGTATTTCCCGAAAACAAAAATACAAGCTTCTTTATTGTTAAAGGAGATTCCAAATACCAATTTTCACGTCTGTAACATCATCAGTTTTTAACATATAAGTGTCCTCATAAAAATCATTCAACTTTATTTCACTTCATTTCAACCCCCGTTAAGTGCCTTCTCCGAAAACAAAAAAACTACACGTTCCTGTAATTTTAAAGGACATTCCAAATACCAAGTTCCTTGTCTCTGACATGATAAGCTTTTTACATATAATGTAGGTATACCGGTAAATCATTTTAAAAATTCACCCGCTTTTCCAATTCCTTTCAGCCCCTTAATGGATTTTCCGAAAACAAAAAATATGTGTTTCATTATTTTTATTACTTTTTTACAATTTACTTTACGTCGCACCGACACAGATAGGTCTAATGGCGACGATGGGATAGGAGAGGGCTAGGAGTGGGAAGGAAGTGGCCGTGGCCTTCATTAAGGTACAGCCCCAGCATTTGCTTGGTGTGGAAATGGGAAACCACGGAAAACCACCTTCAGGGCTGCCAACAGTGGGGTTCGAACCAACTATCTCCCGAATACTGGATGCTGGGCGCACTTAAGCGACTGCAGCTATCGAGCTCGGTCATAATATTTAAAGGAGACTCCAAATACCAGTTTTCATGTCTGTACGTCTGTAACACCTACAGCTTTTGAGATAAATGTATGCTCATAAAAATAATTTAACTTCTTCTTCTTCTTCTTCACTTCTTTCCACACCTTTCCCGTCTTAAGTGGACTTTCCGAAAACAAAAAGTACACGTTTATTTATTTTGAAAGGAAATTCAAAATACCAACATTTAGGTCTGTAACAGCTTCAGTTTTTAAGATAAAGTATCCTCATAAACTTAGGCTATTTCAACTCCTTATTTACTTTCTTTCAACACGACACAACTTACGACAATTTTCCGAAAACAAAAAATGCGTGTTACCTTATTTTTTAAGGATTCCAAATACTAATTTTCAAGGCCGGTAACATCCTAATTTTTTGAGATATAAGTATCCTCATAAACGTAATTCAACTCCTTTTTCAGCCCCCTCTTCCTACCCGTTAAACTGATTCCCCCTCCAAAGGTGCGTGTTTCTTTATTTTTAAAGGAGATGCCAAATACCAATTTTAACGTCTTTAACATCTTTAGCTTTTGAGATATAAGTCTCCTCATACGCAGAATTCAACAAATTTTTCAAATCATTCAACCCCTTAAGTGGATTTACCAAAGGCCAAAGATTACGTGTTTCATTACTTTGAAAGAACATTCCAAATACAAATTTTCATGTCTGTAACATCTTCAGTTTTTGAGATATAAGTATCCTCATAAAAGTAATTCGTCTCCGTTTCCCCCCCCCACTCCTACCCGTTAAGTGGTTGCCCCCTCCCCAAAAGTGCGTGCTCCTTTATTTTTAAAGGAGATTACAAATACCTATTTTCACGTCTTTAACTTTTGTGATATAAGTATCCTCATACAAAGAATTCAACTAATATATCGATTCATTCACCCCCACTTTAGGGGATTTTCCTAAGACGAAAGAACACATGTTCTTTTACTTTGAAAGAAGATTCCAAATACAAATGTTCATGCCTTTAGCATCTTCAGTTTTTGAGATATAAGTATCCTCATAAAAAGAACTGAACTCCTTTTCCACCCCAGCCCGTTAAGTTGACACTCCCCTCTAAAATGGGTGTTACTTTATTTCTAAAGGAGATTCCGAATACAAATTTTCACGTGTGTAACATTAAGATTTTGAGATCTAAGTTTCACCATAAAAAGATTTAATTCTTTTCACTTCCTTTCACCCTCCCCCTTAAGAGAGTGTTCCGAAAACCAAAAATACTTGTTTATTGATAAAGGAGCTTCCAAATGCCAATGATCACGACAGCAACATCTTCAGTTTTCAGATACCGGCACATGTATTCTCATGAAAAGGAATTAAACTCCCTTTTCACAGCCCCCGCCTCAAGTTGATTCCCCCCTCCCAAATATGTGTTTCTTTATTTTTTAAAGTGATTCAAAATACTCATTTTCACGTCTGTAACATCTTTAGTTTTCAGATATATGTATCCTCATACATAGAATTCAACTAATTTTTCAATTAATTCACCCCCTTAAGTGGATTCTCCAAACACAAAAGAATACGTGTTTCTTTACTTTGAAGGACAATTCCAAATACGAATTTTCATGTCTATAACAGTTTCGTTTTTTGAGATATAGGTATCCTCATGAAAGTAATTAAACTCGGTTTTCACTCCACACCCGCCCGTTAAGTTGGATTTGCGTGTATATTGACTTTTATAGGAGATTCCAAATACCAATTTCCATGTCCGTATTCTTATTTAAGAGATATAAGTTTCTCCAAAAAAAGAATTCATTTTTTTACTTTCTTTCACACTCCCCACTCAAGTGATTTTTACAGAAACAAACAGTGCCCTTTTCCTTAAAAGAGCTTCCATATACCAATTATCACATTAAATCTTCAGTTTTTGAGATATATGTATCCTCGTAAAAGGAATAAACCTCCGTTTTCACCCCCCCCCGCCCCACGAAGTTGATTCTCCCACCAAATGCGCCGTTCTTTATTTTTAAAGGAGTTTCCAAATACTAGTTTTCACGTTTGTAACACCTTATAATTTTTTGGTATATATATTTTCATACAAGTAATTCCGAAAATTTTAAAATTCTTTCAGCACCCCCACCGAGTGTTTTACCCGAAAACCAACGAATCCGTGTATGTTTAGGTTTTGAGATATACTGTAGATACGCTAATTTTAAAAATTCACCCCCTTTTTCAGTTTCCCTTAAGTGAATTGTCCGAAGAAAATAATAATGGTTTCTTTACTTTTACAGGAAATTCCAAATACCAGTTTTCAAATCTGTAATATGTTACGTGTCTGAAATAATTTGCAGATATAGTCCTTTTAAAACTTCACCCCGTTTGTCATTCCTGTTCACCCCCTATTCATCGGATTATCCCAAAACACAAAAATACGTGTGCCTTTATTTTCAAAGGAGATTCCAAATTTCAATTTTCATGTGCGTAACATCTTCAGTTTCTGAGATATAAGTCTCCTCATAAAATTTGTTCAACCACTTTTCGCCCTTTTTTCACCCCCCTTAATGGGATTTTCCCAAAACAAAGAATACGCGTTTCTTTACTTTTAACGGAGTTTCCAAATACCAATATTTACGTCTGTAAACCTTAAGCGTTCGGAGATATAGATACAATCCTTTTAAAAATTCACCCCCCCTTTTCACCCCCATTAATTGGATTTTCCAAAAACAAAAATTGTGTTTCTTTATCTTTGAAAGGAGATTTGAAAAACCAATTTCACATCTGTAAACTTCGAAGGTTTTGAGATATAGATACGCTAATTTTAAAAATTCCCACCCCTTTTCATCCCACTATTAATTGAATTTCCAAAAACAAAAAATGCACGTTTCTTTATTTTTAAAAGTGATCCCAAATACCAATTTTCAGTTCCGTAATATCTTCAGTTTGTGACATATACGTATCCTCATTAAGGGCATTCAACCCCTTTTCACCCCATTTCACCCCATTTCACCCCTTCTATTGGGATTTTCCGTAAACAAAAATACTTGTTTCTTTATTTTTAAATGAGATTCCAAATACCAATTTTTACATCTGTTCCTCATTTCCCTAGTACGCCTCTTCAGTGATGCCTAGGCCATCTATGACAGCTGATGGCAGTGCTGTTGAGGATCCAACCAGCCTTCGGGCTGAGGACTAAACATACATACAAACTTTAAAAATTTTGAGATATGGATACACTAATTTTAAAAATTCACCCCCCTTTTCATCCTCCAATTAATTGGGTTTACCAAAAATAACAAATACGTGTTTCTTTGTTTTTAAAGGAGATCCCAAGTACCAATTTTCAGGTCTGCAATATCTTCAGTTTCTGAGATATAAGTGTCCTCATTAAAGGCCTTCAACCCCTTTTTCACCCTTTTTCACCCCTCCTATTGGGATTTTCCGAAAACAAAAAATACGAGTTTGCTTATTTTTAAAGGAGATTCTAAATACTAATTTTTACATCTGTAAACTTTTGAAGTTTTGAGATATAGCTACACTCATTTTAAAATTTCTCCCCTCTCTTCACCCCCTTAGCGACGGTTCATCAAAAACTCCCCCCTTAGCGATCACCTACATTGTATTATAAATATATCCTCAAAATTTCATTTCATTTTGTCCAGTAGTTTTGGCTCGGCGATGATGAATCCGTCAGTCAGTCAGTCAGTCAGTCAGTCAGTCAGTCAGGACAAGTTATTTTGTATTTATAGATATACTAGCAAGATACCCGTGCTTCGCCACGGTATTATAATGAAGTTTATAATTGAATGCTTAACGTTTTATATATAAGCCGCCAAAATTCGAGATCTAACTCGTTTTCTGAGAGAATCCGCTAAAATTCGTAATCTGACTCGCTTTCTGAGAGATTACGGCAAAGTTCCTCCCATTTTTCAATCTTTCTTTTCAGCAATCAATTTCGTACTTCCCGGCCTAGGTCCAGGTACTCCACCCGGTCAGTTGGCAGTTGGGTCCCTAAATCTTTGCCATCTTTTCCTATGAGCATTTTAATATGGATGAAATCCTTCGGGAGATCCGGCGTGGTGTCGTCTTGGGTGCCTTGGCGGACTGCATTACCCGGCCAGGACCCGTTTCCAGCGCGGTCCGCACATTTTGACAACGGTCCAGGATATTATTATTATTATACAATATTATACAAATAATTCAACTAATTTTTCAATTTAGCTTCCCACTTTAGGTGGATTTCCGAAAATAATAATAATAATAATAATAATAATAATAATAATAATAATAATAATAATAATAATAATAATAATAATAATGATAAATGATTATTATTATTATTATTATTATTATTATTATTATTATTATTATTATTATTATTATTATTATTATTATTATTATTATTGATGGCATGGAACCCACAGCAAAATTCAAGACCGCTACTTGGCAATAAATTACATCTGCAGCCATTGTCATTGGTGACAATATGACCAGCACCATCGTCACCCGTAGGCAAGTGCACGAATGATATACTTCCGTGCATAATTGACCTTATTACAGAGGTGAACAATTGCACGGTCAATTTCATACCTATCGTTTATTTCAATTGTGTTTAAATTTTTATTTATATGCCAGGAGAATCTACTGTAATCTAACTTTATCTTCTCCAAGCCAGTGTCCAGTATTCGGGAGATAGTAGGTTCGAACCCCACTGTCGGCAGCCCTGAAAATGGTTTTCCGTGGTTTCCCATTTTCACACCAGGCAAATGCTGGGGCTGTACCTTAATTAAGGCCACGGCCGCTTCCTTCCAACTCCTAGCCCTTCCCTGTCCCATCGTCGCCATAAGACCTATCTGTGTCGGTGCAACGAAAAGCAATTAGCAAAAATATCTTCTCCAAAGGAAAATATATTTCTTGAAAACGAAGACAGGAAAGTTTAATGATCAGAATAAGTACATTATGAACAGTAAAATCAATTGGTCTCAACTCCTTTTTTCACCCCACCGCTGTAAATAAATTTACCACCCCCCAAAAAGAAGGCGTGTTTCCTTATGATCCTTTTACACCCCCCCTTAAGTGCATTTCCCGTTAAAATACTTGTTTCTTTAACAGTAAATGAATCTTCTAAATACCAATTATCACGACTCTAACATCTTCCGTTTTTGAGATATGTGTCCTCATAAAAGGAATTCAACTCCTTTTCACCCCCGCCCCCAAGATGATTTTCCCCCAAAACCCTTTTTCTTTGTTTATAAAGGAGATCCAAATACCAATTTTCACGACTGTAACATCTTTAGTTTTTATTAGAGGCAAGTATCCTCATACAATTAATTCAATTAATTTTCAATTCTTTCACATCCCCACCCCGTTTCATTGGTATTTCCGAGAATACGTGTTTCTTTAATTTTAAACCAGATTCCAAATACCAATTTTCACGTCTGAAAAATCTTGCATTTTTGAGATAATTGTAACCTCATACAAATAATTCAACTATTTTTTTCATTTTACCTCCCCACTTTAGGTGGATTTCCGAAAACAAAAAAATACGTATTCCTTTATTTTTAAAAGAGATCCCAAATAAAAACTTTCATGTCTATAATATATTCTGTTTCTGAGTTATAAGTATCCCCATTTAAGGCATTCAACCCCATTTTCACCCCTTTTTCACCCCTCCGTTTGGGATTTTCCGAAAAAATCGTATTTCTTTATTTTTAAATGGGATCTAATACCAATTTTTACATCTTTACACTTTAAAAGTTTTGAGATATAGATACACTCATTTTAAAAATTCACCCCCTTGTTATCCCCCATTAATTGGATTTGCCAAAAACAAAAAATACGTGTTTCTTTATTTTTAAAATGAGATCCCAAATACCAATTTTCAGGTCTGTAATATCTTCAGTTTCTGAGATGTAAGTATCCTCATTAAAGGCATTCAACCCTTTTTTCACCCCTTTTCACCATTCCTATTGGGATTTTCCAAAAAAAGTACGTGTGAGTTTATTTTTCAAGGAGTTCTAAATACCAATGTTTACATCTAGAAACTTTAAAAGTTTTGAGATATAGATACACTCATTTTAAAAATTCACCCCCTTTTCACTCCCCATTAATTAGATTTTCCAAAAACAAAAAATATACACGTTTTTTATTTTCAAAGGAAATCCCAAATACCAATTTTCAGGTCCGTGGTATCTTCACTTTCTGAAGTATGTGTATCCTCATTAAAGTCATTCAACCCCTTTTTCACCCCTCCTATTGGGGTTTTCCGAAAGCAAAAAAAATGGTTTCCTTATTTTTAAAGAAGTTTGTAAATACCGATTTTGACATGTGTAAACTTTCAAAGTTTTGAGATATAGATACACTCATTTTAAAATTCCCCCCCCCTATTTCACCCCCTTAACGAAGGAATATCCAAAAATCGTCTCTTGGCGAGCACCTACATGTTAATATGAATATATCCCCAAAAGTTCATTTCTTTATGTCCAGTAAGTAGTTTTGGCTCGGCGATGATGAATCAGTCAGTCAGTCAGTCAGTCAGGACAGGTTTCTTTATATACATAGATGAGCGACTAAATGACATAAAAATGATAATCACCTGGAAGAGAGAGAGACTTAAATTACATGATATATACTCTAATCATACGGTAGCGAGAAGAACAAATGACTGTGCAAGAAATATATTTTAGTTCATATAACGAACTTTTTTTAAAAATATTTGGATACACTTTACCAACGTTGCCATTCGAGCATTGAATTCTACTGTTTACGCTATTTGTCAAAATACCGGGCGAGTTGGCCGTGCGGTCAAGGACACGCGGCTGTGAGTTTGCATCCGGAAGATAGTGGGTTCGAATCCCACTGTCGTCAGCCCTGAAGGTGGTTTTCCGTGTTTTCCCATTTTCACTCGAGGCAAATGCTGGGGCTGTACCTTAATTAAGGCCACGGCCGCTTCCTTCCTACCCCTAGGCCTGTCCTATCCCATCGTCGCCATAAGACCTATCCGTGTCGGTGCAATGTATAGCAACTAGCAAAACAAATTGTCGAAATAATGTGTCATCAATGTAAGGTTGAGTAGCTGAATGTACAGTGCATATGTGAATGTTTAAATTATCATCAGTATTAACCGGATAATATTAGCATTTGTATAAGTAACGTTTTTACTTCTGTAACACTGGAATGAATGATATTTGGAAAGTTCGCTATGCCCTTATTTTAAACACGGAGAAATCTTCTGAATGTATCCACACTCTCTGGACTGCTGAAGTTCTATAACAATATGTTTTTCATTAGTGCTTTCGTTGAATTCGAAATTATTAAAATGCCAGTATGCCATTGTTGCAAATATAATTTTTGAAGCGAAAAGAATCACATAAAACACTTTCTTCAGCTTATCTGAGATGTTTGTAATGCCAATAAAGCCACCCAGGCTAATTTTAGTTTTGATAAGGGATTCACGATCGGATGCCGTTTCAGACGGCACGTGATTTTTCCGGTGAACATTCCAACCCAACATCGACCGAAATTCGAACCTCGCCAGTCCGGGCGGAAAATTAGCAGCTAAGCCACTACGCTAAACACGCCCCCTCTGGTGAACAGAATCAAATATTTCTGAAAATTCAAAAAACAAGACTTATATTATATTATATTATATTATATTATATTATATTATATTATATTATATTATATTATATTATATTATATTATATTATATTATATTATATTATATTATATTATATTAGTGGAAATACAAAGTGTTATACCATAAAGAGCTTAACATATTAATGTTAAGAAATTTGTCGTATGAGATTTCAATTTCACAGACTGATGGTCGAGATAGTTGGCTATATTGCAATGACGGCAATCCGAGTGGTGGTGAGATGGACGTAGGAGAATATTGTAACAATGAAACTAGGCATAGGTCATTCAAGGCAGACCACAGTAAGAGTATATCGTCGGATTTTGCGAATGACTTCGGCGAATACGCGAAATATAACTGTATGAAGTCCGACCAGCAGTTACAGTCAGAGTATTGCCAGAATTCATCGGAAACAGATTACTTGAAGATGGGCTGAGATCACGACTTCCCGTGCGGTGTATATCTTTGATGTCATATCACAAACTCCAGACACTTGCATGATGTAGTGTCAGAGATAAATGGGATGATGATGACAATCTGTGGTATTAGTGATGAGTACCGCTTCTGTCTTGGGTTGTCGGATCGACGACAGCATATTCGTAGAAGAACTGCTGATAAGGCAAATCTACCTCTGAATCTTGAGAGACACACTTCTCCAACCCCGCGCGGATTATAGTGTAAGGAACTAATGCATATGACAGCAAGACCGATTTGATTGTGGTTCAGGGAACAATGGCTGACCACCAGTATTTAGAAAGAGTGGTGGACCTTCCTCTCGCATTCATTGTGGCCAACATACCAAAAAGGGCATGTTCTAGCTTGTTAATGTAAGATCGCACACTACAAACCAGGATCTGAAAAGCTTTAAGGGAAACATGGACCTTAGACTGACAACACCGTTCTGGGGGAGCGTGTTTGGGATGCATGGTAAGCCGTGTGTTGTCATACCATTCGCCAACCATAAATCCTCGAGAATAGACACAACATATATTTCATGTATGGAAAGAAGCTTCTCAGGATGACATTTGAAGACTTTGAAGACTTTTTGATTCAATGCCATGACGAATACGAAAGTACATCTGTGCTCGACGTGGTCGCACCTCTTACCAAAAAAAGAAAAAAAGAACATCATGGCCGTTTCCTTGGATGGATTATTTCCGTGTCATGTACTGTACATGTACTGTACAAGAAGAGCTTTATGGCGCAACACTTTCCTTTTCCACTAGTGTATATTGTATTATATTTGGATCATATGTAGTGTTTAAGCGAAAGTTATGCCGATAGCGTGAGGGCTGTATATGAAGTGTATTAGCTACGACATGGTACAATTTTCAACGTACTGTTACTGCCCAGAAAGGCAAAAGTCAATGCTGTTTTGCTTTATATCGCAGTCGTGTCTGTCTGTTAGGTCATCAGCCCAGAGGCTGGTTGGATCCTCAAATAGCACCACCAAAAGTTATGCGGTTATAAGGAAACCGCAAAAACCAATGGCAGCACAAAAGGAGGCGTACTAGGCAAGACCAGGAGTGAGGTAGTTTGCCATTGCTTTCCTCACTGGGTCAGAAAGTGCTATTGCAGCACGACTGACCCTATGAGCAACACCTTTCATAACACTCAGAGGCACTAGTCGTGCTCTGAATGTCATTACTCAGCACCACCTATACCCGAGCAGCTTCCATATTGTCGCAGCCATGGATGAGACTGGGACTTCGGTGAAAGCTGCACTTTACTCTGGCCTGTGCCAAGAGATGGATACAAAAGTACTGTATCCATCATGACATGGCAGCAGGCAAAATCGCAGTCGTAGCTGGTGTTTGTAACATATCTGTGCTCACTGCACACGGGTGACTGTCAGAAAAATAAGCATGGCACTGGTGTATCTGTTCGATACACAATGAGTTTTTGTAGACATGAAGTTACACATTGTGGAGGTTGACCTTCGCACGTACGTACAACTTGGCACACCATGGTTAAAATGGTGGGGACACTTCCTAATGGACAAGAAGGATGCTCAAGCTACTAGAGTAGATCCACGATTGGCTTGCAGACATATTTCGCAGCGACGGATGCCTAACATGTGCAAACACTTGCGCGACCGCCAGTATTTATTTCGCTGCAACAGAAATACGTTGGATGAGTTTGTCTCCCGCGTCCATTTCACTTGCATACACCAGATACTTGATACCTTCTAAAAAAAGAACTAAACCCCACGGAGCAACAGCCCCGAAGGGCCATGGCCTACCAAGCGACCGCTGCTCAGCCCGAAGGACTGCAGATTACGAGGAGTCCTGTGGTCAGAACGACGAATCCTATCAGCCGTTATTCTTGGCTCTCTACACCGTGGCCGCCATCTCACCGTCAGATAGCTTTTCAAATGCAATTATGTAAGCTGAGAACCTCGAACCAGCTCTCAAATCTAGGTAAGAATCCCTAACCTGGCCGGGAATCGAACCCAGGGCCTCCCGGTAAGAAGCAGGCAAACTACGGGGCTGGCGTCTTGATACAGCCTAGTAGGTAAAAAAACCTGGGGGTTTAAATCAGGAGTGTGAACTGGCCGCCTAACTGGCCTATTGCGCCCCATTCAATAACGTGGAAATATACGGTCGAGGTATTCAAGTACACTAAGGCTCACATGAAGTGGTATCATGAAGAAAGTATACCGTGTATACATTTTTGCAATGGTACATTGTCAAGACATGCCGGCAGTTCATTTCTCAGGAATGTAAGGTAATCTGCACTTGTGAGATGCGTGATACGTGGGACACGATGAGGAAGTATTCGAAGATATTCATCTGCTTTCAACTCATAGTATTCCTACCACTGGACGTAATTCTACGTTATCCCACAGCCCTTGTATGGGTGTTATGGAAATAAAACGCACCATTCTTCGCGAAACTGGCGTCATCTGTGACCAGCATTTAGAAGTGGTGGCTATTGTGGCGTTTCGTTTAAAAACACATGTTTTGAAAATCCTCTTTTTCCAGTTACCTAACACGCTGCACTTCATACTGTCGAAGGTGCTTTACAAGTAGGACTCGATTCACAGTCCACAACACTGCGTGCTCCTCTCCGGGTGCTCTTCAAATATGTCCAGACTGTGGGCTTCTACGCTAGTACGCTAGTACTTACTGGTACGCAGCAACGAAAATTTGTCTATTGGGTGTGCGTACCATGAGGGAGTTGTTCTCTGTACAATCGGACGGCAGCTTCTGAATTACGACGTGCTTCACCGTAAATATGAAACATACTCCCCAACTCGTTTGTACAATACAACGATTTTCCAGCAAGAATACACCGTAGTTTTACTGTGCTTGTAGTTCACAGGCTGAACACATCCTTCATTAGTCTAACAATAACCATTTTGTGTGCCTGTTGTGATTCACTCTACTACACTCACAGTCATCGAGATGTATTCAGCTTGGCACAACAGCTAGGCCAAGCAATGGGTTGTGTGGTTTGTGTGGTTTGTGTCACGTATCTATCAACTTGTATTCGGGAGATAGTGGCTTCGAACCCCACTATCGGCAGTTCCGAAGGTGGTTTAGCGCAGCTTTCCATCTCCACACCTAGCAAATGCTGCAGCTGTACCTTATTTAAGGCCACGGTAGTTTCCTTCCTACTCTTAGCCCTTCCCTATATCATCGTCGCCATGTTATCCCACAGTCCATGTATGGGTGTTATGGAAAAAAAAACGATTGTGTCGGTGAGACATAAAGCTAAGTTATAAAAATAACAATCATAACAGGTCGATTGTTCTTGCGACTCCTTGAGTATCTCATAGCATACCGAAGCAAGCCTTATAATGCTGTGCGTGTTCTTACACAATGTGTTACCTTACAAAGCATTGTGTTTTACAACGTCCCACCTCTACCACCACAATATCTACAATGCGTCCGAAAAATTAAAATGGCTTTCACGGATGCGTTATAAATATCACGCGCCGGTATTCCATGTGAATACGGTACAACATACACTTTATCCCTGTAGTACGACAGTAGAGAAAAATTCAGTATGACTTAAATTCTATTTCCCGGTCTATAAAGCCAAGAATAACGGCCGAGAGGAAACGTCGTGCTGACCACACGACACCTCGCAATCTGCAGGCCTTCGGGCTGAGCAGTGGTCGCTTGGTAAACCAAGGCCCTTCAAGGGCTGTAGTGCCATGGGGTTTGTTTGTTTTTAAAAAATTCTATTTAGCTCTACTGTAGACCACCTTTATGGCCAGTCGTCTGAAATGTAATGAGTTCACCGGACAAAACATCAGTCACCCAAGTGTTGCACGCTCAGATTGACGGTTAAGCCTGTACAGATGGCTCCAGTGAACGAACCGCACTCGCACATCCTTTACGTGAGCATAACGCAGTGGTCATCAGTGAGACATTGATGTTCCAAGCGGGCAGTGTACCTCAACATGTGTAGGTGTAAGGATGTTCCAGAGTGGCAAAAAGGAGATATCGTGTTTGGCCGTGTCCATGGCCATACGGTGCGTGAAGTTGCTGGATTTGTTGTAGTTTCACAGCGGAATATTCAATGTGCCTACGTCAGAATTATGGTCGGAAAAAGATCCTGACTGAGAGAGATCGGAGACGCCTTTCATGGTTTCTGAATTAAAATCGCTTTCAAACCCGATAGGAATTGCTGCAGTCGGTGAACGAAGGTCCGTCCCAACCTGGTAGCGAGAGAACATTGCGACGGGAACTGCATGCAATGAACGTTCAGAGTCGGTCACCTCGCAAGACGCAATTGATCACACAGGCATATAAAGTTGCGCGTCTTCAATGGGCTAGAAATAATCGAGCGCGGACAGTAGCTGACAAGTGGAACGTAATGTCGTCTGAGAAATCACGTTGTTGCCAGTATTTCAATGATACACACCGTGGGTGCACCGAAGGCCAAATGAAGCATTTCATCCTGGATGTGTTCAAGGTCAGATTGACGCCGAAGGTGGTTCTGTGTTGTTTTGGGGGTGTTTGGGCACGCTCTCTTAGGTGACCACTAACATGAACCAGCATGTTCATTTAAACATTCAGGATGATCAGGTGTTGACCTTCAGTCAACATCTGCAGGATGAGTATACTACGGATACCCCGAGTGTTCATGATGACAACAACAAAGTTCATCGGGCTGGGCGCTTATGTGACTGGTTTTATGAACAATTCCCTCACCCTATTACATCCCAATTGACCTGCGAAATCACCTGATTTGAACCCCATTGAAAATCTGTGAGAAATGTTGGAATCGCGGGTAAGACGCCGACATAAAGTCCCCGCAATTTAGTGGAATTGAGCGATCAAATCCTCAGCGCGTGGCGTAACCTGGATGTGACTTACCTTCATAACCTTGTGGACTCACCTCCTTACCGAATCAAAGCGGTTACCAACTCCAGAGACGGAGTTACACAGGATTAAATAATGCTTGTAATGATTTACCCAGGGATGACTATTTTCTTTTTCGGTGGGCTTATAAGGAACAGTTTGAGCATTAGCAATTATTATTTCTAAGTAACCTACTTCATCCTAACACTAGAATGAGAAAGGTCAAGAGAGAAGGATAAGGAATCTCTGCCTGTTTTCTTCTTTTTGCATTCTCAGTTTTATGACTAGAATGACTTACACCTGTTGAGATTTAGAGACATGATTTTATGTGCATGCTTTTCTCCTTTGCAAAAAAGGAAATTTAAAAAATGAAACTTTTACCATAGGAATGTTCATGAAATCCACACTATGACATTACATGTTGTCAGCAAATGGATGTTCAATATGAAGGTTTAGTTTAGCGTACCACTTATAAAACGTTATTTCCAGCTTTTCAGGTAATTTGTAATGAGAATTGGCCGGGATTTTTATCTGGATTTGAGAGCTGGTACGAGGTCCACTCAGCCTACGTGATTACATTTGAGGAGCTATCTGACGGTGAGACAGAGGCCCCAGTCCTGAAAGCCAAGAATTCGTCATGCTGACCACACGACACCTCGTAATCTGCAGGTTTTCAGGATGAGCAGCGTCGCTTGGAAGTTCAAGGCCCTTCAAGGGCTGTAGTGCCATGGGAGGGGAGGTTCGTAATGAGAATTGTTAAAATATTAATAATTTAGTAATTAAACGTTATGTTTTCTCTGTAGGAATGCAACAACCGGGGAAAATATTTATATATTTCGTCCTGATGATTATTACAATCTGGTATAATGTACATCTGTATCAAATTATTATTATTATTATTATTATTATTATTATTATTATTATTATTATTATTATTATTATTATTATTATTATTATTATTATTATTATTATTATTATTATTATTTGCTATTTGCTATTTGCTTAAAGTCGCACCGATAGGTCTTATGGCGACGATGGGACAAGAAAGGCCTAGGAATGGGAAGGAAGCGACTGTGGCCTTAATTAAGGTACAGCCCTAGCATTTGCCTGGTGTGAAAATGGGAAACCACGGAAAACCATCTTCAGGGCTGCCGACAGTGTGATGGAGATGTATGAAATTCATCAGAGCAGGGAGCCTCTGGCAGTGCTCTCCCACGTTGTTTCTAACTCGAAGCATTGTTTCACTGAGATTGTGAAAATATTTAATATACACTCTTTGTCAGAAATAATTGCGCACCAAGGAGGAGTTACAGGAAAGTTTATGAACCGTACCACTTTATTTCATATTATGGAAATAGCAGTCCGGCTCTGTGGTGTACTGGTTAATGTGATTTGCTGCCAACCCAGGAGGCGTGGGTTCGATTCCCGGCTCTGCCACGAAAATTTGAAAAGCGGTACGAGGGCTGGAACGGGGTCCATTCAGCCTCGGGAGGTCAACTGAGTAGAGGTGGGTTCGATTCCCACCTCAGCCATTCTGGAAGTGCTTTTCCGTGGTTTCCCACTTCTCCAGGCAAATGCCGGGATGGTACCTAACTTAAGACCACGGCCGCTTCCTTCCCTCTTCCTTGTCTATCTCTTCCAATCTTCCCATCCCCCACCTAGGCCCCTGTTCAGCATAGCAGGTGAGGCCTCCTGGGCGAGGTACTGGTCATCCTCCCCAGTTGTATCCCCCGACCCAATGCCTCACGCTCCAGGACACTGCCCTTGAGGCGGTATAGGTGGGATCCCTCGCTGAGTCCGAGGGAAAATCCAACCCTGGAGGGTAAGTAGATTAAGAAGAAGAAGAAGAAGAAGAAGATGGAAATAGCTGTTTAAGGGAAACAATAATGTCAAAGTGCGATACATTTCTTAATTTCCAGCAAGAAATTTCAGAAGTTAAAAATTCATATTGTCGATCCGGATAGAATATCGCGTATCTGGCAATGATCTTCCTATCCATTATTTTCTTTAAGGCAGGTCACGCTTCCTAGCCCCATATTCGGTATACAGTCCTTCAGAACAATCCTTGTTGTGTTACATTTCCCTGTGCGTATGTGCAGAGGAAAAGGAGTGTATAAATACATCAGGCAAATATATATTTATACAGTATTGTACGGTAAGTTACATTTGCCTTCACACGTAAGGATAGGAAAATGCTATTTGCTTTACGTCGCACCGACACAGATAGGTCTCATGATTACGATGGGATAGGAAAGGCCTAGAAATGGGAAGGAAGCGGCCATGGATTAATTAAGGTATGAAAATGGGAAACCACGGAAAACTATCTTCAGGGCTGCCGACAGTGCGGTTCGAACCCACTATCTCCCGAATACTGGATACTGGCCGCACTTAAGCGACTGCAGCTATCGAGCTCGGTCATAGGAAAATGAACACAACGAAAATTATCCTGATGGACTGCATATCTTTAAGTTGTTGGGAGACATGACCAGTCTTAAGGAAATTAATTGATAGGAAGAGCATTGCCAAAGACGCGGTATTGTTCCATAAACAAGGGTGTAGAGCATACTTCGTGTGAAATCTTTGAAATATCGACTCTGTAAAGGAACACTCATTGCAATGAAGAATATCCCTTTCTCTGAAATTATGACTCAGATATGGTACTGATAAACCTGTAAGGAAAACTAGTTGACTTATTTATAAAGATAATACCATTGGCAAGACCATAGATCCGCACAAAGTTTCAAAAGGACTCCCATCTTTGAAATAATTGTTGTTTTACAAGGAATACTTTAATTTTGTACGTTATGTTAATGATATTAAATACAATGTTGTTTTTATACTGCTTTTTAAGGACTGTAATTGCTTAGGAAGTCCCTCTAATGTATAGAGAAGAAAAACGATGACTTTTAGAGCATGGTAGAATGTTATGCATATTTCGTACATTTGTATGCAGAGTGTTAGCGATGTTTGCATGTTGTGAAGGCGGCGCAAAAACGGGTGACTTACGGACGATGGCAGTGCAAATACGTGTACAATGTCTGGTGATACGTTATGGCGGAGCACCAGAGGAAAATTAACTTCTTTCGTGATGTCTTTATACTAATGTAGCATTGATAAAAAAACAGGGGAGACCAGTGCAGTAGGCTAGTATAAGTCTCAGTTTCCGTTTTCAAATTCTGCTGGTTTTACGCGACATCTTTTATCGCAAGCACGGACCTTGTATGTGAAAATGGAGAGGATTGTTATTACGTAAAAATTTGAATGGCCAATTTAACTTCCCTTAGGCTATACTTGGAAGACTGATTAAAAATCTCTTCATTCAGAAACATATCTTGATTGATACTGCTCAGCTTTTGTGCTTGGATTACGAAGATCATTTAGTTCACGGCTTTAATGATCACCGCTTGATGAAATGAAATGGCGTATGGCTTTTAGTGCCGGGAGTGTTTGATTTGACCACCGTAGGCGACCTGCGCGTCGTGATGACGATGAAATGATGATGAAGACGACACATATACTCAGCCCCCGTGCCAGCGAAATTAAACAATGACGGTTAAAATTCGACACCCTGCCGGGAATCGAACACGGGACCTATGTGACCAAAGGCCAGCACGCTAATCATTTAGCCATGGAGCCGGACAACCGTTGATAATAAAGCAGGAAAGAACAGCGTAGTAGACTAGCATAAGTGTGCAAAAGCTGATGTTCCGTTTTCAAAGCCTTCCGACTGTAGGGAACATATTTAATTATAAGGACGAACCTTGAATACGAAAGAGGAGAGATAATTGTTATTACGCAAAGAAAACATGAATGGCCAAGTAAACTTCCCTTATACTTGTATGACTGATTCAGAAAAAATTCTTCGCGTTCATGAAAAGTATTCCTTGATACCGCTGAATGTTTGTGCTTAGATTAAGAAGACGATTTAGTTCACGGCTCCATAACCAATCCGGTATAAGATAATCAAGAACTCCAATCAATGAACAGCTATCTATCGCCACAATGTTATCACGTTCATTTTATCGCACCTACGTGTATTTCACTTTTTGTATAAATTCATCAATATAGCACACAGAAACATTTTCAGTAACACATTTGGACACAGACCGCACAATGAACTAGACGTAACTGTTATTTTCATAAAAAGACAACCAACATACTGATACACTGCAGTCCGACTAGTTTAACTGCAAAAATAAGACGGTATATTCCCGTGCTGAAAGTTTTGTTCTCGCGATAGGTTATGTACACCTATGCATTTGCTTTAAGCACTTTCAAAACAATTATGTATTTAATTGTCACTAAATAATCAAAATGAATAGAATTCGAATTGCGGATTCTCTCCAGATTGGTTTATTTATTCATTATTATGAAGGGCGTACTATATTGTTTAACACTTTATGTTTTGTACGTTTGGGTATTGTTCACATTTCAGTTCCGAATTTGGTGACGTGTAACTAGTATCTTGTTCCAATGTTTGGTAGCAGCACACGCACAGGGGCCAATGAATGCACTCGTCATAGCCATTTCATAACAACACTGCCAGTGTAGGAGCAGACAACATGGAAAGCAACCGACAGGGACAGTGCTGTACGGCTTGGTTCCTATAAAAAGAAGGCGTGACCACAGCAGAAATTCATCGGCGCTTGGTGGCAGTCTTTGGAGAACATGCGCCGTCACGGGAAATAGTTTACGACTGGGTAGAAGGTTGGAATGCAGAGCGCACATCGTTGGACAAGGGAACCATTTCTGGCAGGAATGTCACAGTGTCAACATCAGCCAATATTGCCCGGGTCGAACAGGCCATCCGAGGAAACAAGTGCATCATATTTATGGAAATGGAGGCAGACAAGGGAATTAGCAGAAACACCCTGCAGCGGATCGTGCACGGCCACTTACAGTTGGGGAAGGTGTCATACACGTGGGTGCCTAGACTCTCGTCTGCAGACGAAAAGCAGAGGCGTGTGGACGTGTGCAGAGAACTTTTGCAACGTCATGATGAAGATCCAGTCGACTTCATGGCAAGGCTTGTGACTCTTGATGAGACATGGCTCCATTACCATGAGCCACAAACGATACAACAATCGACGCAATGGAAACATAGGGGCAGTCCACCGCCAAATAAATGTCGAACAGAGCCATCAGTTGGCAAGCGAATGGCGACAGTGTTTCCATAGCGTTGTCCCTAATGGTTGCTTTCCATGCCCGGACGTACAAAAAGTAAAGTGCGAAACAACACAGTACGCCCCTCGTAGATACAGTCCACGTAGGGTCACATTATACTAACAATGTACCAATATGTACATACGTATTAATAATCAGCCAAAATAATCAACAATACTAAATATCAAGGGTAAAGTTAACAAACAGTAACAAGGTAACAAGAATAATGACGATAACCGAAAAGATCGATTGACAGAAATTGCAAGATGAGAGGGCATGATTTTGAAAGACAGGAAGAAAATAGAAACCTTGAGACAAATTCAAGGGAATCCTCTTGAATTTGAAGGATGCGTAGGATAAGAAAATACCAATATCAAGTAGCGAGTTACCAAGAGTTGGCCGGCAGTGAAAGATAGCGCGTTGTTGCAAGGCTAGGCGTGGATGGGACCCATGATGAATATACAGGGTGCGTGTCAAGCGGGTGGAGAGTACGTGTATAGGGAAGAGCATTTCATTTGGTATAACCAAAGCAAATCTCGGAGAACTGTAAAAGTCTCTCATGTCACGTATACCAAGGTAGTTCAAGATGTTTGATTTAGTCGAGTTCCTACAACGAGCATTCTCAGCTTTAACAATGAAGGTGAAAAGTTAAAAATATGATTCCGCTGAGATATATTTGCTGTAGCAGATGACGACCAAATCAGAAAACAAAAGTCAATAACGGATAGAACATAGGAGGCGAGGTATTATTTTAAAGTATTAATATCATTAATTTCAGTGATGAGCCGCAATTGCAGCTATTGTTATATTACTACAGAAGGTATTTAAGGTTATCCCTTGAAGAACAGTAAATGACGCCTTGCTGGTTCAGACAGCAAAATAAGACTCATATAGGTGAATATGTCCTATTATGGTGTCACGATACCAGGTGTAATAAAAATAAACTTCTCAATTTTATGAGGCATAATCGTTCTCGGACTGCAATAATTGCTATGAAATCCTGACAGAGGCCAAGCAGGGATTACTGACGGTGTTATCCACTGGGAAAACTGCAGCAGAATATCGGAAGTTCTAATTTTAAATAAATAAATAAATAAATAAATAGATAGATAAATAAATAAATAAATAAATAAATAAATAAATAAATAAATAAATAAATAAATTAATTAATTAATTAATTAATTAATTAATAATGCACTGTGTGTTATTGCTAAGCCATAAGTGGCTATTCAATGGAAGATTCTCTTTTTTCAGCCATCTATAAAGACTGTAATCAATATGTATATTTAGAACAAAATTGAAGCCAGACTCAGACGTGACATTCATAACTATAATAGAAGATCGAGTAATCGAGGTAATTAACGCCGGTGTGGATTAAAAACATCATCGAGCTGTCATATTTTGGGTTTAACATTTCGCAACAAATTACCACAAGTGCTGAAATAACACGCATTTAAAAGTTGAAGTTAAAACATAAGAAATGTCTAATCATGCTACTTTTTATTCTGTTTAGGAATGTTTTGAATTTCATAATGTTGTTGTATAATATTATATGTCTGAGTAGTTTTAGTTATTATCAATAAAGAAGAGGGATAATTTGTATTTGTATTAATTGAAATCTGTGGCATAAGTTAGGTGGTGTTATACTGTACTGTGTGGAGAGATAATCAGACATTATAATACTGAAACGTGCCAGCCCTGTGGTAGCCCGTTCGGTGCTCCCTGGAAGGGACTAGTGAATCATCCGACCGGGGAGCTCCCAGCTGGCCTGGAGGACATGGCTATTATCCGGGTATTGTTCTCGTCGGCTGGCTTACCTGTGAGTTTCTTGGAGATTCAACGAGAATGTTCCGCAACTACCTCGCGAATATTCTGGTTCACATCATCCGAGCTACGAAAAGGGAGGCTAACTGTCGATAGACAGTCAGAGTTAGGCTCCGTGACGGATCCATAGTCAGTTTTGGATTCCGTGGTTGAGTCAGTGGGGATCGGTGGCTGGGCTGAGGGTGACAGAGGTCACTAGTGTCCCACCGAGGTCTGAATGAGGAGCTTTGGTAGTTGTTGTGTCGGAGTGTGAAGCGAGTAGATGGACCGCAGACTGCGTACTGGGCAGAAGACTGTCTACTGCCTTAGGGTACAGTTTGTGTCTGTACTTCTGTGGATTGAATACCACCGTGGGTCAGAAATTGAAGCACTTATCGTGAATGTGAGGGTAATTGGACCTATGTTAATATTAGCTGTTGTGAGTATCGTCCTGTTGTTGAATACTGTTGAGCTGTTGCTCTTTTAGTTGTTCACAGTATGTGACTGTGTGAATTATTGGACTGTGTCTGGAGTCGAACAAGGAACAGTCATCTTGTGTTGTGTAACCCGTAGCACTGTGTTCAAACCCAGCGGTCTGCAAATAGCTGCTGTATGGGACTGGACATGGAGAAGTCAAAGTAAGGATTACAGCCGTCCCCAGGTAATACCAACGGGCCGGACAATCTGCTGTGTAAAAAGAAGAGAGACTTGTAGATAGACAGCAAATAATGAGTCTGATCATTCATAGCTGAATAGAATATTTTGGTGTGTACATTCATTCGGTACTCCATTCGCGACAATTCGATCATTTGAACATACTTTAGCCTATACGAGATCTCTCATTAAAATAAAAGATGTTTTGTAGATGAATGCGCTGTTTTCCTGTAACAGTTACATTGTTAAAGGTGTTTATTCTAAACTATGACTAGGCATATTGTGTTTACTGATCAATAACAAATAACGTGTATTATTATTATTATTATTATTATTATTATTATTATTATTATTATTATTATTATTATTATTATTATTATTATTATTAATGGTTCATGGTGTGATTTCCTGTCTTCACATCCTAGTTCGTAAACCATGGCCAAAGACTGAGTGGTGTAGTAGTGTCCCTGAGAGTCGGGATACCGGTTGCTACGGAATGGGAGTGGGCATCTGGGACATATTCTGAGTCATGTCCTTCCTTGTGCTCAGGCAGCTAGGGCTGCACAATCCACCGGAGGTCCATAACCCGTTAGAGGAGTGGTCCTCACTTGGACTATGCTTCATGAATTTACCGACTCAGAACATTTTAAGTAAGCCTCGGACCTATGGGAGTAACTGAGTTCACTCCTATTTGACACGCGAGGGAATTCCTGGAAAGAAACTTGGCGAACGAAATGGAATTCGATGGGGAGCTATCAATATTAATGGGGCTTACGGAAGAAAGAAAGTAGAACTGGCTGAGTCAGCAAAGAGGATGCATCTGAATATGCTAGGAGTAAGTGATATTCGGGTAAGGGGAGATAAAATGGAAGAGATAGGAGATTATAAAGTGTATTTGACGGGTGTTAAAAAGGGAAGGGCAGAGACTGGGGTAAGGCTGTTCATCAGGAATACTATTGTACGCAACATGGTTTCTGTTAGGCACGTAAACGAGGGAATGATGTGGGTAGATTTGCCAGTTAGCCGAATTAGGACGAGAATTGTCTCAGTGTATCACCATGTGGGGTGTAGATGAGGATGAAGTTGACAAGTTTTATGAAGCATTTAGTGACATCGAAGTCAGGGTCAACAGCAAGGATAGGATAGCTCTAATGGGCGAATTCAATGCGAGAGTTAGAAATAGAACTGAAGGTCACGAAAGGGTGATTGGTAAATGTGAGGAAAGTATGGAAGCTAATGGGAAAGGGAATGAGAAGCGTTTGCTGCATCTTTGTACTAGTATGGGTTTAGCAGTTACGAATACATTCTTCAACCATAAGGCTACACCTTGGAGGCTAGGGGTACCAGATCCATAATAGACTACATCTTAACCGACTTCGAATTCAGGAATTCTGTATGGAAAGTAAAGGGTTTGCGATAAAACAGACCACTATCTGGTCTGTAGTGAACTAAGTATCTCTAAGCCTAGAATACAGAAAGTGAAATTTGTCTGTAAACGAATAAGGATAGAAAATCTCCAGGACGAGGTAATTAGGCAGAAATACATGGATATAATTAGTAGGAAGTTCCGAATAGTGGACAGTAAGCAGGTTCAGGATATAGAAAGAGATGGGTGGCATACAGGGATGCTGTAGTAGCAATAGCAAGGGAATGCATAGGGAGAACTGTGTGCAAAGGTGGGAAAAAGCGAACATCTTTGTGGAATGATGAAGTGGGAGCAGCTTGTAAACATGAAAAGAAGGCTTATCAGAAATTGCTCCAAACAAGGGCTGATGCAGACAGGGAATTGTACATACATGAAAGAAACAGAGCAAAATAAATAGTTGTTGAATCCAAACAGAAGTCGTGGGAAGATTTCTGTAATTACCTGGAAAGGCTAGCACAAGCAGCAGGGAAAACTTTCTGGACAGTAATAAGGAATCTTAGGAAGGGAGGGAAAAAGGAATTGAAAAAAGGTTTGAGTAATTCATGTGAACTCATAATAGATCTCAGGGAATCACTGGAGAGATGGAGGGAATGTTTTGAACATCTTCTCAACGTAAAAGGACATCTTCTTGGTGATGTTGCGAACAGCCAAACTCATGGGGAGGATGAAAATAATGTTTGTGAAATTACGCTTGAGGAAGTGGAAAGGATGGTAAACTCCATTGTCATAAAGCAGCAGGAATAGGTGAAATTGGACGTGAAATGGTAAAGTGTAGTGGGAAGGCAGGGATGAAACGGCTTCATAGAGTAGTAAGATTAGCATGGAGTGTTGGTAAGGTACTCGTACCTTCATATTGAACAAAAGCAGTAATTGTACCTATGTATAAGCAAGGAAAGATTGCAACAACTATCGAGGTATCTCCTTGATTATTATACCAGTCAAAGTATTCACTGGAATCTTGGAAGGGAGGGTGCGATCATTGTTTGAGAGGAAGTTGGATGAAAACCAGTGTGGTTTCAGACCACAGAGAGGCTGTCAGGATAATATTTTCAGTATGAGGCCAGGTAATTGAAAAATGCTACGAGAGGAATAGGCAGTTGTGTTTATGTTTCATAGATCTAGAGAAAGCATATGCCAGGTTCCCGAGGGAAAAGATGTTCGCCATACTGGGGGACTAAGGAATTAAAGGTAGATGATTAAAATCAATCAAAGGCATTTGTGGTTTCAATTGGGCTTCAGTGAAAATTGATGGTAGAATGAATTCTTGGTTCAGGGTACTTACAAGGGTTAGACAAGGCTGTAATCTTTCACCTTTGCTGTTCGTAGTTTTCGTGGATCATCTGCTGAAAGGTATGAAATGGCAGGGCGGGACTCAGTTAGGTGGAAATGTAGTAAGCAGTCCGGCCTATGCTGACGACTTAGTCTTAATGGCAGAAATTGCCGAAAGCCTGCAGTCTAATATCTTGCAATTTGAAAGTAGGTGCAATGAGTGTGGTAAAAAATGAGCCATTCGAAAACTAAATTGATGTCGTAGTTAAGAAATTGAACGGAATTGAATGTCAGATTGGTGATACAATGCTGGAACTGGTAGATAATTTAAAGTATTCAGGATGTGTGATTTCTCAGGATAGCAATATAGTGAGTAGGATTGCATCAAGTTGCAGTAAAGCTAATGCAGCGGGCCCGCAATTGCGATCAACGGTATTCTGTAAGAAGGAAGTCAACTCCCGGACCAATTTTCTCTATATCGATCTGTTTTCAGATCAACTTTGCTTTACGGGAGCGAAAGCTGTGTACCCTCAGGATATACACTGACTGACAGAGCAAATGCAACACCAAGGAGGAGTGGTTCGAAAGGGATGCAAGTTGGGGAAAAAACAGAGTCGGCACGGACGAATAATTGATGTTTATTTCAAACCGATATGCAGGTTACACAATGCGCACGGCATCGACTCAGTAGGATGTAGGACCACCGCGAGCGGCGATGCACGCAGAAACACGTCGAGGTACAGAGTCAATAAGAGTGCGGATGGTGTCCTGAGGGATGGTTCTCCATTCTCTGTCAACCATTTGCCACAGTTGGTCGTCCGTACGAGGCTGGGGCAGAGTTTGCAAACGGCGTCCAATGAGATCCCACACGTGTTCGATTGGTGAGAGATCCGGAGATTACGCTGGCCACGGAAGCATCTGTACACCTCGTAGAGCCTGTTGGGAGATGCGAGCAGTGTGTGGGCGGGCATTATCCTGCTGAAACAGAGCATTGGGCAGCCCCTGAAGGTACGGGAGTGCCACCGGCCGCAGCACATGCTGCACGTAGCGGTGGGCATTTAACGTGCCTTGAATACGCACTAGAGGTGACGTGGAATCATACGCAATAGCGCCCCAAACCATGATGCCGCGTTGTCTAGCGGTAGGGCGCTCCACAGTTACTGCCGGATTTGACCTTTCTCCACGCCGACGCCACACTCGTCTGCGGTGACTATCACTGACAGAACAGAAGCGTGACTCATCGGAGAACACGACGTTCCGCCATTCCCTCATCCAAGTCGCTCTAGCCCGGCACCATGCCAGGCGTGCACGTCTATGCTGTGGAGTCAATGGTAGTCTTCTGAGCGGCCGCCATGAGTGCAGGCCTCCTTCAACCAATCGACGGGAAATTGTTCTGGGTTCTGGTCGATATTGGAACAGCCAGGGTGTCTTGCACATGCTGAAGAATGGCGGTTGACGTGGCGTGCGGGGATGCCACCGCTTGGCGGCGGATGCGCCGATCCTCGCGTGCTGACGCGTCACTCGGGCTGCGCCTGGACCCCTCGCACGTGCCACATGTCCCTGCGCCAACCATCTTCGCCACAGGCGCTGCACCGTGGACACATCCCTATGGGTATCGGCTGCGATTTGACGAAGCGACCAACCTGCCCTTCTCAGCCCGATAAAGTCGTCTGTCTGCTGGAAATGCCTCCGGTGACGGCGGCCTGGCATTCTTAGCTATACACGTGTCCTGTGGCACATAACAACACGTTCTACAATGACTGTCGGCTGAGAAATCACGGTACGAAGTGGGCCATTCGCCAACGCCGTGTCCCATTTATCGTTCGCTACGTGCGCAGCACAGCGGCGCATTTCACATCATGAGCATACCTCAGTGACGTCAGTCTACTCTGCATTTGGCATAAAGTTCTGACCACTCCTTCTTGGTGTTGCATTTGCTCTGTCAGTCAGTGTATTATTCATAAATTAGAAGTAACAGACATGAAAGTAGCGAGAACATTTGCTGGTACAATCAGGTGGAATCAATGGCAGGAGGATACTTGGAATGAGGAAATAAGTGGTTCGTTAGGATGGAACACGATGGATGAACCTGTACGCATAAACCGGCTTCGGTGGTGGGGTCATGTGATGCGAATGGATGAGGATAGGTTACCTAGGAGAATGGCGGGCTCAGTTTTGGAGGGTAATAGAAGTTGAGGAAGACTAAGACGACGATGTTTAGACTCAGTTTCTAACTATTTAAAAATAAGAGGTATTGAACTAAATGAGGCCACAGCACTAGCTGCAAATGAGGATTGTGGCGACATATAGTAAATTCACAGAAGCCTGCAAAGACTGAACGCTGAAAGGCATAACAGTCTATAATGACGATGCATGTTATTATTATTGTTAATACTATTATTATTATTATTATCATTATTATTATTATTATTATTATTTATGTAAGCTTGGTTGGATCATCCTATTCACTGTTTCAGTATTTTTTCCCGGAGTAAGATTGTTTCCTTTCTGAGTCCGATTTCATACTATTCCAACACCACTGGTCTTTTGATCAATAAATATTCACATTATCCACAGGTACTAACCGTGTCCTGGATATCATTATTATTTCGTATTGCCCTAACATCAACAACTTAATACTACCCTACAACCGTAAACGAGGTGACTAACAATGAAAGCTACATTTTGATCATTTTGTTATAAGAGATTTATGTAAAAAAAACTTCATTACTTAACAGATTGTAACATGGAAATTATGTACAACGAAAAGGGACATTGCATTTAAATATTTCTACAAACTTAGACATTCCACAGTTCCTTTTGCGGACAATCGGTAATAATAATTCCAGGCAGTTGATTTCTTTTAAATCGCGTCTCTATAATCCGTAAAATTAGTTAGTGGGACGTAATACAATTATTATTGTTATTATTATTAGGATATTTCTACAATTGGCTTTATGTCGTACCAACGCAGATGGTGACGAAGGGATTGGAAAGGCCTAGGATTGGGGAGGAAGCGGTCGTGGCCTTAATTAAGGTACAGTCCAAGCGCTTGCCTAGTGTGAAAATGGGAAAAAATGGAAAACCATCTTCAGGGCTCATGACAGTGGGGTTTGAACCCGCTATCTCCCGGATACAAGCTCACAGCCGCCCGCATCTCACCGCACGGCCAACTCGCCCGGTATTATTATTATTATTATTATTATTATTATTATTATTATTATTTTTATTGTTGTTACCTGGTTACGCGTGGAGCAGAAAGGGGTTAATGGAGGTGCCAGGGTGAATGGATCTATCTACAATATCAAAATCAATTTAACTTGAACTGAAGGTTATATTTTTTCAGAAAACGACAACTTAACAATTTTTACTTGGTGAACATAAAACATATCAGGTACAAAGTACTCTTGAAACAAGATTAGGAAAGTCCGAGATTAGTGACTTTTACAGATCCTGGCCTTCAAGCCCGTAATTTTACAATTTCCAGAGCTCCCAGCTCAAATTTACAATTTGAAAATGAGAACAAATTTAGTCAAGGTCAGAAATCCCCTAATTCAAAAAGCACTTGCTCATAAAATTACAATATCTAGCCTCCCAGAGGCACACATTACAGTTACAAAACTTGAAAAAGAGCTAACAGGCTCTCAGGTTTCCAAGCATACTCAAGGCAACATTGTATGAAAAGTGACAAACTCTGGCCTTTCAAGGCACCATTTACAACTCGAAATATTATCAACAGATGTATCTCGTACCCAACCTACAGGGCCTTAGAGAAAAGGAACAGGTTAAGTAAACGGCCCGATATACAAACTGAATGGAGGCGTACCCTGCGCTCCAGATAATGAAACCTTAAAATCCTAAAGGGCTCTACGCCGATGACGCAGGGGCTATTCCCAAACTATTGAGGAGACTCACATAGAAACTACTTTAACACCTTACAGAAGGAAAAACAGTTTCAAAACGTAGTCACCTCAAACCAAGATGAAGGGGAGCTCGAAAGGGTACATCGCTCTCTATCCCCGATTGATTTTATGAAATTTTTACATTAGCCGGAAGAAAGTTACCTTTTTAGAAACGTAGGTTACATAGTTAAAGATTCGGACCTTCCCCTTGGAATAATTTGCGCCTACAGCAAGAAAGATGGAATTATGTGGCCATTACCTTATAGATGTTCTGCTGCCCACGAAAGAGACCGCCCGCCTCCTGATAAACACACACACTCAGATAGACGTCGATCAATTGGCCAAGAAACGAGAAAAGCCGCAGTTTATAAACCCTCGGGGCAGGTTCGAGATCATTCAAGACTAAACCAGCCACACCCTCTCGATTTAATTGGTTGAGTTCAAAAGTAACACTCAGTATCGAACAAGAAGCCTGTGTTAGGTTGAAAATTAATTACAGAAATTAGTGATTGGCCAGATTCGAAACTGGCGGAAAGAAAAAGGAAATATTGCCAACCCAAAAATCAATGAACATCAATCAGCTACAAAAACCTACAAATAAGAAACCTCCTTAAATTATAAGTTCTTTCACTTTGCACCAGGTTGCATGATCATAGTTCTTTGTTAGTGTCATCTGTGGCGAAATGTCCAAACTTCTTGATGTATAGCAAACAAAACTAGGAGAAATTCAGTCAGTTTAAGAAACTTCACAATAACAAACTTACTCAATATTTTAGTTCTAAGTTGGTGTAGTTTCAGTTTCACTGTTTTTACCAATAGAGGAGTTCATTTAGGCGCTAATTTTGAATGCGCGGCGTTTAGGTGTACCTCCCGGTACAGACCTCCCCGCCCTCCCCCCAAATATCCTTCCTTGGGGTGACACAGAAGAATTTTGAGAAAACATTTTCAGTTGAAGAGGAAAACACTTTTCTAATTGTTTTGAAGTTGAAAGGTAGAAACTTGTTAAACTCCAGCGTTAGAGTGTCCTTGTTGTTATAGAATATTAAATACATGTTGATAGGTTTGACGTCAAGACCGGCCTCCGCTGCCGGTACCCCGCAGAGATCGCCCGGACGCCTCGAATACTCTCAGGTACACCTCTCCCGCTATTATGAGAGGGGTAGTCGTGGTGATGGTCGCCGCAGATTAGATGTTTATGTACAGTCCCCAGATGAGTTGGCGGTAGGGTCGCCGGACAACAGCCTTTGCCGGGAGATGGACTACGGCGCGCCGTTCATAAGGATGCCTTACTAGAGCGAAGTGGACCCTTTCTTCTCTCTTGTATACCTCACAAGATGTTACATTACGGCGGCAGACAGCTGAGGGGGCACTGAAACAGTAAGTTCTAGGCGACAGAAAAGTGTTGTTGGAGACTTGAAAGTACGATCTTTATTTGAGAGGCAGAGGTGCGGGCAGCGTGGAAAGTGCTTGTGTGCCAATAGTGCGTAAATTTACGAGACGGGGGTTTGGTAATGGCCACTAAGTAATTGACAGCAGGAAAACCAGGGGGGACGATCGTACATACAGATGATATACCACATTAAAAAACGTAATCGAGGCAGAAGGCCTCGAATAATAATAATAATAACATACAGTATATAACCTTCAAACTTCTGCTAAATTTAGCGGATAAAGTTAACAATGACATTACACAGGCTTCACCTGGGAGAGGTGCACTCTAAAGATCCTCTCTGTGGCTGGATTGCTTACTAACAAGGTAACTGGTGTCAAAAAATCTAAAATAATGCACGACCCTTGAAATCTGGGGGCAAGATTGCCCGCGGGAACAAAGTTTCTAACCATGACTTGATCTCCGACTTTTAAATTGGTGGGCCTTCGTCCACGATCATATATTTCCCTAACCTTTTAATGACAAACCTTCAGGTTGTGCTTAGCCTTCTACCGTAGATCTCTAATATTATCGGGATCTATTGTCTCTGGCAAAACATCATTAAGTGACCAAAGGTTAGAGAGCGGCATGTTAGGGACAAATTTATACATAAGAGAAGCTGGAGTAAACTTATGGGACTCATGAACCGCCGAATTTAAAGCAAAAAACCAAACAATGCAGGGACGTATCCACCTGGAATGATCTTCATGATGAAACGCGATGAGAGCCGATCGGAGATTACTATTGACCCGCTCAGCCAGAGATGGTTGAGGATAATACCCCGAAGTAGTTACATGTGATATAGACAGATCAAAACAGAATTTACGGAAAAGGTTGGATGTAAAGGCTTTAGCATTATCAGAAACTATGTATTAACAGGGACCAAAAGAAGCAAATATGGTATTTAAATAAGAAATGGTGGACTGAGCGGTTGCCAGCTTAGTCGGAAATAGCCAGGAAAATCTTGTGAAACCATCTACACACACTAGAAGGAATTTATTGGCGTTCCCCATTGATTGGGAGAAGGGTCCGACGTAGTCTATATAGAGGCGCTCCATGGGGCGCGACGCTTGATGGGAAGATAATAGACCTAGCTTATTGGACAAGGTGGGCTTACTAAGCAAGCAAGGTTTACAAGCTTTTACCAATTCTCGAATTTCGCCATCCATACCTTTCCAAATGAACCTCTCTCGGATCTTTCCCGAGTTTTGAAGATGCCTAAATGCCCCCCTAATGGGGTATCATGATAGTACTTGAAGATCATAGGCACAAGAACAGCTGGAACCACAACTTTCATCTTTTGATCATGCCTCGACGGGCAACATAAAACCCCGTTCCTCAACACATAAGGGACGACATGTTCCCCACAAGAAAGGGTTCAATAATAGGGGCCAGCACAGGATCTTCACCTTGATATTTTTCAATACCCCTAAACAACATGGGGGCATCAGTTAGAATGACATTAATACCCGAAGGCACGGGCGTGGGAAGAGAAGGACTATCTTCCTGTTGGGTGGTCTCCACATCCTGAGAAAACATGCGGCTTAGTCCATCCGCAACAACATTTTCGGATCCTCTGATACGCCTCACATCAAAATAGAAGGCAGAAATCCTGATGGCCCAACGGGCTATATGACCAATACGACGCGGCCTAGCTAATACCAAACTTAAAGCTTGATTATCTGTTTCCAGGTCGAAGTTGGTGTGTTCCAGATGTAGTCGGAACTTCTCTAGTGCAAATACAACAGCCAAACCCTCAAGTTCATAGATAGAATATTTGGCCTCTTGGGCCGATAATGTCCTAAACGCATAGGCGATGGGGCGCCTTCCGAGTTCAGTTTCCTGAAGAAGCACAGCAGCCACCCTTGATGATGAGGCGTCGGTTTTAACGATGAATTTCTTCGACAAATCAGGCATAGCAAAGACAGGTGCGTTGCAAAGAGGTAATTTCAGATCTTCAAAAGCGGCTTGTTGAGACGTTCCCCACTCAAATTTGACGCCTTTCCTACTGAGTAAGTTCAAGGACGCCGCTCTGTTGGCGAAGTTAGGAATAAATTTTCTGAATAAATTCACCATGCTTATGAACCTGACAATACCTTTGATGTTCTTCGAGGGTTTGAAATCACGTATGGCTTATGTTCTGGAATGATCGATAGAAACCCAATCGGGCGACACAATATGCCCTATTAATGACATGGAAGGTTTAGGGAAAGCTACCTTAGATAACTTCACAGTCAACCCAGCCTTACGAAGGCGATTGAATACTTCCTTCAGATGATCTAGGTGTTTTTCAAAGGTCTCAGAAAATACGACGACATCATGAAGATAATGATACAAGTATTCAAATTTGATGTCGGAGAAGACCCTATCTAGCAGTCTAGTGAGCACAGCTGCCCCCGTGGGGAGCCAGAAAGGCACGCGGTTGTACTCATACAAGTTCCAATCCGTGGCGAAAGCTGTTAGATGTATCGATTCTTCAGCTAGAGGGATCTGATTGTACGCCTGATTGAGGTCAAGGATGGTAAAGGACTTAGCTTTCCGAAACCATGAAAACCAAGATTGAAGGTCGGGAAGAGGCACAGATTGTAACACCACCTTCCGATTTAAAGCCCTATAGTCAATCACAGGCCTGAAGCCACATTGGGGTTTCGGCATAAGAAAAATGGGCGATGAATACGCCGACTTAGAAGGTCGAATAATACCATCTTTTAGCATTTGATCGATGATCTCTCTGACAGCCTTCATTTTAGGTGGAGACAGCCTGTATGGTGGAAATCTAACTGGGATCGAATCCGTAACCGTAGTCTTGTATTCAATAAGTTCAGTAACACCATGAGTATCGGAAAATACATCTGGAAACGACTGACACAATTTACGAATACTATCAGCCCGCTCTTCAGGTAGATGACTAAGGTCTAACAACATCTCATCCTGGGTAGGTGAGACAGATGAACATGACACAGAATTACATTTTAGCAAAGGAATTTTACAATTATTAGCAAATTTTAAGGTGCACGACTTGCTCTGAATGACGAGCACCAGACCAGAGGAAGACATGAAATCCGCTCCCAGTATTACGGGGCAAGACAAGTGTTTAGCCACAAACAATTTTACTTTCCAGGTGAATTTAGAAATACGTATTTTAGCAAGGATGAAATCTAAAATTTCTAATGGAGAGGAATTAGCCGAAACGCATTGGACCGAAGACGAACAATAATCAGAAAATTTACAAACAGTCTTTAATTTAGAATACCATTCAGCCGAAATTAGAGAACAAACACTCCCAGAGTCTAATAGAGCCGTGACCGCTTCATTATTCAGTTCAACTTTAAGAAATGGTATAGCTGTGGGGGGTCTCCGCCGAAATTCTGTGGCATTCTTTAGGGCATTCAAATGCTGGATTAGAAGAACTTTTTCCCTTACCCGAGCTTTCGGTGGGTTTGACAGGGGCTGAGCCTTGAGAAGATGGACCTGCGACTCAGCCGATGACACCAGTCATTTTCCATTATTGGAGATCGCGGAGGTTGCACCAGAAGTTGAGCTGAAGGGGTTGCTATTGGCATTAGGGAAATTTTTAGCGAGGTGGGTAAACGAACTACATTTGAAACATCCTTGTGATGACCCTGCTCCATTCTTCGTCCCACTCGATTTTATCACTGGGCACTTGTTACGTAGATGTTCTGTAGACCCGCAAGCAAAGCACTTACGGGTGGTGAAAGTTCGGCGAGGTGAAGGCCGAAAATTATTAGAAGACGGCGGGGGTTCCTTAGCGACTAGTGAGGTGTCGGCATACCTAACTCCTTCGGCTGAGAACGCCACAGCCTCTAATTCTGAAAAGCTCTGAGGACGCGACGCGAAACACAAATACGACCTGTAGAGCGGGGAAGTCCCTTCAACAATCGTCTGCACGATTTGATCTTCAGAGAAATGAAGAGCGAAAACCCTGGTGTAAAACTTAATATCTTGGATGAAGTCTGCCAGATTTTCATCCAGTCGCTGGACTCTGAAATAGTACTTTTGGATTAAGGAAGACATTGCTCGAGCCGGAATGAAGTTAGCCAGCAGATGGGCGGGGAAGTCTTTTTTTGGAAGATTGCTCAGCTATGACTTTAACTGTCTTGTCCAAGAGGACACCTACAGTATAGTGTAAGGGTAAATAATTTGAAGAATTTGGGAATGAGAGAGCGAAAACACTAGAGCGTGATCTTGAAATTCAACAATGAACCGGAGAAGAGAATTTACCTCGTTAGTAGAATTTACAGAAATCTTTGAAATCCCCGTAAGTAACATAGCCAGAGGATGAGCCAAACTACTAAATCCAGGTGACATAATAGGTAACGGCCTAGAGGGTTGAGAAGATTCTACCACAGCATTATTTAAAAATAAAGGTGGAATTGGTGTACGACGATCAGACTCATTCTCTAATGGGGCAGAAGATTGTTGAGTTGCCACTGATTTCCTACTTTCTACACCTTTGGACGAATCGTCCTCGGCAGACAACTTGATTAAAGGGGCTTTGTTCGGATTTGGGAGCAGCTGCCCCAGTCAACAATTGACTAACTTTATTTGACATTCCTGAAACGTGTTCGACAAGGTTACTAGCCTCCTTAGCATGATCTTTTAGTTTGAGAGACAATAGGTCCCTAACCCTGTGATAAAAATGGAACAGTCTAGCCTGCACTCTTTTAAGTTGATTAGGAGATGGATCGCTTACTTTAAGAAAACTTACTACAGATGCTAGCTCGGTGGTGTTGTCGGTGATAGTGGCGAGAGCCTCATCAATTTCCTTCTCCTCCAAAGTTGGGATACAAATGGGTAATTCTAATGAGTCTTTAAGTTTGGTGGTATCTGCCGCAATCGTGCCTCCAGACTGAACGTTTCTGATTATTAATTCATAAGTTAATTCCTCCTTTCACAAGTAGCCGGGATGGAGGACTTCACGAGAGCCAGGCATCATGATAGAAAATTTCCAAATTGAGAAAAAAATTTCCAGCGACTTGAGAAAATTCTTAGAGTTCGATGCGGATTCTATGTTTAGCCGTCAAAAAGGGCTTAATCGAGACCCATTCAACCACACTCTGCTACCACTTGTTACGGAGTTACCCGTGGAGCAGAAAGAGGTTAAAGAAGGTGCCGGAGTAAATGGGTCTATCTACAATATCAAAACCAATTTAACTTGATCAGAAGGTTATAATTTTTCAGAAAACAACAACTTAACAATTTTCACTTGGTGAACATAAAACATATCAGGTACAAAGTACTCTTGAAACAAGATTAAGAAAGTCCGAGATTAGTGACTTTTACAGATCCTGGGCTTCAAGCCAGTAATTTTACAATTTCCTGAGCTCCCAGCTCAAATTTACAATTTAAAAATGAGAAAAAATTTAGTCAAGGGCAGAAATCCCCTAATTCAAAGACCACTTGCTCATAAAATTACAATATCTAGCCTCTCAGAGGCACACTTTTCAGTTACAAAAGTTAAAAAAGGAGCTAACAGGCTCTCAGTTTCCAAGCCTACTCAAGGTAACATTGCATGAAAAGTGACAAACTCCGGCCCTTAAAGGCACCATTTACAACTTGAAGTATTGTCAACAGAGGCATCTCGTACCCAACCTACAGGGCCTTAGAGAAGAGGAACAGGTTAAGTAAACGGCCCGAAACCCAAACTGAATGGAGGCGAACCCTGAGCTCCAGATAAAGAAACCTTAAAATCCTAAAGGGCTCTTGGCCGATGAAGCAGGGTCTATTCCCATACTACTGACGTGGCTCGTATAGAAATTACTTTAACACCTTACAGAAGGGAAAACAGTTACAAAACGTAGTCACCTCAAACCAAGATGAAGGGAGCTCGAGAGGGTACATCGCTCTCTATCCCCGATTTACAGTTAAAGATTTTATGAAATTTTTCCATTAGCCGGAAGAAAGTTACCTTTTAGAAACGTAGGTTACATAGTTTTTTTTGGCTAGGGGCTTTACGTCGCGCCGACACAGATAGGTCTTATGGCGACGATGGGATAGGAAAGGCCTAGGAGTTGGAAGGAAGCGGCCGTGGCCTTAATTAAGGTACAGCCCCAGCATTTGCCTGGTGTGAAAATGGGAAACCACGGAAAACCATTTTCAGGTCTGCCGATAGTGGGATTCGAACCTACTATCTCCCGGATGCAAGCTCACAGCCGCGCGCCTCTACGCGCACGGCCAACTAGCCCGGTGGTTACATAGTTAAATATTCGGACCTTCCCCTTGGAAAAATTTGCGGATACAACAAGAAAGATGGAATTATGTGGCCATTACCTTATAGATGTTCCCCTGCCGCCGAAAAGGCCCGCCTCCTGCTAAACACACACACACACTCTCTCAGATAGACGTCAATCAATTGGCCATGAAACGAGAAAAGCCGCAGTTTATAAACCCTCAGGGAAGGTTTGAGATCATTCAAGACTAAACCAGCCACACCCACTCAATTTAATTGGTTGAGTTCAAAAGTAACATTCAGAATCGAACAAGAAGCTTGTGATAGGTTGAAAATTAATTACAGAAATAGTGATTGGCATGCTTTTGCTGGCAGGACCTAGTATTTACAGTGTACTCTGTCTTCTGGTATAGGCTAGAGCAATTTTGTTACTTTCATAGAACTGTTTCTGTCTTATCCTTGGCTTTGACAATATGAAAGTGACTGAGGTATGAGCGATGCTAGTAATGCCAATCCTTATGCAGCCAGTCCCTGCTATGAATGGTGTGAAAATGTTGCTCATAGGCTCGGTTGGTGTATGCATTTCAGTGGGCTTGGCAGACTGATATGTAATAGCAAATCTGGCTCGGCGAGGAAAGCAACGGGAAACTACCTCACTCCTCATTTCCCTAGGACGCCTCTTCAATGATGCCTAGGCCATCTATGACAGCTGATGGCAGAGCTGTTGAAGATCCCACCAGCGGAATCGCTGACGGACTGAACATACATAGATTCAAAACTGCCGGAAAGAAAAAGGAAATATTGCCAACCCAAAAATAAATGAACATCAATCAGTTACAAAAACCTAGAAATACAAAACTTCTTTAAATTATAAGTTCTTTCACTTTGCACCAGGGTGCATGATCATGGTTTTATGGTAGTGTCATCTGAGGAGAAATGTCCAAACTCCTTGATGTATAGCAAACAAAACTAGGAAAAATTCAGTCAGTTTAGTAAACTTCACAATAACAAAATTATTCAATATTTTAGTGGTGAAATCTTCTGATTAAAGTTCCAAGTTGGTGTAGTTTCAGCTTCACTGTTTTACCAATAGAAGAGTTCATTTAGGCGTTAATTTTGAATGCGCGGCGTTGAGGTGTACCTCCCGGTACAATTATTATTACCTGTAAACTGATGTGTACGTCGTTGGATACCGTGTGTAAAGGCAACGTGTACTTAAATTCCATTGTGTGTCACTGCAGTGTGTGTAATTATTAAGGAGTATGGCGTACCTTAGTTTAAGTGCGTACTTTTCAAATCAAATCAAAATCAGTTTGTTTGCAAATGAATTGTCTGCCCCGGTGGAAAATGGTACACAGAAATACATTATTATCAAGCACTAAATTTTAAATTAACAAGGGAAGAAGACATTTAACTAAAATACAGTACCGTATTATACAATTTACTCTTACCATTTTTCTATTAAATTCACAGCTGATTCTTAATAAACGTACATTATTTAGAAAATTCTACTCATAATATCTTCTGTACTTATAAACATCATCAGCTCGTACAGAGTATGTGGAATTACTTCAAAAAAAAGTGCTAGAAGAATAAAATTTACGTTGCATTTTATTTGACCACTTTGGTACCTAACAAGCAGTTAACATATTTATTAAACCTGCAATTACACGCATGTAATTGGTGAAAGTAGTTTATCATGTTCCGCAAATAAATTTTAATGCCAATAGGCATTGTAATATAATGGAAACTTTGAAAGACGTTCGTTGGTTCTACTGTCTAATAGGTTTTTACAAATCTGCAGCGATATTGGTTGTGGATATTTCAATGAAGATTGAATACCTGGTAGTATTTGATTGATGTATATACACAGAAAACAATTTGAGGAGAAACTTTAAACACTAGATCAAGAATGTTTTACTGGGGTTTAACGTGAGTATTGTTCTAAACGTGTGCCTAAGTTGAAATATTCTACTTTAATATTTAGCTTATAAATGTATCTTTCTTTGAAAGTTTAAGGCTGAGAAATACCGTAATTTTTAATACTGGTTACCGTGAAACATATTTCCTTTCCAGATTATTACCTCTATATCTTGTAAGGATCACTTGTCCAGGAGTATATATTTTCATTACAATTGATTTAGTAGTTCTGATGGTAGGATCATAATATTGGAACAAGTGCAATCTGATATGTAGGTCAGTAAGTGCCAACTTAAAGAAAGATAGTCTTGAAAAAAATTCTACTCTGTGAGTGAAAAGACACTAGAGAGACCTCGGAAACCCTTCTTCTCACATACCCCAGTTGTAACTCAGCAAGTGCCTTAAACGTCCAAAGTAGGTCACAATGTGAAATGAGATTAGAGTGAGTTCAAAGTTTGAAATTCTCTAGTAGCTGGTGAAGGGAAATAATGTTAATTTAATTTCTTTAACTCGTTTGAGATACGTGCTACATTCTGGAACATTGTAGTCTTCGTGAACACGTCTCAATACCCATGAGATCAATGCCATGTCCCAGTGTCCTAATTGCCGCTTGGAATATAAACTGGGGAAGCAGAGGTGGCGATGAAAAATAAAAGGAAGTCAACAGTCACAGAGGATTAAACATGAGATGCTTCATATTTCTCATGAAAATGTACGGTATAGGGCTATTCCTATATGATGGAACAGATGATACTGATGCGAGGTGACGAATTCAGTGTTACAACTAGATTCATTAGTGTATCCGAAGATTGATAGAGAAGCTTCGCTTTCTCCTTCAATTTTCACACACGCTGTTGGAGTCACATGTGAGATCTATGTCGCACTAAAATATTCGGTCCGGTGCTCTCCTATTACTATATCGAGGTAGAGAAATGTATTTAACTATTGCGCATTTCTATGCCCGTTGGTAGTGTTGTGTGTTAATGTATATATACAGACACAAATAAATACACGACGCCTTAATTTTATCATTCAGCCAATGTGATGGAAAACCATGAATAACTAGCAACAAGACTTAATTAAATCAAATATTAGATTAATCAGGTAAATGCTTTCTGAATTCAGTGAAAAGAGTTCAAAAGCACATTGTCGCTGGCGTTCCAGGTTTGAGTTTACATTTCACGAACCATCAGGTCACTGTGGTTCCAGTATAGCGTATTCTGTCGTTGCTACATGCTCTACCTATCCCTAGTCATGACTGACATAATAATTTCTAGGCATCTTGATGATGGTGTCATTGCATCCGAACTTACGACCAGGCACTGTTGCGTAGGTCAGGGAACTCAGTCCCTGTAAATCATGGGATACTAGAATGTTAAGTTTTGTTGCACAATTTCAATCTTAACTTGAAGTTATTCGGATTGCACACATTATTACAAGTGAGATGACATATCAGGTAATAATAATAATAATAATAATAATAATAATAATAATAATAATAATAATATTAATAATAATAATAATCATCATCATCATCATCATCATTATCAGCATCATCACCAAAATAACTGGGAGTTAATTGTCTTCGTGGCTATTATACTATACTATCCATGAATCGGATAGTGGTGTATTAATGAAGGATTAACAATATGCGCTTATTATTATTTACGATAAAGCACGGAATGACTAAGATTGTAGCCAGGGTTTTAATTCGGTAATGATATTATGGTTTAAAATGCAACTACTTCTCAAAAAGTTTTTAATATTTAGGAGCTCTCAGTATTGAATAATATCCTGATAACCTATGTGCCGTATATTGTTTATATTCTCGGCGTGGATTGGTTTGTGTCACATTCTTCCTCTTTTTGTGTTATGAAGGAGCCCATTCTTTTCCGTATCGACTTATTTAATGTAAGAATTTTTTGTTTTTACAGGACTACACTATAACATACCGGTAAAACAAATACATACTCCTTTATTTTTAACAGGTATATTATTGTGTTATATGTATTATGATCACTGTTCTGTACAAACTGAAAAGCCTGAAAATTACGTTCTCCCTCTTAATATTCCTTCCTTTTACTTCAGCATTTTGCCGATATTATGTTCTCGTTCGATCCTGGCTCAGTCCAGTGGTATTTGAAGTTGTTCAAATACATCAACCTCATACTGGTAGATTAACTGGTACGTAAAAGATATCATGCGATGTGAAATTCCGGGACTTCGGCGTCTCCAAAGCCATAGATATATATTTAATGCGACGTAAAAACGATAAAATTATTATATTACGCTCTTTGTTATATCATTCCGTGATGCACAGTTCGTCGTAGCTCGAAGTATTATACAGTCAATTAAACCGCTATAGAAATTCATAACGTCCCCGACTAAGGAAGTAGAAAGGAATGGTTGATGGAGTGAGGGAATGAACGAATGTTAAATGATGTATTCGGAGGCAGTTCTCCTGTCAAGCTCCAAATATTTCTCCTATATACATCTAGTGTACGACAACATGGTGACGCAGGTATTTTAATGAGCAAGACGAGACGAAATAAAACCAGGGCAAGTCTAGGTCGAGCTGGAGAGGCTGGAGAAGGTGAAGTGGACATGCACACTATAAACTGCCCCTTGGTGTCCGTAGCAGCAGCAGTTCGATAGAGATCGATAGATCGACCTGCTAGAAGGGAGGGGCCGTTACGGCGCTTGAGTGGCCATCAAGGCAGGACGACACTCAAGAAGTTCAACTGTTCCTCCCGGAGAAGAAATGGCAGAACCTGGTCAGTATTTTCTTAACATTGAAATCTTGGTAGCTTACGATAACGCTTTCTACTTTGAGACATATAACACCAAACATCTCATAATCCTGCCTATTTAAACTTATTTTTCTGTACTATGTCTCTCGTCACTCTCCGGCAAGGTGCTTGTATGTGGTTGGAAAGGAATATACTTCGTACCTGAGGAATACGGGGACACGAACTTACATACCACAAGCCCAACCAACTTTGAATTGTGAATGTACCGAAAAATTTCATTTCATATTTCCACAGGTTTAATTATGTTTAACTCTATATAATAATTTCCACTGTGAACTGTAAGCACAGGAGCATGTTAAGTGCTGCGTTAAATGTAGCGCTTAACCATCTGTCATTTGTCGTTAGACTTTCTTCCCGAGATACTATCAACGTTTCTTTGTCCGATTTCCTCCCATTAGAAGAATTATGAAAAGGAAGTACTGGGTTCTATGGCTTGAAATTCATCATTGGACGCCAAGTACACGAGTTTTGGAATGAGTTAACTTGTCATTTCTCATTCCCACTCACCATTACAACATTTTTCTTTAGGTGGTCCTTACTGTAAAGGGGCTGCCTGGTCGAGGCGGTAAAGGCGTACTCGGTTCGCCCGGAAGGACGCGGGTTCGAATCCCCGTCAGGAAGTCGTAAAATTTAAGAAACGAGATTTCAACTTCCGGAGGTGCATATGGCCCTGAGGTTCACTCAGCCTACACCAAACATGAGTACCAGGTTAATTCCTGCGGGCAAAGGCGGCCGGGCGTAGAGCTAACCACTCTACCCCATCACGTGCCGCGGTTAACAATGGTGGAAGCCTTTACCTTCCACTCATCCAAGGGCCTTGATGGCCTGTACGGAGGTGACTTTGACTTTGTCTTTGGACCTTATTTTAAACACAATTTCGCTACTTTTTATTTTTAACAGGTTCCTTTGAAGTAATGAATATTAATTTCCAGAAATAGAACGATGTTTAAAATTTATTTTGTACTTAATGAACTAACGAATTGCGACAGTTGTTACAGGTTGGCTGCAGTTCAGAACAGCTTGTGGCACACTGCAATCTTTCAATACAAACTTACTTAATCAAATTCAGGTGCAGTTCTACTGTGTTCGTTCAACCAGCTTGCCTTGTAGGGAATAATTTTTACCACATACTTCTGTCTTACCTGTAACTTACCCTGTTCTATAAATTTTGGTCTGGCTCAGCGGAGAAGCTGCATGGAACATTCGGTGAAAAGTGGATCTAAATAACTAACTAAAATTATCTTAAATCGAATAGGACATGATCAAGACTACAGTTTTAGTAAATGAGAAGTCGATAAATAAAAGGTGCAACCAATTTAATAACAAAAACGCATGAGAAATATGGTAACCATGAAAATAAAATAAAAAACCAAACAAGATTACAAATTTACATAACAAAACTCGACGTCACGAGAGTGAGTCGCAATATGGGTTTCGTACCCAAGTCAAAATATCCTAAGCGGAGAATTACGGTGGGATCATAATTTTACGCGGAATATTCAGGTGAGTTAATCTACGGATGGTACGAAACCGCAAATTAACTGTATACTGCAACTGACATAAAATAATAGACTCGCATTTCTCGCCGAAAGTTTACAAATAAAACTCTGATCAAGGCGGTAAACATATACATAAAAACACTGTCTTGGGACTGACACATTTCCGCCAAAAATGCACTGAATTTACCATCACGGGATCCGCCCGGACAAGCTGAATAGTTCAAAAACCCCGCAACCAAAAATCTAGCTCTTGCTGCGCTCACGTCAAAAAACGCTGCACATAAATAACAAAATGACAAAATAGAGTACACACACAAACAAAATACAATGCACTGAAAACCCCTTCTGAAAGAGGAAACACCAAAGTACACTTGATATCGTCGCCTGATATCCAGGTCGCACAGTCGGGATATCATCAGTCGTGTCCTGCCCACATGGCAAGTCTGGGACGCCAAGGTTAGAATTACCAGCTGAGCGGAGAAAGTCAACGAGCGGCGGAAATGGACCATTAACTGCAGGCAGACCTCCCCTCGCCTTGGTTGTAACATAACGGTACTATTTGTACACTCAACTACAATGCCATGGGTCGCTGACACTGAGAATCCCTGCATTCCATACAAATACATGTCCTTGTGGCTTAAAGAAGCAAGCTTCCACTGCCCCCACGGCAGAAAAGCGACACAAATAAGGGCATTCTAATGTTTGCGCCATAATAACGCCAATTCAGGGCGCAGATCATCTTATATCTCGAATATACAGGTTCGAATCTCGCCTCATTCTTAGCTAATTCATTACTATCTCGTGGCGGTAGTACACAAATATCGGCTACGGATCAATCAATCAATCAATGCTGATCTGCATTTAGGGCAGGTGGCGGATTCCCTATCTGTTGTTTTCCTAGCTCTTTCTTAAATGATTTCAATGACATTGGAAATTTATTGAGCATCTCCCTTGGTAAGTTATTCGAATCTCTAACTCCCCTTCCTATAAATGAATATTAGATCCAATTTATCCTCTTGTATTCCGACTTTATCTTCACATTGTGATCTTTCCTACTTTTAAAGACGCCACTCAAACTTATTCGTCTACTAAAGTCGTTCCACGCCATTTCTCCGCTGACAGCTCGGAACATACCACTCAGTCGAGCAGCTCGCCTCCTTTCTCCCAGTTCTTCCCAGCCCAAACTTTGCAACATTTTTGTAACGCTACTCTTTTGTCGGAAATCACCCAGAACAATTCGAGCTGTTTTTCTTTGGATTTTTTCCAGTTCTTGAGTCAAGTAATCCTGGTGAGGGTCCCATTCACTGGAACCATACCCTAGTTGGGGTCTTACCAGATACTTATATGCCCTCTCCTTTACATCCTTACTATAACCCCTAAACACCCTCATAACCATGTGCAGAAATTTGTATCCTTTATTTACAATCCCATTTTTGTGATTACCCAAATGAAATCTTTCCTTATATTAACTTACAATGATTCCAAAAAGGAACTTTCACCCCATCAACGAGGTAAGTAAAACTCAGAGGACTTTTCCTATTTGTGAAACTCACAACCTGACATTTAACCCCGTTTATCATCATACCATTGCCTACTGTCCATCTCACAACATTATCGAGGTCATTTGGAATAGGTCTGTTCCATTATAAATCTGAAAGATCCTTGCTCATCACAACGGTGGAACATATATCACTGGTCTGGCTCCAAGCTGAAAAACATGCCCCATGCAATCTCGTGCACATCCTAACCTTAATCCTGGATGAGTAAGGTGGGGTGCAGGCACACCAAAGAGCATTTTTATTCAGGGATGTTTTGAAGTTGGTAGCATTGAATTTTTTGTCAATCCCTGACTTTGTTTGTCTCTCTAGCAGGTAGTCAGTGCCACTGTGACCTTCGGTCTGCGTGCCTATCAGTGTTTTGGTCTCTGATCCAGGGGTATCTTCTCACCCCACCTTACTCAAAATGATACATTCTCTTGTGCAATGTCACTGAACTGTTTATCATTTCTGGTCTATATATATACATTACACATATGTAACCATTTATGATTGAATTGTGTACGACACAACAAGGCAGTGATGACGAACATTTGTAAAAAGAAACACACTGCTGAATGTAGCTTGTCTAAATGGCTTCATCATCCTTCGCCATAACTTAACATTATCAGGTCAAAGTTCAACAAATTTAGACGCGCTTTTATAAACATTAGGAGAGTAGTTGATTGCTCCATGGACGGAGAAACAACTTCCCATTAAAACTATTCCTATATATATCAAGAGCAGCTAGGCAAGGAAGTTCCAATCAGAGCTCACACTCAAAGGCCTTCTGGGTCTCAAGGGAGGTGCTATGCCTGTCCGAGATGTAAAGAATGCAAAACCAAAGTGTGGTGTTTGCAATAGACCGGTATGTCAAGAACACAAAGTGGTCACCTACAATAGGTGCATTGGCTGCATAATTGCAGAAGTAAGGATAGGTAGAAGAAAATTACCAGGAATTTGAATTAAGTTAGCAAGCATAATGCCCAGTCATATTAATTTTAGCGAAAAATGTAAGTTTATGTATGTGGGGCGTACTATATTATTTTACACTTTACATTTTGTACGTCCGGGCATGGTTCACAACTCATTGTTAAAGGTAGTGACGTGTATGTGGTGTCTTTATGTACTGCATACAATTTTTAAAGAACATAAATTCCCTTGCATAAAATTGATAATATAATGTTAGCTTAGTACTTTCAATATATGAAAGGAAAGTCAAAATGTTTCGGCTCATTACATTTAAACTACAGTGCGTGGGGTTAGCACTCATAGTGCTGTGACAAAAACACCTTACTCATCCAGGGTTAATTACATGGTATTAGGTCCCATATTTCCAGCACGAACACTAGAGGTGATCTTACCTCCGAATTTAACTAACGACAATGACATCACTAGAATTGGCACCCAAAAAATGTCGCCAAAGAATCTAAATAGAACAAAACACATAATAAGCTCTAAACAAACACTACCCTCATACCTTCTTAAACAAAGCTAATAAAACACAGGAGCGTATCGTCAGCCCCAAGTTAAATTAATTAAAGTAACGAGAAATGATTATGCTTAAGGCATAGAAGATACATAATGAAATATGTACAAGATTTATGAATAGAAAAGGAAAGGGCATTAGACAAGCCTATATTATATGTGATACCGATTTCCTCCCACTAGAAGAATTATGAAAGGAAGTACTGGGTTCTATGTGTTGAAATCCGTCATTGGTCGCCACGTACACAAGTTCTGGAATGAGTTAATTTGTCATTTCTCATTCCCACTCACCATTCCAAAGTTTTTCTTCAGACGGTCCTTACTGTAAACACAGTTTCGCTACTTTTTAACAGGTTCCTTTGAAGTAATGAATATTAATTTCCAGATATAGAACGATGTTCGAAATTTATTTTCTACTTAATGAAGTAACGAATTGCGGCAGTTGTTACAGGTTGGTTGCAGTTCAGAACAGCTTGTGGCACACTGCAATCTTTTATTGCAATGTTAATCAAATACAGGTGCAGTTCTACTGTGTTCGTTCAATCAGCTTGCCTTGTCGGAAATAATTCTTACAACACAATGCTGTCCTACCTTAGAGTGATTTGTATTCGATAGGTCCCCTAATGTTCGCAGGGCCTGAATTCACTTCTCAATCCTGCCCAACATATTGATTTTCAAATTGATTGATTGAATAATCAGATCAGACTTTCAGATTTTTGATAATGATGACTAGAGAAGCAGACATTAGCGGAAAGAATATTTGTGACTCTGAATGTGCCATACTCATGTAGCGCCAAGTAAAGAATATATATTGTTTTATAGTAGAGAACAGGTATGTGCCCTTAAAATTGGTAAGGAATGGTAAATAGAGATAAATAAACACTTGCAGGTTAGAAAGAAAGAAAGAAAGAAAGAAAGAAAGAAAGAAAGAAAGAAAGTTAGGAATGATTGCAGAAGTAAGGATAGGTAGAAGAAAATTACCAGGAATTTGAATTAAGTTAGCAAGCATAATGCCCAGTCATATTAATTTTAGCGAAAAATGTGAGTTTATGAACTTGGGGCGTACTATATTGTTTTACACTTTACATTTTGTACGTTCGGGTATGGTTCACAACTCATTGTTAAAGGTAGTGACGTGTATCTGGTGTCTTATTATCACTTGTTCAGGAACATGAAGAAACCTTTGCGTGGTCGCCGTATTGTGGATTTTGCCGAACTGGACACAGCTGTCAAGGCATGCGTACGCAGCACTCCGAAAGAATGCTTTCAGGAAGGTCTGGAGAGACTGACACATCGTTGGAAAAAGTGCACCCACTTACGAAGAGATTATGTTGAGAAATGGATGTAACAACTGGTGTGTAATGTACTTCATTTGGGTAGAATAAAATAAAGTGTAAAACAATATAGTACGCCCTTCGTATATGTACATAAAGGCAGGAAAAGGTCTGGTGAGTGTGATGGTGAAGTGTAATGCCATATAGTACGCCCTTCGCATATGTACATAAAGGCAAGAAAAGGTCTTGTGACTCTGACTGGTGATGAGAAATGGCCCCATTACCATGAGCCACAAACGAAATAACAATCGGTGCTTGGTGGCAGTCTGTGGAGATCATGCGCCGTCACGGAAAACAGTTTACAACTGGGTGGAAGTTTGGAAAACAGGGCACACATCGGTGGACAAGGGACCAGTCCTGGAAGGAATGTGACAGTGTCAACACCAGCCAACATTGCCCGGGTCGAACAGGGAATCCAAGGAAACAAATGCATCGCATTTACGGAAATAGAGGCTGCTACGGGAAGCAACCAAAACACCCTGCAGCGGAACGTGCCCAGCCACTTACAGTTGGGGAAGGTGTCATCCACCTGGGTGCCTACACTCTTGTCTGTAGACGGAAAGCAGAGGCGTGTGGACATGTGCAGAGAACTATTGCAACGCCACGATCAAGATCCGGCCGTATTCATAGCTAGACTTGCGACTGGTGATGGGAAATGGCTCCATTACCATGGGCCACAAACAAAACAACAATCGATGCAATGGAAACATAGGGGCAGTCCACCGCCAACGAAATGTCGAACAGTGCCATCAGTTGGCAAGCGAATGGCAGGCAGTGTTCTGGGACACAAAGGGCATCATCCTCATTGCCTGGCTGGAATTTGGGGAGAAGATTAACAATGGAGCATATCTGGTAATCCTCAAGCGCTTACGTCGTGCCATTCAAACTAAGCGGCCAGGAAAAGGGTTAAAGGTTTGTTTCGGCAACATGACATTGCCCCGCCCCACACTATCCGAGAGACCACGACTACCATTGATCAAATGCGATTCACGGTGCTGCCACACACACCATACTCTCCCACCTTGTCACCAGGTGGTTATCACTTGTTCAGGAACATGAAGAAACCTCTACGTGGTCGCCGTTTTGCGGATTTTGCAGAACTGGACACAGCTGTCAAGGCATGCGTACGCAGCACTCCGAAATAATGCTTTCAGGAAGGTCTGGAGAGACTGACACATCGTTGGAAAAAGTGCACCCACTTACGAAGAGATTATGTTGAGAAATGGATGTAACAACTGGTGTGTATTGTACTTCATTTGGGTAGAATAAAATAAAGTGTAAAACAATATAGTACGCCCTTCGTATATGTACATAAAGGCAAGAAAATATCTGGTGAGTGTGATGGTGAAGTGTAATACAATATAGTACGCCCTTCGTATATGTACATAAAGGAAGAAAAGGTCTTGTGACTCTGACTGGTGATGAGAAATGGCTCCATTACCATGAGCCACAAACGAGATAACAATCGGTGCTTGGTGGCAATCTGTGGAGATCTTGCGCCGTCACGGAAAACAGTTAACAACTGGGTGGAAGTTTGGAAAGCAGGGCACACATCGGTGGACAAGGGACCAGTTCTGGAAGGAATGTGACAGTGTCAACACCAGCCAACATTGCCCGGGTCGAACGGGGAATCCAAGGAAACAAATGCATCGCATTTACGGAAAAGTAGGCAGCTACGGAAATTAGCCGAAACACCATGCGGCGGAACGTGCCCGGCCACTTACAGTTGGGGAAGGTCTCATACACGTGGGTGCCTAGACTCTTGTCTGTAGACGGAAAGCAGAGGCGTGTGGACATGTGCAGAGAACTATTGCAACGCCACGATCAAGATCCGGCTGTCTTCATGGCTAGGCTTGTGACTGGTGATGGGAAATGGCTCCATTACCATGAGCCACAAACGAAACAACAATCGGTGCAATGAAAACATAGGGGCAGACCACCGCCAATGAAATGTCGAACAGAGCCATCAGTTGGCAAGCGAATGGCGGCAGTGTTCTGGGACACAAAGGGCATCATCCTCATTGCCTGGCTGGAATTTGGGGAGAAGATTAACAATGGAGCATATCTGGTAACCCTTAAGCGCTTACGTCGTGCCATTCAAACTAAGCGGCCAGGAAAAGGGTTAAAGGTTTGTTTCGGCAACATGACATTGCCCCGCCCCACACTATCCGAGAGACCACGACTACCATTGATCAAATGGGATTCGCGGTGCTGCCACACATACCATACTCTCCCGACTTGTCACCAAATGATTATCACTTGTTCGGGAACATGAAGGAAGTCTACGTGGTCGCCGTTCTGCGGATTTTGCAGAACTGGACACAGCTGTCAAGCCATGGGTACGCAGCACTCCGAAGGAATGCTTTCAGGAATGTCTGGAGAGACTGACACATCGATGGAAAAAGTGCATACAGTAACAAGGAGATTGTGTTGAGAAGGTGTATGTAACAACTGATGTGTAATGTACTTAATTTGGGTAGAATAAAGTAAAGTGTAAAAATAAAGTGTATATGTACAGTAAGGCAGGAAAGTTTCTCATGTGGGGCATTCTAGGAATTATTAATGAAGAAAGCGAGTGTATGAGTGATGATTTTCAGAAGAAAGGAATATTCTGACATCAGTATGTAAAGATCGGTGGTTACAAGGATAATTTCCAGGTATAGGAGGTGACTAATACTTACGAAGTATTCAAATTTACCTACGATAACCAAAACATTTACAATAAGATACAAAATTTGAAAGCTAGGAAAAGCAGTTGGAATTGATAAGATTTCTGGGGATATACTAAAGACAATGGGTTGTGACGTAGTACCATATCAGAAGTAATTATATGGTTGCTGCTTGCATGAACGAGCTATACCAAATGAATGGAGACACTCTATAGTAGCCCCTGTGAACAAATGAAAGGATGATAGTAATAAAGCAGTTAATTTTAGGCCAATCAGCTTGAAATGTGTTACATGTTAGCTCTGGGAAAGCATTATTTCTGACGATATTGGGCACGTTAGCGAAACCACTGAGAAGTTCTAGTTTATAAAATTAAATCCTTTGAGGCTCAACTTAGTAAGATATCAGCAAGTTATAGAATGCATTTTAAATTCGGGAGGTCAAATGGCTTTCATCATCATTTACCTATACAAGGCCTTTATTGGGGTAGAATAAGGGAGACTGCTGACAAAAATGACTTAACAAAGTGATGGAATAGGTGGCTATATATCTGTGAATCAGAGCTCGGAGAATTAGAGTTCTAGTACGGGAAAAATTATTACCTGTTCCATTAACGGTAAAGGAAGGGGTTCCGCAAGGTAGCGTTATTGGATCGCTGTTATTATACGAGTAAAAAGCTGAAATCACAGGTAAGGCATTTTGTTGTTGATGTTTAACTGTACAGGGTAATAAATAAGTCATGGGATTGTGAGCGTCTACAAAAAAAAAGACATCAACATTATTGTGAGATGGACAGCAGACAATTACATGTTGGTAAACAGGGTGAAAAATCAGGCTGTAAGTCTCACGAAGCGGAAAAGTCCTCTGAATTTTAGTTACTGTGTTGATATAGTGGAAGTAACTTAAGGGGATCACTGTAAGCACCTAGGTGTTAATACATGGAAATATCTTTATTGGGGTAATCACGCTAACGGGATCGAAAATAAATGTTACTGACCTCTTCATCTCATGGTTATGAGTGTATTTAAGGGTTGTACTAAGGATGAGGAGGAGAGTGTGTACACTGACTGACAGAGCAAATGCAACACCAAGAAGGAGTGGTCAGAACTTTATGCCAATTGCAGGGTAGACTGACGTCACTGAGGTATGCTCATGATGTGAAATGCGCCGCTGTGCTGCGCACGTAGCGAACGATAAATGGGACACGGCGTTGGCGAATGGCCCAATTCGTACCGTGATTTCTCAGCCGACAGTCATTGTAGAAAATGTTGTCGTGTGCCACAGGACACGTGTATAGCTAAGAATGCCAGGCCGCTGTCAACGGAGGCATTTCCAGCAGACAGACGACTTTACGAGGGGTATGGTGATCGGGCTGAGAAGGGCAGGTTGGTCGCTTCGTCAAATCGCAGCCGATACCCATAGGGATGTGTCCACGGTGCAGCGCCTGTGGCGAAGATGGTTGGCGCAGGGACATGTGGCACGTGCGAGGGGTCCAGGCGCAGCCCGAGAGACGTCAGCACGCGAGGATCGGCGCATCCGCCGCCAAGCGGTGGCAGCCCCGCACGCCACGTCAACCGCCATTCTTCAGCATGTGCAAGACACCCTGGCTGTTCCAATATCGACCAGAACAATTTCCCGTCGATAGGTTGAAGGAGGCCTGCACTCAGGCGTCCGCTCAGAAGACTACCATTGACTCCACAGCATAGACGTGCACGCCTGGCAAGGTGCCGGGCTAGAGCGACTTGGATGAGGGAATGGCGGAACGTCGTGTTCTCCGATGAGTCACGCTTCTGTTCTGTCAGTGATAGTCACCGCAGACGAGTGTGGCGTCGGCGTGGAGAAAGGTCAAATCCGGCAGTAACTGTGGAGCGCCCTACCGCCAGACAACGCGGCATCATGGTTTGGGGCGCTATTGCGTATGATTCCACGTCACCTCTAGTGCGTATTCAAGGCACGTTAAATGCCCACCGCTACGTGCGGCATGTGCTGCGGCCGGTGGCACTCCCGTACCTTCAGGGGCTGCCCAATGCTCTCTTTCAGCAAGATAATGCCCGCCCACACACTGCTCGCATCTCCCAACAGGCTCTACGAGGTGTACAGATGCTTCCGTGGCCAGCGTACTCTCCGGATCTCTCACCAATCGAACACGTGTGGGATCTCATTTGACGCCGTTTGCAAACTCTGGCCCAGCCTCGTACGGACGACCAACTGTGGCAAATGGTTGACAGAGAATGGAGAACCATCCCTCAGGACACCATCCGCACTCTTATTGACTCTGTACCTCGACGTGTTTCTGCGTGCATCGCCGCTCGCGGTGGTCCTACATCCTACTAAGTTGATGCCGTGCGCATTGTGTAACCTGCACATCGGTTTGAGATAAACATCAATTATTCGTCCGTGCCGTCTCTGTTTTTTCCCCAACTTTCATCCCTTTCGAACCACTCCTTCTTGGTGTTGCATTTGCTCTGTCAGTCAGTGTATATTGCACTGGTAAGACCCCAGTTAGATTACGGTGCATTGAATCCCCATCAGCACTTGATTCGAGAACTAAGAATATCCGAAGGAAAGCAGCACGACTTCTTATGGGTGATTTCCGACAAAAGAGTAGTGTTACGGAAATGTTGGAAACTTCGGGCTGGGAAGACATGGGTGTGGGGAGACGACCTACTCGTCCATAGCCATCTTGATGCAGAAGCTTGCTACCAAGAGTTGTGACGTCACACGCTTAGTGCTAAGTCTTTGTTGTCGCGTGTAATTCTTATACTACTGATACGATACGTTTGATCATAATATAGCAAAATAAATTCAATAATAAGTCTATATACACATAACTGTGAAGACGCGTTATCAAATGAAATTACAAATACAGAGAAAATATGCACTCAATATATGTTGCATATTTAAAATATTCGATTGAAGGCTACTCAACTGGACTGTACGATGGTAGCCAGTAGGCGAATTGTTCTCTCTAAAAATAATGTCATTCATTGTTTTATGCTTGTTCGAGCGCATGAACTTGTTGTTAATTGTTAATGAATAACTCTTAAAACGTATTTGCCAAAATATTACAGATCTTAGACACAACACTAATTAATTCTACACCACATACCCACGCTTGTCACCGAAATTGGCCAGGTTCTTCAACTTCCAGTTTCAAAACTTGCCTATGCTTTCCACTGTGTTGTGAAATATATGACGACTGCCCAGCATCATCAGTTAATTTTGGCTTTTTCCTGGACACAGTTGAAACGAAACAGTCTGCCATTTCCACCGTATCTACCCGAATGATATGATTTTCAGAAAAAAACTATAATTAAATCATAATTAAATAATTAAACGATAAGCTTTAAAGTACTTTAGATAATTTATTACAGTTCATTGGGTTCATGTAACCTATCACACAACCTATCAATGCTGCCTAGCAGGCTGCTCAAATTACAATGCTGTAGTAGCAAACACATACTATTGCCGAAAACACATCTTTTACTAATGCTTTTTCGTACAATTATCCCTCGAAAACAGAAGGGACACTTTTTTAATAATATTGAAATAACAACAACGTATTAGCAAATTATCATGAAAATAAGACATACTTCCATATTCGAGCACTACAAGTGTGATGTCATCCATGTGAACTGTCAAGTGTAGCAGGCCGGAACTACCTATCGAGTTGGCCATGGCTCGTCTAAACGGTATGTTCCGATCTGTCGGTGGAGAGATGGCTTGGAATGACTTTAGTAGACGAATAAACTCCAATTGATATTTCATAGTCGGAATGATCATAATATGCAGAGACGTTTGGAATCCAAGTGGACAAATTGGGGCAAATGTTCATGTAGAGGAAGAAGAAGTATTGACTGGAACAATTTACCAGGGGAGATGCTTGATATATTTCCAACGTCTTTGAAATTATTAGGAAATGCAAAGGTAAAATCTGACAAGAAATCTGCCACCCACGTTATGCAGATCGGTGGTGATTTATTTATTTATTTATTTATTTATTTATTTATTTATTTATTTATTTATTTATTTATTTATTTATTTATTTATTTATTTATTTATTTATTTATTTATTTATTTATTTATTTATTTATTTATTTATAGATTGATTGAATTTCCATATCAGGATTTTGTACTGACTACAATTTCCCTTCATATAAAGAACGTTATTTGTCAAAGAAAATGGCCAATTACAATGAGAGAGACTTTAGAAGTTCTTCCCCGATTTTCGGGTAGACCATATCATTTTAAATGCTGATCAATGTTCATTTATTGACCATTTGTTTGTTTCCCGTGGACTCGAAAATCTTCTTAACAATGGCTGGAAGAAAGGGAAAACATATTTAATGCGTTCTAATAATATTTTGCCGGGCTGAGTGGCTCAGACGGTTAAGGCGCTGGCCTTCTAACCCCAACTTGGCAGGTTCGATCCTGGCTCAGTCCGGTGGTATTTGGAGGTGCTCAAGTACGACAGCCCCGTGTCGGTAGATTTACTGGCACGTAAAAGAACACCTGCGGGACCAAATTCCGGCTCCTCGGCGTCTCCGAAGACCTTAAAAAGTAGTTAGTGGGACGTAAAACAAATATTATTATTATTAATAATATTTCGTTCAAGGATGATGGGTTGCAGAATGAGTTTCCCTGGCCTTCTCCATTCCCTGTTTATTAATTTGACAAGAGTATAGTACTCAGACTCTCTTTCTATTTTATTTATCTCTTCCGCTTCCAAGTATTTAACCTGTAATGCTCTTGTACTTTCACACTGTCTCAAGAAATGTGCATTTCCTAACTCCTTTTCACAGAATAAACATGTATTTGCAACTTCTGTAAATACCTTATTTTTATAAACTCCCATCAACCACCATATCATTCCCCTGTATTCTCTTTTGGTTAATTTATCATGTATTATTTTCATACCTGGGTATATATTCATGAATTCCTCCAGAGTTCTCCTATTATTACCCTCAGCTCGTAGCCTCTGTATTTCTATATCTGCTACCCTCTGTGCCACTCTCCCACAGACTTTTCTTTCTTCTAAATCGTTGTCCCAATAGTTCCCCATCCCAATTCCTTCTAGTATTTTATTTAAGTTGCCCGCCCAGTACCCATCCTCATACCTCATTAGGTGTCGGTAAGCTATATCTAGAATTTCTCCCCCTCCTCCCCTTTTTAACCTAAACCAATATTTTATTAATCTCTTAATTATATCCACTTTTATATTAATGTCAGTACACATTAATCTTGCTCCACTATTCGCTGTACATATTGGTAAGCCTGTGATTATTTTAATAAATCTACTAGTGACTGAATCGAGCATTACTATTTCCTTTTCTGTGCCCCATACTTCTGAACCGTATATCATTTTAGATTTAATCACAGCGTTGTATACATTTCTTTGTACCCTAAAATCAATATTAGGCATCCTGTTATCTAATATTCTTATACTAGCTAGGGCTGCTGCACCTATCAGTTTTGCCCTCTTGACGTGTTCAGACCAATTTCCATTTCCTGATATGATAATTCCTAAATATTCTAACTTGTTAACTACTTCCAGATTTACTCCTTCAAGATACCATTTTTCCTTTTTTGCTAATTTATTCCCGTTTTTGCACACCATTACTCTAGTTTTCTGTGCGTTAATTTTCATATTCCACTCTTTGCAGTACTTCTCGATACCATCAATACTTTTTGCATTGCAACTGGCGTTAGTATGAACAGGAGTATGTCGTTAGCAAAGACAAGACCAGGAATATCCTGATTTTCTAAACACGGCAGTGCTAATCTTTCCTCAACTTCAAATTCTAATATATCGTCAATGAACAATAGAAATAAAATCGGTGACAATTTACATCCCTGTTTCAAACCCATTTTAGAAATAATGTCTCCTACTACTACTCCTTCTTTGACTCTCACAGTACATTTTACTTCAGCATATATCTTTTCTATAGCCCTTATCATTTTACATGACACTCCTACTTGTCTCAATCTAGTAACGACTGCCCCCCTGTTCACAGTATCGAATGCTTTTTCTAAATCTATTGATGTAATATAGAGCTTTCCACGTTTTTTCTGTACATATTTGTCAATAAGAGTTCTCACAATAAAAACATTATCTGGTGTTGTTCTCCCTCTTCTGAAACCACTTTGAAATTTGGAGAGGATTGAATGTCTCTCTGCCCATTTCCTTAGTCTATTTGCTAGTATACCCGTATATACTTTCCCCAATGTATCTAATAAGGTAATTCCCCTATAGTTTCCTGGATTTAATCTATCCCCTTTATTTTTGTATATAGGGCATATAATCTACTCTTTCCAAGCTTTTGGAAATATCCCTTTCTCGAATATTTTATTGAATATCTTTGTCAAAATTTCCAACATGCCGCTTCGTTCTCCCACCTCTTTCCAAAATTCATATGTGATACCTGAAATAGCTCCTGATTTTCCCTTTTTGGCTCGTTGTAACAGGTTCCTTATTTCATGAGTCAAACTAGCCTCATCTAATTCAGGCAGAGTGACACTCAAACCCCTCGAAACAGTAATCCCCTCATGCTGAGCTCTCTATTTGACTTCTTTATTCAATAATTTCTCGAAATACTGGACCCATGTACTATGACTTATATTGGTTCCCCCAGAGCCCGACTTCTTCTTGGTTATTTGATTTATTTTATCCCATACTTTCCTACTGTCATTGTCCTTGCACTTTTCATTTATGTCTGCAGCCATCTTTTGTTGCCATTCCAACTTCGTCTTTCTTAACAATTCTCTGTATTCTTTCCTTTTTTTTTTTACAAAATTCGTTTCTAGCTACTTGACCACCATCCACCCTGTATCTCCTAAGTGCCTTCATAACTTGTGACTTTTTCTTTACACATTCTGTATTATACCATCCACCTTTTATCTGCGTTTTACTTAGATTTTGCCTCATACCTTTTCCTGCCATTCCTATTAAATTTTCTATCCTGGTTAGGGCTTCCTCCACTCTATTCTCTTCTATCAATTTTACAATACCTATTTTCCAAATCTCAAAATTTTCTCCATTGAAGTACTCTCTGAATTCATTTCCTAATTCTTCTCTCCAACGATACCTAGCTATTTTCCTCTACTGTACGCTATCGTAAACGATCTCTTGCGCTCCTACCTCTTGAATAATTAATTTTATAGATACTGGCATATGATTTGCCTCTGCCCAATCCTTAATGCTTATCTCTTTGATAATTTGCAAACTATCCCTACAGCATACAACTAGGTCAATTGTACTGCCCCGATTTTCTACTATATAGGTTAGTTTTCCACTCCCATCTCCAAACCACCACCCATTCAATATATAAAGCTCCTCTACAGCGCATAATTCTAGTAGTTTTTCTCCATTTCTGTTACATTCTTTATCCTGGCTATTTCTATTAACTAGTAATACCCCGTCTTCAAGTTGACTATAAACTGGTTTCTTGTCCCCTATCCTCGCATTAAGATCGCCCATAATAATAATGCTTTCCTGATCACACGTACTTCTCATTCGTCTAATTTCTGTCGCTAAATTCTCAAAAAATCATTCTGCGTAAATGGGGAGCTCAAAGGTGGATTATATATAAAAGCTATACATATTTCATTCCTCCAATTGACCCTATCTAATATTCTTATCCAGATTAATTCCTTAAACTCAGATTCTAAGAGCTGTATTCTATCTTTGAAGTTGTTTTCGATAACCACTGAAATTCCACCCGATATCCTTCCTCTATTGGATCTCCTTGATCCATATTGACTCCATACGATACACTCTTCTATCTTTAAGTCTTTCTTGTAATCAGCCCAAGTTTCTACAAGCCCAAGGATGTCCATTTCTTCCAGTAGCTCTTTAAAGTCTTCGTTACCTATTTTGCTCCATACTCCCTCAATGTTAACACATGATACCTTTAACTCTAGTCATTTTTTACTTCTATGTTCTAAACTCCCTGACTTACTTCTAGTCATTCTAGATCTTTCCACTTCCATTATACTTCCCTCCGGAGAGCAAATAACGTCCTTCTCAGATAGTTCTTCTGTGAGTTTTAATCTACTATCTGAACCCATCCCCTTCTTCTGAAAAAGTCTTTTAGACTCACTGACCTACGCCTGGAAGTATCCTCAGCTCCTCCACGCGGCGCCGCTGTTGACATCCGGCTCGCCTTGTCGTTCCTCCTACTGTTATTTAACTCCGCTGGAAGATCTGACGTAGGCTGTTGAATCACCTGTCCGGGGTTATCAACCCCAGTATAGCACGTATACTCTGGAATCCCTTGTGTCATCACTCCTTCACCATGCACTTTCGCTGATGACCCAAACTGCTTACTTCGTTCCTTAAACATATCACCCAGATCACTGACCGTCCACGTTCTCGCCCAGGTATCTCCCATCACATGCAAGCGGTTTCCTCTTATAAATGCCCGTAGATTCGATTTTCTTGCTTGTCGTAAATGGAATTGTAGAACTCTTTGCTCTTGCAGAATGAGTTGCTGGACGTTGTTAATCGAAACAGACATTTGGTCAGTGCGTATGTATTGTGTGAAATGGCAGGCGAAGTGAACAAACTTGTCCTACGATTCCCATCATGTCATTTCAAACTTACACCAGTAGAATTGAGCAGGGCTCTTTAAAAAAACGGGTCGCCACGAAGAAAATGACATTTGAGGTGGATGATGTTAAATACTGTTAAGAGCCTGCCAAAGAACATTTTAATGGGTGGAGGAATATTTGAGCTTGACAAGGGCATTGCATTATTTCCTGTCCAGAAATTGTAACCTTAACTTTATTGTGTTTATTTTAGATCTGCATTGTCACCTGAGATGTCGGAATGTTCACGATTGTGAGAATATAATATATTATACAAAAGCCTACATCATCAACGTTAACGACTACAGAAATAGTTCTTCAGACACATTTAACTGAATACCGATAAATACCGCAAGTATGGTCTGTGTTTGCATTTTGATAATATACGGTACATTCACATTTCATCTATTTTTAATTACTATTCTCTATTCTGTGTAATATGAGAATTTAGTTGAAAAATAAATAATGTACATCACTAATCTTACCATTCCTCTTAGTATCGTGCTGGCTACCACCAATCCAGGGAGCATATTTTAACCGCATCGGTCATACATATAATTAATTGAAAATTGGTTTAGGCAGTGGAAACTTTTGTCCATGTCAAAGTCAAGTTGCATCAGATCGCACAACACCTCCGAATTGGTGGTGCAAACACATGTCCGTGATAGCTGGAGAGATCCCCAGAAAGAGAGCGAGCTATGAAAATGACAAGGAAGGAAAATACATAGCAATAACTCCGCCCACCAAAATTGGCCGAAATACGGTAATGCCAACGTGCAAACTTGATTTATGTTGTAAGATTTCGAGATAAGCGCATTTATTAGTAAAGGAAACCTCAACATGTCATATGTTTGTATAGTAAATCTCTGCCAAAATTATAATTGTTTGTAAAATTTCAATGTGTGGAGAATTACGCCACCAGAAGGTTATATAAGCACCAGTAGCGTACCCACGCTAGCTGAGAATGCATACTCCGGACGGGGGATCCGCGAAAAGGCATCGTATTTGATGGTAAATATCAGACAAAAACCGCCGACCGATTTGCTTGCCGCACTCAGCCAAATTACTTACAATTCTGAGTTACACGTTTGACCGCACCGCCAGTGTCACAGGACTCGTAGAGTGGCTGATATGCAAAATGTGGTGGGGTTCGTGCTCCCACTGTTGTTCGTGTTGGGGTAAAATTATATAAGATTCCGCGCTGATGCGGAACGGACGACTTGACGTGAAATATTGTAGGCAGACACACGGTCCGCTGATGTCCTGGCTTTGCCTATGTTCGGGAGTGCTACTGTATATTTCGTCGATACGCTGTATGAAAGACAATGTTCAAGTTACAGATACAAGTTAAATTACTGAAAGTATGTGAAAATTTTACTAACAGGACGATTGTATCACTGCAAAGATGACCGCGGGAACTGTATTACTTTCATAAACTGTGTTGGTGAAAGACGTAATTTAATTGAACGTCATTAACATTAGACTGGTTCCACTGAAGACGACTCCAGGATTATGAAGGTGCTCAAGAGGGCCAGAGGAGGATTTGAACTAGTGATCCAAGCCAGCACTATGATGGGTTAAGCGCCGCCAAGGGCCTTCCCAAGGTCCGAGCCATGGATATCTCGACACGACGATGAGTACATTAAATTTGATATACTAGCCTTGTAAATGCGGGGTTATTTTATGTAAATACGTAGATCACGAAAGATAGGATAGTAAATGTGAAATGCATGTGTTTCTAATTAGGGTGAAGCTTGTAAGTGGTCTTCATATTGTGTTACATAATGTTTATCTGGATGGGAACGGAAATTCTGGAATATGGGATAAATTTTAGAGTCTATAAAATGTTAATTTAAAGTAAAGCATGGGCACGGATTTATAGATAAAATGTCCGAAAGGATGAGAGTGCTTTAGATTGAGAGGGTAAAATATAGGTTTGTTTTATTGAAGAATTCAAACGGTGAAATTAATATCTTTCTTTATATGGAATATTTAATTGATGTTAGTAATGCATGACGGTAGTGTCTTCAAAATGCCAGTATTGGTATGATAATCGTGGGGGTAGCATTGCACTCTTACTTTAAAGTAAATTTGCATGAGTAGAAGACAGAGATGGCTGTGTCAATTTGTGTGAGATGTGGCAAGCCTGGACTCGAACGGACGTCCCCTTCATTTTAGATAGGGTATTCCTCTTATATGTCAAGAAGTATATACTTTTGTTTTAAATTAGAATAAAGTTATGGTTACGTTCAGATCCATTTGAGTTTTTTGTTTGCGTTCAGATTTTTAGGAAAACCATAGGCTGATTTTTCTGTGCGATCGACTAGTTACGAATCCGGGTATTCCGTGTTTATGGATGTGACATTTATAAGATGAATAGTGGATTGATGTGAGTTAAGGAGTAGTAAATGGGTGGAGAATGAATAAGCGAATGAAGATTTGGAATATGATAAGAGGATATTTGTTGAAACGATATGTATTTACCACAATGTTTTCTCAGGGAGACTGATTGCCTCACTTTGATAATGTTTAAAATGAATGGTCTCCGGCCGGCATTTACAAGCACGGCTCTGCGACGTTGTGATTTATGATTTGTTGAGAGGTTGAACCTGGCCGCTCTTGTAAGGAAGAATTTTGCCAAGAGTATTGTTCAAGCCTGTGCACCAATACGGAGAAACTTAGGGTTTCGCAAACATACGATCGCATTTAGAAGATTTCCTTTTAATTCGTTTATGATTATCTCTGTAAAGAAAATGAGTAACTGGAACGCCAGAATTGTATTGTTTGTTGATCTTTTGAATAATTTAGATAGGGATTTTCAGAGACCCATTTGTCGGTTATAGATTGTGGCAGTTCGTAGGTGAAGTGTCGGTGTCAAATGTGTGAAAAATAATTCTATATCAAGTAGAAAGTGTTAGAAGCCGTGTCAGTTTTCAGTGAACAGGTATAAGTGAATCTACATGTGACAATATCCACACTGATACCTTCCTTGGCCCAAGATTTTGTTTTGTATTTAACTCACGTGAAAGTGTGTTTCCAATAGCGTGACGTCACGTTCAGTTACAAGTTATATGAGTACTACCAACCCACCGAAAGTTAATGCTAGCAACCCCTCCGGTCTCTGCTTTCTATTCGGCCGGAAGATGTGCCCGATCCGAACTCCCAACGAACTACGATATCAAATGTATGACTCATCTCCGAACGAAAAGGTAACATAAATTAGCCCTCGCATCTGATGGAGCACGTCAAAGATCATCATTTAGGATGTGTGGATTTACAACAGTGACAATTTATCGCACTTAAAGCAACAACTAAAAGAAAATCGATGTTTTGATGGCTGTGCTACAGATTCGATCAGGATTTTAAACTGTATAAAGTGAGTAAATCACTACAGAAAGAGTCAGAATTTATGAGAGCAGACATAAATACAAAATTAAGTGGACTATCAGACAGGAGCACAGTGAGGGAAATATCCGCAAATCAGACATAAGCAACCCTAAACTACAGTGGTAACGAGAACCAAAGGAAAAGTCGGATGAACAAGCAAGGGCCTTAGAAACGGTTAAAAAAAGTACACGGCAGGAGGTAGTGTCAGAGCATGGTCAACAGGAATACGGAAAGGTCACGACAGATAGAGTTGAAACCCATCCTCCCGCAAATAGCTACAGACAGGTGGGTAGTGAAGAAGAGAAATCCAACAAGGGATACAAACAAGTGGTTCACTAAAGAAGACGCAGACTACAACTCCCTAAGACAATAACAGGAGCAGGAAAAGACGAAGACGCACATTTGAAGCTGGTAAAAGAAAAGCCTGGCTGTACGTAGGAAGTGTGTCGAGCAATACGACTATCGATGAAATTATAAGCTATTTAAATAAGAGAAACATAGCGAAACGAGACGTCGTCTGTGGGGAACATAGAACTTCAGGGACCAAAACGTTCTTCAAAATAGGAATACCTACTCAGAACTTGAAGTCAACGAAAACCACAACTTTTGGGCTAAAGGAATAACTACGGCACTTTCACCACCCATTTGGGAGATCGCGTGACAGGAACCAAGGAGTTGACATGGAATAATACATCAATTATTCTATGGAAGGTAATGTTAGGAATCTGATGTCTCCAGAAATCTTTAGAACGGATATAGTAATTTTAGTATAGACCTTCCAAACAAAGTATATTCCGTTTAGTGCCGGGAGTGTCCAGGCCCGCCTGGGGTATATATTTCTATTTGACTCCCATGAGTGACCTGTGCATCAGGATGTAGGATATTATTATTATTATTATTATTATTATTATTATTATTATTATTATTAATAATAATAATAATAATAATAATAATAATAATCGTATGGCCTCAGCTACCATGTACAGACATTTCGATTTGACGCCATCTGGCTGTCTGCTCGTCAGTTTATATGTATAACAATTACATTAAATGTATGACACATGAAGATCCGTCTCGAGTTTGTAGTAGTCATAGATACGAGGGCTCACACAATAGGAGATGAGTGACTTAATAAATAACACCCGGAAGGTAAAGGGCATGCTTTGTCAGAGTTTGAACAATGTACTAGGTATCCAAAAAATCAAGCTCGATGGCTGCAGTATTTTTAGTGCGGCCAGTATCCAGTATTCGGGAGATAGTGTGTTCGAACCCTACTGTCGGCAGGACTGAAGTGGGTTTTCCAAGGTTTCCCATTTTCACACCAGGCAAATGCTGGGGATGTACCTTATTAATGCCACGGCCACCTCGGTTATGATGGTTTCGTCACGCTGTAGGAATTCAAAGTGCCTAATACCAGTGCTGGTCCATCAAATATAAAGCAGTACCTTCCCTTGAAGATTGTTTTGTTTGATGTCATATGCAACATAACCAGGGGACTGCCAATAATGTCAACATCTGCCGTCATCCACACGCGGTTGCCGACCTGCCGTTTGAATTTCACTTTCCATCCCAACGGCACGAATGTTTTTGGATCTATGATACACAAAATCAAAATAAAATTCAAGATAAATTGATTGGGCTTCCTCATTTTCAAGCTAACGAGCGGCTGAGAAATTGATCGTGTAAAATACTTCTGTACGTGCTGTCTATGTACATAATCCGGATCCCAGAGTCCTGAATACTTATATCTTTTTGAGGTATGAAAACGACATGCGCTCTCCGTTTTGTGTTGTGAGAGCATAGTAGTTTCCCTTCTCCATCACCGCTGCCATTATATGATCGGACTGAGGCTCATGGAAATTAACAATGCTAAATTATGTATTTTGCTTCATGGATATCAGTATCATATAGCGATAAAACTGTATTGTGACACTGATCAGCCGTATATAAAATGAAAATTTTACGACCCACATAATACCGCTCGCTGCTTTGTATTAGCAGAAAAGAAGAATGCGTGGGAAGATGATTATCTAATGAAAATGTATTGTGAGTTTCTTTGGGAGAATATAATGCGAAACATGAGCCTCAGTCCGTTCATTTAATGGCAGGGAACCACACAATTCACTTTCCACCACTGTAATAGAAGAAACCATGTATACGAACCGAAAAAATAATTTCAACCCCGCAAGAAATCCTAGGAACACTATCTTAGTCTGGCAGTATTTCGATGTTAGGCCGTTATTTTTATGGAACGGGGCAATGTGGCTCAGACATTACGAATCCTGGCCTTCAGAGCCTAAGAAGGCGGGTTAGTCCAATTGCATGTGAAGTTGCTTAAATTAGCTGGCCTCGTGTTGGTATACTTACCAGTAAGGATAGGAACTCCTGATGAACAAAATTTCGGTATACGAATGTCACCGAAAACCATAAGAGTGGTTAGTGAAACGTGACAAAAAAATAACATTATTATTATTATTATTATTATTATTATTATTATTATTATTATTATTATTATTATTATTACGTTGTTGTTGTTTGAGTCATCAGTCCACGGACTGGTTTGATGCTGCTCTCCATGCCACCCCATCCTGTGCTGACGAGTTCATCTCTACCTAACTACTACATCCTACATCTGCTCTAATCTGCTTGCGATACCACCTGCACCCTTCAAAAACCAACTGCACATGTCCTGGGTGTCTTCATAAGTGGCCTGTCATTCTATCTCTAATTCTCGTCAAATTTAGCCATATACTCTCCTCTAACCTATTCGATTCAGTGTCTCTTCATTCGTGAATTCATCTAAACATCTTACCTTCAAAATTCTTATGTAACACCACATGTAAAAAGTTTCTGTTCTCTTTCTTTCTCAGCTAGTTATTGGCCATGTTTCACTTGCATACAGTGCCACAGTCCAGATGAAAGTCTTCAAAGACATATTTCATATTCCTATAAGAATGTTCGAGGTGAGGAGGTCTCCTTTTATTTTCTTTTTTGAAGAACGACCTTCTCTGCTTGTGCTACTCTGCATTTTTATGCCCTCTTTACTTATGCCATCATGAGTTATTTTACTACCCAAGTAACAATATTCATCTACTTCATGTAAGACCTCACTGGGCGTGTTGGCCGTGCGGCTAGGAGCGCGGAGCTGGGAGCTCACATCCGGGAGATAGTGGGTTCGAACGCCACTGTCGACAGCCCTAAAGATGTTTTTCCGTGGTTTCCCATTTCCACACCAGGCAAATGCTAGGGCTGTACCTTAAGTAAGGCTAGAGCCGCTTCCTTCCCATTCCTAGACCTTTCCTGTCCATCGTCGACATAAGACCTATCTGTGTCATTTCACTTCCTAACCTACATTAATAGTTCTTGCATCACCTGTCTTCGTTCGACTACACTCCATTACTTTTGTTTTGAATTTATTTATTTTCATGTAGTACTCCTTACCCAAGAATCTGTCCGTACCATTCAGCAATTTCTCCAGATCTTCTGCAGTCTCAGATAAAATAACAATATCATCAGCAAATCTCAGGGTTTCGATTTCCTTTCATTGGATTGTGATTCCGTGCCCAAATTCCTCTTTGATTACCTTTACTTCCTGTTCTATATAATCACACAAAGAAGAGGGAACAAACTGCAACCTTGCTTCACTCCTTTTTGGATAACTGCCTATTTTTCGAAGCCCTCTATTTTTATCGCTGCAGGCTGATTTTTTATACAGATTGTAGATCATTCATCGTTCTCTGTACCTGATCCCCATCACCTTCAGTATCTCAAATAGCTTGGTCAAATTAACATTATCTAAAGCATTTTCTAGATCTACGAATGCCATGTGTGTGGGCTTGTCCTTCTTAATTCGATCCTCTAAGATCAGAGGGAAGTCAGGATTTCTTCACGTGTTCCAACATTTGTTCTCAAGCCAAACTGATATTCTTCCAAGTCCGTTTCAACTTGTCTTTCCACTCTTCTGTAAATAATGCGTGTTAACATTTTGCAGGCGTGAGATATTAAACTGATGGTGCGGTAGTTTTCACACTTGTCAGCACCGGATTTCTTGGGAATAGTTATAAAATCTGATGGCATTTTTCATGTCTCGTATATCTTACACACTAGATGGAATAACGTCGCCATGCTTGTTTCTCCTAAGGCAGTCAGTAATTCAGAGGAAATGTAATCAATTCCAGGTGACTTGTTCCTATTTAGGTCTCTCAATTCTCTGTCAAATTCTGACCTCAAAATTTGGTCTCCCATTTCATCGGCATCAACAGCCTCTTCTTGTTAGTCAACCATATCATCTTAGGCTTTACTTTGATACAACTTTTGGATATGTTCCCGCCATCATTCTACCGTGTCTTATTTTTCTAGAAGAGGTTTCCCATCTGAGCTCTTATTATTCATACACCTAGTTTTCCTTTCTCCAAAGATTTCTTTGATTTTCCTGCTTGAAGCATCTACCTGTCCTTGGACCATACAAGCTTCAACATCCTTGCCCTTTTCCTTCTGCCATTCTTCCCTAGCTATCCTGCACTTTGTATCCACTTCATTCCTTAATCGCCTGTATTCCTTTCCGCCCCCTTTATTTTTTGCGATCTTGTACTTTCGTCGTTCATCAATCAGGTCTAGTGTCTCCTGAGTTGTCCATTGATTCTTAGTTGATCTTTCCTTTCTTCAAAACATTTCTTCAGCAGCCCTAGATACCTCATTCTTCACGACTCTCCATTCTTCATCTGTCGTGTTTCCTTCAGCCTTTTCATTTAGTCCTTGTGTAACATGTTCCTTGAAACAGTCCATCACTCTCTTTTCTTTCAACTTGTCTAGATCCCATCTCCTTGCATTCCTTCAATTTCTTCAACTTCAGATGGCATTTCATGATCAACAAGTTGTGGTCAGAGTCCACGTCTGCTGGTGGGAAATTTTTGCAATCCAACACCTGGTTCTGAATCTCTCCCTAATCATAATGAAGTCTATTTGATACCTTCGATTGTCTCCAGGTCTCGTTCAGGTATACATCCGTAGTTTGTAGTGTTTGAACCAAGTATTAGCAGGGACTAAATTATGATCGGTGCAGAATTAAGCCAGCCGACTTCCTCTTTCATTCCCTTGTCCAAATCCGAATTCTCCTAGTATACTACCATCTCCTCCTTGGCCTATCACTGCATTCCAGTCTCCCAGTCTCCCATTACAATTAGATTCTCACCTCGTTTTATATAATGTATTAAATCTTCTACCTCTTCATATGTTCCTTCGATTTCTTCATCATCTGCTGAACTAGTCGCCATATAGAACTTGCACTATTGTTGTTGGCATTGGTTTGGTGTCTATCTTCACAACAATAATATTTTCACTATGCTGGTGTAGTAGCTTAAACTATGTCCTATTTTCATATTCATTATTAAACCAAATCCTGCATTTCCCCTGTTTGACTTCGTGTTGATAATTCTGTAGTCGCCTGACCAAAAATACTGTTCTTCCTGCCAACGCACCTAACTTATACCAACTATGTCTAATTTTTGTCTATCCATCTCCCTTTTCAGATTCTCTAACCTACCACCACAACGATTCAAACTTCTAACATTCTACGCTCCGACTCGCAGAATGTCAGTATCTGTCTTTCTGATGATTGCCCCCTCTCGTGTAGTCCCCACCCGGAGATATGAATGGAAGACTATTTTACCTCTGGAATATTTTCCCGAGAGGAAGCAATAATAATAATAATAATAATAATAATAATAATAATAATAATAATAATAATAATAGTAATAATAATAATAATAATAATTAAAATCTGTTATAATTATTAATGCTCTTAATAAAGCCCATTAATCGTTTACTTCTTAAGTCATGTTCAGGTTTTGCTGGATGTTAAGATAATTTTTGACACAAGCTAATATGTTGATTATATTCACAAATATTGACAAATTTCCCCCTGAGCTGCAACTCCTCCCTTACCGACAACCTACTTCACCATAAAACACACACGTCGGAATATTCGAGGCATGGACCGCGACTATGAAAGGCCAAACATAGCTCTGAACTGGAAACGGTCCTCATTTCAAAAAAGTAGGACAGGAATGAGACCAAAGCTACTAGCAATAAAATCCCAACTAAATTTATATGAGGTTTTATTGATATAATAAAATCGAAAAGAAACAAGAAATGAAGCCAGCAATTAAAAACATTAAAGGATACGTACATGTGCAGAGCTCATCCAAATGAGGTCATAACACTAATGCGTGAGCACAGTTTTTCAAACACCAAGCTTAAATTATTCATAAGACGGGCTCACCGTCCCAATTGCAATCTCGCTACATAATGTGGTAATGTGAATACAATCCACACGGATCAACTCAGTCATTCTTTCCGCGAGATTAATAGAATTCATTATATACGCATCAATTTAACTTTCATATCGTCTCAACAATTACCACACGGCATGGATAAGAAAAAGGGGTCCAGAGAAGGTAAAAATAAGAAGCGAGAGATCACAACATAGCACAGAGTAACATCTCTAGACCAAAGGAATAAAATTTAAACCCAAAGAGAATCACAGACATGCCTATAGCCTGAATATAAGAAAGGAACATGGCGGCATCGTGGGCAAGCAAAAGGTCGTGATAGAAATCAAGGCAAAATAAATATCACCGTGCCGGCAACAAACATGAGGCACAGAAACAAGATTAAAATATAAAATGAGCTGACCGATACGTCATCCTTTCCCCCCTTTCACTCACCAGCACACACCCAAACATTCAGACATTGCCGGTATCGGCAAACAATCTGAGCAGTTGCTCCAGTTAATAAGTTGAACACAATCTCATATAGTATGACTCTCATGGTCACATACAAAAGGTCTCACATATGTCAGAGATAGCGTGTACGGCGCAGGCAATTAGCAGTAGGATAACTGAGACCCAGTAGTCACACATAAACGCATCAGCTCACGCACTCCGTACGACACGAATGGATCTCCGCGTCGAAAAGCAGGGCATACATTCATTAATGGCGAAAAACTTCACAATGTAGTGCACGTAAATAAAAACAATCAGAGACCCAACTGACATCATAACTCAATCACAATAAAGACAACTAGCACGCAGCCCATTCATGCAGCAGAGAAGGAGGACGCATATAAATCGGCCATCATTAGAAGAAGCGAACGGTACAATTTAACTACGGAAACAATATAAATACAAGGATTACCATACCTGTAATATCAACAATCAAAGTAACAATAAGGATGGTAGTACGCGTCAAGTTTAAATATATTGAAAACCCATTTATGGCATAAAAACGCCACTCCAATCTGAGTGGGGACCATGTTTATATTCCACACACATAACAGTGCAAAGAATCGCTCCAAAGAGATAAAACTACTCTCTCGCCGAAAGAATGATCTTCCGTGCTCATGACCTAGGGAGCTGCCCTCTCTGGTGCAATCAATGGAAACACTTAAGTCAATTGAGGTGAGGCCGATACAAGCTCTTTGCAATATGGGAAACATAATTTTTGAACATGCCATATTAGCATGGCTCACCCCTCAGTCATGGAAGGAAAACCTTCACAATAGTGAAATATATACTTTCATCATAATTTATCAACTGTTCGAAAAATTCTCACTGATCATCAATAGAGGCTCACCTGCACTCTCCTCCTAAAAGTCAAGTTCACCATCATTCCCTAAGAACAACTTAAACAACACTCTTCATGATGCTTTGTTTAACCCAAGACGTAGATATGTTAGAAGACGGAGGGCAGCTGTCGAAGTAAAAAAGTTGGTACAAAATTATCGTAAAAACACGGTATAGCGGTAAGTCGTCTTCACATGGCGCTGTGAGACAGTGTTCCCTCATGTCGAACAATAGAACTGCAGAGTCAGGCTAACTATGAGACGGGAGAAGATAATTACTTTTGAAATCCGTGTTAAATTGTGCTCGGAAGAGTGGAAGATATGTCGACTTTATAGTCGACATGGGCGGGATCTGGAAGTAGTCAAAACGTTCTGGATGCCAATGATGCGGAGTTGTTTAGTTTGAATACCTTCAAATGTCACTTCAAACTCTCTTTCACAGTACAGAAGGCCAAAGAATAACGAGTTCGGAAGGTAGCGCGTGAAACGTGGAAGTCGACGGAGGTTTTGGTATGGACAATGAGGAATTAACACCAGACATCGTCATCATCATCATCATCATCATCATCATCATGTCCGACTCTTTGGTTGAATGGTCAGCGTACTGGCCTTCGGTTCAGAGGGTCCCGGGTTCGATCCCCGGCCGGGTCGGGGATTTTAACCTTCATTGGTTAATTCCAATGGCCCGGGGGCTGGGTGTTTGTGCTGTCCCCAACATCCCAGCAACTCACACACCACACATAACACTATACTCCACCACAATAACACGCAGTTACATACACATGGCAGATGCCGCCCACCCTCATCGGAGGGTCTGCCTTACAAGGGCTGCACTCGGCTAGAAATAGCCACACGATATTATTATCATCATCATCACCATCATCATCAACATCATCGGCGTCATCTTCATCGTAATTGTCATCGTCATAATAATCATCATCGTCATTATCATCATCATCATCATCATCACAAACATGCCTCGAGTCGTAAAATTCTGCTCAGATTTTGGGATTCTTTGCAACCAAGCTTCAATAAGTAAGATAACAAAAGCTTTTACGGTGGAACTTCTTTTACAGGCCGATATAATGATACACAGTAGTAGAGTACAGATACGCATTAGTGTTTAAGACAATCACCATTATTGTTGAAGCACTTGTTCCAACGGTAAACCAAAATGTCGATGGCGGCATGTTCCAATTCTTGAAGCTATGCCTTGACGGCACGCCGAACGGCCGTATCTTCGTTGAAACGCTTATCAACCAGGAGCTTCTACAGTCCGACGAGTTGGAAATTTTGGAGGAAGATGGTCCGGCAATGCCCCCTCCCCCCACAGGAAGCAACCTAACAATCCACGCGTAATGTTGGCTGCATGTGGTCTGTCGTTGTTATGCAGCAACACGATGCCTGTTGGGAGAAGTTTCGGTCGTTTTCTGCAAATTGCTGCCTGCAAACATTCCAGTGTGTAACAGCAACTGGCAGCATTCACTGTGACTCTCCTCGTGAGCAAATCAACTGTCTGGACTATCCGTAGTACAGACCCGCGCTGGACCTTTGAAGACGAACCGGGGTGGTTAGCAGTTATATTAGCCTGTACAATAATGTTACCTTACTGTTATAAGGGCCGTTGTGTGTAATTCGTTGTCGTCACAATCCTATTTTATCCTCATTAACGCGTTCGTGACAGCATTTACACAAGCGCCGTTCCCAGAGGTAGCCATGTACCACCGTTGTTATGCGCTTTCATGCTGATTCCTATCTCTTTTTCTGTCTTCATAGCAGATTTAGGGGGCGGTTCAGTTCCTGTCTTACGGTTCCAGGATGAGTCCTTGACATGAGAGTCACTCATATCGGCGGAAACGTTATGGGACGTGCAAGGACGAGACGTAACTTCCGAAAACAATAATGGTGCGAAAACTTGACAAGTATGCAAATCTCTTCAGACGTACCAACTGTATTAATCTGTATTAATGCTGGACAAATATTCCTATAGGGAATTCGAGGAATCCTTGATGAGATGAGGTAAATTGGTTTGTACCACCGGTGGTGTATGGGTGGCTTTTCTGCGGTACACAACAATATAAGCCGAAAAGTACCGAAATACACTGTCAGCGTGTTATAAACAGAAAGTGCATTTCCTATACCTACGGCAATATTCCGGTGATGGTAGGAGGAAGCAATATTGAATTCAGTCTTGAACATGTTAGTATTGAAGGCAATATGGGCAGAAAGCAAAGTCGTGGAGTGAAATGATTAAGACTAAAGAAAGTAAAACAGAAAGAAAGGAAGAATGAAAGAAAGAAGGAATTAATGAAAGACAGAAAGAAAGAAATACACTTCAAATAAAAAAATAAATACATAAATAAATTCAAAAATAAATAAATAAATAAATAAATAAATAAATAAATAAATAACTGCCCAGGGAAGAAAGCAATGGAGCAATGAAGGAATGGAAGACGTACACAATGATATAAGAAATACAGTTATATGTGCAAACTTAAGTGAACGCTGTGACTCCCTGCGCGGGCTGAATCTGATATACTGTAGTCTCGTGCAGCTTTGAAGCAGGTCGACTTGCTTAAACTTTGAGCACTTCTCACTTAACTCTTAATATTTGTTTTTATTCTTTGTTCATGCTTCAACCACATGAAGGATATTTTTGCCGAGGAAAGTTTCTCTATAAAAGTTGAAGAGCTTCAACTTTTGTGGGTCGCGCTGTGAGATATTCGTGGGGTGGGAGTGTTGAAAATAACATGACATTGGAAAGTATATACTTCCCCTCATACCTTACAAACAAAATTAATATCCTTATGTAGGGAGCACGGTTAAAGGGGATTATTTTTACCGAAACTTCCTTAGCATCTTCATCGTCTAATAACATGGAACATCATTCAGAAAACAATTTCAAAATTTATGCATACAGAGAATTTATGTGAACAAAAATTGAACTTTACATTATTTGTCTGGTTTGATGCAGATTTTTATGCCACCATACCCGGTGCTTCACTTTTCATTCTACTAAACTAATGCACATTACATCCATTCTAAATTGTATGTCATATTCCATGCTTTGCTCTATCACCAGTTTTAGTCCCTATACTTCCCCTAAAAAAAGAACTAACTGAACAAGTCTTGAATGTCTCAGATAATCCAAAAATCTATAGGCACTTACAAATTCAAGATACTGAAACCCCATTCAGCAAATGAATACCAATATAAATGTAATGAGTTCCCATGACAGTAAAAATGTTTTCGTGGCGTGGGAGTGTGGAAAATAACATGAGAGGAGAAAGTATACTTCCCCTCACAGCTTAGAAACAAATGAATATCCTTATGTAGTGAGCACGGTTAAAGGGGATTATTTTTACCGAAACTCCATTAATCTAGTAAGGACGCGAGAAATAATGGGATAGGCAAGGACTGTAGCTACTCTGAATGAAATACCTTCATCCCCCACTCATGATCAACGGCATGGTAATTCAATAGCAAAAGTCTGCGGAAAGCCATGGGATCATTATAACTATAACATTATGTTGTAATGTTTGTTATATTTTATAATGAAAGTTTACATTTGTTAATTAATCTGTTGACAGTACAGGTGAAATTTGCTCAGTGTAGCTGTATCTTGTGCTTACTGAATAAATGAATAAATAAAATGATACTTTCAGGAAGGTATATGCTTAACTTCACCCATTCAGAATTCATGTCTCTTCTTCTGCACACTACTTGTTAGATAGGTGGAGGTTTCTTGACCAAATGTGGAAAGCACACCATTCACCGTATCTGAGTGTTGTCAACTTTGACGCTTCATAGCACCCAAACAACCCAATTTCTGATATGGATCCCCGCTTGAAGAATGTCCATTTAGCCTTCCCGCACATCATAATACGCGTTGTCATATTCATTCTAAATTATCCTGTATACTTGAAATATACAAATTTCTTTCGGACACTATGGAGAGTCTGCTTGGTAGAATTACAATCTAGGATGACTTTAACAAATACATACCTACATAAATCTTCACTACAGATTGTTACAACTTTCAGCGTTCAGTCTGGAAGCCACGGTGAATTAACTAAACGCCACCGCAATCTTCTGTCTGTAACTAGCTTTGTAACCTCGTTTAGTTTCATACCTCTTATTGGCAAATTATTAGAAACTGAGTCTAACAATCGTCTTCTTGGTCTGCCTCTACATCTCTTACCCTCCATGACCGAGTCCGTTACTTTCCCAGCTATATTATCCTCCTACATTCGCCTCACATGACCCCACCACCGAATTCTCGTGGTATGGGTGTCTGTAGTCACGTCCTAGTTACTGACCCATGAAGAATGGCTGAGTGGTCTAGTAAGTGGTCCTGAGGGACGGGATAATAGTTTCTAAGGAATGGGAGTGGCCATCTCGAACATATTCTGAGTCATGGCCCTCCTTGTGCTCAGGAGGCTAGGACTGTACAATCCTGCGGTCCCTAACCCGTTAGAAGAGAGAGGTCCTCACTGGAACTATGCGTGAGTAGAGTGGTATCCAGCTTCGCGAAATTTAGTGGGCTCAGAACATTTTAAGTAAGTTTCGCACCAATGGGAATAACGCAGCTTCACATCCATTTGGCAAGCAACAGACTTCGTGGACACAATAAATAAATAAATAAATAAATAAATAAATAAATAAATAAATAAATAAATAAATAAATAAATAAATAAATAAATAAATAAATAAATGAATAAATAAATAAATAAATAAATAAATAAATAAATAAATAAATACATAAATATATTATTTACAGTTTAAGCACACGTCATGTAAATGAGAATGAGCTTGAATATTACTCCCAATTTCAATGATGTCAAGGAAGAAGTAGTTTCCAGCTACATATAAACAGTGTGGATATGCGAATCAATTAATCATGATCATGCTTTATTTCTGAAGAATTTCAGAAGTGAGACAGTTTTTTTACACACAGCTAAAAGTATGAGATAATTTTTTTGCAGATAGCAATCATTTTGATATGCCTTGCACTCCCAAGTTCTACGAAATTTTCCTCTCCAAAAATAATTCAGGGTAAGGGAGTTCTTAAGATCTATTAAATCCCATACGAGCAACAATATTATTTCAAATCAAATCAAATCAATACTGATCTGCATTTAGGGCAGTCGCCCAGGTGGCAGATTCCCTATCTGTTGTTTTCCTAGCCTTTTCCTAAATGATTTCAAATAAATTGGAAATTTATTAAACATCTCCCTTGGTAAGTTATTCCAATCCCTAACTCCCCTTCCTATAAATGAATATTTGCCCCAGTGTGCTCTCTTGAATTCCAACTTTATCTTCGTATTGTGATCTTTCCTACTTTTATAAACGCCACTCAAACTTATTCGTCTATTAATGTCAATCCACGCCATCTCTCCGCTGACAGCTCGGAACATACCACTTAGTCGAGCAGCTCTTCTTTTTTCTCTCAATTCTTCCCAACCAAACTTTGCAACATTTTTGTAACACTACTCTTTAGTCGGAAATCGCCCAGAACAAATCGAGCTGCTTTTCTTTGGATTTTTTTCCAATTCTTGAATCAGGTAATCCTGGTGAGGGTCCCATACACTGGAACCATACTCTAGTTGGGGTCTTACCAGAGACTTATATGCCCTCTCCTTTACATCCTTACTACAACCCCTAAACACCCTCATAACCATATGCAGAGATCTGTACCCTTTATTTACAATCCCATTTATGTGATTGCCCCAATGAAGGTCTTTCCTTATATTAACACCTAGATACTTACAATGATCCCCAACAGGAACTTTCACCCCATCAACGCAGTAATTAAAACTGAGAGGACTTTTTCTATTTGTGAAACTCACAACCTGACTTTTAACCCCGTTTATCAACATACCATTGTCTGCTGTCCATCTCACAACATTATCGAGGTCACGTTGCAGTTGCTCAGATTCTTGTAAATTATTTATTACTCAATACAGAATAGCATCATCCGCAAAAAGCCTTTACCTCCGATTCCACTCCTTTACTCATATCATTTATATATATAAGAAAACATAAAGGTCCGATAATACTGCCTTGAGGAATTCCCCTCTTAATTATTACAGGGTCCGATAAAGCTTCACCTACTCTAATTCTCTGAGAGCTATTATCTAGAAATATAGCAACCCATTCAGTCACTCTTTTGTCTAGTCCAATTGCACTCATTTTTGCCAGTAGTCTCCCATGATCCACCCTATCAACTGCTTTAGACAGGTCAATTGCGATACAGCCATTTGACCTGCAGAATCCATGATATCTGTTATATCTTTCTGGAATCGTACAAGTTGAGTTTCAGCGGCATAACCTTTCCTAAAACCGAACTGCCTTCTATCGAACCAGTTATTAATTTCACAAACATGTCTAATATAATCAGAAAGAATGCCTTCCCAAAGCTTACATACCACGCATGTCACACTTACTGGCCTGTAATTTTCAGCTTTATGTCTATCACCCTTTCCTTTATACACATGCAACTCTCCATGCATCTGGTATAGCTCCTCCGACCAAACAATAAATAAATAAGTACTTCAGATATGGTACTATATCCCAACCCATTGTCTTTAGTATATCCCCAGAAATCTGATCAATTCCAGCCGCTTTTGTTGTTCTCAAATTCTGTATCTTATTGTAAATGCCATTGTTATCATATCTAAATTTTAATACTTCATTGGCCTTAATCTCCTCCTCTATCTCGACATTTTCCTTGTAACCAACAATCTTTACATACTGCTGACTGAATACTTCTGCTTTTTGAAGATCCTCACATACACACTCCCCTTGTTCATTAATTATTCCTGGAATGTCCTTTTTGGAACCTGTTTCTGCCTTAAAATACCTATACATACCCTTCCATTTTTCACTAAACTTTGTATGACTGCCAATTATGCTTGCCATCATGTTATCCTTAGCTGCCTTCTTGCTAGATTCAATTTTCTAGTATGTTCCTTCAATTTCTCTTTATTTCCACAGCCATTTCTAACTCTATTTCTTTCCAGTCTGCACCTTCTTCTTAGTCTCATTATTTCTCTATTATAATAAGGTTCGGTCTTTACCATTCCTTACCTCCCTTAAAGGTACAAAACTGTTTTTGCATTCCTCAACAATTTCTTTAAACCCATCCCAGAGTCTGTTTACATTTTTATTTACCGTTTTCCACCGATCATAGTTACTTTTTAGAAACTGACTCATGCCTGCTTTATCAGCCATATGGTACTGCCTAATAATCCTACTTTTAAGACGTTCCTTTCTATCACATTTATTTTTGACTACGACAAAACAGCTTCATGATCACTAATACCATCTATTCCTTCAGTTTCCCTATAGAGCTCATCTGGTTTTATCAGCACCACATCCAGGATATTTTTCCCATCTGGCTGGTTCCATCACTTTCTGAATCAGCTGTCCTTCCCATATTATTTGCCATTTGTTGGTCATGCTTCCTGTCGTTCGCATTTCCTTCCCAATTGACATCTGGCAAATTCAGATCTCCCGCAACAATCACATTTCTTTCCATGTCGTTTCCCACATAGCCGACTATCCTATCAAATAATTTCGAATCCGCGTCAGTGCTACCGTTTCCCGGTCTGTACACACCAAATATATCAAGTTGCCTATTATCTTTTGAAATGAGCCTTACACCTAGAATTTCATGTGACTCATCTTTAACTTTTTCGTAGCGTACAAATTCTTCTTTCACCAGAATGAATACTCCCCCTCCCACCATTCCTATCCTATCTCTACGATACACACTCCAGCGCCGTGAGAAAGTTTCTGGATTCATTATATCATTTCTCAGCCATGATTCAACTCCTATTACAATATCTGGTAAATATATCTATTAAAATACTTAATTCTATTCCTTTCTTTACAACACTTCTACAGTTCAGCACTAACAATTTTATGTCATCCCCACTTGATTTCCAGTTCCCTGTTCCCTTATCACCGCTCCCTAGGCCATCCTGTTTCCCTGAATGTACCTCCCTATTACCCTTCCAAACAAATTTCCTATTTCAAGTATTGAAATCATAAATTATTATACAAGATTAGACTACTGGTACCGTGACCAATTTAACAACTGTGAAGTCAGTAAAGGTTAAAGTATGTACATGGATACCAAAACCTTTATCCCGGCTCATACAGTGCTCTTATTGAAAAGAAAACCTTAATTGTGTTCGTCGTCGTGAGCACTTCTTTACTTGCATGGCGAGGTCACAAATGTAATTTAAGGAGCACCACGGTGCTCGCGAGCAACAGGTTGAACAAGCCTGCTATACAGCCATTTCTAGCATACCGAAAGTAGTTGAAATTTTTCAGTCATGTGAAGACCATTAAAAACTCAGATATTTCGCCGTCTTTTAGTTAAGAAACTGATTAGTTTAATCCTCCCTTCTTCATTCTTTGCCCTCACTTGATATTCTGGTAAACAAAACATGTCTTTACCTCAGACTCCCGCCGTTACCATCCAGTTTCCCAGTATTTACTTATAAATAACCTACGATGGTTTCGTTGCCGTGAAATATTCTTCTCTTTTTCATTATTCCTAGAATTTATGCCACTTTAGTGCAGTGACCCCTTGCTCGTACTTTGACTTACATACTTCACTTTCAGCAGTGTCCTGAACGATAACTCCTACCATAGCCAATTCATAGCATAATGTTCAAGATAATGTTCATTTTTTACCATCCTAATTATTGTAAATCGTGCTCCTTATGATTTCGCCGCCCATTGACACCGAAGTGTGGACACTTCGTTTAAAGGTATTCCCTCTAAACCTACTTTCTTAGCCATGTTACGATAGGTGGTAAAATATGACTTTGTTAGCTCACCCAAGTAACTGTAACTATGGCATGGACACAAATGAGCACCTCGTAAGAGTGATAAGTTCTGAACTTCTTCTCTTTCTTCAACATTGAGGTGTTTTAGTACATTCAGTACAAAAGCACAAGCAAACCAAACTTACAAGCATCTACCTATTTTCACAAAATTGTAGATAAGATGGAACGTGAAAAGTTAAGCTAATACAGAAATACAACACCGCACAAGTCTTGAACAAGTAGACCGTATGTCCAGAGCTACAGTTGGGAGTCGCGTGTCATATGAAGTTACTAGGTTAAACAATGTTATGGGAAATTGTGATTAACACATGTATAAATCAGTCCACATTCATTCGTTTCATGAAGGCGTACAACAAATTTCCCTTCCCGAGTAACTCACTTCTGCCAACGCATGTAAAACTTTTGCAAGCATTCTTAGAAGCGATTCCGTGAAATGACTTGCAATGCTGTCGTGTCATTTTCAGTGACTTCTTGAGCTCAGGCCATGCGTTGTCATTTCACATGACCTTTTACGCACGGAAAATGAGCGAAGTCTTTAGTTAACAGTTATGGAAATTAAATTTGCACCAAAGGTATCACGATATGACTTACAAGGCAGTGTTTCTCACCAAGACCGTCAGATATGCAGGATCACTTTCGCACAAAAGAAACCAACATTTTTCTCCACATTCATCTTCTATGCGCTCCGAAGGAATGAAGGATGTTTACCTACATTTCCTTCTTTAAAGTACTATCATCAGAAATGTATTCGTTATGGACAAGTCTTTGAACATCAAAGTAAATATCCAACGTAACCTTCTCTTGCTAATGTCTTTAGGGAACTTCGTTTTCCAGCTCATATTTTGGATTTCCGTATTAGACCTTTATGTATTCTTATATATATATATTCTATGATAAAATAAGTGGAATCAGAGGTAAGGTTTTTGTCGTATTATGTTATATTGTATAGAGTAATAAATAGGTTAGAAGATTGTAATCGACTGCAAAAGGACCTCTACAATGTTGTGAGATGGACAGCAGGTAATGGAATGACGAGATAAACATGGTGAAAAGTCAGGTTGTAAGTTATACAAAAAGTAAAGGTCCTCCCAATTTTTAATTACTAAGTTGATGGGGCGAAAGTGCCCATGGAAATCACTGTAAGTACTGAGGTGTTGATATAAGTAGATATCTTCTTCGGGGCAATCACTTAAAGGGGATGGTAAATAAAGGTTACAGATCTCTTCATATGATTATGAGGGTACTTAGGGGTTGTAGTAAGGGTGTAAAGGAGATGGCATGTAAGTCTCTTGTAATACCACAATTACAGTATGGTTCCAGCGTATGGGACTTTCTCTCTAGGATTACTTGTTTCGAGAACAGAAAAAATCCAAACAAGAACAGCTCGATTTGTTCTGGTAATCAGCTCCCTGGGATCTAGTAGGGGTAATTCAGCCGCCTTGACAAATAAGAATTTAATATATTCGGAAAGTCGGCAAACTGTACGGAATGGGCCGATGACCTTCGATGTTAGGCCCCTTTAAACAACAAGCATCATCATCATCAACTGTACGGAATGTACAAAAATAACATGATTCAACCCGGACGAAGAATTAAATGACTCAACAGACCGTGGAAGCTTCACATCCAAGAACTGATAGGAAATGGGCGAAATGGATGACAGCCATAAATGAAGACCTATGGTGATTGATTGATTGATTAATAACACATCTGATGTCTAGGAACCGGGTCGTACAAATAGCATCAAGTTCCATACATTGCTCAAGAACCTGTAGTTTGTTCAGCCATACTGATGAGGTCCCCAGAAACTCTCTTTTGTGTTTCCTTTCTCTTCTGAGATCAACGGTTTTGGGACCAAATTTCGAAATTTCGTGAGCATTTCCAACTGATGTCTCCTCGCACACAAACGCACACGTTCATATATCCACATTCATTATGGGCTATGTTATCTCTTCTGGCCTCGTTTAGATCTACATCTCTTAACTTTAAATCATTAAGAATTGATCTAACAATCGCCGCCTTAGTCTCCGTCTACTTCCCTCACCTTCACGGCCGAGTCCATAGTTCACCTAGGTAACCTATCCTCCTCCATTTGGCTCATCTGTTCAAAACATCAAAGCCATTTTATGCGTACAGATTCATCCAACGAATTTATTCCCAACTTTGACTTTATCTCCTCATTTCCTCTCCTTTTCCAGTTTCGTATTCGATACCTGACATTCAACCTTCTGAAATTCTTTCCTCACTGACATCACTTTAATCTTGAAAATGTTCATTTTCATACCAACTTGATGCAATTCCTCCCAAGCTCCAAGATACTAGAATGCTTGCTTTTGACACAACCTGACACCAGACCTAATCGTCGAAAAACGCAAACCGATTCCTATATGTCCACCCAATTCATCCCTCTCTGCTATTTTATACCATTCAGTAAACGATTCCGGTATACTAATTACAGCTTTGTCTTAACCCTGTAACTGCTGTGAAACAACATTCCATGCTATAATCTATTCTCACTGTAGGCCGATTGTCCACAAAAGTGTATTTTATTGCTTATAATAACCTGCCTCTAACTATTCCATTATCCCCCAGTACCTCAAACATCTTTTCCATCGGTTCCTTGTCATATACCTCCTCTAAACTTGCGGACCATAAAAGTAACTGTCCATTCCCCGCCTAGCATTTTTCTATTCTTTGATGCACACTGGAAGTCTGTCCCTGGCAGCCTATTTGTGGTCTTCAACCACACTGCCATTCATTAAACAAACTCTGCGCCTCAATAACTCAGTCACTACCGATCTGCATTTAGGGCGGTCGCCCAAGTGGCAGATTTCCTATCTGTTGTTTTCCTAGCCTTTTCTTAAACGATTGCAAAGAAACTGGAAATCTATTAAACATCTCCCACGGTAAGTTATTCCAATCTCTAACTCCCCTTCCTATAAACGAATATTTACCCAAATTTGTACTTTTGAATTCCAACTTCATCTTTCCTACTTTTAAAGACACAACTCAAACTTATTCACCGGGCTGAGTGCCTCAGACGGTTGGGGCGCTTGCCTCCTGACCCCAACTTGGTAGGTTCGATCCTGACTCAGTCCGGTGGTATTTGAAGGTGCTCAGATACGTCAGCCTTGTGTAGGTCGATTTACCGGCAAGTGAAAGAACTCCTGCGAGACTAAATTCCGGCACCTCGGCGTCTCCAAAAACCATAAAAGCTTTTATTTGGACTTAAAACCAACAGTATTATTATTATTCAAACTTATTCGTCTGTATATGTCATTCCACGCCTTTGATCGTACCCTGAAATTTCTTGAAAGTTTTTGCCTTACAACTCAAACTTATTCACCGGGCTTATATTTAGGTGCAGTTACTTCGTTCGTCCAATCAGACGGCACACTACTCATATTCCATGCTAATGCTCTTCGAACTCATTTCGGGCCTGCCATCCCTCAACATTTTACCATTTCAGGACTAATTTCATATATTCCTTCTCCTTTTATTACAATATAATTCGCTACCACCCTTCCAACTTCTATGAGCCTAATTTCATTGCCATCGATGCTCTCTTCCCCATGAACTGTATTGTTACGGACGCCAAGGGAAAAAAATTGAAAATGCATTCAAAATATTCCTTCCAAATACCTTGTGGATCCTTGGTATATTTCTTAACAGCCTTAATATTCCTCTATGTAACCAGAAACCAGAGAGGACTGAGATACGTCTAATGGAGAATTTGCAATTCTCTTCATGGGCTGGGATAATATGATAACCAAGCGGACATTCCATGAATTTACACGTGTCTTCTTTGGAAACGAGACTATTATTTATACTGGAATGTATCCATTAATGGTGGCTCAAGAGAAATCATACAACATGCATTTAATATGATTCCTTTGAACTGTTCCGGAAATACAAGGGCAGGTAAAGTCAATTATTCTCCTCTGTGAATTTCACAGCACGTGCAATGTGAAGGAGCTTTGTTGCTGCTCGAGCTTGTTCATTAATGCATACAAGTTGTAATGGGGATTGCATATTTGGTTAATTTGGATGCGATGATGTAACACAATATACAAAGGATGAATTAAAACTGAATATTACTTTCCCATATAATAACTGAGAAATAAGAACTGGATAAGCAAGAGTCTCTTGTTAATTTAACCCTACATCATGAAGGTGATAACAGGGGAGACACGAATAGTATATATTCTTTTGCTCGCTGTATCACATCTATATCAAATATGACAGTGGGGTCGATTATCTATTTATGATTACTTTTTGCAATTAATTACCTTCACATCCTGGCCGGTGAAAGAAGCAATATGAAATAATGGCAGAGATGCTTCAATCAATCAGTCACCACTGATCTGCATTTAGGTCCGCCGCCCAGGTGGTAGATTCTCCATCTATTGCTTACCAAAGCGCTTCTTAAATTATTGTTAAGAATTTGGAAATGTATTGAACATCTACTTTGGTAAATTATTCCAATCCCTAACTCCCCTTCCTACAAACGTATATTTTCCCCAATTTGTCCCCTTGAATTTCAACTTTATCTTCATTTTGTGATCTTCCCTACTTTTAAGTACACCACTGACACTTATTCGTCTACTAATGTCATTCCACGCCATCTTTCCGCTGACAACTCGGAACATAGCACTTATCCAGCGGCTCGTCCACTTTTTTACAAGTCTTCCCTGCGTACACTTTGCAACATATTCGTAATGCTACTCTTTTCTCCGAAATCACTCAGAAAAATCGAGCTGCTTTTCTTTTGATTTTTCCATTTCACGAATCAGGTAATCCTGGTGGTCGTCCCGTACACTGGTATTATACTCTAGTTGGGGTCTTATCAGAGACTTGTATGCCCTCTCCTTTACATCATTTTACAAACCCTAAATACACTCAAAACCATGTGCGGAGATCTATAACTTTTATTCACAATCCCATTTATGTGATTACCGCAATGAAGAACGTTCTTTATATTAACACCTAGGTACTTACAGTGATCCCCAGAAGGTACTTTCATCCCATCAACGCAGTAATTAAATCTGAAAGGACTTTCCCTATTAGTAAAACTCACATCCTAGCTTTTAACCCCGTTTATCACCATATCATTGTGTAACTAGGTTGGAAGTAGCTTTGAAAAGGTCCAGTAAGGTATTTATTTTAACGGCGTAGAAATCAGTAACAAAATGGTCGAAGAATGCGAAGTGTCTTAGAAGTGTGTTATCGAGAGGATATTAGAATACTACTGAGAAGGAAAGGACCGAATTCAAATGATCATGTCATGTTCTTGTATGTTGTATAAATGGGATGAAAGTCTTAGCTTATATTGGTCTTCAGCTCGTTAATTAAAAATTCCATCCGCATGCGTAGGTGGAATATCACCAAACGTTTTAAAAAAGGGGCTCACATTTTAACTGAGGGAGGCTTGAACCTTAGAAAGCGAAAATATTCTCTAGTTATACACAGTTCCGATGTACAGTGGACTATTACAACTTCTCTCCAGTGTTGTTCAGGATTAGATCAGTTGTAAACCTTTCAATTAAAAGTTTGGATGGCTTGAATACTTCTGTTGATGTTCTGAGAGAAATGAAGCTAGACATTTCACTGCATTCAGCTCGTATTTCGCATTTATTCAGTAAGTATATTAAATTTCACCAACACAAAAGCTTTGGGTAATTATTATTTCCAATTTTTAGTCAGAATATATATTTTTATCACATTAAACACAGTAAATAGAGAGATAGATGATCCGCCTAGTCAATACCACGTGTTAATTTTTTATATATTTACATGTCACATTTACATTAGATCTAGTACATGTTTCGAGAATATGCACATTCTCTTCTCCAGCTAATTAGGTTAAAATTCGCGTATTACAATATGTCCTAATAAAAGTGGTGCCCCCCACTAAGAAAGATGAAACTGAGACAAGTACAATATAACATATTAAAAATTGATGAATCGCGGCATGGAATTAAATTCCATCTTGTCATCTTAATATAACCCTTTAAAGATCAAAATTCTATGATAGGTGTAATTAAATATTTTTTGCAGTTATTAGCTCCTCAGAAGGTCCTTTTTTGACAAAACATGGTTTTCAAAAGTTTGGATGGTAAATTCCAACAAATATTTGAAGTGGGACACATATGTCCCACCAAACGTGACATAGGCATGGTTGTACACTGACTGACAGAGCAAATGCAACACCAAGAAGGAGTGGTCAGAACTTTATGCCAATTGCAGGGTAGACTGACGTCACTGAGGTATGCTCGTGATGTGAAATGCGCCGCTGTGCTGCGCACGTAGCGAACGATAAATGGGACACGGCGTTGGCGAATGGCCCACTTCGTACCGTGATTTCTCAGCCGACAGTCATTGTAGAACGTGTTGTCGTGTGCCACAGGACACGTGTATAGCTAAGAATGCCAGGCCGCCGTCAACGGAGGCATTTCCAGCAGACAGACGTCTTTACGAGGGGTATGGTGATCGGGCTGAGAAGGGCAGGTTGGTCGCTTCGTCAAATCGCAGCCGATACCCATAGGGATGTGTCCACGGTGCAGCGCCTGTGGCGAAGATGGTTGGCGCAGGGACATGTGGCACGTGCGAGGGGTCCAGGCGCAGCCCGAGTGACGTCAGCACGCGAGGATCGGCGCATCCGCCGCCAAGCGGTGGCAGCCCCGCACGCCATGTCAACCGCCATTCTTCAGCATGTGCAAGACACCCTGGCTGTTCCAATATCAACCAGAACAATTTCCCGTCGATTGGTTGAAGGAGGCCTGCACTCCCGGCGTCCGCTCAGAAGACTACCATTGACTCCACAGCATAGACGTGCACGCCAGGCATGGTGCCGGGCTAGAGCGACTTGGATGAGGGAATGGCGGAACGTCGTGTTCTCCGATGAGTCACGCTTCTGTTCTGGCAGTGATAGTCACCGCAAACGAGTGTGGCGTACCTTCAGGGGCTGCCCAATGCTCTGTTTCAGCAGGATAATGCCCGCCCACACACTGCTCGCATCTCCCAACAGGCTCTACGAGGTGTACAGATGCTTCCGTGGCCAGCGTACTCTCCGGATCTCTCACCAATCGAACACGTGTGGGATCTCATTGGACGCCGTTTGCAAACTCTGCCCCAGCCTCGTACGGACGACCAACTGTGGCAAATGGTTGACAGAGAATGGAGAACCATCCCTCAGGACACCATCCGCACTCTTATTGACTCTGTACCTCGACGTGTTTCTGCGTGCATCACCGCTCGCGGTGGTCCTACATCCTACTGAGTCGATGCCGTGCGCATTGTGTAACCTGCATATCGGTTTGAAATAAACATCAATTATTCATCCGTGCCGTCTCTGTTTTTCCCCAACTTTCATCCCTTTCTAACCACTCCTTCTTGGTGTTGCATTGTCACTGTCAGTCAGTGTATTTTACGAGTTCTAAATATTTTGGGAATAGTTTTCAAATAAACAATGTAACATATCATACTTTCAAAATGAATTTATTACCAGTAAAAAAAGCTGAAAAATAAGAAAGAAAATCACAAAATACTAAGTACCATCAAATAAAACTGACTTCAATTTGCAAACAAGGATGTGAAGCAAAATTATTCTAGCAAATGGGACATTGCTATAAAATTCCCTTATACTAGAAATACAGAGTCTACAATTGCAATGTTACAAATCACTTTTCTTCTTAGTAGGAGGGCAGCATAGTTGAAAATACACCTGGTCCTTGATAGTGAGGCGTCTTACAGATTATGAAAATGTGCAAAGCATGGGCTGGCACACAAGGGTTCATTGCAGGCTTTGCATAATATTTTAGTTTTCTTCTGTTTCTCTTTTGTGCTGCACATTCTGCACCTCCTTCTTGTCTCAGATTGCTTGGGAACATGGTTGACCACATTTTGGGGTCGAACTTCATCAGGAACCCCTACATGACCAAGCTTTTTTCGTACCATAAACTGAGATTTAACTCCCCTTTTCTTCCTGGATGAATAGAAATCAATGACACAACGGAACCACTTGCATGCAACAGGGAAGAATTGCCACTTGATAGGGTTTCATTATCTTCAGAATCGTCCCAATCATCTCCTTCGACATCAGAAGAAGTTGGATCATCTGGTAAGCCATGCAGGTAGCGCAAAATGTCTTCCTCCCGCAATTTCTGGAAGGCAAGCAATTTGTATAAATTTCTTGAATTATACTCGCCTAAATACTATTCTTAATTAATTAAAATAAGTCAATGGCATTTTTAAGAGAAAATACATTAGGATACATCGCAAGTTCAGAAAGTAAACACCATCAATTTAGCACCTGTTTTTGTCCACCAATTCACTATAGTACTTATTTCTTACATTTATGAATGAGTATAAATACTACTTGATTTGTATGCATAAATATATCAACAAAATTAACATATGTTTACTAAATGAAGAAGTTTTGCGATAATATTTTGCTCAATTATAGTACGAATTTTGAGGTTAGGGAAAGAAGTCCACTCACACTGAGGTTAGTGTTCCACATAAGGAACACTTGAAGAAACTGCCATTGAAATTATTTATATAACACTTGATTATCACAATCTGGTTCATTTTACTTCAGAAACATTATTCAACACAGTGATATTGAATATACTCACTTCATCCATGATGAACGCCAGATACTAACCAATTTGTGCCAAAATAGACTTGTGTAGCCTCCATACTCTGGTGAATCAGCTGTTCCACAGCGGTCAGGCGCTGCCACCACGATCTACAGTGAATGTTCGTATATAACTTCCATGTGTCATCATTATACAAGTCTTCCAGTAGATAGCAGCACCAGCTTCATGTGTTCCAGATAGATCCCAAAGAGTCCATGAAAAAAATTCGGAAGTGTTCCACACATGTCCCACCAAGCTATAAAGGGATAAACACAGTAGGATGATATCTATGTGGATAAAATTAAGATGGCTAACTGTCGAACATCGTACAGGCCTAGAAATTTCACTACTATTCGTGAAATGAAAATTACATTTCGAGCTCGTTGTGATTTTATACGGCTTGAAAGCGTTTACCGTTTGTGGTGAACAAACTTGTTACACCTACAATTTGAAGGTTTATTATGGGACTCAGAAAATAAGACTTTTCCTGTGTTCCAATAAGCCCTTTGAAGTGGTGAAAAGTCTGACTGAAGCAATAAAAGCAACAACATGTTACCAGTGGCTACTACTTTAGTAGATACCCATTTTCAAAGTACTTGCTGAGCACTGGTATATACTTTGGGGACGTTGAAGGAAAAGGACGTGACAGATAGACCCATGTTCCTGACTGATGATATTCATTTAGTTGCTGAAAGTAACATGTTTGGATGCCAAGACGATAAAATATTGCCTTTCTATGCAAGGTGCTTTACGTCGCACCGACACAGATAGTTCTTACGGTGGCGATGGAACAGGAAAGGGCTAGGAGTAGGAAGGAATCGGCCGTGAACTTAATTATTGAAAAAATGAAGTGGCGTATGGTTTTTTTTAGTGCCGGGAATATCCGAGGACAAGTTCGGCTCGCCAGTTGCAGGTCTTTTGAGTTGACTCCCGTAGGCAACCTGCGCGTCGTGATGAGGATGAAATGAATCGATCCCGGGACCCCTGTGACCAAAGGCCAGCACGCTAACCATTCAGCCATGGAGCCGGACGACTTAATTAATGTACATGCCCAATATTTATCTGGTGAGAAAATGGGAAACCACGGAAATCATCTTCAGGGCTGCTGACAGTAGGATTCTAACCCTCTATTTCCCGAATACTGGATACTATTCGAACATAAGCGAGCTCGGTAAATATTTGTTTCTTTGGCCACCACGATAAAGGATGTTGCCATGGTTCTGACATCTATTCATGATAATAACGCGGTTGATAAGGAATCTGGAAAACCTGTGCAAATTATTTATTACAACACTTCATAGGTTAGGGTTGATGCGGATGACTTGATATGTTCAAGAATATCCACACTAAGAAGAACGCAAAGGTGAGCAATGTGAACTTCTTTCACGCTTTCACGACATTGCTGGGATAAATTAATGTCGGATCTTACAATGAACGATCCCCGCCAGCTCCATAGAATAAACATTTACTACTTTCTCTTGGAACTGATAGAATAAAACTTGACAGAACGTGCTAAATTGAAGTATTTTCCCAAAGAATTAGGTGTTTTCTTGCAATCCTAGAGAATAAGTCAACTCGGGCAGCCCAATCTCACGAGAGAACCATCTGTGAAATTTGTGGATTGTAGGAAAAATAGAGAACAAAACTGGCGTTGAATAGTTTTGGGAAATGCTGCAGAAACCGCTGTAGTATTATGCTCAACACTTGATTGGAAGCTATGGAAGAAGGTAGTGATACGGAGTTATCACAGCACAAATTATTTTTTTAGAAGTTTTTCATTTTACTTGAAAAGTTCCCCTCCTTCCGAGTTATTTGTTTTTTTTACCAAAGTATCTACTTAATTTTCAACTCTTGTGTTTTAAACTGTGATTTAAAATATGATACAATTTTAGTTACTAGTAAGCCAGGTATAATTGAGTTGAGGTAGAACTGAGTTCATTTTAAACGGGACTCTGATTTAAGCATTAAATGTTTTTAAAAGCGCATTTGTTTTATGTGTCCACTGGGCCTTGTTTAGTAACGTTTCCGCTCCGGCTCTGATTTCTTACGTTCCTCTTGTTCCGTGTCCAATGTTTGATCAACTGAACATTTTGTTTTACTTCTTTGAAGTTGGTAGATATAAATAATGGCCTCACTCCAATTCGACCATGTACTTGAAATGGTCCATCTGCTCAAATTTCGTATTCCCTATCTTACGTTAAATTCCCTTTGGTTTCTTCTGAATTAACTTTAAATTTTATATCATGCTCCCAGTAAGTCGTTTAATGTATTCCTCGGTGTCCTGCATCAGGCCTGTATAACCGATTCAGTTTCCAGAACCGGTGGCATCATAAGATGGTACGGAATTTTACCATATTCACAATTAAGAAAACTGGTGAGACCCTATACTAGGTCAACGAAGGGCTGAATGGTTGAACATCTGTGTATCGATATTGGTTGCATACATCACATGAAGATTATCATGCTGGTATGCCTGGTACTGGACACGACTGCCATAGAGATGCACTAAAATACTCTAAAGTAGGTGATCACTTCGTAACTGAAGAAGATATACGAGTTAGTACCGATTAAGGTTCGTCCCACACTATCACGGTCATTGTCACGTAGATTTCCATTCTCGTTTATCTACCGTGCAGCCAAGAAACACGTATTCAACCCATATATCTTCAAGATGTTCGACAAATACCCTTAGTATTACGAACATCATACACATTGCCCAGTGAGAAAGTGTAGTATTGTGTAGAGCAAAAGTCCGACAATTTCTCAAACAGGGGTGATATCCGTTTACCAGCTGTATTACCAGTGGAATGTGAATGTAACTTAATTTCACCACCTCTCTGATCACACCTAGAGGAGTATTATGGCCTGGAAGGTGTACGTGATAATCAAGTGGTCGTTGTGTGCGTAAACCTCATACAGAGGATGATAGCTTCGCTTGAATATTTGTACACGTTATACTTTGCCGTCACCAATGTACGTGTGAACAGTATTTCAGAAGCCGGGGATAACAATAACATTTGTTAATCTATTAATACAAATCCTCATTGAATATCCATTCACCCGTCCATCCGTTCATATATAGACGGTCATGTGACATTTTCATGGTCCATTAATGAAGAAAGAAAGTCATTACTAAAAGGTACAAGTTACAATGGCTTATAAACGGTAGTGTCAGTTTCTATTGCTTTATTTCTCTAAATGCCTCAAGTAAAAGCTATATCTTTGACTAACTACAGAATTTTCGATTGTTTACAAGGAACCATTGCCTTAATTACTTCTTCAGAAATACGTTTGCAGTTTCGTCTTTTTCGTGGCATTTTTGCTATTCTTCAGTTGATGTCTTCTTTCCAGTATTAAAAACTAATATCAGATTAATATTTTTTTAAATGCATAGAGAAAGATGATGTTATATAAATTGATGAAAATGAAACTTAAGGTAACCTGCATAATGAAGACCAAGATCGGCTCTCTGAATGTGGGTACAATGACAGTAAGGAGAAGGATAGTTCGAGATATAAAGGAAACGAGATGAATATCCATTCCCTAAGTACGAGACACCAAATGGAAATAAGTAAAGCAGGAGGTATCGGAGGAGGTTACAAATTGTACTGCTGTCGGACAAACTGCAATAAGAATGGCGTGGGAATAATTTAAGACCAGAAAATGGAGGAAGGAGTTTTGTAAGTGATTTGAGTATCAGACAGAATTATTTCAATTAAAATACACCTTGATGGAGAAGCATTGTATGCGATAACTGTGTATGTACAACAGGTCTGATGTAGTCAAAACGAGGACTGTTTCTGGACAGAGACAGATGTAGTGGTACGGGAAATACCTAGCAACGAGAACTTGTTTTGTAGGTGGTTACCTAAATTGACATGTAGGAAATAATAACGTAGGCAATGGAAGGATACAGAAAAGTACGTAGTTGGACAGAGGAACAACGAAAGAGAAAGCATTACACACTTCGTTGCGGCGACAAACATGACGATAGCGAATACGTACTTCCACAAAAATTTAAACCCGCGCTTGACATATCAAAGTGGTGGAAGATATTCACAAGTCAAATGCACACTTTGCAGAAGAGATATGTTAAAACAAATGAGCGACTGCGAAGAGCTATCTGGAGATGTATTATTATTATTATTATTATTATTATTATTATTATTATTATTATTATTATTATTATTATTATTATTATTATTATTATTAGCGTATGGTAACGTACACAAAACAATACAAAGATTAAATATACAGCACAAAATATTATATACATAATTACAAGATATACACATAACATTGAAAACAATCATGCAAGCAAAAGGGTTCAAAGAGTTAGATCTAAGTTCTCTAGCCATTGTAGGGCCTCGGAAGAAGCCACCACAAAGTCCTGGCTGGATCCAGCGAATGCCCTTTCAATGCATTCGATGACAATATGATTGATAGTCTGCTTAACTGCACCACAGTCGCAGGCTGGAGATGATCTCATTCCCCATTTAAACAACATTGATCCACATCTCCCGTGGTTAGTACGTACTCTGTTGAGGGCTACCCATCTCTTGCGGGGCAAATCAAAGCCAGCTGGAAGATTCTTATAATTGAACAGTGTCTGCCATTGAATCGGAGCTACACTGTTCCACTCTTGTTGCCAATCAGTTTTTGGATTTAAATCCCTCCTAACAAGTTCCTGTGCTGTTCGAATAGGAGGAGATCTTGATTTTAGGCGGCTGAATCTGACGTTAATATCTTCATGGATAGGGAGATCAGGATTGGTTAATATCTTGTTGTATTCTCTAGCCAAGTTATTCAATCTTCTAATTCTAGGAGGTTCTATGTGGCTGAGCACTGGCAACCAGAAAAGAGGAGTAGATTTTACTGTGCCACTTATGACACGCATTGTTTTATTCAGGAACGTGTCCACCTTTTTAGCATGAGAGCTGTTGATCCAAAATGAAGAACAGTACTCAGCTGTGGAAAGCACCAGTGATGCTTCAACACAGACCAATCATTTTCATAGCAAGTTGGCAGATCACCAAGCCTAACAGAAGAAGATCTATACCTAAAACAATTTTGTGGAAACTGAAACAACGTGACTTGAGGAATAAATTTGTGGAGGAGTTCAGAGAGTATCTGCGGTCGACAGTTGTTAGAGAAAAGAATGGGTGGGATCCCGTAGCTGGTGTTATGCGAGACGCAGGTGATAAGCTCCTGGGACAGACTACCGGAAAATGTAGACTTGATAAAGAGTGGTGGAGTGAAGAGGTACAGCAATGCATGGAGAACAAGAAGATACGGAATATAGAAGGAAAAAATTCCAGAGAGGAATACAATTATAGAAGAAGAAAGCAAAGAGAGCGGTGGCCAAAGCTAAGGAAGAGGCACATGCAGATCTATATGAAGACCTTGAGACCGAAGAACGACAAAATAGAATCTTTAGAATTGTACGAGAGTGGAAGAAGTGCCGTATATCAGATAGGGGCTATTAAGCTAGAAGATGGTAGACTGATGAGAAAAGACCCTGAAATTCTAGTAAAATGGAGAGAATATTTTGGGAAACAGAGCAATTGGAGATGAAAGTGAAGCCTCAATAGGAATAGTGAAAGGTATCACCAAGGATGACTTGGAGAAGGCGTTGCACGAAATGAATTGAAGAATGGAAAGACTGTGGGAGCAGAAAATATACCAGTGGAAGCACGGAAATCTCTGGGAAATGAAGGAGTGATTTGGCTCACAGACCTATTCAACTACAAACTAGAGTATGAAAATGCAAAACGGATGTAAAAAGATTGTGCTGATTCCAATATATAAGAGAAAAGGGAAATTTAAGACTGTGGAAACTATAGAGCAACCAAATTGATGAGCCACACCATTAAATTATAGAACAGAGTGATCGAACAGTGACTGAGCCATCCGTTCCTTGCACGGCAGAGGAATAACATATATCATATTTGCCCTGAGACTGCTATTGGAAAAGTACCTAGAAGAAAACAAGAGATTGTCGAAGGACTTCATTGATCCCGAAAAAGTGTATGACATGGTACCAACGCCGGAAATATGGAAGTGCTTACGGCAGAAACTTGTACCTGAAATATATGTACGCCAGTTTCAATACACGTACGAGGTAAGTAGAACCATGGTCAGATATATATATCTGGAAGTACATAATCCTTTTCTGTGAACGTAGGAGAACACCAAGGTTCTGTACTCAGTCCAATACTATTTGTACTCGTCATGTGTTGAAAGAGAGTGAGAAAGGAGTATCCATGTTCCAAATATGCTCAATAATGACGTGGACCTGCGCTCAGAGATGAAGGAACTTGAAGAAAAGTGGTTATGTGAATGGAAAGAAGCACTCAAAAGCTGAGGAATGAAGATAAGCAGACGTAAGACTGATTTCCTGAGCCTGAGGGGAGCTGAAACAGGTTTGGAGTTGGCTGAGGTTGAGATTCCAACAGCAGGTAAGTTCAGATATCCTGGTACAGTTACCAAACAAGATGGTGGGCTGGAGGAGGAGATACGGTACGTATGGTTCAACTGGAAAAAGACACCGAATATACTGTACGACAAGTACGACGGGACTACATTAAAATGGAAGGTCGTGTTGAGAGCGGCAATGATATAAGGGACCGAAACTTGGCCCATAACAAGGATATGGGCGGAAACATTTGACGTGAGAGAAATGCGAATTGCGAGGTTGGTAAGCGGATATACAAGCTTGGACAAAGTGAGAAATGACGTGATAAGGAGAAGACTTAATAAGGTGCAAGTTTCTGAGACAGTCAGAGTAGACGAGCTCAAGTTTTATGGCCATATTAAGAGAAGAAGGCATGATTATATTGGAAATAAGAAGACTGGCATTGTTGCACCAGGGAAATGGAGTCGAGGATGACCCAGAAAGCGGTGGATGTACAGCATTCAAGAGAATATGAAACAGCGGGAGGCTTGTGAAGGGAATTTTCAGGAAAGGGCAATGTGGAGGGCGAATATCTGCATCAGGGACCTCACATATTTGGTATTAATCATGCTAAAAATGATGAAGAAATCTATACTCAATTCGGTAGGTACTTTTCTGCCTACGATGTGAAAGCTCTTTATACAAAGGGGATTAAACCACGCACGGAAAAAAGGAAAGGATTTCCTTGTCTCCACACTTACTGCTTTTGCGTTATGCCTCCCTGGAGCCAACAAAGAAGACCGTTTATGAGGAAGGTTAGAAAAAGTATCACAAGCAAATGTCGTGTCCATAGTTACTTTCGAAGAAATACTCTCTGATATATATTTCTAAGTACCTAGCAGAGCAGCATCCGGCACAAGCCTACAAAATATAAATCACTCATCTTACCAAGTGCCCGCCCCGGGGTGTAGGTGTAGCGTGCCTGCCTCTGACCCGGAGGCTCCGGGTACGATTCCCGGTCAGATCAGGTACTTTTACCAGCATTTGAGGGCTGGTTCGCGGTCCACTCAGCACACGTGATTCCAATAGAGGAGCTATCTGACGGTGAGATGGCGGCCCCTGTCTAGAAATCCAAGAATAACGGCCAAGAGGATCCGTCGTGCTGACCATACGACATCTCGTATTCTGCAGGCCTTCGAGCTGAGCAGCGGTAGCCTGGTAGGCCATGGCCATTCGGGGCTGTTGAGTTATGGGGTATGGTTTGGTTTGGTTTTTTATCTTACCAAATAATTTATTAACGGCATTAAATGAATGAACACCGTTGACATGTCATTTACAGTATTACGGCTTTTGACACTGTGTAACTTTCTGCGTGTTCGCCAAAAGTTTTTCATAAATTCTAAGCAAATATTTCAGATAAAGTAACTTAATCATTAAAATAACTCTAATACAATATATGAATTCTCCCATATTTTCAGATAAAATGATAATACGTTTTAGGCAATGTACTGAATTGGCTATTATAGAAGCAGGTGACCAAGAAACCTACCAGCTAAGAAATATCCTTGCATATACCAAACGGGTGCAACATATCTGTTTAGTGTTTCCATTCCAGGTAACCACATATGCAATCTCCGGTGCGAGATCGCACGCATTGTTCGTGCCATGCTGATCCATTAAGGTAGTATCCTACATTGCGACAATATTATATGTATTCCGGAACGGTGCAGATAATTACCTGTTAATTTCCAACGGACGTTGATAATAGTCGGATCATGTTCATATCCGCACAGTCTACGAATGCTATCTAATTTTCAATTCTATAACTAACCCTGTGCAAACACACGTTCGGTGGGCTCTGATAATTCTTTGGTATAGTATACATTTGGAATAAAGTACGGATAAGAATGATGTCTGTCAATCTGCCTGTTGTCTGACGGTGATGCCTGAGTATCAATCCGTCTCTGTGTGTATGTACGTTTGAATAATGTTTTGAAACTTAAATAGCAACCCTTTCAGTATTTTGAACTATTTTCAAAGAACATCAATGGACTGCATAAATACATTAATACTGTTTCACTTTTGTCTGTATGCGATCTGTTTTTCTTGGTTTAAACTCTTTCTATACCATTCAGCTTAAGCTTGATAGAGAATATGGTAATTGTTCTGCCGTCTTCAGCAAGTAGAAATGAAATATAAGATTCAGTAAATTAAGATCTCCTCCATGAACGACGTAAAAAGTTATGTACCTCCGATTTTACAGCCAGTTACAATCGTGATTAAAATTTAAGCAAAACAAGAAGCAAGTAAGAAAACTGGAGAAAACACCAGTGTACAATTCAGATTTTTTCGAAACACCATCTTTGTTCCATTTGTGCGCAAAACGTTAACTGGTTACCGCGCACAAATTAACAACACGTTTTACGAAATATTAGAAGAAAACCCAGACGTTTCAACGAATCACGAACGTTCTCATGTTGTTGAATATTACCTCTCTCAATGATTCAGTTTTCTTCCTGAAAATTAGTCATGTCACCCGGTTGAATGTACCTAAACCAGGTGAATTTAATTTATATATTGGTTTTACGTTGCACCGTCTCAGGCATGTTTCGTGGTGATAGTAGGATAGGAGAGGGCTAGGACTGGGAAGTAAACTACCGTGGTCGCCCTAGCGTGTGCCTCGTGTAAAAATGAGATACGACCGAAAAATATTCTCGCGGTTGCCGATAGTATTCTCCGCCTCCAAAACGTATACTGAGAGCTCCACGGTACGAATCGTGCAACCGACTCACTCGCTTGTTACTGTGATTGTCCGCGGGCAGACTAAATAAATACCATTGCATGGTTTCTTACTTTTCAGTTATTTGTTAACTTTTAACATCATCTTTGAGGATAAATGAAAAAAACTACTGTAGGTTCAGTAGGTTTCATAATAATTGGGATTCTACACGGTGTTTCGAGAGCAGTGTGCTTCAAGGAAACGAAATCTTTCTCGAATTGATTTGGTTACTAAACGTGAAGGACGGATTGCCTACGAGAATCTTGCTCGGCATCCTGGCGTACAATATCTGAACCAAAAATCATGACCGACATCCGTTACGATATCATTACTTTGAACAAATTTTAAATATAAGAGATGCATTTAAATTGAGTGGACATTGCACCAAACCGTTCAAGAGAAAAGACCAGAAACCGGATGTCTAGCATAGTACACCATCCGAAACAATTGAGGACTGGGGTGTGTTCGGACGAATGGTTTTTCAGATAACAGATCATTTACGAAAAAAATGCTGTTGAAAACAGGATTGTTGTATTTTTATCACACATCTTACAAATAACCTTACATATATGCAGTACATTATAGTAGGCCTACAGTTTGGGAAAAATAAGTCCAAAATATTGATTTTGTTTCAGAACCGAGACTCGGGTTCTTTCCTGCTAAATCTCGCTAACGTTTTAAGAACAGCAATTGAACAGCAACACATTCTTGTTGTTCTAACCAGTTCACAGCCGTCGTAAAGCAGTGAAAAGTTTCATCACTGGATGGCAAATTTTCATCTTCACTGTCAAGTACACTAAAAAAGTCAGTAATGGCATCACTATTCCTTTTAATGTCCAATATTGTTGCATTTCCAACTTTATATTCCAGAACTATCCTTAATTCACCAGCACCATTCTTTGATTGCTCCATTATTTTAACTTTATCAAAAACACTGAGAACAACGCCTTTTAAGTTCAGTCGCTATTGTGAACAGCACAATAACTAGGGGAACTTCTGCATCGCACGCAAATTTTAATTTGCCGACTACAACGCTTTCGTTTAACCGATATTTCGGTTGATTGGTAACGTGATAATCGATGGTGTACTGTATCTCCATCATAGTCAACGACTTCCACTTGTTTTGGTAATTGCAGGATGTGTTCTTTACAAGAAAATACAGTGTTATAGAAACTGTCGTCAGGCATTTGGGTGACATTTTACCTGCAGTATAGCCGTGTATTCGTGAATGGAATTAAATATGTGTCATTTAAATGAACTTAACTTGCTAAAATATAAACGATGCTTTCATGAATGAATATTCATCCTAAATACATAATATACTCGCATAAGTTTAATTTTCTCAAATGTACCGTGCATGTTGGCCACGGAGTTCTGGTCACATATCTATGAGCTTTAATTTTAGGGCTCGAAACCTACTGTCGGCAGTCATGAAAGTGATTATCCGTTGTTTCCCATTTTTAAACCAAGCAAGTGATCGGGCTGTGCCTTAATGAAGGCTATTGCCTCTTCCTTCCCATTCCTAGCCCTGCCGTTTCCCAACATCACCATAAAAACTACCATTAGCAAGAATAATCTGCCAAAATGAGTACTCATATACAAATAATCAAACACAAATAGCAAGGTAGAAATCAATACAGTGAATGGCAAGATCCTTGAAGGAAGCAGTAAAGATAGCACCTGTTTGTACTGTTGTAGGTGTTCACGGCCGAAATTAACTGACAAGATCTGATCTTCTTACCGCATTTTCATCCGTTAGAAAGCGTATTCGTTAAAATCTGTGATTAAAAGGAAGGAATCGTGAAATACTGGATCATGAGAACTGCAGGAATCTGAAACCAGATAGCAACATAAGTATTCTAGGACTAAGGAGCTGATCAAGGATTCGTCTCTCGGAGAAGCTTCGGTCCATCGACTCACCGCATGCACATATGAACTACCTCCACGCCTATATGGTCTGATCAATAATCACTAATCCCATGATGAGTTACACTCCATTATCGAAACAATCGGCTCCCCATTCTATGATGTAGGTAAATAAACTGCCGAAAAATGAATTGAAAAACCCTGAAGAGTGATGTCGGATTGAACGTTGGCACATTTGCTGCATGCAGGAGGATTCTACTTAAACTGATGAACGTTTCAAGGACATGAGCCAATAGATGGCTCACTTCGTTATGCTATGTCCAGCCACGCACCAAATGGCATCGTAGTGTGTTTGGAAGGTTGAATGTTTACGTGTGTAGCGATCAACTTATGACATTGCCTCGACGACGGTTACGTGCCCCTGTTGGGCAATTACATCCACCTGAGAAGGATCGCATCGTGGGACTTAGCGATGTAGCGTGGTCATGTCAACGGATTGCTGCATATGTTCGTCATGATTAGAGATAGGATTTTTGGACAGTAATATATTAGAATGCAAACTTACTGAAGAGAATGGAAAATATACTGTAGCCTGCACATGGGTTATGCTGCGAATTTCGCATGCATATTTGGGGTTCGTCCATCATAACTCCTAGAATTTTTGTTACTCTCACTACATTACTGAAGATTGGGCTAGTCGACACTTCCTAATAACGAAATTAGTTCGCATTCTAACCTATTACTACCTAAAATTCAGGCTTCTAGTCACGATGCATCCGTAGTGTTACGATGTTATCGATGGTGGTCAGTTAAACACGGCATCATCCGTAGACTAGGTTCGGGACCGCCGCGTTTTATAGAAGAACGTCAAATTTGTGTAATTTTTGGTGCATCATTGGTGGGTTGCAACTCACCCGCAGCAGACCTTCGAGGGAATGTGACACCAAGGATGTGAACACGTAGTATTCTGAAGCGTCTACTTGCAGCAGGACTGCTAATGAGTGTCCCTATGGTCTGGCTTCCTCTTATATTACCACACCGTCGTGTACATCTCCCGTGGCGACAAGGACAAGGATTACCCTGAGAACGGAATGGCGACCTGCAACGGTGAGGACAGAATATGTCTTCATGCAAGTGATGGCCCTTTACATTTGCAACGTCGACCTTGTGAGTGTCATCTTCCAGAGTGAGTTCGCCTCTGGCGTGGTGGGGATGGGGTGTTGCGTTTTGAATTCATAGTGTGGAGCGTAATAAGTTGGTATTTGTAGAGGGTCCGTTAAACAGTGCCCACTACATTCAGAACATTGTTCGAACGATTCCGCTGCCTGCTTCCTGCAACAGGAATGTGAAGTACTGATTCAGCAGTATAAATCTCATTCATATACCGCTGCTACCACGCGATGTGATCATCGTGGTATTCGACAACAGCGCCGGTCAACATGATCCTCAGACCTTCGTTCCGCGGGAAATGTTTAGGACGGGATAGGACAACGCCTGAGACATTATGTACGGTAAGATAAAAACCTACTACAATAGTAAGAAGAAGAGAATGGGGTTTGGAACACTATGTTGTAGAACAATATTCGTGATCTTAAGGATCGTCTGCACACGAGAATGTAATCGTCTGTGGCTGCCTGCGGTGCGGTATACTGTATGTCAATATGGTGCAATGACGTGACGTCTGATACTTTGTTTGGTCTGGATAGTTGATCGTGTAAAGTCATCAAGCTATATTAGCACAAGCGTGTGTCGTGAATGAAGTGACATACACAGCGACGGTGTAGCAGATTCCTTCCACCTACGTAGGCCCATCCTGCAATACTAAGTAAGGAACACTTTAGCAAACAGGGTAATTCACCGGAAACTCTAACTTTCTGCCCCAGCTATTAGGTATAAGTGACGGCAATATCATGATAAGTTTAGATATTCTGTTCCTTTTAATCTACATGTAGCTCGAGGATAAGATTTCATGTCATCCTGACATTTTCCTAGCTGGTATTAGGGCTCTCTTCAGCTACTGCTTAAGGACCATATACTTCCAGTTTGCTGGCAAATATTATGAATAATCTGATTGTGTCACCAAGTGGAGCTCATTAAGTTCATTCTTCGAAAACTTCCACAGGGAAAAGTTTGAGAAGTTAAAATTAGAAGTGGCGATACATGGCTACGAAATGGTGCTGCCATGTGGAATGCGCCATTGGACAAAAACTAGAAGAAAGCTGCTTATGTTTCCGCAGCATTTCAGTAGCATTCACAGCATAACCCAATTCACAATGCAGAGAGAAGTTGACTGACAACTCCCATTCCTGGACGTGCTTGTGAGGAGCGAAGCTGAACATTTAGCCCACAAATCACACAAATCACCGGGAACTCTAAGCATTTTTGCACCAGCTAGAAGGGATAAGTGATTAAAAATATCATGATCAGTTTAGATATTCTGTTTCTTTTAATCTATATGTAGCTCAGATCTTATGATCCTGACATTTTCCCAGTTGGTATTACGGCTCTGTTCAGCCACTGCTTAAGGACCATGTACTTCCAGTGGGTTGACCCATCCACCGTATCTCAGTACCGGATTTGAACAACATCCTAAATAGAAATGGGTGATATTGTGGGTGCTGTTTGAGCAAGTGACGAGGTTGTGCCAACCGAATCTGTACTAGTGTGAAGTGGGCCACCTCTCCTGGTTTTTAAAAGCTAACCTACACAGTAGAAATTAAATCAAAATGGGAAATAAAAAACGGAACAGAAAGATACTTGTGAGTGAAAGGCATATTTACCACGTATCCCGGCGACTGCCAATAGGACTGGCGAGACTTTAAACCTCACAACATCAAGACAACACTTACAAACCCCAGGGGAAACATCGCAGCTGCTACACTGGTCTTAGACCCTAAAGAGTTTCTCTCCAGTGCATGAATCCACCCTATTCGTAATTCTCGAATCAGGGTTCACATTATGTCCACCAAACGCGGCATTAACATCGGGCTGAAAGAATATACGCTCCATTGTCACCTAATCTGATATGGGAACAATTCAGTGTTGGATCAAGCTCTTTTCTCTCTTTGACCAAGAAATATAATTTTACGAAACTACGTCTCAGACTACCACCCACCAGTGGCACGGCCTTCGCTACCGAGAATCTATTGTGGAAATTAATCATGACATCTCTCTCAACGAGAAAGAAGAGGGGCTACATATTAGTGGAGTTTGGCGACCAATACTCAGCATGAGGCGACAGATGAAATGTCTCACTTTGTCACACTGCGCAATTTGACGATACCTATATAGGAGAATGGCAAATCCGTACTGCGCCTCCACTCAGGTGGTGTCTTCTCGTCTCAGCAAGGGCTATTAAATAGTAGACGAAACGTCGACATATTTAGAGTATCAACTCCCAAATACCCCGAAGTTTTATCTGAACACCCCCAGTGCTAAATAATTTCGCATAGTCGATACTCTACTGTAAAATACATCCAGGCTCTAGTATTTTCTCTTGAACGGTTTGTTGTAACTTCTTCTCACTTTGTATGCGTTTTTTATGTACAAGTAGCTTCAAGAAATGAAATCGTAAGGAATGTCGGTCATGATTTTTGGTTCTGACCTTGTACTCCAGGATGCTGATTAAGATTTTTGTAGGCAATTGATCTTTTATCTTTAGTAACTAATTCGTTTGACGAGAGATTTCGTTTTCTTGAAGCACACTGTTTCCCTGATAGGCCGTGCAGTATCCAAATTATCCCGAATCGTACTGAACCCAGTTTTCCTCACATTTATCCACAAAGCTGATGTTAAAAGTTATAAAATAAGTGAGAAGGAACAAACAAAACGTTGGTCTGCAGTCGACAATTACAGTAACGAACGAGGGAGTCAGCTCTACCATTTGGACCTTTGAGCTGTTAGTATGCGTTTAGGGGAAGGTGAGCACTGTCAGCAGCCCTAAGAATGGTTTTCCGTAGTTTCTCTCAATTTCACACGACAATGAGACAATGCTCTTACTTCAAAGTTCCCGCCCTGCCATATCCCACCATCGCCATGAAACCTGAGTCGGTGCAAAGTAAAACCAATTAAAAATTTAATTAACTTTGTTTAGGTACATTGAATCGGATAACGTGATGAATTTTCATGAAGAAACATAAAATCATTGAGAGAGATAATAATCCACAATTGACGATTGTTCACGACTGGTCAAAAATTCTGGCAGTGGTTTCCCGTAATTCGTAAATGTGTTGTTAATTTTTGTGTGATAACGAGTAAATATTTTGCTCATATAGGAAAATAAAGGCGGAATTTTGAAAATATTGAATTGTACTTTGGTGTTCTGTCCAATTTTATTACTTCTTTATTGTTCCATTTAAGTTTGAATCACGGCTGTCACTAGCTATAAAATCGGGGAGAGATAATTCCGAAATGAAATTACTTAATTACGTACTTTTTCTAACAAGACTTCTATATTTTAACAATAACATCATCCTTCCTTGACTTCTAGCTACCTACACTGTAATCACAGTGCCCTAGTCCACCCCGTTTCCCTGAATATACCTGTAATCCTTCTAAATGAATCCTCGAACTTATACATAAACTTGCTGCTCAAGTGAAGGCCATCTGAGTGCGGATTCTTATCACCTACCCATCCATTATAATCTAAAAATCTCACTCCCGGTTTTCCACATATCACTTAATAGAGTCATAAAAATCCACGATCATGCTAGATTAAGTATTTCACCCTTGGAGAGCTGTTTCGGTGTTCACTTGAAGTTCTCTGTTGCCACGGCTGCCCCTAAAAAAATATACTCACCGAAATCTTGAGGCTCGTCTCATTGGTGATCAGTCCCTGTCGTCGATTCATGGATGAATAATGGAATTCCTAACCAAGGATAACTATCTAACGAAACAAAAGACCTTGACACAGACTGATTCATGCAAATTGTGTATAAAATTTATTAATCATAATTAAGAAAAAATAAGAAAAATGTAATTCTCCAATATCAAAGAATAGAACGTAAATCCGAATCAAAAGCTGTAGCTATAAAAATATTTTTGTGTCCATGACTATCATTCATCAAAATAAAATGTTGATATTACTTTGTTAATTAAATTCTAAATAAATAGTATGTTTATGACCTTGTAACTCTGAGAAGTTAATTAATTTCCAAACATGTTTCCCAAACTCATTAAATATTTGTGCTGAATATACACACTTGAAATGGTAATATAATAATAATAATAATAATAATAATAATAATAATAATAATAATAATAATAATAATAATAATAATAATAATAATAATAATAATAATAATAATAAACTTTAACTGAAGAAAATGCATTGGCTATCAAATATTCACGTATCCAAGACGTTTACAATCTTCAAATAAAACTTAAACACATCAATAATTAAATCTCCAAAAAGTTACCTTACAATTTTTTTGTTTGGCTAGGGGCTTTACGTCGCACCGACACAGATAGGTCTTATGTCGACGATGGGATAGGAAAGGCCTAGGATTTGGAAGGAAGCGGCCGTGGCCTTAATTAAGGTACAGCCCCAGCATTTGCCTGGTGTGAAAATGGGAAACCACGGAAAACCATTTTCAGGGCTGCCGATAGTGGGATTCGAACCTACTATCTCCCGGATGCAAGCTCACAGCCGCGCGCCTCTACGCGCACGGCCAACTCGCCCGGTAATTTTTTTGTTGATATTACAATTAACTGAAGTTATAATTAATTTCTAAAATGCATAATTCGCTGCTTCCAGATGTTTAGAGACTTGACTCTCATCATTCATCAAACCCTTTTAAAGAACAGGTAAACTATACCATTGTGATACCACAATAATAATAATAATAATAATAATAATAATAATAATAATAATAATAATAATAATAATAATAATAATAATAATAATAAAGCAACGTCATGCCAAAAAACTCTCATTAGCAATCTTAATAAATCAATTGGGTATTTCTAACTTTAATTCAACATTTTTGTGGCAATCTAAAATGGTTAATCATATCTATATCTGTCACCGATGTTGCGTCACTGTTAGCCTTCAGTTTCATCACAAGGTCCTTACTATTCCTCAGTTCGATCAACGGTTTCATTAATACAATGTCTTCTTTTTTTAACAACATTTATTCCCTCGGCTTCACAATGCCGGTATCAAATTATTGTCAGCTGCACCGCTGGCCTATTTCTCCGTCAATACTCGGAGACTGGTATATGAATTTCTCTTATTTTCCATAAGAAGACTTTCATCTACTGCAATATATTCTTTAATCTGGACCTCGTTAGAATACGAGGTTTGTCCGGAAAATAAGTATAAATCCGTCGGGGTGACGTATCACGTATCGTGGAGGCGCCGCCAGGTGGCACTGCTGTTGTCGCCAATCTTCTCAACGCTCAGTTCGAGTCGGAGAGCTCTGCGTGTCAGTAGCAGTGTGCGGCTGCTTGTTGAAAGTTACCCGTTTTCACCTGCCGTCGGTATGGAGCTCTCTGATTGAGGAACAGCGCATCAACATCAAGTCTCAGAGCTCGTGTGGCCCGAGTTCGACCGGATTTGGCACAAGGGGGCAGGTGGATCCTTCATCACGACAATGCGCCCGCTCACACGTCGCTCGTTGTGCGTGAGGTTTTGGCCCGAAGCTCAATCACCGTGACAGACCACCCGCCTTATTCACCCGATTTAGCCCCTTGTGACTTCTTCCTGTTCCCGAAATGCAAAATGGTGCTTCGGGGGCGGCACTTGGGTGATGTGGAAGCCATCAAGGGAGAAACGACACGGCAACTGAACAGTATCACAACTGAAGACTTTCAACAATGTTATCAACAGTGGAAACGGCGTTGGCAGAAGTGCATCTTGTCTCAGGGAGAGTACTTTGAAGGAGACCATATTGTAATACCTGAATAATTGTCAAATAAAGTTATTATTCAACTTTTATACGTATTTTCCGGACAAACCTCGTATATATGACTCATACTGTCACTCAACATCGTTTTTTATAACCATAAAATAGTTCCTACTATAAGCTATAACTTTTATAATATCCCAATTGTTTATTTCAGATTTCGCTTCTAAAAATATAAATGTAAATATTCCTACCATATCATTTATGACATCATGACCGTAGATTAGTAAATTCCTCGTTGAATCGTATCAAATTTATATAACTCAATCATGGCTCGCTTCACTGGTTACTCAAAAAAGTATAATTAATTAATTATGAAAATTAATCCAATAATTCTCCACTTAATTAATTTATAAAATATGTGCTTATGGCACCACACTAAACCAAAATTAAATCTGACATGATCGTCAAAAATTACGCTGATAACCTGAAATGACAACATAGTCCTAATAATAATAATAATAATAATAATAATAATAATAATAATAATAATAATAATAATAATAATAATAATAAAATATACACATGCCCATACAACACAAAGAAAAAATCCCTAAGTAATTTGACTGCGCTCTCATACTGTACTACATGCTAACTAAACATTATGACTAACGACTCGCGCAACTGAAACTACATTAACGGTAAAGATATGTTTTAGATTCTATAAAAATCATGCGATGTACTCACATTTTCGCAACTAATTCCAGACCGTAGTCAATGGGGCTTCCGTTATGGGTGAATTTAGCACTTCACCCTTAGAAGATTACACTTTTCCATTTTTCTTGATGTATCCATCATTGCTTATAATACATTTACAGGGTTGCACCACTTGATCATTTACACTTAACACACGTATTACACTGTAATATTACGCATTTTACGTTGGAGCATTGATCCGCTTATATCCGCAGTCACTTTCCTATGTTGTGCCACGAATTATTCCTATTGGTGAGAGTTATTTGTGTCGGATGTCGGCTGTCTCCACGCACATATAATTTCTACGGTTCCAAGCCTTCCCTTGAGCCTCAACAATCAGCCTCCTGGAGTCTCCACTCCTAGGGATTGTCCGTTCTTGAAATACCACGCCGACCGTCTTTCAAATACCCTCTTATAATAGTGACAGTGAATGTTTACAACAACCGTCCCTCAGTTGGTCGGCTGCAAATACACTGACTGACAGAGCAAATGCAACTCCAAGAAGGAGTGGTTCGAAAGGGATGAAAGTTGGGGAAAAAACAGAGACGGCACGGACGAATAATTGATGTTTATTTCAAACCGATATGCAGGTTACACAATGCGCACGGCACCGACTCAGTAGGATGTAGGACCACCGCGAGCGGCGATGCACGCAGAAACACGTCGAGGTACAGAGTCAATAAGAGTGCGGATGGTGTCCTGAGGGATGGTTCTCCATTCTCTGTCAACCATTTGCCACAGTTGGTCGTCCGTACGAGGCTGGGGCAGAGTTTGCAAACGGCGTCCAATGAGATCCCACACGTGTTCGATTGGTGAGAGATCCGGAGAGTACGCTGGCCACGGAAGCATCTGTACACCTCGTAGAGCCTGTTGGGAGATGCGAGCAGTGTGTGGGCGGGCATTATCCTGCTGAAACAGAGCATTGGGCAGCCCCTGAAGGTACGGGAGTGCCACCGGCCGCAGCACATGCTGCACGTAGCGGTGGGCATTTAACGTGCCTTGAATACGCACTAGAGGTGACGTGGAATCATACGCAATAGCGCCCCAAACCATGATGCCGCGTTGTCTAGCGGTAGGGCGCTCCACAGTTACTGCCGGATTTGACCTTTCTCCACGCCGACGCCACACTCGTCTGCGGTGACTATCACTGACAGAACAGAAGCGTGACTCATCGGAGAATACGACGTTCCGCCATTCCCTCATCCAAGTCGCTCTAGCCCGGCACCATGCCAGGCGTGTACGTCTATGCTGTGGAGTCAATGGTAGTCTTCTGAGCGGACGCCGGGAGTGCAGGCCTCCTTCAACCAATCGACGGGAAATTGTTCTGGTCGATATTCGAACAGCCAGGGTGTCTTGCACATGCTGAAGAATGGCGGTTGACGTGGCGTGCGGGGCTGCCACCGCTTGGCGGCGGATGCGCCGATCCTCGCGTGCTGACGTCACTCGGGCTGCGCCTGGACCCCTCGCACGTGCCACATGTCCCTGCGCCAACCATCTTCGCCACAGGCGCTGCACCGTGGACACATCCCTATGGGTATCGGCTGCGATTTGACGAAGCGACCAACTTGCCCTTCTCAGCCCTATCACCATACCCCTCGTAAAGTCGTCTGTCTGCTGGAAATGCCTCCGTTGACGGCGGCCTGGCATTCTTAGCTATACACGTGTCCTGTGGCACACGACAACACGTTCTACAATGACTGTCGGCTGAGAAATCACGGTACGAAGTGGGCCATTCGCCAACGCCGTGTCTCATTTATCGTTCGCTACGTGCGCAGCACAGCGGCGCATTTCACATCATGAGCATACCTCAGTGACGTCAGTCTACCCTGCAATTGGCATAAAGTTCTGACCACTCCTTCTTGGTGTTGCATTTGCTCTATCAGTCAGTGTATGAAAACGGAAGTGTTCTTTTGAACTCGAATTATTCCTCGCCTATTGGAATGTATGTCGCTACTACTGATCGTAACAAAGACTGTATTGCGATTACGTCGTGATTATTACAAGATATAAAGCCTCCAGTTGACATAATTACTTGTTGTTCCACAAATTCAGTTTTATATCGTTTGATTCTCTGATATAATATAAACGACACTGTTTTAGACACATCACATTAAGATTTTATTTAGGTTTATAAAAATTCACTCTATTCTACTGTATTCGTCCACTATACGGAGCGACTTTTAATTCACGTCTTCCCGACGGTAACTCTGGCTACGGACTGATTTGCGAGGATTGCGCTCTGTCCTGACTTACATGCGTTGTGGCGGAATGATATTCACTTAGCAGAGGGAAATTTCCTTTTAGAAGAGCGTCTCTTAATCGTAATAAATGTTCAGTTGATTAATTGTCCCACTTGATTTATTATAGTAAGTGCACGTCAAACCAATGGTGTGATTAGAGAATTCTTCGTAAAGTTTCATATAACACTGACGGCATGGGTTGCACTACTTCTTCTCACACACTGTTGCTCCTAACTTTATTATAGCGGTAACTACTCACACCAGGTATTGTCTCACAGCTTACTGCGTAATTAATTATTGGTTATTTAATTAATGTAATTAGTTGGTCGTAAATATGTCTGTTAAACTCAAGTATTCTGCTATTACGGAATCCTTGATAATTATTTGCAGAGATCGCAGATGAGTTGAATGTTCTGTCCCGCTTCTTTCAAAATATAGGAATGGTGAATTTTGATTGGCTGAGAGGCATTCGCTCGTCACTTTTTTTGGACGGGTCCATCACAAATCGAGGGGTTTCGGGTATCTTCTTCTTTCTTTTCTGTCTCTCTTGCACCGACATGTCCTTGTTCAGCACAGTGGAGCTTTCCACTGTTACTGCGTACTACACCTTCTCCTGTTCTGACGTCATCAAAGGGTGTTCCTAGCTTTCTCTGAAGAGATAATATTTTATCATGAAAACAAACGTGGGCTTCAACATAATTTCATACAATTTCTTGATCTCTTTTAGAGGTCTTATGAATATAACATAATTATACAATTTATATCCAATGTATGAGCATATCAGCTCTAATTTTGAAAAGAAATAATTTAATTTGCCAACAAGCTCAAAATGATGGGTGCAGTATGTTCCTACACAGTTATCCATTGATAGAAATGTCCACTCCCTTAAACTCCTCCCGCGCTGCCATAACCAGATCCCATAAATTTCCTACAATGTTGGCACATATTCATGCTTGCCTTTCGTTGTTGGTACCAATGTGCAAAGTTGTGAACTTGCATTCGGGAGACGGTGAGTTCGAATCCTACCGTCGGTAGCCCTGAAGATAGTTTTCCGTCGACTTCAATTTGTACACCGGGCAAATACTTAGTTTGTACTTTAATTACGGACAAGGATGCAACCTTCCCAATCTTAGGACTTTCTTATTCTTGAGTCACAAAAGTAATTCCATGTGCTACGGGGACGTTAAACCACTAGCAAAAAACAAATTGAATCGTGAAGCGTTTGTTTAAAAGTAACTGAAAATGAATGGCGATCATACAAATGTACGTGAAATGGTTGAAACACCATTAATGATGGAAATATACACAGTAACCTAAAAACAAGATGTTTATTGCATATTTTGACAGTCTTCAGTAGACTTACAGTAAAAAAATTACATTTAGATTAATCAAGCAGGGTGAAGTACCCATAAATCAATCAATCATAAATGATGTGCAATTAGGACTTACGCCCAGATGGCAGAATACCTACGAATTGTTTATTTAGCTTTCTCTTGAATGTTTTCAAAATTATCAGATATTAATCAAACATTTCCCTTGGTAAATTATTCCAATCTTTCATTGCCATAAATAAATATTTGCTCCAATTTGTCCTCTTGAATTCCACCTTTATCTTCATATTATGATCATTCCTATTTTTAAAAGCTGCAATCAAGCTTATTCGTCTACTAATATCATTCCGCTCCACTAACAGCTCAGAACAAGTGTTTCGTACCCTGCAATGAATGCTTGGAGAGGTACACTGTTTTGAAGTTGTCTTTCTAGTACCATATCCTGTGTCTGTACCTACTTACGTGCCCGTACGATCGTTCCTTCATGCAATTTTATTTTTCTAATGAGTTTATTTACTACCGTAAATAATACTAATTTCTACAGTACACTATATCTTCTGGTATGTACTGAAGTATTTGTGTTACTTTTATTGATCTCTCTCGTTTTATCCTTGGCTTTGACAGTGTGAAAGTGACTGAGGTATGGCTGATGCTGGTAATGTCACTCCTTATGCAGCCAGTCTCTGCTCTGAATGGTGTGAAAATGTTGCTCATAGCGTCAGTTGGTGCATGCATTTCAGAGGGCTAGGCAGACTGGTAATAGCAACGTTTGGCTCAGTGAGGAAAGCAAAAGGTAACTACCTAATTCCTCATTTCACTAGTACCCTTCTTCAATGATGTCTAGGAAATCTATGAGAGCTAATGGTTGATCTATTGAGGATCCAACCAGCCCTCGGGCTGAGGACTGAACATGCACAGTCTGTATGCTTTGCTTTAATGTATGTGGGTTACGGATTTTTCATGTGAACATTTGATGGGGGAATATTCATAGTGCAATGCTCGCTGTATAGCTCCGTTACTAATCTTTTTATTACAAGGAATAAATACTTACTAACAGGTTACTGTAATTGTTTCTGGAGAACTGTATGTTTTTAATGATGTCTGATATTCCATACAATCTATTCATAAAACTGCTCATTAGCAATAATTATTAATTAATCACAGAACGTTGATATACAGTTTAGATTAGCAACGAATACGTATATCCACGCATTAGTTTCCACATCATGCCCACGAATATCGCGTTAATGGGAATAACAAGTAGAATTTGCTAAGTTTTTATACGGGATAATGAATTTAGTTTCATTGGATGAATCGTTAGATGTCTGCGTCCGAGCCTCTGGAATGTAGCTTATGAATTGGTATATTATAGCCCAATACTATCGGATTACTGCAAATTATGTTCTGTACTTAATGAGTATTTGCATACGAGAATCGCTTTTAGCTCAATTAAGGCTTAATGGTGATCGGTAATTCATAGAAAAATGCAGGTAGAGAGAGAGAGAGAGAGAGATAGAACATTACCAGAACCACGCAGAGATGGAATACATTCACAGCACGAATAATATAAAATATTAATTGGATGAAAGATTTTGATTCGCCGTTCAAATATTGTAATAGTCGATCACACAGTAATGCAGTAGACGAAATATACTAGGGTATTTTCTTGACACCAACATTCCTTGTAAAAGTTCAGTAAATAATCTAAGTGTTGTTATAAAATAAAATCTACATTGGAACGAACATGCCACTCGTTTCTGTAACAGAGTACTGAACATGCCTCACTCCGTACTCTGAAATACTACCAAAACATATTACGGTTAAATATGAAATTCAAGCATTAGTTCTCCCCATAATCTATTACTATTCATATTAGTCCAGTCAAGATGTACATCCGTGCTTGCAAAAGGTCCGGTCGTTCTGAATGTTTAATATGTTGTTAGGACCTCAACCAATATTAAAAAACAGATTTGCAATTTCCAAACTGCTGCGCGAGCGGCGGTGTACCCAAAAAACCATGACATTTTCGGACTTGTTTGAGGTTTTGCTCAATATATCAGTGAAGGAAGGGTTTGACCGGTATCGTCACTCTACATACTCTTAAAGTAGACAGAATTTGCTACAATTTGAGACCAGGGGAGCTCTATACAGCCATTGGTTCCCAAGATACAGTTTTTAGAAAATAGGCAATTTTTTCAGAAAGAGAAATTTTTCGAAATGGTGACATATTTTGTGAAATATCTTCTAAAATATACATCCCACGCCAAATAATATGCCCAATGAAGTTGTAGCAAATTTAATTAGCTTTCATTTGAGACCAGACTGGTACCTATAGACCCAGCGGTTCTCTCAATAATGGCAGATAACCAAAAACAGTCATAAATGGGTTTTGTGGGGAAATGCAAATGAACTGTTCTCAGGTTTTTTATGGTTTTATTTAACAAACAGTTAAATTTTGCCATTGTTAAAAGTTGTTTGATGAAAGAAGAAAAGGATAATAGACCTACCGGGAATTACGTCATCATCAAACATTGTTTTATACAACTACATACTAAAGTTCTTGTACGAACATCATGGTACCTACTATAAGGACACATTACTTTTACAAAAAAACTAATATCAATCATGTACATATTGTGCTTTGGTTGCCAAATCATACCTTTCTTTTTATCTTAGAAGGCCCGGGCTTGGACTCTCACGAAGATGGTGTCTCGATGGCCGTGATGGACGCTGGGAGAGGCGCCCAGTCTGTAGTCGGGTCATCTTCATCGTCCGAGCATTTCAGCTCCATATCCGGGACGTTAATGTACAATTTGCCACCGCATGACTTACAGAGGACTGAGCAGTGGAGCCCAGCCTTTCTGCACGAGCAGCTCCCAGAGCACCCTTTCTTGCATTTACATCAAATTTTCGCAGAAGGGCAGGAGGTGCGGGATCCATGGTGGTGGGGATGGGGGAGAGTCCCTGAGAAGACAGATTCCACCCCAAATCAGTGGGATTCACTTTGACTCCCCGACACTTCTGCACTTGGAGGTAGCACCTTGCTGCGTGGTAGCCTGCGGCATCTTCCGTCGGTGGCAAACGGGCGAGGTTTATGCTCGTTGAAGTGACAAACGTCTTATACCTCATGAAATCCAAAGTATCCCTCGCGATGTCACCCCCATATAGAGCCACAAAGCACTTGATGCCTGCTTCTCTCATGGCTTGTGGGGTGGAGTCTGCCCGAAGGAAGACCTCCACTTGCTCAGCAAATGGTTCACTCTTGCTGAGGAGTGTGGTGAATTTGGTCTTTCCTCGGTCAAACGGTGCTGAGGGTGCATCGCACCCGGTAAACGCGTGGGTGAATAGTACCGTCCTTGGTAATCCCTGGGAGTCCTGGTGGTTGTAGGAGGTCGTAGAGTAGTGAGAGCAACCAGCTTCGCCCTTCGTGCTCTTCTGAAGGTAGAAGTTTTTCTCTTCAGCGCCTAAACCATTGAGAAGAACGAGCAGGTCGACTCTTCTCTAACTATGACGACTCGATCGGCTACTGCTCTTTTTGAAAGCGCCGTCATGACGATCTCTCGATCCGCATCTTCCTCGGCAACAGCCACTTCTACTCCCACCTTATGAAAGGCTTCACAAGGAAGAGTTATTAGGCGTCTCTTGTTGTTCTCATTGCCCAATACATGCTCTTGAGCAATTTGAATTACTGTGGATTCATCGAACGTCAATTCGTAGCTGGAATGAGCTGCGTACCGCCAGAGTGGGGATTTTTGGTCGCATATTCGGTGTAGCCGTCAGAAACGATGGAGATGTTCTTCCCAAAGTGGTTACGGACGTAGGTGGTATAACGCGCCGAAAGTGTTCGAACTGTGTTCTTCCGCCGCCACACGACCTTGTGCAAGAGGTAGCGACCATCCAAAACGACGTGAGTGCTGGCATATATCGGCGTGTGTCTGGAAAGAGGAGTGAAGGCAGAGTACAGAGTGGCTTTTGTGGCCTCGCGCATCCCCTGTTCATTGAACAGGGACATCGGGAACGGGGTCAACTCATACTTGGGGTCATCCTTTAAATCCTAAAGACCTGCGGGGAAAGTTTTGAGTGATACAGCTACCGCTCGCAGCCGCATGAAGAAGATAACTTTGCCCTGGTAAGCGAAGACTTCAACTCAATGAAGTATTTCAAATGACACAGTCACCTGTGTTCTGCATACGAGCTGACTGAGTTATTTGCTTTTTGTTAGTTTGAATTATTGGCTCACTAGTGAAGATCGGCTGTTTGTGTATTAAATCAAATCCAATGGTGCAAGGGCCCCGAAGGACTATGGCCTACCAAGCAACCGCTACTCAGCCTGAATGCCTGCATAATACAAGATGTCGGTGTTGTCGGCACAGCGAATCCTCTCGGCCGTTATTCTTGCCTTTCTAGACATGAGTTGCAATCTCACCGTCCTGTACCTCCTCAATTGTAACCACGTACGCTGAGTGGACCTCTGAAAATCTTTGTTATCGTAGACTATGAGGTAGGCGATCTAATTGCACAAAATTCAGTTCCTTTTTGAGAGGCGTTTGGTTATGATGATACACTGGCGGAAAAACATCCAAACACCATTAAATAAGGATTGTAGAGTACGGAAATTTTGGCAGTATATTTGAGGAGGTAACATATTTAATTGATTAAAAGTACAGGTAATATCCATGCGAAAAATCCATCGCAAATGTGCCATGCTGGTCCATTAATATTCGGTGTAATCACCTGACTGTTGAATGCAGGCGTCCATACGTGCATGCATCGTGTCGTACATGTGCCGGATGTCAGCTTGTGCGATGGAGTTCCATGCCTGTTGCACTTGGTCGGTCAATGCAGGGACGGTTAATGCTAGTTGTGGATGATGCTGGAGTAATCATCCAATGATGTCTCATACGTGCTCGATTGGGGACAGATCGAGGGATCGAGCAGGCCAAGGCAACGTGTCGATACTCTGTAGAGCACGTTCGGTTACAAGAGAGCCACGGGGGGCGAGCATTAAACTGTTGGAAAACACCCCCGGGAACACTGTTCATGAATGGCAGCACAAGAGGGGGAATCACTAGACGGACGTACACAGCTGCAGTCAGGGTGCGTGGGATAACCACGATGGTGCTCCTACTGTCATAGGAAATTGCTCCCCAGGCCACAACTCCCGGTGTGTGTCCAGAGTGTCGACACGACAGAAAAGGTGGAACGCAGGCGCTAACCTGGCCCCCTTCTAACCAACACACGGCCATCGCTGGCACAAAGGCAGAACCTGCTTTCATCGGAAAACACAATGGACCTTCACTCCATCCTCCAAAGAGCTCTCGCTTGACACCACTGAAGTCGACGGTGACTTGGAGTAAGTGGAAAGCACGCCGTCTGCCTCGGAGCTGTAACCAATTTCGAACAGTTCGTTGCGTTGCTGTGGGGCCAACTGCCGCTGGAATTGCTGTTGCAGACGCAGTCAGCTGCACCACAGCCATACGCCGAATACGGCGGACCTCCCTCTCGGTGGTGCCACGGGAATGTTCGGATTCCGGTCTTCTTGCGAACGTACCTTCTCATGACCACTGCTGCCAGCACGCATGTACAGTGGATACATTCCTGCTAAGTCGTTCTGCAATAGCGAAGAAGGAAAATCCACCTTCACGTAGCCCTATTATACGGCCTCGTTCAACCGCAGTGAGTTGTTGATACTGACTTCTTCGACGTCGTAAAGACATTTTTGACCCACTCACAGTCACTCCGTACAATCTCATAGGTAACTAACGCTCTCTCACAGTACATCCCGCATTTAAAATAAACCTGACGTGCAACGTCATGGGGCTGCTTCTAGCACCACGCTAATGCGATTTGCGGGAAATTTGAATATAGGTCATCTTTCAGATGTATAAACACGCCTACAAACGTTTGTTACGTTTTCCCGCCAGTGTAGGCATTAAACGGGGTAAAACAGTGTGATAATCCGCCCCAATTTGTAGAAGCACTTGAAGTACGGTAAAATGTCAGTAAACCTTTTAGTTGTAATGGATACATCGTCCCCATAAGACTTATCTGTGTCGGTGAAATATAAAGCAACTTGTAAACAAATGAAGCGGGAAAGGGGAAGTTTTGCTTCCTCAGGATTGTCACCGCTAACCTTCAAGTAGTATAATTGGATGGTTCTGCGGCCTCCTCCTCCTCCGGCTCTCGGGAGAGGCCTCCTCCTCCCGCGGGAAATTTGAATTTTGGCGGGAAATTTGAATTTTGGCGCGAGATTTGAATTTGTAAACAAAGCCACGTGCTTTTTGACAGCTGTCATCGACAACAACGCATCGCTAACCTCAGTACTGCCATCTTGACGGGCCTAAACCTCACTAGTGCCAACTTAACCTAACTAGCATGAGGTAAACAAACCCACGTGTTTTTTGACAGCCACGTGCTTTTTGACAGACAACAACGCATCGCTAACCTCAGTACTGCCATCTTGACGGACCTAAACCTCAGTAGTGCCAACTTAACCTCACTAGCATGAGGTAAACAAAGCCACGTGTTTTTGACAGCCACGTGCTTTTGACAGATTTGTAAACAAAGCCACATGCTTTTTGACAGACAACACCGCATCGCAAACCTCAGTACTGCCATCTTGACGGGAATAAACCTTAGTGGTACCAACTTAACCTAACTAGCGAGAGGTAAACAAAGCCACGTGCTTTTTGACAGCCACATGCTTTTTGACAGCTGCCATCCGCCATCTTTGAGCACCGTGCTGCCCTCTTTCGTCACCTGTCATCGGCAGTGCTGCCATCTTGACGGGTCTAAACCTTAGTGCTACCAACTTAACCTAACTAGCGCGAGGTAAACAAAGCGACGTGCAGCCGTCATCCGCCATCTTTGAGCACAGTGCTGCCCTCTTTAGCTACTTACCTTTGAAATGTGGTGGCGGATAATTTGAAAAATGCTTTTTGACAGCAGCCATATTGCATCGCAAACCTCAGTGCTGCCCTCTTTAGCTAGATACCTGTGGTAGCAGACAATTCCACGTGACAGCAGCCATCTTTGAGCACCGTGCTGCCCTCTATGTGGTGGCGGCAAATTCCACGTGCTCTTGTTTGGAAACAAACTCACGTGCTTTTTTGACAGCTACCATCCACCATCTTTAATCAACAGAGCACAGTGCTGTACTCTTTAGCTAGATACCTTTGAAATGTGGTGGCGGCAATTTGAAAAATTCTATGTGCTCTTGTTGGGAAACAAAGCCACGTGCTTTTTTTTGACAGCTGTCATCCGCCATCTTTAATCAATAGAGCACTGTGCTGCGGGCAATTTCGTTAGCTGTCATCCGCCATCTTTAATCCAGAGAGAACAGTGCTGCACTCTATGTGGTGGCGGCAAATTCCACGTGCTCTTGTTTGAAAACATACTCACATGCTTTTTTGACAGCTGTCATCCGCCATCTTTAATCCAGAGAGAACAGTGCTGCACTCTATGTGGTGGCGGTAAATTCCATGTGCTTTACAAACCTATGTGCTTTTCTGACAGCTGTCATCCGCCATCTTTAATCTAGAGAGAACAGTGCTGCACTCTATGTGGTGGCGGCAAATTGAAAAATTCCACGTGCTCTTGTTTGAAAACATACTCACGTGCTTTTTTGACAGCTGTCATCCGCCATCTTTAATCCAGAGAGAACAGTGCTGCCCTCTATGTGGTGACGGCAAATTCCACGTGGAAACAAAGCTATGCGCTTTTTTTTGTCAGCTGTCATCCGCCATCTTTAATCACCGTGCTGCCCTGTGACGGCAAATTCCACGTAGAAACAAAGCCATGTGCAGCTGTCATCCGCCATCTTTAATCACCGTGCTGCCCGGTGACGGCAAATTCCACGTGGAAACAAAGCCATGTGCAGCTGTCATCCGCCATCTTTAATCACCGTGCTACATTCTATGTGGTGGCGACAAATTCTAAATGCTTTACAAACCCATGTGCTTTTCTGACAGAGCTGTCATCCACCATCTTTAATCACCGTGCTGCCCCGGTGACGGCAAATTCCACGTGCTCTTGTTTAGAAACAAAGCTTTTAATCCAGAGAGAACAGTGCTACCCTGGTGGCGGTAAATTCCACATGCTCTTGTTTGGAAACAAAGCTTTTAATCCAGAGAGAACAGTGCTACCCTGGTGGCGGTAAATTCTACGTGCTCTTGTTAGTTCGTGATTTAAAATCTAAGCTAGCTGTAAATCCCCGATTCTCGACAGATTCTTAATCCGAGTTGTCAGGAAAGGCAACCAAGAGCTTAGATACTACTAGTTTTGCATCAGGGAGGGCGACTAGTCTTAAAACAAATTCTTGCGATTTAAAATCTTAGTCAGGAAGGGCATCCGGCCGTAAAACAATAGTTCGTGATTTAAAATCTAAGAATTGCATCTAGCTGTAAATCCCCGATTCCCCGTGTTAGACGTTGTAAAACAGATTCTTAATCTGAGTTGTCAGGAAGGGCAACCGGTCGTAAAACTATGGTGTATGAGGTTAGATACTGCTAGTTTTGCATCAGGAAGGACAACTCAACACATTCATGTGATTTAAACACATTTTTATCCCCAAGAGAATCGAACCCGAGACTACCGGGTGAGAGGCATGCATACTGTAGGCTATAGATTTGTCCTACAGTCCTCGAAGTATCGGCACAGTCATTCTGAGCGAGTTGTGTGGAATGCATGTGTTAGCTGAAATTGTATACGTATCTTCCGGCTCGACCTTGAACGAAGACACTGATAAGCGGCTTGTAACTCGCGAAGGTCTTCTTAGCTGAGTCCCATGTAAGCTCTTAAAACACAGTACCAATTAAGGTTGTAAAATATTCTGAAATAGCCCTCCTCTGTAGTGTAGTAGTTAGCTGCTACCCTCGGGGGTCCGAGTTCGATTCCCGGCTCTGCCATAGAACGTGTAGCATTTAGCCTATGTAAGTTCCTAACGTAAAATATCATGATTGTACGGAGAGGTTAAAACACACACAGTGCCTACTCCTATCGAAAGAACCTGCACGGTACCGGCATGTAGGCTTCTCCTGGTGAAGGAGCTTGCACATGGTTTAACGCCTCCTATCAACAGCCCTTACTTAATGCTGGCTTTTTTTCGCACACCCCGCCTCACACCATACGACCGGGTGCCCTTCCTGACTAGGATTTTAAATCGCAGTATACGTGATAAATTTGTTGTAGCGGGTTTTATAACTAGATATCCCGGTACCGATACATAGCCTACTCGACTGAAGAAGCCTGCACAAGGCTTATTGCCTCCATCCGACAAATGAATCAGCATCAACACTCTTGTACTCAAAAAAATCATTTTCGAAGGAGTCTGCACAAGGTTTAACGTCCCCATCAACAGCCCTTACTTATTGCTAGCTTTTTTGCACACCCCGCCTCACACCATAGTTTTATACGACCGGCTGCCCTTCCTGACTAGGATTTTAAATCGCAGTATACGTGATAAATTTGTTGTAGCGGGTTTTATAACTAGATATCCCGGTACCGATACATAGCCTACTCGACTGAAGAAGCCTGCACAAGGCTTATTGCCTCCATCCGACAAATGAATCAGCATCAACACTCTTGTACTCAAAAAAATCATTTTCGAAGGAGTCTGCACAAGGTTTAACGTCCCCATCAACAGCCCATACTTATTGCTAGCTTTTTTGCACACCCCGCCTCACACCATAGTTTTATACGACCGGCTGCCCTTCCCGACTAGGATTTTAAATCGATATCCCGACATAGCCTACTCCTACCGAAGAAGGCAGCTTAACGCCTCCATCCAACAAATGAATCACACTCAAACACTCTTCAATCATTCTCGCTACTTCGGAAGATAGCGGGTTCGAACTGGAAGCCGTAAATGCTAGGCGAGGGGCCTGCGCGATCGTCATTACATGATCTAGCTTTAGCTCAATACCTACAGGTAAGGAATACCGCGTATGTACCCTCGAGAAGTCGAGGATCACACGCTAACTTTCCAAGGATCGAACTCTTAAATTCTGACACCTCGGTATCAACAGGAGGTTTGAATACGTCAGCCTGCAGGCAGGAGCTCTTGTTTGCATTCGTTCCGACTGTACCGCAGTTGTCAGCTCAGCGATTATCATATCCGCTTGGTAACAAGCAGAATATTTAGCCGCAGCAGTCTGCGCGAAGTGCTCACAGTTCTCTGTATGCGTTTATTACATGCACACATCTCCCGTCTGCAGTGAATATTATTCTTCAGCCTTTATCTTAAGGTAAGGTAGAACTGTTAATTACCTTTTTTTTATTTGCAAAGCAACTTCTACGCTAGACATCTACATTCATATATGTTTGTTCTTTTTTTAGGTACCGTTCGAAAGTACGCAACAATTTTATTCATCCCAGTAACAGCCTGCAGCACGTGCATTTTTTTTAAAGGTATGTTTTCGAACTTTGAGTTGTAAAGATAATTAGGTTAGATGATGTACCCTACACTACATTCATATATGTTTCTTCTTTTTTTAGGTACGACCAGAATATTATCATTCGAGTTTCAGGCTTGAACGCACGCATTTTATACATCCGAGTAACAGTTTGCAGCGCGAAGATTTTAAGGTATGTCTGACCTCTATTCGTTGAAACTTGGTTTCTTCTAAAACATCGTAACTTTAGTCTATTGATAAATAGTTGTTCTCTTTAATCCTCACGCTATAGACGAGGTGCGTACATAGCTATGTCTGCCCTCAACAGGCTGAAACTTGGTTTCTTCCGTAACTTTAAGCTAATCATAAATAGTTGTTCTCTTTAATCAACATACTATAGACGTGGTATAATTTCAAACACGTACACATAGCTATGTCTGCCCTCAACGGGCTGAAACTTGGTTTCTTCCGAACATCGTAACTTTAGTCTATTGATAAATAGTTGTTCTCTTTAATCTACATACTATAGACGAGGTGCGTACATAGCTATGTCCGTCCTCAACAGGCTTAAACTTGGTTTCTTCCGAACATCGTAACTTTAAGCTAATCATAAATAGTTGTTCTCTTTAATCCTCACGCTATAGACGTGGTATAATTTCAAACACGCACACATAGCTATGTCTGACCTCAACGGGTTGAAACTTGGTTTCTTCCGAACATCGTAACTTTAGTCTATTGACAAATAGTTATTTTCTTTAATCTGCATGTCATAGAAGAGGTTAATCTTATAATTTCAAACACGCACGCATAGCTATGTCTGACCTCAGCAGGCTGAAACTTGGTTTCTTCCGAACATCGTAACTTTAAGCTAATCATAAATAGTTGTTCTCTTTAATCAACATACTATAGACGTGGTATAATTTCAAACACGTACACATAGCTATGTCTGCCCTCAACGGGTTGAAACTTGGTTTCTTCCGAACATCGTAACTTTAGTCTATTGATAAATAGTTGTTCTCTTTAATCTACATACTATAGACGAGGTGCGTACATAGCTATGTCCATCCTCAACAGGCTTAAACTTGGTTTCTTCCGAACATCGTAACTTTAGTCTATTGATAAATAGTTGTTCTCTTTAATCCTCACGCTATAGACGTGGTATAATTTCAAACACGCACACATAGCTATGTCTGACCTCAACGGGTTGAAACTTGGTTTCTTCCGAACATCGTAACTTTAGTCTATTGACAAATAGTTATTTTCTTTAATCTGAATGTCATAGAAGAGGTTAATCTTATAATTTCAAACACGCACGCATAGCTATGTCTGACCTCAGCAGGCTGAAACTTGGTTTCTTCCGAACATCGTAACTTTAAGCTAATCATAAATAGTTGTTCTCTTTAATCAACATACTATAGACGTGGTATAATTTCAAACACGTACACATAGCTATGTCTGCCCTCAACGGGCTGAAACTTGGTTTCTTCCGAACATCGTAACTTTAGTCTATTGATAAATAGTTGTTCTCTTTAATCTACATACTATAGACGAGGTGCGTACATAGCTATGTCCATCCTCAACAGGCTTAAACTTGGTTTCTTCCGAACATCGTAACTTTAGTCTATTGATAAATAGTTGTTCTCTTTAATCCTCACGCTATAGACGTGGTATAATTTCAAACACGCACACATAGCTATGTCTGACCTCAACGGGTTGAAACTTGGTTTCTTCCGAACATCGTAACTTTAGTCTATTGATAAATAGTTGTTCTCTTTAATCTACATACTATAGACGTAGTATAATTTCAAACACGCACACGTAGCTATGTCCGTCCTCAACAGGCTTAAACTTGGTTTCTTCCGAACATCGTAACTTTAGTCGTTCTCTTCAATCCTCATGCTATAGGCCTAACTCACAGCCATGTCCAACCTCTATAGGTTGAACATCGCAACTTTAGGCTAATCTCTATTGGTTGTTCTCTTTTCAGAACTTGTTGCATACGCTGTTCACCTAAACACTTTATTCGAAGAAAGAGAAGACACTATGTTCCCATGCGAGCTGTGTAAGGCAATGTTCATAAGACGTGACAACCTTGCACGCCATGTAAAAACAAAACATCATCAGCTATCTGCTTGCGACTATAACCCAACTATGTTCCCCTGCGAACAGTGTAAGGCAACGTTCGTAAGACAGGATAACCTCGCACGTCATATAAAAGCAAAACACCCTAGCATAACATCTGCTTTATGTGATGTTTGCGGGCTGTACTTCGCTAATGTAGAGCAATACCAGGCTCACTTAGCAGAGGTACATCAAATATCTACTTGCCCTCAGGTAGTAGTAGGGAAAAAGCGTGCAGCTACTGATGTAGCTGTAGAAAGTACTAGTAGTAAAAAACCTAGGAAAAATGAACTTCAAACTATTCACTGCGAGCACTGTAACACTGATGTACCATCTTCGCATTTTCAGGGACACTTACGGAGTAATGCGCATAAAAATAATGCGTGTAGAAGTGGTAGTAACGCAAACATCGAGGAAATTAATACAGCATTTAAAAGTAGGATTGCTAGTTACCGAATTCGCACCAGTCAAAAGTTTCAGAGCACTTCAAACTTTTTAAATTGCGTTCAACCGGATGTACAACAGCTTCTTGCTAAATCTTTATCCAATCATAGTTTATTTAAAGTTAATTTTGAACTTTTCGCCTTGTACATTAAAAGCACGGATGAATCCGAAATAACGGACATTAAATCATTTAATACGAAGAATTTTGTCATAAGTGAGTCGACTAATTTTGGTGATGTACTTAGGGATGTCTCTAACATTATTTCAACTAAGAGCGAGGAATTTCAGGAAAAGGAATCAGGGTGGGCTTTAGTTGAGATAATGTATCTAGAAGTTAACATCAATAAGTACAATCCCATGCGAGGTTCATCGTACATCGAGCTGCCGACATGGATTCAGCAAAGAAAAGCTGTTGTAAACATCCAAAACAATGACGAAGCATGTTTCGCATGGGCGGTGATGTCGGCTTTAAATCCTGCGAAATCAGACGTAGCTAAGAGAACATCATCCTATCCACACTATTCAACGCAGCTAAATTTCGATAGTATAGAATTTCCCGTACAGTTAAAGGATATTAAGCGCTTTGAGGAACTAAATAACATTAGTATCAATGTGTATGGTGTAGAGAAAAAGTCTGTAGTAGGTCCTCTGTATTATACATGTCATAAGAAGAGTACTCACGTTAATTTACTCTATATTGAAAACAGTGAGAATAGCCACTTTTGCTGGATTAAAAATCTGAGTAGACTTGTTGGCAGTCAGTTGTCAAACAGGTGTAACAAAAAGTGGCTATGTGATGGATGCTTGCAGTATTTCAGAAATGAAGATCAGTTAACGAAGCATTCCAAGAATGACTGCAATCATGTACGTACAGAGATACCTACTACAGGTAATAATGTTTTAAAATTTACAAATTTTCACAAGCAGATGTGGGTACCGTTCGTGATTTATGCAGACTTTGAAGCCATCCTCACGCCATGCAACACATGCTCACCTAATCCTGACAACTCTTTCACTAATACTACGCACATGCATGTCCCGTATAGCTTCGCGTATTACATCAAGTGTAGTTACGATAGTACGCTTAACAAGTTAGAGCTGTATCGAGGACATGATGCTGCTAAAGTATTTTTAGAAAGACTTGAAAGTGATGCAGTTCGTCTCGGTCGTATTCTGAATAGTAATATTCCTATGAAGCCACTCACCGAAATTCAGTTAAATGATCATGAACGTGCTACAAAGTGTAGCATTTGTGATGGGGAATTTTCCGAAAATGACCCTAAAGTTTTTGATCATGATCATTTAACTGGTTTCTACAGATGTGCCGCTCATTATAGCTGTAATCTTAAGTATAGAGTTCCTAAATTCATCCCTGTAATTTTTCATAACTTATCTGGTTACGACTCTCATTTCATCATTTCACAATTTGGAGCTTCGGATGAAAAAGTAGATATAATCCCTCAGAATAAAGAGCGGTACATTGCGTTTGCAAAGTCTGTAAAAGTAGATGCTGAGCATTCTATAAAACTGAGATTCCTTGACTCGTTTCGCTTTATGGCGAGTAGCCTCGATAAACTTTCTAGTCATTTACAGCCTGACCAATTTACGGAAATTCGACGCGTTTTCCCCGAAGAAGCGCAGTTTAATTTACTTCGGCGTAAGGGTGTTTTTTGTTACGAATATCTCGACTGCTTAGACCGCCTCGAAGAACGTGCCTTACCATCGAAACAATCCTTTTACAGCTCGCTGAATTCAGCAGATATTAGTGATGATGACTATTTACATGCACAACATATCTGGGAGCAGTTCCACATTCAAACGCTGGGTGAATACTCCGATTTATATTTAAAGACAGATGTACTTTTGTTAGCTAATGTTTTTGAAAATTTTCGCTGTGTTTGCATGAACACCTACAGCCTTGACCCATGTCAGTATTTTACTGCACCTGGTTTAAGTTGGGACGCGATGTTAAAATACACGCGTGTGAATTTGGAGCTGCTAACGGATATCGATATGGTGCACTTTATAAAAGCATCCATTCGAGGCGGTCTGAGTCAGTGTAGCGGCCGGTATTCGAGTGCTAATAATAAGTACATGCCGAGTTTCGATACCAGTCAGGAATCTCAGTATATCGTTTATCTGGATGCTAATAATCAGTATGGGTGGGCGATGAGTCAGCATCTACCGGTGAGTGGTTTCCGCTGGCTGACGCAGTGCGAAATTGATGCTTTACAGCTACACGCCCTAGGCGATGAAGCTGATAAAGGTTATTTCCTCGAAGTTGACTTACAGTATCCGAAAGAGTTACACACTTCTCATAATGACCTACCGTTCTGCCCTGAAAATATGAAGTCCCCGTACATTGCATCAACGACGAAAATGCTCATTGCTAATTTATGCGATAAATCTAAGTATATCATTCATTACCGAAATTTAAAACAGTGTTTGCAGCATGGTTTGAAGTTATCCAAAATTCATCGCGTACTAGAATTTAATCAGTCACCGTGGCTAAAGCCATATATCGATCTGAACAATAATTTAAGAACGAATGCGGTTAACGAGTTTGAAAAAGATTTCTACAAGCTCATGAATAATAGTGTGTTTGGTAAGACTATGGAGAATGTTGACAAACGCGTTGATGTAAAATTGATTACAAACTGGGATAATATTAAGAAAAGGTATGGTGCTAACTATTTAATAAGTAAACCAAATTTCCACAGCTGCACCATCATACACGAGAATTTAGTTATTATACAGATGAATCGTGTCAAGGTTAAGTATGACAAACCTACCTACGTCGGCTTCACAGTACTTGAATTGGCTAAAACACTCATGTATGAATTCCATTACGATTATATGATGAAGAAGTACGCGCATAATGCGCAATTGCTCTACACAGATACCGATTCGTTTATTTATCAAATCAAAACTGATGACTATTACAATGATATAAAGCCTGACTTGGGTAGGTTTGATACGAGTAACTATCCTGCAGATAATCAATATCATCTACCGCTAGTGAACAAAAAGGTTCTAGGTAAAATGAAAGATGAATGTGCTGGGAATATTATCGATTCATTTGTAGGTACTAAATCCAAGTCATATTGCATAAAACTCTTAAATGAATTACAAATAAAGAGATTGAAGGGGTTAAAAAGAATGTCGTTCAGAATCAGCTAAGTTTTGAAAACTATAACAATTGCATTAAAAGTAATCCACCTGTTTTGCATAAGCAAATGTCTGTCATTAGAAGCAAGAAGCACCAGTTGTACACTCATTTAATTAGTAAGGTAGCCCTTAATAGCGATGATTCTAAACGGTTTGTCATTCCAAATTCTACCAACACGCTAGCCTGGGGGCATAGTAGTATTGATAAGTACTACTTTACATAAACATTATGCTAGAGGTGTGTGTACTTACGTTACGCTGTCTTACATCACAATTCGGGGAGGAACGCTGGTACGGCAAGTCTAAACTTGTACATTCAAGAATTGCATCGAGAAGTACGCTAGGGTGAAATGATTCGAGATAAAACTTGTACATACAAGATGTAAATAAATAATGTAGAATTGGCATATTCTTTTATTTTAGGTTAGGTATCACCTTCCTCCCGCTCCTTATTTGCAGGATAGAGTTTTTGTTTATTACTCATAGAAGAAAGAAGGTGATGAGCAGTTTCGTGAGTATAGTTCGGTAAGTATCTCGAGAGCAGAATTTTTTTTGTCAAGAAAGCACATAGCTTTGTAAAGCACGTAGAATTTGCCACCACCGGGGGGGGGGGGGAGCACTGTTCTCTCTGGATTAAAAGCTTTGTTTCTAAACAAGAGCACGTGGAATTTGCCGTCACCGGGGCAGCACGGTGATTAAAGATGGTGGATGACAGCTCTGTCAGAAAAGCACATGGGTTTGTAAAGCATTTAGAATTTGTCGCCACCACATAGAATGTAGCACGGTGATTAAAGATGGCGGATGACAGCTGCACATGGCTTTGTTTCCACGTGGAATTTGCCGTCACCGGGCAGCACGGTGATTAAAGATGGCGGATGACAGCTGCACATGGCTTTGTTTCTACGTGGAATTTGCCGTCACAGGGCAGCACGGTGATTAAAGATGGCGGATGACAGCTGACAAAAAAAAAAAGCGCATAGCTTTGTTTCCACGTGGAATTTGCCGTCACCACATAGAGGGCAGCACTGTTCTCTCTGGATTAAAGATGGCGGATGACAGCTGTCAAAAAAGCACGTGAGTATGTTTTCAAACAAGAGCACGTGGAATTTTTCAATTTGCCGCCACCACATAGAGTGCAGCACTGTTCTCTCTAGATTAAAGATGGCGGATGACAGCTGTCAGAAAAGCACATAGGTTTGTAAAGCACATGGAATTTACCGCCACCACATAGAGTGCAGCACTGTTCTCTCTGGATTAAAGATGGCGGATGACAGCTGTCAAAAAAGCATGTGAGTATGTTTTCAAACAAGAGCACGTGGAATTTGCCGCCACCACATAGAGTGCAGCACTGTTCTCTCTGGATTAAAGATGGCGGATGACAGCTAACGAAATTGCCCGCAGCACAGTGCTCTATTGATTAAAGATGGCGGATGACAGCTGTCAAAAAAAAGCACGTGGCTTTGTTTCCCAACAAGAGCACATAGAATTTTTCAAATTGCCGCCACCACATTTCAAAGGTATCTAGCTAAAGAGTACAGCACTGTGCTCTGTTGATTAAAGATGGTGGATGGTAGCTGTCAAAAAAGCACGTGAGTTTGTTTCCAAACAAGAGCACGTGGAATTTGCCGCCACCACATAGAGGGCAGCACGGTGCTCAAAGATGGCTGCTGTCACGTGGAATTGTCTGCTACCACAGGTATCTAGCTAAAGAGGGCAGCACTGAGGTTTGCGATGCAATATGGCTGCTGTCAAAAAGCATTTTTCAAATTATCCGCCACCACATTTCAAAGGTAAGTAGCTAAAGAGGGCAGCACTGTGCTCAAAGATGGCGGATGACGGCTGCACGTCGCTTTGTTTACCTCGCGCTAGTTAGGTTAAGTTGGTAGCACTAAGGTTTAGACCCGTCAAGATGGCAGCACTGCCGATGACAGGTGACGAAAGAGGGCAGCACGGTGCTCAAAGATGGCGGATGGCAGCTGTCAAAAAGCATGTGGCTGTCAAAAAGCACGTGGCTTTGTTTACCTCTCGCTAGTTAGGTTAAGTTGGTACCACTAAGGTTTATTCCCGTCAAGATGGCAGTACTGAGGTTTGCGATGCGGTGTTGTCTGTCAAAAAGCATGTGGCTTTGTTTACAAATCTGTCAAAAGCACGTGGCTGTCAAAAACACGTGGCTTTGTTTACCTCATGCTAGTGAGGTTAAGTTGGCACTACTGAGGTTTAGGTCCGTCAAGATGGCAGTACTGAGGTTAGCGATGCGTTGTTGTCTGTCAAAAAGCACGTGGCTGTCAAAAAACACGTGGGTTTGTTTACCTCATGCTAGTTAGGTTAAGTTGGCACTAGTGAGGTTTAGGCCCGTCAAGATGGCAGTACTGAGGTTAGCGATGCGTTGTTGTCGATGACAGCTGTCAAAAAGCACGTGGCTTTGTTTACAAATTCAAATCTCGCGCCAAAATTCAAATTTCCCGCCAAAATTCAAATTTCCCGCGGGAGGAGGAGGCCTCTCCCGAGAGCCGGAGGAGGAGGAGGCCGCAGAACCATCCAATTATACTACTCCTTCACTAGGCTTCTGGTATGGCAATTCCTTTGCGCAGCTTTTTCTACCTTCTATAGAGCTTTAATGAATATACTTTGTTAAATGTTAATGTGGTAATTCATTAGATTATTAGATTGTAGTCAAATTGAAGGCATTACATTTGTTGCAACATATGGAGCCAACAATGCCTCAAACTGTTCAGATTTGTTATATTTTAAGATAGCGTATTTATTGATGTATAAATCATAAAATTAAACTGCTGCAGTTAATTTACATCAGAACGGCAGTTGTAGATTTAATCCCCGTTCGACCGCTATACTTTCAGAAACCTTGTGCGATTTCATTGCTTGCCTTGTCAGCATGCGAAGAGCCCCCTTTTAACAAGTGAAGCCCGCACATGACTTTTTTAGGGTATGTAACAGCAATAACCCAGGATGGTAACGTTGGGAAGGAATATGCAACAAAATTATTATAGTGAACCGCCAGGTAAGGTCAACTATATCGTAAGGAGGAAAGCGGAATCACGCAACGAAATTATCCTTAAGCCATTCTCTCTTTACATCAGTTTTGTATTACGGCAGTGACAGCTCGTACAAGTTGGAGGTAACATACATAAAATGATTCAATATAATTGCCTATTTCAACTAATTGTAAGAAAGACTGGAAACTATTCGAATTTAAAGTTTAGGTTGAAGCTGTGCATGTGAAACAACTTTTTTTTTACTTGCTTTACGTCGCACCGACACAGATAGGTCTTATGGCGACGATGGGATAGGAAAGGCCTAGGAAGTGGAAGGAAGCGGCCGTGGCCTTAATTAAGGTACAGCCCCGGCATTTTCCTGGTGTGAAAATGGGAAACCACGGAAAGCCATATTCAGGGCTGGCGACAGTGGGGCTCGAACCCACTATCTCCCGATTACTGGATACTGGCCGCACTTAAGCGACTGCAGCTATCGAGCTCGGCTGAAACAACTTTAGTGACTGAGATATGTGACGCGAATTGAGCAGGATACGTTACCTTTGTGAATGTTTGACTCACCCATGAAGGATTAAAGAGGCAGAAGGTGATGCAGAAGTCGTTAGTTTGATTTGATATTTACAGATTTTAACTTGAAAATAGTAGTTGAAGAAAAAGAACCATATTAAAAATTAATAGAGGCACTAGGTTCCTTCATTGACGTTCACAAACAAGCCTTGAAATGCACATGAATCTATAATGATGGTCTTCGTATACTGTATGTATGTACTATAACAGAAACAGGGTGTCTACGGTCCATGCTCAGAGAGTAAGAGGGAGATGGGTAGTAAAATAAGTTCTTATCAAGTTGAAACTTGTGTTTATTTAAAATCGACAAGTTATATCACGTTTTACAGCCAAACAGTTGAAATTTTTAATGTCCAGGTAGGGGTAGGGAGAGACGTCGTCCCTGCCGTCGGCGTCGGTTATGTCCCACTTTGTTGAAGTCCTTCCCCCCTCACTATGGAACTCCTCTCAGCACCATGGCGACGCGTTATCCCACGGTGGTTGACGACCTTCGAAGTTCGGATGAGACTTGAAACTGGGAATCTGACGGCCGGTGATGTTTGCGTGCAGCATTGACTATTTAATTAGCTTTTATTCCACCGAAGTCCCATGAAGGGAGTAGAGAAATGTATGGACTTAGCAAAGTATGTCAATAGAATCTGATATGACACTTCTCTACCGCACTGCACTAAAGAATGTGACACGACATTGTTCGTAAAATTCACAAGTTCCACGGTTAATAGGATTGGACGCAAACACTTCGAAGAAAATTCAAATACATTCAGTATTACAGTTTGGGACGATGAGGAAAACTAGCACAGTTCAAAATATGGATGTAATTATCGTCTGATATACTCGTCTACGAACTCGAAATTAATGGGGTAACACAATGATCTGGACCTTTCTATGATTTTCAGGTTCGATCTTACGAAATGAAATGAACCATTACTTTGGCACAGTCCAATGAAAAGGAATAAATTAAGTCGCTAGGACACAGTCTTACGTAATGCTTGAATACCACAAAATGAATGTACAGTTCTATGAATGCAAGTTAGAGCACACACAAACTTATGAAAAAAATTACGTTCTTTCACGAAGGCACAGTCTTATTTGAGCACAGTCTTATGGAAAGAAACTAAGTTTCACGAAGGCACAGTCTTAAGAAATGAGACGCACAGTTTTATGGAAAGAAATTAAGTTTTCACTGAGGCACAGTCTTTATGAAACGAGTTAAGCATAGTCTCTCGAAAAGAAACTAGGCTTATACTGAGGCACAGTCTTTATGAATTGAGCTAAGCACAGTCTTACGAAAAGAAACTAGGCTTATACTGAGGCACAGTCTTTATGAATTGAGACGGGAGTCAGTTACGGATGTAGTCTCACGTTGCTTTCTGCCGTGCAGTAGTATCAACACAGATAAGCCATGTTGAGTATTATTACAAAGACATATCATTCAGTTATCTAGTCTGCCACCCTTGTATCTTCCGAACGGTTGCTACCCCATTTTCGATTAATTCTTCCTTAGTTTGGTCTCTCGACAGAGACCCATAGTATATGGTTGCACCTGCGGCTCGGCTATCTGCTTCATTGGGACGCGCAAGCCTCCCCACCGCGGCAAGGTCACATGGTTTTCGGGGGAGAATACATCTCATATTATTCCATATTCTAAGCTCATGTATTATTCAATGCAGTAAACTACACTCATTTTCATAAAAACAGAACACGTTGAAAGACCAGAGATTGGAAGTTAATATTCACAGAACATGTACATTAGTATGTTCTGCAGAAACGATTAGGATTACAGTCACCTAGGGTTCAGCATGTGTCCTGTTGCCAAGTAGGCACTGGGTCCTCCATGGGCACAGATAACTTGTTCCATGCGTGATGGCATCGACGCGTATAAGGCGCGAATGGCGTCCTCTGGTATAGCCATCCATGCTGCATTCACCGTGTTCCACAGTTCATCTTTGGTTCTTGCCATTGGGTCACAGCGCTGCACCAGACGTTTCACCATATCCCACACATTTTCGATTGGCGACATGTCCCGCATTGTCCTACTTAAATATGGCGTCGCAGGAAGGGTATGGCAACGGGTTGCAGGATGTCATCCACGTAGATCAAACAGGTCACGGTACCCTGGACACGCACCTACTGTGATTGGTGGTTGTATAAAATAGCACCCCACACCATAAAGCCTTACTTTGGCACTGTATGTCTTGTGCGAATGCAGTCAATGTGATGCCTCTCCCCCTGTCTGCGGATAACCAAAATACAGCCATCATTTTGAAACAAACAGGACCTGGATTTGTCCTAAAACACTATCTGCTGCCACCCCTGTCCCCAGTGTCGTCGTTACTCTTGCAGTCTAGCATGTTTAAGCACATCAGTCAAAGGAAGGCGGAGAAGTAGACGACGCGCCGGTAACCCAGACCGTAATAAACGGCGACGGACTGTCACTCCTGATAGTGTACGATGTGTTATACTATTCCACTGTTGTGGCAGAGCCGAGGAGGACGCAGATCTGTCCTGCAATACATTCGCAAGAGGTGTCGATCTCCTCGGGGGGTGATCTGTGTGGTGCGACCAGACCTATCTCGTCGTGTTCTACGGCCTTCTGTGAACCATTCTGTACACACCGACACACATCGTTTCACACGAGCAGCAATTTCCCGGATGGATGTATCACGTCTTCTCGTACCAATAATGCGCCCTCCTTCAATGTCACTCATTTGACGGTACATTTCTCACATACGTCTTCGAGGCATCCTGCACCTCTGCTCAAGTCGCACTGATCCATTACCTTCGGTTTATAGCTACAATGAGAGCCGCAGGCACATTTTACCAGTCGGTGCTGGTGCGCCGAAATATCGATGTGAACCTTGCAACTGACGGTCGACATGGTTCAAATACTAATCATTTCTTCAGAGCATACCAATGCACATGTACTGTGAATATGAACTTCCTACCTCTAGTCTTTTAAGGTGTTCTGGTTTTTATGAACATGGGTACATTTACTTTAAATGAGATGTTACTACATCGAATCAAGGAAAAATATAACGATTTCATGTCGAATACAAGCAACTCCCAACATGGCCTTCTATTAAATATTATACCAGTAGCATCTCGCATATCCTGGATACCTAACACACTATCAACGAGGCATTTCAACTCATCGCGGACATGTTAATTCTACGGGACATTTCAACTAATCCTAGACATATTAATTGTTCGTTCTTGGTAGTAAGATCTCTATTTGATCCCAAATCAAATTATAGACAGCATTACATGGCCTATATTTTATTCTAAATATTATCTTTAAATATCCTGATTTGTTTCAACTTTTCCATCCCTCCCATTTATAACGAATGAACTACCGGGATAAATCTTAATGAATCTCAAACCTCTTAATTTCACATCAAAGACACCACACTAAACACGAATTAAATTTGAGGTGTAAGGAAAGCTTTTCTCGATACCGACAAAAGGAAAAATACAATATTAACACCCATGGACTTTACATTATTTAATTGAAACAAAACTTGGACGCACGGACTCATTTAAGACAAAACTGGGATAGAACTGTTCTTTACCCGACAGCTCTAATAATCCAGTTTAAAATAATTATCTGAATCTCCGGGGTTTAAATAAACACTTTGCAAACTTCTCACTACCGACCACACGAAAAACATCTTTGTGCCACACAGTACTTAATATTTACAAAAAACAAAGAAAAAGAAGCTATCGGTGTGAAGCTTTGGCCGATACAGTATTTACACAGAAAATGACGATGCATAAATGAAATGAAATAGCGTATGGCTTTTAGTGCAGGGAGTGTCCGAGGACAAGTTCGGCTCGCCAGGTGCAGGTCTTTTAATTTGACTCCCGTAGGTGACCTACGCGTCGTGATGAGGATGAAATGAAGATGAAGACGACACATACACCCATCGTCCGTGTCAAAGAAATTAAGCAATGATGGTTAAAATTCCAGACTCTGCCGGGAATCGAACCCGGGAACCATGTGACCAAAGGCCAGCATGCTAACCATTTAGCCACGGAGCCGGACGACGATGCTTAATAAACTTGAGAGAATACAAATCATATCAGCCACCTGGATTTTCGTTGAACAATGGCATGTTGTCAGACATTGCGATTCGCCGAACGCTCAACTAGGGTTTAACGCACCATGTTGACACACATTTCACACTTTTCTCCATGGAGATTCTTAATTAACAACAATATTCATTTTATTTTCTTACATTCTTCTTGAGAGACCTACTTAATAACTATATGTGATTCTTCAACATTATTTCACACGTTTCTTCTTGGAGATCAATCAATCAATCAATACTGATCTGCATTTAGGGCAGCCGCCCAGGTGGCAGATTCCCTATCTGTTGCTTTCCTAGCATTTTCCTAAATGATTTCAAAGAAACTGGAAATTTATTGAACATCTCCCTTGGTAAGTTATTCCAATCCCTAACTCCCCTTCCTATAAAAGAATATTTGCCCCCGTTTGTCCTCTTGAATTCCAACTTTATCTTTATATTGTGATCTTTCCTACTTTTATAAACGCCGTTCAAATTTATTCGTCTACTAATGTCATTCCACGCCATCTCTCCGCTGACAGCTCGGAACATACCACTTAGTCGAGCAGCTCTTCTTCTTTCTCTCAATTCGTCCCAACCCAAACATTGCAACATTTTTGTAACGCTACTCTTTTTGTCGGAAATCACCCAGAACAAATCGAGCTGCTTTTCTTTGGATTTTTCCAGTTCTTGAATCAGGTAATCCTGGTGAGGGTCCCATACACTGGAACCATACTCTAGTTGGGGTCTTACCAGAGACTTATATGCACTCTCCTTTACATCCTTACTACAACCCCTAAACACCCTCATAACCATGTGCAGAGATCTGTACCCTTTATTTACAATCCCATTTATGTGATTACCCCAATGAAGATCTTTCCTTATATTAACACCTAGATACTTACAATGATCCCCAAAAGGAACTTTCACCCAATCAACGCAGTAATTAAAACTGAGAGGACTTTTCCTATTTGTAAAACTCACAACCTGACTTTTAACTCCGTTTATCAACATACCATTGCCTGCTGTCCATCTCACAATATTTTCGAGGTCACGTTGCAGTTGCTCACAATCTTGTAACTTATTTATTACTCTATAGAGAATAACATCATCCGCAAAAAGCCTAACCTCCGATTCCACTCCTTTACTCATATAATTTATATATATAAGAAAACATAAAGGTCCGATAATACTGCCTTGAGGAATTCCCCTCTTAATTATTACAGGGTTAGATAAAGCTTCACCTACTCTAATTCTCTGAGATCTATTTTCTAGAAATATAGCAACCCATTCAGTCACTCTTTTGTCTAGTCCAATTTCACTCATTTTTGCCAGTAGTCTCCCATGATCCACCCTATCAAATGCTTTAGACAGGTCAATCGCGATACAGTCCATTTGACCTCCAGAATCCAAGATATCTGTTATATCTTTCTGGAATCCTACAAGTTGAGCTTCAGTGGAATAACCTTTCCTAAAACCGAATTGCCTGCTATGGAACCAGTCATTAATTTCACAAACATGTCTAATATAATCAGAAAGAATGCCTTCCCAAAGCTTACATACAATGCATGTCAAACTTACTGGCCTGTCATTTTCAGCTTTATGTCTATCACCCTTTCCTTTATACACAGGGGCTACTATAGCAACTCTCCATTCATCTGGTATAGCTCCTCCGACCAAACAATAATCAAATAAGTACTTCAGATATGGTACTATATCCCAACCCATTCTTACATTTATAGGATATCTATATGAAACAATGTACACTTATAACTTATTATTTATTATCAATTCACTTATTATAACTTAAAGTTTATTATCAATTCACTTATTATAATTTAAAGTTTATTATCAATTCACTTAGTATTATCATTTTAATATTTACGCTATCCGACAAATTTTAACTGGCAAGTGTAATGTACTGAAATTCGCGTGCTGAAGTATGCCGTTGATTTTGCGCTCTTTCCCACCGGGCCAAACCCACGACGAATTTTACTTCACGCCAATATCAGTATTTATTTCAATTCACTCCACAAGTTCTTACCACACCAAGACGAAACAAAGTTCTAACTCCAGAACTACCAATGATAGAATGCTCTCTGTCGGCAAACGTAGCATCTGCTTGTGTTTTGGCGCGAGAAAGTGGTATAAATATTTCATCACATTAGGCTTTTCTATTATCCTACGGGTCTCATATATATAGTTGATATTCATAATATTTGGAAAACTTCGGAGATCGCGAATGTCCTGATTCCATAATTTTAATTTATTTTCAACAGATCTTAAAAGCCGAAGTGTGGGTTGAAAATAAATATTTCTCACATCATGACGACCAAAACTCATAGAGCCCTTCTTTCTAAAATTTTCCCACGGTTACATAAAATATTTCTAACTTTGGCCTGAATTTGGTAATTCCTTATAATTTACCTGGCATTCTACTCTACCAACTGAAGTTTTAATTACAACCTAAATAGTCATTGTGATTTGGAAATTAACCACGAATGCTCTCGAATCATCCCAAAATTCCAACCTAAGATCTCACAAATATGAATTAATTTCCTGCCCAAGTAGATTGCAACCCAGCTTCAAATATCTCGCCTGGTGGATATGAAATATGAAGAAGGCACAGGGCGTTCATCAAGCAATGATGCAAAAATGGATGCGCTGTCTCTATCGACTAGCTTTCGGCTGTGGTGGCTAGTAGGTTTAGGGGTTCCTTTGAAGACTGTGTATGACGGGATCGGTAAAAATGTTTGTAAGATGAAACCGGAAATCTAAGAATTTCATGAGTGAAGAAATTCACAGAAAAAAAGAATGATTGTCCAATGTCCACGCCTCTTGACGAATTCAGACTTCATCTCTCAATTTCCAGGAAGAATTATGTTCATATGGGGAGCACCCAATCAAAAAGTGTAATGTCCAGCTATGGACAAAATTGAGTTTAATGCAGTTTCAGGGAGTGTTTTTCGTTCTCTACATGCTCTCGCATTCAGATTTTATCTATCCCTATACTGTAACATTGGAATAAAATCTTCAAAGTGAGCGATTTAAAAAAATTGTACATTGTCCACGTGGGTGACTGAATCAGAACGTGTAATGTCCACCAATGACGTATTCTCACTTTATTTTCCTTTCATAAAATGTACCTATTCTAGACAATATTCTGCCTGTAATAAATTATTGTACTGAACCAGTTTTTAAGTAATTTTAGTCGAATTATTTGAGGTATGGATTCATTTTATACTGTTCTAAGTACGTACTGAAAATTTGAAGTGATTGAAAGTCTAACTTTGTGAGTTTTAATTTTCAGGTAATAAAATTAATGTGCACTAATGATGACAAAAATACAGTAAACTCATCAAAAATAGTTCAAAACATGTATTGTCCAAACTGTAAATTAAACGTCTAACATCCCCAACAAATTTTTTATCTCTTGCAACATGAATACTTTAGGAGCAATCTTTGTTTGCTTCTCCTTAAAAATGTGCATTATTGGACATTACACGTTTTGATTGGCTGCTCGTCACATTGTCAAGTTAACCACAACAAGTATGTGAATCTCTAAAGAGTGGATTGGAAATTTTGTTCGTTGTGTGGAAAAGCGAAATTTAGCTAAATGCTACAAATATGTCAAGTATCATTTCAAATGTTATCGTGTTCGGCAGGACAGAATATAACCTGAAATATTATCACTTAATGCTGAGTTAACTTTTTGGAACAAATCTATACTGAATGTCCAGGATATTGCTCCTTTGGCGTTTCCTTTGTATTCCTAACCCTCTTGAAAGTAAAGTTCTCGAGACTTCACAGAAACCACTTATCACTCAATTTCGTCGTATAGCTCCAGATTGGAGCAAGATTATATGGACCAAAACACCATGATTATTGGTGGTGTATGCCTACTATTTTTCGTCTGGAATACATAGCAAAAAAGTACGTAATTATAAGTCAAATTGAAACAATGCTGAGTTTGTGGATTTTCAATAGCATCTTAACCGAAAAACGGTTCACTTTTACACAACATCTCAAGAATGAATACCTCAAACATATCAAATTATTGCAGTTCACTAAATATGAATGAAAATATAACAATATCTCTTACATTATTTTGGATATTAGTATACAGTTACTAAACTATTGTAGATCCATAAAGGGTTCCTTACCAGTGAAATGTACAACTTTATGTAGCATTGTGCATTACATACACCGTCTTTCTGCACCAGTGTAGTTCATACGAGGTTGGAACGTCCTTAGATTGAGTGTTAAGTGTCCATTAATAATCTATATTTGTAAAGACGCACGGTCATGAATATTACAACAGTTTAAACAAGTCTGGAATAGAAAACCTGTAAATTAAACAGTATTCTATGGAGTGATACGTTAGAGCACCATAGATGTTTAAACGTTGATAAATTTGTCATTTCTTGCGATAGTATTCACATCTGAGACGACTTTAAGATAATCTTGTGATAAGGTCACACACAAAGTAAATTTTATACGAACAGACACGAGGGCATATGCTACAATACTGTAATTTTCGGGTATAATAAATTTTCATGAACATGTTTTATAAATGTTTAACTGGAAACATGATCGTTATTTCGAATACTTGAAGTTTTAATAATGTCTTCATGAATTGTTCATGTAACATTTGACATGCATCAGCATGTCCTATACGGTTTACATCTGCCCAGACCCCTTAGTAGCTATCTTCAGAGCGTTAGTGGTCATTTCTTCAGGACTATTTTCTTAGAAACACGGCTGAGTTTAGAAAATGTATCTATTATTATTCATACTTAATAACAAATACATAGCTGTTTGAAGATCTCCCAGTGCCAATGCTCGCTTAAAATAGCACTCCCATTTTCACACCTGGCAAATGCTAGGGCTGTACCTTAATTAAGGCCACGGCCGCTTCCTTCCAACTCCTAGCCTTTTCCTATCCCATCGTCGCCCTAAGACCTATCTGTGTCGGTGCGCCTTAAAGTCACTAGCAACAAAAGTAGCACAGCAGCGAAATGATTTTAATGATGTAGGTTTGGATGAATGACGGATTGTTCTAGTTGGTTTTGTGGAAACGTCGTCTGGCACAATAATCAGTTAGGGTGGAAAGAAAGACATGTCAAATACTTAATTTAGTAAAATTTAATTTACAAATGGCCGGTGATTATTACGGTAAAAGTTGAATGGCTTAGTGATATTCATGTTCAGGTTAATAAAAATATAAAATTAACTAAGCAATAACCGAGTGTGATTAGCTGTCACCCCCGGATTCTGAGGTTCGATTCCCGGCTCTACCACGAAATTTGAGAGCTGGAACGGGGTCCACTCAGCCTTGAGATGTCAAATGAGCGGATAGGGATTCGATTCCTTCCTCTGCCACCCTCGAAGTGGTTTTCCGTGGTTTCCCACTTCTCTAGGCAAATGGTACCGAACTTAAGGCCACGGCGACTTCCTTCCCTCTTCCTTGTATATCCCTTCCAATCTTCTCATCCACCCACAAGATGTTCAGCATAGCCGGTGTGACCACCTGGGCGAGGTACTGGTCATCTTCACCACTTGTATCCCCGATTCGAAGACGTACGCTCCAGGACACTGCTCTTGATGTAGTAGAGATGGGATTCCTCGCTGAGTTCGAGGGAAAACTCAACCCTGGAGGGTAAACGGGTTAAGAAAGCAAGAAAGAAAAAAAGAAGGAGAGAAAGAATAACTGATTATCAGATTTCATCTTCACGGCTGTTAAGGCATTGATATACCGTACTTTATAGCGAACTAACTTATCTGACTGATCGTTTGCTGATACGAGATGGCTAATTATATTGGGGCACACCCGCCCCTTAGTTAGATTTATGAAACCCAACTCGCATTTAATGTCTCCTTAATGTCGATATTGCTTTGCAATCTGCCTGAGTGTCAACAATGTAAATAAGCTATAGAACAGGCAAAGGTAAAATCGACCACGCTCAAATTCCCCGCCCTGTCCTACAGACCATTGTACACACATGCGATTTATTGCCTCTAAAATAACACATGTACCCTCAATAGATCGAAATAATAGGTTACGCTATATGATCTGTAATAAATGATCACCGTAAACCACGATTGAAAACTGACACAGATATTGACTTTCGAGATGGAAGGACCGTCGTTTATTACTACACTTCTAGCGAGTATCGCGTGTGTTGTCTTTGTGGCTGAATCGGTAATGTGCTGGCCCTTGGACCGACGGCCACTTAGTCATCGAGCCGGACAAGCAGCTAGGTTAGGGAGAATATACTTACTCCCCGCTACAATTTTGTCTTCTTCCACATCTTCACATGCCAGTCCACGTCACACTGACTTACTACGTCAATCAATCGTAATTGGGAGCTTCTTCGACCTACTTTTTCTTTATTTTCTCCCCTTATCTTTCATCTCCCTCCATTCTTTTAACATTTTCATAGGAGTCACCCATTGCATCCTCCGTTTGATTCTCATAATTAGCCTTGAAATCTCCTTTATTTCACTTTTATATTACTCAGAGTTCTCCACATTTTAATATTGCTCTTCGGTCTTCTCCCTTTCTTCTCGAGAACACATTTTTATTGCTTTTCTCTACACTGATTGCAATTATACAGTGTTTCAACTACTCCTTTATTGCATCACGCTGTTATTGGCTCCTATAACATCCTTCCGGTCTGAGTGGCTCAGATGATTGAGGCACTGACCTTCTAACCCCAACCTGGCAAGGTTCGATCCTGGCTCAGACCGGTGGTATTTGAAGGTGCTCAAATACATCAGCCTGGTGTCGGTAGTTTTACTGGCACGTAAAATCATTTATCTAGGAATAAATCCCGCCACCTCGGCATCTCCGAAAACCTTACAAGCAGTTAGTGGGACGTAAAGCATATAAAAAAAGCTTAAAAATATTTCAATAAACTATAGACTGTAGCGTTCGGCGTTGTTCATGTGTGAGAAGGTAATTTCCATAGATGTGCATAAGTTTCAGTAAATTTAACGTGTGATTGACTTTGTCAATTACAACTGTACGCTGTTTAACAACAGGAAAATTGTTGTGTTCTATTCCAACTTGAATTAGAGAGAATAGTACTCACGGCAGAGGTATGTCTTCATCCCGAGGTGGTGCAGCTCTTTTGACGCACACCCCCATTGGAGGTGAGTAGCCAAAAGTTTGGCTCGTCAAATGCAGGTCTTTCGATTTGACTCCCGAAGGCGACCTGCGCGTCGTGATGAGGATGGAATGATCATGAAGACAAAACATACACCCAGCCCCCGTAACAGCGAAATTAACCAATTATGGTCAAAATTCCCGGCCCTGCTGGGAATCAAACCCGTGACACCCGTGACCAAACGCCAGCGCGCTAACCATTTAACCATGGAGCTGGACATAATAATGGCGTGTGGCCTCCGGAGAGGCCTGATGCAGGCCTTTCAATTTGATGCTGTACAGACGACCTGCACGTCTGTGAAGATGCGGCCCTGCCTATGATGAATTCTAATGCTGAAGGCGGAACACACACCCAGCCCAGAGCCATTAACCAATTAAGGTTAAATCTCCAACCCCGCTGGGAATCGAACCCGGGACCCTCTGGACCAAAGGCCAGGCTGCTAACCATTTAGCCATGGAGCCGGTGTGTCCAGGTCACACTGCCTTACTCAGTACGCTGTACCTTACTATGTCCATCAATCGTAAGTGGGAGCTTATTCAATCCACTTTCTCTTCTCATCTTTCGTTTTAGTAGGTTTATGCTATTATCATTTTCCTCCGCTTGGGTTCACATAAATTTACACCCACTTATTTTTAGTACTTGATTTATTGGCACTACCTTACTTGTTGGTATTGGATTTCCGTGACATTTGAACTTCAGTCGAACTAGTTCATGCAGTTGAGACTCAATACTTCCATAAAACAAGTTTGTCCATGTATTACTGACTTTCGGCAATCACATCCCAGTATTCACGAGCACACATAAACTTGCCAGCAAAACTTCATTAAACAAAAAGTATTGAAAACTGCGGAAGCACTTATTCAACATTCTCGCTCTGACATTTTGCCATATATACTGTACCAGATAGTGTCCCCACCTAGAGCGTGAGTATATCGTTCGTAGGATCGTGTACGGTGCACCAATTGGAGTCAGATACAGAAAGAGGTTTTCTTAAAGAGCATAAGAGTGACTCATTTTAAATGGCTGTTTATTTACAAAATAAAGTTCAGGAAAAAATTTCCTATCACCTAGTAAGGTAGCCTATATCTTCGTGTGACACACGAATTCTCCGGTACTCGTTCACCACGTTACCATTCTCCATTCATCATGGGTACTATTAAGTTCCATTCTCAACCTCCATATACCATGAGTGCCATTAAGTAAAATCAACAATCTCCACACACACTATGGGCACCATGAAGTTCGAGACACCAACCTTGATTCACCATGGCCGCTGTGGTCTCGAGGGCGTAGAGGTTTTAACAATATCTATGGAATTATTTAGAACACCCAACACAGTTCTTCAAAAGCACAAGTCTTTAAATGTTAACGCCAGGAGTAATATACCACATGGTGCGGAATAAACAAAACAAAATTCTTTACCGATTCGAATTCTGGGAACGTTATATCATTTGTCTTTAAACACTGACTTATACACTGACTGACAGAGCAAATGCAACACCAAGAAGGAGTGGTCAGAACTTTATGCCAATTGCAGGGTAGACTGACGTCACTGAGGTATGCTCATGATGTGAAATGCGCCGCTGTGCTGCGCACGTAGCGAACGATAAATGGGACACGGCGTTGGCGAATGGCCCACTTCGTACCGTGATTTCTCAGCCGACAGTCATTGTAGAACGTGTTGTCGTGTGCCACAGGACACGTGTATAGCTAAGAATGCCAGGCCGCCGTCAACGGAGGCATTTCCAGCAGACAGACGACTTTACGAGGGGTATGGTGATCGGGCTGAGAAGGGCAGGTTGGTCGCTTCGTCAAATTGCAGCCGATACCCATAGGGATGTGTCCACGGTGCAGCGCCTGTGGCGAAGATGGTTGGCGCAGGGACACGTGGCACGTGCGAGGGGTCCAGGCGAAGCCCGAGTGACGTCAGCACGCGAGGATCGGCGCATCCGCCGCCAAGCGGTGGCAGCCCCGCACGCCACGTTAACCGCCATTCTTCAGCATGTGCAAGACACCCTGGCTGTTCCAATATCGACCAGAACAATTTCCCGTCGATTGGTTGAAGGAGGCCTGCACTCCCGGCGTCCGCTCAGAAGACTACCATTGACTCCACAGCATAGACGTGCACGCCTGGCATGGTGCCGGGCTAGAGCGACTTGGATGAGGGAATGGCGGAACGTCGTGTTCTCCGATGAGTCACGCTTCTGTTCTGTCAGTGATAGTCACCGCAGACGAGTGTGGCGTCGGCGTGGAGAAAGGTCAAATCCGGCAGTAACTGTGGAGCGCCCTACCGCTAGACAACGCGGCATCATGGTTTGGGGCGCTATTGCGTATGATTCCACGTCACCTCTAGTGCGTATTCAAGGCACGTTAAATGCCCACCGCTACATGCAGCATGTGCTGCGGCCGGTGGCACTTCCGTACCTTCAGGGGCTGCCCAATGCTCTGTTTCAGCAGGATAATGCCCGCCCACACACTGCTCGCATCTCCCAACAGGCTCTACGAGGTGTACAGATGCTTCCGTGGCCAGCGTACTCTCCGGATCTCTCAGCAATCGAACACGTGTGGGATCTCATTGGACGCCGTTTGCAAACTCTGCCCCAGCCTCGTACGGACGACCAACTGTGGCAAATGGTTGACAGAGAATGGAGAACCATCCCTCAGGACACCATTCGCACTCTTATTCACTCTGTACCTCGACGTGTTTCTGCGTGCATCGCCGCTCGCGGTGGTCCTACATCCTACTGAGTCGATGCCGTGCGCATTGTGTAACCTGCATATCGGTTTGAAATAAACATCAATTATTCGTCCGTGCCGTCTCTGTTTTTTCCCCAACTTTCATCCCCTTCGAACCACTCCTTCTTGGTGTTGCATTTGCTCTGTCAGTCAGTGTATATCGAAAACCTGTCCAGAATAAGGATGTAACTAACGAATCAGTATTTTTTCACGAGAGATGAAAATGAATTTCGGGGTTTATTTCATGGGATACACTACTTGAACCAATTGCATATTCAAGTGTATAAACGAGTTCATCTATTAAAGACAATATTATATTGTTATAACTTAAGGTTGTAAAAATAATGCATGAATTGGAAATGATACAGTACTACTGCTACTACTGAAACGTTTACATTCCTCCCCTGAAGTGGGACGTTAACGCCTTCTCTCAGGCCGGGAGATGTGTTACGGAGAAGGTGAGGAGATTGGCGGCTGTGGCCTATACTAGGAAAACCTCAGAAAACCATTCTCAGGACAGCCGACGGTTGGGGCCAGCCATGAGGTCCAGCCCTGTCCCGTCTGCCGAATGCAGAGGCGTAGAGCTACAGTAGAGCCGTGGTCACACCACCTCTGCTCGGTTGGCCGGTCAGAGTGCGCTGATAAGGGCCACTCGAGGGCCGAGATCCACTCTGCATCCACTGACCGAAATGATACAATGGAAAATAACCCGCAAGTATGTCTTACATGTATACATATAACACAAGAGAAATACAGTATAGACACTTGGAACACAAACGTTAGCAAATAATGTTAGTGAAATAATAAAAATAGCAACAGTAATAATAATGTCAAGAAAAATATTCCAAAATATAGATGTGATTTCGTCCATGGCCTGTATTTAAATGATATATTACACCTGGTGATAACGGCCGTAGCCGTGTTGAAACACCGGATCCCGTGAGATCTCCGAAGTTAAGCAACATTGGGCGTGGTCAGGAGTTGGATGGGTTGCCACGCGCTGTTGGTGGGGGGTAAGGGAATGGAGGAGCGGAAAGGAACTGGCCACCCTACCGCACGTAAACTCCGGCTCAGGAACACCTCTGCGGAGGTTCGGACCTGCCTTCGGTCAGAATAACCCTTACCTTACCTTACACCTGGTGATGAACCAACACAAGCAACTGTCCACCATCTTGACTGATGTTTTTTCCTTGCACCGCGGAGGGCAAAGTTCTGCTGGCTGCAAACCAGCTTGAAGTTCAAATGTAAGATATGAGATGACACAACAACATAAAGGCGAGATGATACGCCGTATTTCCACTCAAATTTCATTTTTTAAAGTGTTGTTTACATCCTTATTCCGGGGAGTTCATCAATTGTCCAAACACTTACGAGTGTTGCATGGTGGAGTAAATTCCAAATCCACAGAATTTCTAGTCTAAATTTGCTGATCGTACCCTTCGTTCCCGTTCGCTAAGTCAACCTACTAACAGCTGTTTCGTGGAATTCCTCACCTCGACAGCCTGGCTGAGAGGTGGAAGTTGAATGTGGTTTGTCTGTTTTCAGCTCGCCTTATATAGCGTGGCAGCGTGTTTCTTAGGCCGTCTTGCGTTGCTATTGCATCAGCCGTTGCTTTTAATCATTTTCAAGCCATATGACTCTTATAATTGGTTTGCTAAATGGTACTTTCATCGATTATTGTATTAATGTACTTGATAACATTGTAAATTTTATCCCTTTGCTAGGTTTTAAGGATATCGTAGCTGAGGGAGCAATACCGCGTATCTGACAATGCACTTCCTATAAATTATTTTACTTAAGGCAGGTCACGTATCCCAGCCACAGTCCTGTAGATCATTGCATCCGTGTCGAAGAACTCAGGCCATACTTCCCGTTTCTTCCTGACGAGTTCTCTTAGTAGATCTTTGTATGCTTCGGTGGCTGGTAGGAGCAGGTCTAGGTGAAGTTCTTCTATGAAGAACTGTTCCTTCGTTAACACCTACGTGACGCGTGAGGGTGTGTACTTCGATAGACTTAGAACTCTCTTCAGGAAGTGAACTTTGACTTTTTCTATGTCTTCTAGATTTTTCTTCTTTAGATTCTTCCATATCACCTCTAATCCGTAGATCATAATTGGTGCGATCTTCAGGCAGAATAAGGTTACACACGGTTCACTGTTATACTGTCTTAAAAGAATATGTCCTAGAATGGTTAAAATTGTCGTAAATTGTGATTTCCGTTTTGCCGCACACGATAATTTAAGATATCGTCATAATCCACAATTACACGAAATTAGTAAAGTGTACCAGTCCGTAAATATCAGTAACTTGAATTCTCACTCCGAATTATGGTCTTATTCAGTCAATAATTTCACAAATGTTGTATTACGGAAACGTCTAGAATTTTACCATCACCGTGGCGTATTGGAACTTCACGTACGGTACTAGTTCAACGGCGTTCGATCATGGCCATAACCACGTCCTCGCGAATCGCGACGGAGCATACTTTCTTCACTGACGAAACTGCACTGACAGACTGTACTCGCCACACAGGTCAGACTGCTCTCTCCCTGGCCTTGGTCCAGTGGCATATATATACACTCCAGGTGGGCGGCGCTATGAATCAGCTGACGGAGGGGTGTTCATTCATCCTAAACTTTAAATCGTAATATTTCGAAAAACTACTGGATGGATTGACTTGAAATTTGCCGGGCATTACTTCTATAATGTTAGCTATAGTTTAGTGTTGGTCTCATTTTAATCGGCCCAGGCGTTAAAAATTTCATGAAAAAAAGTCTAGAAATATCTGTAGGGGAAGTAAGCAGTAAGCGGCGGTGACTTCACTTGACCTTGCTTGACTTGCTCGTGAAGTGTGGTAGGTACTAGAACATTCTTTCACACCGCTGCTCACGTATCGGAATGGAATTGTATGCTGGAAATAAAGTTTTTAATTTATATGTGCCAGGACCTAGGCCTTCCTGGTACATAACGCAGCAGAAATCCTATCTATCGGAGATGAGTGGCAACAGAAGTGTTATCGTTCATCAATTTTATAAGCTTTCTTTATTGTAGGCTTTCACATTGACTCTGAGATCTTAGGGCGCCTTACAAAAATATTTATAGCGTAGACTCTAGTTCCTTATTCTCCGACTTTACATAACGATTTTCATTCATTTTCTCATGACTCGGCGCTGATAAGGACTTAGTAACAAAAATCCAAATACTTGAATATCTCTGTGATTATATGCGGTACGGTAACAATGTAGAAGACATAAGTGATCGTAAATTAAATAACTTCTTACGTAACTACTACTAAAATACGACATAACAAAAGGTATGTTAGTTATGTAGTATTTATCGATACGACTACTAATAACAATAATAAGTTATTTGAGAATTACATTTCAGGCCTTCCCCTAAACTACCATTTCACTCAGTGTGAATAAAATTATTGATCGCCCAGATTATAGCGACTTATTCCCAGACTTTGTATACCAATTTTCGTGAAGATACGACCACTAATATAATAAATATTTGAGAATTAAACTTTAGGCCTTCCCCTAAACTACCATTTTTCTCAGCATGAATACAATTATGTATAGCCTATATTGTAGCGACTTATTTTCTGTCTTTGTCTATTGATTTCCATTAAGATACGACCTCTAATAATATAAATATTTGAAAATTAAATTTTAGGCATTCCCCTAAACTACCATTTCACTCAGCGTGAATACAATTATTTATGGCCTATATTATATCGACTTATTACCCCGACTTTGCATACCAATTTTCATTAAGACACGACCACTAATAACATAAATATTTGAGAATTAAATTTCAGGCCTTCCCCTAAACTACCATTTCACTCAGCGTGAATAAAATAATTTGTAGCCTAGATTCTAGTGGTTTATCACTCGATTTTACATACCGATTTTCATTAAATTCTCTTCAGCCGTTTTCTCGTGATGCGTGTACATACATACATACAGAGAGACAGAAATTACGGAAAAGTAAAAAATGCATTTCCTTGTTACTGTGGACATGGTCGATACAGAAATACCATTCTTTTCAAATTCTGAGCAATGTACAGACAAAACTCTTATTTTATATATATAGATATAAGATTAAGGCAAAGTTCCTCCCATTTTTCAATCTTTCTTTCCAGCAATCGACTTCGTACTTCCCGGGCTAGGTCCAGGTATTCCACCCGGTCAGTTGGGTCCCTAAATATTTGCCATCTTTTCCTATAAGCATTTTTAATGTGGATCAAAACCTTCAGGAGATCCGGCCTGGCGTCGTCTTGGGTGCCTTGGCGGTACTGAATCCGCAGCCGAACTTCATTCGTAGTCATTACCCGTCCAGAACCCGATTCCAGCGCGGTCCGCACATTTTGACTCGATCCAACATATTATTATTATTATTATTATTATTATTATTATTATTATTATTATTATTATTATTATTATTATTATTATTATTATTATTATTATTATTATTAATATTATTATTATTATTATTATTATTATTATTATTATTATTTTCTGGACCCCACAACAAGATGCAAGACCGCTACTTGGCGGTATATTACATCTGCTGCCATTGGGTGGTGTGAATAAAAATGAGTCTAAGCGAGTGAGCGTGTGCTCGCTAAGTGTCTGAGTGTCTCCCTGCCGATGAGCTTCCACTCCGCATTTGCGGTGAATAAAAATATAGAGCGGAAGCACAGCGTACACTCGAGTGTCTGGAGCAGCCACTCAGTGTCACTGATCAAGGTCGTGCACGTGGCATGTATATAACACCTTAGACTGTGATAACACTTCGATGACTTCCGGGTAGTTCAATGCTTAACATGGCAGACGGCAGTGTGGAATTTCAGTTCGCTTTTATCTCCATTTTAAAGGAACATACAATTATGTTTTCAAAGTCACAGTTACCGGATAAGAAGCACAAGAAAACAAGTGCAATAAATGCAGTTCATTGTGAGCTACTCGCTGAATTTAACTTAAACATTTCCGTCTAACAACTGTCTGATTGGCTGAATGGCATTGAGGCCTTCGGTTCAGAGGGTCTCGGCTGGGCCGGGGATTTTAATCGCCTCTGATTAATTCTTCTCCCCCGGAGACTGGGTGTTTGTGTTTGTCCCAACACTTTCCTCTTCATATTCGTACTACACACTACGCTACCAACCACCACAGAAACACGCAATAGTGATTACATCCCTCCATCTAGGGTTGGCGTCTGGAAGAGCATCCGGCCGTAAAACAGGGCCAAATCCACATGTGCGAAACAATTCGCAACCAGGACCCCACAAGGTGGGAAAAGCGGTAGAAGGAGAAGAAAAATATCCGTCCAACTGTTGGTAAAAAATTTCAAAACATGAAAACGAGACTGAAATATAAAGTAGAATTAAAGCGTACGGAGAAACAAATGCATATCGTTAAAATAATGGGAGAAGCGGCTGATGAATCTGATGCAGGGGGAGAATAACCCTACCATCGGCCGTTTGAAAGGTAGGAAATCATAGCCTGAATATTACGACATTAAGAAATTGAGGAAAATTGTAGGCCTATAACGTAAATAACAAACATTAATTATGATGAAAATGATATATTGGCAATTGAATGAAATTTTTAAGGAGCCAGATCTGCAGGACCGGATGAGTTGGCCGTGCGGTTAAGGGCGCGCAGCTGTGAGCTTGCATCCGGGAGATAGTGTGTTCGATCCCCACTGTCAGCAGCCTTGAAGAACGTTTTCCGTGGTTTCCCATTTTCACACTAGGCAAATGCTGGGGTTGTACCTTAATTAAGGCCACGGCTGCTCCCTTCCTACTCCTACGCCATTCCTATCCCATCGTCGCCATAAGACCTATCTGTGTCGGCGTGACGTAAGCAAGTTATAATATCAGCAGAAGTTGTCATCCCTTCGACTTCCTACAGAGGCATCATAATTCTGCAAACATCGGAGTTTCTCCAAATTCGGGAGTCATAGGCAGACTCAGGCCGTGATACATCTACACTGGTTGAATTCTTCCTTTCCATTGCAAGTGGCCTGTATATCAATGCTAGGGATGCCTTTTCTGTAAATGTACTCATTCCCATGAACATGTGGCTTCTGAATCTGTACATGAGTACAGTCTACAGTTCCGACAGCGCAAGGGAAGCTCAAACGTTCTTGCCACTTGGCCCGTGCTTCCTGCATCTAGGCAACATTTGTTGGAATTTTGTCTAATTATCTGCTTTCATTTCTGTTCATGTCAAAACCTGCGAAAATGTATTTGACACAGATCTCCGAGATGTCTTCACCAACTCCACTCTGAAACCCAGGGTCACCAACATAACGCAAGAAGATTTACATTTTTTCTTCATTTGTTAGTGCACCACTTCTTGTTTCTTTGGAGTGCCCAAGGAAATGCTGCGCAAACCATTCAGCATGCTCCTTGAAAATCCACAGCCTGTTTCCAGTCATCTGACCGGGTCAGGAATGGAGTGAATGAAGCGGTGAGGATGGGAATCGTGCCGGTTGCCAAAGCCTGTCGCACTCCTCTGGGGCAATGATTAATGACTGACAGATGAAATATAATGATATTGGAGAGTGCTGCTGGAATGAAAGATGACAGCAAAAACTGGAGTACCCGGAGAAAAACCTGTTCCGCCTCCACTTTATCCAGCACAAATCCCACATGAGTGGCCGAGATTTGAACCACGGAACCCAAAGGTGAAAGGCCGGCGCGCTGTCGTCCGAGCCACGGTGGCTCTTCAGCATGCTCCTTACTGGACCTTTATAAACACTCTGTAATCAAGTTGAGATGATTCTCTGCGAAGTTTATATAATTTTCTTTTCCCATTTACCACCACCATTACCTCTGCCATGGTACTGAACTTGACACTATCATTTGGAGTCACCTACTGAGTTAGCTCAAGGAAACATGAGCAGGTGCTTACCGGAAAGAGTGCCTGCTTTATCTTTATTCACCAGAAATCTGGAGCGCCCACTCTGCTACTCGAGCGACTGGAGTGTGTGCTCAAGGTCACAGGTCTGCTCTGAATTACTGCTTCCGACAGGCTGTTTTTATTCACCTCATTGCGAGTGTCTGCTCTAAATTCGCTAGTAAAGTGTGCATGCTCATTTCTATTCACACCACCCTTGTCTTTGCTGAAAATATGACCAGCAACATTGTCGCGCGTAGGCAAGTGCGCGGGATTTCTGTCGATACGAATAACATACTTCCGTACATTACTGACCTTGTTATACAGGTGAACAATAGCAAAGTCAATCACATTCCTATCGTTTATTTCAAATGTGTTTAAATTTTTATTTACATTCCTGGAGAATCTACTGTAATCTAAGAACGTTCTCCAAGGGAAAAGATGGCTCTTGAAAACGAACCCAGAAAGATTAAAAATGATCGGTTTACGATCAGAATAAGTACACTGAAAATCCACAGCCGGTTTTCAGTCATTCAACCAGGTCAGGACTGGAATGAATAATGCCCCTTCTAGCGGCGAGGATAGGAATTGTGCCGGCTGTCGAAGCCTGTCGCATTCCTCTGGGGCAATGATTAATGAATGACAAATAAAATGAAATGATATTGGAGAGTGTTTCTGGAATGAATGATGACGGGGAAAACCGAAGTACCCGGAGAAAAACCTGTCCCACCTCCGCTTTGTCCAGCACAAATTTCACATGGAGCGACCGCGATTTGAACCACGGAACCCAGCGGTGAGAGGCCGGCGCGCTGCCGCCTGAGCCACGGAGGCTCCTTATAAGTACGTTATGAACAGTAATATCAATTGGTCTCACCTCCTTTTTCACCCCACCGCCGTTAAGTTGATTTATCCCTCCCGCCAATAAAAAGAAGGCGTGTTTCTTTATGTTTAAAAGAGATTCCTAATACTGATGTTCACGTCTGTTACCTTCAGCTTTGAGATATAAGTAACCCCATAAAAGTAATTCGTTTTTCCTTCATTTCCCCCTCTTAAGTGACTTTTCCGGCAAAAAATATTTATTTCCTTAATAGTAAAGAATCTTCCAAAAACCAATTATCACGACTCTAACATCTTCAGTTTTTGAGATATGTGTCCTCATGAAAGGAATTCAATTCCTTTAAACTCCCGGCTCCCAAGATGATTCCCTCCCACACCTTTGCTTTTAAAGGAGATCAAAAACCAATGTTCACGTCTGTAACAACTTTAGTTTTTATTAGATGTACGTACAATACATTACAATACAATACAATACAATTAATTCAATTAATTTTTCAATTCTTTCACCTCCCCCCCCCCCCTTCATCGGATGTTTCGAGAATACACGTTTCTTTACTTTTGAAACAGATTCCAAATACCAAATTTCAAGTCTGTAACATCTTCAGTTTTTGAGATATCAGTATCCTAATTAAAATAATTCAACCCCATTTTCAGTCGCTTTTAACCCCCCCCCCCACACACACACACCCAAGTAGTTTTTCCGAAAACTAAAAATACACGCTTTTTATTTTTCATAGGGATAAAAATACCATGTTTCACTTCCGTAATAATATAAACGTTTTTTTTATATACAGGAGAAATTCTCATTTTAAAATTTAACCCCGTTTTAGTTACCCATAAGTGGAGTTTCCAAAAAACAAATCACCTAACTTTCTTTACTTTAAGAGGAGATTCCAAATACCACATTTTACGTCTGTAACTTTTTACGTTTCTGAGACACACTGTAGATATAGTCTTACTAAAAATTCACCCCAATTTGTCACTCATGTTTAAACCCCATTAAATGGATTTTCCAAAAACAAAAAAATAGGTGTTTCTGTTTTAAATGAGGTCCCATATACCAACTTTTAGGTCTGTGATATCGTCAGTTTCTGAGATACAAATATCCTCAATAAAGGCATTCAATCCGTTATTCACACTTTTTCACCCATCCTATTGGGGTTTACAGAAAACAAAAAATGTGTTCCTTTATTTTTATAGGAAAATCTAAGCATAAATTTTTACATCTGCAAACTTTTAACGTCTTGAGGTATGGATACACTTATTTTAAAAATCCACCCCATTTCACCTCCCCACTGTTTGGATTTTCCAAACAAAAAAAAAAAAGATGTATATTCCTTTATCTTTAAAGGAGATCCCAAATACCAATTTTCAGGCCTGTAATATCTTCAGTTATTGAGATATATGTATCCTCATTAAAGGCATTCCTCCCATTTTTCATCCCTTTTCACCCCTCCTATTGGGTTTTCCGAAAACAAATAATACGTGTTTCTTTATTTTTAAAGGAGATTCTAAATACCAATTTATACATATGTAAACTTTTAAAGTTTTGAGATATAGATGCACTCATTTTAAAAGTCCACCCCACTTTCAACACCCTACTATTTGTATTTTCCAAAAAAAAATATACATCTATATATATAAAATAGCTTGTCCTGACTGACTGACTGACTGACTGACTGACTGACTGACTGACTGACTGACCGATTCATCATCGCCGAGCCAAAACTACTGGACATAATGAAATGAAATTTTGGAGATACAGTCATATTAAGATGTAGGTGCTCGCTAAGAGAGGATTTTTGGATATTCCGCCACTAAGGGGGGAAAAGGTGGAGTGAAATTTTAAAATGAGTGTATCTATATCTCAAAATTTTAAAAGTTTACAATGGTAAAAATTGGTATTTAGAATCTTCTTTAAAAATAAGGAAACACGCATTTTTTTGTTTTCGGAAAATCCCAATAGGACGGGTGAAAAAGCGTGAAAAAGGGGTTGAATGCCTTTAATCAGGATACCGGTATTTATATCTCAGAAACTGAAGATGTTACAGACCTGAAAATTGGTACTTTTGATCTCTTTTAAAAATAAGGAAACACGTATTTTTTTGTTTTTGGAAAATCCAATTAATGGGAGGGTGAAAAGGGGGATGAATTTTTAAAATGAGTGTATCTATATCTCAAAACTTTGAAAGTTTACAGATGTACAAATTGGTATTTAGAATCTTCATTAAAAATAAAGAGACACGATTTTTTTTTCGGAAAATCCTAACAGGAAAGGTGGAAAGGGGTGAAAAAGGGGTTGAATGCATTTAATGGGGATACTTATATCTCAGAAACTGAAGATATTACAGACCTAAAAATTGGTGTTTTGGATCTCCTTTAAAAATAAAGAAACGCGTATTTTTTTTTGGAAAATCCAATTAATGGGGGGGTGAAAAGGTTGTGAATTTTTTATAAAATTAATGTATCTATTACACAAAACTTTTAAAGTTTATAGATGTAAAAATTAGTATTTAGAATCTCCTTTAAAAATAAAGAAACACGTATATTTTTGTTTTCGGAAAATCCCAATAGGATTATATTTCAGAACCTTAAGATATTACAGACCTGAAAATTGGAATTTGGGATCTACTTTAAAAATAATAAAGAAACAGGTATTTTTCGTTTTTGTAAAATCCAAATAATGGGGGGTGAAAAGGGGGGTGAATTTTTAAAATGAGTGTATCTACATCTTAAAATTTTAAAAGTTTACAGATGTGAAAATTGGTATTTTGAATCTCCTTTAAAAATAAATAAACATGTATTTTTTGTTTTCGGAAAATCCCAATCGGAGGGGTGTAAAAGGTTGAATAATCGATTGAATGCGTTTAATGAGGATACATATGCCTCAGAAACTGAAGATATTTCAGAACTGAAAATTTGTATATGTGATCTCCTTTAAAAATAAAGAAACACGTATTTTTTGTTTTTGGAAAATCCAATTAATGGCGGTTAAACAGGAGTGACATATTGGGGTGAATTTTTTGAAAGACGATATCTACAGAATATCTGAGAAACGTGGAATGTTACAGACGTAAAAAGTGATATTTAGAATCTCCTGTAAATGTAAAGAAACATAGGCGATTTGTTTTTGGAAACTCCTCTTAAGGGGAACTAAAAAGGGGGTGAAATTTTAAAATGAGAATTTATAGAGTATATCTCAAAAAACTTAACATGTTACAGAAGTGAAAAATGTTATTTTTATCTCTATTAAAAATAAGGAAACGTGTATTTTTAGTTTTCGGAAATACCACTTGGGTGGAGGGGGGGGTAAAAGTGACTGAAAATGGTGTTGAATTCTTTTAATTAGGCGAGTGTTATCTCAAAAATGAAGATGTTACGGACGTGAAATTTGATATTTGGAATCTGCTTTAAAAGTAAAGAAAAACGAATTCTCGGAAAATCCAATGAATTGGGGGGGGGGTGACAGAATTTAAAAATTAATTGACTTCATTGTATGAGAATACTTACATGTAATAAAAACTAAAGTTGTTACGGACTACAGACGTGAAAATTGGTATTTGGATCTCCTTTAAAAACAAAGAAAAGCCCGTTTTGGAGGGGGGGAATCATCTTGGGGGGCGGGAGTGAAAAGGAGTTGAATTCCTTTCATGAGGACACATAAATCAAAAACTGAAGAAGCTACAGTCGTGTTGATTGGTACTTAGAAGATCCTTTACTATTAAAGAAACAAGTATTTTTTGCCGGAAAATTAATTTGGGGGGAGGAGTGTGAAAGTGAAAATATTGAATTATTTTAATCTCAAAACTGAAGGTAATAGACGTAAACAATGGTGTTTGGAATCTCCTTTAAACATAAAGAAACACGCCTTCTTTTAGTTTTTTTTTGGGGGGGGGGGAGTTAAATAAACTTAACGGCGGTGGGGTGTAAAAGGAGGTGAGTCCAATTGATTTTACTGTTCATAATGTATTTATAAGGAGCCTCTGTTGCTCAGTTGCTCAGGCGGCAGCGCGCCGGCCTCTCACAGCTGGGTTACGTGGTTCAAATCCCGGTCTCTCCATGTGACATTCGTGCTGGCAAAACGGAGGCGGGACACGTTTTTCTCCGGATACTCCGGTTTTCCCTCTCATCGTTCATTCCAGCTACACTCTCCAATATAATTCCATTTCATTTGTTATCCATCAATCATTGCCCCAGAGGGGTGCGACAGGTTTTGGCTGCCGGCACAATTCCTATTGTCGCCGCTAGATCGGGGCGTTATTCATTCCATTCCTGACCCTGTCGAACGACTGGAAACAGGCTGTATATTTTCGATGTACTTATTATGATCATAAACCGATCATTTTTAATCTTTCCTGGGTTCGTTTTCAAGAGCCATCTTTTCCTTTGGAGAACGTTCTTACACCAGATTCTCCTGGCATATAAATAAAAATTTAAACACATTTGAAATAAACGATAGGAATGAGAGTGACCGTCCAATTTTTCACCTCTATAATTAGGTCAATAATGCACGGAAGTATGTCATTCGTATGGCCAGAAATCCCCCCCACTTGCCTACGCGCGACAATGGTGCTGGTCACATTCTCAACAATGACAATGGCAGCAGATGTAATTTACCGCCAAGTAGCGGTCTTGCATCTTGCTGTTTTGTCCAGAACATCTATAATAATAATAATAATAATAATAATAATAATAATAATAATAATAATAATAATAATAATAATAATAATAATAATAATAATGTTCTGGACCGTCGTCAAATGTGCGGACCGCGCTGGAAACGGGTCCTGGATGGGTAATGACTAAAAATGTAGTCCGATCGCGGGTTCAGTACCGCCAAGGCACCCAAGACGACACCACGCCTGACCTCATGAAGGATTTGTTCCATATTAAAAATGCTTATAGGAAAAGATGGCAAAGATTTAAGGAGCCAAGTGACTGGGTGGAATACCTGGACCTAGCCCGGGAAGTACGAAATCGATTGCTGGATAGAAAGATTGAAAATGGGAGAAAACTTGCCGTAATCTATTAGAAAACGAGTCAGATCGCGAATTTTGGCGGATTCTCTCAGAAAAAGAGTCAGATCGCGAATTTCGGCGGATTATATGTAAAACAATAAGCATTCAAATATAAATTTCAGTATAATACCGTAGCGAAGCACGGGTATCTTGCTAGTGTTTCTATATTTTTAAAGGAGATCCCAAATAACTTCTTTCAGGACTGTAATATGTTCAGTTTCTGAGATATAAGTATCCTCGTTAAAGGCAATGAACCGTCTTTTCACCCCATTTTCACGTGTTTCTTTATTTTTAAAGGAGATTCTTAATACCAATTTTTATATCTTTAAACTTTTAAAGTTTTGAGATATAGATGCAATCATTTTTAAAATTCACCCCCTTTTCACCTTCCATTATTTGGATTTTCCAAAAACAAAAAATACGTGTTTCTTTACTTTTAAAGGAGATTCCAAATACCAATTTCCAGGTCTGTAATATCTTCAGTTTCTGAAATATATGTAGCCTCATTAAAGGCATTCAACCCATTTTCACCCTTTTTCATCCCTCCCATTGGGATGTTCCGAAAACAAAAATACGTATTTCTTTATTTTTAAAGGAGATTCTGGATGCTAATTTTTACATCTGTAAACTTTCAAAGTTTTGAGATATAGATACACTCATTTTAAAAATTTACTTCCTTTTGACCCCCTTAGCGAGGAAATATCCAAGAATACTCACTCAGCGAGCACCTACATTGTAATATAAATGTATCCTCAAAATTTTATTTCATTATGTCCAGTAGTTTTGGCTCGGCGATGATGAATCAGTCAGTCAGGACATGTTCTTTTATATACATATTTTGTAACGACAGTGTACTGAAATGAAATGGCGTATGTCTTTTAGTGCCGGGAGTGTCCGAGGACATGTTCGGCTCGTCAGACGCAGGTCTTTTGATTCGTCACCCGTAGGCGACCTGCGCTTCATGATGAGGATGAAACGATGATACCCAGCCCCCTTGTCAGCGAAATTAACCAATTATGGTTAAAATTCCCAACCCTGCCGGGAATCGACCCCGGGACCCCGGTGGCCAAAGGCCAGCACGCTAACCATTTAGCCATGGAGCCGGACGACAGTGTACTGTTATACAGTTCTTTTACTACCTTCATGAACCATGCAGCACTTTTTACTTTTGAATTGGTCTATTTTCTTGTTTTTTATAGAGTATAGTCCATTTTGGCATACGGATTATATTTAGTTAATCGGAGCAGCTTTTGTCGTAATGTTCATGCACTCCAGGCTGGTCTTGTATTTTAACAGTCTTAGCAGGGCCCTAGTAACTTTGGTACAGCTTATTTGCAATGCTTATTCTTAATTCACACTTAGACATCATAAAAAATATCAATAAACTAATATGCTTCAAATGCATTTGTCCTTCAAAGTGAATTGCAAATTATACAATTGAAAATTATATTTCAGCTTAAACTGAAGTCACATCTGAAGACTATCTCATGTAGTTACTGACAAAGTATTTTCTGAATTGATACTCAGGTATGTAGCAATGTTTTAAACAAGATTCGTTTTGATGAATGAATAACTGTTCTACTTAACTGTAAATAATACCAAACACGTTTATTGTAAGTACATTATGAAACTCGCCTCCCTCGATAGATTCTCCTTCTTCCTCTGGCTCAGACAGGTTTGAGTAGACAGAATTTTTTTCAGGGTATCCTCTGACATTTCTACAAAGCTTGTGGATGGAATTATACAACTTGCTCGTTTACCACGTTCATCGGAAACCAGTTTGCGTTAGTGGTTCATTCGCTGGCGAAAGGAAACCAGCCTGGACAACCTTAAGTTATAACGGTATTGCGATGTCACTTACTCTTGGTTGAAGGTATATTTTTAAATGATAATTATTCGGGGCGTCGACCTAAAAAGGTCTTTTGCCCCAACTTTGTACCATATGTTATGAACCTGCGTGTATTTCGAAATGGTGGAAGTGTAAAGTGTTGAATGTGAGGAAAGGAACATTAGGGACAACACAAACACCCAGTCCCCAGGCCAGGGGTATTAATCATTTAAATTAGGCCTATAAACCACTGACCCGTCCGGGAATCGAACCCGGGGCCGCCTGATGACAGGCGGATGCGTTGCCCCCTAGACCGCGGCGCCGGACTGGTTAAAGGTAACGTTCGATCGTTATTATTTTGCTAGTATGTCAAAATATCCAGTTTGGCGCTTGGTTGGGTCACTTTAGCATATGATCACCCATTTTTACCGATAACATATGCTATGTTGCAATGTTACTTTCATTCAAGAAATTACACGGAATAAATGTTAATTCTGACTTGGTAACTGATAGTGGATAGATAGATAGATAGATAATGCCTTTATTGGTGGCGAAGTTAGGGCTCAAGGCCCTCTCTTACACTTAACCACTAGACTAGACTAGTGGACTAACCACTAGTGGAGAATATGACGTTGATATTCTGATGGAAATTGTATTCATGAAATTCTTACGAAAGAGTATCAATGAATTCGGAATGAAACTCAAAATTTCACTCACATAGTACGCATAATAAAGTAACGCAAAAGCTTATTAGTCTGTCGAACACGAATATAACAGTTAGAACACTATAAAGTACATGTAAAAATGAAAAATTCGAATATAATTGTAGTGGGTTTATTGGTGTGTTTCGACAGACTGAAATGCTTATCAGTTATATTAACTGAGTCTACAATTAAAACGAAATTAGATTTATTCATAACATGGCTTAATGAAGTGCCAATTCGCAAAACATGGGGCTATCTATAAATTTTAATTAGATGTTCATGAGTTTGAGGGCGAACGCATGAAAAGTACAGCTGTTTCAGAATGTAGTTTTACCGTGGATTTAGGCAGTACTAATAAGCAGTTAGAAAGAAACCGGCAGACTACAGTACATGACATAATGGAATTAAATACGTCTTCCTTTTCATCCGAGTATAGTTGTTTCGGAGTATGTGATTGTAAACATTAAGCTCTGTTTCCATAATATTGCTTCAAGAGAGGAGCTGTGAACCTCATACATATTTTTCTGAATGCAATGTGACATTAATTTATTTATTTAGCTTATGTTACATGTTAAGCTCGCGCACAAATAAAGTAATATTATGAAAAACAACGAATAATTTAAAAAAGAATAAATATAAAAAGTCAAGATAAAACTCAAAGTAGAAATCGTGAGATATACACTGACTTGGCAAATGTTATGGGATAGTCACCTAATAGCGTGTGGGGCCTCCTCTGGCCCTGCGAACTGCAGTGAGACGCCGTGGAAGTGAGTCGACAAGTCCCTGGTAGTCCTCTAGACGCAGCTGACACCAAATCGTCTGCAAAGCGGCCGCCAATGCTGGTCTGTTCGTGGGTGCAGTATCCATGGCACGCAGCCTGCATTCCAGGACATCCCAGATATGGTCCATAGGGTTGATATCGGGGTTCCTGGGTGGCCATGGCAGTCGTTGGACTTCCGCTGCATGTTCCTGGAACCATTCCCGGGTGACGTGGGAGCGATGTGGCGGCGCGTTATCATCTTGAAACACCGCAGAACCGTCTGGGCGCTGGAAGGCCAAAAATGGGTGGAGATGGTCTCCGAGCAGCTCAACATACCGCGTACCATTCAAAGTCTCTTCCAGAACAACTAGGTGTTCACTGGGAGACGTGTCTAGCACGGCCTGTGTTGAATTGAGCCGTGATTTGTTGCACGGTTGCCCGTCTGTCACTATTGACAATCCGTCTCAGATGTCGCCGGTCACGGTCACCGAGGGTGGCTGGACGGCCGATCGTTCGTCTGTTGTGGACGGTGACACCCGCATTCAACCATTCACGATACACCCTGGATACGGTTGATCGTGTGAAGCCGAATTCCGGCACCACTTCCGAAATCACACTTCCCATCCCTCGGGCACCGACCACCATACCCCGTTCGAACGGTGTCAGCTCACGACGACGTTCCATGTTACACCTGTCACATGCACAGCCACTGCTCACAAGGTCTCCTATACAACTGCCACTGGCACAGGGGGTGTGTGGTGCGCAGACAACACACCTGCGCATCAGTGCTCCGCCAACCCATGACATTTGCTCATTCAGTGTATATGTAATATATAAAAATTGAAAGAAAAATACAAAGGTACAAAAACACAGTAATGATGCAAAATATACGTACATACAAATACATAAATTAACAAATGAAAAAATGTGAAGCAAACTTGGATGTCTAGTTGTTGCAGCCACTGAATAGTCGTTGTTGATGTTGTCAGAAGGTCGTCGATAGTTCCGCAGAATGCTTGATGTGGGCATCTGAAGGTGATGTGTCGCATTATTCACCACAGTCCCAGCTTGGAAAAGGTCGAGGGCCCCAGGAATTGAAAATATTCTTCTTCATTGAGTGAATCAACTTCGAAAGAGAGCAAAATCGGTCGAAATATTAGTGAACAAGTCGAATATTCCCCCACAGCTGGTACGATTTCATTGGGAATATTTTTAGGCAAGCTTGAAGATAACGGCAAGGAACAAGTGTTTTCTGATGTTATGTACCAGGAACAGAACCCCGTACCAGGCATATTACTCTTGTTTGTGGTCCGAAGCCTCAAACATCATCCTGTATGGGAAGTATACATGTTTGAGCTAGGCCTATGTTCGTACACCGCAGAAGGTAATTAGTTAGTCCTGATTACAAGATATTAGTTTCCTGTCTCTAAAAGCAGCTGAATGGAAGGATATTAATTCTCACTAAAGGTAATTGATGTGTTTTAATACATTACTAGAACTATCTACCCTTAATTTCAGGTGTAAAATACTCCGTATTAATCAGGCTGTATCATAAATATACAGACAAAAGATCAGGGATGCTCTTCGAGTTATGTTAAGAATGATGGTGCAGTCTGATTGGCAGAGAAAAAGTTTCTTTTCGAGAAAGTGAGATTACTTTGTTACTTGCGGGCGCGGGATGCAAGTTAACGATCTCGCCGTATTTGCTATGCCAGAGTACAAGCCGCTGCTGTGCTTCAGGGAAGAGAAGACGAGGGCGGGGATGGGGGGTGTGATGGAGACAGAGATAATGCACAAGTTTCCTCGTTTGACTTGCACAGGATTGCCCTTGTCTCTTACAGGCAATATCCACAGTTCGTTTATTAAACAGCCGTAACTCCACACACAGTAGAAGAACTCACTGTGATTAAGACACATTTGTCAGTCAAGAAGTGCACTAGATCGTTTCTCCTCTCGCCCGTTGGTCGCAGTAACGTTCTTTATTATTTAACATACCGGAAGATGTAACGCTGTAGCCCCGTGATTGTGAATTCCTTCTCTCAGACCATTGTATATGGAATGAAATGCTGAACTGAGGAAAAATACTCGCAATGCTTTTATTACAGTAGATGTACAATATGCCCCCTCCCACTTCAATGCACAGTTCACAATGGTATAGCAGTGACTTTTGGACTCTGTTCAACATGTGTGGCGTGTTGCGCATTACCACTTTCTCCCACTTCCCACTTCCGCTCCCTTCCTTCCTCTGACGCACTGCAATAGGCAGCGCCTGGCTCTCTGGCATAGCAAGTACGACAAGTTCGTGAATTTGAATCGTACACTGTGATGTAACAAAGTAACCCCGTTTTCTCGAAAAGAAAACTTTTCTCCGCAATCCTATCGCACCATCGTTGTTAACATGACACGAAGAGCATCCCTGATACTTCTGTCGCTATACTTAATATACATCCTGCATAGCAAAAAGATCCTGATAACACACGTTATGCAAACATTTTCCGGTACACAAACGTTCTGTGTAGCCGTTAACCTTATCATGACATAACAACACAATAAAAATACCGATAAGAAGTGAGAAACCTACAGACAAAATTTTGGTTGATGGATTCTTTCTAAATAACCTCCCCGAACCATACAGGCATATAGGTAGTTTTCTGTGGTAACTCACAGTGCTTCTTTAAATGAAATAAGGGCTGATTTCATCACATTCAGTATTACATCACTTATAAATATACATGATAACAGAGAGAAGAGGTAACGAAAGGAAATGAAACAGCGAGGACTGGACTGTAATTAATCGAAAGCAATCAATAACGAGTTCACAGCCTCTGCTTTCCCGTGCGCACCCCTCCTCATGCAATGGATTCATAAAAGGCCGGTGAATCAATTATGATGGAATGAGCGTGTCTACTCTGCAAACACATTTTGGGGCCACGCGTTAAGTATTGGTTACATAGCCTTCTATAATGGCTTTACTGCTAGAAATGCATTAGACAAACCACACTGAGATAAAACAGGAGGAATTTTCAAATTTTACTATAAGTTTACAACTTAATGCTTGTAGCTAAGACATGGAAGTCGACGTAAACTAAGTTTTCCCTTTCCATGATGGACTGTACTCAAATTGTTACACAGGCAGTGCCTTCGTTGCTAATTTGGTTAGCTAGTAACCTCCTTTGTAAACGTTGTAGGATCGAATTTCGAGTTAACCGGTTGGCATTTACGAGTGTTTTTGTGAGGAATCGGAGTCATCGATCAGCAGGCTCTTCAAAACAATGTCTGAAGTTTCCGAAGGCTAGTACTATTTGATGGGACGTTCAACATATATTATTATTAATATTTATTTTTCTCTAATCGACCAGCTAGAGACCTTCGAAGAGTGATTCACGGAAAACAGAATTATAGGCTTTTTTGAAATCAACAAATGCGCAGACTAAATTTTTGCTACAAATTCTCTGGTGATTTAGGATTAGATTTAGGATCACGATTTACTCTGGGCATCATCGGCCTGGTCCGAATCCTGTCTGATAACCTCCTGTTTGTGGTTCTAGTTGTTGTTGTGCTATATCGAGAAGACACTGGGATAGAATTTTATATGCAACTGATACTAGTGAGATACCTCTAGTTGTTTATATCCGTTCTGTCCCTCTTCATGTGTAGCGGGTGAATTAATGCATTTTCCATTCTTCTTCTCCTCTGTTTGCCAAATGCCTTGCATGGTTTTGGTGATTTCATTTATGGTATTTGGGCCTGCTGATTTGCGAACTTCTGATAAGATACAATTAATAACATGTCATTATAAAATGCATTTTAACTAGATTATTTAAATTTAAAAGTTTATGATATGTTAACTTGTCTAATTCGGTTCTTATCTTTATTGGAGCATAAATTTTAAAATCATGACGGAACACCTACTTGAATTTTAATATTTTAATTTTAATGACTCGCTCAAGAAGGAACTAACCGGGTATGAATTAAATAATTTTAATGTGTGCTGATATGGACAGTTTTGAATTTTAGTAATTGTATCAGGCCATCAGCACTGTTTTCAATGGCTTTTATTTGTTATGAAGATTTTGATTCCACTACGATTCTATTATTATTATTATTATTATTATTATTATTATTATTATTATTATTATTATTATTATTATTATTATTATTATTATTAATAGTATTATTATTATTATTATTATTGTACCGGGAGGTACACCTCGACCCCGCACATTCAAAATAAGCGCCTTAACGAACTCCTCTATCGACCAAAAGGCGAAACTGATACTACATAAAGTTGGAACTTTAATCAGAAGATGTCACCACTGAAGTATCAAGTAATTGTGTTGTTGTGAAGTTTCCTAAACTGACTGGATTTATTTCCTTTGTGTTTGTTTACTTCAAAAAGTTTAAACTTTCCTCCATAGATGTCATTTCAAAAACTCTGGTCATGCACTCTGGTGCAAAGTGGAAGAATTTATAACTTAAAGAAGTTTCGCATTTCTAGATTATTTTTTTTGCTAGGGGCTTTACGTCGCACCGACACAGATAGGTCTTATGGCGACGATGGGATAGGAAAGGCCTAGGAGTTGGAAGGAAGCGGCCGTGGCCTTAATTAAGGTACAGCCCCAGCATTTGCCTGGTGTGAAAATGGGAAACCACGGAAAACCCTTTTCAGGGCTACCGATAGTGGGATTCGAACCTACTATCTCCCGGATGCAAGCTCACAGCCGCGCGCTCTAGATTTTCATAACTGAATCTATGTTCATTTATTTTTGGGTTGGCAACACTCCTTTTCCTTTCCGCCGGTTTTGAATCTGGCCAATCATAATTTTTTGTAATTAATTTTCAACCAATCCCGCATTTCCTGTTCACTTTGAATTAGCCAATAAAAACTGAGGGGGTGTGTCCAAATTTGTCCTGAATTCTCTCGAACCTTCCCTGAGGGTATATAAGTTGCGGCTTTTCGAGTTTCCTTGTCTCACTGATCTTCGTCTTTCTCAGTGTGTATGTTAAGGCAGGAGGCGCGGCGCCTCATTCTTCGGCAGGCAGAACATCAGCCAGGTAATGACCATATAAATTCTATCTTTCTTGCTGTTTCCGCATTCTTATCCGAGGGGAAGGTCCGAATTTTTAACTATGTAATCGTTTTAAAGTGAACGTCTTCTTTTTCATGTAAAATTTCATAATGTCTTTAACTGTAAATCGGGGATAGAGAGTGAGTTACCTTCTCGAGCTCCCCTTCATCTTGGTTTGAGGTGACTGCGATTTCGTAACAGTTTTCTTTCCTGTAATATATTAATGTTATTTCCATGCGAGCGATCTCAGTAGCTTGGGACTAGGCTCAGTTTCATCGGCCGAGAGTACTGTAGGTTTTTAATATTTCATTATTAGGAGCGCAAGTATAAGCCTCCATTCAGTTTGTGTTCGGGCCATTTATTTAACCTGTTCTCTTTTCGCAAAGGCCAGTAGGTTGGGTACTAGATACCACTGTGTAAAACTATTTCCATTTGTAAAGCGTGCCTTGTGAGGCCTGAGAGTGTAAGACTTGGATGTAATGTTGCCTTGAGTAGGCTGTAAGAAATTGAGAGTATGTAAGCTCTTTCATAAGTTTTGGTAATAGTGAGGGGTGCCACTGAAAGGCTAAAGATTCTAATTTTTGGAGCAAGTTCTCTTGAATTGGGGGATTTCTGCCCTTGACTAAATTATTCCTAATTTTGGTGGTGTGTTCCACCCTTGTTTGGCGTTGTCCCTGAGATATTGTTATTTTCACCAAGTAAAAAATTGTTAAGTTTGTTGTTTTTGAAGAAATACAACCTTCAGTTCAAGTTTTAAATTAATTTTGGAGTTGTTGATAGACCCATTCACCCCAGCACCTCCTTTCACCTCTTTCTGCTACACGGATATCTCCGTAACAATTATTGTTATTCAACTTGCTTTATGCTGCACCGACACAAATAGGTCCTATTGAGACCATATCATAGGAAAGGCCTAGGAGTGGGAAGGAAGCGGCCATGGCCTTAATTAAGGTACAGCACCGACATTTGCCTGGTGTGAAAATGGGAGACCACGGAAAACCATCTTCAGGGCTTTGGACACTGTTGTTCGAACCCTCTATCTCCCGGGTGCAAACTCACAGCTGCGCCGCCCTAACTGCACGGCCAACTCGCCCGGTTCCCTATTATTATTATTATTATTATTATTATTATTATTATTATTATTATTATTATTATTGTGCGTCTTGTTACAGAAGGTTCATGAAAAGCGTGGAGTATTTTTCTTAATTTTTATTTCCCATGGCGGAGTTGATCTATCATGGATGTAGAGCCATTGTCGGAGGATTCGCTTTCGTGTACTCCATCTTCTGTGGAAATCATAACATTCAAGACTCGCAAAATTAAGGAATGTTGTTTATTTCTATCTCATCTTCCTTGTTAGTGAACATAGCCTCATCCAACTGATCACAGAAAACGTATAAAAGGGAAACGTGGATGTGGGTATAGAATAGTGATACTGTTTCTCCGAAGGTAAATGCTTCTACACCATGGGTGGTTTGAAATATATCTTTTCTTTGTTGGATGGGGGAAGCAGAAATCGAAATATTTCATCCTTCATTGAGCTTTCACTGCGCTCATTTGGATTCGAATTTTATGGAACTTCGTCGAAAGTACTCTCAATGACTTATTTTTATGTTGAACGACGGCCTTTCTAACTTGGTCGTCACTTAATGGAAGAAATGTTTCCGTAAGTTATGCCGGTATCTATATTTCCAATCGTTTTGAAGATAACATCATTATCCCAGTCCGATTCGTTCTTCATTTTACTCACTGATGACTTACAAATGTCCTAATACATGGGTTTATATATTAATAGTGGCAACTACTTGTTATTTAGATACATAGGATGCTTACAATGTTAGGTGCTTTACAGGCCTTTGAAGTCATCACCACCATTGTGTATCACTCGTTCCCGGCGATGTGTAAACCGTTGGATGTCTTTGAGAGCGCCTGATCTCTGGAGGTCACGGACGGAGCGGTCGGTGGCCTGGGGAATGTCATCCACTGTGCGAAAGCGGATACCTCGAAGTGGTGCTTTCATTTTAGGGACGAGGTCGTAGTCGCAGGGGCTGAAATCTGGAGAATAAGGGGGTTGTTAATCACTTCCCAGCCCCAGCGACTGAACAACTCATTCACAGCTCCTGCTGCGCACGGCCTTACATTGTCATGCAGGATGATAGGTGGGTTATTCAGGAGGAGTCCTTGCTTTCTTCTTAGAGCTGCTACCAGGTTCGTTTGAAAAAGTTCTAAGTTACACTCCGCATTAACGTTACACCCCCGGGGAACGGTAGGCTTTATGATAACACAATCCCAGTCGTAGGTAACGATCGGCATAGCCTTCACATTGATTCCGGTCGGCCGAACCGTTACTTTTCGCGGTGAAATGAAATGTCGTATGGCTTATAGTGCCGGGATATCCCAGGACGGGTTCGGTTCGCCAGGTGCAGGTCTTTCTATTTGACGTCTGTAGGCGACCTGCGCGTCGTGATGAGGATGAAATGATGATGAAGACAACACATACACCCAGCCCCCGTGCCATCGGAATTAACCAATTAAGATTAAAATCCCCGACCCGACCGGGAATCGAACCCGGGACCATCTGAACCGAAGGCCAGTACGCTGACCGTTCAGCCAACGAGTCGGACACTTTTCGCGGTGATCTGTGATGACGCTACACGCATGATTGGCCTCTCAGCTGCGGTTCATAAGCTCTGGCCTAGGTCTCTTCGATAGTGATTTTCCGCCGTAAGAAGGACTCACTTTCACTTTTATAGCGCTCCGAAGTGCGTACAAGCTGCATCACATCACAGCCATTTTTGATGTTCGGTCAAATCATGTGGAACCCATTTGGAGGCGATTATCCGCATTCTCAGCCGTTTCTTCAGGATTTGTAGCACAGTCCAAGGCGCCAGCCCTGTATCGTTGGCCAATTCACGAATTGTGTTGCTCCGATCCGCCGGCACTAACGCGTTCACATTCTGCACATCGTCATCACTGCAGGATGACCAAACCGCGGCATGTCTGTCACATTTTGTAGTCCGTCTTTGAAGGCCTTGACCCACCGTCTGCAGTAGGGTAAGGTAATGCACCTTCACCGCAAGCCTCTTGCAATCCTTTGTAACACTGCCTTGCATTGCGATCTCTAGCACATTCAACCTTCAACCAGCTCTGATTTTGCTTCGAAATCATTTCAGCTGTACTCCACGAGCACGCGCTCAAAACTGCGTTCTTGTTAGTGATGGGTCGTTCATGAACGAACTGACTCTTTTGAACGACTCATTGGAGAGAGCTAGCTCAGAGCTAGCTCCCTCATTGAGAGTTGACTCTTATAAGAGCTAGCTCCCTCCTTGCTCCTTGAGAGCTAGTCGTTCAATTACGAGTCGACTCTTGCATGAGCTAGCTCCCTCCTTGCTCCCTGAGAGCTACCACGAGCCGACTCTTTTATCAAATGCGACTCCAAGAAAGAGCTAGCTCGTCACATCGACTCTCGTTCATTTCTAGCCAATACCATGCTTCAGATAATCACGTGACATACAGAAGCCACTTTCTTTTTTATAGCCTGCCCAGTCTACAGTCTAGCCTCTTCCCGCATTCAGTCAGAGTCAGTGCTCTGAGTGCAGTGGTTGAGGTCTGTCTGCTAGGTACGTTTTTGTGCCATAGTTCTGGCAACTTGCAACCTAACGAAACAATGAAATGAAATAAACAACATGTTATTGAGCAATACTTACCTGTTCACTTCCTGTATGCACCCATAATCTATGAAGGTTGTAGGGCCTAGTATAGATCCAGTAGGTTAGGAGCAAATAAACGGCACGATGTTCGGGTTAACTAACCTCAACTAAGCATGAACAGTCACTATCCAGAATACTGAATATACCACTCGGCAAGTAGAAACGGCGTAGTTTTATTGTCTGAAATAATTAAGAAATACTCTGGCAAATCCTCACCTGTTTCTTAAATGCGGTCGTAGTTATGAATTAACATACTGCCAAAATCTTTCGGTTTTACGGTACAGTGGATAAAATAATATACCGTAGTTTTAAATCGAATTAAGGCAAATAGAAAATAACACTAGTTTTGGCTTTAAAATATAGGCTAAATAACTCATACCAAAGTGTATACCGCAGTACATTTTCAAATAATTATTTATTAACGTGTAAGGAGTCCGACTCCTTAGCTGGATAGTCAGCATTGAGGCCTTCGCTGCAGAGGGTCCCGGATTCGATTCTCGGCCAAGTCGGGAATTTAATTCTTCTGGCTCGGGAACTGGGTGTTTGTGTTTGTCCCAACACTTTCCTCTTTATATTCAGACAATACACCACAATACCAACCACCATAGAAACACGCAATATTAATTACATCCCTCCGCATAAGGTTAGCGTCAGGAAGGACATCCGGCCGTAAAACAGGGCCAGCCGGGCTGAGTGACTCAAACGGTTGAGGTGCTGGCCTACTGACACCAACTTGGCAGGTTCGATTCTGGCTCAGTCCCGTGGTATTTGAAGGTGCTCAATTACGTCAGCCTCGTGTCGGTAGATTTACTGTCACGTAAAAGAACCGCTGCGGGGCTAAATTCCGGCACCTCGGCGTCTCCGAAAACCGTAAATGTAGTTGGTGGAACGTAAAGCCAATGGCATTATTATTTATTATAAAACAGGGCCAAATCCACATTTGCGGAACAGTTCGCACCCGCGAACCCACAAGTGTGGGAAAAGTGGTCGAAGGAGAAGAAGAAGAAGGAATGCCAATATATCGAACATATACGTCTCATACGGTTCAATCGTTCTTGAAAAAAAAATAGAAGAGAGTGTGACCATACTGTACGCGAAAAAAAAAGGCAAAATGTTATGCGTACTGCAGTATACTAGGTTATATCTACATTTGTGCTGATAGTAGTTTCCATTATTTTCGTTAAAGATCGCGTTTTATCAGTTATGTTTCCTACGCTGCATTAATGCATGAAAGAATCTGTTGTTCCAACGCGGAGTGTCAAGTGAGAAACTTACAGTAGCTCCAGTCGAAAGAGGATATTTTTATGACATCTTTTGAGTGAAATGTAAACTACGTGAACAGGGATAGAGATTCTTCTTATGTTTATCTAGACTGCCGGGGTCGAGCGGAAGTATTGCCAATATCTCGAACATACGTCCCGTACGGTGCATTCAATCTTGAAAGATTAGATGTCATCAATCAACACTGTGTATTTGTGATACGTTTTTTCGTTACTGTGTATAAAACTTTATCATTGGATTAATTGCGAATGTTGCCAGCAGTGTACATTTGTTTTATTCCAAGAGTAACGTGCCAAACTGGGCATTGTGTTGCCATCTGTTGTGGGGAAAGGTGAACTATCTCGCGCCATCTGCTCCTTCACATAAAAACGGGAGTCATTATTAATCTAGAAAATGTAAAATTACACTATTTTGGGCTTTTATGAATAAATAACTCATGGCTTAGTGTATAGTATAGTAACTTATATCCCATTACATTTTTAAACAATTATTTATTAACATGAAAGTGTTGCCAGTATCATGAACATACGTCTTGTCACGGTGCATTCAGTCTTGAAAAGCATCATTTTAAGAAGAAAGGAACATAGGCAAAGTAATATTAGATGTTATCCATTAATACTGCATATTTGTTAAACATTTCTTTGTTATTGTATATGAAGGTTTATCGTTTGATTAATTGCCAATGTTGCCAGGAGTGCATATATTAGTTGTTCATTTTTTTTATTTCAAGAGTAGCAAATACAGTAGAGACTGTATTTGAGAGTAGCTTTCTAAACTGGACATCACCGTTAATAGAGTATTAATTAATTAATAGATTAGCCATCTGTTGTGGGAAATATAAGCTATTTGCGCTATATCGTTCGTTCCCGGAAGTCATGAAGAGCGACCGGAAGTCATAAAGAGCCGTCTGCCCTAAACCGGATGAACGAATGAACGAACGAACCTGGAGCGGAGAGCGGCCTCTGACTTCCTCGGCTCGCTCCTACCTACCCGCTCCCAAGAGTCGACTCTTTTGAACGACTCTCAGTTAGGAGCGGGAGCGAATGAGCTAGCTCCCTCAAAAGAGCTAGTTCGACCCATCACTAGTTCTTGTTGTTGTCTTTGCACACGTGCGTGGCATGTGAAGGGCGAGTTCAATTACGCTGAGGGTGGGTGGGTATCTAAGTTACCTCAGGTATATATTACACTAGCTGATGTACCCGTGCTTCGCCACGGAATTCTACATTGTATACAGAATTCTAGGTTAGGTAGTGTACACGTTGTGAGCAAGATTGTCTTAAATTGTATAGCTCTTAACGTTACCCTAGAAACGCGAGGGGAGGTCACCAAGCATCTTTTCTCATATGAAGACTGAGGGAATTTTCACTGTAATGATAGACCCAATTTCATACCATCAGTCACAATCAGGTTGGGATGTTTTCATTATAATGCCTTTTTACATCCTCAGAAAGACTGTCTTAGTGGTTTTCCCAACTGAAATGAACATACAATGACGTCAATAGGAATGGCGGGATTAAAAGCAATGCTTTCATATTACGAAATACTTGTTCAAATTAAACACCACACATTTTTCACTTTTAACGAACAGGACTACGCTGCCTATCTAACAGTCCAAAGTTCCAGACCTGGAATGACCAAACCGCAGACCGCCGTGATCCGTGAACAATCTTCGGCTGTCTTCGTTGGGGAAAGGGTCGAATAGTGGAGACTCCCAGGGCAAAAAATATGCCCAGTTACTATTCTGTTTCCTAGGAGTACCCGATGAGTCGGAAAATATCAATTCACTACACTGGCGGCGGAAAAACCTATCTGACTTGAAGGCAAATTTTTCCTCCAAGCCAGAAGAGAAACCCCCTATTCACTGCTAGTTTGGAATAAATTGAATGTAGAATTTAATAAAAGTGAAGAGAAAGAAACGGCTCTTTTCAGAGTTGAATTTTGAGTTTTTTAGTGAATATTGTGGTGCTATAATTTGGAAAATGCCTAAATTGTTATTCTAGACCAGGCCATACTACTACTACTACCACCACCACTAAGTGAGGCTCTGCCTTAAGTATTCACACTACTCATTCAAAAAAGCGCGTCAGAGTAGGGATCGAATAGCTGAAATACTATGATGATCCAGTGTGTTACGTACCAGCTGTATCAGAAAATGTATGAACCAGAGGAATGGCATGCTAAAGAAGAAATTGTTTTAACTCCCCGGCTATTTCCCGCCAATATTCAGTCAGGCTGTTATACTCGGTACGTAGCAGTAATCCCATCTATCGGAGATGAGAGGCAGCATAAGAGAAAAAGAACATCACAATAAACAATGATCAACGTAATGTTATTGTTGATCAATGTTTGCATTTTCGATATCATAGGCCTTCACATTTCGTTTTATTCCCACTCTGAAATACCACTCTTATCATTGTCGGAACGGTAAAACTGAATAAAAGATAAATGATCGGAAATTGTATTCTCTATAACTTTTTATATAGTACTTTTGATAGGACTAATAACATTGGTATTTAAAAATTACATTTTAGGCGCCTTCCCCTTAACTACAATTTCATCCAGGATTAATAAAATTGTTTATAGCTTAGACTGTAGTTTCTTATTCCACTACTCTATATGTAGATTTTCATTAAATCCTCTTAACCCATTTTCTCGTGGCTCGGCATTGATATGGACTTAGCAACAAAAATTCAAATGCATGAATATCTGTGTTATCGTAGCCGGTACGGTAAAAATGTATAAGACATAAATGGTCGGAAATTTAATTTTCTATAACTTCGGTTATGTAGTATTTATCGATACGACAATTAATGATATAAATATTTGAGAATTACATTTAGGCCTTCCCCTAAACTACCATTTCGCTCAGCGTAAATAAAATTGCTTATAGCCTAAATTGTAGTGGCTCATTCTCCGACTTCGCATACCAATTTTCAATGAAATAGGACCACTAATAACGTGAGTATTTAAAAATTAAATATTAGGCCTTCCCGTAAACTACCATTTAACTCAGCGTGAATAAATTTATTCATAGGCTAGATTCTAGCGACGTATTTCTAGACTTTGCATACCATTTTTTATGAAGATAGGACTACTAAAAACATAAATTTTTGAAAATTAAATTTTAAGTCTTCCCCTAAACTACCATTTCTATCAGCGTGAATAAAATTATTTATGACCTAGATTGTAGCGACTTATTCCCCGACTTTGCATACCGATTTTCATTAAATTCCCTTTGGCCGTTTTCTAGTGATGCGTGTACATACATACATATAGACAGACAGACAGACAGACAGACAGACAGACAGACAGACAGACAGACAGACAGACAGACAGACAGAAATTACGGAAAATTAAAAAGTACATTTCCTGGTTACTGTGGACATTACCGATGCAGAAATACCATTCTTTTCAAATTCTGAGCAATGTACAGACAAAACTCTTATTTTGTATATATAGATTGCCTGGCTACGTTTCATGGCATTGTTACAGCATGGTTGTCACTTTTAAAAAATCAACCCATGTATTTAGTATATGGTGTTATTATCAGATTTCGTCATCTTGTTATAGTTAAAAGTTTTTTTAATAACATGCTGAATTAAAATTATTTATATAATGCCTCTAGAACTCCACTGATTTACAGAGAATGTGATTTGATATTTGATTTATGAGTGATCCATGTTTCACAGTAATAAAGGAGTGTTGGAATTACCACAGTGTTATACACTAAAATGTTAGTGCTTTTACAGAGGTCCTTATCATAAAAAGTACGCCCTCATAGCCACCTGAGAATGATTCAAGCACCTACTCGTGTATCAACTGCTAATGAATGCTGGCTACCTGGATAGGGGAATGTATTAACTTTCTAGGTGGTTTCCCCATTAATGAAAGTATCTACTGCTTTTTCGCTTCTTCCTGGGACAGGTTGGTACAGCACCTTGGCTATATGTGTATTGATTTCAACACCCAGTTTTCATAATGCAGAAGAATAAGCATTAAAAAAACGGAAGTTCTCTCGGGACTGTGCAACAATGATGCTATTGTCCACATACTGAAGTTCATCGATGGATACAATGGCTGTTTCTGTATTGATTTCAGCCTTTTCCAGTTGAGAAGTCTATCATCAGTGTGACAGAGGGACGCCAGGTAGAAGTTTCTCATAGACCAGATGTATCTTGGCAGAAATGTACGTAGAGTGTTTGTTAAATAACACCCCCCCGTTTAACCCAAGGTTCTATTTCGTAGCGCAGTGCGTGAATAGAAGCAGTCTAAGTTATGAGTTTTTAAAGGGAAGCATAACCACTCGACAGAAGAAAGTATTACAGCAGGCAATAGCCCGAATGACAGTTTTGAGTCCAAATGCAGATAAATATTATTAGTCTTGCTCACCGAGTCGCTGTAGATAGAGTCCAGATGGCATTGACATGATTACAATAAGCACTGTTTTAGTGTGTGGTCCACCACTCCGCCACGAAGCCCGACTCAACTGTGGAAAGGCGGAGAGAGCAATATATAGTAGAAAGGAAGATTCCAGAAAAAGAACGTAGGCTACAAGCCAGTGAGTTATAGAAACATAATGTCACGTGGTTACACAGCGCACAGGCACAGCGAAGTGCAGCGAAGATGACGTAATCAGTCAAGTAGACGACAGGTGAGTGAGGTTCATGGTGCGGCAAGAAGGAAGTAGAAGCGAGCAGCAGTAAGCAAGGTAGGAATATGTAGAGTAGATTCGGCGATCGTAATAGTTTTCTGAGTGCAGGTTGGTCTGTTGAATCAAGTCCTGTCGTATGATCGATATAACTAAGTTGGGGGCCCGTTCTATTCTCTATATTATTCTTACAGTTCGCTTGCAGTGAAGATAATATCTGTTGTCCCTCATTTTGTTCTGAAAACGCACCGAGATTCAGGTAGAATTTCTTCAGCAAAGGTGAAACCTCTCCCGCGATAGAGAGCAAAGATATTTCTCAAAAATTATCACATCCGCGCAACATTTTGATAAAGGGGCTATGCAGTTGTTCCGTACATTCATAAAAACTTTCCTTAAGAAATTCTACAAAGAAGCCATCGATTCCAGCCACTGTATTTCTCTTTGTTTGTTGAATTGCTGTCCGTACTTCGTTAAGTGTAAGAGATATCGTAGCTTAATTTCAATACTTGTTGGTTTCTCAGAGATATGTTCATCAACACTTGCGTATCGCTTTAGGAGATATTGAAAATGGTCTCTCCAACGATCGTCAATGGAGTCAACATCTGTAAGAATGACAATATTATCCTTGTTACAAACAGGGGTCTTTAGAACACAGCGTTCATCGTACGTTCACACACGCCAATAGACATATCCACGCACTTTCTCACCATCACCCTGTCCAGATACATGGTACCCTTACAACTCTAACTACCAGGGCCAGGAGTATTTGTGAAATGTCAACACTACAAGAGGAAATTAACACCCTGAAAGCAAAGGTTACAGCCAAGCTTTGATCTCTACGGTTCTGAAATCGACGCATAATCGGACGTCTGTTAAGAAAAAAAGATATAAAAAGGAACTGCCTATCTACCTTACATACATAACACGACGGATCGTATTGCTAAAATCTTACACATCTACAGTGTACGAACTGTTTTTGTAACAACAATTAAGATTAGGCAACCCCTGCGACCAACTAATGGCAGTTTGCCAAAATTGCAACAACCTGGTATCTACAGAGTTCCCTGTACTTGTGGCAAGGTTTATATTGGGCAAACTTCGACAACGATCTGTACTCGCATCGAAGAACATAACAGGTGTATCAGAATCAACCAACCTGATAAATCAGCTGTTGATGATCATGCCATAACACCTGGACATGACGTCATGTTCCAAGACGTGGATGGTCTTGCCCGTATAAAACAATATCGCCCCAGAATCATCAGGGAGGCGGTTTAAATTTGTCAAGATCCAGATAATTTAAACCGCTATACGGGCTACAACCTCAGTGAATCATAGTTATCTATTATCAGAACCATTAGAAAATGATATTTTACCGTTGCCATTCGTTGTCTCTAGCATGGGGCTAAAAACGCGTCCCTATTACATCTTAGAGCAACATTTTAAGTTCCTTGTTGCTTGCTCCTAACAACCCTTGATGTGTCATGTTTCTGTTTTATGTTTTCTCCTGGTGAATAAAGACACGGTTCCTTTTGAAACGCGTTGAGAGTGTTTATATAGTTCATTACATGGCATAAAACCAAAACATACATCACGAATAGTTACACGGGCCGTGACAGTCTGTAAGTTAATTAGCACTGTCTAATTCCATACAGAAATCCAGTAAGCGACTCTCGTTCAAACTATTTCCCTATCTTCCCTAGATTTAACCTTACATCCTCTGATAATCTGCAGAGGAGATTCATGAGGAAACGTAAATTAAGAAACATAGGCAGTTAATCAGGTATCAATGCTTCGATGGAGGGCTTTGCCAGGAAGTTTTAAAACGATTTTTACTGTATGTCGAAACATTACATAATAAGTACGTCATGTTCGACACATTTTGTAGGCAACATAATTCCATTGGAATTAGATCTTCCTATGCCTCGATTTTCTGAATTCCAAATCAGTTATGGCAGATATAGTCTATTAGGATTCTGATGCGTAACGGCGAGTGGCCTTATGCTTAATTAACACCTTCTAAGTCTATACAGAAATCCAGAAAGCGACTTTCGTTCACACTATTTCCATATCTTCCCTAGATTTAACATTACATTCTTTGATGTTTCAGTTCTAATTTTCGCATTGAAATCGTCCATTAACTTTATACTGACCTTGCTGTTGATCATGACTGCAACATCACTCAGTGCTTCATACAACTTATCTACTTCACCCTCGCCTGCTCCCTCACATGATGAATGCAGTGAGATGATTCTCATCCAAATTTCACCAACCCGAAATCTCTGCACATTCTTCGTTAATTTTCATGTTAACAGGTACTGTGTTGAATCCTACGAACTTCTCAATGTACAATCCCACCTCACACTCTGCCCTTACCATATTAACGTCTCTCTTCTCACTCGAATACCATCAACTTCTAACTTACTCAGATGCATCCTCTTTGCGAACCGAATAAGTTCTACTTTCCTTTTTCAATAACCCTTTCCAACCGGAACACTTAAAAAAGGAATATCGGACTAAGGAATCTCTTTCGCCACGACAACCTGTATGACAATAATTGTGCTGGTCTCGCAGAGTGTGTTTTAATGGTTCTGTTGCTGTGGCTGGCCAGCAAGCGCCAGGCCTAGACTTTATCGATGCAAATGGAGAATCAAAAATTGTCTTCAAGTGTGGTGTCTAAAAGTGCCTCTTCAAGGAAACAACTCTTTTAAAATGTTCTACATTCTGTACGTGTGAGATATGACCTACTTAAAAAGATTAAATGAAACATATGATTGAATCTTTCACATATAAATTGCTCCAGTAATGTTAAATATTGCCAGCAGTATAATTTCTTTTCATTATTTGCTATTTCCTCTACAAAGAATTATTTGTTAGATGAGTAAAATTCCGTAGCGTTTCCTTGCTGTGAGGCAGAAATCTCTAATTTCACATTATTGAGGTACCTGGAAGGTACAATATAGCCAGTAACGCATTATCTACATTCATAATGACTTTTTGCCAACGTTGGGGGAATTTATCAATTCCACGTCTGAAACAATTTCTCATGGTTTTGAGTTATATAAGGCACGAAGCCAAGTTTGGACAGCATTTTCATTCTCAATTGAATAATGTTGGATATCGTTGGATCGAGAACGGAACGAAACAAATGGAAATCTGATGGCACAAGATCGGAAAATAGGGAGAATTGGAAGCACCTCCTAATCAAGCTACTGGGTAGCTGGGTTTGTCAAGCAGGTGGAGTGTGGGCGTGCATTATGTTGTTGCACGAATGTCATCTTTTGCATCAACTCGATAATGCACGCCCGCACGCCACTTTCTTGATCAACACAGCCATCAAGGAACTTCGCTAGGGGGGCTCTTACACTCCCCCTTTCTTCCCCGACCTTGTGCTCTCATATTGAAAATTTTACCACTTTTTTTTATCAAATGTAAGGAAACTACTTTGATAATGAAAATGCTCTTTGAACATAGCTTATCGACTTATTTGACTTCAAACCAGGACATTGTTTGAGACTTGGAATTGAGGACTTCAGCCAGCGTTGGCGGAAAATCATTATTAATGAAGAGACTGTGTTACTTATTGGGTTTTATTTTCTTGTATCTCTGATGTGGAAAAGTGAAGATTGTTACCAAAATACTCTACGATTATATGCATCAACCTATTAGTTGCGAGCCACTTAAACTACTTCCTTCACTTTAGTGTCAAATAGTGGGAAAATTTGGTTAGTAGGCAACTAACTAGCACGATTGTGTTGATTCCTTTCCAAAATACACATGGCAGACATAATCATCAGTATTTTCTTCCCCTTTTCAGACCTTGCAGCTATCCCAATGATGGATTTTAAAATAAAATAAACAAAAAAATATTGTGTTGTAAAAGATATTAGCCCTATTAATAATAATTGCACCCATTTAATTCCATTACATTCAACGAGTGGTTTCCATTGAGTCCGTGGCCTATCAAACGCGAGTGAAACTCCGATGTTTGCTTAAAATATTCGTAGCATGCTCTGTAAATTTCCGTGAAACTGGTTGCTAGTCTTACTTAGACATAATCCCAGTGAGCATGTCATGCTCAATCGATTTAGGGAACCCCGGTGGAACGGATAGTCTTACATCCCTGAGAACTCAGAATATGTTCGAGATGCCCAATTCTATTCCATAGCAACTGGGATCCAAAATCTCAGGACTACTTACTAGGCCAATCTGTCATTGCACGTGGTTCATGAAGACTACGTGAAACCTCACCACTAACAACTGTATAAATAATTAATTTATGGCATAATAATGGTCCAGGATATTACCAAAATATGGTGGCAGTGAATATGAATTTATGCAATTTATTGTGGAACGAAGTATTGATGCTGAAAACATCAAAAGTCTACCTTGGTATAACGAAAATGCAAACATAGAAAATGCATCTGCAGAAAAGTGATCGGTATTTAAACATTTAGGTTATAATAACATGCTGGAAGTAATTACGATAACATATATATATTTTAATGAAATACTTCAGTACCTTAAAACCGATTATCATTCAGTGGCAAACCAGATTAATTCTATACAACAACTAACAAGGGACGGCCATAGATTAAATATTAGCTGTGTCATAAACTCGTACACTACCATCCCATCTTGCTATTCACACCTTCACAAAAGTTCTCACAGAGTGAGTTGACAATGCGGTTAGAGTCGCGTAGCTATAAAATTGACTTCGGGATATGGTGGGTTCGAATCTCACCGTCGTCAGCTCTGCAGATGATGTTGTTGTTGAGTCATCAGTCCATAGACTGGTTTGATGCAGCTCTCCATGCCACAATATCCTGTGCTAACCTTTTCATTTCTACGTAACTATTGCATCCTACATCTGCTCTAATCTGTTTGTCATATTCATACCTTGGTCTACCCCTACCGTTCTTGCCACCTACACTTCCTTCAAAAACCAACTGAACAAGTCCTGGGTGTCTTAAGATGTGTCCTATCAATCTATCTCTTCTTCTCCTCAAATGTAGCCAAATCGATCTCCTCTCACCAATTCGATTCAGTATCTCTTCATTCGTGATTCGATCTATCCATCTCACCTTCAGCATTCTTCTGTAACACCACATTTCAAAAGCTTCTATTCTCTTTCTTTCTGAGCTAGTTATCGTCCATGTTTCACTTCCATACCGTCCTTGGTTTCCCATTTTCCTACCAGGCAAACCGGGCTGTACCTTAATTCAAGACACGGCCGCTACCTTACCAATACTTTCACTTCCCCGTCCTTACTTCGCAGAAAACCTTTGATGTGTCAGCCACCAGCTAAAAAGACCGTCAATTTTACTGTTATTTTTACAACTACTGCTGCAATTGCGATAAGAGAAAAGGAAAAAGTGAAAATTTTTACCCTTTACACATGTTATGAAATATTCTGAGAAAATGTTATTTTCAATTTTAATTGAACAAGTTTGCCACATCATTCTAATTACATGAGTCATGTTCATTTGTGGAATAAATCAGTATGCGTTAAGATTCTAAGATATTCCATGCCTATCTATATATATAAAATAACTTATCCTGACTGACTGACTGACTGACTGACTGACTGACTGACTGACTGACTGACTGACTGACTGATTCATCATCGCCCAGCCAAAACTACTGGACATAAAGAAATGAAACTTTGGGGATACATTTATATTAAGACGTAGGTGCTCGCTAAGAGAGGATTTTTGGATATTCCTTCACTAAGGGGGTGAAAAGGCGGGGTGAAATTTTAAAACGAGTGTATCTATATCTCAAAACTTTAAAAGTTTACAGATGTAAAAATTGGTATTTGGAATCTTCTTTAAAAATAAGGAAACACGTATTTTTTTGTTTTCGGAAAATCCCAATAGGAGGGGTGAAAAAGGGTGAAAAAGTGGTTGAATGCCTTAAATCAGGATACGGTACTCATATCTCAGAAACTGAAGATATTACGGACCTGAAAATTGGTACTTTTGATCTCTTTTAAAAATAAAGAAACACGTATTTTTGGGTTTTTAGAAAATCCAATTAATGGGAGAGTGAAAAGGGCATGAATTTTTAAAATGAGTGTATCTATATCTCAAAACTTTAAAAAATACAGATCTAAAAATTGGTATTTAGAATCTTCATTAAAAATAAAGAATCACGTATTTTTTTGTTTTCGGAAAATTCCAATAGGAGGGGTGAAAAGGGGTGAAGAATGGGTTGAATGCCTTTAATGAGGCTACTTATATTTCAGAACCTGATGATATTACAGACCTGAAAATTGGCATTGGGGATCCACTTTAAAAATAAGGAAACGCGTATTTTTTCGTTTTTGGAAAATACAAATAATGGGGGTGAAAAAGGGGTTGAATTTTTAAAATGAGTGTGTCTATATCTTAAAACTTTAAAAGTTTACAGATGTAAACATTGGTATTTAGAATCTCCTTTAAAAATAAAGGAACACGTATTTTTTCGTTTTCTGTAAATCCCAATAGGAGGGGTGTAAAAGGGTGAATAGTTGGTTGAATGCCTTTAATGAGGATACATATATCTCAGAAACTGAATTTATTACAGAACTGTAAATTTGTATATGGAATCTCCTTTAAAAATAAAGAAACGCGTATTCTCGGAAAATCCAATGAAGGGGGGGGGATGAAAGAATTCAAAAATTAATTGACTTAATTGTATGAGAATACATACATTTAATAAAAACTAAAGTTGTTACGGACGTGAAAATGGGTATTTTGATCTCCTTTAGAAACAAAGAAAAACGCCTTTTGTGGGGGAAACCATCTTGGGGGGCGGGAGTGGAAAGGAGTTGAATTCCTTTCATGAGGACACATAAATCAAAAACTGAAGAAGTTAGAGTCGTGATAATTGCTATTTAGAAGATCCTTTACTATTAAAGAAACAAGTATTTTTTGTCGGAAATTCACTTATGGGGGGGGGGGGAGAAGTGTGAAAGGAAGTGAAAAAAGTGAATTATTATTATGGGGATACTTATATCTCAAAACTGAAGGTAATAGACGTGAATATGGGGGTTTGGAATCTCCTTTAAACATAAAGAAACACGCCTTCTTTTAATTTGGGGGGGGGGGGGGTAAATAAACTTATCGGCGGTAGGGTGTAAAAGGAGGTGAGATTAATTGATTTTGCTGTTCATAATGTACTTATAAGGAGCCTCCGTTGCTCAGGCGGCAGCGCGCCGGCCTCTCACGGCTGGGTTCCGTGGTTCAAATCCCGGTCACTCCATGTGACATTTGTGCTGGACAAAACGGAGGCGGGACAGGTTTTTCTCCGGATACTTCGGTTTTCCCTGTCATCATTCATTCCAGCAACACTGTCCAATATTTCATTTCATTTGTCATTCATCGATCATTGCCCCAGAGGAGTGCTTCGGCAGCCGGCACAATTCCTACTGTCGCCGCTAGATGGGGCTTTATTCATTCCATTCCTGACCCTGTCGAAGGACTGGAAACAGGCTGTATATTTTCGATGTACTTATTCTGATCATAAACCGATCTTTTTTATTCCTTCCTGGGTTCGTTTTCAACAGCCATCTTTTCCTTCGGAGAACGTTCTTAGATTACAGTAGATTCTCCTGGCATATAAATAAAAATTTAAACACATTTGAAATAAACGATAGGAATGAGATTGACCGTCCAATCGTCCAATTGTTCACTTCTATAATAAGGCCAATAATGCACGGAAGTATGTCATTCGTATCGCCAGAAATCCCGCACACTTGCCTACGCGCGACAATGGTGCTGGTCACCCGCCAAGTAGCGGTCTTGCATCTTGCTGTGGGGTCCAGAACATCTATAATAATAATAATAATAATCATAATAATAATAATAATAATAATAATAATAATAATAATACGGTATTATACTGAAATTTATAATTGAATGCCTATTGTTTATATATAATCCGCCGAAATTCGCGATCTGACTGTTTATCTGAGAGAATCCGCCAAGATTCGCGATCTGACTCGTTTTCTAATAGATTACGGCAAGTTTCCACACATTTTTCAATCTTTCTTTCCAGCAATTGATTTCGTACTTACCGGGCTAGGTCCAGGTATTCCACCCGGTCAGTTGAGTCCCTAAATCTTTGCCATATTTTCCTATAAGAATTTTTAATATGGATCAAATCCTTGAGGAGATCCGGCGTGGTGTCCTCTTGGTTGCCTTGGCGGTACTGAACCCGCGGCTGGACTGAATTCTTAGTCATTACCCGTCCAGGACCCGTTTCCAGCGCGGTCTGCACATCTGACGACGGTCCAGAACATTATTATTATTATTATTATTATTATTATTATTATTATTATTATTATTATTATTATTATTATTATTATTATTATTATTATTATTATTATTATTATTATTATTATTATTATTATTATAGATGTTCTGGACCCCACAGCAAGATGCAAGATCGCTACTTGGCGGGTGACCAGCACCATTGTCGCGCGTAGGCAAGTGTGCGGGATTTCTGGCGATACGAATGACATACTTCCGTGCATTATTGGCCTTATTATAGAAGTGAACAATTGGACGATTGGACGGTCAATCTCATTCCTATCGTTTATTTCAAATGTGTTTAAATTTTTATTTATATGCCAGGAGAATCTACTGTAATCTAAGAACGTTCTCCGAAGGAAAAGATGGCTGTTGAAAACGAACCCAGGAAGGAATAAAAAAGATCCGTTTATGATCAGAATAAGTACATCGAAAATATACAGCCTGTTTCCAGTCATTCGACAGGGTCAGGAATGGAATGAATAAAGCCCCATCTAGCGGCGACAGTAGGAATTGTGCCGGCTGCCGAAGCACTCCTCTGGGGCAATGATCGATGAATGACAAATGAAATGAAATATTGGACAGTGTTGCTGGAATGAATGATGACAGGGAAAACCGAAGTATCCGGAGAAAAACCTGTCCCGCCTCCGTTTTGTCCAGCACAAATGTCACATGGAGTGACCGGGATTTGAACCACGGAACCCAGCCGTGAGAGGCCGGCGCGCTGCCGCCTGAGCAACGGAGGCTCCTTATAAGTACATTATGAACAGCAAAATCAATTAATCTCACCTCCTTTTACACCCTACCGCCGATAAGTTTATTTACCCCCCCCCCCCAAATTAAAAGAAGGCGTGTTTCTTTATGTTTAAAGGAGATTCCAAACCCCCATATTCACGTCTATTACCTTCAGTTTTGAGATATAAGTATCCCCATAATAATAATTCACTTTTTTCACTTCCTTTCACACTTCTCCCCCCCCCCCCCCCTAAGTGAATTTCCGACAAAAAATACTTGTTTCTTTAATAGTAAAGGATCTTCTAAATAGCAATTATCACGACTCTAACTTCTTCAGTTTTTGATTTATGTGTCCTCATGAAAGGAATTCAACTCCTTTCCACTCCCGCCCCCCCAAGATGGTTTCCCCCACAAAAGGCGTTTTTCTTTGTTTCTAAAGGAGATCAAAATACCCATTTTCACGTCCGTAACAACTTCAGTTTTTATTAAATGTATGTATTCTCATACAATTAAGTCAATTAATTTTTGAATTCTTTCATCCCCCCCCCCTTCATTGGATTTTCCGAGAATACGCGTTTCTTTATTTTTAAAGGAGATTCCATATACAAATTTACAGTTCTGTAATAAATTCAGTTTCTGAGATATATGTATCCTCATTAAAGGCATTCAACCCACTATTCACCCTTTTACACCCCTCCTATTGGGATTTACAGAAAACGAAAAAATACGTGTTCCTTTATTTTTAAAGGAGATTCTAAATACCAATGTTTACATCTGTAAACTTTTAAAGTTTTAAGATATAGACACACTCATTTTAAAAATTCAACCCCTTTTTCACCCCCATTATTTGTATTTTCCAAAAACGAAAAAATACGCGTTTCCTTATTTTTAAAGTGGATCCCCAATGCCAATTTTCAGGTCTGTAATATCTTCAGGTTCTGAAATATAAGTAGCCTCATTAAAGGCATTCGACCCATTCTTCACCCCTTTTTACCCCTCCTATTGGAATTTTCCGAAAACAAAAAAAAAATACGTGATTCTTTATTTTTAATGAAGATTCTAAATACCAATTTTTAGATCTGTAAACTTTTAAAGTTTCGAGATATAGATACACTCATTTTAAAAATTCATGCCCTTTTCACTCTCCCATTAATTGGATTTTCCAAAAACCAAAAAATACGTGTTTCTTTATTTTTAAAAGAGATCAAAAGTACCAATTTTCAGGTCCGTAATATCTTCAGTTTCTGAGATATGAGTACCGTATCCTGATTTAAGGCATTCAACCACTTTTTCACCCTTTTTCACCCCTCCTATTGGGATTTTCCGAAAACAAAAAAATACGTGTTTCCTTATTTTTAAAGAAGATTCCAAATACCAATTTTTACATCTGTAAACTTTTAAAGTTTTGAGATATAGATACACTCATTTTAAAATTCCCCCCCCCCCCTTTTTACACCCTTAGTGAAGGAATATCCAAAAATCCTCTCTTAGCGAGCACCTACGTCTTAATATAAATGTATCCCCAAAGTTTCATTTCTTTATGTCCAGTAGTTTTGGCTGGGCGATGATGAATCAGTCAGTCAGTCAGTCAGTCAGTCAGTCAGGACAAGTTATTTTATATATATAGATGATATGAGTAAAGGAGTGGAATCGGAGGTAAGGCTTTTTGCGGATGATGTTATTCTCTATAGAGTGATAAATAAGTTACAAGATTGTGAGCAACTGCAACGTGACCCCGAAAATGTTGTGCGATGGACAGCAGGCAATTGTATGTTGATAAACGGGGTTAAAAGTCAGGTTGTGAGTTTCAAAAATAGGAAAAGTTCTCTCAGTTTTAATTACTGCGTTGATGGGGTGAAAGTTCCTTTTGGGGATCATTGTAAGTATCTAGGTGTTAATATAAGGAAAGATCTTCATTGGGGTAATCAGATAAATGGGACTGTAAATAAAGGGTACAGATCTCTGCTCATGGTTATGAGTGTGTTTAGGGGTTGTAGTAAGGATGTAAAGGAGGGGGCATATAAGTCTCTGGTAAAACCCCAACTAGAGTATGGTTCCAGTGTATGGGACCCTCACCAGGATTACTTGATTCAAGAACTGGAAAGAGTCCAATGAAAATCAGATCGATTTGTTCTGGGTGATTTCCGACAAAAGAGTAGCGTTACAAAAATGTTGCAATGTTTGGATTGGGAAGAATTTAGAGAAAGAAGAAGAGCTGCTCGACTAAGTGGTATGTTCCGATCTGTCAACGGAGAGATGGCGTGGAATGACATTAGTAGACGAATAAGTTTGAATGGCGTTTATAAAAGTAGGAAAGATCACAATATGAAGATAAAGTTGGAATTCAAGAGGACAAACTGGGGCAAATGTTCATTTATAGGAAGGTGAGTTAGGGATTGGAATAACTTACCAAGGGAGACGTTCAATAAATTTCCAATTTCTTTGAAATCATTTAGGAAAAGGCTAGGAAAGCAACAGATAGGGAATCTGCCACCTGGGCGACTACCCTAAATGCAGATCAGTATTGATTGATTGGATATCGCCCATGTTTCACTTCAATACAATGGCACACTCCAGACGAAAGTCTTCAAGAAATATTTCTAATTCCTATAACAATGTTCGAAGTGAGCAAATTTATTTTGTTAAGAAAGGCTTACCTTGCTTGTGCTAGTCTACATTTTATGTCTTCCTTAATTATGTCATCATTAGTTATTTTACTACCCAAGTAACAATATTCATAAACTTCCTTTAAGGCTTGTTTTCCTAATCTATTATTTCCTGCGTCACTTGATTTCGCTCGATTATACATAATTATATTTGCTTTGGACATATTTATTTTCATCTTGTACGCCTACCCAAGACTCTGTCCATATCATTCAGCAATTTCTCCAGATGTTCTGTAGACTGAGATCAAATAACAATAACATCGGCAAATCTCAGGGTTTTGATTACCTCTCCTTTGATTGTGATTCCCTTTCCAAATCCCTCTTTGATTTCCTTTATCGCCTGTTGTATATAAACACTGAAAAGCGGGGGAAAACTGCAGCCTTGCCTCACTACTTTCTGGATTGCTGCTTTTTTTCAAAGCCGTAGATTATTATCACTGCAGACTGATTTTTGTACAGATTGTAGATAATTCTTTTTTCTCTGTATCTGATCCCGATCACCTTCAGAATCCAAAATGACTTGGTCCAGTCAACATTATTGAATGCCTTTACTAGATCCACGAATGCCATGTACGTGGGCATGTCCTTCATAATTCGGTCCTCTAAGATCAGACCTAATGTCTTCACGCATTCTTAAATTTGTTCTGAAGGCAAATTGGACTTCTCCAACCTCAGATTTAACTTGTCTTTTAATTTTTCTGGAATGCAGTGTTAGGCCAAAGAATAGAAGGTAATGCAGTAAGAGAATTCGTATTGGAACAAAGGAATGGAAGAGGAGGTCGGATGGTTGAATTCTGCACCGATCATAATGTAGCCTTCGCTAGTACTCGGTTCAAACACGACACACGAAGGCTGTATACGTGGACCATACCTGGACACGCTGCAAGCTATCAAGTCGACTTCATTATGATTAGAAAGGTATTCCAAAAACAGGTGCTGGATTGCAAGACTTCCCCAGGAGCAGACGTTTACTCTGACCACAACTTCTTGGTTTGGAAATGTCGTCTGAAGTTGAAGAAATTGAAGAAAGGGAGGAATGCAAGGAGATGGGATCTTGAGGAATTGGCTTAAAAGAGTGTGAGGGATTGTTTGAAGGAACGTGTTGCACGAGGACTAAATGGAAAGGCTGAAGGAAACAACAGAGTAACAAGAAATAGTGAAAATACCGTGTACTAGGGATGGCGAATCTTTTCCAACTAGTGTGCCATTTTAGGTCTGTATTATTATTCTCAACTGTCTACTGCACCACTTGTTATTTTCGTTTGTAATGGATACAACCCTCGCCCCCACTCAGCACCGCCACTACTGACTTCCATTCCTAATTCCAAATTATGTTTCACAATATTTTATATTGTAAAATACCAAATACATGTGATTGCATGTTTCATGGTCGTATTTTGCCAATACCTCAAAAATACTTAGTAGCTATGTCATTTATGTTAGGTTCATAACTTGTCTTCACAACGTTCATTGTAGAAATTAGCTGCTTGCAGGCGTATTATTTCCCAAACAAAGTAAGTAGCGCTGTAACAAGTTTCTTCATGGCCGAAAACTTTTGTGGGAGGCTGTTCCACTGTTCAAGTATTAAGTTTTCCGTTTTCTGGAGAGAGTATTCACCCTCAACAGCACACTCGATTTTCACTAATGCTTCATCAAGTTGTACGAACTTTTTCACCCATATATGCTTTCTTAAAATTCAGTGAACTCCATTTCTAAACTATCAATATCTAACCACTCAAAAAAAAAAAAAGGAAAACTCATTTCTGCAATATGAGGTTTTGAAATAAAGTGCGATAGCTTCTCCAAATCTCAAAATTGGGATAATTTCTTGGCAACTATATGTCTTACAAATTTCACAACAATAAACAGTTACTCGCTAAGAATAATTACGCGATGCTGGCAACCACACACAAGCCAAACTTCACTAATTCACTGATGTGGGTGAGCGAATGGCTCGTCGGCGACTTCCGGACCTATCAGTGTTGTAGTGTTGCCAAAATGCACCTTCGAATGGAACTAGAATTTATATTTTCGGAATTTATTTCTTAAACCTAAAACACTATGACTATACGATGCACTAGATATTTATAGTCTATAGCACAATACGTACATAAATATTTTAATATGTGCAGGCGGTGTGCCACCGAAATCGTGTTCGCGTGTCACCCACTGACACGCGTGGCAAAAGTTCGCCATCCCTGCTATAGGTTGTTCGTGACTGAGCCCCATGCATTGTCTGAAAATACCTACATAGATGGAATAGAATAATTGGTAGGCCTGAAGAAAGGTAGAATAAGCCCCAAACCGGCCAGGCATACCGAAAATGATGATGATGTCGGTAATGATGTATACATCGAAAACCGAGCACAGCAGCAGATGAAAAATATAGTGAAGACCAGTGACGAAAAATGATCTCAATAGAATGAGAGAGAAAAGTGCATACGTTAATTTTTGACACACAGAAAATAGAGCATTTCTTTCACTAATCAATATTTACCAAGTCTTTCATATCCTCTGTTCACTACTCACTACTCTGTTGCAAGCAGGAACTCCATGAGGTGAGAAAAAAATGACAGATGAGTGATGTAGGTCAAACAACTCATTAACAGTAAAAGTTTTCCAGTTAGCATCCCACGCCAGCAGTTGCAAGAAAGAATGTTCAGCTGCTAAATTAACAAACTTCCAAACTGGAGCTACGGTGCTGTAATCTATCTTGGAGCAGAATCAAAATGAAATTGAACAGCATAGCACGTATTCATATTCCTTGCTGACTAGTTCGGAAGTCAGTACAACTGCATTTGAATAAAGACCTTTCAGATTACCTTTAAAGTGTATTTTAAATATAAATAATTGCTTCTATTCCTTACTAGCTGCTGTAATCTTCTTTGATGGGTTATTTTTGTACAATTTTAACAGTAGTGCAATCTAGAGGAGATGAGTGGAAGTAATAGAGACAGAGCATATTTTTAAGTCAGTCATTAAACTGTTATTGATGGTTAGTTTTAGAGGCTTCCGAACGAGCTCCTTAACATGTAAAAGCGTAATTGCCTAGTGAAAAATTTTAATTAAGAAGATAATTAATACGACCTCTTTTGCAGAGAACTGAATGTTGAGTACACGCACTGTGATACCACTAACCGTTCGCTCAGTGTTTTGGTCTTTAACGGATAAAACATGTTTAAATTCAGTAAATATCTGCTTATTAATGACTATCTTTCTCTAAAACAAGTTAATTATTGGAACATCAAACTATTCTCATATTTTAACTGATTGTATAATACCTTAATATTTTAATATGTGCAGGCGGCTCAGACGGCACCGCCCCAGCGTCTCACCGCTGGGTTCCGTGGTTGAAATCCCAGACACTCTACATGAGATTTGTGCTGGGCAAAGGGGAGGTGGGACAGGTTTTTCTCCAGGTAATCCGGTTTTCCCTGTCATCTTTCAATCCGGAAACACTCCCCAATATGATTTCGTTTCATCTGTCAGTCATTAATCTTTGCTCCAGGGGAGTGCGACAGTCTTCGGGCAGCCGGAACAATACCTATCCTCGCCACTAGATTGGGGATTCATTCATTCCATTCCTTACCAGGTCGAATGACTGGAAACAGGCTGCTGATATTTGCATTTATATAATATATTGCACCCGTCCACCTCCCGAGTCCCAGACTAGCATTTATCTCAGGGGTGTCGGTTCATTATTAAGTCATCAAATATATGAATATAGAGGCATCAGTGAACACGGGAATGAACGGGGCAACTAAAAATAAAAATGGGGAAAGCTCACTTGTAAGCATGAATTTAAGGACTAGGAAGTGACATTTAACTTAAAAAAGGGCATAACATCTAACTACAATGAAAAGTTTATGAGAATGGTTTCCTTTGAAATAATTGCCAGAAGGAGCAGTTTATTGCGCCATCCGGCGCACTGAATTTTGATACGCTTGAAAGCAAACATTAAATTTACAACACCTTAAATCAAACAAATCACTTGCTTCACCGCAAGTGGTGACAATATGCTGAAGATTTTCATCCTGGAAAAGAATTACAATTGTGGGGTATAATACACTGATCGATAACATTAGGATCGAACCTATGTCCATAGGACTCCAGAACCCGAGGATAAACCATGTTTATTGTCGGCTTCTCGATTGAAATTAGATGACGTACCTCCGACTATCTACATTCCCTGAGGTCGGCACTCAGGATGGGAAATGTCATACGATCTCGGGAAGTGTAATCACGAACGGGTTCTATTTTATATCCATCTACATCTACAAATTATTTACACACGATCTGAACACTGCCCAATTCGGCCACATGGTCTCAGTAGGTTAGTGTCTGGATGATATAACATGAGGAGCATTGGGAATTACCGGCCGGTGACCTCCACTCACCCCGTAGGCGAAACACAAACAAACCATGACTCACGCAAAAACCAGCTAGTTGCGAGAAAACGTGTGATTATTACTCCGATGAAATCGCAAGCTGAATGATGTCGTCGTCCATACTTTAATTCATCATTATTAGAATATTATTATTATTATTATTATTATTATTATTATTATTATTATTATGGGTTATGAGTTGGTTCCGTCTGCAAACAATTCAATATACCGGGTGCATTTACGAATTTACAATGATCACCAACCCAAAATGTGATTATTATTATTATTCTGATAATTATTGTTATACTGATCACTACGATTTATCACCGTTCTCACATTATTATTATTATTATTATTATTATTATTATTATTATTATTATTATTATTATTATTATTATTATTATTATTATTATTATTATTATCGGTCTCTCACCATCAGTTATATTCCTCTTTAACATATTTATCCTCGTTTATTTATTTAACACGGTCCAACATCTTGATTTGAAATATCTATTATTATTATTGTTATTGTTATTACGGTATCATGATTATCATAACTTGTCATTTTTAACTATACAACATACGATCATTTTAGTGGAATCTGAACCTCTCATTATCTTTTAGGTCTGTAGTATTTCAATGAATAGCTGCGCAGTCTATTTACTTCGTACATGCTGTCATGGGTTCGAATCCTGCCCGCTACGTAGTTCAGTATTACTCTGTTACATATCCCGTACCTTTACACTCATTTCTCTGTGTTCATCATTAATTTCATACATTTCCTCGTATCATATTATTTCAACACAGCTTCATCATATGCTAAGTGTTTCCCATACGGAATTTATATCTCTTTCTATCTCAACAATACTTTATTCATTTATTTATCACAGAGTTTTCAACTGACTTATATTTCTCATCTATGATATCGTACGACATTTTATATGCGGACTGCATGATCTTTATAATATCTCTCTTCCCATCTGATTTATTTCTAAGGTCATTCTCCACAAATCATCGCAACAACCTGGAATTATATTGCCAACATTTGACAATCATGATCACGTAATTCATCATCCTACGTGTTCCGGTTAGCACTTGCAAATGAAATATCTGACATTTATTTATAAAATATATTGGACCGTAATTTAAACGATACGTCTTTCAACATACAAGGATCATTAGCACCGATATTATTACTCCTAATTATTAATTCACAAATTTAGATTATCGCGCATATTAAGTCCGAATTAGAAAAACATACCGGTTAAATTTACGAATTTACGATAATTTCAACATATCATCACACAAAATTTACCATTACCCACAGTTCACATCGAAATACGATATCTCAAGAATTATTATTATTATGATTATTATTAGTGGCATTCCCTCCAACTTTTGACAACGTCAAAAGGAGACTATTAACATAGCAACACAAACACAGCTGGCCTGACACATAGCTGGATTTTCCCTAAATATTATCATACCGCTTGTCGTCAAATGAACAACATAAAAGCAAACTCCGGGTCGAATTGAACACTACACAAAATCAAAACTTGTCGAAAAATCTCGACTATAAAATACTGGTAATACATGCATGACTTAACTGCTATCCTATACCTACAGAATCATATGTACAACAATATGAATACAAAATTCGACCCGACATTTACGTTAGAATTATTTAATCTCGTTCGTTATACAAATTTAGAATGGCATCGATAAGCGACCCATTTCGTTACGTGAAGTAACCAAGTCAAAATCAAACTACTACCCTTCCCCGGGTCATAATGACATCCCCAAATATTATTTACACATTGGTACTCATCTGGTAGTTGTAATCCATAGCGGCATAGCAGACGAGAGACCCAATTGGGCCCTCTCTGCTGTTTACCCTTCCATAATGGCTGGTTGCATGTCACATATAACTTCCTGGCATTCCGCCATACTTATTAAATTATCACACATTTATTACTTCAAATATTAAGACTGTTGATATTCACTGAAATACTATCATAACAGTTAATCATCCTAGACCCAAATTAATTTATTTAACCTGTTATCTCTTCGTCCCCCTTTCGCACAAAGGACTTAACACAACGGTGGAGTGTTAATATACACGCCCGACGCTTTTCGCATTGTCCGGCCCTTTCGAATCACGTCGCACTCTTGAAGAGTTTATCATGATGACGGTTCGATTCCTACAATACAGGCTCCAATAATTTATTGTTATTTCCTTGTACTGCTCGTCACACAGTAGCATAACTCTGCACTCACTGTTTTAGGACAAGAAAGTATTTTCTCTCCTTGGAAATACTATATACTATTTAGACTTCACAAATTATAGCTCACAAAGTCTCAAATCGTAACATGATTTGGAATGTTTAACTTTACTCTGCTGACTGGAACAAGACGTAAATACTGCAAGTCACTTCGCCCACACACGAGCACATAATGTAAGTACATGCGGTTGTTCGTACAAAATGCAAGTTAAATCAGCGTCAAAGTAAAATTTCAGAGTAAGCTCCACGACGAGTTAGCGTCAACCTGAATTCAAAAAGTAACTAAGTACCGAGTGTTCATTGCGCTCATATTTATCGGTGAATGTCTTCCTCGTGGCTCCGCTGACATCATGTCTCAGAGAGAGGGGTGTGGATTTCACAAATCGGCACTTGCACTCCGAACTGGAAATTATAATTTATATCAAATTAATCCCCTCATATGAAACATACGATGGATCGAATATGATTTCCTAACGATCATAGATTTCGGAGATACGGACGGATTTCGCTCCGGACTTTTCGCGGGCTTGAAAGCGTCTCTTCCAACGTGGTTACCTTCCAGCCAGTGACAATCGAGGAACCCAATTTCCAAGAAGGTCCGTCTTCAATTAATTTAATTTGCAAATTATTATTGATTATTCTTCCACGCATGACATCTAAAAAGTTCCTTAAGTTGATCCATATAACTAAAATAATTTATACCGGGCGAGTTGGCCGTGCGTGTAGAGGCGCGCGGCTGTGAGCTTGCATCCGGGAGATAGTAGGTTCGAATCCCACTATCGGCAGCTCTGAAAATGGTTTTCCGTGGTTTCCCATTTTCACACCAGGCAAATGCTGGGGCTGTACCTTAATTAAGGCCACGGCCGCTTCCTTCCAACTCCTAGGCCTTTCCTATCCCATCGTCGCCATAAGACCTATCTGTGTCGGTGCGACGTAAAGCCCCTAGCAAAAAAAAAATAATTTATTGATGATTATATTCGAAGCTGACTATATTATTTCACCCAGATCTTTCAAGGTGGTATTTCTGAGTCGCCAACCAAATTCCGTGATTGGTCTACCAGCGAGTGATCGGTTTGAATTTTGACCTGCAACAACTTAGCCAACGATCGCCGTAGAAACACTGTAATTTTCCATTCTCTGATTCTGAGAATCCGTGACGTAGCAGAAAGCTTGTGCTCGCCCAAAATATACCAGCGCAGCGCTAATGTTGCAACATTCTATTGTCTCTGGCTCCCCTTTCTCTTCTTGTACGAAACACATTTGTGGACATACGTATCTTCTGGTCGCTAAATTAATGGGCCCCCTGCCGTGAGGCAGCTCTCTACTGTTGTGATTAGCTAATCACCCAGGCTCCAGTCTATTGTGTACTTAGCTCATATTTCAACACTACACAGATGAAACATTGTCAACTAAATTCTGCACTTCAATAATGTACCATATATTCTTTCATATAACAAATCATGATTAAATTATGACCCCGATCAGACGGGTTCAATGTATCCACATTAAATCTCGGCTCAATTTGTTCAGTGGTTTAGGCGTGATTGAGCGAGAAAGAGACGCTATCACACATTAAGCCAGTGTATGATTTTTCGCAAATAATATATTTTCAGTTCAATATTCTGAAGAAGAACATAGTTATTCAGGTGTACGTTCTCTCTGAGGAGGTCTGTGCAACATTTGATGTAATTACAAGTAGTGGACCTGATGTAACGTTTTGGAAGGTGGACAGACGGATGCCATTTCATTTTTTAAATATGATATTATTTTGCAATGACAGGTTGAGAAATATAATTTGTTTGCATATGCGTTCAGTAAGCTTAATATATATTTGATCAATAAGAAAATATGATTCATGTGCACTTTGTAATTTCACACAAGGTATGATAAAGTATTTCCAGAAAACCTGCACTTATTAATAGGGACATTGCATTTGGAACAATCCGGTGACAAAGCTTTCTTGTAATTATATAGCATTGAAATTAAATAAAAATTTCAATGCATAAGAACAACAAGAAGAAATATGTCAAAAAATTGTATGAAAACAAACTGTTGCAAAAAGTGCACTGATGAGAAATTGAATTAGAGATACCTATAGCACCTCCTTTTGCCCTGATGACGACCGCGATGCGGCGTGGCATTGGACTGATATAAAACACAGGACGCGCTGGGAACCATACAGACCCAGACTGCTGCATAGCCTACCATACCACATGGTAATTGGTTGGAGCAGGGACCAGGTCATGCATAACCCTCTCGACACTATACTGTAACCGTTCATCACCGTGCCATAGGCATGTTAGGAGGTTTAGTCAATCATATATGCCGTTTTCCGCAACATTCTGCGGCATATAATGTCGTAATTAGCAGTCTACATGCCGAAAGGGATGTCAGTTGCGATACGCCAGCCCGGAGAGAACAGTTTTCTGCGCTGTATCGAGAAAAGGATAGCGCATTACTGCTGAACCTTGAAATCGCACTCTCTTTTCGTGCGAGCGAGGAGCAGAGATGTCGCTACGCGTGGAAATGTAGGTTGTCGAAGAGTGGGCTGAATTAAGGTGTGTTAACCCCCAAGAAATGCATATCCTTTAACAATTCCACACCGCATTCATTGGTGCCACTTCACCATAATGAACTAAAAACCTTCATCTGAGATAATCTCTGTAAATTTATGGATCAGGTCTCATTCGAACCGATGTATTTAATGCTAATTGTTGATGCGTATAAATACAGTACTTTAATAGTGGATCGCTAATGACGCCTGTCATATTGTGGTAGGCAGACTAAAGATGACTGCCGAAATCTGGCAACATAAGGAAAAAAGGTGGAAGGTCTTACGAGATGAACCATGACGCGTGAATTTCTAAAAGGACGCGTTTGAGATTATGAATGACCCGCTGATCGTATTGGTTTTAAATGAGATCAGTAGAAAATAGGGGTCACGAGCTATAATTTGATTGCTTTCACGTCGCTGTAAGATTCCGTTTACCGGAGATCAATTTCGACCAGGGGCGTGATCTACCTCCTCCCCGACCACTCAGCCCAGATATTATAAATGAGACCTGGACTTAGATGCAGTATCCCATTGTAATTTGTGTAGCTGCAGTACTCACACGTTAGTAGTGAACGATGGATATCAGTGTATGAAGTCTTGTGTTGAGGAAGAAAAACACATCAGTGCGACGTAAAATATCGCGAAATAAGCCGTGTGGTACAGGATAATGTACAGTGGTGATGAATAGAAGTCTTATCTCAACATTTAATCTTTTAAATATCAAGGAAAGTCAGTTGCGGCTCATGATGCAATCATTAGTGAAAGAGCAAACGCATCATGTTGTTTAGAAGTAGTGAGACAGTTAATTACGTTCAGTAATTAACAGTGACCGATCTAAAGCATTTTAAGAGTGAATGACGTTCAGTAAAATTAAAGAAATATTCCTAATAAAATTAGCGTTTGCATACTCCGTGGACACTCGTGGTGATAATTAGTTAGACTGTGTGATTAATGGGGAAATGAATAGTGATTTATACAAACTTGCCACTATTTGCATTAATCTATTTCAAGTTATTAGTGGATCTAATCACCAGTAGATTCTTTGAAAGCACATAAACAGTGTTTAGTAACTGATTTTCCCATTTTTGCCTGTATGTTCGTGGGTGATCATCGAACCCCGATAACGGTAGCCTACGAGAATCGCGCCTAAGTGCCTGCAGTCATTTCTACAGGGGACGTCCAGAGACTCCACTAAGAAGAACACAGCTCGAGACATGGATCGTGTTAGGATGAAGAGGAACCAAGGACTATCAAAGAAAAGAGCACTCATCATGGTGGTGTAAAATCTCAAGTGTATCTTGAGATGACAGCAAACCATACCCAGCATTCGATGAGTACATTTAATTTGAATATATTAAACCACGGGACTTGCATGCCAGTAGCAATTTTTAATTTGTAAATATTGAAATGTTATAATTAATAATATTAAATGTAGGGAAGACTATACGCGTGTGACTGGGAAAAGATTATTTATTATTTTAATTGGGGTCTCTTGATGATTCAAGAATAATCATTGATATTTGGTGGGCTGATTTGCATGAATTAGTATATGGACCCATACATTCTTAGTGCATATGAAGCACATATTTTGAGAAGAATAGCGCTTTAGTTAAATTTATAATTTCTTCGTAATTTTACTATCTGGTAAAGATTTCCATAGTAATTTGAATATAGACTATATGTTTGCTTCAAGGTGATTCGGGTATTTATAAATCGTATATAATAATAAATGATCATTGATGATGTTCAAACCGAGGTAATATGTGAATTATATAGATACGCGAGTGAAATTGAATTAGTAAAATAACCTGTGAGAGTGGAGTCTTCTCTGTAAATTAATAGAACGGATTTGAGATGCAGTGGTATGATGTGGGAAGGTGAAGCTTGTGAGATGTTAGAGATGTTGGAATGATAAAGGATTATAATAATTATGGCTGTCATGATACATTGAATTAGGCTGAATATATAGCCAGATAATCAATAATAAGAAGTGGTGGCTCTCAAATGAATGCGTACTTCAGAACGAGCCAAGATGACAGAAAGAAAAAAACAAAGAAAGGAAGGCAGAAAGAAAGAAAGAATACAAGATGTTTTTGTAATCGCAGAGCAGGGCACACAGCCATTGTCAAAGAATGACGGATGTACGATGTAAGGATTTTCACGGTATGAAGGGAGATGGTGTTGTTTCCAAGAGTCTTAACGTCTACCTGCAAGCCTTCTTTCATTTGCCAGTGCAGTATCGAGTCCATGCTAATGATACGTTATGAGTAACGTGGATAATTTTATGCTTTTGCGAAGGATGGATTCCTCCCCATTTTTATGCATTAAATTAGCTCGTGATAAGAGTTTAAGATTTTTTACCTCGGAAGCTGAAGTACTTGGGTTCGACTCATGTTGGAACCATGGATTTAACCTGATACTATGGCCTGATTAAGCCATATCTTCAGGATGTATTGTGTGCTATATGTTTGATAATTTTCCATGTAATGTGTTTACGTGTTTTATTATTCCCAAAGTGTTTCATGGTGATGGGCTCGATACCAGCGTTGGTTGATTTTACTTCATATATAATTTGTTAGGTAAACCCAGGATACGTGTATGTGTTCAGTGTAATATGTAATTGTCGTGGTCAAATAGACCATGTGTTTGATATACAGCGATGTAATCTCGTGAGTAAAAAATAATGTACTAGTGGATTGCATACATTCCACAACCATGATAGTTAATAAACGATATGATTCAACAAGATGGTGCCATTTTTGATCAGCCTATTAAAGTAATAGATGCCATTTAGTACCACTGTTATAGATTAAAAAAATCCACGTGTCAGTGCGTATTAATCAAATGATTTAAGGTATGCCAACCAACAACTACAACTGTGAATAAACTAAAAGGACGTTAAGGCATACGATATATAATTATTGATTCAGTCTTTTTTATTTCTTTGTTTATATGTTGTAATATGGTATCATCTCGTGTACTTACCGAGTGATTTTATCAGTATAATAAAATGTTTAGCAAAATATTTTTCAGCAAAGATTCTTCTCATTTAATAATATTAGTGTATTCCTCTCACATGATAGAGAACCCTACTTTCGTTATATTTTATGTAGTGCCTATTTTCTATTACGAACATTCCATTGCCCATAGGCGTTGAGCTCTAGCCGATGACGCAATGAAAGTAGGGAGGACGAGACTTCGAGCCGGGAAATGACTTCCGAAGTTTCTCATTCAACATTTTCATTTATACATCTGTTTGTGAAACCGAATTATGTAATAGTTGCCCTGATATGCGAGGGATGGGTACAATACCAAATATGCTCAATGAGGATGGGATGGGGAGACTTTGGGGCCCAAGCACGCCAATGTTCATCAGACCAATCAGCTGTAATTCGAGAGCGATGGGCCGTTGCGGTGTCTTTATATGAGTACAGGTCTCCTGCAGGTTAACAAATGGTTGGATATATTCTGCCAGCGGGTTTCTGTACGTTATCCGACGGGGGACATTGGGAAATGCCTCGAGAGTCCCATTTCGTCCCACGTGAACGGTCCCTAATTTAATTGCTCTTCACTGTATATGAAAACAAAAAGTTACATGTTAGTGAAATGAGAGGACTAAGAAAAGAAACATAAAAGAAAGAAAATAAGGAAATAGATGGAAACAGAAGATCATTTGCAAGCAGTTAAGGTAACCTTCAAGAATAGAGGAACTAGGTACAAGGTTTCTTAAAAAAATTAATATAGTTTTCCTTCGAAGTAGCCCTCAAAATGTTGTTTGTACAATCTACGGAAATCGATGAACTAATCAAATGTATTACTTTTAAATTAGTGGTATCCTGAGGGAAGTACCTGAGAATGTTAAATAGCTTCTTTAAGTTGGTAATTCTGATGGACAACTTCACAATATTCTATACGCATGCGAATTTTGGACGTTCCATGAAAGTTTAGTTTTCAGAACTTGAGAGTAACTTTTGTTAGGTAAGTGAGTTAACCTTTAATGTAAGACGCAAGTCCCACCTATTACGTAGGCCTAATTGTTAAAGTCATGTATGTTGCCAATCTTCTTTTTGCAGGTCCATTGTCTTTTGTGTGGGATGAAAATACTGACACCCGCACTTCTTGTCCTATAGTATAAATGTGGCAGAGTAGAATTGGTTTCATCAATCAATCAATCAATCAATCAATCAATCAATCAATCAATCAATCAATCAATCAATCAATCAATCAATCAATCAATCAATCAATCAATCAATCAATATACCAATCAATCAATCAATCAATGAACATTGATTTACATTTAGTGCTGACGCACAGGTGGCAGAGTACCAAGTCTTTTTTTTAATTATTTCAAAGAATTGGAAATTTATCAAACATTATCCTGATATGAAGCTTTGATACTGAGACTTAACAAAGTGTTGGGGTCGCTTCCACTGTAGAATACCTTTTATAGGTGAATCAACTTTAAAAGGATTTGTCTAAAATCGATATCACAATATGCACAAATAGCAATTTCGTTGTTTGCGAGAGACTTATTCAGTGATCTGTAGGACTACCATCTCATGGAAATTTCAATGTTCCGTTAATTACCTCAGGAAGTTGAAAATTGTGGAAATAATGTGGCTATTCTTCAGAATATACTGGTATTACTAATATTGATGTATGAGCCTCTCTCTGATCTCTCTGCTGACCTTTGGTTTTCGAGGTCCGGGGTGAGATTCCTGGCCTGGATGGGGATTTTTAACCTTCATTGGTTAAATCCGGCTCGGGGGCTGCGTGTGTGTGCCGACCTCATCATTAGAAATCATCGTATGTAGGGCCCCATCTTCACAGACTAGCAGGTCGCCTATGAGGCGTCAACTCGAAGAGCCTGCACCCAGACTCTCTGGAGGCCACACGCCATTGCCAGTCCATAAGTGTTGCATTAAAGAGTGATATTAAAATGATTGAATAATGTAGCATCTTTCTATTTATCGAATATAATGTGTAAAAAGTGATAACATTCCGAGTAAACAAGACAATGACTGAAAATGTGTTTTGAGTCCCTTCAAAAATGTGGTATAGAGAATATAACAGAACCCACAATGCGGACAGGGCTTTGGACAGTAATATACGAAGACATTTAAAAGGCTGCACAGTGGAAATTATTAATGTAAACGATATGTTGTACAGGCGAGCATGTGAGATCCTTTTCTGGCTAATAGCATCGTAGGGTAATTATTTGAAACTGACGGTATTGTACTTTAGTCTGAGGTGTGTGTTGTTTCTTCAACTGAAGCCTCCACAAATCACTAAACATTGCCTACGGCAGCGGGAATGAGAGGAGTTCCGAATTGGAAGCACTTTTATAAATACAAGAAACAAGTAACTTCCAATATAGAAACTGCTGTAGGTTTATTGATCAACAGGGTGTAGAACGGTAGATGTAAAACATATGTTTCTGTTGGTGTTATGGTTGTTGTTGTAAGTCATACTGTGAAATTTTGAAATAATTAAGGTACTTGAGAATTTGTATATGACAGTGTTGTAATGTTTAGCTAGTAGTAAGCTCAACCTACAGTGGTGTAAGCCGTAGTGTTAAGCACTGGAAATACTTAAATTGTGTATGAATGTGTCTATCGGCCCTTAAGAAACAACACCGCGTTTCTGACAATGCTCTTCCTATCCATCATGTTCCTTAGGACTGGTCACGCCTCTCAGCCACATATGGGTATGCAGTCCATCAGAACAATTTTCGTTGGGTTAATTTTCCTATGCACGTGTGTAAAGAAAAACCTCATGACCTCGTTGAATATCAAAAAGAAGTATTGAATATTTTGAGTGCAAATGTCACAATGCCTGTGGTTTCATTACGGACTGATGTTACCTTGTCTAAGCTGCCTATTCATTTTTTTACTGTGAGATTCTTCAGTCTATCGGAACTAACTCAGTATAACATAAAATTAGAAAATACTTGAACAAGCAATTTAGCAATTTATGTTTAACTATCTTCATGCAGCACCTATTTTGCTAGACTCACGAATTCAACAAGATGAACGGCTTATTAGACACCTCATGACATAGAACTTAAATCTTAAGCTAGCAAAGAATGAGTGAAATGGAATATTTTCGATGGTAAGATGGTTTTAAAAGCGGTATCGAACTCTTTGAATATAGTGAAATAACAATATTGCTCTCCTTAAATGGCACGACAATTCAACATAGTTTTTCATTTTGACACTTAACTCTTGTTTTGCACGTTATTTCTTCATCTGAATCCAAAAATGCTATAATTTTGTCCTATCACATACCAAATACACTGACTGAGCAAATGTCATGGGATAGCGGAGCACTGATGCGCAGGTGTGTTGTCTGCGCACCACACGCCCCCTGTGCCAGCGGCAGTTGTGGTCTGTTGTGTCTCTGTTATGCTCTGGGGTGCATTTTCCTGGTATGGAATGGACCCCTAGTTTTCTGGAAGAGACTTTGAATGGTACGTAGTATGTTGAGCTGCTCGGAGACCATCTCCACCCATTTCTGGCCTTCCAGCGCCCAGACGGTTCCGCGGTGTTTCAGGATGATAACGCGCCGCCACATCGCTCCCACGTCACCCGGGAATGGTTCCAGGAACACGCAGCGGAGGTCCAAAGACTGTGATGGCCACCCAGGAGCACCGATATGAACCCTATCGACCATATCTGGGATGTCGTGGAACGCAGGCTCCGTGCCATGGATCATGCACCCACGAATAGACCAGCATTGGCGGCCGCTCTGCAAACGATTTGGTGTCAGCTGCGTCCAGAGGACTACTAGGGACTTGTCGACTCACTTCCATGGCGTCTCACTGCAGTTCGCAGGGCCAGAGGAGGCCCTACACGCTATTAGGTGACTACCCCATGACATTTGCTAAGTCAGTGTTTTTGCAATTTCAGTTTTTGTGATTAAAATTATATTATATTAAAAATACACAATTCCTCTAGTGAAACAGGAACAAAAATATTTATCTGGATGTAAAAACTCATTCTAAGCTAGTTCATTTCGCAAAATATTGTTATAGCAGGCGACTATACACTATATCATCAGACAGCTGCACGTTCCAGTGTTGCAATGGCGTACATTTGGCAGAAGTTACATCAACCAATGCTGAGCAAGGTATCCTAACTCATGTCTTAAAGAGTGCTTCATTGGATAGTTTCGTCTGCTTTAGTATATTTGTTGTGCTATAACCATGCAATGAAGGAAGTGTTTGTACGATCCAAATATATTTTGTTGTATTTGTGGATTTGTATGATCACAACACAGCGACAGAATATAACCCCATTCGTTAAACGTGTTCATTTTGGATTGAAGCTGGGAGATCAGGATAAACCGCGGTCCCCTCAAAAAGTGTGCAGTGTTTGTGTTGCAGAGCTAAGAAGCTGTACAACGGGAAAGACGAACGCACTTACTTTTGGGATTCCGGTGGTATGGCGTGAGCCAAGTAACCATCTGGACGATTGTTAGTTCTGTAAAAGAAAGTATTCATTACAAAAGCAAAACAGGAATGATTTATCCTGATCTGGAATCTGCTAGAAGGCCTGTAGCACGTGGCGATGAAGTTCATGTACCTAAACATCGTGCGAATCTTGAGATTATGCATTCTGTATCAAGTTCTACGTCAGTCGAGTCATCTGAAGATTCTGATTTTTCAGGCACTGTAGTCACACCCGAACATTTCACATAAATTAAACTGAATGATTTGGTCAGAGATTAAAATCCCCGAAAAGATGCTTCAGAACTTCTAGCTTCAAGACAAGAAGAGAATCTGCTTACTCCTGAAACGTATGTAACAATTCATAGACATCAAGGGAAACATCTAGAACACTATTTTAATCAAGAATACTCTTTAATATGTTGCACTGACATTCCAATCCTCATACGTAAGTTAGGAGCAAAGTATAAAACAGGCGAATAGAGGCTCCTTACTGAATCAAGCTATAGACGTTTAAAAGGTGTGTTGCTACATAACGGTAATATTCTGCCATTGGTCTCAGTCATTCATTGAGTCCATCTTAAGGATATATATGACAATCTTGAACTCCTGCTAGAGAATGTAAATTACAATGGACGTAAGTGGATGATCTGCAATGATTTGAAGGATTTTTGCACGTTATTAGGGTAACAACGCGGTTACATCAAGTAGGCCTACCCATGTTACATTTGTGAACGGTCAGCCGGAGTAGAAGAAATCGTTGGACAATATGAGAGTGGCCTCGATGGAACAGTTTAGTAGGTCGCGATATCATTCTGTTAACTCTCTTACGTATTAAACTGGGATTAATGAAGCAATGTACTAAGCCACTGGATAAAAAAGTTAGTTGTTTTTAATACTCAACAAACAAGTTTCCTGAACTCCTAGAGGGAGAAGTCAAAGAAGGAATCTTTTTAGGGTTGAAGATCAAGGAACATAAAAGATGAACATTTTGAAGAAAGTATGACTCCTGCAGAAAGGGAAGCTTGGATATGCTTCAAAGAAGGTGTTCATAAGTTCTTGGAAAATAATAAAGATCAAAACTATGTGCAACATGTAACATGTTAGAAAAATTTGAAGCCGTCTGAAAGTAAATTACCGAGCTCGATAGCTGCAGTCGCTTAAGTGCGGCCAGTATCCAGTAATCGGGAGATAAAGGGTTCGAGCCCCACTGTCGGCAGCCCTGAAGATGGTTTTCCGTGGTTTCCCATTTTCACACCAGGGAAATGCCGGGGCTGTACCTTAATTAAAGCCACGGCCGATTTCTTCCAATTCCTAGGCCTTCCCTACCCCATCGTCGCCATAAGACATATCTGTGTCGGTGCGACGTAAAGCAAATAGCAATGAAAGTAAATTTTTTCACTCACTTTTCAAACCACTTTCCGAAAAACGTCGGAGCAATGATTGAAGAACAGTGTGAGAGGTTTCCCCAAGACAGTAAGGACACTGAAAAGCGGTATCAGGGGCGAGGGGATACGTATATGATGGCCGAATACTGTTGGTTGCTAAAACGTGTTGATCCTGTTAGAGCGAACAAGAAAAATAGTGCTATAAAATGCCTTTCATTCAAGCGACAACTGATCATGCACGTGAAACGAAATGGTTTTAAATCCCTTTCCCCTTGGAAGTGTATGTGTTACAATATACAATATCTTGTATTTTTACATACTAAACTCTGTCTGCTATAAAGAAAAAAACAATGCAATGTGTATTTCATCACTGTTTTTGAATATTTCGTTGGTCATATGGTTTACGTGTAGTCCAGATTTTCAATTTAAAGCATATTGTAAAGATTCATTTTATATGAATATTTTAAAATCTAGATGTGACACAGGAAAATGGAAGACATTTCTGTAACCCATTATTTATTATTGATTTAAGCCCACTAAGGAGCGCTGATGACTAGTTCTTCCTCGGTGCTCTTCTTTGTTCCCAATATCTCTTGAGCACTGCTGATAATTTCTCCTTTCTCTCTTGTGAAAGGGGCTTCCGACTTCTAAGAACTCTAGGTGGTGGGGTCCATGACTGTACCATAGCACAAAATTTCGAACGATCTTCTATATCAATGTCTGAAATCCCAGCCGAATCCAAGTCCTTGTGTACTTCATTAAGCCACAAGCTTCCAGTCTTGTAGCTTTTAACCAAAGAGGAGATCTTCTTGGTAAGCCTGTTGCTGTCCATTCGTTGTAGGTGTCCGTAGAACTTATGCCTCCTACGTCGCATGCTGGTATTGGCTGATTCTAACTGTCGATACAACTCAGAGTTCGATTTAAGTCTATAGGTTCCATCTGGGAGCAATCTCGGTCAATGAATTTTCTTGAGGATGCGTCTTTCGGCTTTCTCTAGATCATCCATGGAGTCTTTTTTGTTCATCAGGAGGGTCTCTGAGGCGTACAAAAACTGTGTTCTGACAACAGTTTTGTAATGACAGATCTTAGCATTTTTCGAAATGCACCTCTTATTATAATGGTTGTGGGATAGTTGGTACGCTGCATTGAGTTTGTTACTTCTTTCTAGGATGGATGTACTGCCCCCATTATTGCCTAGCTAAGCCCAGCCAGTGAGCGAGAGATCCCGTGGTGGACCGTTCGTTCACGGCTATCGTTTCCTAGAGCCATTTAAGGGTAAAGGGGTTGATGACCAGGCAAATAAATATTTTTAAAACAACACTCTGACATTTATTGACATAAGCATTTCACAACAAAAAATATCCTTGATGGTTTTTGTTTTACAATGAACTTTCATAATATTTTATTCTTCCGCAGTATTTGAGAATCACGCGTATTTCTCGTCCTCCAGCCTTACTGTTCTGGAATGAAAATCAAAGAAAAATTAGGCTTTTACTGCCTTTAAAATCAAAATATTTAGCTGAAAAAGTTCAAAGACTTTAACAGAAGTTTTTACAAAATTATTAGACAGCTGTCTCGCTTATGGTTCCACAATAAAAGTTGCTAAAGGTTCCATGAATTTACAGTAGTCTCAACACGTGGTCTAAGCTGAATTCTGATAAATCTCAACATTTAAAGTGTTTAATATTCATCAATTACGCCAGCAGAAGCGTTAGTAAAAATCAAAAGTTAATTTCAAAATTTTATAATTAATTATTATTATTATTATCATTATAGATCTCTAGCCTTGTTTGTGTAACATGTTCCTTTATCATCACACGACCGAATTATCCACATGGCAATTATAATTCACATTTAAATAATTATTTTTCAATCAATTACTATGACTTATTATTACCAGAATTCAAGATAATTATGCCGTTTGTGAGCATTTAATTCTGACATTTGCATGGCATTCACATCTTCAAATTAAATTAAAATATTTCGAAATTTGAATATAAATGTGTTGGAAATTTTCTTATCCACGTGTGAACTAATTAAATAATAATTTACAAATCGCTTGCCTTTGCAGAAAATAACGAGATGATCTTTCCCTTAAATCATATTGATCAGCAAAATAAAATCCTATTCTAGTCTTCCTCAACATAATCTCATTAAATTTTTCCTTAAGGTGCGCAAAAATAACTTCTCAAGGTGGCACACAACGATGAACATAATCTGTGTCGCCATAGATGCACGACCAGATCAAATCAAATGGAACAATCAAAGACATGGAAAATACTTATATTTACACACACACACACACATCACATTCATACAAGGTAACACGTACTTTTATATACATTATTTACAGCGAATCCTGCCCTTCTAAGTTTATTCTTTAATTTTAAGCATGGTCACGCCAACATTCGGTAGAGAATAAATTCGTGTACGGAAAATACTCTTTCATCAATAGTGACTAGTGATCGAAATTAGGGATATCACTTGGGTTGAAATATTTTTTCTCACGACGATGGAGATTCATCTGAATTTCGGAGATATAATTGAAGATTACAATAAAATCCATAATCACCACCATCACGTGGGTTACAAGTCGCAACTATCGCGTTCGTGAGCCTCAATCGCGTTATTATTATTATTCCCTATCCGTGAAATACACACGCAACACGTGCTCCACTTACAGTAAGTTCCACTGTGCTCCCAAAGACACAAGAACAAGTCAATCATCACAAATAAATCCTCCAATTACACATTTACATAATTAACATCCCGCAGGTTTTCCGTATTCCAGGCACTTCATAAAAAGAGCACATTAAATCTCACATATAAGGAATCTACAATAAGTTACAGCTCACGACCGTTTAATTCCATTTTTACCCGATCTTTAGTTGATTTTATTATTACTCAAGTGATTATTAAATCTATCAATCCTCATGAAGTATCGCAACATTAGATAACTCGATCCTAAAGGATACAATGATCTTAAAATGACATTAGGTTCGACCCTATCTCACAAATTGTACACGTAAATTCAAGTCCAATTAATTTCAATATCACAGGCAAATAAATAATGTTTATCGCATGGTCAGTGATTTGTAGAGGTATCTAACTCATATGCATGGGAACTCACTCAATGACAGACTACACATCTACTCTAATAGGTTCCAAATTTCAGTCACACACATGAAAATTGACTACCATGACACCTCAAGAAATGGAAAATGAAATGCTTCTATCTACAACAAAACTAATAGATCTACGATTTAAAGAAGAAAGACCTCTAGTTTTACAAAGATGAGAAAGAAATAAACTTTTAAATGGTACTCATGTTTTTGATGAGGTTCGATCCCAGGTTGTAGTCAATCATTCCAGCATTTCTCGGTCAGTCACCTTATCTTGAACAGATACGCCTCACATCTTAGAAATTCATAGAGACACGGCAGTAGATGTCCCACGAAGAAGTAGAGGCGTACATTGTCGAAGAATTATTCATCTTGATGTGCTGCGGTCTCCGGGATGACTTCTCTTGCGTTCCAGACGTGTAAGCTGTAACTGAGACGACAAATGTTAAGATATGCACACACACACGCAGAATTACTGAATGTTCTCCTGGATAGTTACACTTAACTTGACTTTTCTAGGTTGAATTTTCCTCCATAAGATTTAGTAAATGATTTCCACTAAATTTGGCAGAACAGACGTCTGCTCGTACTGCAAAGTTCTCTCCCACGTGGTCACGTAGATCAGCGTCGAGTAGCGTAGAGTAGCGTAGATTAGAGCAGTATAGAGAAGAGAGAAGGGAGTGATTTACTAAGAACATGGCTTTTTATATCCTTGGCTTGGGAAGCGTGTACTCTTCGAAGACGATAATTGGCTACCGAGGTCTCTCATAATTGGCTCTGACTGTTCGAGGAGCGGGCTGGCAGTCAGGTCGTTCGCGCGTGGCAGGGTAGCACACGGGCTCGTCACGTGATTTACCTTGCCCTGGTCGAAGTTGTATCAATACATCGCCCCTCTGAATGAACAAAATAACTGGTTCGGAGCTCGCCGACTGCTTTCCAAATGACAAATCCAGCTCCCAGCAGACAATAAAACTTTTAATATTAACTTGTTGGAAATATTTTCAAGATCACCAAATTTGAAGGGGACAGTGGACCCATACACCAAGGTAGCGGAAGCGATTGACTCTCCCAATCGTTCCATGTATGGTCGTCAAAGGGGGGTTTTCGGGATGCCGAGTCTCAAAGTACTTAGTTTTGTCGTACGATATGTGTAATCCTGCCTTCACCGCTACCTCGTGCAGGGCTTCGATAGCAATGAAAGCATCCTTAGGGTTGTTGGTTAGGATTGCAATGTCATCTGCGAATGCTAGGCACCTGATCTCAATCTTTTGGGTCCCGGCTCCAATGGCAACTGGTTTGATTTTTAGATTCCTCAGTGTACATTCCCAGTTCTTGATGACTTTATCAAGCACTAGATTAAACAGGATGGGTGAGAGGCCATCACCCTGTCTTACTCCAGTTTTTGTCTTGAAACTCCGAGATAGTTCTCCCCTGAACTTCACCTTAGATGTTGTATCGGTAGGAGTCTGTTGGATGAGGGTGCGTGTGTTGTAATCAACACCTCGTTCTTGCAGTACGGAGAAGAGTGTCTGGCTGTCGATGGAATTATAAGCTATTTTAAAGTCGACGAAAACCACAGCGATAATCATACTCCTTACTTGTTTTGGTTGGAGAATGGTTTTTGGGTTGAAGATCTGCTCGGTACAGGACCGTCCCCGCCGAAATCCTCCTTGATATTCACCAATCGTTCGATCACATTGGCTTTCTACATTGTCCAGTAAAATCCTTGACAGCACTTTGTATGCTACTGACAGCAGTGATATCCCTCGGTAGTTGTTGACATCACTGCGGTCACCTTTTTTATGTAAAGGGTGTATGATAGTTGATTTCCAGTCATCAGGGATTCTGCCAGTATCCCAGCAGTCGATCAAGATCTGGTGTATGGCCTCTGTGATCGTATTTCCACCTGCTTTTAGAGCTTCCACAATGATGCTATCTTCCCTGGGTGCCGTGCAGTTCTTAAGATGTCCGATGGCATTAGAAACTTGCTGTATTGTTGGTGGGTTAGATGGGAGGTGTATCTCTGGAGGATCTTCAACAGGTAATCTTTCCGTGGGCTCTTCGCAATTGAGCAGCTGCTCAAAGTAGTTTGCCAAAAGTTCCACGTTCCGGCGGTTACAGGTGACCAACTCCCCGTCTGTATTTTTAAAGTGAAGACATTGTGGTAACCCATATATTTTGAATATTAAAATATCAGTTATTGAATAAAAAGTCACAAAATTGTTTTTGACCCGTGAATTGATTTGATGAGATATTATAATATGAACTTTTTTATGTACGATATTGTTTTATTTCTAATATTCTGTTGATTTTCTATGGTTTTAGAAAAGCGAGTGTACTCTACGTCTCCTCGAGTAAATTCATTTACGATTTGGTAATTCTGTCCTTAGTTCAAAGTAAACCTTCCATACTGAGCTATGAAGACAGAGTTTTACTAGTCTGTGCTACCAAAGCTTACATGTGGTTAACCCCAGTAATATCTTCTGCAAAGTTTCTTCTCTTTCCATATAATGGCCTGTAGCAAATGTGAAGTACCTGAAAATAGGGTGAAATAGTTTGTCTAGTACAATATTTTATGCCTCCCCTGCGAACCATGTGACCTTGCCGCGGAGGGGAGGCTTGCGTGTCCCAATGAAGCAGATAGCCGAGCCGCAGGTCCAACCATATCGGATGGGTACCTGTTGAGAGACCAGAGTAAGGAATGGTTCATCGAAAGGGGGGTAGCAGCCTTTCGGAAGTTGGAAGGGCAGCAGTCTAGATGATTGACTGATATGGCCTTGTGATAATGCTCAACATGGTTTAGCCGTGTTGATACTGCCACACGGCTGAAAGCAACGGGAAGCTACAGCCGTAACTAACTCACGAGGGCATGCGGCTCTCTCTGTATTAATGATGTACTGATGATGGCTTCCTCCTGGGTGAAATATTCTGGAAGAAAAATAGTTCCCCATTCGGATCTCCGGGTGGGGACTACTCGAGAAGAGGCGATCACCAGGAAGATGGATACTGACATTCTACGACTCGGAGCGTGGAATGTTAGAAGTTCGAATCGTTGTAGGAGGTTAGAGAATATGAAAAGGGAGATGGATAGACTAAAGTTAGATGTCGTTGGTATAAGTGAAGTACGTTGGCAGGAAGAACAGAAATGTTGGTCAGGCGACTACAGAATTATCAACACAAAATCAAACAGGGGAAATGCAGGAGTTGGTTTAATAATGAAAAAGAAAATAGGGCAGTGGGTAAGCTACTACGATGAACATAGTAGAAGAATTATTGTGGTCAAAATCGACACCAAACCAATGCCCACCACAATAGAGCAGGTTATATGCCTACTAGTTCAGCGATGATGAATAATTCGAAAGAATATATGAACAGATAGAAGATTTAATACAATATGTAAAAGGTGACGAGAATCTAACTGTGATGGGAGACTGGAATACAGCGGTAGGCCAAGGAAGAGAAGGTGATACTGTAGGAGAATTTGAATTTGGACAAAGGAACGAAAGAGGAAGTTGGCTGGTTGAATTCTGCACTGATCATAATTTAGTCCTTGCCAGTGCTTGGTTCAAACACCACAAATAACGGCTTAATACGTGGACGAGACCTGGAAACACTGAAAGGTATCAAATAGACTTCATTATGATTAGACAGAGATTCAGAAAGTAGGTATTGGATTGCAAAACTTTCCCAGGAGCAGACGTGGAGTCTGGCCACAACTTATTGGTGATGAAATGCCATCTGAAGTTGAAGAAATTGAAGAAAGGAAGGAATGCAAGGAGATGGGATCTGGACAAGATGAAAGAAAAGCGTGTGAGTGATTGTTTCAAGGAACATGTTGCACAAGGACTAAATGAAAAGGCTGAAGAAAACAAAACAGGGGAAGAGTGGACAGTCATGGAAAATGAAATCAGTAGAGCTGCTGAAGAAATATTACGAAGGAAGAAAAATCAACTAGGAATCAGTGGATAACTCAGGAGATGCTAGACGTGGTTGATGAACGATTAAACTACAAGCATGCTAGAAATGAAGAAGGCAGGGAAGAATACAGGCGATTAAAGAATGAAGTGGATAGAAAGTGCAAGGTAGCTAAAGAAGAATGGCTGTAGGAGAAGTGCAAGTATGTCGAAGTTTTTATGGTCCTAGGAAAGATAGATGTTGCATACAGGAAAATCAAGGAAACCTTTGGAGAAAGAAATATAGGTATATGAATATATAGAGCTGTGATGGAAAGCCACTTATAGGGAAAGAAGACAAAGAAGGAAAGAGAATAGAAGCTTTTGAAATGTGGTGTTACAAAAGAATGCTGAAGGTGAGATGGATAGATCGAATCACGAATGAAGATATACTGAGTCGAATTGGTGGGTGGAAATCGACTTGGCTAAATGTGACGAGAAGAATATATAAATTATTATAATTTCGTGTGGCTATTCCTAGCCGAGTGCAGTCCTTGTAAGGCAGACCCTCCGATGAGGGTGGGCGGCATCTGCCATATGTAGGTAACTGCGTGTTAAATTGGTGGAGGATAGTGTTATGTGTGGTGTGTGAGTTGCAGGGATGTTTGGGACAGCACAAACACCCAGCCCTCGGGCCACTGGAATTAACCAATGAAGGTTAAAATCCCCGACACGGCCGGGAACCGAAGGCCAGTACGCTGACCATTCAGCCAGCGAGTCGGACAAAAAGAATATATAGAATGGTGGGACACATCTTAAGACACCCAGAACTTGTTCAGTTGGTGTTTGAAGGAAGTGTGGGCGGTAAGAACGTTAGACATGAATACGACACGCAGATTAGGGCAGATGTAGGATGCAATAGTTACGTAGACATGAAAATGTTAGCACAGGATACCAGTCTTTGGACTGATGACGCAAACAACAAACAACAACAATATTTTATGATGTGCACGACGAAATAAATACAGCGAACAAAATCTTATTTGTGTATCGAAAAGGCAGGAACTGGTATTTAAGCTCTTGGAAGAATTAGAGAAGCTCGTCCGCTAGTTATCACTAGGAAACTTTGGTTTCAGAGGTCTAACATTCATTTTATAGAGATTCGCAGAGTTTCACAGTCTGTTAGATTCTCCCCTAATGTAATTAAGAAAGTAGGATAGAATTGTAGCACAATCGGTGGCATTTAAGAGAACCTAAATGTGGGACACTACGCATTAGATTAAGAGCAATAGTACGTTATATTGGAGCCTTCGTGGCTCAGACGGGAGCGCGTCGGTCTCTCACCGCTGGATACCGTGATTCAAATCCCGGTCGCTCTACATGAGATTCGTGCTGGACAAAACGGAGAAGGGACAAGTTTTTCTCCGAGTATTCCGGTTTTCCCTGTCATCTTTCATTTGAGCAACACTCTCCGTTCTCATTTCATAGCATATATCAGTCATTCATTAATCACTTTGGGTGTGGCAATCCCATCTTACTACTAGCCTATTCATTCATTGATTCATTCATTACATCCCTGACCCGGTCAAAGACTGGAAAACAGGTTGTAGTTTTTCATTTCAGTATCTTGTATTGGTTACGAGTGATTGATGTTGAAGTGTGCAGGCATCGTCTGTTAATAGTTTAATAAATATGGCCTTTCCACCATTAATTTCTACGCATTTCAATTACTCTGACACCTCGAATATCTATGAATACGTACTTTGACTACTTAGGTATTATTATTCACTAAAACTACTCGTGTCTTATTCTGTCTGAACCTTGTTACATGGCACACAAGTGTATAAAATGGCAAATAAACGATATCTGGACAGAGTAAGTTAGTGAATGGAACTAACTGAAAGTCCAATTTAATCTGTATTTTGCATAGTATTACGCCATACAGCTAAACTCATAATTAACTGGAAATCTCGAATTGAATTTGTTCAATAATAAATTTAGTTCCCCACATCTAACTCTCCATCATTCTTTGTGAAGTACCTTGCACACACACTCTCCTAACTAATGAATGGCATGATACACATAAACATAGATTACCCATGCGATGTATTGAGCAGCTTGAAACATACGTGTGTGTGATTTGGGTGAAGCATGCTGTTTCTTTTACCTGATTCCGGATCTGATTTACCTAGTTTTGCCTGTGTTTTTCAGTGAACTAGTGTTCCTGTGTAACTGATAGAGATAATATATTTTATCCATTAATGTGTGTTAGTGGCAGTGCATGTGTAGATATGTGCTCACAGTGAATGAATTAATTCCTATGAACATGGAACATTGATTCCATTACTCTTGACACTCCTGAAAATTTCCCTCCAACATACGTCTGTGAGCGCACAGATATCTGCTGCCAACCTCAGGATACAAATATCAGAATATCTCTCACAACAACAGCACCAGAATAGCTATACGTTGGTAACATCTACTGCATTGTAAGGGTAACTCAGCACACGCCCTAGATATTTAGTATATATATAGTGGCTATATTTGTGTCCCTCAAGAAACAGAGATCACCAAGACAGTCACAATATCATTACGTTCGCACATGGAACAAACAACTGAGCAAGAACCATTTTAACTTCCAAATTATCAACAAATAACCGATCAAAACATGCTATGTTGTTGACATTCCAAGAAACAACCCATGGCGCAAAAGCTCCAAGGACCATGGGCCTACCAAGCGACCGTTGCTCATCCCGAAGGCCTGCAGATTACGAAGTGTCGTGCGGTCAGTACGTGGGATACTCTCGGCCATTATTCTTGGCTTTCTAGACCGTGCCCGCTGTCTCACCGTCAGACAGCTCCTCAATTTTAATGGCATGGGCTGAGTGGGCCTCGAACCAGCCCTCAGATGCAGGTAAAAATCCCTAGTCTGCCCGGCAATCGAACCCGGGGCCTCCGGGTGAGAGGCAGGCACGCAACCCCTACACCGCGGGGCGTTGACATTCCCAATTCCCGCATACAATACACTGAACTGAACGTCCGTAAAATACATTCTCACATCTCAGACAAGTCTCATATTTAATGACAAGTTATCAACATTACGCTTAAATTCATTTACAGGATAGACATTTCATTTTGCGAACAGACATCTTTGTCTTAAGTAACCAACACATCGAAGAACCTGTCGACAAGGAAATTTCAGTCATTCTATGTAATGTTTTATAGGTTACTAGTGGTCAAGAAGAGCTGCATTGCATGCAATAAATAATCTCGTATACAAAGTAAAATATTTCTAAATACGGACTGATAACCCATTTCACTATGCACAGTTGAACTAAAAGATACAGAGGACTGCTTTGTTAGCGGTATTACAGAGACAGTATTTACAGAAGGTATAACGTACGAACGTAAGGCATTGCAACCTGAGAATGACCACAAATTACCTCTTGTCCATTTTATGTACTACTACTATTACGAGCTTTCGTAACTATATACTATCCTGAGACCATAAAGGTTTTTTCCTTCTTACCAACTACGAGGTCATTTTTCAGCAAGATAATGGCTGGCGCATACAGTGTTTTGCACAGGCGCCTCTTTGATGGATTACAACACTACAATTTTTCCGCGGCCGATAGACCACCCGATTTGTAATCAATATACAAGTTCTGTGTTGGACAATAGGTACAGCGATAATTTACCAGCGAAATAATATGAAAACTATTTGAAATCAGTGAACGACATTTTGACAGTTATTGCTCAGATTAACATTAAGATGTTATTTGAATATATACGCAGACGACTATGGCCAGTTTTGTGAAGCAGAGATGGTTGTAGCACCTCTCCCTTCAGTAATGTAATAATGAATACATCTTCTTCTTTATCTGTTTACCCTCCAGGGTCAGTTTTACCCTCCAGGGTCACTTTTTCCCTCGGACTCAGCGAGGGGTCTGACCTCTACCGCCGCAAGGGCAGTGTCCTGGAACTTCAGACTCTGGGTCGGGGGATACAACTAGGGAGGATGACCAGTACCTCGCCCAGGCGTCCTCACCTAGTATCCTGAACAGGGGCCGTGCGGGGGGATGGGAAGATTAGAAGGGAGAGACAAGGAAGAGGGAAGGAAGCAGCCGTGGCCTTAAGTTAGGTACCGTCCCGGCGTTCGCCTGGAGGAGTAGTGGGAAACCACAGAAAACCACTTCCAGGATGGCTGAGATAGGAATCGAACCCACGTCTACTCAGTTGACCTCCCGAGGCTGAGTGGACCTCGTTCCAGGCCTCGTACCACTTTTCATATTTCGTGGCAGAGCCGGGAATCGAACCCGGGCCTCCGGGGTTGGCAGCTAACCACACTAACCACTACACCACAGAGGCGGACATAATGAATACATATCCGTTGAAATTTATATGACTACTAGAACTGCTAACATATTAAATGGCTGGCGTTTGTCATAATAACAGCTCGGAGAAGATTTCAGCATCCATCAGGTGCAAATTACTCATTGTGAATGCTCTTGAAGTAGACACAGATCCATATCCGGTTCATAATGCCTAGCAACAGTATACAGTGAGTTTGACAGTAAAGAAACATTTAAAATTATCCGCCTCTGTGGTGTACTGGTTAGCGTGATTAGCTGCTACCTCCACAGGCCTGGGTTCGATTGCTGGTTCTGCCACGAAATTTGAAAAGTGGTAAGAGGGCTGAAACGGGCTTCATTCATCCTCGGGAGGTCAACTAAGTAGAGGTGGGTTCGATTCCCTCCTCAGCCATCCTCGAAGTGATATTCTGTGGTTTCCCACTTCTTCAGGTAAATGCCGGGATGTAAACTAACTTAAGGCCACGGACGCTTCCTTCCCTCTTCCTTGCCTGTGCCTTCCAGTCTTCCCAACCCTCCACAAAGCCCCTGTTCAGCACAGCAGGTGAGGCCACCTGGATGAGGTACTGGTCCTCCTTCCCAGTTGTATCCACCCGACCCAAGGTCTTACGCTCCAGGACACTGCCCTTGAGGCGATGGAGATGGGATCCCTCGCTCAGTCCGAGGGAAAATGCGACCCCGGAGGGTAGACAGATTACGAAAGAAAGAAAGAAGGAAAAAAGAACCTGGCCAACAATACTCTAAGTAAACAAAAGAACTCCCGGGCAGAGTGGCTCAAACGTTTGAGGCGCTGACCTTCTGAACCTAACTTGGCAGATTCGATCCTGGCTCAGTCCGGTGGTATTTGAAGGTGCTCAAATACGTCAGCCCCATGTTAGCAGATTTACTGCCACGTAATATAACTCCTGCAGGACTAAATTCCGACACCTCAGCGTCTCCGAAAACCGTAAAAGTAGTTAGTGGGACGATAACACCAATAACATTATTATTATTATTAAAGGAAAGTGCTGTCAGTAAAAAAAAAGAATTTCTTATGTCTATTACTTATGTGGGGTATACTTCATGCCCTCTAGTGTCTGAATTCCTCTGTACCACAGTGAAAATTAGTAGACCAACTATACAATCAATCAATCAATCAATCAATCAATCAATCAATCAATCAATCAATCAATCAATCAATCAATCAATCAATCAATCAATCAATCAATCAATCAATCAATCAATCAATCAATCAATCAATCAATCAATCAATCAATCAATCAATCAATCAATCAAACAATCAATCAATCAGTCGTAACTGATCTACTTTTAGGACTATCGCCCAGGTGGCAGATTCCCTCACAACCGTTTAACTGTTCTTTTCTTACATGATTTGAAGGAACTTGGAAAATTTTCGAATATTTCCCATGATAAATTATTCCAATCCCTGATTAGTCTATAAATAAATTTTTATCCCAACTTGTCCTCTTGTATTGCAATCTTATCTTCATAATATGATCTTTCTTCTAATGTCGTTCTACGCTATCTATCCATTGACAGCATGGAGCATTCCGTTTAGTCGAGTAGCTCGTCTCCTTACTTACAACTTTTCCCATACCAAAGTTTGCAACATTTTCGTAACTCTTTTCTTTAGTCGCAAATCAGTTTTCCAATTTTCATATCAAGTAATCCAGGTGTTGGCCCCATACACTGGAACCATACCCTAATTGGTGTCCTACCAGGAAGTTAAACGCCCTCTCCTGTACAACCTTAATACAACTCCTAATACCCTCATAATCATACATATCTGTAACCTTCAACATTGTTAACATGATTGTGACAGTTAAGGTCTTTGTTAGATCATTGTCATTGTTAATTAGTAAGAATAAATATATTTCACAAGCTTTTATTTGAAGTGTTTAAGGAAATAGAGGGAGAAATAGCATGTGATGGGTACAAAAGTACACCCCGCACCCCTCCCACCTACGGTTGGTACTTTTAGGGTTAACCCCTGTTTCCTATTCAGAGACGGATGGTTTCCACAAAGCAAATCTTCCGTCGTTTCGGCTGTGACAAGGTCACACGCATGCATTCTGAATGTTTTGTATGACTTTCAATGAAATCAACAACATATGCTAATGCTTTCTTGAATTTGAAATGGGATTATTCATTGTCCAAGATGATCAATTCCTATTGCATGAAATACTACCAACGGCATCAACTAGAACCACTCAGAGACAACTTCACAGGGTTAATGATTAGGTACCCATGTGATCCTCGAAAATATTAGGGTAGGTATTTGCTGTATGGTACAATCTTTAGAAATCGATTTTTCAACCTACATTTGGGTATTTACAACCTAATAGTTGTAGTGCTCTTTGTAAAATAAGTTTATGAATATGTTCATTGGTTTTAATGGTATACAATCTTCCAACTCGTAAATTCTATAACATGCGGTACTTCTTCGTGTTGTTTTTCTTCGTATTTTTATATTTAACGTCATTCAAAATGACTAGAATGACATGTTTAGCGTTGATAGCTCTTTAGATTACTATTACATGCTTGCAACATTTACAAATGAAATTCTAGAGGGTTTGCTGTCTATAATGTCATTTATATCACCAAATTTTGATATATTTATCCGTTTTAGGTCAACTCGACGTCATCAGTACATTTATCCTTCGTGTCTGTTTGTCTGTTTGTTGGTTTGTTCCACCATCACGGGTAAACGGCTGAATAGATCTCAACCAAACTTCGTATTTAGAGTCCACTCATCCAGGAGAAGGTTTCGATATGCCCATCATTTAAAAATCACAGAATAGACTGGAGTTTATAGGATGACCAGAAGAGATAACTTCAATTTTCTTTTACACTATTGATTATATTTCGACCACACTTTATATTTAACGTCTAATCATCCATGCCAAGGTTTCGATATGCATATTATTTAAAAATCACTGAAAAGATTGTGGGTTTATAGGAAGAACAGAAGAGCATTTTTTAAATTTTCTCTTAAACTATTGATTATATCTGAACCAAACTTCATGTTTATAGTCTATTCATCCAGGAGCAGGTTACAATATACATATCGTTTAAGAATCACTGAATAGACTGGGGGTTTATAGGAAGACCCGAAGAGATTTTTCAATTTTCCTTTACACTATTGACTACATCTATCATGAACTTCAAATTTAGAGTCTAATCATCCAGGAACAGGTTTCGATATGCATATCATGTAAATATTACTGATAAAACTGGGGGTTTGTAGGAATAAAAGGTCTTCAATTTTTTACACATATCATGTAAAAAATCACTGAAAAACTGCGGGTTTGGAGGAATAAAAGAAGAGGTCTTAGATTTTTTACACTATTGATTATATTTCGACCAAGCTTCATTTTCAGAGCCTAATAGTCCAGGAGGAATTTTTGATATGCATATCATTTAAAAATCACTGAATAGACTGGGACTTTATAGGAAGACCAGAAGAGGATGTAATTTCTTTTCAATTTCCCCTTACACTAATGATTTTATGTAAAATCTGAGGACTATATGTGAAACGCTCCTTTATTTTAAATAATTTTTGTTTGTACGTAATTTCGGTTACTCTTCAAATGACTGCAGTCAGTGACGGACACCCTCCCTCACCTACAGTTATTTGAAGGATCCATAACAGGTGAAAACCTGAGGATGCATAATATTTCGCTCGGATTGAAAATTAACCCCACCTAATGTAACTGAAAACCGAGGAAACATGAGGTAGATCTTTTCCTTTTGGTGTCTGTCTATCCGTTTGTTTATTCCAAAAATGGAAAACTGGTGGATTTATTTCAATGAAGTCTACTCACTCCGGACTCATGAGTCAAACGTTACCCAATTGCAACAGTCAAGTTTTAGGGAGGAAGGAGGTCTGAGATTGCTCTTGGTAAATTGTCAGAGTGTAGTAAATAAACAATTAAAATTCGGTACATTGATGGAATCTTATGAGACTGATGTGGTGATAGGAGTGGAATCGTGGTTGAGAGAAGGGGTGGGTAAGAGAGAAGTATTTCCAGAAGGGTACAAAGTCTATCGTAGAGACCGAGGAGATAAAAAGGGAGGGGGGGGGGTGTTTATTCTGGTGAAGGAAACTTATTGTTCACATGAATGGTTTACCGATGAAAGAGATGAAATATTAGGGATAAAATTAGTTTGTCATAATATGAAGGAGGTGGGAATTACAGGAACATACAGGCCTGGAAGAGAGAAAAGAGACATGGAAATATTTGAGAAAATAATAGATTATACTCATAAAAACAATAATAATGATATGGTAATAATTGGGGGAGATCTAAACTTGCCTGAAGTTGAATGGAATGGAGCTGCAAGTGAAGCCCATGAACAGAAGCTGGCAAATAAGTTAATTTGGGAGGGAGGATTTACACAAGTAGTTCAAGAACCGACTCGTCTCAATAACTTACTAGATGTATTCTTGGTTAAACCATGGGAAATTGTTGATAAAACTGAGGTAATTGAAGGAATAGGTGACCATAAGGCTGTAATAATGGATGTAGGACTGGTACCAAAAAGGCTTAATAAGAGGGTCACACAAGACAAGAAATTGTACAGAAAAACTAAAGTTGATGAATATGGGACTTACCTTAAATCACAATTCAGTTGTTGGATAAGTGAAGGGAGTAATGTGGATACACTTTGGGCTAAATTTAAAGGAATCATTTGGGAAGGAGAGAAAAGATTTGTACCTGTTAGGAAGGGTAAAATGACCTCAGAAAATTAAAAAGAAAATGTAGAATAGTAAACAGGAAAATCAAAGAGGGTAGGGAGAATATAGAAACTAGAAAACAGCTAATGAGGGAACTGAATAGAGTGAAAAAGGAAGCAAAAGAGAATTATATGAATGGCATTCTTCAAGAGGGTAATGACCACAAAGGGAAATGGAAAAAGCTGTAGTCATATATTAGGAATCAAGAAGGAAAGGAATCCAAAATCCTACAATGGTGGGAGAAGGGGGTGAACACTATTTAACAGATACTGAGAAAGCAAATGTATTTAGTAGGGAATTCAGAGATTCAGTAGAAGATTGTCAGGAGTTGGAAACAGTAACAGAAGATAGAGAGGGAGAGACACATAGGGAAACAAGAAGCTTCTCATTCACAAATGAAGATATTTTCAGAGAAATCCAACTGCTTCAGCAAGGAAAAGCAGCAGGAAGTGATCAAATTACTGGGGAGGTATTAAAGACAATGGGGTGGTATATAGTGCCTTATTTAAAATTTCTCTTCGACTATGTCATAAATAATAGTGTAATACCAAAGGAATGGAAGGAATCTATAATAATACCAATTTATAAAGGAAAGGGTGATAAAAGGAAACCAGAGAACTACAGACCAATCAGTCTGACCAGTATAGTTTGTAAAATACTGGAGAGTTTAATAGCAAAGTATATCAGAGGGATATGTGATGATAAAAATTGGTTCATGAGGAGCCAGTATGGATTTAGAAAGAAACTTTCTTGCGAGGCACAACTGGTGGGATTTCAGCAGGACATATCAGATCAGCTGGATTCAGGAGGGCAGTTAGATTGCATAGCCATAGATCTTTCCAATGCCTTTGATAGAGTGGAACATGGAATATTATTAAAGAAATTGGATGGAATAGGATTGGACGTAAGGGTTATACGTTGGATAAGAACATTTCTAAATTCAAGGGTTCAGAAAGTCAAAGTAGGAAATAATATATCACAAGAAGAGAAAGTTTGGAAGGGAATTGCACAGGGTAGTATAATCGGTCCGTTACTTTTCTTAATATACGCAAATGATTTAGGGAACAATATAACATCGAAAATAAGATTGTATGCAGATGCCATAATTGTTTATAGGGAAATAAATAACATTGAGGATTGCTCAGAATTACAAAGGGACCTTGAGAGTATCCAAGAATGGGTTGAAGAAAATAATATGAAGATTAATGGAGGCAAATCAACTGTTACAACATTTACAAACAGGAGCTTTAAAACTGAATTTGAATATACTTTGGATGAGGTAGTTATCCCAAAAAATGGCAAGTGCAAATACTCAGGTGTGAGATTTGAAAGTAATTTGCACTGGAAGGGTCATGTTGATGACATTGTTGGGAAAGCATACAGATCGTTACATGTCATAATGAGGCTACTTAAAGGATGCAACGAAGAATTAAAAGAAAAAAGTTACTTAAGTATGGTTCGTCCATTATTGGAATATGCAAACAGTGTTTGGGATCCTCACCAAGAATACCTAATAAAAGAACTAGATGGTATGCAGAGGAAAGCAGCAAGGTTTGTAACAGGGGATTTCAGGAGAAAGAGTAGTGTATCAGAAATGTTAAAGAAACTTGGTTGGGAAACTTTAAGTAAGAGAAGGGAGAAAAAAAAGACTTATAGGATTATATAGAGCCTATACAGGAGAAGAAGCATGGAGAGATATCCGTGAGAGGCTTCAGTTGGAAAATAATTATATTGGTAGAACTGACCACAAGTACAAAATTAGAAGGAATTTTAGCAGAAGCGATTGGGGTAAATTTTCATTCATTGGGAAGGGCGTGAAGGAGTGGAACAGTTTACCAGGGGTAGTGTTTGATCCTTTTCCAAAATCTGTACAGATATTCAAGAAGAGAATAAACAACAACAGAGAAAGTAAATGAAATGTTAGAGGGCATTCGACCAGTGCAGGATATTGTAAATAAAAAATGTGTGTGATTAAATTAATTCCATCCCCTGGTCTATGGAGTTTGGACAGCCCAAGTAGGGGACTGCCTGTACGGGTGAAGTACAGTGGGGACTTCGAGGACCCTGGGACCGCTACGGTAGCTGTGAAGGCCCTTCAGGAACTCTGAAAAGTGGTGGCAAAAGGGGCTCTGGTTAAGACGCAGCAGGTCGTTATGCTACTTAGGTTCCAAAATGGGTAAAATATGAATATGTAAATAAACTCAATTTTAATTTTAATCTTATACCAGTTGTATACTATTATTAGAAGTAATTTCACATACTGTATATGAGTTGACTATGTTTGTAAGATATTATAAGTAGAATTTTGTAAACAATATAAATTTTATTAAGGATGATGTGTGTGTTTAATAGAACAAATTATTAGCGTAAATCGTATAATATTGTATTCTAGGAAAATTTTCTTCGTGTCTTGTTAATTTAAAATTTAGTGTTTGACAATAATGTATTTTAGTGTACCATTTGCCACCGAGGTAGACATCTCATTTGCAAATAAAGAGATTTTGCTTTTGATTTTTGACTGTGTAATCAAGGTGCAAATGATGTCATGGTACTCACGTGGAGTTCATATTTATAGGAAGATTATTCTCAAATATTTTCGTTGACTCCTTTATGCTATGTACTACTGATAACGCATATGAAAAAAATCAGTTTTAGTCCAAGGGGAATGTCGTGCTTGTCACTTCAAGTTGGGTAACGGGAAAAACTAAAGAGCCATTTTGCTCTTTCCGGTGGGGCAGATATTAAGGGAGTTATCATCAACGGCAGAGCGCAACGCAAGTGGTCAGAGATACAATATGCAACATGAGAACCACGGAAAATTTCGCACAACTTCGGGCCAGGAACTCTACCGTACAATAAATTCGGAAATCGTTCTCAAGCTCTCCCGAATTTGTTCAGCTTCATCATATTTTCGTTCCTGCCCTCCGCTGTCGTAGGTAGATTTACTTTTAACATATCGCATTAAACGTGCGAATAGAGCCATGTCACTTCGCATAAATTCCTGATGGAAACACATAATCCACTGAAAATTCCCGTGTGGGTACCAATGCTAGTATTGACTAAAATCAATCAATCAATCAATCAATCAATCAATCAATCAATCAATCAATCAATCAATCAATCAATCAATCAATCAATCAATCAATCAATCAATCAATCAATCAATCAATCAATCAATCAATCAATCTCTTAATGTGCTCTTAATCTGCTTACCCTCCAATGTTAGCTCTTCCCTCGGACTCAGCAAGGGATCCCACCTCTACCACCTCAAGGGCAGTGTCCTGGAGCGTGAGACATTGGGTCGGGTGATACAACTGGGGAGGATGACCAGCGCCTCGCCCAGGTAGCCTCACCTGCTATGCTGAACAGCGGCCTTGGTAGGGGATGGGAAGATTTGAAGGAATAGTCAAGGAAGAGGGAAGGAAGCGGCCGTGGCCTTAAGTTAGGTACCATGCCGGCATTTACTTGGGCGAGAATTGGGAAACCACGGAAAACCATTTCCAGAAAGGCGAGGTGGGAATCGAACCCACCTCTACTCAGTTGACGTTCCGAAGTTGCGTGGACCCCGTTCGAGCCCTCGTACCACTTTTCAAATTTCGTGGCAGAGCCGGGAATCGAACCCGGTCCTCCGTGGGTGGCAGCTAATCACGCTAACCACTACACCATGGAGGCGGACTTAAGGTCCCGAACCCCCACTGCTCCCTGTACATAATTCCGCGCAGCTATTTGCTTTTTGAACGTCTGGCTCTTACAACTCTGTATTCATGAGAGAGAAAGTTCTCGCTCCGTAAAGTTACTGATATCTTACAGCCTTATGGTCCAGTTTATTGGCTTTATTGAGCGCTGTATTTGGTAGTAATTACATGCTGTAAGCTATCACATCTGCTGTACAGCGTTTGAGTGCCATAGATTATAAAATGCTGTAAAAAACGCGTTTCTATCAATTTCGATGTGGTGAGACTATACAAAATGGCGGTGAATTGACATGTCTGTAATTGGTCCTAACCTATCACGTTTTCTATGATACCGTGACCACCCTTTTCTATCAAAAGGAAATGTCCTCTTTAACCAATCCGGTGCGCAATTCTCTACCGACAGCTAAAGGAGTGGCTATGGTTTGTACAGTACAGTAACATTTCGTAAAAATGACTGGAGTATTTACTCCGTTCTACATAAAATAGTAGGCCTACAGTGTTTTTGAGATGGGCCTCGCATACTGGCTCTTGTACCGGTTTTGCATTGTGCGAGGAAGTCTATATCGGACTAACTGCACATAAAATTGCTGTAAAATGTTGCACAAGATAGGACTAAACGACTTTTAAAATCCTAGCTGGTTGCATATGTTTGGGAGAAAATAGGGGCAGCTGTACCACCCGGTATATGAAATAAATGGTTCAGCTATGATCAACATTGTGAATGCCGATACTGAAACAGACGCTACGTTGAATAATTAATTCACGAGTTTCATAATGCCTATGTCAGTTCTGTAAAGTGTAATTATATTTAGGAAGTATCACTGTTGTACGTTTAGTAGGGGCTGAGGTAAAAAATATTCAGTATGACCAAATTTTGATATTAGTAGCATATACCGGTCCCCTTGAGGCCTGCAATCTTCGAATCAACATTTTAATTAAAAACTGCCCGTATCCTCCGGGAATAAAGATGTCAAGTAACGAAAGAAAGGGCAATAACTGGCGAATGAAAAGAGGAAGCCTTATAGTATCCTAAGCAATTACTAAAAGAATTGACCGAGAGAGCTGAAACAGAATCAAACTCAGATCAAAGTCTCCACACAAAGTGCCACCAGGTGTGATTCTGTCCAATATGGTGAACAATGTATTGATTTTCAGAATGAGTTTACCTTCCGGGAATAATTCTCTCCCCGCCCCATTTGAGTTACAATTATTGGACTAGCACATGTCCTGCTACTTCAGAGGAGCGCAATGCTAAACATTGGCACGAGAAGCAGGGGAGATCTCTATAAAAGAGGCAGCGAATGGCCACAGTCGCTCGTTACTCGTGTTGTGTATGGCCTACATTTATGACCGCACTAAACTCATTAGCCCGCTGCAATAGCTGGCGAGTTAGTCGCCACAAGGACAAGCCAATTGGAGCGGGGCAATCTGTGATGTGTGCACGGGAAACTAAACATCTCTTTATGGTACCCGTTCACATAAACATTGATAATATATAACTGAAAATATTAGACTGGTTTCCTCCCAGTAACATAAATCTCTCCGTTGGTGTGCATAGCTTACAAGTTTACTATCATCACCGGATGTATTCAACAAATAAGTCCTTGTCTATAGCTACGAGCTAAAGGTGGAAAAGAAGTAACTTTCTCAGTTATATAATCCAGTATGATGTATCTTGAAATACTTTGGTTCAGAAAGAAAATTATAACTAAAAGTATGAATCACTGAATATAAATGAATGAACGGGGTGATCAGACTAGGCTACGGAACACTCAACCTGCACCTAAGAGAAAAACATACTGCAAATTTCAAAGGAACTGGTTAGTAAAGCTGTCCAGTGATGTTCAGACTCCTAGTACGACTCCTTGAAGGTATTCGGATATTTATGATTAGTAGTAGGCCTATGTATTTCAATGGAGTCCGGCTCTTTAGTCGAATGATCGACTTAGTAACGTGCAATCCGGGGAGATCTGTATTCCATTCCCGGCTGGGTATGGGATTTTAGCCACATCTGTTTAATTGCCCTAGCTCGGGAACTAGGTGTTTGTGTTCGTCTTCATACAAGTCTTCTTTTACACACAGCAACCTCCTTCTGTAAAGTATCACACACATACACAGGAGTGAATTCATTCCTCCACATAGGTTCGCCGTCAGGAAAGGCTTCCCGTCGTAAAACTAGACTTAGTCCACAAGTAATAGTGAAAATGCCACCTAGGATAAGCAGAAGAAGAAGAGCACATTTGCTGAGATTCCATCAAATTGTCCTCAAAATTAAATGGAAATATTTTCAAATTAAATTGATGGGTAATGAGATATTTAAAAATCATAAAAAATGATGTTATGTCTCATTAAAACAAAAATTGATTTCGAAATGATCTGCTTCTACCAAGTATTAGTATATATTTTGAAAACTTATCACTAGTCAGCTTTACTCGAAAATTCGGAAATCGATCGCAATTGAGGAGTGTCTGTTCAAAAGGTACTTTCACCTCCTCATCGTTTCGGGGAAAATCGAGCGCCGGCCTGATTTTCTTGCACGATAACGCAACACCTCACACGGCCCACCGATCGTCTGAACTGCTGCAGCGATTCAAGTGGGAGCTCTGGCAACATCCTCCATACAGTCCAGATTTAGCACCATGCTAATATCATGTGTTCGGTAAGCTGAAGAACGATCTCGGTGGACGACGTATCCGAAACGATGAGGAGGTGAAAGCAGCAGTCTCCAGTTGGATTCATAGCGCTGGATGTGATTTCTACGGATCCGGAATCGAAAAGTTGGTTGACCGTTCCGAGAAATGTTTACAGTCTCTTGGGTACTATGTGGATAACTGTACTTATATTTTATGTCGTCATAGCCGTGTTGCCTATGTGTAGGTGGTTTCATAAATGGCCATTACTTGGAAGTGTAACTTACTTCTTGATTCGCCCTCGTACTTTCTTCATGACGGTCCAGCACCTCATATGAGCTGTGGTATGCCACATTCCACGTGGCTGGATCAGGTGCAATGGAATAATTAGATGATCAGTTCGGTCACCTAATTTAAGTCCACTGGATATTTACCTACGGGGATATATCAAGACCCTGGTGTATACAAGTGAAAATGACATAGAAGATGAGCTCTTCCAACCTAATATTTTCTTCAGGGGAATTCACACGATCAGACACAAAGTATTTGTCACATGTTCGGGTATCATAGGTTCTTCACAGTGGAGCATGTCTGCGAGCAAATGGTAGACTTACGGATCACGTACTCCAGTAGCTTTGGGCGTCCTTGGTGTCCATTCAGAATTGTCCCCAGCACTTTTACCATCGCGTGTTATTATCTGTGTGAAGTTCAAAGTCTACACATAATACTTACAAACACTCATCAAGTGTTATAGACACAGACACCAGTACCATGGTTGTATGTCTGATGGTCACCCGTTTTGCAGTGAATACAAATTTGTTTACAAACATATGCCATGCGGCATGCGTAAAGCAAAAGGAAACACGTTGAGTTTCTTCCTTGTGGACAACAACAGGACGTTCACAATTGTATCATAATAATAGGTACCTTGATTTCTTTGGGGTGTACGGACCTGGAAGTTGTGACGCTGATACTGATGCAAGATAATTTGGTAAGATCATCAGCTCTATAGGAAACGACACAGAAAGGGACGTGATTATAGCGGGCGACTTAAATTTACCAAATACTAACTGAGAAGGTAATGCGAATGACAGGAACACGACTAACAAGTTGCAATAATTTAATCCGAGAAGGAGAGCTGAATCAGATAGTGGTGGAACCAACTAGAGGGAAGACTATTCTAGACCAGGTGCTGTAAAAACCAGATGAACTCTATAGATAGACTGAAGTTACAGGTGGTATAATTGTTCAGGAAGTTGTTTTTGTCGCAGTTAAAATATATTCGATAGATAGGAAAGTTCTAAAAATAGGATTGTTAATAATAACGTTATTGATTTATGTCCCACTAACTACTTTTCTACGGTTTTCGGAGACGCCGAGGTGGCAGAATTTAGTCCCTAAGGAGTTAGGTTACGTGCCAGTTACCGACACGGATCTAAACTATTTGAGCACCTTTAAATACCAAAGGATTAATCCAGGATCGAACCTGTCAATTTGGGGTCAGAAGACCAGTGCCTGTACCGTCTGATCCACTCAGCCCGGCAGTAGGAATATTAGGCAGTACCATATGGTATATAAGACAGTCTTCAGGGAGTTCTTCAAAAGGAATTATGATCGGGTGAGAAAGGGTAAAAAGGATTTAAACAGCCTATGTGATGAAATAAAAGCAATTGTTGCTGACTGCAAAAGCGGGCATGTTCCTCCAAATATGGTAAGGAATGTTACAGACAGATTATGTTTTAACTGGGAGATAAGGAGAATTAGAAATGATTTTAGAAGTAAAAAGAGACTGAAGGAACTTATGAGGAAATTGAATTTAGCAAAAAATTTAGCTAAGGATTGCTTGATTGCAAGCATAATTGGCAGCCATATGAATTTTAGGGAAAATGGAAGGGCATGTATAGGTATGTTAAGGCAGAAACAGTTTCTGGGAAGAACATTCCTGGAATTATTAACGAACAAAGGGAGTGTGTATGTGAGGATTTACGTAAGGCAGAAGTATACAGTCAGAAGTATGTGAATATGGTTGGACACAGTGATTATGTCCAGGTAGAGAAGGCGTCTAAACTTAGTGAAGTACTGAAATTAACCTATGATAATAAATATATTTACAAAATATATGCAAATGTTGAAAGCTAAAAAGCAGATGGTATTGATAAGATTTCTGAAGATATACTAAAGGCAATGTGTTGGGATATAATATCATTCGAGGTACTTACAGTATTTTATTAGATTTGCATAAAGGAGCTCTACAAAATTAATGGAGATTTGCAACAATAGCTCCAGTGTGCGGAGGAAAGAACGGTAAACATGAAGTGGATAAATGCAGGCCAGTCAGCTCGACGTGTGTAGCATATGAGCTCTGAGAAAGCATTTTTTTCTAATTATATTGGACACCATTGCGAAGTTACTAATTGATTTGATAGAAGACAGTTTGTATTTAGGGAGGCTATTCCAGTGAGGCTCAACTCATAGGATTCCAACTAATATAGTAGGCATCCAAGGATTCAAATAACAGGATCGCTCTTGATCTAGGCAAGGATTTTGAGAGAGTGGGTCATGGGAGAGCATTGACGAAAATGAGGGCTATTGGACTAGACATAAGAGTGACTGAATGGATGGCCAAATTTCTAGAAATAGGACACAGAGAATGAGAGCAAGTGAAGCGTTATCTGATCCTTTCCTGCAAGACAGTATTATCGTACTTTTATGTTTTCTTATTTATACACGTTGCATCCATAGTAGCTGGAATCACAGGTAAGGGATTTTTCGGGTAATGTTATACTGTATAGAGTAATGAATAGGTTACAGGATTGCGAATGCAAAATAACCTCGATAATGTGAGATGGACAGCAGACAATGAAGACCACAATTAGAGTATGATTCCACAGTATGGGACATTCACCAGGATTACTTGATTCGGGAAGTGGAAACATAATACAAAGAAAAGTAACACTGTTTGTTCTGTGTGATTTCCGACAAGAAATTCGTGTTATTACGAAATTGTTGCAAACTTTGGGCTGCGAATACTCGAGAGTAAGGAGACGATAGTGTTATTACGAAATTGTTGCAAACTTTGGGCTGCGAATACTTGAGAGTAAGGAGACGAAAGGCTCCACTAAGTGGTATTTCCGAGCAGTCAGTGGACAGATGGCTTGGAATGACATTAGTAGACGAATAAGTTTCAGTGGAGATTTGAAAATTTGGACAATTCATTGTATGAACCGCGTGCTGCTGAAAGGCAACATTTCCTTTTGTGTACGATAGCAGTTTTGAATTAGTCAATGGATCGTTTAACACAAAAAGGAATTTTCCGTGCACTGCAGAAACAGAACTAGACAGGGACGAATTTCCCCTTTCGCAGTAAACGATATGTTGGTGGTGCCACTAGGTGGCAAGTTTTCAAACTACGCTCTGTTGATTGATAGATGAGCTCAACATTTCTGCTTTGTTATTGTTGCAGTGTTTTCCTCCAGTTTTATTTTGACATTTTATTTTAATTTAGTAAAAATTATTAGATCTGATGGCGAGGGAAAGGTAGTTAAGGAAAGGAAAGGAGTTGTGAACCAAGAAATGTACCGAAAGAATATAATTTTAAAATTCATTGTTTCAGGGAAATCCGTACCGGCTAAAGTAAAGGGATGATGGCAGGTAAATATTTTAATTTCATTTGAAATACTTTCACTTACCAAAATTAAACCTAACTATCGCAACCCTCACCTTTAAATTTCACAATTCTTCAAAATTAATGTAGGTCTAATCGAATTTATCCTATCCTAACCTACAGATAACTTCACGAACTTCATCTAGCCGACTAACTTTAGTTACGACTAATTCCTTCTTTTGATTCAGCTTCAGAAAAAGAATTGTCACATAATTCTTCAACGTAATATATGTCCACTCTTGTTAACCTAACTTAAACTAACTTACATGTATCTTTACTAAGTTAACCTAAGAGACTTACTTTTAGTTATGACTACTTTTGTTTTGGTTTCAAGTGCGAAAAGAATTGTCTGGAATTGGTAGTGTATTTTCAGATACGCGGTATTGTTGGCTCAGCGGCGATATATTTATATTATTACTAGCTGATGTACCCATGCTCTAGGGGTACCGTGCCTGCTTCTCACCCGGAGGCCCCGGGTTCGATTCCCGGCCAGGTCAGGGACTTTTACCTGGACCTGAGGGCTGGTTCGAGGTCCACTCAGCCTACGTGATTAAAATTGAGGAGCTATCTGACGGTGAGATAGCGGCCCCGGTATCAAAAGCCAAGAATAACGGCCGGGAGGATTCGTCGTGCTGACCACCTCGTAACCTGCAGGCCTTCGGTTTGAGCTGCGGTCGCTAGGTAGGCCAAGGTCCTTCAAGGGCTGTAGTACCATGGGGTTTGTTTTTTTATTTTAGGATGTACCCGTGTTCCGCTACGGAATTCTACATTGTATACAACATTCTAAATGGAGTAGTGTACACGTTGTGAATAGGAGTTTATTAAATTACATAGCTCTTGGCGTTACCGGAGAAACACGACAGGAAATTCGTCTTACGTCGTTTGTAATGTGAAGACCGGTTTAGGGACTTCTCATTGTATTGGTATGTACTCTCTTCTATTGCCAGTCAAAGTCGAGTTGGGGAGTTTTCATTATGATGGCAGGTCCCCTTGCCTACCGCCAGTCACGATTGAGTTGGGAATTTTTCATTATAATGGCAGAAAGGTAATAATTAGAAAGTCAAGAGAATCGAAGAAAAAAACAGAAGACAACAATCCAAGGCTAATTCCAAGTGAAATTTTACAATGACGTCAGTATTCTTGTTAGAATACAATATTAACCGACCGGAATGCTGAGGTTAAAAGTAATGCTCTCATACGAAATTCTCTATCAAATTAAAACAGCACAGTTTCTCACTTTTCACGAATAGTAATCTATTACGCTGCCGTTCGAACCGTGCCAAGATCTAAATTCGGTATGGCCCTGCTACAAACACTGCTCTGCCACTTTCCGTTAAGTGAGCAACCTCCTCATTCTTATAATTATGACATGTAACATGGTAGGGATAGAAGAGCTGCGATACAGTGATGAACCAGTGTGTCGCATACCAGTAGTTGTATGCCATGTGTGAACCAGAGGAATGGCATGCTGAAAACAAAAGGAAGTTACCAACTTCCCACTTAATTCCTTCCAGTATTTAGGCACGCTCTTCTACTCGGGTAGCTAAATCCCTCACCTCACGCGGCACCCAGCAATACATGAGCGCCAGCAGAAAAGACAAAGTTCATCATAACAAACAACAGCCAATGTAACGTTATTGTTGATAAATGTTATGGGCTTTCGATATCGTACTCCTTCACATTTAGTTTTCTTCCCCCTTTCATGGCTTCCTCTTATCTTATTCATCAAGCAATCATTCCTTCACGATTTTCTTCTCATTTTGGTAGTCATCTTCACAATTTACTCTTGTCGATATGGACTTATGACCACGCGCCTTTTAACCATAAGACAATCACGACAGAAACCACCAGCGTCTCCAGTTAACACGATTGAACTACATTCCTGCGTTAACTGTGTTCGGTGTTGATATGGACTAAGCAACAAAAATCTTAAGTCCATCTGAGAATTAAATGTTAGGCCTTTCCATAACATGCCATTTCACCCATTTACAGCCTACACTTTAGTGCCTGATTCCCGACTTTACTTACCGAATTTAATTACATTCTGTCGAGGCATTTTCTCGGAGCTCGGCGTTGATTTGGACTATGCAATTGAAGTGTAAATCATGAATATCTCGGTTATAATAACCGGTACGGAAAAAATGTATAAGATACGAGGGTCGCGTCATAAGTCATGGTAACTATTCTTTTTCTCGGGAACAGGTGACAATACCGAAAATCGAAGATATGCGTTTGGAAATATAGGGTACGTACTTAGTCATAGTGCCTGAAGACAAATTCTGCCTTCAGGAGATTCTCGTAGAAAAGTGACAGAACACAGGCAATTGGTAAACATTGTTTTATTATGGTATAGACAGCAAATACACACGACTACGAACAAAGGACAAGTCCCCATTGGTTACAGACCTTCAAAATAATCACCCAAGGTTTCCACAGTTCGATGACATCGGTGGGGTAGGCGCTGAATACTAGTGATGGGTTGCGACTGGAATCGCGAAGAGTATATTCCATATGCCTGTCTAATCGGGTACCCGATTTCGGAATCGATTCCGAGGAACTAGTCGCACCATCTATGATGGAGATACGTAAACACGTGCAGTACGAATGTATTATGTAATGTGAGTTCGTTTCGGTTTATAACCAGGTCACATTACAAGCCATGCCTGCCCTCATTGTAGTGTTCTGGAGTTATACACTCTAATGCGACTGTAATTTGATCAGAAAATATGATTATCTGTTTGAAACTAATCAAATTGTATGGTTTGTAAACAAATCAAAACTTGTATGGGGATTATGACATAACATAACACTGCTGAAATGAAACCTACAACCTGTTTTCCAGTCATTGAGTGGGTCAGGGATGGAATGAATGAATCATATAGGCTATAGGCTATTAGTACGATGGGGTCGTCACTCCCAAAGTGATTTATTAATGACTGATTGATGCCATGAAATGGGAATGGAGAGTGTTGCTGGAATGAAAGATGACAGGGAAAACCGTATTACTCGGAGAAAAACCTGTCCCGCCTCCGTTTTGTCCAGCACAAATCTCGCATGGAGTGACCGGGATTTGAACTACGATATCCAGCGGTGGGAGGCCGACGCGCTGCCATATGAGCCACTGAGGCTTTCTAAAAATATAACACTACTATTTCAATAAAATACAACTGTACTAAAGAGACAACCTTAACTAATGTTAAGCTGTGATGTAAACAAAAATTGTAAATCTGACAGTTTCTCATAATAATATTTAGCAGCAGTATGAAAGTTCTTCTTCTTCTACTAATTCTCCGTTTTCTACCACTTTTCCCACATCTGTGGGGTCACGGGTGGAAAGTGTATCGCACATGTTGATTTGGCCCGGTTTTACAACCGGATGCCCTTCCTGACACCAACCCTGTATGGAGGGATGTAATCACTGTTGCGTGTTCCTGGGTTGGTTGCTAGTGTAGTGTAGTGTGTTGTCTGAATATGAAGAGGAAAATGTTGGGACAAACACAAACACCCAGTCCTCTGGCCAAAAGAAATAATCAGAGGAGATTAAAATTCCCCACCCGGCCGGGAATCGGACTCGGGACACTCTGAACCGAAGGCCTCAACGCTGACCATTCAGCCAATGAGTCAAACAGTAGCACGAAATGTTTATTACAAATTAAATGTAAAGGAAGACAGCTATGCTACGAAACAAGTTGTGTAGCCTACTTATTAAAAATGTGACTTAATTCCACAGACTTTATACATTTATACTAGCGATGTTTGAAAACAGCATTAGAAAAATACAGTATAAGCATAAATAACAATGTCGATTGCTAATCCCAGTGTCGAAATGTGTAATGTGATTTCCAGACTACCAGGTTAAATTGTTATTTCATTATTACACTAGCCTGCAAAAAAAACTTTTTTTGTGCGGTAAAAAAGAAAATAGGTGGGTTTTATGAATTTCTTAACACAGAATTCGAGAAAAAGTTCAGTTTTGGCGTATCACGTCTGGTTTAGTGGCTATTTAACAAAATAACATTTTGTTCTTACGTAAAATTTTTGATACTTAGTATTGATTAAATTTGATGTAATAATATAAATTTCAGATTGCAAAACTAAATCATATTTTGCATGCTTTAAATACACATAAATGCTGCTTTGTAAGAAAGTAGATGGTTCGTATTATATTTTTAATGTCTATTGAAATTTGTCAAACCGAAGCATATAACGCCTATTTAGTTTCGGCTGTACAGTTGCTTTTAAATTAATATAACCGTACCGTGATTAAAAATTATATGGTTAATCATACATAGTTTTGTTACTTACATTATATGCAGGTTAGATAAACACCTCCATCTTTTCCCGTTTTCCGTGGAATTTCCGGGTTTTTGAAGTTCTTGAATGATCTCTAAAAGGGTCGTCTCGTGCAATCGACCAGCAGTAATCGGCCATCATATTCACATCCCAACATCCCTGATAGCGTCGTTCTGCATCTTTGAGATCCTGGTGAAACCTTTCACCTTGTTCTTCACTGACAGTTCCTAAATTTGGAGGGAAATAATCCAGATGCGAAGCTAAGAAATGAAGCTTAAGGTTCATATTGTTACCTTCTTAAGTCGCTGACTAATTTTACAAATATTATAAAACTTCATTTAACTTGAAAAATATGAAATATCTGCATTTAAAATGGAAAATCTGAAAATTAATATTCATTAAATAAAATACACACTCGTCGGACCTTGTACTCACACTTACTTGTTACCTGCTTACTTACACATACGTTATTTGAAGGGCGCCAGCTGCCACTCAGTGCAGCAATAATAGAATGAGACTCTCGACTATCTCTAGGGTGTGGGGTAATAAGCTTACTTTTGACAACATACCATATAAGTTCTGGAAAAGGAGATTGGCGTTCAGTTTCCCCATTAATTTTGAGGTTAAGATATTTTACTGTCATTGAAATAAAACTATGAATTCGTTTGATAGAACAAAATATATTCTTTAAATAATATATAAAAATAGTAAGTCTTGTTGCGATAAAACAGATGAGGATATGAAATTATGACATTGCAACTGAAAGAAACTAGGCATGAATTTGAATTCTTCTTGACCGGACATTTAACAATTTATACGAAATATTTCCCTCACTGATTCACTTGACTGTACCTTCAACACTTCGAGTGTAATTACGACGTATTCCTTTGATCTGGTGTTTACTGTAGATGTGTCACGCCTAACTTGGTGATACATCCTTGTGACTGCTTCTTCTCCATATCATCTGATTTCTTTGTAAGTCAATATGGTATTATCTCATGGCATGTGGTATCTCTCTCTGACTCCATGGTAAGCCCTTGCGTCCGTGTCTTCAACTAAGTGACCGACCAACCTTGGCCTCACTCTCTCAATGACCAATAATTAATGGCTCACTGAGTCTTCTCCATCTCTCGTTCACACTCGTTGACTGACCGACTGAGGCCTCTTCATCTCGTAGACTTCTTCACTGTTCAGCTTCCGTTTAACTAATGACTGACGCTACAATATGCATCCACCTTTTATAGACGTTGGTTGACACAGCTACGCAATCTCCAGAAATAACAATGACATACACCCACAACGCCTCAAACCGTTGCATGTAATGGTGAAATCCCCTGGGCCGGCTGAGTCTCTGAGCGAATTGCTAAAAGCTCACGATGACGTAGCCAGGACGTGGCGATGACTTGGCAGAAATGTCAGCAGCATAATATATAACAACGTCACATCCACATCTGATACATCGAAACTCTCACTGTACAGGTATTTAATGTTAATCTACATATACGTATATATGCATACACTCAGTTCCAAATACGCAAGCGACAAGGAATGCATAATGGAATTGAATAATAACTATAACAAAATAATAGTAATCTCACAGATAAAATAATAATACGGACATAATAATAATAATAATAATAATAATAATAATAATAATAATAATAATAATAATAATAATAATAATAATAATACAGATAAAATATAAAAATACAGATATCATCTTGTAACGGGAATTGAACCGTTATAATATTACAACCGAGTTCCTTAAACTTTACCAACATTTTCCTTACAATTTCTTTGCATTGAGGCTCCTTAATGTTGCCAAGGAATTTAGTCACTACATCTTTGAATGCATTCCATGCCTCTTTCCCAATTTTGGTCATCGTGTCTGTGAAATTTTTATCCTTCATCAGTTTACTAATCTGTGGTCCATCAAATACGCCTTCTTTGATTTTTTCATCTGACAATGGGGGAAATTTAGTGGATAAATATTGGAAGCATAGGCTACTTTTATCTAATGCCTTGACATACAGTTTCATCAATCCTAATTTGTTGTGCAAGGGTTGAAGTAGAAGTTTTTCACGGTCAATAAGACTTACATTCAAGAATTTTTTGGATCCTGGTTGTAGTTGTTTCCTTTCTGGCCAATTCACTGTCCCGTTCCGTGATCTCCCATTCGCATAGGAAACAGGGAAATTTTTTATAGCCTTTTTGTTGTCCCAGCAACAATTCAATGATCTTCAAATCACCGCAAATTTGCCACCCATGCTCATGATATGTAAATTTTTCAAGCACCAACTTTAAGGTCTCGTACGTTTCAGACATTTTTGTGGAGTGTGCAAGTGGACGGATGCTAGATCATTTGTATTATGAAGCAAAACAGCCTCTAAACTTATTTTGGAAGAGTCAATAAAAAAACGCCAGTTACTAGGATCATACTCCTTCTCTCCCAATTGACGTAGAAGATTTGAAACTTCCGTACAAAATACAAGTTCATCTTCTTGAGTATAATACTTTCGGGCTGTTATCTTTGAAAGGAAACTGCTTTATCAGTCCATCATAAACATTGCATAAGGGCTGGGGCTTTTAACACGTCTGTTTATTCAAATGGTCTAAGATGAAAGACAAACTCTCAACGGTCTTATTTTCAATCCTACATACCTCGCGGTCTATAGCGTATCTGGGGGAGTTTGTTATGAATTTACCAGGAAACCCCCAACTACAAAATGAAAATTTAGACAGCAATAAACCTATAATAAAATGCAAACAATAACAAATCAAATCATATAATTGTTTTCTAAAAATAGTTGCGCGAGAACATCTCTCAACATTACATCTTACGAATTCATGCAGATACTAAAAAACCGAACTGCGTCAAAAATAGACGTGATAGGAAGAAATAGCACATTTTCGGAATCAGGGCAGCGATTTCCATAAGAATTACATTCACCGAGCTCGATAGCTGTAGTCGCTTAAGTATGGCCAGTATCCAGTAATCGGGAGATAGTGGGTTCGAGCCCCACTGTCGGCAGCCCTGAAAATGGTTTTCCGTGGTTTCCCATTTTCGCACCAGGCAAATGCCGAGGCTGTACCTTAATTAAGGCCACGGCTGCTTCCTTCGCATTCCTAGGCCTTTCCTATCCCATCGTTGCCGTAAGACATATGTGTCGGTGCGACGTAAAGCAAATAGCAAAAAAGAATTACATATTTTCTATTTTACCGCAAAATCATGTTGGCTAGTGTTATGTGGCATAATTCATTCGTGACAACCAGTAAGACCTTTCGCTGTATACAAAAGAAATAGTAAATATTACACGTTCGAATTTGCCCCACTTATATACGGAAGACTCACTCTATTGATTGCGCCCAGCACACTCTGGTGACGTCATAGGGAACCGATTCCTCGCATGCGACATTGTGTGCGATCGCGGAGTCGTAGGAACCGATTCTCGCGATTCCAGGTGTCATTCGCGCACATCACTACTGAATACCATTCGCTGCATGTGTATCGCTAACGTGTGACATCACTCTCCGAAATGCTGTTACGATGTCCTCTTTGTTAGCCACTGTTCTATAGGGCATTGCATGCACACCTAATGCTTCCCGCAGCTCTGGATGGCATTGGCGTGCATTTCTGCCGCGGAGAACCGCTACTTTAATATACGATCGTTGCTTCTGCTTGTTGACTTCCATTTTGTGACGCTCTCACTCACACACTGAACTTGAGGGCATGGTTAGACCTACACTGTTGTTTATATACACCACCTAGTGGCATCATACGCAAGTACATAACGTACGATTCCAAATGCATATCTTAGATTTTCCGTGTTGTCTCCTGTTCGCGAGGAAAAAATTGGTTGCCATGACTTATGACTCGACCTACGTATAAATGATCGGAAAGTGTATTATTTATAAATTTGGTTACGTAATATTTATCGATAGAGTCCGCCTCTGTGGTGTAGTGGTTTGCGTGATTAGCTGCCACCCCCGGAGGCCCGGGTTCGATTCCCGGCTCTGGCACGAAATTTGAAAAGTGGTACGAGGGCTGGAACGGGGTCCACTCAGCCTCGGGAGGTCAACTGAGTAGAGGTGGGTTCGATTCCCACCTCAGCCATCCTGGAAGTGGTATTCCGTGGTTTCCCACTTCTCCTCCAGGCGAATCCCAGGATGGTACCTAACTTAAGGCCACGGCCGCTTCCTTCCCTCTTCCTTGCCTATCCCTTCCAATCTTCCCATCCCTCCACAAGGCCCCTGTTCAGCATAGCAGGTGAGGCCGCCTGGGCTAGGTACTGGCCATACTCCCCAGTTGTATACCCCGACCGAGAGTCTGAAGCTCCAGGACACTGCCCTTGAGGCGGTAGAGGTGGTATCCCTCGCTAAGTCCGAGCGAAAAACCGAACCTGGAGGGTAAACCGATGATGATGATGATGAATATTTATCGATAGAACCACTAATAGTTAATAACATATATATTTGAGAATTACATGTTACTTTTGCCCTAAACTACCATTTCACCCAGAGTGATTAAAATTGTTTAGAGCCTAGATCGTAGTGCCTTATTCTCCGACTTTAATTACCGATTTCCAGTACATTCTGTTCAGCCATTTTCTCGTGGTGCGCGTACCGACAGACAGACAGAGACGACCGAAAATTAAAAGTTGATTTCCTCTTTACTTTGGACATGACCGATGCAGAAATACCATTATTTTTTAAAATTTTGAACAATATACAGACGAAACTCTTATTTTACATATAGATGGATTATTATTGTTCTTGTTGTTGAGAGAATGATGCAGGGCTAGATCTTGTTGGAATTTTTGGCCACAGGAGCGTGGGCCTCGCCACCTGGAGTTGTTACTACAGTCAAACAAGTCATTCAACCCCTACCATACGAACCACTGCCAATGCTAGCTACAGCGTGCACAACGATGGAAGCAAGGTTACACGAAATTAAATCATGGCAATTATTCGCCGTCAGTTAGTGGAGTAGGACTGCGAGGGAGACGTGCCATGAATATTCAACGCTGCTGACATCCAAGGAACCTGCTTTCCCCATTAAAATAACGTTTGCTTAGTATAGTGGCAGTTGGTAACAGCGGCACAAAAAATAGCGGCTCCAAATTTAAAAAATACGAGGAAAAGTTGAATGTTGCGAATTACAAGTTGTGTTCGGAGTGACATCAATGTGAGAAAATTAAGTACAAAGTCCTGTTGTTGCTGGTTCATATGGGAGAGTCACGGCAGCGCAGTAAATATCACTCTTAATGCTCGTCAATAATAATAATAATAATAATAATAATAATAATAATAATAATAATAATAATAATACAGGCACGGAAGAGAAGGAGTGCTTTCTATCGTCACGTGACTGGAAAGAACCCTGCTTTCTTTTTTTTTTTTTTTTTGCTAGTTGCTTTTACGTCGCACCGACACAAATAGATCTTACGGCGACGATGGGACAGGAAAGGGCTAGGAGTGGGAAGAAAGCGGCCGTGGCCTTATTTAAGATATAGTCCCAGCATTTGCCTGGTGTGAAAATGGGAAACCACGGAAAACCATTTTCAGAGCTGCCGACAGTGGGATTCGAACCTGCTATCTCCCGAATACTGGATACTGACCGCACTTAAGCGACTGCAGCTACCGAGCTCGGTGATTATTGTTTTAAGAGGAAGTACAACTAGGCAACCTTGCTCTATATAACACTAATTAGAAAGAGAAGGAAGGAAGGGATCCGACACTTCGAAAATTGAAGGTATGGGCCAAAGAGAAACAAAGGCACGAAGGACGTGAAAATGAAAGGATCCCTAGGCCTCGAGTGTTTTAATATCGTCATGGTTAGAAAAGAACAAGAGTTGACCAAGGATGGTCGGGTAGATAGGCTGGATGAAAGTGAGGAGCCTGGCACAAGTAAGCGGAAGCAATGCCAGGACTCAAATGATGGCACCGTGGTCGCCAATCCACGCTCCAAATTTCAGAACTCCTGGGTTCCCTTTAAGTCGCCTCTTACGACAGGCAGGGAATACCGTGAGTGTTATTCTACCGCCCCTACCCACAGGGGAATTTCCAAGAAATTGCTCTTCTAGTTATATTCAGTGATTTAAGGAGATGTAGAAGTTTCAGAATATTCGTCTATACCAGAGTGCCGGTGAATTTACCGGCACGAGGCTGGCGTATTTGAGCAATTTCATATAACACTTGGCCGAGTTGGGGTCGAACCTCAGAGAGCCTGCGTTCTACCATCTGAACCATCCCTGGGTCTCTGGGTTTGAATCCCAGCTGGGTCCACAATTTTCAATGTGTATGGTTAATCCTTCTGGATCGGGGACTGAGAGTTAATGTTCGTCTTAATAGACTTCTCTTCACCGAGCTCGATGGCTGCAGTCGCTTAAGTGCGGCCAGTATCCAGTATTCGGGAGATAGTAGGTTCGAACCCCACTGTCGGAAGTCCTGAAAGTGGTTTTCCGTGGTTTCTCATTTTCACACCAGGCAAATGCTGGGGCTGTACCTTAATTAAGGCCACGGCCGCTTCCTTCCCACTCCTAGCCCTTTCCTGTCCCATCGTCGCCATAATTCCTATCTGTGTCGGTGCGACGTAAAGCAACTTGCAAAAAAAAAAATCACTTCTCTTCAAACACGCACAACGCAATAAACTACCATCCAGTACAGAAACACGCAATAGTGAATATATCCCTCTGTATAAGGTTGGCGTCAGGAAGGGCATCCGGCCGTAAAAGGGGCCACATCCACAACATGTGTCAACCCCAATAAATTGCGAGAAACGTGCTGTGTGTTCAAAAATATTTCCAGAATGCAACCATACTTATTAACAATAAGCAGGCGCGATATTGCCGTACAGGAAAGTCACGAATGGTACACGTTATTTTCTCAGAGATATAATTGTATTCTGAAGGCCTATTTTGATTTAAGGAAAATCGTGTGATTTGTTTGATAATGGAACGTAATATCCGCTTTACAACAGGAGACTTTGATGCATATCAGTGGGGAATAAATTGTGAAAACATGATTCAGAAATGCATTGGGAAGGAAACTATAAAAATAGTAGCAGCTGTGTATTTTAAATATTGCAGTTATATCAAGGCGCAAGTAGACGAAAAAGGATCGCTTGAAATTCAACCAGACTGAGGAAGGGGAAGTGTACCCTCAGCTTCACAAAATATATATCTATATATATATAAAATAACTTGTCCTGACTGACTGACTGACTGATTCATCATCGCCGAGCCAAAACTGCTGGACATAAAGAAATGAAATTTTGGGCATAGATTTATATTAACCTGTAGGTGCTCGCTAAGAGAGTATTTTTGGATATTACTTCGCTAAGGGGGTGAAAAGGGGGTTGAAATTTTAAAATGAGTGTATCTATATCTCAAAACTTTAAAAGTTTACAGATGTAAAAATTGGTATTTAGAATCTTCTTTAAAAGTAAGGAAACACGTATTTTTTGTTTTCAGAAAATCCCAATAGGAGGGGTGAAAAACGGTGAAAAAGGGGTTGAATGCCTTTAATCAGGATACCGGTACTTATATCTCAGAAACTGAAGATATTACAGACCTGAAAATTGGTATTTTTGATCTCTTTTAAAAATAAAGAAACACGTATTTTTTGTTTTTGGAAAATACAATTAATGGGAGGGTGAAAAGGGGGGTGAGTTTTTAAAATGAGTGCATCTATATCTCAAAGCTTTTAAAGTTTACAGATGTAAAAATTGGTATTTAGAATCTTCATTAAAAATAAAGGAACATGTATTAATTTGTTTTCGGAAAGTACCACTAGGAGTGGTGAAAAGGGGTGAAAATGGGGTTGAATGCCTTTAATGAGGATACTTATATCTCAGAAAGTGAAGATATTACAGACCTGAAAATTGGTGTTTGGGATCTCCTTTAAAAATAAAGAAACACGTATTTTTTGTTTTTGGAAAATCCAATTAATGGGGGGGGCTGAAAACGGGGTGAATTTTTAAAATGAGTGTATCTATATCTCAAAACTTTTAAATATTATAGATGTAACAATAGGTATTTAGAATCTCCTTCAGAAATAAAGATACACGTACTTTTCTGTTTCGGAAAATCCTTATACTGTTATAAGGGTGGAAAAGGGTGAAAAATGAGTTGAATGCCTTTAATGAGGCTACTTTTATTTCAGAACCTGAAGATATTACAGACCTGAAAATAGGTATTTGGGATCTACTTTAAAAATAAAGAAACAGGTATTTTTTCGTTTTTGGAAAATCCAAATATGGGGGGTGAAAAGGGGGGGGGGGTGAAATTTAAATGAGTGTATCTACATCTTAAAACTTGAAACGTTTACAGATGTAAAACTTGGTATTTAAAACCTGGTTTAAAAATAAATAAACGTGTATATTTTGTTTTCGGAAAATCCCAATATGAGGGGCGTAAAACGGTGAATAATGGGTTAAATGCCATTATTTTAATTAAGCTACTGATATCTCAAAAATGAAGATGTTACAGACGTCAAATCTGATATTTAGATTCTGCTTTAAAGTAAAGAAACACGTATTCTCGAAAAATCCAATGAAGGGGGGGGGGGGTGAAAGAATTGAAAAGTTAATTGACTTAATTGTATGAGAATACTTACGTGTAATAAAATCTAACGTTGTTACAGACGTGAAAATTGGTATTTGGATCTGCTTTAGAAACAGAGAAAACGCGTTCCTGGGGGGGGGGGGGAATCATCTTGGGGGGCAGGATTGAAAAGGAGTTGAATTCCTTTCATGAGGTCACACAAATCAAAACTGAGGAAGTTAGAGTCGTCATAATTGGTATTTAGAAGATCCTTTATTATTAAAGAAACAAGGTTTCTGCCGGAAAATTCAATTGGGGGGGGGGGGGAGTGTGAAAGGAAGTGAAAAAAGTGAATTATTTTTATGGCGATACTTATATCACAAAACTGACGGTAATCGACGTGAACATTGGTGTTTGGAATCTCCTTTAAACATAAAGAAACATGCCTTTCTGTTATTTTGTGTGTGTGTGGGGGGGGGGGGTAAATAAACTTAACGGCGTTGTGGTGTAAAAGGAGGTGAGAATAGTTGATTTTACTGTTCATAATGTACTTATAAGGAGCCTCCGTTGCTCAGGTGGCAGCATGCCTGCCTCTCACAGCTGGGTTATGTGGTTCAAAGCCCGGTCACTCATGAGATATTCGTGCTGGACAAAACGGTGGCGGGACAGGGTTTTCTCCGGATACTCCGGTTTTCCCTGTCATCATTCATTCCAGCAACACTGTCCAATATCATTTCATTTCATTTGTCATTCATTATTCATTGCCCCAGAGGAGTGTGACAGGCTTCGGCAACCGGCACAATTCCTATTGCCGCCGCCAGATGGGGGCTTTATTCATTCCATTCCTGACCCTGTCCAATGACTAGAAACAGGCTGTAGATTTCCGATGTACTTATTCTGATCATAAACCGATCATTTTCTTTATCTTTCCTGGGTTCGTTTTCAAGAGCCATCTCTTTCTTTGGAGAACGTTCTCAGATTACAGTACATTCTCCTGGCATATAAATAAAAATTTAAACACCTATGAAATAAACGATTGGAATGAGATTGACCGTCCAATCGTTCACCTCTATAATAAGGTCAATAATGCACGGAATATGTAATTCGTATCACCAGAAATCCCGCACAATTGGCTACGCGCGACGATGGTGCTGGTTACATTGTTAACAATGACATTGGCAGCAGATGTAATTTACCGCCAAGTAGCGGTCTTGCATCTTGCTATGGGATCCAGAACACCGATAATAATAATAATAATAATAATAATAATAATAATAATAATAATAATAATAATAATAATACCGGGCGACACTTGTACCGGGCGGTACACCTCCACGCCGCTAATTTAAAATGTGCGCCAATTGAAACTCCTCTGCTGGAGGAAGTCTGAACTTTATTGATGGTATTAATTTTCAAGTTTGTTGGCCGTGCGCGTAGAGGCGCGCGGCTGTGAAGCTTGCATCCGGGAGATAGTAGGTTCGAATCCCACTATCGGCAGCCCTGAAAATGGTTTTCCGTGGTTTCCCATTTTCACACCAGGCAAATGCTGGGGCTGTACCTTAATTAAGGCCACGGCCGCTCCCTTCCAACTCCTAGGCCTGTCCTATCCCATCGTCGCCATAAGACCTATCTGTGTCGGTGCGACGTAAAGCCCATAGCAAATAATAATTATAATAATAATAATAATAATAATAATAATAATAATAATAATAATAATGTTCTGGACCGTCGTCAAATGTACAGACTGCGCTGGAAACGGGTCCTGGACGGGTGATGACTAAGAATGCAGTCCAGCCGCGGGTTCAGTACCGCCAAGGCACCCAAGAGGACACCACGCCGGATCTTCTCAAGGATTTGATCCATATTAAAAATTCTTATAGAAAATGATGGCAAAGATTTAGGGACCCAACTGACCGGGTGAATACCTGGACCAAGCCCGGGAAGTATGAAATCGATTGCTGGAAAGAAAGATTGAAAACTGGGAGGAAACTTTCCGTAATCTATTAGAAAACGAGTCAGATCGCGAATTTTGGCTGATTCTCTCAGATATCCAGTCAGATCGCGAATTTCGGCGGATTATATATAAAACAATAAGCATTCAATTATAAGTTTCAGTATAATACCGTAGCGAAGCACGGGTATCTTGCTAGTATATATATATATATTTGCTAGTTGCTTTACGTCGCACCGACACAGATAGGTCTTATGGCGACGATGGGACAGGGAAGGGCTAGGAGTTGGAAGGAAGCGGCCGTGGCCTTAATTAAGGTACAGCCCCAGCATTTGCCTGGTGTGAAATTGGGAAACCACGGAAAACCATTTACAGTGCTGCCGACAGTGGGGTTCGAACCTACTATCTCCCGAATACTGGATACTGGCTGCACTTAAGCGACTGCAGCTATCGAGCTTGGTCAAATATAATTTAACTTTGATAATTTTTTTTTTGCTAGGGGCTTTACGTCGCACCGACACAGATAGGTCTTATGGCGACGATGGGATAGGAAAGGCCTAGGAGTTGGAAGGAAGCGGCCTTGGCCTTAATTAAGGTACAGCCCCAGCATTTGCCTGGTGTGAAAATGGGAAACCACGGAAAACCATTTTCAGGGCTGCCGATAGTGGGATTCGAACCTACTATCTCCCGGATGCAAGCGCACAGCCGCGCGCCTCTACGCGCACGACCAACTCGCCCGGTTAACTTTGATAAAAGCTGAAGGTGATGCATATAGAAGGACAAGAATTCGCTAAAATAAGGCAATGATGATGACGAGAAAACCGCGTTAAGAAATGCAAGTAAAAATTAGAAACAAATATAATGCAATAACATTGCAGATAGACTAATTTACATACCAAAAATGTGATTTATTGGAAATTTCTAAAACTCGATCCAGAAACCAGCATGAAGACGTGCGATGTTTTCTGTTAGAGGGTACAAAATTCTTACCGAAACAAAGCTGCCAAGGAATATAACGTACGCAAAGTTCCTTTATCGTACGTACTACTGAATCGACTGATACGGCAATGGCGTATTTTAGCAACTTCAAATACCAATGGACTGAGCCGAGATCAAATCCATCATCATGAGGTCAGGAAACCATCATTCGAACATCCAAGCCACTCATCTCTGGAAAAGAAGACCTGTGCAACTTTCCGCAAAGCGCTCAACGAGCACAGTGGAACCGTTTTGACTTAGGAAAGACAAGAGAAATGTCGGAAAAGAATGAAAAAGACGTCGGAAAAAGGAAGAAGGAATTGAAACGTACATAGTCACATGGGAATATAATAATAATAATAATAATAATAATAATAATAATAATAATAATAATAATAATAATAATAATAATAATAATACGCTATATGAGCTAGTGTAAAGATAGCTGTAACAGACTTCTCCGTGACCGTGCTGGTCATTAATAGCCAAGGCGGTGCAAATTGTTCAGAAGTTCAAACCCAATGCTGGCAGAATATTCGATGTGTACCGGAGTACAAATAATATATATATATAATGTAATGTATATTATTATTATTATTATTATTATTATTATTATTATTATTATTATTATTATTATCATTATTATTATTATTATTCGACCCGTTGGCTGAATGGTCAGAGTACTGGTCTTCGGTTCAGAGGGTACCGGGTTCGATTCCCGGCCCGGTCGGGAATTATAACCTTAGGGTTAATTGGTTAAATCCAGTGGTCAGGGGGCTGGGTGTTTGTGCTGTCCCCAACATCCCTGCAACTCATACACCACTCATAACACTATCCTCCGTCCGGCTCCATGGCTAAATGGTTAGCGTGCTGGCCTTTGGTCACAGGGTTCCCGGGTTCGATTCCCGGCAGGGTCGGGTATTTTAACCATAATTAGTTAATTTCACTGCCACGGGGGCTGGGTGTATGTGTCGTCTTCATCATCATTTCATCCTCATCACGACGCGCAGGTCGCCTACGAGAGTCAAATCAAAAGACCTGCATCTGGCAAGCCGAACTTGTCCTCGAACACTCCCGGCACTAAAAGCCATACGCCAACACTATCCTCAACCACAATAACACGGAGTTACCTACAAATGGCAGATTCCGTCCATCCTCATTGGAGGGTCTGCCTTACAAGGGCTGCACTCGGCCAGAAATAGCCACACGAAATTATTATTATTATTATTATTATTATTATTATTATTATTATTATTATTATTATTATTATTATTATTATTATTATTATTGCGTTTTGTTCTTTGAAATATTTCAGAGGAGGTAGCCACAGTCTTGCAGAAATTCTGACGGATACTCCTGTTGTTACACCACGATGTACTTGTGTGTGGTTCCTTCCTAGGCGTCCTCCATTCCAGTGGCAGTTATTCTAGAGCGGCACTTCGCAAATGGAACGCAGCAGCCGTCCTGGACAGGACGCACTGATGGTATAAATCACAGACGAGCAGGACTACTACAATGCTGTTGAAATAAAGCCGCGCTGCACACAATGCACTGTGATTGCCGGCGACGCCAGCGTCACACACATCCACACAGACAGAACGAGGTCGCGCCAAATTATGATGTACAATAGATAGCCTTTTACACAAAATTTATCGCCTCAGCGAATAACAAAGCGAGTGAAAACTGTGCATTATAAACCACAGTCAAAACAGTCATTCTCTGGATGTAACAAGATAAATGAAATTTAATCCTGTGGAAAAACTACGAGAGGTAATCTATAAAACGATTGATCTGTTCATCAAACGAACGGGGGGAGTGAGTGCTGTGGTGGGAGGACGACCACAGTACATAGCGCCTACACGTGCAAGGAAAACCACGCGACATGATTGGAACGCGTCGCTACATCATTCCATCCCCAATGACCGCTCAAACTGTGACATGGGATTTGTATTAGTTAGGCTATCAGATGGACACACCACACGTGGGCTGTCTCACTGACATTTCCAATCACCTGCCCTTCATTCTCAGATCCTTAATAGATAATGGTGCTTACGCCCGAGGAAACCGCAGTGCTTGTAGAGAAGCAAGTAAGCAAGATTTCAATTTGAAATGACTGTTGATATCGTGATTTCAACCAGGGAATCAGCAAAATTTATGTGGAACCCCAACTGTTTGGTCGTAACTGTCCATCGCTTAAGTCCTTGATGCCTTGGCAGGAAGGGGTTCAATCCACGACCACATTCATGAGAAGCCAGTGACAATACCAATCAGCTTTCACGTTCCCTTCGTAGTCCTTCAGTGAATAATAATAATAACAATAATAATAATAATAATAATAATAATATTGTTTTTCCAACCCTTGTCCTGTTTCTCTACGGCGTCGCGTATGATATGAGATGAATCTGTCGTGGCGGTTTTTTTTTCTTATGACCGGATGCACTTTCTGATGTCAATCTTATCAGAGGAGTTACTGAGAAGAAATGAAAGTCGTGATATAGCCTATGATAGTAGGAAGGGAGAGGGTGGAACCCAGTGCCGGCACATAGAGCACTCCTGTTGAATAGCGCCAAGGGGTCTGCTCAAGACTTAATGCCGCCATCCGACGGACGAACAGCGTAATTTCTCTCACTCCATATGAGCACTGCGGAGATGTTTGGAATTTAATACAGGCATTTGGCACGCAATCTTGTGATTGCAAATTGTATACCACCACCTTCCCTACCGTGCCGGCCAACATTCTGATGGTGAAATTTTTTCGACCAGCTGGACTCGAATTGGCTAACAACGATATCAGACCGTTTAGACTTCAACGCTTTAGCGACCATGGCCTCGAGGCGGGATAATAATAATAATAATAATAATAATAATAATAATAATAATAATAATAATAATAATAATAATAATAATAATAATAATAATAATAATCATAATGTGGGTTTTAGATTTGAACAACACTGTTGTGGGTAGAGACCAAATATCTTAGGTTAGAGAGAGTTAAACTGAGATGACACCTCCCTCTCTCAGACAGGAATGTTGCCTGGGGAGAACAGCGTACGAATCACAATGAGTTTTGCGAATCTAGTTCAACGACAATTTCTAATGACAGGTTTCGTATTGCATAACAATATTAATAAACAGGCAACCCGGTATCTAGGGTTTCTCATCTTGAAGATCAAAAATATATTCTGTAAAATATTCATGCGATCGGTCTTCTGGGCGCAGGTTTGATTCTCGGCTGGGTCGACAGAATTTTATCTTAAACAGTTAATTCCTTTGGCTCTAGGGATGGGGTTTGTGCAGTCCTCTCTATTCTTGGAACTAATGCACCACACAAACACACCAGAGAAAAGCTCGGTATCCTATAGATGGCAGACACCGCCCACCGTTATCGGAAGCTTTGCCTTACAACAAAGGCTGCACCAGGTTAGCAATAGGTACACGAAACAATAATAATAATAATAATAATAATAATAATAATAATAATAATAATAATAATAATAATAATAATAATAATAATAATAATAATAATAATAATAGCGAGCTAATGAAAACGTACTGGATCAATCGAAAACTACGTAAACGCTGGAATGTATAATGAAACTTATTGTGGATCCTAGTACGCCGATTAGCAAATAATAAATAATAATAATTATTATTATTGTTACGTGCCAGCCACGTTTTAGCCCCTTTCGGTACTTCCAGGAAGAGGCTGGTGACTCAGACGACCGGGGATCTCCCAGCCGGCTTGTGGGTTGGGGCCGGCCGGTCCGTGTATTGTTCTCGTCGGTCGGCTTACCTGCGAGTTTCTTGGAGATTCAACGGGAATGTTCTGCTTCTAGTGACATCGCAAAATTTCTGTGTAAACCCACGCGAGCTATAAAAAGGGAGGCTAGCCGCGGACAGTCAGTCAGTGTTGGACTCAGAGTCAGTGCTGGACTCGGAGTCAGTGTTGGACTCCGTGAGAGACTCAGTGCGTTAGGGTTCGATGGCTGGGCTAAGGGCGACAGAGTTGTTGGCTATCGCTAGTGTCCCACCGAGGTCTGAACCAAGTGTCGGAGAGACCAGTGAGTGTGTGAACTGGAGACGACAGAATGGAAGACTGTACTGTGTGTTGGGTAGCCAGTGGCACTGTGCTCAAATCCAGCGGTCTACACACAGCTGCTGTACGAGTTGACTGGACTTCGGACAGTGAAAATAAAGATTATAGCCGACCCCAATTAATTTCAACCGACCGGGACTCCCTGGTGTGTGTACAGAAGAGAGATTTGTAAATGAACAGTAATTAGTAAGTGTGGCCATTCATAGCTGGTTAGAATTGTGAGTGTTTTGATATGTATGTGTGTGTGTGTGTGTGTGTGCATTTATTAGGTCATACTGAAAAAATTAGGGTAATGAAACAGATGGAGTTTTATTCGTAACATTATTATTATTATTATTATTATTATTATTATTATTATTATTATTATTATTATTATTATTATTATTATTATTATTATTATTATTATTATTATTAACTGGCTTTCAGACTGTCAGGGAACCTATAAATCCAAGTCCATATCCACCCAAGCAAAATTAAAACATTATTGTACGATGGTCAGAGCACAATGTTCTTATCCGGCGGAAGCCATGACGAAAGTAACGGACCCAGTCACTGAAAAATGGGAAAAGAGATTATTTAGGAAGAATCTTGGGTCCAAAGATTCACAACCCATGTTCCGATTGAGACCAAATGGACAACTTTATAAAAAAGTTAGGCCTACTATGATGAAAAGAAGATACTTTATGGGCACATGAAGAGGGTGAATCCAAAGATACTGGCACACGGAATACTTAGTCTACAAGATAAATATAAGGCACAACCTTTATGGCTTAAGGAGGTTCATAAGGATTTGGAAGAAGAGGAAATCCAGGAGGGTGGTATACAGGAAAGGAAAACCTTTAGGAAGAAAATTGCGGGACTGAGGGATGTACCGGAGATACTCCTCAAGTCACGCAACATCTCGGTTGAAGAGCGGTAAAGGAGAAGTCAAAGACTAATGAACTTTTTAGAACTTTTTTTTTGCTAGTTGTTTTACGTCGCACCGACACAGATAGGTCTTACGGCGACGATGACTAAAGAACTTCTGGAAGGAGTGCAAAGAAAGGAAACTAAGTTTGAGAGATAGAAGACGTAGTGGATTGTGAAAATGTGGTCCATAGATGACGTTAACGGATGAGATAATAATAAATTATTATTATTATTATTATTATTATTATTATTATTATTATTATTATTATTATTATTATTATTATTATTATTATTATTATTATTATTTTAAAACGTTTTTACTATTTTAAGTGTCAATACACGTATTTTTTTCTCAAGTACATGGCCTGAATATACCTTATATCATGCACATTGTTTGTTTTAATCCCAGTATTTATTAATTCGGAAAATAACGACCCCCAAACAATTCAGGTTAAATTCACAGTACACTTTATTCTTCAGAAGGAATCTCCCACATTATTGCCAACCATCAGGAGCTCTTCAGTAAATGTACGAGCTTATTTTATTAGGCAATATTTCCACCACCTCAACATCTGTACAATTTTCCTCAATTTTTTTCTCCGGTTTTGACGGAAAAAATAAATCAGGACTACCTTACGTCACTAAACTGTCACATATAAGTATATTTAGATGAATTTATTCTATACAGGGAAGTTACATCTTTATTTTCATTTGGTCTGGCCGAGTAGGTCAGACGGTAGAGTGCAGGCTTTCTCAGTTGAAATTAGTGAGTTCCATCTCGGCTCAGTCCGGTTATATTTGAATGTGCTCAGATGAGCCAGCCTCCTGTCGGTAGATTTGCTGGCACGTAAAAGAACTCCTGCGGGAATAAAAACGCGGAAAGCCGATGTCTCCGAAAACCATAAAAGCACGAAATTAGTGGGGCGTAAAGTTATTTATTTATTTATTTATTTATTTATTTATTTATTTATTTATTTTGCAATCACGTATACACGTTATATCAGCAGTCCTTATGACGTGGTTCCTTCCAAGCATGCACCTAGAGCAGGGGTCCGCAAAGTGGGGGGCGCGTCTAAGATCAGAACTTCATGTGAATATATACCAATTTCATGTAATTTTGAACAACTATTTCTATTCGCAAATTATATCAGTACAGTAATCAAAACAAGAAGATCTTACATTCCTATTCAAATCTGATGGGCCTACTCCGTAAGATTAGTGAGACGTAAAACCATTATTATTATTATTATTATTATTATTATTATTATTATTACTATCTAAATTCACATAATTTTAAGGAACCACAGTAGCTTACTTAGAATTTCACACGTGCTGAGCAGAAAGGCTGGCAAATAGATCCTGCCAGCACGAGTTCGGATATTAGATGCTGTCACACATCTTCGACTGCAGCAATTTCCGCAGCACCCTTTAGGTTCTTCACTAACCACCCGTGGCGCCAACTTCCACCCATCTAATCATAATAACAATAAGCTACTTGACATGTTCTGCCACTACCTTGCTACGCTACCAGAATATATTCTTCTTTCTCAGCCTGAAACTCATTGTCAGTCAGTGCAAAATCTATGAGTGACTAGCTGATGTACCCGTGCTTCGCTACGGGATTCTCAGAAAGACTGACTTGGTGGTTTTCCTAACTGAATTCAACATATGTCATTACAAAAACGTCAGTAGGAATGTAGCGATTGAAAGCAATGTTATCATATAAAATACTCGATCAAATGAAAAACCGCACACTTTCTCACTTTCAACGAACAGTACTACGGTGCCGATCTAAGAGTCCAAAGTTCCAGAGATGGAATAACCAGGTCGCAGACTGCCGTGAACACTCCTCTGTCATTATTCCGTTAAATATGCACACTACTCATTCCAATCACTGCCTCAGAATAGGGAGTGAATAGCTCGAATACTATGATGAACCAGTGTGTTACGTACCAGATATATCATAAAATGTATGAACCAGAGGAATGGCATGCAAAAGAAGAAAGTTATCTTACTCCCCAGCTACTTCCCGCCAATATACAGGCAGGCTGTTACAGTCGGTTCGACCAGGCGAGTTGCCCGTGTGGTTAGGGGCGCGCAGCTGTGAGCTTGCATCCCATTTTCACACCAGTCCACCAGGCTGTACCTTAAGCAAAGGCCGCTTCCTTCACACCACTATTCATTTCCTATCCCATCGTCGCCATAAGACCTACCTGTGTCGGTGCGACGTCAAGCAAATTAAAAAAACCTCGGTACGCTGCAGTAATCTTATCTATCGGGGATGAGAGGAAACAGAAGACAAAAAGCACATCACAACAAAAAATGATCAATGTAATGTTATTGTTGATAAAGTTTATGAGCTTTCTATATTGCAGGCCTTCACAATAGTTTTCTTTCGACTCTGTGATATTAGGGTGTCTTGCAAAATTATTTATATCGTAGAATGTAGTTCCTTATTCTCAGAATTTACATACCGATTTTCACTAAATTCTGTTTACCCATTTTCTCGTGACTTGGCGCTGATATGGACTTAGTAACAAACATCCAAATTCATGAATATCTCTGATTATATGCGGTACGGTAACAATGTATAAGACATAAGTGATCGGAAATTTAATAACTTCTTACATAACTACTACTAACCTACGACATAAGTTATGTTAGTTATGTAGTATTTATCGATACGACCACTAATAACATAAACAACTTATTTGAGAATTACATTTCAGGCCTTCCCCTAAACTACAATTTCGCTCAACGTGAATAAAATAATTTGTAGCCTAGATTGCAGTGGTTCATCACCCGACATTACATACCGATTTTCATTAAATTCCCTTCAGCCGTTTTCTATTCATGCGTGTACAGACAGACCGACAGACAGACAGAAATTACGGAAAGGTAAAAACGCATTTCCTTGTTACTGTGGACATTTAAAAAAAATTAATTTCGTGTGGCTATTTCTAGCCGAGTGCAGCCCTTGTACGGCAGACCCTCCGATGAGGGTGGGCGGCATCTGCCATGTGTAGGTAACTGCGTGTTATTGTGGTTGAGGATAGTGTTGTGTGTGGTGTGTGAGTTGCAGGGATGTTGGGGACAGCACAAACACCCAGCCCCCGAGCCATTGGAGGTAACCAATGAAGGTTAAAATCCCCGACCCGGCCGGGAATCGAACCCGGGACCCTCTGAACCGAAGGCCAGTACGCTGACCATTCAGCCAACGAGTCGGACACTGTGGACATGACAGATACAGAAATATCATTCATTTCAAATTATCAGCAATGCAGAGGCAAAACACTTATTTTATATATAGATTACATTTCAGTCCTTCCCCTAAACTACCATTTCACTCAGCGCGAAAAATAACATTATTGATAGCCTAGATTATAGCGACCCATTCCCCAACTATGCATACCAATTTTCGTGAAGATACGACCACAAATAAAATAGATATTTGACAATTAATGTTAGGTCTTCCCCTAAACTACCATTTCTCTCAGCGTGTATAGCCTATATTGTAGCGAATTATTTCCCATCTTAGTCTAGTGATTTTCATTAAGACACGACCACTAATAACATAAATATTTGAGAATAAAATTTCAGGCCTTCCCCTAAATTACCATTTCACTCAGCGTGATTAAAATAATTTATAGCCTAGATTGTAGCGGTCCATCACCCGACTTTACATTCCGATTTTCATTAAATTCTCTTCAGCCATTTTCTCGTGATGCGTGTACATACATACAGACAGAAAGACAGACAGACAGAAATTACGGAAAAGTAAAAAATGCATTTTCTTGTTACTGTGGACATGACCGATACAGAAATACCATTCTTTTCAAATTCTGAGCAATGTACAGACAAAACTCTTATTTTATATATATAGATTAGTAGACGGGGCTGTATAGGTGGATTCCTGCGCGTCCGGAGTGGAGGGAGTTAACGTTTTTAGTAGTAAATCGTCATAATCATTACCAAGTGGCTGATTCACAGTGGTAAAAAGCGATCCCCCGAAAGCGATACGTCGATTGTGGTTCTCTCACGAATATACTGAATAAAGGACAGGATATGAATTTAGTGGCCTATTCACTTTTCCCTGGTATTCTTTTCTTCGTCTTCTTAATCTGCTTAATCTCCAGGGTTGGCTTTTCATATGGACTCTGCGAGGGTTCCCACCTCTACCGTCTCAAGGGCAGTGTCCTGGAGCGTGAGACTTTGGGTCGGAGGGATGAAACTGGGGAGGAGGATCAGTACCTCACTCAGGCGGCCTCACGTACTGTGCTGAACAGGGGCATTTTGGGGGATGGGAAGATTGAAAGGGATAGACAAGTATAAAAGAAGGAAGTGGCCGTGGCTTTAAGTTAGGTACCATCCCGGCATTCGCCTGGAGGAGAAGTGGGAAACCCCACAAACCACTTCGAGGATGGCTGAGGTGGGAATCAAAGACACTCAACCCCACCCCTCTACTCACTTGACCTCCGGAGACTGAGTGAATCCCGTTCCAGCCCTCGTAAGACTTTTCAACAAAGCTCGATTGCTGCGGTCGCTTAAGTGCGGCCAGTATCCAGTATTCGGGAGACAGTGGGTTCGAACCCCACTGTCGGCAGTCCTGAAGGTGGTTTTCCGTGATTTCCCATTTTCACACGAGGCAAATGCTGGGTCTGTACCTTAATTAAGGCCACGGCCACTTCCTTCCCACTCCTAGCAATTTCGTGTCCGACCGTCGCCATAAGACCTATCTGTGTCGGTACGACGTAAAGAAAATAGCAAACAAAAAGGACTTTTTCAAGTTTCGTTGCAGAGCCAGGCATCGAACCCGGGCCCCCGCAGGTGGCAGCTAATTATACTAAACTCTACACCACAGAGGCGGACCCATATTCCCCTAGTAAGATTAATTATTCTACAAATCAAATGTGCGCAAATATCAGGACGATTATCTAAATTCATATTTCATTAACATTCTTGAGAATAAGCAAACCGTTTATTTATAAGTATTATGTTCTTCAGTCTATCGAAACCATCTTTGAGAAAATTAATTTATAAACTACCTGGAAGAGAAAACATATGGTAACAGTATTACACTCAAATATTCTTTCTTTCATTCTTCCTATTTAATCTGTTTACCCTCTAGGGTGTCTTTTTCCCTCGGATTCAGCGAGTGATTCCACCTCTACCGCCTCAAGGGCAGTGTCCTGGACCGTGAGACTTAAGGGTCGGTGATACAACTGGGGAGAAGGACCATTACCTTGCCCATGCGGCCTCACCTGCTATGTTGAACAGGGGCCTTGTTGGTGGGATCCGAAGATTCGAAGGGATAGACAAGAAAAAGGGAAGGAAGCGGCCGTACTATTCCAACATTCGCCTGGAGGAGAAGTGGGAAACCACGGAAAACCACTTCGAGGATTGCTGAGGTGGGAATCGATCCGCCCCGCTACTCAGTTGACCTTCCGATGCTGAGTGAACCCTGTTTCATCCTCGTACCACTTTTCAAATTTCATGCCAAAGCCGGAAATCGAACTTACCTTCGAGGTACTTTCTTTGTATCTACTGCATCATTACTTGTATTTTTATATATTTCTATATATTTGAGAGTGATTCGATATAATTTGATGATGTTCTTTTAAGATCGAAACATCATCATCATCATCATCATCGTTGACCACCTGTAGTTGCACGGGTTTGGTGTACGAGCCCCCTCCATCCTTGTCTGTCCATGAACCACTGTTCTCTCATAATCATCTCCACTGGATAAAGTTTTCCATTAGCAGCTAATGCTGGACATCCGAGCTAGATTTATTTGGCGCTATCAACGCTATTCATGGCCGGCTCCTTGGCTGCGTAATCAGCATAGAGCTCTTCGGTTTAGAGTGTCCCGGGTTCAATTTCCGGCCGGGTCGTTGGTATTAACTTTAAATGGTTCATTTCGTTGCCTCGGCGCTTGGGTGTTCGTAATATCGCCAAAGTCCCAGCACCTCACACCGCCTGCACAATACTATCCACCACCACGGTGCCTCTCAAACACCCAAAATCTCACGCGTGCAAATTGATGCGCAGCGTTCCTGTGCGCAGAGCATCGGTGCCATTCGGCTCGGCTCGGACCAAAGCTTCGTCTGTGGACTACTCGGCTAAGCTCAGCCCAACTCGGCTCGTAATCGGAGCGCTACGGAGCAAGTGAGGAAGAGGGAGACAGGCGGAGCGAGCGAGACAGGCGTGCGGAAAGAGAGAGTCAGCGCTATTTCTCCAAATCGAGGAGTGGGTGTCTGCACTCTGGTCAACTAAGCGAAGTCGTCTTTTGCACCGTGCACAGTGCATGCACACTGAGAGGCCCTGCTCCACCGCATTAACATGTAGGTTGCTAGGTTGCTACACACGGCAGATGCCGCCCATCCTCGTTGGAGGGTCTGCGATACATGGACTGCACCATGCTAGAAATAGCCACACAAAATAAAAAATAGCAGTCGCCTTCCATGGTCTCGAAGTGGGTTGGGTTCATTGAGAGCATCGTTTAAAGCATGTTCTAGTCTTCTCCTTCTGCCACATTTTCTACACTCTAGTGGAGCTAGGGTTGCGATTTGCGACTCGCTTGTGTATTTGGCCTTGTTTTACGGCCGGATGCCCGTCCTGACTCCAACCCCATGTGATGATATATATTCACTAATGCATGTTTCTGTGGTGGTTGGTAGCGTGGTGTGCTGTGTACTGGGACAAACACAAATACCCAGTCCCCGCGTTGTGATGCCACCTCACCTGTCAGCGTGCTACACAGCGAGCCCTCAGCCAGCAAGCTGACGAGACTGTGACGCCAGCCCGCCTGTGAGCAGGCTGTCAGCAGCTGCCCAACGACTAGCCTACACCGTAAGTCGGGCACAGAGGTCACGCATCTTGAAAATATGCACCGAACTGGTGGACTAACGCTTGCCTCATCCTATCTGCTTTGCGTGGCTCTATCATTTGACACGTTTTCTTTGCTCACATTAGTCATATTAAGATTGTAAACGTATATAGCCTTCTGCTAGTCCTCTTCTCATGATCAACTTAGGCAGCAAAGCATAGGGATAATGATTTGTATTGTGTCCTGACAACGAAAAACTTACTGTAGATATTAGGTTAAATTTGACTGACCTCGATAGCTGCAGTCGCTTAAGTGCGTCTAGTATCCAGTAATCGGAGATAGTGGGTTCGAACCCCACTGTCGGCAGCCCATGGTTCTCCGTGGTTTCCCATTTCCACACCAGGCAAATGCTGGGGCTGTACCTTAATTAAGGCCACGGCCGCTTCCTTCCCACTCCTAACCCTATCCTGTCCCCCCCGTCACCATAAGACCTATCTCTGTCGTAAAGCAACTAGCAAAAAAAAAAAAAATCATCAGTGTTGTACAGATCTGTTTATTTGTATACAACACCCCGACTCAGAGCAATTAACAAACTGTGACTAAAATGCCCCAACCGGCCAGGAATCGAACCCGGGACCCCCAGAACCGAAAGCCTTGACGCTGTTCATTTACCCGAAGAGGCTGAGCGTTAAACGCATTTCCATACGACAATTTTTTTTTATTTTCCGGAGCGATTCTGTTCATGACTTCGGGTTAAAGTTTTGTATGCTAGTTGCTTTACGTCGCACCGACACAGATAGGTCTTATGGCGACGATGGAACATGAAAGGGCTAGGAGTGGGGAAGGAAGTGACGGAAAACCATTTTCAGGGCTGCCGATAGTGGGGTTCGAACCTACTATCTTCCGAATACTGGATACTGGCCGCACTTAAGCGACTGCAGCTATCGAGCACGGTAAGTTTTGTATGCTAATGTGAATAGTTCATGGTAAACAACTAGCAACCAATCAGTCAATCAATCAATCAATGCTGATCTGCATATAGGGCAGTCGCCCAGGTGGCAGATTCCCTATCTGTTGTTTTCCTAGCTTTTCTTAAATGATTGCAAAGAAATTGGAAATTTATTGAACATCTCCCGTGGTAAGTTATTCCAATTCCTAACTCCCCTTAGTGTAAACGAATATTTGCCCCAATTTGTCCTCTTGAATTCGAAATTTATCTTCATATCGTGATCTCTCTTACTTTTAAAGACACCACTCAGACTAATTGGTCTACTAATGACATTCCACGCAATCTCTCCACTGACAGCTCGGAACATACGACTTAGTCGAGCATCTCGTTTCCTTTCTCCCAAGTCTTCCCAGCCCAAACTTCGCACTATTTTTGCAACGCTACTCTTTGTCGGAAATCACCCAGAAAAAATCGAGCTGCTTTTCCTTGGATTTTTCCAGTTCTTGAATCAAGTAATCCTGGTGAGGGTCCAATACTAGTAGTTCTTGGTATTTGAAACAGTAGATGAGAATAGAAGCAAACATCTCTTCCTAAAATGGGAACATAGTTCGATAAGGAGTTTAACAGGAAGGGGCCGATGACCTAGATATTAGGCCCCTTTAAACAAAAAGCATTGCCGGGTTGAGTGGCATAGACGGTTTAGGCGCTGGCCTTCTGACACCAACCTGACATATTCTCTCCTGCCTCAGTCCGGCGGTATTTGAAAGTGCTCAGATACGTCAGCCTCATATCGGTAGATTTTCTGGCACGTAAAGGAATTCCTATGAGACTAAATTCTGACACCTCGGCGTCCCTGAAAACTGTAAAAGTAATTAGTGGGACGCAAAGCCAATAACAATACTATTATATTAACAAAAAGCATAATAATCATCATCATACGGGAGTATTAGTAGAAGTTACCTCACGGTTCAATGGGCTGCCGATCACTCCGTTGAACGATCTTCTACGTATTGGTCGGATTGGATGGCAAGGTTATTAGATTCCAGTTCATTAGATGTCATTGCCTAGGAGCGTAATGGGCTCGGTTATTGAGGGCATCAAAAGCAGATGGAGATCTAGTAAGGGCTCGGAATCTGACGACTTCAAGAGAGGGGAAGTAACGGTAGAAACAGCCACGACAATGGCTGTGAAAGGAGTGTCGAATATTTCACATCAGCGAAGTTTCTGTCTACAATATAAAGGGACATTAAGCGCTACTGCAGGAAAGAGTTATCCTTATGCACAGAGTGTAAATATACGGATATCCATGCACAAATTTCCATTACAATAGAGGTGATTGTCATTACAGCCAAATATATCCTTCTATTAAGAATCATTAATTAACGCCATGCCCGGTTAAATAGATCGGACGCTAGAAGCGCCTTCTCAGCACTAGTTGGAGGTTTCGATCCCGGCTCAGTACGGTGGTATTTGCAGGTGCTTAATTTCGCCAGCTTCGTGTCATTAGATTTACTGGCAAACAAAAGAAATCCTGCGGGAAAAATGCCGGCATCTCGACATCTCCGAAAACCGTAAAAGTAATTAGTGGAATATAAAATAACCTCCATATTGCTATTATTATTATTATTATTATTATTATTATTATTATTATTATTATTATTATTATTATTATTTGTTATATAACATTCATTCAATAGTGGAATATCAGAATTTTGTTCATCCGAAGTCCTTAACGTGCACCCTGAAACGCTATCGACCCTCAGCTTGGTTCGAAACCAGATCGATCTCAGTAGCTTGGAAACCGAAGGGCAACGACTCACCGACTGACTCTTCAGAGAAAAGTGCACACTGTCTTATGTTCTTTTTAAGGACGGTACGTTCGTGTTGTGATTTATCTCTTTTGTAACTGTCTACTCACTGTACTTTTCTGAAGACGATGTGGTTGTTTAACATTCGTTCCCTGTGCCAAATATTCACTTAGCTTAGTTTCCAAATAGGGAAACTATTTTGACATGTCTTCCGAGAGCATCGCCACCCGTATGTTATAGTGTTTTATATTATGTTTTTAACTAGTGTGCTCGAAAAACTGAAAAACGTTCAAGTTACAAGCGATAAAGTTGCACGATAGGATTTAACCAGATGAACTTCATGCAAACAATTTGGATTTAGCTGGTAACCTATTTTTAATGGGGTCGTCCCATTTGGGATCATTTTTATCAATGAGAACATAACGACTTACACTCAGGTTTGTGTGAGGGAATTCCCTACTGAAGGACTGGCACAAGGAGACAGTCCTCATGTAATTGACGAAAACCACGTGCTATGATTCTGATATTGAAACTCAATAAATTACTTAAGTTTACCGTTTGAGTCTGATGCGTTAATCAGGACAGACAAACATACTAAATATGACTCAATGCACATTTTGTTTAGGGTTGCCAGTGGTTGTAGGTATAAAGGCGGTCAATTGAGCTTTAAAAAGCAGGTCAAAACCTACATTTTACATCATCATCGTCCAGGAGAAAATTCTCCCCGTCAGACATTTTTAGGATTTCCTCACGAAGAACATCCTCGGAACTTCTTGGCTCTTTTTATACTCCTTGAGTATGGTTTGTGTTTCGGTACTCCGAACTCTTTAATGTGTAGAACTGTGGCGTCCTTGTAACGAATTCTTAACCTATGTTTAGTAAAGGTTGAATTTCTTCGTCAAATACCTGAGGAAATGCCTCACTGCTGTCCACGCGGGTTCGCTTCTTCGCTCTAAATATAGCTTTCTTTACGTCCAAGTTCGCCTCGTCATGAACGCACCGATGATCAATTATTCTCACCACCGTATCGTTTGGACTCACTGGTCTGCCTTTACACTGGGATTTATTCTATTTTGAACGTACCCATGTAGCCAAACATCCTTGACTTCCCCGCAAATTTCTATAATAGTATCCATTATATAAAGCATAGGGCTTCCCTCAAGTAAGCACGCAGATAATAACGAAAGCTAAACCAACGATGGATCAACCCGGAATAAGTATGTTGAAAACTATACAGTACCGGTCAAAAGTTTAGGACCACATTAAAAAATCATGAAGTTCCATCTACAACCTAAAATTTTGCTACTAGACCTCTGTATTCTTTTTCCTGAGCTCTCGCATCTAATATGATATACGTCGCCTGATTTCAGTGATTTACGCCAAGTAGTGTATAAGTTATACATTTTTAACTGTTGGAAGGTCACGTCAGAAAGTCAACATTTTTGGAAATACTATGTACTATGTACTCTAATCGGCTTCAAGTATCACCAACAAGATTCTTTTATAGACTTAGCAATAGTCGGGGGTCATTTTGGTATATGTTAAATAGAAAAATTCCGAAAAAAAGCGGCACGGACTTTTGTGCTTTTTTTTTTCAAATCAGCTCTAAAATTGTCAGTTTTTCCTTGTTCTTGTCATAGGTCTCAGTGTGAACTATCGTCATCAGAAATGTGTTCTTGGTTGCCATCCACAAAGTGCAAATGGATCTATCATGGCAGATTAGTTTCATGCCGATAGCTCGTCCTGAGACCTTGGGCCATACATGACAAAGGCAAAGAAAAATCAACCATTTTGGCTTTGGTTCGAAAGAAATAAAACACGCAAAAAAAGGTGCCGCATATTTTTGGAAGTTTTATATTTATACTAAAATGACCCCCACCTATCTCTAAGTCTACAAAAAGATCTTGGTGGTGATTCTTGCAACCAATTAGAGTGTACAGTACATTATATAACCAAAATTTTTGATTTTTGTTGTGACCGTCAAAGAGTTAAAAATTCATAACTTCCACATTATTTCGACTAACTCAGTGAAATCAGGCGACATATATCCTATTAGATGTGAGAGCTCAGAAAGAAAATTACAGATATCTCGTGGCACAATTTTAGGTTCTAGATGGCATTTCGTGATTTCTTTACGTGGTCCTAAACTTCTGACCGGTACTGTAGACTAATATTACCTCAAAAAAGTTCAAGAGAGGGGACGGGTTGGGTGAATTCCTGAGCATAGGCTTGTCACACGGTTATCTGGAGTACGCCCTAATTATAAGTTCCTCTGCTGTATGGACGTTGGAAAACTCAGACAGGCTGCTGGTAATTTCACAGTCTTCGCAAATGGGACAAATTTTGCTGTGATCGCAAATGGGACACAACCTTTTTAATAACTGACAACGTAGAAATTCTTCTGCCTAATAGTCAGAAATTGCATATTTTTCGAAGCTAATGATGGCAGAAATTGGATAATAGAATTATAGCGGCCTGAACTTAGGCTGTTTCCCTTTGGCTGAATGGTCAGCGTAGTGGCTTTTGGTTCTGAAGGCCCCGGGCTCCATTTCTAGCCTGGCGAGGGATTTTAACTGCGATCGAGTGCCGGGTGTTCGTATTTGTCTTAATATATATCCATTCATCTGCGTACAACGCACTACAGTCTTAGCCACCAGTGAAACATGCAACAGCGAATATATCCCACCACATGGAGTTGGCATCTGGCCCTGAAACTGAAGCAAATCTCTTATAATATGCTGAGGCAAATACATTTAAAAAATGCTGGGTAATAATAATAATTAGGTTGTGCTTTCTCCCATTTGGATACTATGCAAAAGTTTTTATTAACTTATTTCATGGAGATTTATGCAAGGCAGATGAGAACTTCCGCTGTTGTATCATAGTAGTAAACACCAGTATACCATGCGAAGAAAGCCAGTTCGTAGAACAATGGTAACTTATATCAATCTGTCTTCAAGTTAACTTTAATGTACGACGTTCAAAGCTGGAGGTGATAGGCCTCCTGACTTGTACAAGAGGAACTGTACCAATGTTCTTTGAAGAATTCCGCTCAAGATTCACCCGCCCGAATCTTCGACGTAGAATGTGGTCCTCAAAGTCTATTAATAATGTGACTTTATCTAAATAGTCATTCATATATTCAGTATGCTTTGTTCTCATGGGCAACTTCCTCATTCTATGAATAAATTTATATGTATGCGTAGTGTCCGAGGAGAAATGGTCATTATTTAGGAATATGACAGGAGCGATCATCTGAAGCAAAAATCTTCATATGCACAAGTTTTTCATGTGCCCTATTCCGAATGGTTTTGGAGATATAACACGTTTAATGTACATTAGCTTTTGGTCTAGTGGCACCCACGTATGTATTTTACCCACCCAATCAATCTGAAGATTTTTTGTAGCCCAACCTACCTCGTTTTTTTTTCAACCCATTTGCTCGGGAAGTCTTTCTGTCATTGAAATGAAATGGCCGGGAGTGTCCGAGGAGAGGTGCAGGTCTTTTGAGTTAACACCTGTCGTGATGAGTATGGAATGATGGTGAAAACGACACATACACCCATCCCCCGTGCCAGCGAAATTAACCAATGATATTTAAATTCCCAACACTTACGGGAATCGAACGCGGGACCCCTGTGACCAAAGGCCAGCACGCTAAACATGTAGTCATGGAGTTCGACTTTCCGTCATTAAACTAGCCCGTTAAAGGCGCAGTTGTCCACTGCGTGTTGTGAGTAAAGTAGTTCCGAGTGGCTGAGAGTGTATCAGAGAGAAGCACGGTTAATATATTGTCTTTGTACATACGCTGGTTAAGTGCTACATATCTACACTAATGAAGAATATAGTGTATGCTTACGGCTTGTGCGAGGGTAGTTCCTGCTGCTGACGAGTACCGTCGGCCTTTCCAACACCTCGAATTCCTGATCGTGGAGTGTTTACCAGAGTTTTCAGCACATTGCGTGACACAGCTATTGTTCCTAGTTCCCCTTTTTCTTCGGAACGTGTAGTTCAACCACCCGTGGAATGGTGCAGCTTTGTCTTAGTACCAGCACACGGCGAATTTCTGCACGTATCTCTGTCCTACGAACAATTGTATGACGAAACATTACATGCAGAAAACTTGTACACATTTCAAAACGTCAAGGAGTTTGGGTGGGTAAGACATACTAGCCCAAAAATGTACATTTTATGTGTTCTGTCTTGGAAACCATTCGGAACAGGGCACATGCACGTATGAAGTTCTTTGCTACAAATTATCATTCCTGTCATTTCCCTGAATATTGACCATTCCTCTTGGGACACCCGTACATATACCAAATACCGTCAAGAAAATTACTTTAAAGACACCAGACTTGTTATTGGTACTCATAAGTGATTAAACTGTAGGGTTATGTCTATAAAGAAGAAATTGCTAACAGAGCAGTGGGTTGATGCTGTGTGTGTGGATCGGCCCAGGCTACAAGGTTATGGGAAGGGTGTAAATGAAGGTAGCTTAGCTAGAACACATGTAGGTTCAGCTGTTGAAGGTAAGATTAGTAAAAAGGGACCTGGGAGTTGATGCTTAAACTCGGAATTCAGCAACTGAAACAATGAAATAGAGAACGGGGCTTGTTATCACTTTCAGGGTACAAGAGTTATTACTGTAGTTGTGATATTCACATAGTTATGAGTCATTTTCTCCTAAAACGGCATCCGTCAACCAACTTTCTCTTCGTACATTAAATTATACGGAAGAAGGAATTAATATATTTGTTTTAGGATCTTAACCCCCATATAACTCTCTGAGGGGTTAAATTTGTTTCAAACCTTCTGTTATTTAACACCTAGGATACCATTTGATATTTTAACTTCTTAATTCAAACAGTTTTATACAAACGTATATTTTCGTCATCATTCCTTATCCCCCAGTCAAAACCCCTTAGCGGTGTATAGTTATAAGTCCACTTCTTATGTGTATCCTCATAAAAATAATTCAACTCCTTTTACACACCTTTAAGTTGATTCCCTCCTCCTCCTTCCCAAACAAAAAATGCATGTTTCTTTATTTTTAAAATAGATTCCAAATACCAATTTTCACGTCCGTAACGTCCTTCGTTTTTGTTATATAAGTATCCTCATGTTGTATGTTTAGTCCTCAGCCCGAAGGCTGGTTGGATCCTCAACAGTTCCGCCATCAGCTGTCATAGATGGCCTAGGCATCACTGAAGAGGCATACTAGGGAAATGAGGAGTGAGGTAGTTTCCCGTTGCTTTCCTCACCGAGCCAGAAGTTGCTATTACACATCAGTCTGCCAAGCCCACTGAAATGCATGCACCAACTGACCCTATGAGCAATATTTTCACACCATTAATAGCAGGGACTGGCTGCAGAAGGAATGGCATTACTAGCATTACTCATACCTCAGTCACTTTCATTTTGTCAAAGCTAAGGATAAAGCTGAGACAGATCAATGAAAGTAACAAAATTGCTCTAGCCCATACCAGAAGACATAGTGTACTGTAAACACTAGGTCCTGCCAGCAAAGGCACAAGTATCCTCATACAAAGAATTAAACTTACTTTCCAATTCATTTTCGCACCCTTAATTTGATTTTCTGAAAACAGAAGAATACGTGCTTCTTTATTTTTTTTAAAAAAGATTCCGAATACAAATTTTCATGTCTGTAATATCTTCAGTTTTTGAGATATAAGTATCCTCATAAAAAAAAGGAATTCAACCCATTTTCGGTCCTTTTTGCATCCCTTTAATTGGATTTTACGAAAACAAATAATACGTGTTTATTTTCGAAGGAGAAGCCAAATACCAATTTTCACGTCTGTAATATCGTCAGATTTTGAGATACCAGTATCCTAATAAAAATAATTCAACCCCTATTTCAGTCCCTTTTTACCCTCCACCCCCACGCGATTTTACTGAAAACAAAAAAAAAATGTATGTGTTACTTCATATTTAAAAGAGATTAAAAATACTCTACCAATTTTCACGTCTGTGACATATTACGTTTTTGACATACACCTATACTCATTTTAAAAATTCTCCTCCTTTGTCAGTACTGTTCCCCCCACCTTAAATAGGTTTTCCAGAAGCAAAAAATATGCGTTTCTTTATTTTTAAAGGAGATTCCAAATAAAATTTTCATGACTGTAACATCTTCAGTTTTTAGATATAAGTATCCTCAAAAAGGTATTCAACACATTTCTCAAATTTTTTCACCCCCTTAAGGGGACTTTTCCGAAAAAATACATGTTTCCTTATTTTAAAGGAGATTCCAAATACCCATTTTCATGCCTGTAACATCTTCAGTATTTGATGTATAAGTATCCCCATACAAGGAATTCGACTAAGTTCACTTCTCTTCATCCACATCACCCCCTTAAGTGGAATTTCCCAAGACCAAAACATACGTGTTACTTTTATTTTGGAAAGAGATTAAAAATACCAATTTTCACGTTTGTAACATGTTCCGTTTATGAGATACACTCATTTAAAAAATTCACCCCCTTTGTCACTCCTGTTTACCACACCAAGTATATTTTGCCAAAAAAAAGGTGTTTCTGTATTTTCTAAGGAGATTCTAAATATCAATTTTCATATCTGTAACATCTTCAGTTGTTGAGATCTGGGTTGGATTATAATTTATAGTAAAAAATTAAGCTGTATAATTTACATGCAACATTTTTTTTCTAGGGGCTTTACGTCGCACCGACACAGATAGGTCTTATGGCGACGATGGGACAGGAAAAGCCTAGCCTTTTTCATCCCCTTTAATTGGATTTTACGAAAACAAATAATACGTGTTTATTTTCGAAGGAGAAGCCAAATACCAATTTTCACGTCTGTAATATCGTCAGATTTTGAGATACCAGTATCCTAATAAAAATAATTTAACCCCTATTTCAGTCCCTTTTACCCTCCACCCCCACGCGATTTTACTGAAAACAAAAAAAAAATGTGTTACTTCATATTTAAAAGAGATTAAAAATACTCTACCAATTTTCACGTCTGTGACATATTACGTTATTGACATACACCTATACTCATTTTAAAAATTCTCCTCCTTTGTCAGTACTGTTCCCCCCACCTTAAATAGGTTTTCCAGAAGCAAAAAATATGCGTTTCTTTATTTTTAAAGGAGATTCCAAATAAAATTTTCATGACTGTAACATCTTCAGTTTTTAGATATAAGTATCCTCAAAAAGGTATTCAACACATTTCTCAAATTTTTTCACCCCCTTAAGAAGACTTTTCCGAAAAAATACATGTTTCCTTATTTTAAAGGAGATTCCAAATACCCATTTTCATGCCTGTAACATCATCAGTATTTGATGTATAAGTATCCCCATACAAGGAATTCAACTAAGTTCACTTCTCTTCATCCACTTCACCCCCTTAAGTGGAATTTCCCAAGACAAAAACATACGTGTTACTTTTATTTTGGAAAGAGATTAAAAATACCAATTTTCACGTCTGTAACATGTTCCGTTTATGAGATACACTCATTTAAAAAATTCACCCCCTTTGTCACTCCTGTTTACCACACCAAGTATATTTTGCCAAAAAAAAGGTGTTTCTGTATTTTTTAAGGAGATTCTAAATATCAATTTTCATATCTGTAACATCTTCAGTTGTTGAGATCTGGGTTGGATTATAATTTATAGTAAAAAAGTAAGCTGTATAATTTACATGCAACATTTTTTTTCTAGGGGCTTTACGTCGCACCGACACAGATAGGTCTTATGGCGACGATGGGACAGGAAAAGCCTAGGAGTTGGAAGGAAGCGGCCGTGGCCTTAATTAAGGTACAGCCCCAGCATTTGCCTGTTGTGAAACTGGAAAACCACGGAAAACCATTTTCAGGGCTGCCGATAGTGGGATTCGAACCTACTATCTCGCGGATGCAAGCTCACAGCCGCGCGCCTCTACGCGCATGGCCAATTCGCCCGGTATATGCAACATTTAGACATACCGTTAGTTATATTCACTAGCGGAGTCAATTGCGAAAAGCTATGATACGAAGTGTTGAGTAAGGTTAATAGTATCTTAGCGTAGGAAATAATGAGTGAACGTTAGTTGGAATGTGGAAACATTCTCTCTTCCGAAGAAAGGGGATGTAGAAGTATTTCGTGTTACGGTGTTGCGTCACCTGTAAATGTACGACTAAGTTCTCAATTTAAAAACCTTTTGAAGTAGGTAGTGTCCCTTCAGCTTCCATAACTAAAAACGTCCCCAATCTCGCCGACATTATCTGTATTTAAGGCCTGTTTGTCTGGCTCCATTGCTGGAACAACTTGAAGAATTTCACCATTATCCTAAGCTAGAGTGTGTTAGTACTGTACTTTTAAATCTAGAATACACAAAAGAAACGGTGGTACCTAGATTTTCTGTAATAATATAGACCGATTCTTCTCTTACTTGACCGAGCTCAATAGCTGCAGTCGCTTAAGTGCGGCCAGTATCCAGTATTCGGGTGATAGTAGGTTCGAACCCCACTGTCGGCAGCCCTGAAAATGGTTTTCCGTGGTTTCCCATTTTCACACCAGGCAAATGCTGGGCCTGTACCTTATTTAAGGCCACGGCCGCTTCCTTCCCACTCCTAGCCCTTTTCTGTCCCATCGTCGCCGTAAGACATATCTGTGTCGGTGCGACATAAAACAACTAGCAAAAAAAAAAAATTCTCTTACTTGCAGTAGACAGAAGTATTTACATTCAAATTTTAGTTCTTTAAAATTTCTCATTTGCTGTTTTAAAGATCACTAGTTGACCTACTCAAAAGTTGTTCAATAATTACGTGCGTTAAATATATCATTCATCGTCTTCAAGACAACTGGGAACGGCATACAAACAGTAAGTCAAGCTTAAGTTCGACTGGAAATCCTAACCTCACTTCAAAAATTCCCATTAGAGCGATACTGTACAACCCGGCTACAAGTACTCTAGTGGTATATTAGTTAATTTCATTCAATGAATAGTTTATCTCTAAGGAATGATATTTGTTGTACAAATTGAAGATTAGACATTCTTTTGTGTGTTCATATTAACGGATACTGCGCTTTCTATTCTTGTTACGGCAGTCATTTACTGCAAGATGACAGCATTCACATTGGTAAGAATCCCAGTGAGGTAAAAATATTAACCTCTAAAATGTTACACATTTTCTTTAATGATGCGCATACTGCGTAGAGGCTGAAAAAATATACATTTTGGTTGCAGTAATTAAATTCAATGACTTCACGAAAATGACTGTTAGCCTTGATTTTTACCTCTTGGGTATTTATCCCCTCCCTCACAGTCGTCATTATGGACACACCATCTTTAATAAAGGGGGGCTAAGTGGACATTATACAGCGTCAGATCATTTGACGGCTACGTCGGTGTCGGTTTCAATTATTTACTAAGTATCAATGAGGACACTAGACAGATTTCTGCTGATATGATACAATTCCCTCTAACGCTCTCACTTGCCATTGACGTTACTGACGCAGCATGGATCTTATAAATAACCAATATCCTGCCTCAATTCCCGTGCAGACATAATGAGAAGTGACATGTGACAATGAGAATCTGTCAAGTTGCTCTGACAGACCGTATATTTTCACTCCCGTGCTCATCTCTTGCATCGGAGTTTTCCTTGTTTAGGGAGGAGATTCCTTCAGGACCAATTACAGCATTCATTTATGACTATTTGTCTTTAATGAAAGAAAACCCATCAATCGAAATAAAATTGCGTCTTGAAGACTTCAGCATTATATTTATTTCCTTTCGTACAGTGAGAATATTGGAGACTTTGCATAAACAAGTACTAGACCGATGGTGAGGGGGAATCAATGGCTGCCTCTTATATCCGGAAGCTCCGTGGTTGGATTCCCGTCTCCTAAAATATTTTAATCTTTCACTGAGGACTAGAATGAGAAAGGCGAGTCTATATGGTGTCGGAAACCGATTTTGTCATGTTTTCATTATATTAATCTAAATCGGTACAAAATCAATACCTATTTGGAAATTTAATCGAGTTGGCTTTAATTTTGGGGATTTTCAATGTTCAAATATGAGATATTAGTTGTGATGTAAGCCAGCATTCATGGCGGCATTCTGGTGGTGACATTGATGATGCTTGTTGTTTAAAGGGGCCTAACATCTAAGGTCATCGGCCCCAGGAGGCATTCTTGTATCATGCTAATCAGTAAGGTAAGATGCATAGGTTCAAGCATCAATAAGGTCATTTTTATTTTATTTAAAAATCATGTTTGCTCCAAGCTTATGTTTTAACTGTATGACTTTTTCATGCGTCCTTTTACTGCTACTTTCGTTCATTCTGAATTCTAATCGCATCATCACTTTCTATGAGTAGGAATTAGAAATGCTTTCTACTAGTAAACAGTCTTGATAAGGAAGATAAAAATAGTACAAGCTGAGAACTACGAAAGAAGAAAGTAAGACTATGCACAAATAGGCCTATAGAGAAGCGAAAGGAAAGAAAATGAAGGAAACAAAGTAAGCAAGAAATAACAGAGGTTATATTCCCTGTAACTGAAATTTCGAAACAGAAGGATTTTGCACCCCGTGCAGTTTTGACAGAAGTGTCACACTGTACACTCAACTTGATAGTTCCTTTGAGGAACTATGTTGTAAGAAGCGATGGACCCGGCCACGTAATCCAAAAATTCTTGACCGTAAAAATAGACAGCAATTGTGGATTATCAACATTAAGTTTCTATGTCTCTCCGATTATTCACTTTTCAGGTAGCTGAAATGAACTTCGAAAAGAAGATAACATAAGAACATTGTAGCACTCCGTAGATACAGATGAATGGCTGATTAAGTAGCTTCACTGACTGTTTTCCAGAACTCTATTACATTTTAGCTAGCTCGTTTACTATAGAGGGGATAAATAAACGGAATTCTGGCTCCGTGGCTAAATGGTTAGCATGCTGGCCTTTGGTCCAGGGGTCTCGGGTTCGATTCCCGGCCGGTCGGAAATTTTAACCTTGATTGGTTAATTGCGATAGCTGGGTGTGTATGCCGTCTTCATCAATAGAATTCATCATAGTTAGGGCCCCAATCCTTATAGACGCGCAGGTCACCTATACGGCGTCACCGCGAAAGACCTGCACCCGGCCTCTTGGGGGGGACACACATCATTAATAAAAAAGGAACATGGAAGAACAAACTGAAAATTGTTAATTTTGTAACTTACATTATCAGACCTAGAACTATCAAGTCAAACATTTTTTTTTTTTTTCGTTTTTGTTTTACAATTTGCTTTACTTCGCACCGATACAGATAGGTCTTACGGCTTCGATGGGACAGGGAAGGGCTAGGAGTGGGAATGAAGCGGCCGTGTCCTTAATTAAGGTACAGATCCAGCATTTGCCTGGTCTGAAAGTGGGAAACCACGGAAAACCATCTTCAGGGCTGCTGACAATGGGGTTCGAACCCACTATCTCCTGAATGCAAGCTCACAGTTGCGCGACACGTACCTACACAATTGGATTTCTTTTTTTAAGGTGTATTTATTCCTGTAATATTTTATTATTTCTTTATTGATACATTTCTTCCTTTCTTTGCACTTTTTTTCGTGTGGCTATTTCTAGCCGGGTGCAGCCCTTGTAAGGCAGACCCTCCGATGAGGGTGGGCGGCATCTGCCATGTGTAGGTAACTGCTTCTTATTGTGGTTGAGGATAGTGTTATGTGTGGTGTGTGAGTTGCAGGAATGTTGGGGACAGCACAAACAGCAAAATCCCCGACCCGGCCGGGAATCGAACCCGGGACCCTCTGAATCGAAGGCCAGTACGCTGACCATTCAGCCAACGAGTCGGACTTTCTTTGTACATGTAACTCATGTTCATTTCCTTACTGCAGTTTCCTTCAATATTTTCGTTATATGGATCGTCACTGTCAGAGACAGAGAGACATGAGTATTAATAAACTCACATTATCTTCCATCTACTTCACGTCTATAAAACTCTACAAATACCCGACATTCACGTCGTTTGAAATTTATTTAATTATCACGAAAGCAAGATTTATAAATACAGAAAAGAACAAAACTAGCAAAATCAAAAAGGCTCCAAAGAAAATTGGAAAACGTAGACTGAAATTCGAAATAATATATTATTCTTCAAGAAAACTTTACATTCAAACATGAATTGAAAACATTTCAGGTACAAAGGCAAAGCCGGAAACTACAATAGGAAACTTGTTTAAGTGATTGTTTTGAAGAAGTTGATAAACTAACAGGTATTTTTTCCTAAAACTAGATCATTTTCACTTCGACCATTAAACGAGGATGAAAGATAAAATAACACTAACAAGTAGGATAAGGAAAAGTTAGCGGCATTAGTGAAATGAGAGTACAATAAACAAGTCCTCGACTGACCCAGGAACAGTATGAAAATGATGAGGGCGTGACGTCACCACGTTAATATAAAACATACCAGAATCAAGTTGGAATGAGTTCACAATGGTCAAGTTGAAGCGTAACACAGGAGAGAGTGTAAGTTTATGAATTCCAATATATGACATAATAATAATAATAATAATAATAATAATAATAATAATAATAATAATAATAATAATAATAATAATAATGAAAATAAATTTAATTTTACTCTCGTGGAAGCAACATGCTTACGTTGATGTGGGTCGTTATGGACCCTGAGTGATGAATTTATAACCACAATCCATCCTGATAAACTCTTTTCTACTTCCTATGGTGAAGTATCTTGTACTTGAAACAGTTTTCTCCGGACTACGAGCAAACAAAGCAGAATAAAAAATTTACAGGCAGGTTAGTTCATCCAAAGATAACGAAAAATTACAACAAGATCTCACAGCACTGGTTGAATTAGGAAAGCACACTTACTTTCAATTCAATGTTAAGAAATGTGAATCAGTGATCTTTACTAGAAAAACGCAACCAAAAATCCATTCATATGAAATGAAAGGTATCAGCTTAAAACGAGTTGAAGAAAAGAAGGATTTAGGAGTGATATTTGATAGTAAACTTCAGTTCAATATACACATAAATAACGCTGTAAATAAGGCCTGTAGAAACCTAGGATTTCTAATGAGAAACACAAACAAATTCAAAAATATCAAAGCCATAATACAGGTATACAGTACAATTCACTAGTTAGAACAATAATAGAAAATGCCTCTATAGTCTGTATCCATCATGTACTAAACGTACAAAGAAATAGAAAATGTTAAAGCTAAATTTCTAAGATATCTGTATTTCTGTATCTATAAAACTAGTGCAAAATGTGAGTGGCACATAGTGACTTAAAAACAAATTTTGGGATAGATATGTTGCATACTAGGAGAACATTAACGTGTGTTAAATACCTACAGAGAATTCTCAAAGGTAAAGCAGATAACTGAGAGTTACTCCACCAAGTAAACCTGTATGCACCGTTTGAAAGTAATACAGTAGAAATAAGTTAACTTTCTATGTTAAAAGGTCAAACACAAATCACCATATGAATTCACCATTAAACAGAACATGTCAGTCAATGAATAAAATGCCAAACGTGGACACATTTCACGAGGATATTATCTTATTCAGGTCAGTCAGAGGGGAACTCACACAGAGAGAATACATACATTGAATAGCGTAACATACTTGTGTACCATGAATTAACATATATTAACAATGTATACTTTAGGAGAAATTAAAGTAATAAGTTGAAACACACACTTACCACTGTCCATAGTTCATAAGTATGGTATTCGGTTTCATATCTTTATTGTAAATTATTTATAAAATTAGAAATAAGAAATGAATGTTCTCTAAGTGGGCAGAAATGCCTGTTGAACAATAAATTAAATAAATAAATAAATAAATAAATAAATAAATAAATAAATAAATAAATAAATAAATAAATAACCCTATGTCTGTCAGCCAGATTGCGTCCCTGAGGCAGTGTTTCGAAATCACCTAGCTGGTGAGAACAGTGTCTGTCGGTGGCGCTCATCTTCACATGACCCTGGAAAATGCAGACCGAGCTACGGTGTCGGGACATGTGATGGCAGATCTTGTGGTGCAGACTATCGTAGACTCTGGTGATGTTGGCTCCTCCAGGTTCTCCTGAGTAATAAGGGTATGATCAAAGAAACGCAGGTTCAGTTCCTGAAGCGATACTCTACTATTTTTTTATCGCCTATTACGTTTTATGTTGCAAGACATCATATACTTATTTCCCAAGAATGATTTGTTCATATGACCTTGAAAACAGCTGGTTACAATATACTTTACTTGGCTGGGTATGATACCCTGTGACAACGAAATAGGGTACTACGCATAACAAGGCAACTGTTCGAAACGATGACCCCTTGCTTGATTCAGAGCTGAGCATGACGTTGTAGGGATGATCTGGCACGAGGCAACATTTACAATGAAACGGATATGCTGATCTCCGTATGAGCTGTCAGAGGTGACCAGGATATGCTGGCTCCTCTACATACACTATTTATTTTTCTAACGGTTCAAATCTCGTTACAAGATGATATCTCTATTTTTATTATTATTGTTATTTCATCTGTGTTATTATTATTATTATTATTATTATTATTATTATTATTATTATTATTATTATCATGTCCGTATTATTATTTTATCTGTGAGATTAGTATTATTGTATTATTATTGTTCAATTCAATTATGCAACGATGATCGCTTGCCTGATTGTAGTTAGATGTATGTATATATACGTGTGTGTAGATTAACAATAAACCTGGTCTAGGAAGCCAAGAATAACGGCCGAGAGGATTCGTCGTGCTGACCACACGACACCTCGTAATCTGCAGGCCTTCGGGCTGAGCAGCGGTCGCTTGGTAGGCCAAGGCCCTTCAAGGGCTGTAGTGCCATGTGGTTTGGTTTGGTTTGGTATGGTTTTAGATTAACACTAAAATCATGTAGAGTAAGAGTTGCTCTATATCAGATGTGGATGTAGTGTCTGCAATAACATTTGACATTGTAACATTGCGAAATACTGCCGGAGTAACTGCCGAGTCATTGCTACGTCATTGCGAGCATTTAGCGGTGAGCTCACTTTGTTTGAGAAAACCAGGGTGCCGCAGGTGGTTTCACCATTGTATGTAATATTTGGAGCAGGGCGGGAGTAGATCATAGTTATTTCTGGAGATTGCGTAGGTGTGTCAACCAATGGTTATGAATACCAGGACCAGCGTCTTATAGCTTTATTCAACGAGATGGAGAGGCCTCAGTCGGTCATTAGTCATTAGTCAAACGGAAGGTGAACAGTGAGTGAGTCGAAAGGATGGAGAGGCCAATTGGTAGGTCGGTGCAGTCGAAAGGATGGAGAGGCCTCAGCGAGTCATTAGTCATTGGTCATTGAGAGAGTGAGGCCACAGTTGGTTGATCGGTGCAGTTAGAAGGATAGGCTTGCCAAGAAGTCATATAGGACAGACTTACCAAGAAGTCATATGGATGGAGACACTTGCCAATAAGTGTTGTACCGACATGATAGTAGTCAGTCATCTGGCTGGAGAAGAAGCAGTCAAAGGGATACTTAGTCGTCAGTGAAACAAATAGGATACATCACCAAATTAGGCTTGATACATCTACAGCAAAACACCAACTCAAAGGAATACGTCATAATTACATTCAAAGTGTTGAAGGTACAGTCAAGTGAACCCGTGAGGGATAAATTTCGTGTATAATTGTTAAATGTCCGGTTAAGAAGAATTCAAATTTAATGCCTAGTTTCTTTCAGTTGCAATGTCATAATTTTATATTCTCATCTATTTTATCGCAGCAAGACTTACTATTTTTCTATACAATTTAAAGAATATATTTTGTTCTATTAAATTAATTTATCGTTTTATTTCGAGAGTAGAATTACATAACCTCAAATTTAATGGAAAAAAAGACAATCGCCATTTCCGAGAACTTATATGGTATGTTGTCAAAAGTAAGCTTATTACCCCATACCCTAGAGACATTCAAGAATCTCATTTTCTTATTGCTGCACTGAGTTTCAGCTGGCGCCCATCAGATAACGTAGGTCAGATGATTGTGTATTTTATTTAATGAATGTTAATTTCCATATTTTTCAATTAAAATGCTGATTTATATGCTTTTAAAGTTAGTAAAGGAGTTAGGAACGTCTTGATTTTGGCACCGCAACGTGGTGCACGAATAATTTCAGAACTTGTTTTGAATGACAGGATATCATAGGTTCATTTTGGGAAGATTATGCACATTTAAGCCAACGGAATTATTACCGGTAAATGTCAGGAGTGTAATTTTGTGAAACATATTTAAATTTTGGGGGTATGTCAAGGGATTTGCAGAGGGAAATTAATTTGAGAACGCCTACTATTACTAGTGACCCAAATGTGGACAAGGAAGACAAGGTCAAATTATGTGACGAGGAGGTCATTGCTTCTATGAACATCCAAGGTGATGTTGAGAGTAGGGAGCAGGTGAATAGGATGGAAGCTTCTGAGGTAATTCAGGAAAGTGCGGAAGTTGAGAAGCACGTTGAAACTCGAAAGAAAGTCCCAAGGGGAATAAATTTACAACAATTTAATTTCTTGATGGCCCAAATAACCGAGCTATTTGAAAATATAGAGGAAAAGATTGACACTGGTATCGAAAATAAGAATAAACAGATGAAACGAATGGAAAAATTACCGAGCAGAGTGCAAATAATAATAAGTAAATTTAAGAATTATTTATTAGTTGTAATGAAGATAGGAATAAACACATGAAAGAATTACTCGAAAATCGGAATAAACAGATAATCAGCAACTTGGAACAAGCAGTAATAAAGAAAATTGTAATACGATCAGTAGTAAAATGGATACTAAGATATTAGGGGTAAATGATCAAACATCTAAGTTATAAGGTAAGTCAAATGAAGAGTGTGTTGAAACTGAATGTGAACTGGAGTTGGATCGGAGCAATCTTTATATTCAGTCCGAGCAAGTCAAGGAAATATATGCAGAGGACAATAGCAAGATCGTACCGTTAAGTAATAAGTTGTCATAAACATTTAGTAATCGGGAAGAAATTCATGAGGTAGTCGATAAAAGATTGGATAAGATTTGCAATGCAGTTGGGGAAGATACGAGGGAACAGATTAGTAGAAATGAACAAACTGAAAGCAAGCATGGGGAGGTCACTGAACTACGGAATGAACAGGAAACGCTATCAAAACAGGTGAGAGAGAGACGAAGAATTGCAGGAAGAAGTGAGAATAGTGGAAGAGAATGCTGAGAGAGTAGCGGAAGGAGAAATTTAGGACTGCCAGGGAGTGATACGGCAGGAATTTAGAGGTGAGACGGCGAGAAAAGTGGCAGTGGCGAGTGTTTTGTTCAGTAGGTATCGTGATTTAACTAGGTTTTCTGGAAAACAGTTCAGTCCTATAGAATTTGTAAAACAAGTTGAGAAAAGACTTGCAAGTAAGTTGAGGAATAATATTATTGAACGGGAATACGTGTTGAAAATTTTGTCGAATGTTTTTATCGGTGAAAGTAAAATATGGTTTCGAGTGTACTGGGATAATATGTCTAATTTGGGAGAATTTAAAGAGAAGTTCATTGACAGGCTTTAGGAGGAATGTGTGCAAGGGCGCGAGGGAGAACGCATGATGTCTGGTGAAAGTAGTATAGTAGAGAGAGGGGGAAAAATCTTAGCCGAGTATCAGAGGAGAGATAGTAATTATGATCCGCAGAGGACAGATAGTTATGTCAATGGTGATAGGGGTCAGAAGTGTAACCAGAGAGAATCCGAAAATGGGAAGCGTATGGATTTGAGTTATCAGAGGGATTATGACAGGCCGAATATGAAGGTTATCGAGGTATCGTTATCGAGCCAAAGTATTTCAGATTTACAGGGAATCGGGTAAGATAAGTGGACAGGCATAAGGTAGAAGATGAACAGGTGTGTAGTATAAGTAGTTATGTAGTGAAAGTAGATTTAAGAGTACAGTGTGATTGTGACCTATGTAATGTTAAGTGAGATATTTAAGTAATGACGTAGTCGTAGATAATGAAGTAGTTAATGGTGGTAGTAAGTTAGACGTAAGAAATGATCTGATATGTGATGTAAGTACTTGTAATACTGAGAACGTAAGTGGTGAGATAGTAAATCCGACGATAGAAATTATGATATGAAGAAGGTAAGTGAGGGTACCATTAGATAATTTTTTTTCAAGATTCAAGATTCAAGATACCCGTCTCCCTTAATCTCGAAAATCGTAGATTAGGGAGAGGGTATTATTTATTGTAATCGTTTCATAATTTCATAATTTGTGATACATGCCGTATACAAAATTAGAAGGAGTAACTTAAATAACTATTGTGAATTGTGTTAATAATTGGTACATGCGATGAATGTTCATATAAAGTAGGTGCTTAGAGATTGAACAGAGAAAGAATAATATAAACTGAATGTTGGAGTTCCATTCATATATAGTATTATGGCAGAAAAAAACCAAAACATCTATTTATAGTGATATCTTTTCAGATTATCAAAGATAATATTGCCTTTGCAGGCGGTTAAGAAAAGAGAGAAAACGGAAATTATTACTCGACAATACATGAAACTAGTAGAACTACTGTAACGAGGTAGTTCCATGCTATCCCTTAAGCCTATGTACCTAATGGCTCTAGACTTCAACGGAGTTATATTGTTTAGGTTACCTTAGGCACAATTCGGTTCCTGGCTGACATGTATCACATCCTTTCCTTCCTTCAGTTTCCTGTTCCACCTTCCCCTAATAATGTTAAATAATTTTGCAAATCTATCCGGATGCATCCATTCTCTATTCAATAACTTTACAATTGTATACAACTGATTTTCGTTCTCAATTTTCTTTACATCCTCATCGTCTATGAATTTTTCTCGTATTTCCTTTGTTATAGGGCAATTTTTTTATAAGGTGTGCCCATCCCACCTCTTCAGAGCATATTAAACATTTATTTTCATCCCTGTTCTATATGCTTTATTTTTATGCATCCCCATTAACCACCATATTATACCCCTCATTTTCTTTTTTGTTATAAACTCTACATTTATTCTAATTCTCCCATTTATATTACAAAATTCTTCTAATGATCTCTTGCTTCTACATTGTGCATCAATGTCTTGTTTCTCAATATCCTTAATTCTTAGAACTATTTTTTTACGTATATATATACATTCTTTTTCCCAGTAACATCCCATTCCAATCGTTTCTAAAATATTCCGTACCCTATCCACCCAGTATCCTTGGTTCTGATGTTTCATTTGGTGCTGATATGCTATCTTTAAAATTTCGCCCCCTTCTCGCAACTTCATTCTCAACCAATACTTTATTATCCTTTTAATAATGTCCACTCGCAGACTTATATCTTTGCACATCATTCTCACTCCACAATTAGCTGTACAGCTGGGTAGACCCATAATTATTTTCCCAAATCTACTCGTAATTGTATCAAGTGAGTCAACCCTTTCTTCAACTCCCCAAATTTCCGCTCCGTACAACACTCTAGATTTAACTACTGCATTAAAAACATTTTTATACACTCTGTAGTCTGTGTTGGGCATCTTCTTCTCCAGTATGCTAATGGCTGACAGTGCACTCATGCTTTTTAGCTTTGATCTTCTTATTTGCTCTGACCACTTTCCGTTTCCACTTAAAATCATACCCAAGTATTCTATTTTATTGACAACTTCTAACCTCGTCCCGCCCATCCACCATTTTTCATTCTTTGATAATTTATGCCCTTTTTTGCACACCATTACCTTGGTTTTCTGTACATTGATTTTTAAATTCCATTCTTGACAGTAATTTACCACCACATTTATACTACCCTGCATACTATTGGGTGTCAAAGTGAGCAGAAGGATGTCGTCAGCAAAAATGAGGCCCGGAATATCCCGGTTCTTAAGACTTGGGTAAACCCCTGCCTCGAAGCCTTTCGATTGAAAGATATCATTTATAAAGAGTAGAAACAGTACTGGTGACAACTTACAACCCTGTTTTAATCCAACATTAGAGAATATTTCTCCAAATACTACGCCCTCCTTAGTTTTTATTGCGCACCTTACTTCTGAATATATATTTTCTACCGCTGTTATCATCTTCTGGGACATCTATCCCTCTCATCTTGGCCATGACCGCCCCTCTGCTCACAGAATCAAATGCTTTCTCCAAATCAATAGTAGTAATGTATACTTTTCCTCCTTTCTTTTTTACATACTTATCTATTATTATTTTCACTACAAAAATGTTATCTGTTGTCCTCATCCTTTCTCTAAAACCAGCTTGCAGCCTCTCCAGAATCAATTCCCCCTCTACCCACTTCATTATCCTTTTTGCTAACACACCTGTATATATTTTACTTAATGTATCTAGCAACGTTATACCCCTGTAGTTGTTAGGGTTATTTTTATCTCCCTTCTTCTTATAGATTGGGCAGATCACTCCCTCTTGCCAAGATTTTGGGAACTCACCTCCTTCAAATATTTTGTTAAATAGTTTCGCCATACTTTCTAGGATATCCTTATTCTGCGCCAGCTGCTTCCAAAATTCGTTAGTGATACCCGAAATCGCTCCTGATTTGCCTTTCCTGGCTTTCCCTAGTATCTCCCTTATTTCTTCTTTCGATATTTCCTTGTCTAATTCCGGCATAGTACACCCTAGCCCTACCGATATACCGGTATCGTTTAATCTCGGTCTCCACATATCTTCAGCCTCTAATAGTTTCTTATAGTGCTCCACCCAGATAGCCTGACTTATTACCGTCTGCTGCGGCAGCTTCCGCATTCCACAAATCCCCTTAATTGTACTCCATACTTTTCTACTATCATTCTGTTTTGCATTGCTATTTAATTCGACAACTCTCTGCTCATGCCATTCGGCCTTAGTTGCATACAGTAATTCCCTATATTCTCTTCTCAAGTTACAGAATCCCATCCTATGGTTTTCTCCCCCATGCTTTCGAAACTCCTTCAATGCTTTCATCACTTCATACTTTTTATGCCTGAATTCGTCATTGTACCAGCCTTTTCCTATTATATTCTGCCTCTCCTTTATCCTCATCTTCTCCCCTGCCATCTTTACAGAATTTTCAATTATTTTAACTGCTGTACTCGTTTGGTTACTTCGATCATCGAATCTATTCCACCTTTCACTATCTGTCCTATTTCTCCGTCATAATAATTCATAAACTCGTTTTTAGCTCCTCTCTCCACCTATATTTAGTGACTATCTTTTCTTTGTATTTTATCATATTGCTTGTTGGTGTCTTACCCTCTCTAACTTTTATTCTGACAATAATTGGGAGATGATGTGACTCACCCCATTCCTTAACCTCCATAATTTTAATCACAGGCAACGCATTCCTGGAGCATAACGCCAAGTCTATGCTACTACCCCCTGTTTCCATTATGTATGTCAGGTTCCCTAATTCGTCGCCATGCCACCTTCCATTCTAAATATATAGTTCTATCGTACCACATAGCTCTAGCAACTTGTCTCCATTTTTATTACAACCCTTATCCTGGCTCACTCTCTTTTTTTACATAAACACCTTCTGTCTCCTTGTCGTACACCGGCTTCTGGTCTGCAACCCTCGCATTGAAATCCCCCATTATTAGAATGCCTGTATCCTCAAAAATATTTTGTACTCTATTGATTTCTAATGCCAACTCATCAAAGAAAACCCTTTTCGCAAATGGCGAGGTTTCAGGAGGGTTGTAGACAAAACCAATAAATAAGTCTGACTCATTCTCATCATACATGTTTATTCTGACCCACATCATTTCCTCCATTTCTGATCCTATCTGAATTATTCTAGCTTGCAAATCCTCCCTAACCATCACCATTATCCCACCCGGGTATCTGCCCCTTTTGGTTCGTCTCTCATTTGACTTATAGTAGACTGTGAACTCTCCTATTTCTATACTAGTTTTCGGTGGAATCCAGGTTTCCACACATGCGAGAATATGCAAGCTATGTAATAACTCTTTAAAAGCTTCATCCTGTAACTTACTCCTAAGGCCTTCAATATTGATACACCCTACTCTTATCTCTAGTTATGTCTTTCTCCCCTGTCCCTCACTCTGGCTGATCTTCTTGGACCTCGTAATCCTTGTTACACCTAGATCTTCAGAGTTCTCATCTAGAGTGTTAACACCTTCTCTATCAAGGCCACCCTCATTTACATTACCATTTCTGAGCAAGAAGTCCTTGATACTCACACGTCTGCGTTTCGGTGTTGCTTCTTTCATAAAGTCCGCACTCAGCTGTCGCTGAAGATCGCCTGGACTGCCTTCGCTATTCGTTGTCTCAGCATCTGTTACTTCCTCTCTCTGTCCTTGTTGCTTCGCTGTCTGGTTCTCCCTCCCTGCTCCCCATTCTGCTGGTCTCAGCTGCCTCGTACGTTCACCTTCCTCCTCGGCCAATGTACTCGCTGTATTGTACATATTCTTTAGCTGCTCTACTCCGCAAGTCCTCGTCCAGTTGCTGTCTCCCACCACTAATTTGTTGCGCCTTATGTAGGCCCTTAATCCTTCACGTCTAGCTTTCCCTAGGTGAAACTGTAGCATTTTCTGGTTCCTGAGGGCTTCTTTTTCCATCTCCTGTTTGACCCATATGTTCTTACTTTTCAACCGGCTTTTACTATGCAGAATCTTTCTAACTAGTAGGTTTGATACAAATCTCACTCTCACTGGTCTCTTGCCTTTTGTTTTCCCCATTCTCTGTAGTTCCTCTATATCGGCCTCTCTGCAGCTAATCTTCATCTTCTCGTTAATTAGCTCCAGCACTTTGAATACCAGGTCTTCTTTAGTGTTCTCTGGTAGCCCATATATAAAAATATTTTTGTTTCGGGTTTCCTCTTGTCTTTTTTTCTCCTGCCATCTCAACGCTTTTATCTCTTCCTCCATTCTCCTCACCTTATTCCTCAAACTTGATATTTCTTTATTATTTTGGACCGCCCTTTCTGTCACTTTTCCTATCTCCTCTTTCACCATTTCTCGTAGATCACTAGATTGCTCTCGTAATAGCTCTCTCATTTGTTCAGTTTGGGCCTTACTAAATTCCCTTATCTTCTCCATGTCTTCCCAACCAACCACATTCTCATGATCAGGTCCAGGGTTCATCTCGACCCTTCCAATAACCAACAACACTGCCATCACTGATGCAGCCATCAAAATTGAAACCAAACTCACCTGCTGTCCGGTTCTGCCACTCATATTACGTCTCGTATTCCTGCCTCTGCCGTGCCAACGACCTATCGTCGCCCGGTACAATTCTATTGAAATCCCCATGTCAGCACTCACTCACTGAACAACCTTCCTCTTTGCTTGCACGATTACAACTGTACTATTAGATATTATAACAGCTGGTGGTAGTAAGTCAAAGTGAGTCAATAAAATGATAGCGGTACCAATATAACTAACTTATAGCCATGCCTTGTTTTACCAAATCTTGTGTGTTCAGTTATTTTAGGAGCTGACTTTGTTGCAAATCATGAAAGTAGAATAGACTTTAATTTAGTTGGTGTGTGTTTGTTCTGAGAGAAAACTAGCAAAGAAGTACGTGTTAATTATGATGGTTTGAAGTAAGTGTTTGTAACGTGTGTTCTATTAAAGATATTAAGAGAAGTAAGTGAAGGTGTTCCTTGTGAGAGGAAATGTTTTGATGTGTGTCACGTGTCTATACGACCAGGATCCGAGGGATAGTCTGTATGAGGCAGTGACGTGAGGTAATTTGAGTGAATTGCAGGAGGAGCAATTGTGTTCGATGTTAGGTGAGCATCGAGATGTATTTATTGGTAAGTCAGGAAATACACGTATATGAACAACGTTGTTGTTTATGACCATTCATAATTTGTGGGAGGTAAGTACCCCATTCAACTAAAATATGCTAATGCCGTCGAAGAACAAATACACATGATGCTGGATTACGGAATAATTGAACCATCGTGTAGCCATAGTATTGATCCTTCAATTATTGTTGCCAATAAGGATGGATTTATTGAGATATGTAAGTTAATAAGGGCAAAATTGATTCAGTTTGGGTGACAATGTGCTACTCAGAGTTCCATTTTCATCATCTGCAGAGGCGGTAAATATGTCTAAATTTATCTTTTGTATCAGTGGTATTTAACTATTGTGAACTGTATCGGGAAGTGTGCATATTCTTTAAAAGATCAGGACGGGAAGATTGTCGGTACTCATAATATAAAAAATTTGAAGAAGTACTTCACGTGAGATTTGTTGAGATAAGATTAAGATGATTCATTTTTGTCAGAAACTGGCAAAATAAAACTAACATCTGTGAATTTGCTAGTGAACCAAGTGTCGTATTGGTGCATTGGAATAATAAGTGCTACATTGTCATGTACTGCATGACAAAGAGAGAACGAGATATTGGACAGTTATCTGGGATGACAATGTGCAAGAAAAGATCCCATATATGTGATTTTTCATAAAATGTCTTGGTATATAAAACAGAGAGGAATGTTGTATAACCATTTAAAATATGTTTATGTGTTAAATTATGTGCTATACTCTTGTGAATTGTATGAGAAGCAGGGAATGGGACACTGGACAGTTATCTACGATGAGAATATGCGAGAATAATTCTCAAATCTGTGATAATTTATAAAATGTATGGATGTTGAAAAAGAAAAATATTGCTGTATACTCATTTAAAGTGTTTATATGTGTCAAGAGTCGAGGTTAGTGTTATATATATTATGATGTTCATAAATCAATCGATCTTTGTTCTTCGTATTATTTATGAGGGAGGCGAATTGTAACGGTTCCAATCTCGTTAAAATATTATATCAATATTTTTGAATTATTATTTCATCTGTGTTATTATTTTTATTATTTTTATTATTATTATTATCATTACTATTATTATTATGTCCGTATTATTATAATAACTGTGATATTACTATTACTCAATTAGTATTATTGTTCAATTCAATTATGCAATGATGATCGCTTGCGTGATTGGAGTTAGATGTATGTATATATACGTGTGTGTACATTAACACTAAAACATGTACAGTAAGAGTTGCTCTATATCAGATGTGGATGTATAGTGTGTAATAACTTGTGACATTGTAACATTGCGAAATACTGCCGGAGTAACTGCCGAGTCATTGTTATGTCATTGTGGGCATTAAGCGGTGAGCTCGCTTTGTTTGAGAAACCCAGGGTGCCGCAGGAGGTTTCACCATTGTATGTAATATTTGGAGCAGGGTGGGAGTAGGTCATAGTTATATCTGGAGATTGCTTAGGTATGTCAACCAATGTTTATAAATACCAGGACCAGGGTCTTATAGCTTTATTCAACGGGATGGAGAGGCCTCAGTCGGTCATTAGTCATTAGTCAAACGGAAGGTGAACTGTGAGTGAGTCGAAAGGATGGAGTGGCCACAATTGGTCTTTCGGTGCAGTCGAAAGGATGGAGAGGCCTCAGTGAGTCATTAGTCATTGGTTATTGAGATAGTGAGGCTACAGTTTGTTGGTCGGTGCAGTTGGAAGGATAGGCTTGCCATGAATCATATAGGACAGACTTACCAAGAAGTCATATGGATGGAGACACTTGCCAATAAGTGTTGTACCGAGATGATAGTAGTCCGTGTTTGGATGGAGAAGAAGCAGTCAAAGGGATACTTAGTCGTCAGTGAAACAAATAGGATATACCACCAAATTAGACTTGATATATCTACAACAAAACACCAACTCAAAGGAATACGTCGTGATTACACTCAAAGTGTTGAAGGTACAGTCAAGTGAACCAGTGAGGGATAAATTTCGTGTATAATTGTTAAATGTCTGGTCAAGAAGAATTCAAATTCTTTCAGTTGCAATGTCATAATTTTATATTAAAACAGGAACGCCCGTACTTCAGTTTTGCCGAGAGCATGGATAACGCCAAGGCGTATACGGTTCATGCTTTAGAGAGTACGAGAGAAGGGTAGTGAAATATGTTCATATTTAAAGTGGAACTTGCAGTTTATTCAAAACAAATGCATAGAAATTATATCACCTTTTACAGACGAATAGTTTGTTTGCCCTTGAATATGTGGAGGAGGCGTCGTTCTTCGGTGTCGGCGTCGTCTCCCGTCGTCGACGTCGAAGTCATCCCACGTTGTCGGCGTTGACCCACGGCTGTTGTTAGCACTTCATGTTGACGGAGACTCGAACCTGGGGCGGTCGTCTGATGATAGTGCAGCGTCTAATAGTTGTTGAGTTTTGTATTCCACAAAGTCCTATGAAAGGAGCAGAGAAATGTAGAACTTTCGCACAGAATGTCAATGGAATCTGATACGACACTTCTCTACCGCACTGCACTGCGAATTAAGGCGCGACACTGTTTACTGCTCGAATAGATTCCACTATAAATAGTGCTGGACGCACATTTGAAAAAAGAGATGAATTCAAAGTCACAGTTCTGTGAGAATAATTAATATTGTTCGTGCAGTAGTCACTATCGAACTAGAAATGATAAGTAATGAAAATAATCTGGAACTTTCTGTGATACGATGTTTTAGCACTTCACTCAATCTCAAAAGAAAAGAAAATAAGTCCTTCGGACACAGTCTCTGCACTGTTTGCAATGAGTACATGCAATGTCCTAGCACACGCACTCGTAGGAATAAATTAAAGTTTCTGCGACGACAGAAAGTAACCGTTTATAACACAGTCTTGTGCGAGAGAACAAAGTTCTGTTACGACTCAGTCTTAACAAATATCACGTGATATCTCAGAGGTAAAATTTTCACTGAGGCACAATATTGCACGCAAATTTACACATAGTCTTTATGAGGGAAATTGACGTAGTCCCACGAAAGAAATAAAGGTACCGTATTCCACGAATCAGCACTGTCCTTGAAAGGAAATATCGGCACAGTTTTATGAAAGTAAATGTTAGCATAGTTCTGTGAAATGAATTGACACCGTCTTTTAAAAATGAAGATTGGCATATTTTTATGGAAAGAAAATGTCGACACTGTTTTTCTCACGGAGTGACTGACACAGTGTTTGAAAGAAAAGTAGGCACTGTTCTTTACGAAATAAAGTGACACTGTCCATAAAGGAATTGTCCTGTCACTATGGCACAATTTTACGAAATAGCCTAACACAGTCTCTTGTAGAGAACAACTAAAGCACAGTCTTTATGCCCTAAGCCTTTTAAGCACAGTTTCAAAATGTGAAGTCTCTTCAATTACACAATTCACAAAACAAATGATGTTACACGACTCGACAGACTGATATTAACCAGAATATGCTTTCGCTTACACGCGAAGTTAGAGTCCACAGAGAAAGCTTTCAACGCTAGTATTAAGTACTTTCGAACCCCGGTCGTAAGCCGGACAGAGTAACGAATCGTATCACATAGCGAGGCGACTGGTTCACGACGATGTGCTCGCTCGCACGCACACGGACACATCCAGTGACACACTGACACACTCAAGGCTGGCGACCTCCTTTTATTGCCCAAGGTCTGACGGCGAGACTGTAAATGTGAGCACCTTAAAAATTTCATATCTCAGCCATCCTTCCGCCGATTTTAATGAAATTTAGGGTACTAGCATTTGTTGTCCAGTCCTACAAGGTGACGTTCACGAAATTATGATTTAACCTTCCGTTCGTGATGAGATGCCATAGAATCGAAAAGAACTTTCGGTGTGACGTCACTTGGCCTTGGCTGGCACGCTGGAGCAGCGCTTGCTTGCATGCTGTCCCCCACAATGCTGCGCGATCGGCGCTCGTTTTGAATGCATACAGCCAGGTGTTACCGAGTTCCTCTCAAGAAATATATGAACGCGAATGCTCGCAGGGCATTCCCGTTTCGATATTCTCATCTATTTCATCGCAGCAAGACTTACTATTTTTTCTATACAATTTAAAGAATATATTTCGTTCTATCAAATTAAGTTATCGTTTTATTTCGAGAGTAGAATTACATAACCTCAAATTTAATGGGGAAACAAAACGACAATCTCCATTTCCCAGAACTTAAATGGTATGTTGTCAAAAGTAAGCTTATTACCCCATATCCTAGAGACATTCAAGAATCTCATTCTCTTATTGCTGCACCGAGTTGTAGCTGGCGCCCATCAAATGACGTAGGCCCGACGATTGTGTATTTTATTTAATGAATATTAATTTCCATATTTTTCAATTTAAATGCTGATTTATATGTTCTTCAAGTTAGTAAAGGAGTTAGGAACATCTTAATTTTATATGGCCTCACAGGAAAATGTCAAATGTCATAAGGTCGGGTGATGTGGTGGGCCAGGTAATAGGTCCTCCTTTTCTTATAGACATTTCAGGATACATATAATAGCATGGAGATAGTTTCGGAAAACTTCGCCGAGTAGTGTGGAACTCTGTCATGTTGAAACACCATCCTCAGTCGGACAAGCAATGGCACATGTTCCGGCAATTGTGGAAGCTCATGTAGGAAAAAATGCAGGTAGCGTGCTCTCATCAGATAGCCGTCAAATAAATATGGTCCAAATAGGTTATCACCCAAGACCTTATCCATACTCCAGTAATGATGTTTCGGCGGTTAATGGTTCCATTGCTGTGGAATCGTGATTCATCCAAAAACAGAATTGTCGATAAAATGGCTGCATCACTGTCCACATTGTCTAATGTCCATAGACAAAATTCTACACGAGATTCGAAGTCACGGCCGTGAAGCTCCTGATGTAATTGAAAGTGGTACGGGTGATACTTATCGATATGCAGTATTCGAGTAATAGACTTCCGGGTGATTGGTGTCTTGTGCATTTGCCCGTGTCCTAGCATGAGGTTTATTCAGAACAGTGTCCAAGGGATCGCATCGTCTGTCAGTTGTTTTCTATCAAGAAATCCCCATGATGAGGCGTTGAAACTGTGATGAATTCTGTATTGAATTTCCACGGATCAATAACATATCAACATACTCGTCACTGGAATTACCACGAGGGAAGGAATAAGCTTTTTTATTGTGACTTGAGTGGAAGGACTGGAGAACGCCCAACATACGTACCTATCGTCTCATGTTGTTCTTGTTTTACTGGTGTGCACTACTGCCCTACAATTGCTCTAGGAACTCGTAAGCTATTACCAGAATACTTTCATACACTTCATACACGTAAGTTCGAACCGCTCATCCACTGTAAGCCCTAATGGGTGATTTGCATCTTGCCTCTTGAGACACGCTTGTCATTACAATTATTGGATCGTAAAGGACGGACTTTGAGTGCTAGGCCAACCACGTCGCAATGCAATATGGTTTTCATATCTCTGATTCACGGTTTCTGGGGTTAATTTCACATCCTAACATAACGAACAATGTTATAATATAATTGTTTGCCGAATACTGTCACGGTTATTAAATAGAGCCAGTTATTCCTGTGAATGGCACGCTCGATTTACGTTTCTACTTTACACATGGCAAACATTGCAATATCAACCTTAAGGAATAGATGCGCTAAAGAGTTTAAGAATTACTGTATAAGTGGCTATTGGAAAACTCGGTATTTTAAAGGAATCGAACACGAAGCTTTCGGATCAGAAGCACGATACGCTGATTACTTATTCAAGAAGCCAGTCACAACAACAATAGTATTAACAATAATGAAAATCCACAACCTGTTTCCAGTCATTTGACCGGGTCATTAATTTAATGAATGAAGCCCCGTTCTAGCGGCGAGGATTGGAATTGTGCCGGCTACCGAAGCCTGTCACACTCCTCTGGGGCAATGAGTAATTAATGATTAATGAAATGAAATGAAAAGATATTGGAGAGTGTTGCTGGAATGAAAGATTACAAGGAAAACTGGAGTACCCGGAAAAAAACCTGTCCCGCCTCCGCTTTGTCCAGCACAAATCTAACCTGGAGTGACCGGGATTTGAACCACGGGACCCAGCGGTGAGAAGCCGGCGCGCTGCCGCCTCAGCCACGGAGGCTCTCATAACAACAATATTAATTGTAATAAAATTGCTGACTGAGAAGTTCAAGTGGTAGAGTGCTGGCTTTCTGAGCTTAGGTTCACTGGTTCGATTCTGGCTCAGTCCGGTGGTATTTGTAGGTACTCAGATGCGGCAGCCTCGCGGCAGTAAAATTGCTGGATTGCAAAAGAAACACTGCGGGCCAAAATACTGGCACCGCCATATCTCCGAATAGTAAACATTGTGTTAACAATGACAATGACGATAATAATTATTTTACTCTCAGGGAGGACGAGGTTTATAGTTATCAGTACTGTCAGTCGTTCGCTTCTGTGGTGTAGTGGTTAGTGTTATTAGCTGCCACCTCCGGAGATCCGGGTTTGATTCCTGGCTCTGCCAGGAAATTTGAGTATGGCAGAGGTTTGAAAATGTGTCCACTCAGCCTCGGGAGGTCAATTGAGTTGAGGGTGTTCGATTCTCACCTCAGTCAGCCTCGAAGTGGTTTTCCATGGTTTCCCACCTTCTTCTCCAGGCAAATGCCTCTTAAGGCCCCGCTGAGTCCGGGGGAATAACTAACCCTGGAGGGTAAATGGATTAAATATGCAGATACTGCCAGTCATTTTCTGTCTCAAGGAAAGCCGAGCGAGTAGACCGAGTGGTTGGGGTCGTGCAGCTATTAGTATGCGTCCGGGAGTTTGAGGGTTCGAACCTCAATGTCGGGAGCCCTGAAGATGGTTTTCCGTAGTTTCCCCACTCTCACACGACTCCTACGTAGAGGAATAAATTGAGCGTTTCTCTGGTGTTTAGTAGAGTGTCTGTTGTATTGAGTGTAAATGATGGGATGTGTGTTAAAACAAACATAACACACAGTCTCCATGCCAGAGGAATTAACTGCATGCAGCTGAACGTCTTCTTCTTTTCCTTCTTCTTCTTATTATTCTCCTACCGCTTGTCCCACACCTTTGGGATCGTTGGTGCGAACTGTGTCGAACACGTGGATTTGGCCCTGTTTTACGCCCGGATGTCTTTCCTGAAGCCAATCCTATGTGGAGGGATGTAATCACTATTCCGTGTTTCTGTGGTGGTTGATAGTGTCATGTGTTGTCTGAATATAATGAGAATAGTGTTGGAGCAAACACAAACACCCAGTCTCCGAGCCAGAAGAGTTAATCGGATGGGATATAAAGTCCCCGACCCTCTGAACCGAAGGCCTCAAAGCTGAGCATTCAGACAAGGAGTAGAACAACTGCATGATGCTAAATAATAATAATAATAATAATAATAATAATAATAATAATAATAATAATAATAATAATAATAATAATAATAATAATAATAATAATAATAATAATAATTGTTACGGAGATATCCGTGGTAGCTAGAGGTGAAAGAAGGTGCGGGCTGGAATAGGTCTCAACTACCAAATTAAAGTTAATTTAAAACTTTAACAAAGGTTATATTTTCTTTTCAAAATCAACAAACAACAAAGTATAACAGGTACCAAGTAGCAGATCAACAAATTAACAAATTACAGTTCGTTACAGGACTTGGGCTTCGAGCCCCAAGTATAATTCTGAGCTCTCAGCTCACAACCACAATTGCTGAAGGGCAGAAAACCCCTAAGTACGAGGAGCACTAGCTCCTAATTACAATGTTAAGAAAAAGAGCAGACCCGCTCTCAATTATACAAGCCTATCAAAGGCTACAACAAACTTAATTTCTATCTGCCCTTAAGGCACACAAGGAAACAGGGGTAACTAGTACCCAATCTACTGGGCCTTCGCAGGAAGGAAAACAAAACGGGTTAAGTAAATGGCCCAAAATACAAAGTGAATGGAGGCGATAACTTGCACTACTACACCAAGTTTGTCTAAAACCTATGTGGCGCTAGGTCGATCATACAGGGGCTAATCCCAAGCTAGGGAGGTGACACGTATGAGAAAACTTTACTACATTAAAGAAGAACGGTTATGAAAACGTAGTCACCTCCTATTGAAAATGAAGGGGAGTTTGAGAGGGTAAAGCACTCTCTATCCCCGCTTTACAGTAATTTATAGATTTATAATTTATAGATTTTACATAGACAGAAAAGAATTTACATTTTTAAAAGGTAGGTTACATACTAAAGGTTTCGAACCCTCCCCGAGAGTTAAACTGCTGAGCTAGCAAGAAATGAAGGTGTTAACAGGCCATTACCTTGTAGATGAACTGATGCTTGAAGAAAGAGGCGCTTCCCGCCCCCTGCTACATATTCACACACAAAGAAAGATGTTACTGAAGTGGCACCGAGACAAGAAAATCAGCAGTTTATATACCCTCGTGGAACATTCGAGACCTTTCAGGAATGAGTAGACACACCCTTTCGTTTTTATTGGATAACAGCAAAACTCATACACAAGACGAGGAAGAAACACCTTATTGGTGGATAATTAATTACGTAAATTTCCGATTGGTTCCATTCAAAACGGGCGGAAAGAAAGGATTTATATTGCCAACCCACAAACCACAGAACAAAATTTAGTAAAGATAAAACTTAAGAATACAATATTTCTTCAAGAAAGTTCATTCCATTGCACCAGAGTGTGTTACCATAGTTTTGGGTAGCGACATCTGTTAGAGATTGTCCACACCTCTTAATCGTTGAAAAACAAAAGGCAAATAAAGAACACTCAGTGACATCTTCTGAATAACCATGGAATTAGTTCAGTAATTAAAGTTCCAAGTTTCTCCAGTAGAGAAGTTTCAATTGGCGCAATATTTGAATTAGCGGCGTGGAGGTGTACCGCCCGGTACAATAATAATAATAATAATAATAATAATAATAATAATAATAATAATAATAATAATAATAATAATAATAATAATAATAATAATAATAATAATAATAATAATAATAATAATAATAATAATAATAATAATAATAATAATATCATAATAATAATAACGCCTTTGTGGTGCAGTGGTTAGTATGATTCGCTGCCACCACCGAAGACCCGGGCTCGATTCCCACCTCTGCCATTCTCGAAGTGGCTTTACGTGGTTTCCCACTCCTCCTCCAGGCAAATGCCGGGATGGTACCCAACTTAAGTCCATGGCCGCTTCCTTCCCTCTTCCTTTTCTATCATTTCCAATGTTCCTAACGCCCCCAATGCCCCTGTTCAGCATAGCAGGAGAGGCCACCTAACTTATGTACTGGTCCTACTCTCCTGTTGTATCCCAGACATAAAGTCTCACGCTCAGGGACATTGCCCCTGAGGCGGAAGAGGTGGGATCCCTCGTTGAGTCCGAGAGGAGAACCAATCGTGGACAATAAACGGATTAAGAAAGAAAGAAAGAAAGAAAGAAAGAAAGAAAGAAAGAAAGAAAGAAAGAAAGGAATAATAATAATAATAATAATAATAATAATAATAATAATAATAATAATAATAATAATAATAATAATAGCCTTTTTAGGTTCACTTAATTCTGTTGGTCAGCTCTATTCTGAGGGTATGACCAGCCTCATTCATGACCTGCTTTCCCTCTTTTAAAAATATATCATGCATTGCCTGGCTGAAGTGCGTAAGATGCATTTACTGTAACTAGGGAAAGCAGAATGTAGTGGTTTCTAACCGAATTTTCTTTGAAATATAAAATCTGACTACAGAAATAAGAATCAAGCCTTACTGGACAATAGCCTTTGAACTTACGATACGACACTTCATTGACTCTGTTTCAAGAAATAGCCTTTTTTTTCTGGAACGTTAAGTTGCTGTGTAGATTTGAAATTGAGACTGACTTTGTTGAGATTCAACCCCGTAATCATTGACGCAGAAGACGATGCCTACCAAGTGCATTACGGTCATCATCCATGAAAATGTTGCTAATGAGGTGTTTGTTATTACGTGTTTATATACTGTAAGCTAATTATTATCGCGGTAACCGTGAAGGGAATGCACGGGGCGGTGGTTACGTCGAACCTACCGCAGCCGCAGGTCCCGCAGAGCAGAAAGGAATGCTGATAGCACGTCTAGTCAACCAGCGAATCAAATATCATTAATTTCCTGTGACATACCTCCATTGTATTATCCTGGAGTGGCGTCTCATCGTCTGAAACCTCACCCCTTTGGTTAATTATACTATCCTGACAGTATTCCTTGAAGTAACATTATTCGCAGCGTGAAACTTTGTTTCTACGAAGCAGTCGGAATAAGTACTTTTATTATTTATAGTTGAGTAGAATAAAAGTAGTAAGTTACCAATAGTGCTTGAGCAACTATCGAGCGTGTATAAGAATATCGACTATAACATCATGTCAAAACCCACCGTGGAGTTTGTACTCGCACAGTACAGCTTGATGCAAGTGTAATGGTGTGGTATAACTTGAAAACAATTTTCTAACCCATGGGTAAATAATGGAAATATCCATTGTTCTTCTTATTCTTCTTCTTCTTATTATTATTATTATTTTGACTTGGGAGGTGTGACTATGAAGTTGTTTACGTTTATTGGTATTATTATTGTTTACGTAGTTATGTACAGACCATCGTATTATTAGTGAGGTTATGTTATGAAACATCTGCTGTATGTATATTAATATGAGTTTATTTAAGGTATTTTTTTGTTGCTAGTTGCTTTACGTCGCACCGACACAGGTAGGTCTTATGGTGACGGTGGGGAAGAAATGGCTTAGGAATGGGAAGGAAGCAGCCGTGGCCTTAATTAAGGTACAGCCCCAGCATCTGCCTGGTGTGAAAATGGGAAACCACGGAAAACCATCTTCAGGGCTGTCGATAGTGGGGTTCGATGCAAGCTCACAGCTTCGCGTCCCTCACCACACGGCCTACTCGCTCGGTTTTTCTTGAGACAGAAAATGACTGGCAGTATTTCTTTATTCAGCATAGCAGGTGAGGCCGCCTAGGTGGTGAGGTACTAGTCCTCCTTTCCTGTCGTATCCCCGACCAAATATCTCACGCTCCCGGACACAGCCCTTGAGGTGGTAGAGATGGTATCCCTCACTGAGTCCGGGGGAAAATCTAACCCTGGAGGGTAAATGGATTAAAGTAAGAATACGCAATTAATAGTATGTAACTTATTATTACCTGTATATATGATGTATAATCCAATGCAAAATTGTGCAACACACGCCAATAGTCCGGAAAAACTTATCTTTGACTCTAGAGAGTTACAGAAAATTCCTTCCATTGTAAATGGGTTATTGGAGAGACTCTCGAAATTACGAGAAAATATATGGTGTCATATGCTTCTAGAAACCTGGACAGGCAACATATATAAAGAGGCAGTATTAAGGGGAGAGTGGAGTTGTTTAACGAGACTTGTGTGAAAAACATGTTAGCCGAGTGTTTGATGTCAAGTGTATGAACTTTGTTGGGTTGGTAGTTGACATGCAACTGTCGCAGTCTTCTCCTTATTCTCCGTAGCAGTGTTTTGTTTCAAGATGGCAGTTCATTATTTCGTGCGTGTAGAAGATGTAAATACAACTTGTAAATCAAATAATGTACACAACTGACAGCATTTTGTGTGCGTCCTTGTGACTACATCAAGCTAAGGACCGTGACAAAAACCCATAATAGCAATTTTCGGGAAAAAATCATTGTGGAAGGTTGAGTTTTTCGTTGACATTCTTCACACGTTGGATGATTTATAAAATGATATGAGTATGGTTAAACAAATTATTTCGTAGGGTGATCCGAAAAACTGTAAGGAATCCATAATCCATTTTTGAACATGTCATTATTTATAATTATATCGCTTCAAAACTAATGTATGGCAGTCGATTGGGAAAGACGCTAAATTCACTACTGGTGGAGAACCATTTATTGGTTAAGCCTGTGAATGGAAGTACATAAATATTAAGGATTATGTTGGAGTTTTACCCTAGGACTTTATTTTCTAACGAACTTCAGCAGCGTAATAGGCTATGTCTATTTGATGCTCTGCGCACAGCTTGTTAAACGGTATGGAATATTAGCATAAGTATGTCATGATTAAAACCGCCCGAATTCCATTGCTAATACACGCCGTAGCTGTAAATTTGTTAAAATGTCTCTAAAAGGCTAAAATCACTTTTAAATACTGTACCCGCTCAAAGCCTGAGTCCCAACCAGCATTTTTCTCAGGGGGTGTTACGGTCCGAATCTATCGCAACTAAATAAACAATAAAAATTTATGAAGATATGAGATCTCCAATTAAATGTATGGGCGCCATCCGAGCAGGTACAATATTTACAAAGGGCTAATGTATGAAAATAAAAGAAAGTAAAAATAAGAAAATATTAAAAATAAAAAAGAAGTAAAATAAAATAAAAGTAAAAAACTGGTTTTATAGAAACCTAAAAATCCGTTCCCGAGTTATAACAAGCAGTCAAAGGCATTTATGTTGACAATCGGACCACTCAAAGAATTGATGGTAGAATACAATCTTGTTTCGAAGTAGTTACGTGGGTTAGACTGGGCTGTAATATACAACCTGTGACAATAAAGTTCGGTGAATGAAGTCAGAACGGTCGATCCGGCAACACTGGCGACACACAACGCTGCACCTGCTTAGCAGCAGATTTTGACCACCTGCTCCCAACGTTGTTCAGTTGAGCATCGTGTGTGTACCGTGTAAGAACTGTTTGACACAGTGTGTGTTTAATGCGTTAGTTCTGAACTGCGAACAGGAACATGAACGACCAAATGTTCAATGTACAGTTTTGTTTTAAGCTTGGCAAGACAGCTAAATAAACGCATGCGATGCGGGTACGTGTTTATGAATATCACGCACTGTCCTTGAAGTGTGCGTACGACTGGTTCTCGAAGAGCCCGGGAAAGTGTTTCTGACAACCCCCGTAGCGGGAGACCGGCGACCGCCGTCAGTGATTAAAACATTGAGAAGGTGAGGACATTAATCACGAACGATCGGCGATTAACTGTGCGCATGATAGCGGATGGACTGCAGATTAACCGTGAATCCGTGCGACAAATCGTTACCCGGAAATTAGGGAAGAGGAAAACGTGTTCTCGTCTTGTGCCACATCACTTGACTGACGATCAGAAGCAGGCACGTTTAGAGGCTTCACAAGTTTTTGTCGAAACGGCGGATGCGACACCAAATTTCTTGAGGATGAAACCTGGTGTCTCAGGCACGACCCTGAAATGAAACGGTAAAGCATGGAATGGCGTTCTCCGGGATCCCCTCGTCAGAAGAAGTTCAGAGCTGAAAAGTCACGCATCAAACTCGCTTTGAAAGGAAAGATATTTGACGATACTCCTGACATCAAACGAAATGTTACGAGGCTTTTGAACACCATCCCAAAGGAAGCTTTCTTACAAAGTTTCCAGGACATGTATCGCCAATTTCAGCAGTGCATAGTTACGGGAGTGGACTTTTTCGAAGTACAGTAAAGTCACTGTCGTGCATTGTTCATCTATATTGATAGTACAGGACTATTCACCGAACTTTATTGTCACAGGTTGTATTTCACCTTCATTGTCCATAGTTTACATGGATCATTTACTGAAGCATAGCAAATGGCAGGGAAGAATTCAGTTGGGTGGAACGGTTGTAAGCAACTTGCCGAAGACTTGGCCAATGGCAGGCTGTGATAACAGCCTACAATATGATATCTTGGATCATGAAAGGAAGTGCAATGCATACTATGAATATTATCATTTCACCGAGCTCGATAGCTGCAGTCGCTTATGTACGGCCAGCATCCAGTATTCGGGAGATAGTGGGTTCGATCCCCACTATCGGTAGCCCTGAAGATGGTTTTCCGTGGTTTACCATTTCCACACCAGGCAAATGCTGGGGCTGTACCTTAATTAAGGCCACGGCCACTTACTTCCCACTCCTAGCCCTTTTCTATCCCATCGTCGCCGTAAGATCTATCTGTATCGGTGCGACGTGAAGCAACTTGTGATTTTTTTTATCTTTTCAAAGACTAAAATGATATATCTTGGGAAGAAACGTAAAGAGGACTGGATGTCTGGTAGGGAATAGAAAAATGGAACAGGCGGGTTATCTCAAGCATTTAGTATGTATGTTCTCCCGGGAAGGTATATTAGTACATAAACTACGTTGAATCGAATCAATGCGTAAGAAAGCTAATTCAGCAAGCTCATAGAAGCGATCAACGGTAATCCTTAGGAGAGAAGTGAGTTCTCGGATAAATTATCATTACTTTAGTCTGATTTCAGACCGAATTTGCTTTACGGTGGGCTCAAAATGTCTTATTTGTAAGTTGGATATAGCAGACATGAAGGTAGCAAGAATTATTTCTATTTGTAACAGGAGGGTACTCATAACGAAGAGATAAAAACTAGGTTGAAAACGATCTCGATGGATGAAGCTATGCGTATAAACCGGCTCCGGCGATGGACTCGTGTGGGTTGAAAGAAGGAAGACAGGTTATCTAGGAGAATAATGGACTTGGCCAAGGACGGTAAGAAAAGCAGAGGTCGACCAAGGTGACGATGTATGTATTTAGTTATCCCCCACTATGGCACTACATCTCTGATGGTCCTTGGCTTTCCAAGCTACCGCTGCTCAACCCGAAATCCTGCAGGTAGGAGATGACGCATGGCCGCTGTGACGAATCCCCATGGCCGTTTTTCTTGGTTTTCTAGACGGGGCTCGCCACCTCACCGCCAGATAGCTCCACAGTTTTATTCACGTACGCTGAGTGGACCTCGAACTGACCCTCAGGTCCTGGTAAAATTCCCTGAACTGGCCGGGAAACGAGCCTGGAGTCTCCGGGTGAGAGGCAGGCACGCTATTCCTAGAACGGGTGGCCGGCGCATTTATGATTACATTTCTTAAATTATTCGTATTTGTCATTTGAGAAGTGATGTTCCTTCGTTCAGATAAATAAATAAATAAATAAATAAATAAATAAATTAATAAAAAATAAATAAATAAATATACCGGCCGAGTTGGCCGTGTGGTTTGGGTCGCGCAGCTGTGAGCTTGCATCCGAGAGATAGTGGGTTCTAATCCCACTGTCGGCAGCCCTGAAGATTGTTTTCCGTGGTTTCCCATTTTCACACCAGGCAAATGCTGGGGCTGTACCTTAATTAAGGCATGGCCATTTTCTTCCCACTCCTAGGCCTTTTCAGACCCATCGTCGTCATAAGACCTATCTGTGTCGGTGCGACGTAAAGCAAATAGCAACAAAAATTCCATAAATGCATAAATACATTTTTACAATTTTCTTTACGTCGCTTCGACACAGGTAGGTCTTATATCGACGATGGGACAGGAAAGGGCTAGGAGTGAGAAGGGAGCGTACGTGGCAGTAATTAATGCAAGGCCTCATTTGCCTGGTGTGAAAATGGGAAATCACGCAAAACCATCTTCAGGTCTGCCGACAGAGGGGTTCGAACCCAATGTCTCCCAAATGCAAGCTCACATTTGCGCGAACCTAACCACATGGCCACTTGCTCTGCTATATAAATAATGCAACGAATTAATTAACAAATGAATTAATACACAAACGGTTGTATACTGTATAGGCTAGGATATTTTTATTATGATGTTCAGTAATTCATCAAAATTGGGAGTTATCTCTTCGACAATGTCTGCTGACAACAGCATGGACACATCATTCAACGGAAATATATAGTAAAATATTGCACATTACACTGATAAGAAATTAAAACCTGTAGTTTTATGAAAACAAGATATTGTATCAAATCATATCCAAACTAGACATTTAGGGTTAGTGAAAGATGACTAGTAGTAAAATACAATAATAAAACAAGAACTCAAATATAATTACACATAGTCATGTTCAGATTTACATGGAATATACTGAACAGGATACCACTTAAAGTATGACATAGTTTAGTTACAACGCATCAACCAAAAAATCAAATAAAAGTAATATTCCGCTACAAGTAACGTACCATAACAATAGGACAACAGCCACATGGGAATTCACACGAGATTTACCGAATATAAAATGTAACATTACCAAATAAGTAAACACTTTCACTCGTGGAAACTTGAACTGACTTTCCATTGTCTTATGGGAGGAGAAAAATGTAATGAAGTTGGGTTTTCCAATAATTCGAATAACCTCTCGTCCCTATGAGTTTCTTACTCATCTGATCTTCACTCAGAATACTGAATTTCAGAGTGCTAATACTGAATAGTTTAAAATATTGCTGAGAACTCCTCTACGCCAGATTTCCAGGTGCTCTTGGCTATTCTCTTTTGGTTTCTTTGGAAATTGCCCATCCTGATGTTAGTCTGGTGCTGACAACAAATAAAGCCTGTAGCAGTCCATCAGATACGGCTCAGCGATCACAGAGCAGCCTGCACACGACATACTCAGATTCAGCTTCTGACATTTCATGCTCTCTAACAACATGTTGAATGTATATGTCATTTTAGCATAACAATTTCAAGATTCACAATATTAACGTTATGTATGCTCAATTGCGTCTGCTTTGACAATTCTATGTTCATAAATCATTTCACATTACAAATCATATTTTCTCACGCAGGTGGGCAATGCTTGGCCACAAGGTGTGCTTGGACACAGACAAGTAAGTCGTAAGTTATCCGTAAGTAGTTTATAGTAACATGCACTGCATCATGCCATAAAATGCCATGTATTGTGATAGCCGGCCTGAAACAAGAGTGACTTCACTTTCCACTACACTTCACTATTCAACTCCAGGAAAAGTCAAAACAATTCCAATACGCATACAAGCTACTCGAATAAATAATAAAGTAACTAGTGCGGTATGTTTTGTGTACATAGATAAGCTTGTATGGTGTTTTGAAACGTAGGAATGGTCATTATAGGAAAATATGCTTGGAATTCAAGAGGAATTGGGGAAAATACACCTTTGTGGGAAGAGGAATAATTTATCATTTTATATATGTAATTATTTACCAAGGGTAATATTTTATAGGTTTCCAACTTCTCTGAAATCATTTAAGAAAAGAACAGGTAAACAACTGATAAGTCCACGTAAACTATGTTATTGGTTCCTGGAAACCTGAATCATGAAGCATTGTTAACATTCCACTGGTTATTGTACTTTTCGCGAAAACATATCTTAATTATGCTGGTGATCATACCAGTCTTCCATTATCACAACAAACCTAGGCTGTAGATACACTAAAACCACATAGACGTGTTTCAAAACGTTCAAGATATCGCAGCTCTTCTCTCAAAAGGAATATTTACCGACTGTAAACGTGATTGCTTCAGCATTCGCTAGAGTGTGTGTGTTAAAACAGAAGGAAAATCGAGTCTCAATAATAATAATAATAATAATAATAATAATAATAATAATAATAATAATAATAATAATAATAATAATAATAATAATAATACCGGGCGAGTTGGCCGTGCGCGTAGAGGCGCGCGGCTGTGAGCTTGCATCCGGGAGATAGTAGGTTCGAATCCCACTATCAGCAACCCTGAAAATGGTTTTCCGTGGTTTCCCATTTTCACACCAGGCAAATGCCGGGGCTGTACCTTAATTAAGGCCACGGCCGCTTCCTTCCAACTCCTAGGCCTTTCCTATCCCATCGTCGCCATAAGACCTATTTGTGTCGGCGCGACGTAAAGCCCCTAGCAAATAATAATAATAATAATAATAATAATAATAATAATAATAATAATAATAATAATAATAATAATAAGTAATAATCCTTATCACACACCAAGCCGGCCCGCGATGTAGGAATAGCGTGCCTACCTCCTACCCGGAGGCCCCGGCTTTGATTCCAGGCCAGGTCAGGGATTTTTACCTGTACCTGAGGGCTGATTGGAGGTCCACTCAGCGTACGTGATTACAATTGGGGAGCTATCTGACGGTGAGATGGCGGCCCCGGTCTAGAAAGCCAAGAATAACGGCCGAGAGGATTCGTCGTGCTGACTGCTCGATACCTCGTAATCTGCAGACCTTCGGGTTGAGCAGCGGTCGCTTGGTGGTCCATGACCCTTCGGGCTTGATGAGCCATGGGGTTGGGGTTTAACCCACACCACGGTCTGGTCGGAGGTGCGAAGCATGTCGCATATGTGGACTTGGCCTTGTTTTACGACCGGACGTCCTTCCTGACTCCAACCATATGTAGAGAGAGATATTTCGCTATTGTATGTTACTGTAGGGTTGGTAGTGCGGTGTGTTTTGTGAATAAGTATTTGAACAAACATAGACACCCAATTCCCAAGTCGGATGAATTGACAAGACACGATTAAAATCCCCGACCCGGCCGTAAATCAATCTGAGGTCCCGTTCAACCGAAGACCTGAACGCTGATCACTCAGCCAATGTGTCTGGCAATAATAATAATAATAATAATAATAATAATAATAATAATAATAATAATAATAATAATAATAGTAATAATAATAATAATAATAATAATAATAATAATAATAATAATAATAATGAAAATGAAAAAAACAACCTGTTTTCCAGTCATTGACCGGGTCAGGGATGTAATGAATGAATTATATATAGGCTATTTTTACGATGGGGTCGCCACTCCCAAAGTGATGTATATTAATGACTGATAGATGCTATGAAATGAGAATGGAGAGTGTTGCTGGAATGAAAGATGACAGGGAGAAAAACCTGTCCCGCCTCCGCTTTGTCCAGCACAAATCTCACATGGAACGACCGGGATTTGAACCACGGTATCCAGCGGTGAGAGGCCGACGCGCTGCCTTCTGAGCCACGGAGGCTCCCAATAATAATAATAATAATAATAATAATAATAATAATAATAATAATAATAATAATAATAATAATAATAATAATAATAATAATAATAATAATAATAATAATAATCCGTTGACGCCACACGAACTGCTAAAGAATTAAAAGACTTCGGATGGCAGAGATTTTGTCCTTAAGTGTTGTTTAGTGAAGCCCTGCGAAATCCACTGAGCTCGCGAAAATTATCACCAAGACAGATATTTACGTTCCTTTATTTATTGACTGATGCCTTAAGGACATGATTAATAATCAAATTATATGTTCTCTTGTACATTCTACCCTAATCCTTATTCTTTATTTTCCATTCGTTGTGACTGTACATAGTTAACGTTACGTTCGTGGAGAATGTTGAATGTACGTAGAGATGTGTAGTTTAGACTACCTGTTGGCTCCTTGCAATATTGATAAGCATACCTTATGATATAGAGCACGCGATCTGTAATGAAGTAATCTACTTCAGCGCTCCATTAAGTCTGTTGCTTCGTTCTATCTCCGTTCACTTTAGTTCCGTGTTTAATTCGGTTGTACAACAGCTGTGGAGGGGATGAACGCAATTAGAAAATCACTCCAACCATGTTGCAGTAGTTGTCTTGGTGTCTAATGACGCTTGTGAAATATCACCCGTCAGTGGGGCCGCTAGCTCTTGTGCTTATCACTGTAGCACCACCCCATAAATCTTGCATCTCCGGTGCTTTCTCACCACAATACGACGACCAGTAAGGCTTAGTTTCGCTATTCGTTATTCCCCCCCCCCCCCCCCTACTCTCTCCCTTTTAAAGGATCCGTCGTATACTCACAAGAATCTCAGCAAGTGACAAATTAGAGATAGCGCTCCTTGTACACGGCAACAGCGTCCTTATTTAAAGGTCGCTCAGCGGCGGAAATTTTCTGTATCCTTTTGATTCTCATAGCGGTGTCGTCCTGATTGCGAACAGTCCAGATTGCGAACAAGTGGGAAATACTTAAGTTGCCCAACCCGCTTGACTCGAAATGTTGACTTGGATATGAACAAAATTCTAATTTGACGGGCTGCAGAAAACTTAACCGTCATTTGGTACACCAAGTTCTGGTACACACAATTGGAATACTTGGTAATACAAGAAAAATTTAAAACCATGTGAGAGAAAACCCACTTGTTTCCAAATAAACTGTCTATTTCACTTCTTATGTATTATTTTAAATAATGATAATCACAATAATCAATATCCTAAAGGCTAATGCCTTGTCGATGCAACCACTCACTTCTTTCAGTGGCATAATAATAATAATAATAACAATAATAATAATAATAATAATAATAATAATAGTAATAATAATAATACCGGGCGAGTTGGCCGTGCGGTTAGGGGCGCGCGACTATGAGCTTGCATCCGTGAGATAGTGGGTTCGAATCCCACTGTCGGCAGCCCTGAAGATGGTTGTCCGTGTTTTCCCATTTTCACACCAGGCAGGAATAACGGCAAAGAGGATTCGTCGTGCTGACTACACCCCCTCATATATCGGGTGGTACAGCTGCCCCTATTTTTACCGAACATATGCAACCACCTAGAAATTAAATGTCTCCTACTCCTATCTTTCTGAACATCTTACAGCAATTTTATGTGCAGTTAACCCGACATAGACTTCCCCACACAATGGAAAAATGGTACAAGAGGCAGTAAGAGAGGTCCATCTCATAAACACTGTACCATTTTATGTAGAACGGAATATAAATACTTTAGTGATTTATAAGCAATGGTACTGTACTGTAGAAATCATAGCCCCTCATTTAGCACCCGGTAGAGAATTGCGCATCTAATTGGTTGAAGAGGCCATTTTTTCTTTCTTTCTTTCTTTCTTTCTTTCTTTCTTTCTTTCTTTCTTTCTTTCTTTCTTTCTTTCTTTCCTTCTTGCTTTCTTAACCTGCTTACCCTCCAGGGTTGGTTTTTCCCTCGGACTCAACGAGGGATCCCACCTCTACCGCCTCAAGGGCAGTGTCCTGAAGCGTGAGACATTGGGTCAGGGGATACAACTGGGGAGGATGACCAGTACCTCGCCCAGGCGGCCTCACGTGCTATGCTGAAAAGGATCCTTGGTGCAGGATGGGAAGATTGGAAGTGATGGACAAGGAAGAAGTAAGGAAACGGCCGTGGCCTTAAGTTAGGTACCATCACGGAGTTTTCCTGGAGGAGAATTGGGAAACCACGGAAAACCACTTCCAGGAATGCTGAGGTGGGAATCGAACCCATTTCTACTCAGTTAACCTCCCGGGGTTGAGTGGACCCCGTTCCAGCCCTCGTACCACTTCACAAATTTCGTGGCAGAGCCGGTAATCGAACCCGGTCCTCCGGGGGTGGCAGCTAATCACACTAACAACTACACCACAAAGGCGGACGTCCATTCTTTTGATATAAAATTGTGGTCATGGTATCATAGTAAACGTGTTAAGTTAGGACGAATTACAGACATGTCAATTCACCGCCATTTTGTACAGTCTATACACATCGAAATTGATAGAAACGTGTTTTTCACAGTATTTCATAATCTATGGTACTCAAATGCTGCACAGCAGATGTGATATCTTACGCCATGTAATTGCGACCGTTACAGAGTTCAACCAAGTCATAAAAATGGACCATAAGCCTGTAATACATCAGTAACTTTACGTAGCGAGAACTTTCCCTCTCCTCGTGAATACAGAGTTGTAAGAGCTGGAGGTTCGGGTAGAACGTAGCTGCACGGAATCACGCATGTTTGAAGCACAGTGATAATCAACATGGAGCAGTGAGGGTTCGAAGTTTTGTTGAGTTATATGTTTCTTAATTTTAATTTCGTACTCTTCTAGGCATCCTTTACGAAGATTTGACATTTCTGAAGTCTCAGATATTTTTCTAAGGAAGTTATAATAAAAACAGGCATAGTAATTATCACCACGTGAGCACCGACTAGGTCAAATCCTTTGTGAATCCCACCTGAAGTATTATGCGGCACTCATTTAACCAAGGAATAGGTACATGCTCTATGCTTTGGGAATGGTTGCGGCTATCTGGGTTTAAGAGAGAGATGATTCTTTAGCATTCTGTGGTGTTTTCAACAAGGTAAACCTGTCTGCACATTCGAGTTCAGAACTTGTAACATAGAAATTGAGTTTCGAAGCGATAGCGTAGATTATTCCATTTGTACAGAAATACGAGACCTACTCTTCGTCGCCTGGAGTGTATACTTTGTACTAATTGCAGCCAGCATGTGATTTTTCGACGGATTCAGTTTTATTTTTATACTCTTAACGGCTTTCGTAATTAAGGTTTAACTTTTTTATTTTTAACTTCCTAAATTTCTAACTCCACGGCTAGCTCAGCCGGTACAATTAAATAGAAGTACGGCATGATCATGCAATTAAAAGTAATTTAGTATTTTAATACACACTAAGGAACTAACAGACACTGAAGAGGCTGCCAGACTGAAGAATGCGTGCGGCATACCGGTGAATTATAAATCAGTGTCCACGACCTTGGCAAAAACATTATACCCCTACTACCCTTCCCCACAGCACATGCAAAGTCTCCACTACCTGCCGTAGCGCTATACAAATCGGTTAGCCACGACGAACGGCATTTGGTGCTTATTTCCGCCAAAAATTATGTTAATAATTAGGGAAAGTAAAGGAAAGAATTAGCAGATAAGACACAAAGGCTTGTACAGATAACGTTTCTTTTACAAATAATTCGCTGTGAGCTTGCATCCGGGAGATCGTGGGTTCGAATCCCACTGTGGGCAGCCCTGCAGATGGTTTTCCGTGGTTTCCCATTTTCACACCACGCAAATGCTGTTGCTGTACCTTAATTAAGGCCACGGCCGCTTCCTTCCAACTCCTAGGCCTTTCCTATCCCATCGTCGCCCAGGCGGCCTCACGTGCTATGCTGAAAAGGATCCTTGGTGCAGGATGGGAAGATTGGAAGTGATGGACAAGGAAGAAGTAAGGAAACGGCCGTGGCCTTAAGTTAGGTACCATCAAGGAATTTTCCTGGAGGAGAATTGGGAAACCACGGAAAACCACTTCCAGGAATGCTGAGGTGGGAATCGAACCCATTTCTACTCAGTTAACCTCCCGGAGTTGAGTGGACCCCGTTCCAGCCCTCGTACCACTTCATCTGTGCCGGTGCGACGTAAAGCAGTTAGCAAAACAAATAATAATAATTCCTAGTTCCAGGTGGCTAAAGTGAATATGTAATATTTACTCCACAAAGTGGCGAGGGGCGGGGTCGACTTTCCCTTCACGCCCCACCCCCTAATCGCCGCTACTGTTTGTTAACACGTCAAAAATGCAGAAAAGGGAATTTAATCACTTATTAATTTAGACACGTGTAGACATTCACCTCGATAAAAGAGTTGATTGCATGGAACAAAAACGAATACTGTTCGGCGAAATATGTGTGTAGAAGTCGTACGTCTGTTTGGAGCTTCTGTTGCATTCCGACCAGGTTGTCCAGTTTAAAATAATGTCTATGTATTCACCGCTGCTGATCACACTAGCCATTGCCGATATGCAGACAGCAAATATAGTGCGGCTGTACCATACACCAGCCTAGAACTATACGGTTGAAAACGATGTTTACGAATGCAACGGATGCATTCGACCGGCCGCGCTGAGTAACATGCTGCGAATGTGACACTGTTTCTTATCTCTTCATATTCTGACGTAACCTGCCCGCTGGCAGTAGTTCCGATGTTAAAATCAGTTGGTAGACACCCCACACATCACTTATGCATGCGGGACATTTATAAGTAGAAAGTACGGCGTCCGTGAGCCACCTGGTATAGTGACCTTAACTCACAGTTAGCCAGGAGATTATAGAAAGCTCAAAGTTCCTGCATTCGATTCATATTCAGCGTAAAACCACATCAACATATCACTCCTTGCCTTAACAAACCGTCAGTGATAAACCTGCACACGAGAAGGCAACTTCATGCCCAGTGTGAATTACACAATATTCTATGAACGACTGAATCTCAGTACTTAGCACCCAGGTTTACCAAACTCTCAGAGATTCGTCAATTGAACACCCGCTCCCACAATAGGAACATCCTTTCCATCCCCGCAGACACCTCCAAATGGTCCTCCCATTCTTTCATAGTGTGTGCTGCGCGAGTCTGCAACTCCATACTAGGCTCGTCAGTCACAAACCAGTAGCCTATAAGAAATATTTACTTCCCATTTAAATTGTGACTGTTATGAATGTTAAATTATTATAACGGCTATCATTATTTATTATTAACATCATCAAACTCGTACTGCAGTTACTTTTAAGTTATGTTTCAATTCTTGAAATTATTTCCTAGTTACCTTCATTGAATCACTATCATATAGGCCTACTTGTTAATCTTGGTTTTGTGTAAGGGAAGGATTTACAGCCTTAACTAAGCCAAGAAAAACAAGGCAAGTAAATAAATAAATAAATAAATAAATAAATAAATAAATAAATAAACAAATAAATCAGATACTTGGTCGTTTTTAGGTTTATTCTGCATAATGTACACCACATGTACGAAGAAAACGGAGAGTGTTGATCCTTATGCTCCCTACGGCTCTACTTCTAAATTGACGTTTTAGCAGATTTTGGCTCTGTCTGGTGGTTATGCGCTGAAGCATAGACATCCAACCAATCCCAAGCTGCCATTCATATCGATTTATATCGGCAGAGCACGATCTCGAAACTTAGTTGCCAACTCTAATATTTACATTCGCCACGTGGTTAACCTATCTCGCTCAACGTGTATGCTATTCGGTACGGTTCGCGATCTTTTGCATTTTCCTTCAGTAATTAGTGTGTTCTTCATATTGTTGGAGGGTTCTAGTGACTGAGATCAGTGGAGTGCTCTCTTTGTGGGCCATAACCTCCTTTCTGTGCCAGCCATTAGCCGTTAGTGATGTGTTATTTCCTTATTCTCTTTTATTGTTAATAATATATTCTCTTTTAGTGCCAGATATTGTTAGAAAGTGTAGTTCTTGTGAATTTGTTTTCAATCAATATTCATTCGTTTTTCTGAGTACTGTATTGCAATTTAAAAGGGCTGTTTATCGCGGTTGTATTGCATCAGCTGTTCCCGCGGCAGTAGCGCGCTGGCAACAGAGGGAAGGCGATGCTCATTTGTTTTGCGAAACTTCAATTTAGAAGTCAGGCTGTGCGGAGTATAATGAACAGCAATTGTTATGAGGAAGTCATCCGTGGGTCACTTGTTCATGGATTCCAAGTTATCTTAAAACTTGGGGCACTGTTAATTGCTTCTTCTAGGTTAAGGAAATCCATTACTCAAATCTCACTCGAAAGGAAGAAGGCTAATGATTGATCCATGCCAACATGAACCTGTCCAATGTTCGCAACAGGAAAGCGTCCATTTATCGCAGGTCAATAAATCAATTAAAATATTTCCTATAAACCGAAGTTGCCTTTTACTGACTGATTAACGTAACCCATTGTGGGAACGATGGTCTGGGATAGGCCCAGGACAGAAACTATTGAGGCTAAGACTTTACTTAAGGTACAACCGCGGCATTTGCTTGATATGAAAATGAAAACAACGTAAAATCATCTATGTGGATGTCGAAGGTTTAGATTCATTCTACCATTTTCGAATGTAACGCTAAATCTCCACTCTCTGCACGGCTTAGCCATTTCACCCGGTACGAGTACGTTCCGGCCAAAAGTAATAAAATTTGTTGTCATTTGGATTCAGTATTCGTTACAGCTTTACGGACATAAAATATTTATATACTGTTTCCTGTTTTGTTCCAAAATATCGCGTTTGGTGAATATATTTCGTATGGCTTGAAATTCCCTTCCTGAACTAACGCAGATCTGCACTAGTGTTAAAATGGTCTCAAAGACTTTTGTCAGTCACACCGAGTGATTTGCCGTCTCAAAACTGTGTCACATTTCAGAAAAATGCCACTTTACAGTAATTCATGATTGATGGACAATCCACCAATTCTTTTACAAACTTACCAAGGAAACGGAATTCAGGGCAGACTTCACCCATCAAGCCAGCAGGCTGCGCTATATGTCGTATGGCTGTAAGTTTGCGCTCAGGAGATAGTAAATTTGAATCTCATCTGCATCTGCTCTAAAAACCGTTTTCCATAATTTCGAATTATACATACCAGGCAAATACTAGGACTGGACTAAAATTAGACCGCCAACAGTTCCCTCACAGGCCTATCCCCCTCCTATCACTTCGTCAATAAAAACCTAGGGTATATTTGTGAGGAAGATGTAAAATATCTAAGAAGAAACAAAATAGGACGTCAGGTTGGTCATACACCTATGTAGTACTCATAAATAGGACGTCCATTAGTCTGATGGGATAAGTGACGCGCCAAGTGTTACTCATTGATAACAATTATTAAAATGTTCCGTTGTTATAAAATGTTAAAATACAGTGACTAAAGCCTATTTAGAGTAATTTTGTTAATACATTAGACAACTTAAAATTTCTGGAGAATGACATTATCCAGTTACGTCGATGGTCTGTTGAAATTATTATAAATCATCCACTGTTTCTGCTGCCAGACCGGCAAGCTCACCGCTGCCATTGACGACGTTCTTATCCAAGAATGCATACTGAAGGAGACAATCTGTATTGCAAAATACTGCCCGTGTAGAAACAATTACATGGCATGGGGTATTTGGGACTTCACCCGACTAATGCCGGTTTGGTGGAGTATTGATAGCATTACGGATGGTCAATATACAAATCTTGTTTGCTGTTTCTGGTATCTTTATACTTCATTTGGCTTTTAATCATCGTACCAACAAGGCAAGGTAAGTGTTTATACAGAGGTTGGAGCAGTAATAAAAAATCAAAATAACTGAGATTATGTACCTATTCGTCCATTGTTAATCTGTTTTCCAAAGCAAATCTAAATAAATATTGTCATACTGCTTAATTTTAAATTTCGGAGTGCATCACTCGATTAATTGGACCTAACAACATGGTGAACGTTCAGTATGAACGTGGCTGTGATGACATTCTGAAGAACTGAACGCAGAACAAGTAAGGTTTATTAATATCATAGGATGCGCTTCTTATCCTTCGGTTTTTACATGCACGTGGGGGATGATTCATTCGACTGGAGGTGAGCATGTATTATGTCGAATAAGAGATGGGAGTTAAAAGAGCTCCTCCTTGATGACGTTGTTTACACGCAGCAATTGAGGGATGCGCCTTTCCTTGCCGACTTGGTGGCACCATATTTCCCCACCATTAGTCCTAGTGGACAAATAGCTCGTATCAACACCGGGCGAGTTGGCCGTGCGGTTAGAGGCGCGTGACTGTGAGCTTGCATCCGGGAGATATTGGGTTCGAACCCCACTTTCGGCAGCCCTGACGATGTTTTCTCGTGGTTTCCCATTTTCACACCAGGGAAATGCTGGGGCTGTACCTTAAATAAGGCTACGGCAGCTTCCTTACAACTCCTAGGCCTTTCCTATCCCATCGTCACCATAAGACATATCTGTGTCGGTGCAACGTAAAGCCACTAGCAAAAAATATCAACTGTTGACGACTATGAACATCCTCATTTAGACCTGGATAACGTAACGTAATCAATTATATCTGAGCATTCTTAAGTGTGTACCGATGCCGTTCGCTCGAAGTAAAGCATCCACCCTTCCGACTTACGAGTAAGGGTGTCATGACCCGAGACCCTTAATATAACGTAAAATAAATTCTTGGACTGTTATTAGTCTGATAGCCCACCATCATGCATTAATTTGTACAACATCTTGGTCAGGACGAAACTAGAATAAACGAGCGTGGTGTGGAAACTTAGTTGAAGAATACATGAGTATCAATATTTAATATTTACTTTTTAAGAAAACGTCTCATTTTCCTCATATGGTTCCCTACAACAAACTTCTGCTGTTTTTTAAATGGAAGAATTTAGAAGATCGAAGAACGAAAAATGCTGCAGGTTAATTTTTGAAATAATACATTTGCAAATTGATAATCCTGTGTTATATTTCTTCTTGAATTTCCATGTGTCTCGTTCAAATTCAAAATTTCATTTTACATTTTTTTAAAATTAAAATTTAGAACATTTTTCTAATCAAAATTCACCATTCACACATTGCAAAATGTATGAAAAAACCATCTTAGAAAAATACTGCTAAGATTTCAGTACAAACAAGACAATATTTAAAAGTGCATTCACAGCTAGCATTGGCAAACACCAATTATGATGCAACATTGTAGGTACAGTAGAGTATGTTAAAATATTTTGGGACAAACCCTTGTAAGCCCACGTCTATAATAACATGTTAGATTAGATATTATTACGTTTGACTAGGTAGTAATAAGTAACAGTTATTTGTGATTTTACTTTGTATCACAAGGAATGCTGCTGTAACTGGGATAAAATCCTGTAGCATGCAATATATTAAATTAAAATACATTAATTGAAATACGTTACATGGCCAAGAACACTGCAGGCCATCATACTGTAGTAAGTTTTCCTACGGATAGGTGATCCGAAATGAATCCAAGGTCAAGGGAATATTTTGCTTCCCCCTATTCTTCTTCTTCATGTTTTCTTTCTCATTTCATTGGTCACCTACATTTTCTTCCTTATGATTATGAGCTGTTGACCACACGTCTTTTCATCTTATTAAAATAACAACGACCATCGTATCTGGTAGACTCGTTATCATGACAATTGAAATATATTTACATGTCAGCGAAGTTCGGCTTTGTTGGACTAAATAATTAAAATCTAAATTCGTGAATACATACTTTATTATAGATCGTATGGTAAAAATGGGTGAGCGTAAAAGATTGGGATTGGAAATACCATCATTTTTGTCGTTTACATTTTTTTTTGTTGGAACCAGTATTTCCGAAGTTATTTCAAACTTTACAAGGTAATAATCGCGGATATTCCGTTATTGTTCCTCTTACGACAAAAGGCACGAAATGTAGAATATAGTATTATGAATAAAACACTGTATGCTTTATAGATATACTTTAATTCAGGATAATCCAATTGTACACAAACACAATTATATTCAACCGTGTATGACAACATTCCACTAATTGCTGTATATTTAATAGTAATCTAGTGGTTTGACATCGCACTAACACATCGAAGGTTTCAACGATGGGGTGATGGGAAAGGTAGCCAACGTGGCCTTAATTAAGGTACAGCACCAGCATTTGCCTTATGTGAAAATGGAAACAATGGAAAACCATCTTCACTGCTGCCGACGGTGGAATTCAAACCCACCATCTCCCGACTGCAATCCCACACCTACGTGACTCTAAACGCACAGCCAACTCACTCGATGCAGTCTATTTATAAAGTCTCTGTCCTCACAGCGGGTCGTTCGACTCACTGCTTATCACGTAAGACGGCGATAATCCTGACTGACAGCTCGCCTTTCACGTTCGCATGCTCAGCCATTTCACAAGCAGCTGACGCTGACAAATGCGAACACACAGTTTGTTAACAATTACGACGCACAACGGCTGTTTCTTCACTCGAATCTACATGAGTCTGGTAACTTAGTCAAATGAGTTAACATAACATCTCCACACAGTGAACTACTTAACATTGACAACTAAACAGTGGTCACATAACAGCAGCAGCTCAACACTGCTAACCAGGACTACACTGCTCCTCACAACAAAGACAGTTGACACTGCTCCAACTCTGCTAATACAAATTATTCCACACATACAGAGTATTCCACTCAGTACTCCAAAGCAGTACACACACAACTCCAACAACACACCGAAAGGTTACAAGTTGCTTTACGTCGTACCGATACATATAGGTCTTCCGCCGCCGATGGGATAGGAAAGAGCTGGGAGTGGGAAGGAAAGGCCATGGTCTTAATACAGTTACAGCCCCAGCATTTGCCTTGTCTGAAAATGGGAAACTATGGCAAACCATCTTGAGGGCTACCGATAGTGGAGTTAGAATGCACTATACCCCGAATACAAGGTCGCAGCTGCGCGCGTAACACTCCAACACAACGATACTCTGACACTAACTTCCACCCACCACAACAAAAACAACGACAGCCAGCACTACAGCCGTCCATCTCTAACTACTCACTGTTCGCGGTTAGCATTTTTTTATATCCTGATGAAGAAGCACTAGAATCTTCGAGGTGCGGCCAGAAAAATTACATTCCCGTTGCTACTTCGGGAAGGCACACGGGAAAACCAGACGAAGATAATAATAGAGGAGATAGGCTGTCACTATGCCATCAGATTGGGAGCTCCCAGCTGACTCACCAGTTCCGTCCAGGGAATAACAAACGGGGCTAAACACAGACGCCTGGCAAGTAACAAGGGGATATTACGTTTGTAATGTGAATGGAATAATTTGGCATTTTCCTATCTTAATCGTCTTAATATTGTTACAAAACTGTACACTAATCAAATAATAACTAGCCTAGCGTACACCTTGCCTACCCCGAAGTAAAATACCGAATTACGCGAAATACTGCTGAGCCGTTTTCCCGTGATATCGCCACACACAAATAGAAAGCCAGACAAATAAATAGGCTATGCACACTTAAATTGAGGAGAAATAAAAAAAGAATCATGATGAAAAAATTTCAACTGTACAGATTTTTTTAACGTAGATCGAGCTTCGAGTGGTGTTATTTATTGCACAATAATGAAGGAATGAATCCCATGAAATACGATGATTACACGGGTGACAGTTGCTGCTAAATGGAATTTATGTTTCCCTCAACACATTCAGTTTCATTAATGTGAAAGAGAACTGAAAACAATTGTCTACTGGGTGACTCATTAATAGGTACCGTCTGCAGTAGGACTGTTTTATGTGAGCAGCTACTACCATTCCTTTTCTCCTGACGGACCTCATCTCCTTGTTATGTGAGAGTATATGGCCTGGCCCACAGCAGCTCACTCGTTTCCTTCAGTCATGAAGGGCGCGAAAGCTAATCGAGTTCATCCCTCTCTTCTTCCAGAGACAACTCTGGTCTAGACAATCACTGAAGGCTGTACGTAACTGAATATTGTTGTTGATAATGTTTAAACTGTTTACCTTGCTCTCAGAATGAGTAGGTTTGAGGAGCTGCATATTGACCCTATACAAATATTGTTTAATTAACCCACATTCTAATTAATTCTTCTTTTTCGCCTTTTCCCCAATTATTTGCGGTAGGCACTAACTGTAGGTTTAGCGCAGTTTTACGGTCGGTTATTATGGTGGTTAATAGTGTGATGAATATAGTACGTAAATTATCCAGCCCCGAAATAGAGAGAGAAATTCACCGCATGTCACTAAAATCCTCGACGCGGACGGATACCGTTCTAAATAACTACCGTCTTCATCCTTTCAGACAAGGACTTCAACCAGTGTAAAAAATATATTTTATTGCAATTTTTATCCAGGAAGGACATAAAGTTATTACCATCCTATACAGCAATTTTTTTGCGTGTGGCCTCCGTAGAAGCCTGTTGCAGGTCTTTCGAATTGACGCCGTATAGACGACCTGCGCGTCTACGAGGATGGGGCCCTACCTATAATGAATTTCAATGATGAAGACGGTAACAAACCCAGCCCCGAGCCATTGGAATTAACCAATGAAGGTTAAAATCTCTGACCCAGCCAGAAATCGAACCCGGGATTCAGTGGACCAAAATCCAACATGCTAACCATTTAGTCACGAAGCCGGACATTTTACTGTTTGTATATATTCTCTAATATATGCACAGTCGACAGTGAAACGTATTACACCAAACATTTAACCAAATATGTCAATATTTTGCAAGAAGTAAATTTTATTCAAAACTAATGTCTGTTATATTAAAAGTTACGTAATATATTTATTTACTCATAAAATCGATAACATTGCGATTGTCTTCTCTGGTCTATGTTCAGCCGTTCTTATATACTGTAATAACCGAGAAATTTGGCTACACGGTACAGGCTGTGTAGTTGTAATATTTAATTCAGGATAAGGTGGGTCACAACCCCACAGTCAGAAGTCCAGGAGATGGTTTTCCGTAGTTAGCCATTTTCACATCTGGCAAATCAAGGCCATACCACAAAGTAATATCTTCCTGTTTATGTAGACTTGAGTGTCATATTCATGATCCAGCACAGGATTGACTGAAACTTACAACAGCACATACCTTACCACAATAATTAAGTCCAAGGTCGTTTCCGTCGATCGATGGAATAAAGTTTTCATTCCCCACATGGGAGGGGCAGAGCAGGCCACCTCGCCTCTGCCTGGAACATGCGGCTGGCTTCAAGGAGACGTGTGTGGAGGAAACGTGGGGGTGGGATAGGGAGTAATCAGTCTCCTGGCTAACTGGAAATTACTTTGTACTTTATTTGGACCATACATATTTATTAGATGTTCACAAACATGAAAATATGGTAGATTGAAGGACACGCTATATGTGAGTTTTATCTGATTTACAAAGTTTCGATGACACTCCATCGATTAGCAAAACATATACAACTGAACAAGTGGCTGCGCCATTTGGATAATATACCTATCAACTTGAATTCGGTAGATAGTGAGTTCGAACTCCCACTGTCGGCAGCCCTAAAAATGGTAGGCCTATGCCATGGCTTCCAATTTCCACACCAGGCATGTGCTGGGACTGTACCTTAAATAAGGCCATCGTCACGTTTCCTTCCCACTCCTAGCCCTTTCCTATCCCATTGTCGCCTTACGACCTATCTGTGTCGATGCGACTTAAGGAAAATTGTAAACAGCAAAAAATACAACAACAGCAAGAAATTCACATTTTCATATTATATGACAGAGGCTCACAAACCCACAGCAAATTAACACTGAATTCAAAATGCACACGTAAGGTTTACCTACTTTAGATATGGGGCCGATGATTTTCGATGTTAGGCCCCTTTAAACAACAAGCATCATCATCACTTTTGATATGTTCGCAAGGATGAGATAACATTGATTTTAATATGAGATTCACACATTTGTAAGTTTTACAGATTTAACAGATGTTCATATACATAAGACTATAATGAACTTATAGGTTTCTGGAACGAACATGGACGATGGATATCCTATTAGTTCTTTTCTTTGCGGTCACACACCTACATGATAATAAATTTAATTTACAATAAAGGGATACATTTTACATGTTACCTATCGTACAATTGTTTACACTAAATTACTTTAAATATAGAAAGTATTTTTCACACATACCTTTTAAATATTTTTTGACATATGCGCAAGTAATGATGATGATGATGATGATGATGGTGGTGGTGTTTGGAGAGGACAATTTGGATGGATAATCTTGAATTAATGAAGTGTGTGAATGACTCTGAAGGAATGACAAATGTACGAATGGATAGCAGGATGAGTAGGCGAATATATTCATTAAAAATTGAATTAATAAATCAGCAGGTTGTGACCAGATTACGAAAAAATGAGAAGAAAAAAAGAAAAGTGGGAAGAAGGGGGGATAAATCAAGAAATGTGATCCCAGAAAATTGTTAGGATCGATATGGTGAAATGTTCACGTATTGACCATCGTCTACGGGGTCATGGGATGGTTGAGATTCAGACAACAGTTTCTAGCGGGGTGAAATGAAAGTGGGTATTGAGTCCGGAGCGCGTGGTTTGGAAATAGCGGTTCGGGATATGATTGGCGCTGCCTAGAGATTGCACAGGACTAGAGGACGGTGGCAAGAACGGATGTTACTGTAGCGACATTGTTAACAAGCGGATCGTATCTTTAATTTTAAGCGAAGGAAACGGAGAGTGAGTACGGGTGATGTTGGTGACGACTGTCCGAACGGGGCTACAAGTTCGGGGCTACAGATGCTACATCGGGGTGTATTTTCGGCGTTTATGGATTTGGCGGTGGAATGTTGCTTGCTGCAATGACCACACAACGGATGCTGAGCGGTGTATTGTGTTGTAGTATGTAGATTATACGGAAGACAACGTTGGCTGCGGATGGACTCTGGGGGAGGGGCATGAGGTAACTCAACCTTGTGGTGATGGCGGAATATGTCAGGACACGATTGACGTCTTCGTGGGTAGGTAACAGTATCCGCATCCTATGGGCGGGTCCGGGGTGATTCCTTATCTTAAAGGCATTCCGAGCTGGAACGCCTTCGGTGTTCAATATTTTGAGTAATATCTCCTCAGAGATGGATAAGTCCACCGCACGGATTACACAACTCAATAGGCTGTACTGTGGTGGTGAGGGTGGTGCTCTAATGAGATTATGATTTAAAGGGTGCAGTGGGGAGTTAGATCCCAGCTGATTCGCACCGACAAAGTGAAGGCGCATGCTGGCACCGTCGCTCCAATTAACCTTAATCATTACACCTTTGGAGGTGCAGCGAATATCTACTGGCCCTTCTCGCCGTATGTTGAATCCCAGGATTGTTTTAAAGATGAACTATGCTGAATGGAATTCTGAAGCTGGGTCGAGAAGGAGACTTAGTGTGTGCTGGAAGGTGTAGTTTGTCGAAGGTGGGGGCTGGGATGGGTTGGTGTGTACCGGAAATATGAGGCCTGATGTGGCGAAAGTGCTTGGTGAGGAGGTTTGGTCTCACTGTTCATGGTGGGTGATTATTCCGGGCATGTGGTGTGTACGGCGGGTGGTGTGTTCTTCACGGGCAGCTGTTTGTGGAGATGTTCACTTACATTGTATGAGGATATCCTTCCGCGGGAGGGGTAGGGCCACCTGGAGGTAGTGGGCGTAATAGTTGGGGTCTGAGTACGACGGTATTAATGCCGTACACGACCGCTGCAGTTTCGATGGCAGCCAGAATTGTACCGATGACTGTGGCAATGGTTACGGTAGTTGTAGTGATGGTTGTAGTGGCGGGAATATAAGGTGTGTACGGTTAGATGATGAGGATCACTTCGGCTAGGCGGGATAAACATTTCGACACAGTAGATAGGTGTGCGGGGGCAGGGGATTCCAGGATGGTGCGAACCCAAACCCACCCACCAATGCAGTCCTTGCAGAAGTAGAAGCCCAGGAACCCACCCACACTTAATCCAAGTCCCGATGCGAAGATAGGGATGAAACCCTCGAACATATACGCCATTTCATTTCATTAGGTGCTGCAAAGCTGGACATTACAGCTGTGTGGTATAAAACTGCGGCTGATTCACTGAGTTATGTGATGATGATGATGGTTGTGATGGCACTGGTTGTTGCCTTAGTGGTGGCCGTATAGTAAGGCTATTATTGGAACATGGTAACTGTGTCTGTCCATGTAGTTAGGAAGGCATTCACTGCAGGTAATTCCACCTATGTTGCGATAGTTGCTGGCGTTGGGCTTGTCCTGAGGTGAATCCTCCCGGATTTTCTTTTGTCCTCCTGTTCAGTTCACCTTTCCAATGGTGAATGCCCTACGTGACCGATTTATGGTATTGAAAACCATTGGAGGGTGAAGGATGTCGTTTGCATACTAGTCTTGAGGCCAATACTAAGTCTTTGTCACATAGAATTTAGCTGAGTCTGGGCGACTATAACCGGTAACAAATACATTATATGTGTGTGTGTGCATGTATTTGTGAGTGTCTTTGTGAGAGACGCTCACCAGGAAACCGAATTTTACGTCGCGTATCTGCATTTTATGGGATGAGCTAAGAAAAACGTGAATTGGGTGAGAAATTTCCATTTTTATTTTCTATTTCAGTGCCATCTGTTAGCCTGATCCTTAAACTATATAATGCTAGCATCATCAGCACTGGGAGTGCACTGATAAGTACCCAAAAAGCCCCTGAATGTAGGTTATGCACATTTGCGAAACCATACCTGTAATCGTATTCCGAATGTTACCTAAGGTATGGTCTCCTTGGTGAAGTTTCTGGCAAGTCTTATTTCACTACAATATTAAGCAACACGTTACGTTTAAAATGAAAGAACATTTACCAAGGATGCGTATTTTACTTATTTTAACTGAAGCTCGCTCGCTATCTGTACGGAAGGCCTGTCACACCGGCACGAGGAGTTTCATCTCCTGTTCAGTTCATGCCTGTCTAACGGAAAAGGTTAGAGGTGGCGGAAATACGGGGCGAGAGAAAGATGTTTTAGATATTTCCAACTCTTTTACTTGAGGTGCCAATATTCCGCCGATATTTAGCAAGTTAAAAACGACTAGACCTATTTTCGTCACGTCTCCAATCTGGTAGCGAATATAATTCAGAAAGCCGTGGGAGAGTAATATCGTAGGTGCTTACGGAGATTAGAATGATATCAACAATGTATTCTTCTTGCTATATTATTAACAATTATGAACATTATGCATATAAATGTTAATTTCGTTCTAAGGAGAAATTTAAAAAAGTATTTTATTAATTTCCTATATTATTATTATTATCATTATTATTATTAATTATTATTATTATTATTATTATTATTATTATTATTATTATTATCTTTATTACTAGATTAAGATTTTCTTAACACTCTACAAAATGTTGCTTCTAATGCACGAAACAAGAAAACCATTTCATACCTTATAAATTTGTCAAATAATTCTGTTCCATTATTTTTTCTTGTTATGATTTACTTCAATTTTACGAGAATAAATTCTTCGCTGCTCGAGAAAATAGTAATATCCCACAATTCTCTACCTATACATTTTATTCCCTTAAGACTGGTCACCCCTTCCATTCACATATTGATATGCAGTCCATCAGGACAATTTTCGTTGTGTTACCGTACAGCACTGTATGAGTGTATGTTTTCAGAGCGTATTTACGCACTCCTCTAGTAAAATGTATCTAGGACCGTCCATGAAGACAAAATGAGCCGTTTACCACGAAGATTGTACCTTGGTTGAATGGTCAGCATTGATGATCTTCATTTCGGAGGGTCCTCGGCTCGATTCCCGGTTGCGTTCGGGATTTTCAACCCTTCCGCTTAACTGCTTTGACTCGGGGAGTGAATGATTCCAATCACAACAGAAATAAACAATAGTGAATACTCCCTTCAAGTAGGGTTGGCGTAGCAAGGATATCCGGTCGTAAAACAGGGCCAAATTCTCATGTGCTCCGTAGTACGCAGCCACGATGCCACCAGTGTTTGAGGAAAGTGGTGAAAGGAGAAGAAGATTGGACAGGAAAATTGAAAGTTTTCAAATCTCACGCAAGTAGGTGGGGCCTGTGGTTGATATGTCAGTCTCATGAGCTAAGATCTCCTGGGAATTCGTCCATTCTAGTCGCTTTTTAGAGAGGCAGGAGATGTCTTTAATATATCTTACCACCCCGTTCACAGAATAAGTTCGACTCGGACGTATTGCTTTCTGGTGCTCTGTAACATTAGATCGGCTTTCTGTCCTGTCACCTTCGCTCCCTAGAAGTATCGGCAATAATAATAATTTGATGTGGCTATTTCTAGCCGAGTGTAGCGCTTGTAACGCAAACCTTCCAACGAGGGTGGACGGCATCTTCCATGTGTAGGTAACTGCGTGTTATTGTGGTGGAGGATAGTGTTACGTATGGCGTGTGAGTTGCAGGGATGTTGGGAACAGCACGAACACCCAGCCCCCGAGTCGTTGGAATTAACCAATGAAGATTAAAATCCCTGACTCGGCCGGGAATCGAACTCGATACCCACTGAAACGAAGGCCAGGACGCTGACCAATAAGCCAACGAGTCGGACTGAAGTATCGGTATCAGCTACTTCAGCTACTAATTTTTACTCTAAACTGAGATACTCCTGTCTCTTCAAGTGTGAACGTCTCGTTTATCAGATTTTTGACTTCCTGACTAGCAGACTCTTAATCGAATCCACGTCCATTCAGGTGAACGAAGCACCCCATTACTGCCTCGACCAGGCAGTTTACTAGCAGGGCAGATTCTCCGACAAGGGCGGGTGTCATCTGTCGTAAATGGGAGAGTGTGTGTTTCTGTGGTGGATATCGTAAGCAGCACAGACACTCAGACCTCGAGCCAAGAAAATTAATTGCTTTCCCTCGGCCTGGTCGGGGATTTAATTCTGGAACTCAAACATTGAAGGACAAGACGGTGACTCCTCAACCAGTAAGCCGGTCAGTAACAATGGTATCCAGTTCAATAAATGTTGAATTACGATATGCTGGGGTGTTAAGTATAAACCTGAGTTGGAGAAAAATCTCAAGATGAAGGTAGTATAGAGATGAAGTCTGTAATTGAAGATGCAATTTTACCAGAGGTATAGGACAGATCTTCAGGTTTCACCAGGGGAGTAAACACAAAGAAATAGTTTTGAAATTTGAATACTATTCATCATGTCCTAGAATATTAGAAGTGGTGGGTAACGGACTCTCTAGTGGGATCCGAGAAGATATGGAAATGAATAAACAACCGTACAGTATGAATGTAGAGGAAGGGTACGAAACCAGCAATTCTTGGATTATTACACATAGATTACTTCATTGTCGCTGTACCGCATATCTGACAATGCTCTTCCTCCCCATTAATTTCCTTAAGACTGGTTACGCCTCCAAGCCACAAATGGATATGCAGTCCAACAGAACAATTTTCGTTGAGCTCACGTTCCTAGCCGGTCTAGAAAGCCAGGAAAAACGGCCGAGAGGATTCGTCGTACTCACCACACGACACCTCGTAATCTCGCAGGCCTTCGGGCTGAGCAATGGTCGCTTGGTAGGCCAGGGCGCTTCGAGGGCTGTAGTGCCAAGGGGTTTGGGTTTTTCATTTTCCTATGGTGACCTGTAAATGAATAGTGTGTATTTTTATATTTTGTCTAATTGTGTGGTGTTTTTTACAGGTATGTTATAGTGTCATTATTATATGAACTCGTGTGCGACAGACTGAGAAGTTTTAAGTTTCATTTTACCGAGTCGACACTGGAATGCTTTGCTTCCTTCTTAACGCAACAATAAAAATAAAATAAAATTGGTTTTGTATCTTCAGATACCCGGAATTGCTCGCGCAGCGACGATAGCAGGTCACAACATAAATATACAGGACGCACCCCAAAGTGACGTAATGGCATCGGCAATCCTTTGCTACCTCGCAAGTGACACACACGTTCCAGACTTTTCAGGAGGCCCCGCGGGACTTGCGTCAGCCAGAGAGAGAGAGAGAGAGAGAGAGAGAGAGAGAGAAGAATATTTAAAGGCCAAGCATAGTAGTTGATTTAGCTGCTTAGGAAACTGATTACCTCGGATCGAGTAGCGGTATTTCAGTCGCCTGTAACGTTTTCGAAACGTGGGCAAACCGTACGGTATATAGGCTTACAGAAAACAACACGGTTCAACCGGAAGGAAGAACTAAATTACTCAACAGACCGTGGAGGCTTCATAAAATATAACTCAAGTAATTAAAAACGAAGTGAACGTCATAACATATTGATATATTTAAGCTCTTTAGGATTTTTCAATCGTGAAATTACCAACATTTCGCCACAGTGTAACAGTGGCATTATCAGTTGAATTGCTACACTTTTCCAAGACGCTGGCGGCTATTTCGCCGTGAGCATTCTATGTAGGACAAGGCAGTGACGGTGCACTAGAGGAATCATGTGCCTTCACTTGTATAAATGGCTGCCTTTGGCCTGGTTTGTACTTTGTGGAAATTTTGGAGATAGCAAGGCCTCGAACCGTTTACGGATAACATCTTTTGACCCGTCTGGGAATTGAACCCGCGGTCCCGAGGATTGGAAGCAAAGGCATGGACTGCTAAGCCAGGGAGCTTAAAAATGAAATCATATAAATGGAAACTATTATAAATTTCAGGGTACTGAAGATTGATAATGATAATACATACATTTTTCCTACATCATCATTATAGACCGTTATGCCCTTTAGCGTTCAGTCTGCAAGCCTCTGTGAATTTACTAAACGTCGCCACTATCCTCTATTTGCAACCAGTGCTGTGGCCTCATTTAGTTCTATACCTCTTATCTTTAAATCGTTAGAAACTGGGTCTAACCATCGTCGTCTTGGTCTCCCTCTACTTCTCTTACCCTCCTTAGCAGAATCCATTACTCTCCTAGGTTAATATATCCTCCGCCATTCGCCTCACATGGCTCCACGATCGAAACCGGTTTATGCGTACAGCTTCATCTATCGAGTTCATTCCTCACTTAGCCTTTATCTTCACATTCAAGAACTGAACCCATAATTCTACATTGGTAAAACTTTTGCAACTACAAGGTGGAGAGCAACCATATTTTTTATTGCAAGCTCATCCCGCGCTCCGTGGCATGACAACTCACCGTTGGGAGAGGCCCACCGATTCGAAAAAGGTCGGAAAATTTCGCAGACCTCGGGTAATTAATAATGAAATTCTAGATAATAACCCTCAATGCGAGAGATTTCAGCACTGTCATTAACGAAGAAATAAGTAATCATGAATTTTGGGAAATATCTGATGAAGCTAAAGTCCACGGGGTGGAAATGTACTTAATCAGGTGTGGAGAGAAATTGGCATCTATGTTGGCAGTGAGGGAAATACGTGTAAAGGACATACAGTAAAAATGAGCGGCAACCCTAATGCAAGAAATTAATTAATTACGCCCGTTAAAGTAACGGGAAATATCAGCAAACAACACCATCATGTCTGGAAATTCTGGTGGAATCTCTGGAGTGAGCTTTTAAGGAATCGGTCCAGTGACCTTCAGCCGGAATGATTGCACGACAGTACATCATGCCAAGCATAACGTCCCTAGAAAATGCATAAATACTCCCTCCTCAGGCAGGAGAGTCAGTCGTAATTCTATGTTCCGAGAGTGTGAACCTACGTCAGGCAACATTAAAGAAGAAGACATATAAAGTGGGCGAAGTAGACTTGCAGAATCTCTAGGCCCCTATAGCCAGTCGGTTTGAGGGATGAATTTTTTACGAAGTGATAAATGGTGAACGAAGAGAAACCAGCTGTTGAACATTGTAGTTACATCTATCACGGTCGGAGAAGGGAATCAACAGTTTAATAATTATAGGATTCCTGAACTTCTCATAGGGATACCGCAGATTCATAGAGAGATTTTTTGTCAATTACTTCGGACAATGTTATATTTTAGCAAGTGGTAAGGGAAGACGATAGTCTGCCGGAGATAAGTTTTGTGCCTCACGGTTAATCACATCTGTGAACATCTTGTTAGTAAGGAGTCAGAAAGATTCCACAAACTACATTAGTTGAGTTCTCGATATGAAGCGAGGAGCAGGTTTAGCTGTTATATGCGTATAGAATAATTTATGGTAACGTGTGTTGCCAAAAGCTAAGTGTAAAATCTGTGTATGTATAAAGCAATATTTAATTGAAGAATGTATCCTACAATCATGAATGGCTAAGCTGGAGTTAGCTGGCATAAGATGAAGCCAGTATAATACCACGCCAAAACGACAACAATTTACAGGTCTGTCTGATTTAAATATTATGTTTAGTAGTTAGAGATATAAATATGTGTCCCTTTAAATTAATTAATTAGTAAATCAGAACATAGCTTTGTATAAGTGGCGTGTGTAATCAAGTACAGTATATTGCGATGACGAGGACGTGGCCTGTCTTTATTCTAGTGTGAAGGCGAATTGTCTGTTATTTATGTCAGCGCGCGAGACATGAAAATGTGTTTAAATTTCTTTAAAAAAACTTAAAAGTGAAATTAAATACTGCAATGAAAGTCAATGAAATAATGTTCGGGCCGGTAAAAGTTACAATAGTGATAACGATAAATAACCGTTATGAGTGTGTGGAAGTCAAATATCAAATAATAATAATAATAATAATAATAATAATAATAATAATAATAATAATAATAATAATAATAATAATAATGATAATAATAATAATAATAATAATAATCACGTCAGGATAAAAATTGAAATGACAAATAATGCGTTCAGCAGTTTTAAGCGAGATTTGTGGCTTATATCGAAATCCAGTGAAGTATGATAAAGTTGGCATTTTTGAAACTTAAATTTTGTGACACCGTGTATCTGTCATACAGAAAATCACGGTATGCTATTTTGCTCCTGAGGTCAGAAACATTAAGAGAAGTAAATTGTGAGATCATTATAAAGTTCTTTGGTCATGGGATGGCTCGTATTTAAAAAGTTTCAAACAAGAAGGAAATGATTGTAATGGAAATGAAATATTGTGAGAATATTAGGAAGATGTTAAAGGCAGAGTGGGCCTGTATTTTATGAGTGATATAGCATGAGCAGGATGCTGAGGTCCTGTATTTCGACGGAGAGGAATTTTTGTGACATGATCTAAAAATTAGGTGTAATATTTCTGTGACAGCCTGTATAAGATGAACGATGTCCTGTAGCAATACAGAGCGGTTGATGAATTTAAAGGTTTTCAAATCCAAGTGAGCGCGTTGCGACGCCTAGTTTCAGCACAAGTTGATGTTTCTCCCATGATAACTATTTCATGAAAGACCATAGGTAACGGCAATTAAGTGTAAGTGATGGTTGTATTTGGTACCAGCGAAGTGCATTTTGTGATAGCCGAGCTCACGAACGAAATTTATTCTGACACACGGTCATGATAATACTTGATTATTATAAATTGGATTCTATTCTGTATCTTTTCGAGACGAATTTATCGCTGACTAGAAACATTGCGGGTGTGAAAAATGAATTTTATTAGAATGATAGTTTAGCTTGAGTAAATTGATGAAAAGTTACTTCACTGGACAGTTCACGGTGATACCTGTTTGGAGTGTTAACATGGGAGGCCTGTTGGAGCCTCACACTCGAGTTGCGCCGTGAATATCTGGATGGTAGTGATAATTGCTGTTAACTTGTAATGAACACCATGCTTTCTAGTAATATTTCGCAACCTATCGAAAGCAAATGATAGTCGATTTGGTTCGATTAAGGGTCCAATCGCGGGATGTTCCAATATCCGATAGGATAGTAGACTGGTGGATAACCTTAATTAAATGTAAATCTGGAATTCTACTTGTTGAAGGTCAGATTCTTCACCGATCCTGTGGATTAACTCTCAGTTAACGTTTGGATAAATGGTGCCCGATTTTCAGGTTTTATTCTCGTTTTATGAGTTTTGCTGTCCACGCATTTTACACTACATTTTCATTCCTTGAAAGACAATAATAAATAATTTCTGTAAAACTTCACCACTCACGTCATGCATTGTGACGGCGTTAATATATGTTGTGAAAATTTTAAGTGATTTCCCTAACAATCTAATTCATGAATTATTGTTTAAATTGAATAAATATTTTAGTAAGTACATTTTTGCTCCTTATTTGACATGGTTATGCTCTCCTCTGAACCATATCGTTTGGTCGATGAATAGGGAGAAAAGAAAAACTCGTAACGACCCCAAGATCTAAAGGTACGATATTGCTCTATTGAAGCAGCCGGGGCAGACGACCAACTATGGTATGGCAAGTTCAAGGGTTCAGTATGTTCCTGCCATTGTTCCCACCTATATGTACCAGCAACCATTCTCGCTAATTTAATATCTGCCACTTCTAACTGATGGATAAGATATCATGAGCCCACGCGGATTTCACTCCAGTAAAGCGATGTTGGTCTTAAAACAGATCGATGTAAAGATAGCTGACTTCCTTTTTACATAACATTGTTGTTCGCAACTGCGAGCTCACTGCATTAGCATTACTACACCTTGATTCAATCTCACTTACTATATTACCATCCTGGGAGAACACACAACCTAAATACTTAAAATGTTCTTCCTTTTACAGCTTTGTATCACGAATTCGGCATTCAATTCTGTTGAATTTCTTACCTACTGACATCAATTTGGTCTTCGAGAGGCTAATTTTCACACCATACTCATTGCACCTATTTTCAAGTTGCAAGGTAGCAGACTGCAGGATTTCGGCACAATATGCCATTAAGACCAAGTAGTCAGCATAGGCCAGAGTGCTTACTATATTTCCACGTAACTGAACCCCTTTCTGTCACTTAATAGCTTCTGTAAACTACGAACAGCAAAGGTGAAAATTTACAGTTTTTTCTAACCCCTGTAAGTGCCCTGAACCAAGAACTGATTCTACCATCAATTCTCACTGCATCCCAATTGTCAGCCTAAATGCCTTTTATTGATTTTAATAATCTACCATTAATCCCATAGTCCCCCAGTATGGAGAACTTCTTTTCCCTTGGTACCCTGTCATATGCTTTCTCTAGATCTACGAATCGTATGCAGAATTGTCTACTCCTCTCGTAGCATTTTTCAGTTAACAGGCTCATACTAAAAGTCGGATCCTGACAGCCCCTCTGTCGTAAAAACCACACTGGTTTTCATCCAACTTAATCTGAAACACCGCTCGCACCCTCCCTTCCAAGAGGCAGTGAACACTTTGCCTGGTGTACTAATCAACCAGATACCTCGAGAGTTGTAGCAATCCTTCCTGTTCCCTTGCTTAGGTACAATTAATGTTTTTGTCCAGTCTGGAGGTACCTTACCAACACTATCATAATAATAATAATAATAATAATAATAATAATAATAATAATAATAATAATAATAATAATAATAATAATAATAATAATAATAATTGTTACCGTATTTTTGTGGTAGTTATGCGTGAAAGAAGGTGCGGGTGTGAACGGGTCTCAAGCTACGAAATTATAGTGCATGTAAAATTAACAAGGTTATATTTTCTTTTCCAAATAAAGAAATAACAATCATGGCAGGTACAGAGTAGCAAGGCAATAAAAATACAATTACAATATTTACAGGATTTGGGCTTCGAGCCCCAGCCTCACACTTCTTGTGCAATTAGCCCAGTTTTACCCCAAACACAAGTTTCAACAGAGGGGCAAAAAACCCCATTCATGCCTAGGAGCACTTGCTCCAAAATACACAGTAAGGCCTCCTTGAAGCACGCAGAAAACAAAATTTTCGGGAAAAGAGCAACTTGCTCTCAAAATTCAGGCCTGTCAAAGGCCACACCTAATTCCACATTCAAGCTGTCCTCCAAGGACATATACACAGGGGTAAAATACCCAACCTACTGAGGTCTATTAAATGAGAAGAAGGTTAATTACATGACCTCTAAAATAACAATTAGAGAGGAGGCGATCTGCACTCCTAATGCATTTGTTTTTAAAACCTAATCTGGCTCTAGGCCACTAATGCAAGGGCTAATCCCATACTACAGAGGTGACTTTAGAAAAGAACAATTTTCTTTACGTTAACGAAGAATAGGTTGAGAAAAATAAGTTCACCTCAAAACAATATGATTGGGAGCTCGAGAGGGTTAAGCACTCTCTATCCCGATATGCAGTTTAAAGATAGAATAGATACATTTTAAGGAAGGTTACATTATGGAAAAACTTCGGACCCGCCCCGAGAGTTAAACTGCTGAGCTAGCAAAGAAAGAAGTTATTAATCGGCCATTACCTTGTTGTTGACCGCTGCCGAAGAAAGAGGCGCTTCCCGCCCCCTGCTATGTACTTTACACACTGAAAGAAGGAACAGAAGTGGCGCAGAGACCCTCAAATCAGAAGTTTATATACTCTCGCGGAAAGTTCGAGGCGTTTCAGGAAGGAAAACACCCGCCCACAATCTTTTTATTGGTGGATAACGAAAATCCCTACACAAGATGAAGAAGAAACACATTATTGGTGGAAAATTAATTTAAGAAATTCGGGATTGGCTAAATTCAAAACAAGGGGAAAGAAAGGGTTAATATTGCCAACTCAAACAATGACTGAAAGAAATTTAGCAAGGAACAAACTTTTGAAATTAAATTTTCTCCAAAAAAAACAGTTCTTTCACTCCGCACTAGGGTACACTATTGTTGATCTTCAGTAGTGTCCTCTAGAAGAGAAAGTTCACACTTCTTACTACAAGCAAAACAAAAATATGTCGAAAATGACACAGTTCAAAAACTCCAAAATTTCCAGGTAGTGACATCTTCTGAGAAAGTAGAAAATTAATACCGTAGATAAAGTTCAGACTTCCTCCAGCAGAGGAGTTTCAACTGGCGCACATTTTAAATTAGCGGCGTGGAGGTGTACCGCCCGGTACAGACCTCCCCCCCCCAAAAGTTCCTCCAGGGGTGACACATGCAATTTGTTTGGAAACAAGGTCCAAGTTTTGATGTTGATATGGAGATTAATTGCAGAAGTATTTATAGGATTTTCTTAATGTGGTTTGATTCAGTTTCAAAATTTTTGTTGTGACTGGCGAAGTAAAGTCTTTATGTTTGTAGAAGTTGAATTCAGAAGGAAAACTTTAGTTTTAAAGTTGAGGAAAAATTTTCTAAGTCCACCAGATATTGTTGTTGAATTCTCAGGTATAGTAATTGCTTATAGTAACTGTCCATGTAGTTGATGTTGATTAAGTTGGATGGCCAGACCGGCCGTTGCGGCTTGCGTCCAAAGGCGGCCGCTCGGACCCCACAAGTACCCTGAGATACCGCTCGCCCGCACTATGAGGGGAGCAGTGGTGTTGAAGCACGCCGCGCCCGCGCTGAACATACACAGGCTCCGGGCAAGTAGTAGGTCGTGCGCCGCACATCAGCCTTGGCCGGGAGGAGAGCTCCGGCTCGCCGTGCACGTGTCGTCCTCGCTGGGGTCGAGGGAGCCCTTCCTCTATCCCAGTCGCGGCACGGCGCCGCGCGGCTGCGGGGGCACTGAAACATTAAAACTAGGCGGCAGAATTTGTTGGACCATCATCTTTTTTGAGGGCACAGGCTTGTGGAGAGGTTGAGGGGCCAGCGGCGTGCAGATATCCATGGCATTAATTAAGCCACTGTGTAGAGTGGAGCAGGAGACGGGAGCGTGGTAATGGCCGTGGCAAGGACAGGATGGCAGTTTAACGGTTCGGGGCAGGTTTCACAAGAATGCTTACATATAAAACAAAATACTATAGAAGGGGCAGAAAGCCTTAAAAGTGAAACTCAAAAAAAAAAAAAAAAATTATAACCTTCAGATTCCTTTCAAGATAATATGAGGCAAGTTAGCACAGAAATTATACAGGTTTCACCTGCGACAAGTGAACCCTAAATATCCTATCGGTGGCTGGATTGCTTAATAACAACGTAACCGGCGTAAGGAAATCGAGAATGACACACGGCCCATGGAATCTGGGGGCAAGCTTGCCCGCGGGAACAAAATTCTTGACCATTACTTGGTCACCTACCTTCAAAGGGGTGGGTCTCCGTCCATGATCATACCTTTCTCTAACCTTTTCATGAGACACTGTAAGATTGGCTTTAGCCTTCTTCCAAAGATCTTTAATGTTGTCCGGATCTATTGTCTCAGGTAGAATGTCACTCAGGGACCAGAGGTTAGAGAGCGGCGTGTTGGGAACGAACTTGAACATCAAAGAAGCTGGAGTAAACTTGTGAGATTCATGAACCGCCAAATTCAAAGCAAAAACTAACCAATGCAGGGACGTGTCCCACCTGGAATGATCTTCATGATGATAGGCAATAAGCGTGGACCTGAGATTACGGTTAACCCGTTCAGCCAGAGATGGTTGAGGGTAATAAGCAGAAGTAGTTATATGAGAGATGGACAAGTCAAAACAGAATTTACGAAAAAGATTTGATGTGAACGCCTTAGCATTATCAGACACAATATATTGGCACGGTCCAAAAGAGGCAAAAATAGAATTTAAGCAAATAATGGTGGACTGAGCGGTAGCCAGCTTAGTCGGAAATAACCAGGAAAATCTTGTGAAACCATCTACGCATACAAAGATGAACTTGTTGGCATTTCCCTTTGACTGGGGGAAGGGTCCTACATAATCAATATACAGGCGTTCCATGGGGCGCGACGCTTGATGCGAAGACAGAAGGCCTACCTTGGTGGACATGGTTGGTTTACTGAGCAAACAAGGTTTACAAGCTTTTACTAGTTCACGGATTTCACCGTCCATACCCTTCCAGATGAACCTTTCACGAATCTTTTCACGAGTTTTAAAGATACCAAGATGTCCTCCTAATGGGGTCTCATGATAATACTTGAAGATCATAGGTACAAGAACAGCTGGAACGACAACTTTCATCATCTTATCATGCCTCGATGGGCAACATAAAACACCATTCCTCAGAACATAAGGGACAACATGTTCCCCAGAAGAAAGGGTTTCCATTATTGGAGCCAGCCTCGGATCTTCACGTTGGTATTTCTCGATATCCCTAAAGAGCATGGGAGCATCTGTTAAGATGGCATTAACATCAGATAGCATGGACTCGGGAGGAGATGAACTATCGACCGGTTCATGGTTCTCAACGTCGTTGGAAAACATACGGCTGAGTCCATCAGCAACAACATTTTCGGTACCTCTGATATGCCGCACATCGAATTGGAAGGCAGAAATACGGATGGCCCAACGGGCTATACGACCAGTACGACGCGGCCTACCTAAGACCCAGCTTAAGGCTTGATTATCTGTCTCCAGGTCGAATTTGACATGTTCCAGATAGAGACGGAACTTCTCTAAGGCAAATAAGACTGCCAACCCTTCGAGCTCATAGATAGAATACTTGGCTTCTTGAGCCGATAGAGTCCTAGATGCATAGGCGATTGGTCGCCTTCCTACTTCAGTCTCTTGAAGAAGGACTGCAGCTACTGCTGACGACGACGCGTCGGTTTGGACGATGAATTTCTTCGAGAAATCAGGCATAGCAAGTACAGGGTCATTACAGAGAGCTAATTTAAGATCTTCAAAAGCGGCTTGTTGAGAAGGTCCCCACTCGAATTGGATGCCTTTCCTACGAAGAAGGTTTAAGGGCGCCGCTCTATTAGCGAAGTTAGGAATGAACTTCCTGAAGAAATTGACCATACCAATGAATCTGGCGATACATTTAACGTCCTTGGGAGGTTTAAAATCACGGATGGCCTGTGTTCTGGAATGATCGACGGCAACACCATCAGGTGACACAATATGACCTAGGAATGACATAGAGGGCTTAGCAAAGGCCACCTTGGACAATTTGACAGTTAACCCAGCCTTACGAAGGCGATTGAGAACTTCTCGCAGATGATCTAGATGTTCTTCAAAGGTCTCCGAAAATACGACGACATCATCCAAGTAGTGATACAAGTACTCAAATTTGATGTCGGAGAAGACCCTATCTAGCAGCCTAGTGAGTACAGCTGCTCCCGTGGGGAGCCCGAAAGGCACGCGGTTGTATTCGTATAAGTTTCAGTCCGTGGCAAACGCTGTAAGATGTTTAGACTCTTCGGCAATGGGAATTTGATTATAGGCCTGATTCAAGTCCAAGATAGTAAAGAACTTGGCCTTACGAAACCATGAAAAACAAGAATGAAGGTCAGGAAAGGGCACGGATTGCAACACCACCTTCCGATTGAGAGCCCTATAATCAATGACAGGCCTAAAGCCTCCTTGGGGTTTCGGGACTAGAAAAATAGGCGAAGAATACGCCGACTTAGAGGGCCTAATAATACCATCCTTCAACATTTGATCGATGATTTCTTTCAATGCCTTCATTTTAAGTGGAGATAGCCTATATGGTGGAAAACGGACAGGAATCGAATCCGTGACCTCAATTTTGTATTCAATAAGGTCAGTAACACCAAGAGTATCAGAGAACACCTCTGGAAATGACTGACATAATTTACGAATACTATCAGCCTGCTCCTCAGGTAGATGTCTAAGGTCGAACAACATCTCATCCTGGGTAGGCGAAATAGATGAACATGATACAGAATTACACTTTAACAAGGGAATTTTACAATTGGACGCAAATTTGAATGTGCACGACCTACTCTGGAGATCGAGCACAAGACCAGTGTAAGAAATGAAGTCAGCTCCCAATATAATGGGACAAGACAAGTGCTTAGCCACAAACAATATGATTTTCCATGTAAATTTAAAAATACGAATTTTGACATTTACAGAACCTAGGATTTCCAATGGAGATGTGGTAGCCGAAACATATTGAACAGGAGATGAGACATAGTCAGGTAGTTTACAAACAGATTTCAATTTTGAATACCATTGGTCCGAAATAATTGAACAAACACTGCCTGAATCTAATAGAGCTGTTATAGGCTCGTTATTTAACTCAATCTTAAGAAAAGGAACAGGTGCGGGGGGATCCGCCGCAATCCTAAGACATTCTTTAGGGCATTCAAAAGATGAATTTGAAGACTGATCGTTCCCTGAATTCACAACCTTTTTGCCAGGGGCTGAGCCTTGGGAAGCAGAATTAGTCGATTCAGCCGAAGCCGCTAGTCACATTTTATTATTGGCATTGGTGGAGTTTGCACCAGAAGTTGAGCAGGAGGGGTTGCTATTTGAATTTGGGCAATTTTTGGCGATATGTGAGAAAGCCCCACATTTAAAACAGCCTTGTGATGAACCTGCCCCATGCCTTGTCCCACTCGGCTTGGTCAGTGGACACTTATTGCGCAGATGGTCGGGCGACCCGCAAGCATAACGTTTACGGGGTGTGACTGGTCGGCGAGGTGGAGGCCGAAGATTACTAAAAGAGGGAGGGGGTTCTTTCGCGACACGCAAGGAGTCGGCGTATCTAACTCCTTCCGCTGAGACGGCCAGTGCTTCAAGTTCAGAGAAGGTTTGCGGGCACGCCGCGAAACACAAATATGACCTATAGGATGGTGAAATTCCTTCCACAATAGCTTGTACAATCTGATCCTCAGGGAAGTGAAGAGCAAACACCCTAGTATAGAACTTAATATCTTGGATGAAATCTGCCAAGTTTTCATCCAAGCGCTGTACCCGATAATAGTACTTCTGAATAAGGGAGGACCTTGCCCTGGCCGGGATGAAGTTAGCTAGCAAGTGGGCGTGGAAGTCTTCAATCGATGATTGCTCGGCAATGGCTCTAACTATTTTGTCTGAGAGAATACCTATTGCACAGGGATAGATAATTTGCAAAATTTGACATGGAGAAAGAGAAAACACAAGAGCATGATCCTGAAATTCAACTAAAAATCTTAAAAATGAAATTACGTCACTGGTGGTATTAACGGAAAACTTAGAGATACCTCTGAGCAACATTGCCAATGGATGAGGCAAGCTGCTAAACCCGGGTGACATAGTAGGTAAAGGTTTCAATGGCAAGGAAGTTAATTCAGAACGTATATTACTCAACGATGCATGGCGTTCAGACTCGTTGTCCAATGGGGCAGAGATAGTTTGAGCGGCAACGGTTATCCTATTGGCTTCTCCCTTAGCAGGCTCTTCCTCGCTACCTACATTCATCGTGGTGGGTTGATCAATTTTGGGAGGAACTTCCCCAGTTAACAATTGAGTGACCTTGCTAGATAATTCAGAAATACTTTCAAGCAACGTACTAGCTTCCTTCCTCTGAACGTCATTCAACTTCAGAGACAACAGATCGTTAACTCTATTTGAAAAATGATATAGCCTGGCTTGCACACGCTTAATTTGATTAGGAGAAGGATCATTTTCGTCAAAAAAACTAACTACCGATGCTAGCCCAGTAGTATTCTCGGTGATCGTGGAAAGAGAGTCGTCAATTTCTTTCTCTCCCAAATTGGGGATGGAAATGGGCAAATCAAGGGACTCTCTAAGCTTGTTGGTGTCTATCGCAACCGTGCCTCCAGATTGCACATTTCTGATAGTTAACTCATAGATCAACTCCTCCTTGCGCAAATAGTTAAGATGGAGAACATCGCGAGGGCCGGGCATGATGACAGAACAATTTTAAAAAAATCAGAAAATTCCAGCAACTGAGAAAATTGTTAGAGTATGAATCAAAGGAATGTTTAGCCGTCAAAAGGGGCTAAATTGAGACCCATTCAACCACGCTCTGCTACCACTTGTTACCGTATTTTTGTGGTAGTTATGCGTGAAAGAAGGTGCGGGTGTGAACGGGTCTCAAGCTACGAAATTATAGTGCATGTAAAATTAACAAGGTTATATTTTCTTTTCCAAATAAAGAAATAACAATCATGGCAGGTACAGAGTAGCAAGGCAATAAAAATACAATTACAATATTTACAGGATTTGGGCTTCGAGCCCCAGCCTCACACTTCTTGAGCAATTAGCCCAGTTTTACCCCAAACACAAGTTTCAACAGAGGGGCAAAAAACCCCATTCATGCCTAGGAGCACTTGCTCCAAAATACACAGTAAGGCCTCCTTGAGGCACGCAGAAAACAAAATTTTCGGGAAAAGAGCAACTTGCTCTCAAAATTCAGGCCTGTCAAAGGCCACACCTAATTCCACCTTCAAGCTGTCCTCCAAGGACATATACACAGGGGTAAAATACCCAACCTACTGAGGTCTATTAAATGAGAAGAAGGTTAATTACATGACCTCTAAAATAACAATTAGAGAGGAGGCGATCTGCACTCCTAATGCATTTGTTTTTAAAACCTAATCTGGCTCTAGGCCACTAATGCAAGGGCTAATCCCATACTACAGAGGTGACTTTAGAAAAGAACAATTTTCTTTACGTTAACGAAGAATAGGTTGAGAAAAATAAGTTCACCTCAAAACAATATGATTGGGAGCTCGAGAGGGTTAAGCACTCTCTATCCCGATATGCAGTTTAAAGATAGAATAGATACATTTTGAGGAAGGTTACATTATGGAAAAACTTCGGACCCGCCCCGAGAGTTAAACTGCTGAGCTAGAAAAGAAAGAAGTTATTAACCGGCCATTACCTTGTTGTTGACCGCTGCCGAAGAAAGAGGCGCTTCCCGCCCCCTGCTATGTACTTTACACACTGAAAGAAGGAACAGAAGTGGCGCAGAGACCCTCAAATCAGCAGTTTATATACTCTCGCGGAAAGTTCGAGGCGTTTCAGGAAGGAAAACACCCGCCCACAATCTTTTTATTGGTGGATAACGAAAACCCCTACACAAGATGAAGAAGAAACACATTATTGGTGGAAAAATAATTTAAGAAATTCGGGATTGGCTAAATTCAAAACAAGGGGAAAGAAAGGGTTAATATTGCCAACTTAAACAATGACTGAAAGAAATTTAGCAAGGAACAAACTTTTGAAATTAAATTTTCTCCAAAAAAACAGTTCTTTCACTCCGCACTAGGATACACTATTGTTGATCTTCAGTAGTGTCCTCTAGAAGAGAAAGTTCACACTTCATACTACAAGCAAAACAAAAATACGTCGAAAATGACACAGTTCAAAAACTCCAAAAATTCCAGGTAGTGACATCTTCTGAGAAAGTAGAAAATTAATACCGTAGATAAAGTTCAGACTTCCTCCAGCAGAGGAGTTTCAACTGGCGCACATTTTAAATTAGCGGCGTGGAGGTGTACCGCCCGGTACAATAATAATAATAATAATAATGGTTTTGTGACCCACCAACTACTTTAACGGTTTTCGGGAACTAAACATTAGAGCAAATCTCTGTATGTAAGGTATTTTTAAGGTACTGTGTGTACCTACAATTCACTGCGGCTGGTGAGCTGGTACCCTCATGCCATCGTGAATTTGTGTATAGACAGTGAAGCGACTACATTAATGATAGCCATACGAAGTTATTAAGGATCAGATTTAATTCCTCCTACCTTGAACATCCAGTTTTATATTATCCAACATTATAGAAGCACTGTCTGAGTGATGGTAGTTCATTTTATTCCACATCGATGCGACACAGTTAGAATGTTGTCAAAGAGAAAAAAGGCGAGCAAAGTCATATCCGTAAAGGCTATAAAGGCTCTGGGAGGAGTGGAAGGTAAAGGCTTCCACTATCAGTAACCTGGGCACTTGTTGGTGTAGAGCGGTTAGCTCTTCGCCCAGCCGCCTTTAACCCCAGGAATTAACCCGGTACTCATTTTCGGTGTAAACTGAGTGAACTCAGAACAATATGCACTTCCAGAAGTGCAAATCTCGTTCCTAAAAGTGCACGACTTCCTGAAGGGGAATCGAACCCACGTCCTACCGGGAGAACCGGGCACGTCTTTACCACCTCATCCGGCCACTCAAAGAGTAATGTAGCTGCTGCAACCGGTGCCTTAATGAATATCACCTGAAGAACACTGACGTTGTGGGACGTACCGTTGGATCCAAAGGCGCGATTACTTTCTTTACCGACTTTCGCATCAGACTCAGAATTATCAAAGATGTAATTCATGTCATCTCCACAACACTGAAAGGATCAATTAGGGTTTTGAGGTATGATATACTTACATCCTTGTGTTAACGCACTCAGTTCACTTCGACTCACAATTATGACAAATATTCATATTTCATTTTATTTCTTGATAAGAGCTGTAAGCTATTAATTTATAAATTTCGGCTTCTTCTTCTTGTTCTTCTTCTTCTTCTTCTTGATTTGTTTACCCTCCAGGGTCGGATTTTCCCTCGGACTCAGAGAGGGATCCCACCTTTACCACATCACGGGCAGTGTCCTGGAGCTTCAGCCTCTGGGTCGGGGGATTCATCTGGGGTGATGGCCAGTACCTCGCCCAGGCGGCCTCACCTGCTATGCTGAACTGGGGCCTTGCGGGGGGATGGGAAGATTGGAAGGGATAAACAAGGAAGAGGGAAGGAAGCGGCCGTGGCCTTAAGTTAAGCACCATCCCAGCATTTGCCTGGAGAAGAAGTGGGGAAACCACGGAAAACCACTTCCAGGATGGCTGAGGTGGGAATCGAATCCACCTCTACTCAGTTGACTTCCTGAGGGTGAGTGGACCCCGTTCCAGCCCTCGTACCACTTTTCAAGTTTCGTGGCAGAGCCGGGAATCGAACTCGGCCCTCTGGGGGTGACAGCTAATCATACTAACCACTACACCACAGAAGCGGACCAATTTATATATTTATGGTGGCATTTTTGATCTTTGCGATCAACTGTAAATTCAGACAAACAAATGAATAAATAAACCCAAGAATCATAATTCATCTTGAAATATTAAAGGAATAATTGAATCGATTATTTGAGAAAACATTCACGTCCACCACTACTAGAATTGAGAAAAGTCGGAAAAAAAATGCCTGAGGCTTCTAAGGTTTGGAATTTGTGTCTGTTTTTTTAATACCTATTATGCATATTTATCAGAACTTTTGCAGTAATTCTGATTAATTTTTGTAAAAATAAGTTTTCAAAGAAGAGTGATATGGAGAATGAAAGTTACAGGATAGATTTCTGAAGTAAATTAAATCTTGCTACTAAACATATCAAACTGATATTATTTAATGATTACAAATATTTAAGCATACCGCATATCACGTTATTATTAATATTATTATTATTAACAAACGCGTCGCAATTGGGAAAAGTCCCGGTGGCGCTGATCACTTACAGTAGTGTGATAATAAAGTAGAGAAAGCAAAGCGAAGTCATCTCCGTACAGGTGATGAAGGCCCTTGAAGGGGTGGAAGGTAAAGGCTTCCACTATCAACAACCTCGGCACTTGATGGGGTAGAGTGGTTAGCTGTACGCCCGGCCGCCTTTGCCCCCAGGAATTAACCTGGTGCTCATTTTTGGTGTTGGCTGAGTGAACCTCAAGCCATGTGCACCTCCGGAAGTGGTAATCTCGTTTCTTAAATTTTACGACTTCCTGTCGGGGATTCGAACCCACGTCCTTCCGGGCGAACCGAGCATGCCTTCACCACCTCGGCCAGCCAGCCCCTGATAATAATGTAGAGCGTAAACATAATTACGGCCCCTGTGGTGTAGTGGTTAGTGTGATTAGCTGCCACCCCCGGAGGCCCAGGTTCGATTCCCGGCTCTACCACGAAATTTGAAAAGTGGTACGAGGGCTGGAACGGGGTCCACTCAGCCTCGGGAGGTCAACTGAGTAGAGGTGAGTTCGATTCCCACCTCAGCGATACTGGAAGTTGTTTTCCGTGGTTTCCCCACTTCTTCTCCAGGCAAATGCTGGGATGGTGCCTAACTTAAGGCCACGGCCGCTTCCTTCTCTCTTCCTTGTCTATCCCTTCCAATCTTCCCATCCCCCCGCAAGGCCCCTGTTCAGCATAGCAGGTGAGGCCGCCTGGGCGAGGTACTGATCATCCTCCCCAGTTGTATCCCCCGACTCAGAGTCTGCAGCTCCAGGTCACTGCCCTTGAGGCAGTAGAGGTGGGATCCCTCTCTGAGTCCGAGGGAAAAAGCAACCCTGGAGAGTAAGCACATTAAGAAAGAAAGTAAACATATTTACCCAACAATAACAACAGCAAGAGTACAATAAGCAATCCCATGGAAAGGAAATATTGGAAGAAATACTACTAGTTTAACATTCTACGTCCAGCATCATCATATACAAATTCACACACAACTTATGTATTTCCATTACTTAACACTACAGCTTACAATACTATAGGTTGCGCCTATTTAGTTTGACATTACAGCACCATCATATACAAACTCCCATGTACCTTAATTGTTTCAAAATGTTCCACTACGACTTAACAGTAGATTGAACGGTCTAATTACTAACCATTATCTTAGCATTGTAAATACAGCACTTCCATATACAAATTCACACATAATAAATTATTATATTTAAAAAACCACCTTTCCAATACACAAAATCCTTATATTTAGGATGAAACCATTTAATTACAAATTGGACATGTTTCGCTCAATCTTAGTGAGCATCATCAGCCATAGATAACATAAATCATAGGTGGGTCAGGGCCCTGATCCTGGTGTGTATCACAAAAGAATGTCTAATATACATTGATAAAAATATATGAATTTAACACTTTAAAAATAATCAATAAGATTATATGTGTCTATAAAAACAAAAATTGATCATTAAAATTGCTTAAAATGTAAAATGGAATGGATGACTTAAAATGTTAAGATAGTATGTAGTGATTAGTTTTTAAAAATCGTTGTCCACTATATCTACGCTCGATTGCATTAGACTGTTTATGATAAAAACAGTTTTTCATATCAGGGTGAGCTCTTATTATAAACTATGATGCTGTTTTTAAGAATAATCATGATGAGGAATGCTGAAGTCACATATGATGGTTGAAAAACGAAGTTCACTGATGATAAAACGTCGTCTAGATCGGCGTAAATTAGCCTTTATGAGATTCCTTGCGTTGTGTTTCAGACATTATTTTGTGCAGTAATGTGTTGACATTGGTCTCCTAACGGAGAATTACTGATCTAGTGGGTGGAATTTAAATCGGGTGTATCCCGTGTGTGAATTCGTACAACACACGCAGCAGTAAGTCAGTTAAAATCAAACCTCAGTAAACAACCAAGGGACCAATTCACACACGGGATACACCCGATTTAAATTCCACCCACTAGATCAGTTATTCTCCGTTAGGAGACCAATGTCAACACATTACTGCACAAAATAATGTCTGAAACACAACGCAAGGAATCCCATAAAGGCTAATTTACGCCGATCTAGACGACGTTTTATCATCAGTGAACTTCGTTTTTCAACCATCATATGTGACTTCAGCATTCCTCATCATGATTATTCTAAAAAACAGCATCATAGTTTATAAAAAGAGCTCACCCTGATATGAAAAACTGTTTTTATCATAAACAGTCTAATGCAATCGAGCGTAGATATAGTGGACAACGATTTTTAAAAACATCTAATCACTACATACTATCTTAACATTTTGAAGTCATCCATTCCATTTTACATTTTAAGCAATTTTAATGATCAATTTTTGTTTTAATAGACACACATAATCTTATTGATTATTTTTAAAGTGTTAAATTCATATATTTTTATCAATGTATATTAGACATTCTTTTGTGATACACACCAGGATCAGGGCCCTGACCCACCTATGATTTATGTTATCTATGGCTGACGATGCTCACTAAGATTGAGCGAAACATGTCCAATTTGTAATTAAATGGTTTCATCCTAAATATAAGGATTTTGTGTATTGGAAAGATGGTTTCTTTAAATAAAATAGTTTATTACTCTGAAATCCAATACGGTTATAAAATGAGATTTATAACTTGTAAATCCACACATACCAAAAAATTCTGATGCTTTAATACTATAATTTACAGGGGGATGAGCGATGCATTAAACTATGACACCATCACACAGAAATTTACACACAATTTACAGAATGCCTGAGTCTATTCTTGAAGCATCGTATGCAATTAAATATAATTTTTAAATTTCCCTTCATGCAAAAACATTACAGTCAAAACTCAGAACATTTTCCAGAATTGTCCGTCTTAACAATATCACTTATTACAGTTACTCACGGACATCCTTCCTGTTACAACACACACACACACACACACACACACACACACACACACACACACACACACACACACACACACACACACACACACACACGCGCGCGCGCACAACAACTGTCTTTATGGCGCACCGACACAGATAAATTTGATGGCGACAATGGGGTACGAAAGGGCTTGAAGTGGGAAGGAAGCGGCCGTGGCCTTAATTAATGTACAGCCCCAGCATTTGCTTGGTGTAAAACTGGGAACCCCTGTTAACAATAACACCAAGAGAATGTCTTGCATTGCCTCTTATTCACGTTCCTCAGATAAGTTCGGCCTATTAACAGAAGGCCAGGAGAAAATGTTCAAGGTCCTTGGAAAACTTTTATAATGAAGCCCAAATATATGCTTTTTTCTAAAAGATGGGAATAGATATCATTTTAACATGCAGTATATGCATTAAGCCTATTTTGTCTGAAAATGGACATGTATAGTTTTTCAAATATCCGATTCAATTAGATTTAATTCAATAATGCTATTTAGTTGACCCTAAGTTCGGTGCAGGGGATTTACCACGCTGGCCTGGGCAGGTCGAAGGAGCACTTTCTACAAGAATGTCGAACGCGGATTTATCGTATATCGGGTTCAGACCTCTGCACACAGTCCACAATAGAAAAGGGAAAGAAAAGCTTGGGAGAGAAAAAGAAAGGAAAGAAATGACGGAGAGGGTAGAGCGCAGATAAGAAAACTGTTGAGGGGAAGAACGACACAATAAGGACAGGCGCGCCCCTCTCTCGCAAATCACGAAAAGTAGAGCATGGTGGGAATTAAAAGCGCAGTAGTGCCAACAAAGCCGCCCCGCCCACCCGTTCTTTGTCTTCAGCACACGTAAAGAGCTTCAGATAAGAGTCTCAGGCCGGGAGAAGAGAAAGACTGCATTTAATTTGCGAGACCCCCATTCACTGGTGGATAGTCGGATACAGCCGGTCTGCTTCAACAACGAAAAAGAAACTTGCAGAGTATTAGTACACATGCCCAGGAATACGGCAATTATGTATGTTAACGGAGAAAACTACACAGGTGAAAGTAGAGAAGAGCCAAACAACTGAAGGATATGAAGGATTTTATAATTAAACATCCCCATTATAGTCGCTCCAAAAAAATTAGCGCGTGATTCACCTCTCATCAAGAAGTCTCCGTGGCTCAGACGGCAGCGCGTCGGCCTCTCCCCGCTGAATACCGTGGTTCAAATCCCGGTCACTCCATGTGAGATTTGTGCGGGACAGGTTTTTCTCCGGGTACTCCGGTTTCCCTGTCATCTTTCATTCCAGCAACAGTCTCCATTCTCATTTCATAACATCTATCAGTCATTAATAAATCGCCTTGGGAATGGCGACCCCGTTGTACTAATAGCCTATGTACGGTTCATTCATTACATCCCTGACCCGGTCAAAGACTGGAAAACGGGTTGTATGTTTTCATTTTCACTTCTCATGAAGATATAAACCTTGTGGTTACCAAAAACAAATATTATATCTAACGATTCAGTCGTTCCTTTGGAATGTGTACAAGAAAGGAACTCGTACAGTATCATGCACCCATTCATTTTTGCAGTGCCTGTACACACATCTCCGAGCAGGTGTGCAACTTATGGGTGACTGTGCTGGTAAAAGTTCAAATATCTTTATTATTATTATTATTATTATTATTATTATTATTATTATTATTATTATTATTATTATTATTATTTTTGCTATTGGCTTTACGCCGCACTGACACAGCGACGGTGGGACAGGAAAGGCCTAGGACTGGGAAGGAAGTGTCCGTGGCCTTAATTAAGGTACAGCCCCAGCGTTTGCCTGGTGTGAAAATGGGAAACCACGGAAAATCATCTTCAGGGCTGCCGACAGTGGGGTTCGAACCAACTATCTCCAGAATACTGGATACTGGCCGCACTTAAGCGACTGCAGCTATCGAGCTCGGTTCAAATATCTGTAGAAAAGGTAAATTCAGTTACAACAATTTTCATTGCGTTCATTTTCCTACGCTAACGCGTAAAAGGAAAAGAATAGAAAAATGAACCTTAAATATATTACACTGTTTAAGTACGTAAATACGTCAAGCAACATAACATGTACGTACCTAAAGTGTGGTACGGTAAGGTCCATTTACCTTTACACATAAGCATAGGAAAAAGAACACAACCTAAATTGTTCTGATGGACTGCATATCAATATATGGCTAGGAGGCGTGGCCGGTCTTAAAGAAAATATTGGACAGGAAGAGCATTGTTAGATACGCAGTATTGCTCTCTCAGCGACGATATGCAAAACTCTTTTTGTGCGCTGTATTATGTGCTCCATATTACAATTTTGCTCCGCCAAAAGCAAATCTGAGTTTTCAATGGTCCTTCGTAAACAGACTCAAGATTATTGACTTGAATGTGGCATACGGAATACCAAAGCGGAAGATAATCCATACGCCCCGGACACCGAGTAATGTTGTGAATGAAAACCTACAACCTGTTTTCCAGTCGATGACAGTGTCAGGGATGGAATGAATGAAGCTCCCATCTAGCGGCGAGGATAGGAATTGTGCCGCCTGCCGAAGCTTGTCGCACTCCTCTGGGACAATGATTAATGACTGACAGATGAAACGAAATTATAGTGGAAAGAGTTGCTGGAATGAAAGATGACAGCGAAAACCGGAGTACCCGGAGGAAAAACTGTCCCACCTCTGCTTTGTCCAGCAGAAATCTCACATGGAGCGACCGGTATTTGAACCACGGCACCCAGCAGTGAGATGCCGTCGCACTGCCGCCTGAGCCACGGAGGCTACCTGTTATGTTGTAACGTTAAATAATACTAAAGCACTTCTCTTATTGCAAGGGAGATAAAGGCACATCTACAAACGTAAATTTCATGTAATAGCAAGTCCTGCCGGTAAGTTATATTCGGCCTTCGACATCCTCCCCACCCTTATCGATTTCCAGAAGAATCACGAGCATTACCGGCCGCCTGACTCTCGACCATATGTCAGACGCAGGATTGCTGTGATCACTCGGGCGCCTCCTCCTTGCAGGACTTCATCGACTTGGGGTTCATTCCGCACATGGCTGGGCAGAACTCTTTCGTGTAAGAGGCAACATCACCTGAGATGTTAATTGGTTGGAGACTAGTCCTTGTGGTAGCTCCGCAGCTGAAGGAAGTATTCCCTTTTCCACCTTCGCCAGAATTCTTAACGATTTCTCTCTTCATACAGAATTCTCTCGTAAGGTCTTTCTTCCTCCCTGGCTCAGGTCTGGTTCGAAGATCGTACGGTTTTCTCCTTTCAGAACATGGGAGAGTACCTTCTACCCTCAACACATCAGGTGTTGTAGTTTTGAGCGCTACAAGCTACGATTCCCGTTCACCTCTATCTCTAGCATTTCTTGAAGACACTGGGGGAGCACAGCCATATGCTAATGCCGTTCTACGGCACTATTTTCTACTATTTTTGGCTTTATATCAAATTCCATTCTAGAGCAATACAGTGAGCATACCTATCCAGTTTTACCGAGTTCGATAGCTGCAGTCGCTTAAGTGCGGTCAGTATTCAGTAATCGAGAGATAGTGGGTTCGAGCCCCACTGTTGGCAGCCCTGAAGATGGTTTTCCGTGGTTTCCCATTTTCACACCAAGCAAATGCCGGGGCTGTACCTTAATTAAGGCCACGGCCGCTTCCTTCCAATTCCTAGGCCTTTCCTATCCCATCGTCGCCATAAGACCCATCTGTGTCGATGCGACGTAAAGCAAATAGCAAAAAAAAACTATCCAGTTCACAGTTCACACCACCTGACTGGCTCTATAAGGTATTGTCAACAACCCCGAACGGTTCGGACGTTTGTGACCTAAAGTAGTACAAAATAAGCAAGCAAATATGTCCTAAAACTCAGCTAAATAGGACATAAAAGGGTAAAATATTACTTCAGCATTTTAGGGATATGTGGTAAGTATTAGATTATTACTAATATTAAATGTGTCAAAAAGTGATAAGCGATGATAGAGCAGACACATCGTTTTTTCTCTGTTTTTCTTTCTTTCTTTCTTTCTTAATCTGCTTACCCTCCAGGGTTGGTTTCTCCCTCGGACTCAGCGAGGGATCCCACCTCTACCGCCTCAAGGGCAGTGTCCTGGAGCGTGAGGCATTGGGTCGGGGATACAACTGTTGAGGATGACCAGTGTCTCGCCCAGGCGGCCTCAACTGCTATGCTGAACAGGGGCCTTGGTGAGGGATGGGAAGAGTGGAAGGGATAGGCAAGAAAGCGGGATGGAATCAGCCGTGGCCTTAAGTTAGGTACAATCCCGGCTTTTGCCTGGAGGAGAAGTGGGAAACCACGGAAAACCACTTCCAGGATGCTTGAAGTGGGAATCGAACCCACCTCTACTCAGTTGACCTCCCGTAGCTGAGTGGACCCCGTTCCAGCCCTCGTATCACTTTTCAAATTTCGTGGGAATCGAACCCGGGCCTCCGGGTTTGGCAGCTAATCACACTAACCACTACACCACAGAGGCGGACGCAGACACATCTACTCATGCAAACTGACAGAGCTACAGTAGATAAATTAAAACTGTATACATTCATTCAGCATCACAGCCCTGAGGCGCAGTTCTCATTCTGTTTCCTTAAAAAAAAAAAGGATGATTTCTGGAATTTGTCACGTTCGTACAGCATCTATTTCTGGGAATCATGTCTTCTGAACTTGCTGAACTTTCGAAAAGAAAGAAAAATACATCTACTGTATTTTCAAAGGTTATGTTTGAAAATTGCCGCCAACTTTGTGTAGGGGTAGCGTGCCTGCTGCTTATCCGGAGGCTCCGGGTTCGATTCCCGGCCAGGTCGTGGCTTTTTTACCTGGATCTGAGGGCTGATTCGAGGTCAACTCAGCCTACGTGATTAGAATTGAGGAGCTATCTGACGGTGAGCTAGCGGCCGCAGTCCATAAAGCCAAGAATTGACGGCCGAGAGGTTTCGTAGTGCTGACCACACGACTCGTCGCAATGTGCAGGCCTCCGGGCTGAGCAGCGGTCGCTTGGTAGGCCAAGGCCCTTCAAAGGCTGTAGTGTCATTGGGGGTATGGTTGAAAATTTACGCAGATAACATGTACCTTGTTAAAAACAACGCCTCAATTTAAGCTCCTCAGACCCGCTGTCCCATACATGGGACATTTAATTTTTAAATATCCTTGGGATTTTTCTGCTTCCACTGTTTTGTTCTTGCATTGTTGCCTTTCTGAAGAATGTAGCACTGTATGAGAACAGTATTTAGGCGACAAATGTCAATCATTGTTGGGTGGTAGGACTCCCAGTTTAGTAGAAATATCTGTTATAAGAACATTCGCTGCAAGCAGAGGTAAATATCTCATGTTCTGTACTTCACACTACTGAATATTTATTTATGGCAACGAAAATCACCCTATCAGTATTGGTGTAATATACGTTGGCAGTGATATAATTTATTCTATACCTTACTTTGGATCTAGTACACGTTAGGTTTTGCTGTCCCCTATAGGGAACTTTGGGTCTTAGGCTTTGCTAATGTATTGAACATTGTTTCTTTGTTCTATGTCTGGCTGGACAGAATTATGGGCTATAGGCAGTGTGTGTTTATGTGGGATATGCGTGTGTTACAATACCATTTTTATAATATTTTTTAATGTGTTTCATTCTTCATTAGGCTTGTCGGAAATAACACATAACTGAAAGTCCCAATGGTGATATATCAGACATTGATATTTCGGAGGATGAAGATTATGGGGAAGCAGATCTTACACTGTAACCACTTCAAGAGTCGAACTCAACTCCCAATGAAGAAGAACACCAAGAAGAAGAAGAAGAAGAGGAGGAGGAGGATGGTGAAGCTCAAGTCAATGACGTCTTTTACATTAACGAAACACAACAGGTTCGTTGGAAGCATACCGCGTATTCTGAACCTCTTTCTCCTGCTCCAGATTATCAGCCAGATGTTCAATCATATAGAAAGCAATTACCTTTAGATTATGTCTTGAAATATCTTCCACCGATCTCGGTAGCTGCAGTCGCTTAAGTGCGGCCAGTATCCAGTATTCGGGAGATAGTAGGTTCGAACCCCACTGTCGGCAGCCCTGAAAATGGTTTTCCGTGGTTTCCCATTTTCACACCAGGCAAATGCTGGGGCTGTACCTTAATTAAGGCCACGGCCGCTTCCTTCCCACTCCTAGCCCTTTCCTGCCTCATCGTCGCCATAAGACCTATCTGTGTCGGTGCGACGTAAAGCAACTAGCAGAAAAAAAAAAAAGTATCTTCCACTAAAGTTTTATGAACTCGTGAGTGAGAACGAACGAACACAACGATAATTCTTCTGATGAACTGCATATCTATATGTGCCTGGGAGGCGTGACCAGCCTTAAGGAAAATGATGGATAGGAGGAACATTTTCTTTCTCTAGCGACGATACCACGGTGCAGAGTGCACACCTTGTATGTCAATTTTCGTCAGTTTTACATTCAGGCATGAACCTATTCGCTATTTTCTACGAATCTGTTGGGCGAAGATCGAATACTTCCTGGTAAAAGGTTATATTTTAAACTTCTGAGTCGCAGAATAAAATTTAAGACAGTAACGTTAACGATTTTGACATAGAAGGTTTACATTCTGCACCATTTATATGATCAGTTTCATTGGTCATCTCAAGGGAGCGAACAATAATGTAAACAACTTCAGGACATGCACATCGAAATGTAAACCTTAACAAACAGGAATTGGCACATTCCATCCAATAAAATGGATATCTAGGGACTTTTACACAATAATTATACACAAAAATGTTCATAAAATTTACGAATCAGGACCTTCTATATTAAATAAGGTTTCTGCTTCACTTTTTATATCTAAACTTTATTAATTGAATTATTGCACATTTCCACTGTTAACATTTCGATATTGTTAATGATTGCTTCTAACCATTCATAATTTTACACAGTTTGTGGTTTTCTTGCAAATGACAAGAGGCTTGAAGAGGTGGAATTTACCAAACATAAAATCTGCGTAATTTAGTTCAGGTTTCATAGAATTGTTTATTAGTATTAGGTAATCTGGATCTTAGTACGAACAAACTTTAGTACATTGTAATCACTGATAATGTATGTACTCCTTACTGAATGTAAAACACGCAACATTTCAAGAATGTAGTGAAAATCGTTGATGAAATAACAGTCTGAGAGGGCATTTAAATATGTAGTATGGTAATTTCCTTACGAAAATATCTTGACTAGGAAAGGAAGTGAGGATCTTCTCCGCCACGACCGCGCTAAGATGTTTTCTCAGATTCGCGGGGGAATTAAAAGCACTTAACTTGACTCGCAACGAAAGTTTGTAATTCTTTTCCCTCTGCTGGCTCGCTGACTCGCTCTTTCTCTCGCTTTCTGTCTGTGCAAAGTAAATGAGCAAGCAGACAGTCGCTTTTAATGCTTCTTTGCTGGAGCGACCGTAGAATTACGTAATATATGAATGGGCTGCTAAATATTGCACACTGTCATTCAGTTTAATAAAGTGCGCTTGCAAACAGGCCCATCTCATTAATCTAAGAGGGGATACGGCGCGTGGCTTCCACAGAGTGATTGTGACTGACCTGCTGTAATTTGCTACTTATCTCTAGTCACTCATATCACATTTATTCATGATTTCTGGAGTTGTGAGACGTAGAGAACTTTCTTGTACTACTGTAAAATAACAGGGAGAGTAAGATTAAGAAGAAGAAGGAGAAGTAGAAGAAAGGCTATTCGGTATTTATCGTCACATAAACTAAAACAGGTCATATGAACATTTTAATGCTGGACATACGTCCTAAAATGAGATCTCAACTAAATAATAATAATAATAATAATAATAATAATAATAATAATAATAATAATAATAATAATAATAATAATAATAATAATAATAATAAATTATTAAATTATTATTTCGTGTGGCTATTTCTAGCCGAGTGCAGCCCTTGTAAAGCAGACCCCCCGATGAGGGTGGGTGGCATCTGCCATTTGTTTGTAACTGCGTATTATTGTGGTGGAGGATAGTGTTATGTGTGGTGTGTGAGTTGCAGGGATGTTGGGGACAGCACAAACACCCAGCCCCCGAGCCATTGGAATTAAGCAATGAAGGTTAAAATCCCCGACCCGGCCGGGAATCGAACCCGGGACCCTCTGAACAGAAGGCCAGTACGCTGACCATTCGGCCAACGAGTCGGACAATAATAATAATAATAATAATAATAATAATAATAATAATAATAATAATAATAATAATAACACTTTCAACACTACCATATTTTAACATGGATCCTGGCTGTGAACTGTGTCTTTTTGCTAATTTTTAACACGTTGGTATGGAACAGCGAAACGTATTACATGCCTGATTTTTGTACCATATGTAGGTGTCAACCGTCCAAAATGAAGATGTTTATCAACAAGTGAATATCTGAAATAATTTAATTATACTAGTCTTATGAAAAACTTGAAAAAAATAGTACAGAAAAATTTTTTACATTGAGGTTATACCAATAAGCTTGCTCAAACAATAAAAAATAATCATTTAATGCGACTACATAGGGCACAAATAAACACAAATGCAGTGGAATAAAATATTTACGTATTTAGGAATAGTTTGTTTTCGTATGGAATTCCTGAAAACATTGGACTATAGTCTACACAGTCCTACTTTGCACTCCTTGCACTACCATCTACTCTCTTTTCTGACGCACTTACCACTTTCCTTCTTGCCCCTGTCTGAGCATACCTTGCAATAACGAGTAGCTTTCACACATATGGAAAATTGTTGCAAAAAGCCAATAAATTTTGCGAAATTTTACTGCAGACCACCGGTGCCACATGAAATTTTCCTTCAGTTTGCCCTGACGTTTCATTGCCGCAATTGTCATACCTGCATATCTGTTAGTTTCTGTTTTTATATTTTTGATCACATCGTCACCAAAAAAATTACTGAAACAATCGATTTCGTCACTCCCCGCGCAAAACTAAGTAGAACCAGATGCCAACTGGAAGACAGGTAGCTGTAGTTGGTCATCTGTTTCTGACCATTCATCATCAGGTTCAGATGATCTAGCAGATGTTTCCAGCACAGGTGAATCATCATCCTGCGCGTCTTCATCTAAACGAAAAAGATAAACCCAAATTTCTAGGTGAAGTATTTCTATCGTTTGTATTCGGAGTAAAATAATACAGCTAAACACTTACGTTCCAAAGTGACGTAATAAATAAAAATCTTACCTGAACTATCGCTTGATACGTTATCCGGTTCGTACGTAGGGTCGTAATCACTTTCATCCATCTCTGAACCCGCTTCTCCCGATAAAATATCACTATCATTGAGCCGGCGTGAAGACATGTTTACACAGTAAACACAGCTGACAGGCTGACAGATTTGGCGCGCGCAACACACGGCACACTGAGTGCTTCGGTAGAGGTCACGGCAAGGAGAAAATACCCTGTTTATCGTTTCATTTCGAAATTCCCGAAAACTGCTGCATTCTAGTGGTCACTAGATGAACTATTACCTCCAACCAAGGGACGGGAACCGTACGTGATACGTGCAGCTGGATATAAACACACGAGAAAATCACGCCCGTATCATATACGGGCGCCGTCCAGAAGCAGGAAAGCAGCGCGCCCGTATCCCGTACGGGCATAGTGTGGAAAGTGATAATAATAATAATAATAATAATAATAATAAAGTGTGTTGGGTATTTAGACCAAAGACCGGTTTGATTCTGTACAGCTCGACCAACAGCTGTCATAGATAGCCTAGGTGTCACTGAAGAGGCATACCAGGGAAATGAGAAGTGAGGTAGTTTCCCGTTGCTTTCCTCACTGAGTCAGAAGTTGCTATTACATATCAGTCTGCCATGCCCTATGAAATGCATGCACCAACCGACCCAATGAGCGATATTTTCACACCATTCATAACAGGGACTGGCTGCATAAGGAATGGTATTACTAGAATCGCTCACCGGGCGAGTTGGCCGTGCGCGTAGAAGCGCGCGGCTTTGAGCTTGCATCCGGGAGATCGTGGTTTCGAATCCCACTGTCGGCAGCCCTGAAGATGGTTTTCCGTGGTTTCCCATTTTCACACCAGGCAAATGCTGGGCCTGTACCTTAATTAAGGCCACGGCCAATTCCTTCCCATTCCTAGGCCTTTCCTACCCCATCGTCGCCATAAGACCTATCTGAGTCGGTGCGACGTAAAGCCCGTAGCAACAACAACAAAAAAAAACAGAATCGCTCATACCTCGGTCACTTTCATATTGTCAAAACCAAGGATGAGACTGAGACAGGTCAATGAAAGTAACAAAATAATAATAATAATAATAATAATAATAATAATAATAATAATAATAATAATAATAATAATAATAATAATAATTTAAATAAGTATAAATATATTATTATTACAGTACAAAGTGCTCAAGGCGGAACTTGAATAAAGCGAAAAGTTGACCATTACGGGATATATTCTCGCTCCCGGCGAAGTTTATGGCGTTGCAATGTTCTTACTTTTATATTATGCGGAATCTCCTTAACGCGGAAAGGGAAAAGAAAAATGAAAGAATACTCAAAATCTACTTGTACAATACGGAAAATACAAGGAACTGGTGTAGTCCTACATTTAATATTTGTGCATTTCTGGTGCCAGCCTATGTCAATGTCATTGTTTGGGAAAAGTGATGCTCGTGTTTGAAGAGAGTGATAATACGGATTGTGGAATGAATCAAGTGTTGGAAACGCATCGGGGATATTCAGTTTTTGTCCAGCAAGGAACGATCCCTGCAAGGGAGAGAACACCGAACGTATATTTGTTCTGGGTGATTTCCGACAAAAGAGTTGCAAAGTTTGGGCTGGGAAAATTTGGGAGAAAGGAGACAAGCTGCTCGATTAAATGATAAGTTCCGAGCTGTCAGAGGAGAGATGGCGTGGGAGGACATCAGTAGACGAATAAGCTTGAGTGGTGTCTTTAAAAGTAGGAAAGGTCACAATATGAAGATAAAGTTGGAATTCAAGAGGACAAATGGGGGCAAATATTCGTTTATAGGAAGGGGAGCTAGGGATTGGAATAACTTACCAAGGGAAATGTTCAATAATTCTCCAATTTCTTTGCGATCATTTAAGAAAAGGCTAGGAAAAGAACAGATAGGGAACCTGCCACCTGTGCGACTGCCCTAAATGCAGATCGGTAGTGATTGATTGATTGACTTGATTTGAAGTGATGAACAACTTATGACGCACAAAAATTTTCGAAGATCCGAACCCACGAAAAGGCCAACAGTGTTTTGTGACGTAAAGCAATTCGTCATTAGTAACTTTTGCACTCTTCTTGAACGAATGTACTCAGTTCAGGACTGCATTAAGAAAGAAATTATTAGAAAGAAGAGGAAACAAGTTTCTTTGTTTGTTCTGTGAAAGAAACCTTAATATCGTGAAGTACCGCATAGAGTTTTACGATGGAAATAAGAGTAAGGAACGTATATCCAGAGTTCTGGAATAGTACAATATAGTGTTGTGATAAGTCCAAGATGTTATATTGCATATCAAGCTCTGTTGTTGTTTGAGTCATCAATCCATAGACTGGTTTGATGCAGCCCTCCATGCCACCCTATCCTATGCTAAACTTTTCATTTCTACGTAACTATTGCATCCTACATCTGCTCTAATCTGTTTGTCATATTCATACCTTGGTCTACCCCTACCGTTCTTGCCACCTACACTTCCTTCAAAAACCAACTGAACAAGTCCTGGGTGTCTTAAGATGTGTCCTATCATTCTATCCCTTCTACTCGTCAAATTTAGCCAAATCGATCTCCTCTCACCAATTCGATTCAGTATCTCTTCATTCGTGATTCGATCTATCCATCTCACCTTCAGCATTCTTCTATAACACCACATTTCAAAAGCTTCTATTCTCTTTCTTTCTGAGCTAGTTATCGTCCATGTTTCACTTCCATACAATGCCACGCTCCACACAAAAGTCTTCAAAAACATCTTTCTAATTCCGATATCAATGTTTGAAGTGAGCAAATTTCTTTTCTTAAGAAAGCTCTTCCTTGCTTGTGCTAGTCTGCATTTTATGTCCTCCTTACTTCTGCCATCGTTAGTTATTTTACTACCCAAGTAACAATATTCATCTACTTCCTTTAAGACTTCGTTTCCTAATCTAATATTTCCTACATCACCGGCCTTCGTTCGACTGCACTCCATTACTTTTGTTTTGGACTTATTTATTTTCATCTTGTACTCCTTACCTAAGACTTCATCCATACCATTCAGCAACTTCTCGAGATCTTCTGCAGTCTCAGATAAAATAACAATATCATCGGCAAATCTCAAGGTTTTGATTTCCTCTCCTTGGACTGTGATTCCCTTTCCAAATTTCTCTTTGATTTCCTTTACTGCCTGTTCTATGTAAACATTGAAAAGGAGAGGGGACAAACTGCAGCCTTGCCTCACTCCTTTCTGGATTGCTGCTTCTTTTTCAAAGCCCTCGATTCTTATCACTGCAGACTGATTTTTATACAGGTTGTAGATAATTCTTCCTTCTCGGTATCTGATCCCTATCATCTTCAGAATCATAAATAGCTTGGTCCAATCAACATTATCGAATGCCTTTTCTAGATCTACAAATGCCATGCACGTGGGCTTGTCCTTCTTGATTCGATCCTCTAAGATCAGACGTAAAGTCAGGATTGCTTCACGTGTTCTTACATTTCTTCTGAAGCCAAATTGTTCTTCCCCCAACTCAGCTTCAACTTGTTTTTCCATTCTTCTGTAAATAATACGTGTTAAAATTTTGCAGGCATGAGATACTAAACTAATAGTGCGGTAGTTTTCACACCTATCAGCACCGGCTTTCTTGGGAATAGGTATAACAACATTCTGCCGAAAATCGGATGGGACTTCTCCTGTCTCATACATCTTGCACACTAAATGAAATAACCTTACCATGCTGGTTTCTCCTAAGGCAGTCAGTAATTCAGAGGGAATATCATCAATTCCAGGTGCCTTGTTCCTATTTAGGTCACTCACAGCTCTGTCAAACTCTGACCTCAAAATTGGGTCTCCCATTTCATCAGCATCAACAGACTCTTCATGTTCCAGAACGAAATTATCTACATCGTTACCTTGATACAACTGTTGGATATGCTCCTGCCATCTTTCTGCTTTGTCTTCTTTCCCTAGAAGTGGCTTTCCATCTGAGGTCTTAATATTCATGCACCTAGATTTCCTTTCTCCAAAGGTTTCCTTGATTTTCCTGTATGCAGCATCTACCTTTCCCAGGACCATACAGCCTTCGACATCCTTGCACTTCTCCTTCAGCCATTCTTCCTTAGCTACCTTGCACTTTCTATCCACTTGATTCTTTAATCGCCTGTATTCTTTTCTGCCCTCTTCATTTCTAGCATTCTTGTATTTTCGTCGTTCATCAATCAGGTCTAGTATCTCCTGAGTTATCCACTGATTCTTAGTTGATCTTTTCTTCCTTCCTAACATTTCTTCAGCAGCCCTACTGACTTCATTTTTCATGACTCTCCACTCTTCCTCTACTGTGTTTCTTTCGGCCTTTTCATTTAGTCCTTGTGCAACATGTTCCTTGAAACGATCCATCACACTCTTTTCTTTCAACTTGTCTAGATCCCATCTTTTGCATTCTTTCCTTTCTTCAATTTCTTCAACTTCAGATGGCATTTCATGACCAACAAGTTGTGGTCAGAGTCCACGTCTGCTCCCGGGAAAGTTTTGCAATCCAACACCTGGTTTCTGAATCTCTGCCTAATCATAATGAAGTCTATTTGATACCTTCCAGTGTCTCCAGGTCTCGTCCACGTATACAACCGTCGTTTGTGGTGTTTGAACCAAGTATTGGCGAGGACTAAATTATGGTCAGTGCAGAATTCAACCAGCCGACTTCCTCTTTCGTTCCTTTGTCCCAATCCAAATTCTCCTACTGTGCTACCTTCTCTTCCTTGGCCTACCACTGCGTTCCAGTCTCCCATCACAATTAGATTCTCGTCACCTTTGACATATTGTATTAAATCTTCTATCTCCTCATATATTCTTTCAATTTCTTCATCATCCGCTGAACTAGTAGGCATATAGACCTGCACTATTGTGGTGGGCATTGGTTTGGTGTCTATCTTGGCGACAATAATTCTTTCACTATGCTGGTCGTAGTAGCTTATCCACTGCCCTATTTTCTTATTCATTATTAAACCAACTCCTGCATTACCCCTGTTTGATTTCGTGTTGATAATTCGGTAGTCGCCTGACCAAAAATCCTGTTCTTCCTGCCAACGTACTTCACTTATACCAACTACATCTAACTTTAGCCTATCCATCTCCCTTTTCAGATTCTCTAACCTACCACAACGATTCAAACTCCTAATATTCCACGCTCCGACTCGCAGAATGTCAGTATCCATCTTCCTGATGATCGCCCCCTCTCGTGTAGTCCCCACCCGGAGATCCGAATGGGGGACTAGTTTACCTCCGGAATATTTTACCCGGGAGGAAGCCATCATCAGTACATCTTTCATACAGAGAGAGCTGCATGTCCTCGGGAGGTGGTTACGGCTGTAGTTTCCCGTTGCTTTCAGCCGTGTAGCAGTATCAACACAGCTAAGCCATGTTGAGTATTATTACAAGGCCGTATCAGTCAATCATCTAGACTGCCGCCCTTGCAACTACCGAAAGGCTGCTACCCCCCTTTCGATGAACCATTCGTTAGTCTGGTCTCTCAACAGATACCCATCCGATATGGTTGCACCTGCGGCTCGGCTATCTGCATCATTGGGACACGCAAGCCTCCCCACCGCGGCAAGGTCACATGGTTCGCAGAGGAGGATCAAGCTCTATATAATAATAATAATAATAATAATAATAATAATAATAATAATAATAATAATAATAATAATAATAATAATAATAATAATAATAATAATAATATTAATAATAATACCCGTGTGGGGATTTACCGGTTACCTTCATCGGGCCCGTCCCATTGGAATTGGGGAAGCTCGCTGGCTCTGCCGCCGGCAGAGTCAGAGGGTAGTAGGGAAATAAAATACCACCGTGAAAAAAAACTGGTCCCTTGCCAGGGTTACGGCGAAGACTGGTAAATGACCAGAAGCCAGAAAACATCTTGAGGCAACCTCTAGGGCTAACAACCCTAGTTGTAAAAGGATGGGTACCCGTCCAAAGCAAAGTCAAGTCAAAAAGCATGATGGCACAACATTTCAAGAAACATACCCCAGGGGGTAAATCTTCGGATAAATCCCTCGTCGTGAACGCCACGGCGCACGAGTCTCCTTCGGATTCTGGGGGAGACTCGACACCATGCAAGAGACGAGTCGGAGCGTCTCGGTGTACCCCGAAGAATAAAAAACTCAGGCCAAAATCTAAAACCTTTCTAGCAACTTTCAACAGAAATTCACTTACACAAACTGGCAAGCTGAAAACCCTCACCAAAGCTCTTCACGAAAATCAGATATCCATAGTGGCCCTACAGGAAACAAGGTACCCAGATGAAGAGATTTTTGAATCTGAAGGCTACCGATTTTTCAAGAGCAAAGCGCAAAGAGGAATCCTCAGTGGAGCTGTGATGCTTGGAACCGCGTTTGCTGTTAGAACCAAGATCCTTAAATCGGTTGAAAATTTCGAACCTGTGAATGACAGATTGTCTATACACACAATTAAATGCGCAAACAAACCCTGCGCCCTAGTTAACGCACATGCTCCTACAAACGATAAGAACAAGTCTGATCCAGACGAAGTTGATAATTTCTGGGACCTACTGGATGAAAAATTGAACAAAATCCCCAAACACCATGTCAAGCTTCTTTTGGGTGACTTCAATGCCCAACTCAGTCGTGAGCAGAAGTACAAGAAAGTTATAGGAAATTACCCTGCTCACAAAAGAACCAATCCCAACGGCAAAAGACTGGTGACCATTTGCGAAAATCACAACCTGCAGGTCATGTCGACCCACTTTCGCCATCTACCCAGAAAGCAAATGACTTGGCGTTCTCCCGTCCAAGCTCTCGGAGAGTTCCAAATTGATCATGTTGCGATTTCCAGGAGAAACAGCCCTGAGATTATGAATGTCAAGGTAAAGAAAGGCATCAACGTGGCCTCAGATCATTACCTGTCTCTTATCAAATTCAAACCAATTCCCGCAAACACAAGGAAGACAACCAAACAGATCACACGCTTCGACAATGATAAACTTCGGCAAAGGGTCGAGGAGTTCCAAGAGAAGGCTAGACCAAATGACTGTGACTTTAACAAAGCCAAAAGTCTCCTTGTTGAGGCCGCCAAGGACGTTGCAGAAATCAAGAGAAGCAAAAAGCATGCCTGGTGGAATAGTACCTGCGAATCAGTCCTCCAAGGATGACTCAATGCGTGGAAACAGTACAACTCTACGAAATCAGAAAATGATTGGGAAACCTACAAAACCCAACGTGCCCATGCAGCTAGGGTGTTCAGCACTGAGAAACGTAAATACGAGAAATCTCTCATTGAAAAGATAGAACAAAACCTTAGGAAGAATGAAAGCAGAGAGTACTACAGAGCCTTCAAACGCAAACTCACTGGCTATAAACCACCATCTCTATGCTTTGAGCGAACGGACGGCACACTGGCGACGTCAAATGAAGAAAATTGCAGCATTCTGGCAGATTACTTCAAGAATTTACTTAATTGCTCTAAACCGCAAAGCGCCATTGAGACCAAGGAACCCTTACTCAGGTACCCAGATTCCAGACCACTCGACAGAGACGAAATCATGCGCCACATTTCCCGTCTCAAAAGTAACAAAGCGCCGGGGAAGACTCAGTAGTAGCAGAACTATGGAAATATGCCCCAGAAGAATCACTTGATATCTTGCAAAAGCAAATAGAATTTGGAAAAAGGAGACCCTACCCGAAGATTGAAAAATAGCTTTGATCCATCCATTACACAACAAAAGGCAGCATGAAGAACATCAACAACTACAGAGGAATATCTTTGCTACCCGTGACTTACAACATTCTATCACTTGCCATCCTGGAGCGATTGGAAGCACAAGTCGAACATCAAATAGGTGAATACCAAGGAGGGTTCAGAAAAGGTCACTCAACAGCTGAACAGATCCAAAGTCTGAAAACGATCATCAAATATTGTACACTAAGGTCCAAGCAGTATGTGTCTGTCTTTGTGGACTTTAAGAAAGCGTACGACTTCATTGACCGGGAAGTCCTGCTAAACATCTTAAATGAATTTGGAGTTGATTTGAAATTGCTGGCATTAATTAGAGCCACCCTGACCGATACAAAATCCAAGGTGAAGTTCCACGGATGTCTCTCGCATTCCTTTGACATCAAAACAGGAGTCCGACAAGGTGATAGGCTATCCCCGATACTCTTCAACTGTGTTCTTGAAAAGATCATCAGAACCTGGCGGGTGAGATTACAGGAAACCAACTACAGTCCATTGAGAATAGGAACCAAATCCAAGGGGATCGCAACAGACTGCTTAGCATTTGCCGATGGTATTGCTGTTCTCTCAACCGACATAGAAACCGCTAGAGCTCAAGTGGAAATTTTAAAGGAAAGTGCCGAACAAACTGGTTTGCAGATATCGTTTGAGAAAACAGAAGTAATGACTAACATCAAAGAGGCTCCACCAAAACTCCGTACAAAATACGGGGACATCACCCGAGTAGACAAATTCAAATACCTGGGTGAGATCATCATGAATAATTGACTGGATAAGGAAGCACTTCAGGAGCGAGTACGTAAACTGGAAATAGCCTACCAAACATCCCGCACAATCTACAACAAAAAATGCCTTTCCCAAAACACCAAGATACGTCACTATGAAACAGTTCTGAAGCCAGTAGTTCTATATGCAGCCGAAACCCTGTCTCTAAATGCCAACAAAGGATTCCTTGAAGAAATTGAGAAAAGAGAACGCAAAATTGTGAGAGGAATCTTGGGATCAAAGTACAGAAATGGAATCCATCAACAGAGATCCAACAAGGAAGTCTACAGCAAAATAGAGAAAATTACCGACACAATCAGAAAAAGACGGGCACGATTTTACGGTCATCTTTAGAATGGACAGAAGAAAGTTTACTAAAGAAATCTTTCACTTTTTGATTCAAACCCCAAAACCACAATTCCCTGGTTTAGAAATACCAAAGAAGACCTGCAAATGCTACATATCTCAGCTGAAGACGCCTTTAACAGAGATCTCTTCCGCAAGAAAATATTGACGAACTGGCTAAACCGAGAAGAGCAACCGAAGAGAAGACACGGTGCCCCTTGGACAGAGGATCGTAAGAAGGCCCACTCACAAAGAATGAGGGAAATTTGGGCTCTAAAGAAGGCCAAGTTCAGTGTCAAATGCTTAAGGACTTAACGTGGTCCTTGATGGCCCCAGCGAATTATATATATAATAATAATCATCATCATCATCATCATCATCATCATCATCATCATCTTCATCAACAAATCAGTGTTATACAGTACTACGTACATCACTCTTGAATACCTGAAAGTCATGTGACGGTATATACACGAAAGCTCTAAATAATATTTCAAATTACTGTTTTAAGGCATAAACCCCGAAGTTTTGTGCAATGCGGAAATTTATCTAATTCGGAAAATCTTTTGATCTCTTGCGATTCCGCTTTGAGCAAGTTTATTACCATTATTATTATTATTATCGGTCTGTTTTCAGACCAACTTTGCTCTATGGGAGCGAAAGCTGGGTGGACTCAGGATATCTGATTCATAAGTTAGAAGTAACAGACATGAAAGTAGCAAGAATGATTGCTGGTACAAACAGGTGGGAACAATGGCAGGAGCGTACTCGGAATGAGGAGATAAAGGCTAATTTATGAATGAACTCGATGGATGAAGCTATACGCATAAACCGGCTTTGGTGTTGGGGTCATGTGAGGCGAATGTAGGAGGATAGGTTACCTAGGAGAGTACTGGACTCTGCTATGGAGGGTAACAGAAGTAGAGGTAGAACAAGACGACGATCGTTAGACTCGGTTTCTAACGATTTAAAGATAAGAGGTATAGAAATAAATGAGGCCACAACACTAGTTGAAAATCGAGGATTGTGGCGACGTTTAGTAAATTCACAGAGGCTTGCAGACTGAACGCTGAAAGGCATAACAGTCTATAATGATAATATATGTATGTTATTATTATTATTATTATTATTATTATTATTATTATTATTATTATTATTATTATTATTATTATTATTATTATTATTATTATTATTATTATTCCTTCACTTTTCCAGCACCACGGTAGGGTCGCCTGTTTTAAATGTGGCGCACATGTATATTTGATCCTGTTTGAAAACTGGATACCCTTCCTTAGGAAAACCCTGTGTAACATGATATATTCGCTTTTCCGTGTTTCCGTTATTCTTGCTGTGTCGTGTGTTGAGAATGTATGAAAAAGCGCGTATTGAGGCACACACAAAAACCAATCGCCAAGTCAAAGGTGTTCACAAGACGTCGCTAAAAATCACAACCTAGCCAGGAATCGAACCCGGGGTAATCTTAACTGAAGGCTACCACGTTAACAATTCAGCCATGGTACGGGACAAATAACAATACATGAAAATAATAAATAAAACATCTCCCGACAAAAATTATCACATTTTGACAACCCTTAAATGCCTACTGACTGAGTTTTTATTCGATGCTGAAACTTCCGACATAGTAGGTGATTCTCTAGATAACTATGCTACTCAACTTGTATATTTCGGGAGGTTGTAGATAACCCTCCTACCGTTAGAATATGTCAGAGGGATGCTACAATTTAATTGTTCATTTCTTTTTTCATTTGGGTGAGTAATCAAATATATTCGGATCGAAAGGTCGAGCATAAGACCTATACCATGCAAATATTGACCAATAACATAAATGAAAAGATAAAATATCGTTTGCAAATTTTAACCATTGTGGAGCATTTAGTGTTTTCTATATGTCCTGTACGACCGTGACTGGTTATCATGTTGGATCTTAGTTTCAAGGGGTCCTGAGTTTGATTCCCAGCAGGGTTAATTCCAGTGGCTTGTGCCGTTTTCAACATTACATTCCATCCTAGGTAGGGCCTCATCCTCACAGATGCTCAGATTGCCTATAAGCTTTAATTTGAAAGACATGTGTCAGTCCTCTCTGGAGACTATACTCCATTATTATTATTATTATTATTATTATTATTATTATTATTATTGTTCTTTGAGTCATCCGTCCATAGACTGGTTTGATACAGCCCTCCATGCCATCCTATACTGTGCTAAATTTTCATTTCTACAAAACAGCTGCATCCTACATCTGCTCTAATCTGCTTTGTCATACTTATACCTTGGTCGTCCCCTACCGTCTTACCCCCTACACTTCCCTCAAAAACCAACTACACAAGTCCTGGGTGCCTTAAGATGTGTGCTATCATTGTATCTCTTTGTCTCGTCAAAGTTAGAAAAAACGATATCTCTCACCAATCCTATTCGGTATCCCTTAATTCGTGATTCGATCTATCCATCTCACGTTCAGCATTCTTCTGTAAGACCACATTACCAAAGCTTCTATTGTCTTTCTTTCTGAGATTGTTATCGTCCATGTTTCACTTCCATACAATTCCATGCTTCAAACGAAAATTTCCAAATTCCTATATCAATGTTCGAAGTGTGCAAATTTCTTTTTCTAAGAAAGGCCTCCCCTGCTTGTGCTAGCCTGCATTTTGTCCTCCTGACTTCTGCCACAGTTAGTTATTTTACTACCCAAGTAACAATATTCATCCACTTCCTTTAAGACTTCATTTCCTAATCTAATATTTCGTGCATCACCTGACTTCGTACGGCTGCACTGCATTACTTTTGTTTTGGACTTATTTATTTTCATTTTGTACTCCTCACAGAAGACTCCGTGCTTACCATTGAGCAACGGCTCTAGATCTACTGCAGTCTCAGATAAAATAACAGTATCGTCGATAAATTTTAGGGTTTTGATTTTGATTGTGATTCCCGTTCCAAATTCTCCTTTGATACCCTTTACTGTCTCTTCCATGTGAACATTGAAAAGAAGGGTAGGGCAACTGCAGCCTTGCCTCACCCCTTTCTGGATTGCTGCTTCTTTTCCATAGTCCTCGATTATTATCACTGCAGGCAGATTTTTATATAGATTGTAGATTCTTCTTTCTCTGTACCTGATCCCGATCACATTCAGAATCTGAAATAGCTCGATCAAATCAACATTATCGTATGCCTTTTCTAGATCTACAAACGCCATATAAGTGGCGATTCTCTAAGACCAGAAGTAAAGTCAGGATTGCTTCAGGTGTTCCTACATTTGTTCTGAAGCCAAATTGATCTTCTCCCAACTCAGTTTCAACTTGTCTTTCCGTCCTTCTGTAAATAATAAGTGTTAAAATTTTGCAGGCGTGAGATACTAAACTAATGGTGCGGTAGTTTTCACAGTTGTCAGCACCGGCTTTCTTGAGAATAGGTATAACAACATTCTGCCGAAAATCGAATGGCACTTCTCCTGTCTCATACATCATGCACGCTAAATGGAATAACCTCGCCATGCTGGTTTCTCCCAAAGGGAATATCGTCAATTCTAGGTGCTTTGTTCCTATTTAGATCTCTCAAAGCTCTGTCGAATTCTGACCTCAAAATTCGGTCTCCCATTTCATCAGCGTCAACAGCCACATCTTGTTCTAGAATCATATCATCTACGTCCTTACATTTATACAACTGATGGATATGTTCCTCCCACCTCTCTGCCTTGTCTTCTTTCCATCCGAGCTCTTAATTTTCAAACATCTAGTTTTCCTTTCTCCAAAGGTTTGTTTGATTTTCCTGTATGCAGCATCTACCTTTCCTAGGACAATACAACTTTCAATATTCTTGCACTTATCCTTCAGCCATTCATCCTTAGCTGCCCTGCACGTCCTATCCACTTCAATCTTTAATCGCCTGAGTTGTTTTCTGCCCTCTTCAATTTCTGCATTCTTGTATTTTCGTCGTTCATCGATCAGGTCTAGTATTTCTTGAGTTACCCATTGATTCTTTGTTGATCTTTCTACCTAACATCTCCTCAGCAGCCCTACTGACCTCATTCCTTATGACTGTCCATTCTTCTTCTACTGTGTTTTCTTCATCCTTTCCACTTAGTCCTTACGCAACATGTTCCTTGAATCAATCCTTCACACTCCTTTCTTTCAACTTGCCTAGATCCCATATCACCGGATTCCTTCCCTTCTTCAATTGTTTTCAAATTCAGATGGCATTTCCTGACCAACAAGTTGTAATCAGAGTCCAAGTCTGCTCCTGGAAAATGTTTGAAATCCAACACCTGGTTTCTGAATCTCTGCCTATAGTGAAGACTATTTCATACCTTCCACTGTCTCCTTTGCTCGTCGATGTGTACAGCCGTCGTTTGTGGTGTTTGAACCAAGTATTAGCAAGGAATAAATTGTGATTGGTACAGAATTCAAACAGCCGACTTCCCCTTTCGTTCCTTTGTCCCAATCCGAATTTTCCTACTGCATTACCTTATCTTCCCTGGCCTACCACTGCATTCCAGTCTTCCATCACAATTAGATTCCCGTCACCTTTTACATATTAAATCTTCTATCCCTTCATATAATCTTTTGATTTCCTCATCATCCCCTGAACTAGTAGGCATATTAAATCTTCTATCTCTTCATATATTCTTTTGATTTCCTCATCATCCTCTGAACTAGTAGACATAGAGAACTGCGCATTGGTTTATTGTCTATCCTGACAGCAATGATCCTTTCACTATGTTGGTCGTAGTAGCTTACCCGCTGCCCGATTTTCTTTTCATTATTAAACCAACTCCTGCATTTCTCCTGTTTGATTTTGTGTTGAAAATTCTGTAGTCGCCTGACCAAAAAACCTGCTCTTCCTGCCAAAGTACTTCACTTACACCAAATACATCTAACTTTAGTCTATCCATTTCCTTTTCAGATTCTCTAACCTACCACAACGATTCAAACTTCTAACATCCCGCTCCGACTCGCGAAATGTTAGTAGGCCTATCTATCTTCCTGATGATCACCCCCTCTCGTGTAGTCCCCACCCGGAGATCCGAATTGGGGACTATCTTACCTCCGAAATCCCCGGGAGGAAGCCATCATCAGTACACCATTCATACAGAGAGAGCTGCATATCCTCGGGAGTTAGTTACGGCTGTAGTTTTCCGTTGCTTCCAGCCGTGCAGCAGTATCAACACAACTAAGTCATGTTGAGTATTATTACAAAGCCATATCAGTCAATCATCTAGACTGGCGTCCTACTAACTTCCGAACGGCTGCTACCTCCCTTTCGATGAACCATTCGTTAGTCTGGTCTCTCGACAGATACCCATCCGATATGGTGCACCTGCGGCCCATCTGCATCAATGGGACGCGCAAGCCTCCCCAGCGCTGCAAGGTTACATGGTTCGCAGGGGAGGTTATTATTATTATTATTATTATTATTATTATTATTATTATTATTATTATTATTATTATTATAATTATTATTATTATTATTATTAATTGTTTAAGTAAAATATTGTGACAATTTTAATATTTATCGTGAAAAGAAGAAAGTAATCCTATGAATATAGAGTAGAGAACCTCGATAAACGAGATATAACACTATTGTGACCTTAGGTTCTAGTCATACGATGAACCTCTTCATCACTAAGAAGTAAAAGCTCATTACCCCGAAAGCAGTACTTCCAGTTTGTCGCAATAAATTAAAAATGAAATTCTGCTAAAAGTATTTATCACTGCTCCTTTGTCCAGCATTCATAAGATAAACGGTATTTTTTTTTGTGCTAGTAGTTTAACGTCGCGCTAAGTCATCGAATGTTTTCGGCGACACGCGTTTGGGAAAAGGCTATGACTGGGAAGGAAGCGACCGTGGCTTTAGTTAAGGTAAACCCCAACATACGCCTGATATGAAAATAGGAAACCACAGAAAAACAGTGTTCAGAGCTACCGGTTGTTAGATTGGAACCTACTACGTACGAATTCAAGCTCACAGCTCCGCGACCCTAACCACGTGACCAACTCGCTCGGTGACTGGAGATCATATTTTTACTATTTGCTTTACGTCGCACCGACACGGATAAGTCTTATGGCAACGATGGGATAGGAAAGGTCTAGGAATGGGAAGGAAGCGGTCGTGTCCTTAATTAAGGCACAGCCCCAGCCAGCATTTGCCTGGTGTGAATATGGGAAACTACGGAAAACCACCTTCAGGGCCGAGAGCAGTGGGGTTCGAACCCACTATCTCCCGGCTGCAAGCTCACAGCTGCACGCCCCTAACCGCACAGCCAACTCGTCCATTGATTGGAAATCTACATCCCTTGTAATATATAGGAACATTTCCGTAGTTGAAGAATACCTTTCTAAAGAGCAGTACATCTGTCTTGTTTAGAAATCGGCTCCTATTTTCATTATTTGTACCAACACAGAGAATGAGTTATAGATTGCTTATGCAATAATATCAAGTGAACAGTTTTCAAGAAATGCTCCTGAATGCATATTTTACGATATACTTGATGTACTTTTAACGTTGTGACATGCTATTGATGAGCTTTGTTGAGCTTAATTTGTAAGCTTTTTAACTTCACAGTATTGGCTAAGAGAAATGTACGATTAAGCAAACCAGTTTCAGAACAGAAGATTGAAATATAGCATATATTCGATTCTTTTGTTGGAAATTAATTCGCCAGTCAGAAAACACGTTCGTACTTTCTGGAGAGCAGTACCTTTAAGCATTTCCTAAATGTGCTACTACTAAATGTTTTCATTCCTCCCCTGAAGGGGGAGGCGGGCTTCCTGGACGGTGACGCCGTCTTTCAGGCTAAGTGATTTGCATCGGGGAAGGAGATGTGCGAAGAGGGTTGGCGGCCATAGTCTGTATTAGGAATTGTTCCGACATTCGCCTTAGTGCAGGAGAATGGAAAACCACGGAAAACTATTCTCAGGACAGTCGACGGTGGGGACCAGCCCCTCCTCGTCTCCAGAAATACTGAAGCGTAGTGTCATGGTAGAGAATTGGCCAGCCCTTCTCAGCTCAGTTGGTCGATCAGAGTGTAGAGATATTGGACCACACCAGCCGTGGCCACTTGTGGGCCGAGACCCACTCTACATCCACCGACCCCTAAATATACTATTACTACTACTGAAAACGTTTTCATTCCATCCCTGAAGGGGACGGCGGGCCTCCTAGACGGTAACGCCGTATCTCAGGCCAGGGAGATGTGATACGGTGAAGGAGATGTTCGTAGAAGGTGAAGAGGTTGGCAACGGTGGCCTATTCTAGGCACTCTCCCGGCATTCGCCTTAGTGCAGGAGAATGGAAAACCACAGAAAACCATTCTCAGGATAGCCGACGATGTGGACCAGCCCCTATCCCTCTCCCGAATACTGAAGCGTAGAGCCACGGTAGAGCCGTGGCCACCCTTCCTCTGCTCAGTTGGCCGGTCGGAGTGCAGAGCCATCTAACCACGGACGAGCCGTGGTCAACCGTAGGTCGAAGCCCACTCTGCATCCGATGACCCCTAAATGTATGAAATAATCTTGTATACTGAACATCATTTTGCCAAGTATAGAAGAGCAGACTGGGTAAATGTCAATGAATTTGGCTACGAAATATATTATGGAATACGTTCGACAGCATCGAAATGGAAAGAAAAATAGCGGTGACTAATTAGAACGCCCTCTGGCGTGAGAGTGTGTGTGTGTGTGTTGTGAACACTAGTCACATCGAGTTTGATGCCTCATTAGGCCGAGTCTACCATGCGTGACGCGAACACTTGCTCCATTCTCTGGAGCCCTCTTCACCATACCATGTACTGTTGTGTGGTGTCCTAGCTTATTTTAACGCAGGAAAAATTTACACCGAACTGTGACGCTAAATGATTGTCTAATTGAGCATCCATTTAACATGGTCCGACTGATATATGCGGACTGTATTTCCAAAAGTGAAATATGCGACCATTATAATATGATGCAAAGTACGCACCCTTATACATTGAGACAACGAACATTGTATCCCTGATAGGACAGGGAATGCTTACATGCCGACTAAAATAACATGATCTACTAAGAAATTAACTGCCTTCCGAAATCTGTGGAAATCGAACCTACAATCCTGAGCCCAGCGAGCTAGCGTTCTAACAACTGGATCGTCAGCGCCATGTAATAATAATAGCAACAATAATAATAATAATATAATAATAACAAGAACGACAGAGTTTTCAATTCCTCAGAAGGCTCACTATATTTTCTTTTAAGAAAAATAATGCTTTCCACAGTGGGCTTTCTAACAGGGACAATGAAATAACTTCCCAAACGCTTAAAACCGAAGAATATTGAAAATGAAACAATTGGATAATTTTTTCACATACCGGAAAGTTCCAAAAGTCACGATGCTTGTTTGAAAAAGACTCGTTTGTGCGCGTCTTTTGGTGATAGGCCCATTTCTCGGAGGCTTTTCTTGACGTTAACGTAGGAGGGAATTTTTGTTTTTGGTTTTGAGTCAAAATTTTTAAAAATGCTCTTCGTCCAACGAGAGTCGTCCATCCGTCGTAGGTGACTGTAGAAGCGAGCCCTGCGTTTGGGCATTGCGTCCGTGATCTTCTCTTTGAGTAGATTTTTGTCTGGATTTTCTTATGTATGTCCCGTTTTTGTAATTCGGTCCAATAAATGTTGTGGAAAGTCTTTCTCTCATGTTGCTCTAACTTGACGAGCGCACATTTCTGAGAAAGGATATTATTATTATTATTATTATTATTATTATTATTATTATTATTATTATTATTATTATTATTATTATTATTATTATTATTATTATTATTATTACTATTATTCTTGCGTTCCGGCCTTCTAAGGATCACGTTACAATTTCAATTGTTCCTCCTTAGTCGTTCTGTCCTTTTCTTCCAGTATTCTTTCATTGTTTCACTGTGTTTCCTTTTCCTGTCTTCAGTCCACTTTGTGCCTGTTTTCTTTTTCCTTCCTCCCTTGGAATCCTTCCATTTGTAAGACTTTCTTCCTAAAAATCTTTCTTTCCAATAATTCTTCTTCTCGTATGTCGTTCCTTTCCAGGTCTTTCTTGACTTCTTGAATCTAGGTGGTAGTTGATTTCTTTTCCCAAAGGTACTTGAAGATTCGTTTAGTTAGTCTATTGTCATCCATTCTGTAAATGTGTCCAAGAAATAGCAATCTCCTTTTTCTTATTGTTTCTGATATGTTTTCTACGTTCTAGTAAATTTCATTGTTACTTCTTAATTTCCAAAACTCTGCAATTCTTAGAGGACCTAATATTTTCCTTATAATTCTTCTTTCTAATATTTCTAATTTATCAAGCTTGTAGTTCAATGCTAGACATTCGCTGGCATAAAGGCATTCTGGTTTCGCTACTGTGTTGTAGTGCTTTATTTTAAGTTTTCTTGATAAGCACTTTTTGTTGAAAGTATTCTTAGTTATACCGTACGCTCTTTCCATCTTTTGTATCCTCTCCTCTATAGCAGATTTTTCTAAACCATTTTCTTGAATTGTCTCACCCAAATATTTGACTTTCTTTACCTTTTCTATTTGACCAATATCCGTTACTAAAAACTTTGGGGCACTTTTTATATTCGTCAAAAATTTTGTTTTTTCGGCAGAGTTTTTCAAGCCTGTCATGTTGGCTGTCTTTTCAAGGAGATTGACTTGCATTGCTGCATCTGTAGGGAATTATTATTATTATTACTAATATTATTATTATTATTATTACTATTATTATTATTATTATTATTATTATTATTATTATTATTATTATTATTATTATTATTATTACGTCCAGCTCCATGGCTAAATGGTTAGCGTGCTGGGCTTTGGTCACAGGGGTCCCGGGTTCGATTGCCGGCAGGGTCAGGAATTTTAACCATAATTGGTTCATTCCCCTGGCATGGGAACTGGGTGTATGTGTCGTCTTCATCATAATTTCATCCTCATCACGACGCCCAGGTCGCCTACGGGCGACAAATCAAAAGACCTGCACCTGGCGAGCAGAAGTCCTCGGATACATCCCGGCACTAAAAGCCATACGCCATTTCATTATTATTATTATTATTATTATTGTTATTATCTTCTTCTTCTTAATCTGCTTACCCTCCAAAGTTCCCTTCTCCCGCGGACTCAGCGAGGGATCCCACCTCTATCGCCTCAAGGGCAGTGTCCTGGACATTGGGTCGGGAGATACGACTGGGGAGAATGACCAGTACCTCGCCCAGATGGCCTCACCTGCTGTGCTGAACAGGGGTCTTGGTGGGGGATGGGAAGATTGGAAGGGATAGGTATGGAGGAGGGAAGGAAGCGGCCGTGGCCTTAAGTTAGGTACCATCCCGGCATTTGCCTAGAGGAGAAGTGGGAGACCACGGAAAAGCACTTCAGGATGGCTGAGGTAGGAATCGAATCCACCTCTACTCAGTTGACCTCCCGAGGCCGAGTGGACCCATTTCCAGCCCTAGTACCACTTTTCAAATTTCGTGGCAGAGCCTGGAATCGAACCCTGACCTCCGGGGGTGGCAGCTAATCACACTAATCACTACACCACAGAGGCGGTTATTATTATTATTATTATTATTATTATTATTAAACTTCAAATACAGAACAGATACCCAATTTTACATAGCATATAATGTTAGGACCTATAGAGTAATTAACAATTAGATAACTTTTCACCACAGATTGAAAATTGCAATGAAATCTCATTAAAAATACGGTGAATGTATGTTATTGTGTTTGTTTACAATTTGCTATACGTCGCACCGACACAGATAGGTTTTATGGCGGCGATGGGATAGGAAAGGGCTAGGGGTAGGAAGGAAATGGCCGTGGCTTTGATTAAGGTAAAGCCTCGGCGTTTGCCTGGTGTGAAAATGGGAAACCACGGAAAACTACTTTCAGGGCTGCAGACAGTAGGGTTTGAACCCACTGTCTCCCGAATGCAAGCTCACAGCTGCGTGACGATAACCACATAGCCAACTCGCCCGGTGAATTAGTGCTAGAAAATGAGAATAGCAATTTTTTTTGAATACTTGGAAAGTTCGCCACAAATATTTTACACTGAATTTGATGCTGGTTCTTGGGTAATAATAAGAGGGTTGGGGCATAAGTCATTGCAACTAGGTCTTTTCGCACGAACGCGGGATCTGCCAGAAAAATTGAAATATACCGCTGGTAATGGGGTGTCGTAAGGTGCAGGTATGTATGAATACTACCGAGTAGGTGTGCCAGGCGTAGAATATAAAGAGAGGAAACTATCAGCCAGAAAATCCTTGTGCTACATATTGTTTATTCCCTAGGTAAGGTAACCTTCAACCAGCAGACCCCTAGATTGTCTACAGCACGGTGACAACGATGCGGAGACGTCGGATACCAGTCACCTCACCATGTGTCAATTTTGGAATTTCATGTTCCGTAGCGTTGGCATTGTCCCATGAAATAGTTCTGTCCCTTTGGGGATGAGGTGAAAATCGCACGGAGACAGGTCCGGCGAGTATGGCGGATGTTTCAATACTTCCAACCCCCATCGCTGAAATTACATCGTCACATCCATTCTGCAGGGAGCCTGACTCAGGCTTCGACCACATTGAAGGCACGTTTGTGCAAGTAATTTTGTGGCGCGCGCATGCGCAAGCTGGCGTGAACAGCATTGTGCTCACACTAAATGCAAGCAGGTGCAAGCAAATACAGTATTTGGTGCAAGTTAATTATTATAAACATGTCAGTCGAAATGGAGATGTCAGACGACGACGACATTGTTTTGGAAAAATGGTGTTTTCAAGTTTTTATTTTTGGATGAGCAGGAAGTCAGGGAAGAGTGGGTGAACGAGTATTTTTTGGACTGAGAGGAAGACGGAGAGTATGCACGAATATTCAACGATTTGCTTAGACAGCCTGATAAGTTTTTTGAATACTTCAGAATGATTCCAGACACTTTCTACTATATGCTGGACAAAATCACACCTAGAATAAAGAGGCAATCTAATTTCCGAAAGTGTGTATCACCTGAAGAGAAGCCTCGATGGTCAGAAATCAACTGAGATCACGCATGCTTGCAACTACAAAACAAATATTTTTGTTTCGAAGTGGAGTCGGAACAATCTTGCGCAAGCCTGCTCTTGCTTATGGCGGGCAGTGTGAGCGGCGATGGACAAGTCACCACTTGTTTCTGTCGCTGTCCTGCAGATTTTGTTTATATGTGCACGCTTGCGCACGCGCGCGTCACCAAATTACTTGCACAAGCCTGCCTCCAATGTGATCGAAGCTTCACTACTGCAGTTCCATCGCCCTGTGCGTGATACCTATCCAACGCATCGCCATCTTGTGCTGTGTCCATGTACAGTACTATGAGTGTCATACTTTCCAGGACACATGGCAATTGTATTGTAGCACCGTGCAAATGTGGGGAAAACAGTTACAATGACTTATTCTCCAACCCTCGTATTTCTCTCGTAACAGGTCCTTTCAAGGTTTTGGTCCAGATATTATTCCACTGGAGAGATATGTGTTCTTTGGTCTGTAACTTATTGGAGCTCTGTTGTGCGCAACTTTCATCGTAGATTTTGCAACTTCTTTTGCTTGTAGGTCTGCTTTTTCATTTCCTATTTTCTCCATGTTTCTACGGACCCAGAGTTGTTAACCTTACACTAGAAATTATTTGGTTCATCTTGTATTTGTAATCTATTGAGTTCAGTTCTGCCTGTGAAGCGCAGTATAACTTTGTATTTTTGTTGTTGACTTTACACCACTGTAGTGCTGACTTTATGTTCAGTATGAGGAGAGCTTGTACTTAGGAAACGTATTCTCCCAGCACGGTAGAATAAGAAGTAAAATGGAAATAAGTTGAATCAATCAAAAGTGAGATGAGAATTAAGTCAATGGTTGACTCTTTCTGCATAAAGCGGCTTGAGGAAGACAGGTTACCTATAGATCATTCCATGTAAAGAAAACAGTCTTACTCTAATGGAACCACAAGGAGTGAACACACTCCCTCTTAGACACCCGTAATTCTCCGTGATTAAGGAAAATTATGATACATTTTATACTGTATTATAAAAGAAAGTGCAGCCAGTCCCTGCTATGAATGGTGTGAAAATGTCGCTCAGAGGGTCGGTTGGTGCACGCGTTTCGGTGGGCTTGGCAGACTGATGTGCAATAGCAACTTCTGGCTCTGTGAGGAAAGCAACAGGAAACTACCTCACTCCTCATTTCCCTAGTACGCCTCTTCAGTGACACCTAGGCCATCTATGACAGCTTGTGGTGAATTTTTTGAGGATCCAACCAGCCTTCGGGCTGAATACCCAACATACATACGTACATAAAAGAAAGAAAAACTATGAGGCATTGTTTTGTTCGTGACTAACTATTTAACATTCTCTATTTCATAAATACATTCGCAGGGATGAAGTACAATGGCAGGAACAGCTGCCGCTTTGTTGCCTTCTTCCATTTTCCTTCTGAGTTCCTCTGGTATATGTAACGCGCAATCCGTTACACTGTGAATCGCCGGCAGTTTATCACTGCTAAAGGGGAGTTATCTCTTTAATTGTGTGTTGTAATATTTCCGTACTGTTCAGCAGTTATTACTGAATATTTTGATGATGTGGTGTGCAGTGATACCTCACGGCATGACTTGTACTGATAATTAAATTCACTATGATTTTTATCTATCCCTGGTTTCGTTATTTAGCTCTTTTTTCTTAAGCGCATTTTATTTTTACCACATTTTTTCCCGTGTTGCTGTGAAAACCACAATGAGCCCCCACTAAACCTCTCATGCCCTTGAGTTAATAAATGTAATTTTCAAATTAGTGTCTTCCTCCTTATAAATTAAACTTAAATTTTGAGTTTCACAAAAGTATGAGACACCGTTTTCCCAAATTGTTTTGAAAACTAAAATGAGCCACCTATAAAACCCCCGTCCACTTCAAGTGCTAAAAATAAATTTCAGCATCGTTTTTCCCCTCCCATCTTGAAATTAAATACTGAGTTTAACCGTATGTATGTGCCACCGCGCTCCCTTGATGTTGTTGAACAGAACCGCTCGATATGGAAACCTTGTTGTCATAAGAGCAAAGCTGTTTTCTTAACAACGAATGATCTATAGGAGAATAATTGCTCGGTCAAGGTTGCCAAACTTCCACATTTCCTGGGGACGGTCCTCGAATTCATACTTTTGTCGGGCGTTTGTTACGTATCTCCAAAGTTTTCAAACTTGCTATTTATTATTGACGTTACGATCAGAGACGATTATCATGCATAATGTACTAAAATATTCTTACCAGAAAATGGTAGACAAGACTGTCAGGAGTTGATGCTACATTGTTACACGACCTTGTTCGCGTGGTTTCTAGAATATTTTAAATATCTGAAAAGGAAGTTGGCACTGTTCGTGGTCATTATTTTGTTTTCTTTGTAGTTCGTAGTTGTAGCCTGGTTGAAGCTTCTTAGATATCACGTACAGCACGAGTGTGTTCGTGTTATATACTAAACAAGACAAATTTTGTACTTAGTGTAAACTTTGCATTATGCGAAAAATGTAACAGTGTTATAAATGACATACGTATTATTAAATTAATTTTAAAACTAACCTAACCAAACTAATCCCACGGCACTACAGCCCTTGAAGGGTCTTGGCACACCAAGCGACCGCTGCTCAGCACGAAGGCCTGCAGATTGCGAGGTGTCCTGTGGTCAGCATGGCGAATCTTCTCGGCCCCTTATTCTTGGCTTTCTAGCCCGGGAAAATAATTTATGATAAAATAATAATAATAATAATAATAATAATAATAATAATAATAATAATAATTATTTATTTATTAAACTGTGCCACGTTTGGAAGGACGAGATTCGAACCTTAGTGTCACTTAAACAAGTTTAATGTGGAACATACAAAGCCATTATACCATCTGTTTAGGAAATCCTGCTGCTGCAAACAGTGCCGTAAGTTCATTCACTAGGCCTACATCTTGAATAATTTAGTTTCCTAATTTTGTGTTAAGGAACAATAATTTTAAATAAATGATCAACATTTTAACGCTCATATACACATCTACAATTGGTTTCAAACTCTCAGGATATTTAATAAATAAATAAATAAATAAATAAATAAATAAATAAATAAATAAATAAATAAATAAAAATAATAATAACAATAGTAAGAATAATTACCTGACCAAAAACGTTGAGAAGAGCAGCAGAAACAAAAGGAAACAGTAACATTAGCGGTACTAGCAATGTAGTAATCATATTGTGAAGCTGACATTTGTCAGCGGATTGCAGATAAGAAATCGCCAGAGAGGGCAAGGGAAACTCACAGGTAGTCTGAGGTGACGATGATTAGGTTCATTTTTAATGACTTTTTTGGCAAGAGATGGAGAAGTAGAACTAAACGAGGCCAAAGTGTGAGTTGCAAATAGCAGATGATAGAGGCGCATAGCTCGTTCATTGAAGCTTGCAGACCGAACACTGAAAGACATAGCAGTTTCTATTCAAGATTTGCGAATATATACGATGTTCAGTCTATCGAGTGTTATTTCACTCAGTTCCTTAAGTGATCACCCACCCCACTGTAGTTTAAAAATGACGTGGTGTGCGACAGGCATGTCTGTAAAACGTACTATTTTTTTATTTACCCCCACGGTAATTTATGTAGGTTATATAATTATATTATTCACTTGAAAAGTTTCTTTATGTGAGAAAATATCGGTACATTTATTCGGTATTATTAATGCTATAATTAATTATATATTTATGGGTAGTAATAATTAAGTAAAGAATTTCTTGAGTTTATATGGTATGTTAAAATTATGTATATACGAGTTCAGAATCAGACAGCCATTTCTTAGTACAGTGCAACTTGTAAAACAAAGGGGCGGTGATACTATGCTGAGTAAACCCATGCCCGAAGTTACAATCTGTTTTATGTAACACCGACAGATAAGTCTTATGGTGGCGATGGGATAGGAAAGGGCTAGGACCGGGAAGGACACGGCCCTGGCCTTAATTGAGGTACAGCCCCAGCATCTGCCTGGTGTGAAAACTGGAAACCATGGAAAACCATCTTCAGGGCTGCCGACAGCAAATTTCGAACCCACTATCTCCCGAATGCAAACTCATGGCTGTGCGCCCGTAACCGCACGGCCAACTCGCTTGGTCCTGCGAAGTACACTGAAGTGTAGGTGCACTCATATGAAAACGTAGTTGGAAAATGTGAAGACCCTGAAACAGGAATCGGGGCAGTGACGTTATGAGTCTGGGTTTGTCCAAGTAACTCGTAAAAAAAACCTGATTTCATATCGCCGCTGCGATGGCAAAATCACGAACGTGACAGTGCTCTTCCTGTCCATTATTTTCCTTAAGACTGGTCACGCCTCCCAGACACATATTGACATGCAGTCTATCAGCACAATTTTCGTTGAGTTCATTTTCCTATGCGCCACGCATATTTGCCCATTGCTGGAGTATGATGTATTTGCGGTTCAGAACTGAAATCAACGTACAAGAATTATTGTCTGTTCAATTTGACTCAGGTTTTATTTGGCTGACTTGTAATACCATTACCAGTATTAACAGGAGCGCCGGACTGGTCGGCACTTCACTTCAGCAATTACTATGCCTGATATGGTATGCATAGGAATGTGGTACCCACAACTACACATGAGATGGTGATATGAGCGCAAACATAACACGGCACGATTTTAGTACATGTTTTCACAAGGAAACCGAACGAAGGAGAACTCCGGAATTTCAGGAAGCGATGCTCAAAATCACCAAAAGAAGTACCGATCTACTGGAGTGAGTAACCTCTCAATGCTAATAACTGCAAGGGTAAATAGGTTTTTTTTGCTAGTGGCTTTACGTCGCACCTACACAGATAGGTCTTATGGCGACGATAAGGTGAAATAGAGTGTTAAACAGTTAGTTAAAGTCGTTTATGTTAGCCTGATTGCATGTTCTACTCTGTCCTGTCGTCTGTATGGGGTATTAGGGAGGCCCAGTTAGCATGATACCCGTTTCCCATTCGTTATTTACACTACCCTAGATAGAATCCTTTATCCTCTACCATAAATTCCTACTATAGTATTATTAATATTCTAAATTGAGTGATCCTATATGATGACCTCTGGCCTCACTTACCTGCACTTTTAGCAACTTATACATAAACATCATTATCATTATCATTTATTTCTTCTTCTTCTCCTTCTTCTTCTTCTACTTCTTCTTTCGAATGGGCCACCAGAGGACCACGTGCCAATTTCAATTCCTTCTTCTTTGTTCTTTCCTTTTCTTCCAGTACGCTTTCATCTGTTCACTATGTTTCTTCTTTCTGTCTTCAGACCACTTTGAACCAGTCTTTCTTACTTTCCTACCTTGGAATCCTTCTATTTTCAATACTTTTCCTCGAAAGCCTTCTCTATTATTTATTTCTTCTGTTGTTATATTGTTTTCTTCTAAATCCCTTCTTACTTCATTGACCCAGCTTGTCGTTGATTTCTTACCCCACAAATATCTGAAAATCTTACTGGTTAATCTACTATCTTGCATTCGATGTATGATGATGATGATGCTTGTTGTTTTAAGTTCCTAACATCGAAGGTCATCGGCCCGCATTCGATATAAATGTCCAAAAAACATAAGTCTCCTTTTCCTCATTACATCTGATATATTTTCTATTTTTGATATATTATCATTTATTTATTTATTTATTTATTTATTTATTTATTTATTTATTTATTTATTTATTTATTTATTTATTTATTTATTTATTTATTTTGATGTCGCCAAGTTATAATTAAAATTCAGTTGTAGTACCAGTTTTAATAGAGGTATTGTTATTATTATTATCATCATACTGTTTTGTTAATTTTTATTAAGTTATAATAATAATGTCATTGGTTTTACGTACCTGTAACTACATTTTTAAGGTTTTAGAAGATGCGGAGGTGCCGGAATTTTGTCCAGCAGAGTTCTTTTACGTGGCAGCAAATCTACCGACACCAGGCTGAAGTACTTGATAACCTTCAAATAAGTTACCATCGGACTGAGCCAGGACTGAACCTGCTCATTTGGGCTCAGAATGCTTGTGCTCTACAACTTGAGTTAATCAGCCCGGCATTATTAAGTTACAAAATTGCTTCCAAGAGTGGAGAAAATTTAAATTTGCTAGTATGACTGAATAGTTACTATGTCACCCAGTTGTGGTGCAATCATATTGGAAATGTTACAAGTCTAAGGTATTATTTTTACTCTAAGTAGGCAAAATTGAAATCACGCTTTAGTAGAGATTGGAGTATGCACAGAAGGTTTCAAACTGTGGTCAGTAATCCTGTATTGATCTGCTCATACATACAGTGGGCTTCTTTATTTCCCCTCTTATGTTTTTGTGCCTTGCAGCCAGTGTTCTTGCAGATGGTGCTCATTATACATTCCTGTTGCCTTACATCTCAGGCACGCGTAGTCTGGTGTTTTGTGTATCCTAGTACTGTTTGCGTGCGGCACATCCGCAATTCGCTAAGATGTAAGCTGTGTCGTTCATCAATCAACGTCAACGCCTGTTAGGCTGACCACGTGAACGTGCAGCCCTTCAGACACGTCCGCATACCACTCACTCAGTGCGTCGTACAAATTAACGAGTCCCCTTAACCTTCAAAATACTAAAGGTTTTATGTTCTTTAGCGCGTACCTATTGATTAAAATTATTTGGGTGCTCTAATTAAGTTTGAGATTTAAAGTTCACCTGCATAGGAATTTCCCAGACCAATGTTCCTATTCTGAACATAAACAGTTTTAATGTAATACGTAAATTATTTAGAATTCTGCTTATAATTATTCGAATACCATGAAATAGTTGTGATCGACGTCTGATTGTCACAGCATTATTTATTACTAAAGAAGTAAATAAAATGAAATGTCGTACGGCTTTTAGTGCCGGGATATCCCAGAATGGGTTCGGCTCGCCAGGTGAGGTCTTTCTTGTTGACTCCCGTAGGCGACCTGCGCGTCGTGATGAGGATGAAATGATGATGAAGACAACACATACGCCCAGCCCCCGTGCCATTGGAATTGACCAATTAAGGTTAAAACCCCGATCCGGCCGGGAATCGAACCCGGGACCCTCTGAACCGAAGGCCAGTACGTTGACCGTTCAGCCAACGAGTCGGACACTAAAGAAATTATTTGATATTTTACTGTCACAGAATGCAGAGTATCAATCAATACAGAGCATCAATCCGTGGTTTATAGGCCTACGGCTTGCTGTAAGTGTCCCGGCTGCGAATAATCCAGCAGTAATTTAATTGTGTCCCTAGTAATACCCAACAACGTATTATTCACCTGTGAACATTGTTGAATCGCCATGTTGAAACAAACGGTTCAAATATTATACTCGTCATTTGATTATGATACCAAGATTTTCTATTGGTATAAGATTTAATGGACTGTGATGGAAGTTGAATATTGCTATCTTGTAAAAAGGAACGTGCGGTCACTGCTACACAAGACCTGGCATTGACTTGCAAAATTTCTAATGATAAAGTTTACTTGTTCTACATCCATTCACATACTATAAATTATGAAAGATGTCTGGTTGTCGAAATGTTGTCCTGCAAGGGTCTTTTAATGTACTATAGGCCATTAATGCTAAGGCATTAAAATACCAACGATCTCGAACACCCCTGAAATGCGCTAAATTGACTATACGGATGTTTTTCACGTTGATGGAATATCCTCAACAGCTGCTACAGATCACTGATAAGAGTTAATGGTAGTTATCTGAACCCATGACATATTCAACCGCATATCAGTCATATTACAGCATGTGACGTTGTGCCTTCGAAACGGTCTCTCTGCTGGACCAAATGAGATTAAAATGATAATGATTTCAACTCGACAGTATAATAAACTCGCCTTGTCGAAGTCAGAATCCTATCAAGGCCCTTCGTATTATTCGTATTGTTACGTGCCAGTCCTGTCGAAACCCCGTTCAGAACTTTCTGGAAGGGATGACTAAGCCAGGCCGGGGACCTCCCAGCCGAACATTCTAATACTACATCACCAGGATATAAAAAAGGAAGTTGCTAGACTTTGTTCTATTTCTGTCTATGTGTTTTCTTCCTGACGCTTACTACCTGATTACATATCTATGATACCTCATCACCTCATCTGGCCGTGTAGCATGCTCAGGATGGGAACAGGCAGGTACTTCCTTCAATATCACTTACTCCAAATCCTCCCTGCTGTCTCTGTTCTTAGAACTAACAGCACATCGGAGGCGATGCAAATTGTGCGGATCACTACGCGGGGGGATTGAATTCGAGGGCTCCCCAGAAAAAAAGGAAAAATATACGAACTGTCAGACAGTAGATGGAGTCGGACAGCCGTACTTCTGGCTGTCGCCGTTGTTATGTTGGAGTATGGAGTGTGTGGTGGGTGTTGGAGTACAGGAGTACTGAGTTCTGTGTATGCACTGCCCTGGAGTACTGAACACATTGTGAGTTACGGGACCCAACTAGAGTAGAGCCAAGGAGCATTCCCCATATTGTGTTGTGGTAGTCAGCAGCACTGTGTTCGAGCCTGCGGAGAGCAGCTGTTGTGTGTGAAGTGACTGAGCATGCGCAGCCGAAATGAAATTGAAAGGTGAGCTGTCACTCAGAATTACCGCAGCCCAGGTAATATCGGCGAGCCGGACAACCTGCTGAGAGAAGGACTGAGACTCTGCAAACAGATGTAAATTAAGGGAATGTGGCCATTGAAGGTTGAATATAATTTGTACGTATATATGTGTTAATTAACTGGGTAATCCTGAATTAGAACAGATCGATAAAACAGACAGTGTTTAATTTGTAACAGTAGATTTGTGAAAACGAGTTGAATATTACGTAGACTCGTATTATTCTGGAATTCAATTCACATCAAATCAAAATCACTTCACTTGCAAATGAGGTGTCTACCTCGGTGGGAAAATGATACACAAAGTACATTATTATCAAACACTAAATTTTAAATTAAGAAGAGAAGAAGACTTTTTCCTAAAATACAGTATTATACAATTCACACCAACAATTTTTCTATTAAACACACAGCTGATCCTATTTAAATTTAATTTTTTGCTATTTGCTTTACGTCCCACCGACACAGATAGGTCTTATGGCGACGATGGAACAGGAAAGGCCTAGGAATGCGAAGGAAGCGGCCGTGGCCTTAATTAAGTTACAGCCCCAGCATTTGCCTGGTGTGAAAGTGGAAAACCAAGGAAAACCATCTTCAGGGCCCCTGACAGTGGGGTTCGAACCCACTATCTCACGGATGCGATATATAAATTCATAATATTTACAAACTTCTACTCATAATGTCTTCTGTACTTACACATATAATGAACTCATGTGGAATTAATTCAAATAATATTATACAACTGATATAAGATTTACATTTACATTGCTTTTCTTATCCATTTTGATACCTAACATGCATAACGATTATCGAATTAAAGATTACAGATTAGTGTGATACCAAGAGTGAGATGTAACATAATATTGTTGAATAAGTAATATATCTTTAACGTCGCAGAAAAGGAGTATACGTCAAAATTTGGTCATAGTGAGATCAGTACTACAAGGCTTGCCTAAGAGGCTTTCTCATATTTGGGGAAAACAGTATAAATTGATAATTATTTTATTCAATTTATCCCGTTCGTGTGGGTGCAATGAATTCTGATGTTACACTCACCATTCATATTTTACCTTCGATTTAACTGAGTTATTGCAAATACTTTCGGCTCTTACCGTTTTTAAACAATAACAATTGAAAGATTAATTGAATAGTCTTATGTTGCAGTAATTGTCCATAAGTGAATTCCATTAGCCCCTCATATTAGCAGCGTTTTACAGCTTGAACTTAGGCTTCCCTCACATCCTTCCTTCATAATCTAACATGGGTTAAAGTCATGAATTGCAGTGCCAATATATTCTTATATTCTCCTTAACGCTGCATTTTAATAAATCTTTCCTCTTTTCGGCAGGATTATCTTGCATTTTTCCAAAATAATTCTCATTAACCATTCTCCTAGCTTTTCATTTAATGTAACAGACACTTCTTGAACTCTTCTCACACCCTTTACTTGTATCACAATATCATCATCGAACGGTTTTGTGTTAATTCTTGAATCACCATTATCGGATTTTACTGCCCTTCATCATAGCATCTGTCACATGTTTTATAGCGATGGTGACATTTCTTAAGCCTCTACGAGTACAATGGAAAGATATGCACCAGAATACTCTGGAGGCCACACGCCCTTATTATTATTATTATTATTATTATTATTATTATTATTATTATTATTATTATTATTATTATTATTATTATTATTGTATCATAATTTATATGTCTGTATATAAATGCTGGCAGAAAATAATATACAAACACCAAGAACGGGTTGTGCTAGATTAACGAACGTTGTAGGCATGTTTATACATACGAAAGATGAAATTGATTCAAATTTCCCGCAAATCGCAGTAGCGTGGCGCTGGTAGTAGAACCATGACGTTGCACATCAGGTTTGCTTTAAATACGGGTTGTACTGTGCGAAAGCGCTAGTTACCTGTGAGATTGGACGGAGTGATTGTGAGTGGGTCAAGAATGCCTTTACGACGACCAAGAGGATGCGGTTGAATGAGACCGTATAATCGGGCTACGTTTAGGTGGATTTTCCTTCCGCGCTATTGCAGAATGACTTGGCAGGAATATCTCCACTGTGCATAGGTGCTGGTAGCAGAGTCAAGTCGCAAGAAGACCGGGCTCCGGAGGTCCCCGTGACACCACCGAGAGGGAGGACCGCCGTATTCGACGTATGGCTGTGGCGCTGAGGACTGCGTCTGCAGCAGCAATTCAAGTGACACAACGAACTGTTCGAAATCGGTTACTTGAAGGACAGCTCAGAGCCAGACGCTCTGTGGCGTGCATTCCACATACCCCAAATCACCGCCGTCTGCTACTTTAGTGGTCTCAAGCGAGAGCTCATTGGAGGATGGACTGGAGGTCCGTTATGTTTTCCGACGAAAGCCAGTTCTACCTGGGCGCCAGTGATGGCCGTGTGTTGGTTAGAAACAGGCCAGGTGAGCGCCTGCATTCCACCTGTCTGCGGCGTCGATACACTTGACCTACTCCGGGAGTTCTGGTTTGGGGAGCAGTTTCCTATTTCATCAGGAGCACTCTCGTGGTTATACCACTCTCCCTGACCGCAGATTGGTTCGCCCGTCTGGTGAATCGACCTGTTGTGCTGCCATGCATGAACAGCATTCCCAGGGGGGTGTATTCCAATAGGATAATGCACGCCCCCAGGCTACAGTTGTAACCAGGCGTGCTCTACTGAGTGTAGACATGTTACCTTGGCCTGCTCGATCGCCCGATCTGTCCCCAATCGAGCATATATGGGGCATCATTGGACGACAACTCCAGCGTCATCCGCAACCGGAATTAACCGACCTTGTATTGACCAACCAATTGCTACAAGCATGGAGCTCCATCCCACAAGCTGACATGCGGCACCTGTACGTCGAAGTGTATGCACGTTTTCATGCCTGCATTCAAGTCAGGCGATGAAACCGGTTATTAATGGACCAGCATTGCAAATTTCCGGTGGCTTTTCACGTGCGGACATTAACCTGTAGTCTTGTACTGTAAATCAATTAAATGTGTTACCTCGACAAATATATCGCCTACATTTCCGTATTCTACATTCCTTATTTCATAGTGTTTGGATATATTTTCCGCAAAGTGTATATTTATAGGGTTGCTCTATCATCATGCTTTCTCATAATTATCTCATAATATTGTATCACGGTTGTGTCAGCAAGAACTGAGCTACTTTCCGTAAGGATAAAGTATCGCGACACGAAGTCTATAATGGTCTTGAAACGATTTACTCATACGGAATGACAACAGGTTAAGGACACAGGCTCGGACAAAGGATCATTTCCAAGAAATCTACGTCAGGCGATACCTGTGTATAACGTTTTGTCCTGTACTTGTGCTTGGATATTTGAACATGTCAACGCCCATCAATCCAAATTAGCTAGGGGAAGCTACTTTTGTGGCGGGATATTTCGGCCTATGAGGAAGCGGCCACTTGGAATGAATCGATGTGGAATTGATGCCAGAAGAAGAGGGAGAAAGAACTCCAATACTATTGGTTCATGTGACGATATGCCATCTGGGGTCACTGTTCTATCTACGGAGTCTACGCAGCCTCACTTATTCTCGTATGATTGGAAGAGCTTATAGCGGCTTAGCTCAATTTTAGCCTCACTATTACATCACATCTTCACTCACGTTGAGTTTCGATCTAAGACTATTCGTACTCATTATTTTAGTCCGCAATGAACAACAAGACTTGTTAAGCCTTCTTCGATTAAAGATTGATTTTAATGGAAAGTTGATCTCAATAACTTGGAAGAATTCCAATCTTGGATTGTCTCCTCTATAGTGAACCTGTGGTGGTTTATCTCCTGTCAGGACTAATATGCACTATGAATATTGTTGTAAAAGGGAGTGTTAAGGCTAGATAAGACGTATTTTAATTATCGACTGACGCATTCAGCAGGCGGGAATGGTACCAGGATGATCAGACGAACAACTATTCGGCAGAGAACTATGGGGAATTGAAAACCACGGAAGTAGCCCAGATGAGAAGGAAATCCCGAACCACAGAAGGAGGCGAGATGGCAGGGTCTACAATTGTTGAGCCTATGAGCAAATTGTTAGAAGACACCGCGTGATTATTCTCATTGAATGCTTAATTTCAATTCATTTAATTAATATCTCACTTCTCGGTGTGATACCATCATTTCAGCCTTAATATAATAAAATTGTTTTCTTTGCTCCTTTTTAATTTAATTCAGAATACATTATCCTTGCTCCTCTCAAACGTACCTAACGGTTAGTGCCCTGTCACCCTACCCCTGGGAATCTTTAGAGTCTCTCCTTTCAAATAAAAATATCATCTCAGAGCGTTCAGCTCTGGACTTGCGCTCCTTCACTATAGAATGTAGAGTCAATGCTGAATCGATACCGGAAACCACGGGGAGCGTTTGGTATCAAATTTAATTCTTAAATTATCAGAATTAGTTTATATTTGTGTACGATATCTGAGCACGTCACATTAGTTACTGAATTGTACAGGTAGCAGAGCGAGTACGTCACAAGCGAAACCTTCACCAGGCTATATATATACAAAACTGCCGCAAGGTACGACAAATAGATATTTAATTCCTAGCAGGTTGCATGTGTTTAAGAAAAAATTGCCTAACTGATTCACCGAGTATATCTAATATTTTTCTCAGCAACCATTGCATTCATGAGATATGGAATTGAGTTATCTATCATTTTCATTCTAACGACGGAGAACATATGACCTACTATCGACTATGTAAACTTTCCGAGGCCAATGCGGGCGCGAAATAGTCACAAAGTGAAGGAGGTTGACTTTGTTTTGCTCTCTTAACGTAGAATTATATTCCCCACCCTTGTCGCAGAACACGTTCCGCATATCGCAGTCTCGGTTAGTAGCACGCTCTTCAACCGCAGTCGTGCTGGCAGGTACCTTGAGTTCTCCATGTACAGTACATCGCCCGAGGAAAGCCAAATTCTGCTTTTCGACAGGAGACAAACTGATTACTACAAATTTGCTAGCTCGTGTGATACAATAAACGTGAAATTTAGGAAAAATTATTCTCAATATAAGGGTAATATATTCTTCTATAATAAACTTTCCGAATAGTTCGGTATTTCATGCAACTATTTTGTAAGAAATTAAGAATAAAATATAGAAATACTCTATATTTCCCAAGTATTATTCAGATAAAATATACTTTTATGAACATGAACACAATTTATATTCTTATCGTAATAATACTAGCGTGTGGCATCCGGAAAGGCCTGGTGTATGTCTTTCGAGTTTACGCCTATTGTCTACCTGAACATCTGTGAGAATGGGGCCCTAAATGTGACGAATTCTAATTCTGAACATTGCAAGCCCACCGCATCATCGGGATTAACAGAATAAAGTTAAAATCCCCGACCTAGACAGGAATCAAACCCAGGAGTATTTGGACCAAAGGACAGCACGCTAACCACTCAGCCATGGAGCTTTACCTTGTCATGAAGCTTGAAGCTGATTTAATGAAAACTATAACGTTCAATTCGAATTAATTAATTAAATATACTTTAGAGCCTTTTCAAAAAAAGACACTTCCAATGAACATAGAAATTATTTGTTCAATTCGATTCTATTCACTCGTATTTACATGCTGTTTTATTGCAGAATAATTCTAGTAGTGATAGAAACGTGCAGTTTCAATTTACCACCTCGATAACACAATAGTAATATTGAATCCACTGTACGTTCACAACATTTTCATACTCTATGTCAACGCTGGAAACTATGGCTGGATCCAAAGGGTATTACTGGATACATTTGTATACGAATGTTTTTAGTACGTTTCAGTGTATTAAATAATAGTATTCCTTTATCGTATTTCATCTTTTCCTACCTTGTTCAGTAATTTTGCAATGGTTCTTGTTCAATAAGACTCACTGAATAAATGCACAGTGTCCATTTGTTTTACTTCTTTTCACCTACGCGTAACACACCAATCTACGAACTACTCCAGACACATACAATAATGAAGAAATTCTCTCACTTGGTGTTGTCATCAGAAATGGCATCCAGATTTTTAATGGTCCAAATCCACAAGGACCTCAATAAATTGCGAAAAGACTAGGAAGAAGAATACATTTGTTTAAAACCAAATCAAAGCCAGTTTCTCTCTCTCTCTCTCTCTCCTCTTTTACACATGTCGGGGCGTGGTGATATGTCATTAATAGTTGGAGAGTTTTTCCCATGCCGATCGATCTTTAGTCAGCTGCGTTGATTCAAATATAAAGACTTCTCAACAAGCGTTCTTATCTGATCGACCCATCTCAAAGCGCTTGTCCTTGAGGTTCCCTCCTGGTACCTCTCGTTCTTTCTCCCTTTCCTCCCCGGCTTACTTCCTCCTCTAAATACGTCCAAAATATCGCACGAATGCAATTTCGACTTTCTCCACGACCCCGTCCTTGGCTCTGATCTTCTCGAAAACCGAAGCGTTGGTGCGGTGATCTGACGAAATTATGCGCAGGACTCGACGGTAGACCGAAGTTTCTATCGCTTCTATCTTCTTCCTGTCAGCTGTTTTAACGGTCCATGTCTCATCGGTGTATGTGCGACCGGAAATATGAGCATATTTGCCAACTTCAGTTCCGTATTCACGATGATGGTCTTTCCCCTCCATATCTTGCTAAGTGTGGCAGTCGCCACTCGGACCAGAGCAAGGCGTCTCCTTGTCTCATTCGAGCAGCCTCCGTTGTTCAGACTACAGTTGCCACGTAAATGATTCTCCCTACTACCTCAAACCCAGTTACTTACTCATGTGTGCCAGGTTGATGTTCACCTTGTCTACGATCACAACTTTCATCTCGCTCTTGTTGATCTAAAGCCAAAACTTTCTGCTCGTTCTTTTCAGTCAGGTTCTTATCGTTATGATGAGTGTGTGGTCTTTGTACGCCAGATTGCTCACTGTTTTGCCCTCACTCTGAAACGCCTTTCTATCCATCTAGGACCTTCTCCATGATGTGTTCAGGCTAAGTGTTATATAGTACATTCTTGGCTGACAACTCCATCCATTTTGAGGGTACTGTAGAACATTCAGTTGACCCTCACTTAGGATCAGTAGTAAGTACCAAGTGCGTTAATCAGCTGTGTCGGACGTTCTAGAACTCCCAAGATCCGAACTATGTCCCACAAATGTTACTACTTCATGGTGTCAAACACCGTTCTGTAGCCTATGAGTCACAAGAACATATATCTCTCTTCTCGGTAATTGTCCACACTGTCGAACGTTCAAGATCTGTCCATTGTGCCCATGACTGACAGGAAACCACTCTGCTCTTCGGGTATTTGCGGCAGTAGGAAGGTTTCAGTCCATTGTTGATGGTGTCGAGGAGAACCTTGCTAACATGAGGGAAAAGTGCCAATTATATTGTGGTTTATGCAGTCTGTGGGAGATCCTTCGTTGTATATAGGTGTGAATATCGACTGAAAGCACTTATCCGACCATTTTCCTGTGTCCCGTACCTTCTTGCAGAGATCTACTAATACATCTAACCCGTCTGTACCCGGGACATTTAGGGTTTGGGAGTGATTCCATACACACAAGGAGATTTGTTATTTCGCAGCTGTTTGATAGTAATCCGGCCAGAGTTTCACTCTGCTGTGGTACGGAGGGTATCCTACAGGGCCAGCGGTTTCGGGCGGATGAACTCTCTTGGGAGGATGATTGCCCCTCAGTGTAGGAAATGTCTCTGAAATGCATCACGCCTTAACTCTCCTCAAGGCGGAAGAACTGGAAGTATCTAGCCAAGAGTGGGGTATCAGGTAGGCAATGGGAAACCACCTCATTACCTTTTCCCTCCGTCAACATGTCATGGTAGCCCAAACAATTCAGTAATAGCTAATACTCTAGTGGAATATTCCTCACTGGGCTCAAATAATCAATCACGAACGAAAATAAGAAAAAGTACTGTAGATATCTTTATACTCCACAACAGTAGTACACGTTTATCTTTTAGTGCACATATACTGTCCAATCGCGCGTATAAAACATACTAAGTGGACTGAACAGCGTGATATGTATGCATGAAATTATAATTTACATACAAAGATACATACGTAAACACATTATCATTATAGACTGTTATGCCTTTCAGCGTTCAGTCTGCAGGCCTCAGTGAATTTACTAAACGTCGCCACAATCCTCGATTTCCAACTAGTGTTGTGGCCACATTTAGTTCTATAACTCTTATCTTTAAATCGTTAGAAACCGAGTCTAAACATCGTCGTCTTGCTCTACCACTACTTCTCTTACCCTCCATAACAGAGTCCATTATTCTCATAGGTAACCTATCCTCTTCCATTCTCCTCACATGACCCCACAACCGAAGCTGGTATATGCGTACAGCTTCACCCATCAAGTTCATTCCTAAATTAGTCTTTATCTCCTCATTCCGAGTACCGTCCTGCCATTGTTCCAACCTGTTTGTTCCAGCAATCATTCTTGCTACTTTCATGTCTGTTACTTCTAAATTGTGAATAAGATATCCTGAGTCCACACAGCCTTCGCTCCCGTAAAGTAAAGTAAAGAACACACATCCTGAATACTTGAAATTATCTACCTGTTCCAGCACTGTATCACCAATCTAACATTCAATTCTCTCAGATTTCTTAACTACGACATCAATTTAGTCTTCGAAAGGCTAATTTTCATACCATACACATTGCATCTACTTTCAAGTTCCATGATATTAGACTGTAGGCTTTCGGCACAATCTGCCATTAAGACCAAGTCGTCAGCATAGGCCAGACTGCTTATTACATTCCACCTAACTGAATCCATCCCTGCCATTTTATACCTTTCAGCAGATGATCCATGTAAACTACGAACAGCAAAGGTGAAAGATTGCAGCCTAGCTGAACCCCCGTAAGTACCCTGAACCAAGAACTCATTCTACCATCAATTCTCACTGAAGCCCAACTGTCAACATAAATGCCTTTGATTGATTTTAATAATTTACCTTTAATTCTATAGTCCCCCTGTATAGCGAACATATTTTCCCTCGGTACCCTGTCATATGCTTTCTCTAGATCTACGAAACATAAACACAACTGCCTATTCCTCTTGTAGAATTTTTTAATTACCTGGCACATACTGAAAATCTGATCCTGACAGCTTCTCTGTGGCCTGAAACCACACTGATTTCATCCAACTTCCTCTCAACGACTGATCGCACCCTCCCTTCTAAGATGCCAGTGAATACTTTGCCTGGTATACTATTCAATGAGATACCTCTATAGTTGTTGCAATCCTTCCTATTACCTTGCTTATAGATAGGTGCAATTACTGCTTTTGTCCAATCTGAAGGTATCTTACCAACACTCAATGCTAATCTTAATACTATATGAAGCCATTTAATCGCTGCCTTCCCAATATACTTCACCATTTCATTCTAATTTCATCAATTCCTGCTGCTTTATGACAATGAAATTTGTTTACCATCCTTTCCACTTCCTCAAGCGTAATTTCACCAACATCATTTCCCTCCTCCCCATGAGCTTGGCTGTTCGTAACACCACCAGGATGTTTTCCTTTTACATTGAGAAGATGTCCAAATATTCCCTCCACCTCTCCAGTGATTCCCTGGGATCTATTATGAGTTCAGCTGAATTACTCAAGACACTGTTCATTTCCTTTTTCCCTCCTTTCCTAAGATTCTTTATTACTGTCCAGAAAGGTTTTCCTGTTGCTTGACCTAGCCTCTCCAGGTTAGTACCAAAATCTTCCCATGAATTCTTTATGGATTCAACAACTATTCGTTTCGCTCTGTTCCTTTCATCTGCGTACGAATCCCTGTCTGCCTCGGCCCTTGTTTGGAGCCCTTTCTGTTAAGCCTTCTTTTTACGCTTACAAGCTGCTCTCACTTCATCATTCCACCAAGATGTTCGCTTTTTCCTGTCTTTACACACAGTCGTACCTAGGCATTCCCTTGCTGTTTCTACTACAGCATTCCTGTATACCACCCATTCTCTTTCTATATCCTGAACCTGCTTACTATCTACTGTTCAAAACTTCTCACTAATCATATCCATGTACTTCTAATTTCCTCGTACTGGAGATTTTCCGCACTTATTCGTTTGCAGACAGATTTCACTTTCTGTACCCCATGCCTAGAGATATTTAGTTCACTACAGATCAAATAGTGGTCTGTATCATCGAAAAATCCACGGAAAACTCGTACATTCCTAACAGATTTCCTGAATTCGAAGTCGGTTAAGATATAGTCTATTATGAATCTGGTACCTCTAGCCTCCCATGTGTAGCTTGAAGAATGTATTCGTAACTGCTAAACCCATACTAGCACAGAAGTCCTGCAAACGATCCGCATTCCCATTAGCTTCCATATCTTCCCCACATTTACCAATCACCCTTTTGTATCCTTGAGTTTTATTCCCAACTCTCACATTGAAATCGCCCATTTTCAAGGAGACTGAAACAGGAAATATCAAATTTCTCCGTTAATATTAGACGCAACGATAAATTAAGCAATATATAATTTCCTGTCTTTTGTGCTTGACCCCTTTTACCGCTTCAGTAATAATGACGGAGATATTCGTGTTTATTACATTTGACATTTTTCCGACTGCAAAAGCGTTCAAATAACTAGAGCGGATATCCGCGAAGTTAGTGTCTTGGCGGATACAAACTGTATGGCAGTTCGGATGACTTTGCTGATACTTTCTAAATAATAACATTTATTTTCACTCAGGTATACTCTTAATTTTCCTGCTGATTAGGCGATTGGGGGAATGGTGATATATAAAGAGCCTTGGGACAAAAGGCCGTAAATCTGATCTGAGCCCACCTGGCTCCTACCCGCAAGGAAGGAAGGAAGAAAGGTCAACATGTCGGTAGTTGTCGCAAGAAAAAATCCCTCATAAATCTGTGACTGTAGGGGTTTCTGGTGCCAGATGTCAGGCCTGTTGTATTATGTTAACATATGTATCGGTTTCAATACCTTGGGTGTAATACACTGTAGTTAAACGTTTACAATATCCGCGGATAACAATTCGCGGATGCGGAAAATCATTTGCGAATGCGGACTCGGATGCGGGTGCGGGTGCGGATGAAAGAAGTGTGGATGCCGATATTATTTTGTATATCCGCGCAGGGCTCTATATACTACAACAATTATAGGGAATACAATTTTCAATATATTATTTCTGATACATTTTCACCTTACGAGCTACAATAATGGAGGTATTTTAGAGGATAGGTTCCCTCTCGTGTGTGCTTCTACAATTGTAGGGGGATAACCTTGGTTACCCTCTTCAATCGAAGATCCTCTGCGTGGTGAGGGGGACTAGTAGCCCCTTTCTTGCGATGCCGAATGGAGCCCTATTGGGTAACCATTCGGTATACAAGGAGAAGGAAGCTAAAGCACCACCCAACCCTAAGGTGTAACGCGACCCGTGCCGATGCCGTGCATGGCACATGGGAGATTTGTCTTGAACGGAGCCTTCGAGATACTTGGCGCCCTCTCGAAGTAAGTAGCCTCACCCGTGTATGCGAGGCTTTGCCTGGGCGGACATTATATTTCCCTTGCTACTTGTGGGACCTACATGAGTACCGTAGTCAACCAAAAACCGGAGAGCTCCTCTGGGGCCTCCGAGAGAATCACCAGTTCCACAATAACCGATAGGGACTTTTCGGAAATACCTTCAGGTAGTACGGCCTCGACAGTAAGAGACATTTAATCTAGAGGTGGGCAATCTTCTAGTCCAGAATAAGAAGAAGAAACAGCGCTCCGGCGCTGAGAAGAGGAGGTATAAGAAGGCTTTAAAGGCCCGGGAGCAGGCCAAATAGGGCCTAACTCCTGGAGATGAGATACCTTCTACTGCTACGACAGCGACGACTGTGGGGGGATCCAATGGGCACAAGAGGCGGGACCCTGAAAAGGGCTCTGCTTCTAGGGCACGGAGGACTCCACCCACCAAGACGCCAGTGGGGAAACGACTTCTGTCGGGGGCAACCCCAGAAGAAGATCGGCAGGCCCACAAAAAACCCAAGGTGGAGTATGCCAGGATAGGTAAAGCTGGGATCAGGATAGCCATAGTGCCTGTAGGATATCCTGACCAGCAGCTAACTGAAAAACAGGTGGAGTCTGTGGAGGAGGCTATCACCAACCTGATAGATGAGCTTCCGGAGCAGGGGCCCATTAAGCCTCAATTCCTTGAATGCTATCTGTCGAGAGGTGCGGCCATCATTATCGCAGAGAATGACGAGACTGTAGCATGGCTTTCTAGTCTTGTTACAGACATGCAACCGTGGGAAGGAGCCAGGCTCACAATTGTGGGCATGGATAAACTCCTTTTCTATGAGAGAATCATGGTCTGGATACCAGAACAACCAAAGGACAACAACGTCCTTTTGGGAAGAATGGCACGCCAGAACCATGGCTTAAATCCCAACAGCTGGAGAGTCTACGACCGCAAGGAGGAGAAGCGAGGCGTCCGACTTGTGATCAGCATGGACTCCAGAGATGTGGAAAAAGTGGTGGGGAAGAAGATCTTCTGCGGGGTGCATGTTGCTACCTTCACCTTAGTGGAGGGCAAGCGCGACAAGCAGAGGACCAACCCCACCACACACAACACTGAGACTAGCAGGGGCTAAGAGCAGGAGCCTGGACAGAAGCAGGGGGCCAGCCAAGCCTCAGGATTTATCGCGGGAGACGGAGCTGCACGTTGTGGAGACCGCATAAGGTAAAGTATTGCATGAAAGTAAGGAATGATTACTTTCATACAAGCAAACTTACAACATTGTATAGCGGCCTCTAGGGTACTTATAAGAAGTATCCCGAAAGGCAGGTTTTCGGTCGCCCTGATACCAGAAACCTGGCTTAGACAGGGGCATATCATGGGACTAAAATATGCAGGCTTCACTCTATTCAGTGGAGTGGCGGAAGAGAAGCCTAGAGCATGTATACTAGTTAAGGATCATAACGCTTGGGCTATACCGGGCTTCATTACTAGAGACTTTGTAGAAGTTCTAGTGAGATATTGAGAGGGCGGGCAGCCAAGAGATCTGGTTGTCTGTTCTGCATATTTCCCAAGAGACTCTGAATCTCCACCACCGCCGGAGGAGTTCAAGAGACTGGTGACATACTCTACGAAACAAGGACTTAACCTCATAGTAGGTTATGACGCCAATGCTCATCACAGCATTTGGGGAAGTAAATACACAAAACTAAGGGGAGAGTTTTTCATAGAATTTCTATGTACAACTGATCTTGCGATCATGAACATAGGTGATACCCCTACCTTCATCAATACTAGGAGTGAGGGGATCATAGATATTTCCCTGGAATCCATGGGCATCAGACAGGAATTTAAAGGCTGAAAAGTTTCGTTAGAGCCTTCCTTGTCAGATCATAGACACATTGTGTTTCATATAGAGGGCTCCTTCGAGATCCCACCTTACAGAAACCCTAGACGAACCAATTGGACGTCTTTTAGGGAGGACGTGAGGATGGGACTGGAAGGAGGACCCTCAAATATAATTAAGAACGAAGAGGAGTTGGAGCTCAGTGTGAGCTTTCTCACACAGACACTAGTTACCTCTTATGAATTAAACTGCCCAGTCGTTAAGGCAAAATGAGTAACAGGAAGCTTCAAGTGGAACAGTTATCTTGAACACCTGAGGAGAAACACACAAAGGCTCTGGAATAAATACAGGGAACTTCAGGATCAAGAAAGTCTAGATTCTTATAAAGAATCACAAAGAAAGTACAGGTCAGAAGTCAAAAAGGCTTCTAACAAATCTTGGAGACAGTTTTGTGAGTCCATCGAGAGTCAACATGAAGCGGCAAGGCTTTATAATATTCTAACCTTGGATGGAAGGGCAAGGCTGGGCTCATTGGAGTCACTTTCGGGTGGATATATATCCAGAGAGGGGGAGACCCTGAGCTTATTGGTCGATGCCCACTTTCCAGGTTCAGTATTCACGAAAAGTGAAGTAGAATCGAGCGGATCTTTCAGACCCGATAGAAGTGGCTGGAAGGAAGCCGCTGAGATTGTTACCTCAAGAAGGGTGAAGTGGGCATTATAATCTTTTGCCCCTTATTAAAACCCAGGAATGGATGGGATCTTCCCAGCACATCTCCAGGAAGCGGGCGCGATCCTCATACCATACCTGGTTAGAATTTTTAGAGCCTGTCTCACTATGGGGTACGTATACTCCTTGTGGCGTCAGGCGAAGGTAGTATATATACCTAAACCCGGAAGGTTTTCATATACTAGACCTAAGGATTATAGACCCATTAGTCTAACGTATTTTCTTCTGAAGACTTTGGAAAGACTGGCGGATAGACATATCAGGGAGAAAGTATTAAGAGACTGTCCCCTGCATCCTCATCAACATGCATACGAACTAGGGAAGTCGGTTGAGACGGCAATACACCAGCTAGTTTCTAGGCTGGAGAGCGCTTTGGATCAGCAACAACTAGATATGGTGGTATTATTATATATAGAAGGGATCCTTAACTACACATTTTTGGGCTCCATAGAACTTAGTCTAGAGAGAAGAGGAGTGAGCAGGATGCTCATACAATGGATTATGGCCTCACTGCAGGGCCGTCAAGTTCTGCTTACCCTCAACGCAGTAATGTTGAGAGCTAATATAGACAGGGGGTGTCCACAGGGAGGAGTATTATCACCAACATTATGGTGTCTGGTAGTGGATGAACTACTTACCAGGTTAAATGTTGGAGGAATTTACGCCCAAGGCTGTGCAGATGACAACCTGATGGCGGTGGGAAATTTCCCCAGTACGGTTTCAGACCTCGTACAGAGCTCCATAAGTAGGATGGAAAGATGGTGCCACGACACGGACTTGTCGGTTAATCCCGACAACACGGAGCCCGTGGTATTTACCAGGAGGAGGAGGCTAGACGTACTGTCAGAGCCTTTCCTATTTGGGAAAAAATTAGTTAAGACAACCTCAGTTAAATACCTTGGGGTAATCCTTGAGGCAAGACTGAGTTGTATGAAACAAATAGACTGTAAGGTGGATAAGGCTCGCAAGATTATGTGGGCCTGTCGCAGGGTCGTCGGAAAGACTTGGGGCCTAGGACCTAAGGTGGTCCAGTGGCTCTATATTTATATTGTACGGCCCACGATAACCTTTTCATCTCTAGTCTGGTGGCCAGGTTCGGAGAGTAAAACTGTGACCACCAAGTTAAACAGTATCCAAAGACTTGCGTGTCTAGGAATAACAGGGGCAGGGGATACCACACCATTATGTGCACTGGAGGCCATCCTAGGTCTTCCCCCTTACATTTATATGTTAAGGAAATGGCGGGAATGAGTGCTTACCGCCACTGGTCACTCGGAGGATGGTCCTTCAAGAATCCGAATAGAGGTCATGCTTCTATTCTTACAAGGCTTCACCAGACCTGTCCTATGACAATGATGATCGGGGACCTGATGAAGCCTAGTTTTAATCTGAATTATAAGTTCACAGTGGTTATACCCTCAAGGGAGGAGTGGGTCGTGGCCGTCTTAGGTCTGTGGGCTGTACATGGTACACAGATGGCTCTCGGACAGAGACGGGCACAGGACCTAAGACAAGGCTCTCCCTTCCCATTGGTAAATATGCTACTGTTTTCCAGGCCGAAGTATATGCAATACTGGCCTGTGCTGTATATATATGGAACATGCCTGGGCATAGAAGATACATCACCATTTGTAGTGATAGCCAGGCAACGTTAAAAGCACTATGACCGGGCGAGTTGGCCGTGCGCGTAGAGGCGCGCGGCTGTGAGCTTGCATCCGGGAGATAGTAGGTTCGAATCCCACTATCGGCAGCCCTGAAAATGGTTTTCCGTGGTTTCCCATTTTCACACCAGGCAAATGCTGGGGCTGTACCTTAATTAAGGCCTCGGCCGCTTCCTTCCAACTCCTCAGCCTTTCCCATCCCATCGTCGCCATAAGACCTATCTGTGTCGGCGCGACGTAAAGCCCCTAGCAAAAAAAGCACTATGCGCAGTTAGAGCAACATCGAAAATGATATGGGAATGCCAAATGATGGTAGATAAGCTGTGTGAACTTAGCTTATTTACCCTATTATGTCTCCCTGGGCACACAGGTATCAGTGGAAATGAAGAAGCTGACAAACTATCGAAATGAGGCTCAAAAGGTCCTTTCATAGGACCAGAGCCCTTTCTAGGAGTGTCACTCCGTAGCGTGAAACTGGTAATATCCCAGTGGACAAACCAGTCTCACTTAGACATTTGGAAGAGGCTAACCACAGCAAGGCAGGCACGCGAATGGTAGTTGGACTGTTGACAGGGCACAATACCTTACAGAGACACCTACACATCATGAAAATCAGTCAGGATCCGATGTGTAGAAGATGCACCAGGGAGGAAGAGACCTCCACGCATGTGTTGTGTCAGTGCGAGGCTCTTGCAAGAACTAGACATCGATATCTTGGCTCACATTTTTGTGAGCTTGGAAGACATTAGGAATGCCAACATCCCGACACTGGTACCCTTTATAGGAGCACTAGGGCTGGACTAGGCAAACCGTTTAGGGGACACAAAGGGTCTTCACAGACCTACGTGTGGAGCCCATTCTTTATCTATCTATCTATCTAGAGGATAGGTTGTTAATTGTACGTCCTTCAACAGCGACCATCGCTGATGTGGAGTTTTGTTCAGTCTCATGGTAACCAAGAAAGGCGAGAAGGGAAGACAGGAGTCGTAAAAGACAAGCTGGAAGCATGGGCCTCGGATGTTATGAAATCACCGCGCCGGAGTAGCTCGTCTTGTGGCATCTTCGTTACACCATGGTTAGCCGCTTCGAGTAAACTTGGAGGAAAAAGTCACCATCAGAACGTAGGCCGGTAGCAAGGGACAGGTGGTGGTAAACAATTTCCAATTAGTAGTTTGAGTGCCAAATGCTTGGATTCAACTCCAAAGTTCTCTGCAGTGTTCATATGGAGTGAAGGAATATGACGCTGTTGATAGTGACTCGTCCGTCGGATGGTGACGTTAAGATTTGAGGATACAGCTTGATGTTTTTTAGACAGGAGTAGGCTATTTTCGGATGCAGGATTTCAATTCCTCTCTATATCATCATCATTACGCATCCAGGCGCGGAGGTCGCCCATGCGTGTCAACAAGAAAGACTGCACCAGGCCTCTCCGGAGGTAGCACGTCATCAATCAATCAATCAATCAATCAATCAATCAATCAATCAATCAATCAATCAATCAATCAATCAATCAATCAATCAATCAATCAATCAATCAATCAATCAATCAATCAATCAATCAATCAATCAATCAATCAATCAATCAATCAATCAATGAAAGATCGGAGCCGGAAGGAAACACAATATGTTAGCCTACAATGACTCAATCAACCATAACATTACACTGAATGACTTGTTGTTAGTTGAGTTGTGCTCTGTGTCTTCTGCTCATCTGCAGTATATGGCACTGATATGGCAATTATAGATAAGCCAGCCTGTCAGTGACGGTGACGACAGCTAAGCATAAATCGAGCTGGCTTTTCCTTACAATCTGCTTTACGTCGCACCGACACAGATCTGTGTTATGGGGCCAATGGGCGAGGAGAGGGAAGGAAGTGACCGTAGCCTTAAGTATGGTACATCCCCAGCGTATGTCTGGTGTGAAAATGGCAAACCACGGAAAACAATCTTCATGGCTACAGGGCTGCCGACAGAGGGGTTCGAACCTACTATCTGCCGAATGCAAGATGATCAAGCTCAACGCAGACTGATGCTAGTCACATGGAAAAAGGAGGGAAATCAGCAACATTCGAGGTTAGCATATATAGTACCGCAGTGGATAACTCTGAAAAAACGAATTACAGTAATATTTGTTACCGTGTTTTAGCGGTAGGTAGAGGCGTAAGAAGGTGCGGGCGTGAATGGGTTTCAAACTACGGAATCAAAGTTAATGTAAAAGTAATTTAAAATTTAACTAGGTTATATTTTCTTTTCAAAAACAAAGCAATAACAGACATGGCAGGTACAATGTAGCAAAACAAGGGGAGTTACAATATTTACAGGTTTTGGGCTTCACGCCCTGACTTCAGCAATCAGCTCAGTTTTACCACAAACACAAGTTTTAACAGAGGGGCAGAAAACCCCATTCATCCCTAGGAGCCCCTGGCTCCGAATTACACAGAAAAGCCTCCACGAGGCATATGACACTCCATTTTCAAAAGAGCGATCCGCTCTTGAAATTTAAGCCTCTCAAAGGCCAAACCAAACTCTACCTTCAAGCTGTCCTCTAAGGACGTGTTCACAGGGGTAAAATACCCAACCTACAGAGGTCTATTACATGAAAAGAAGGTTGATTACATGACCTCTAAAATAACAATTTGAGAGGAGGCGATCTTGCACTCCTAATACACTTTGTTTTTTTTTTAAAACCTAATCTGGCTCTGGGCCGCTAACGCAAGGGCTAATCCCATACTACAGAGGTGACTTAGAGAAGAACACTTTACATTACATAAACGAAGAATAGTTTGAGAAAATAAGTTCACCTCAAAACAAATGTGAGTGGGAGCTCGAGAGGGTTAGCACTCTCTATCCCAATATGTAGCCTTACAAGAAAAAGATGAAAAGAGTAATTACATTTTAGGAAAAGGTTACATGATGGAAATGCTTCGAACCCGCCGCGAGTGTTAAACTGCCGACCTAGCAAGAAAAGAAGTTATTAAAAGGCCATTACCTGGTGTTGAACGGCTGAAGAAGAAAGAGGCGCTTCCCGCCTCCTGCTATGTACTTAATACACTGAAAGATGGAACAGAAGTGGCCCGGAGACCCCAAAATCAGCAGTTTATATCCTCTCGCGGAAGATTCTAGGCGTTAGGGGAAATAAAACACCCTCCCTCAAAGTTTTTATTGGTTCGGGAAAAGAAACCCCTACATAGAGGAAAAAGAAACACATTATTGGTGGAACATTAATTAAAGAAATTCGGGATTGGCTAGATCCAAACTAAGGGGAAAAAGAGGGGTATACAGCCAACTTAAACAATGACAGAAGGAAATTTAACAAAGAACAACCTCTTGAAATAAAAATTTCTCCAACAAAATAGTTCTTTAACTCCGCACTAGGTCGCACTATTGTTGATCTTCAGTAGTGTCCTCTAGAAGAGAAAGTTCACACTTCTTACTTCAAGCGAAACAAAGACACATCAAAAATGACACAGTTCACAAACTCAAAAATTTTCCACGTGGTGACATCTTCTGAGAAAGTAGAGAATTAATAGAATAGATAAAGTTCAACCTTCCTCCAGAAGAGGAGTTTCAACTGGCGCAACTTTTAAATAAACGGTGTAGAGGTGTACCGCCCGGTACAATATTTATTAAGCAATTTGCCAGCAGGACAATAGAATTCGAATTTAGAAGACATTAATGAGCCACATGTTGGCGCCTGAAGTAGTACATCCTCGTTGCATAGAAAAACCGCTATGTTTTCATATTTCAGCTTAGAACTCTGACTAGAAAGTTTCTGTTATCTAAGGTTCAGTACTGCACGAACTGCTTCAACGAATTTTCACTCTAAGTGATACATGTGTTGCAGGTCAGTATTTTTCCCCTCAACATTGTCACATAACGGCATTTCAAGACACAACGGCGATATGCTCCTTATGCCATGGGTACAAGTGTTGGTATAGGCACAAATACAATTTAGTATAAACGAGCACAATTTTGAACAGTCTTCAAGATCACCACAAAAAATTTAAGGATGTTTTACTTACTGAAGAGTACCGTATTGTTCTCATTACATGTGCTAGTTGCTTTACTTGCCTTTGCTGGCAGGACCTAGTGTTTACAGTGCACTATGTCTTCTGGTATGGGCTGGAGTAATTTTGTTACTTTTATTGATCTGTCTCTGTCGTATACTTGGCTTTGACAATATGAAAGTGACTGAGGTATGAGCGATGCTAGTAATGCCATTCCTTCTGAAGCCAGTCCCTGCTATGAATGGTGTGAAAATGTTGCTCATATGGTCGGTAGGTGCATGCATTTCAGTGGGCTTGGCAGTCTGATATGTAATAGCAACTTCTGGCTCGGTGAGGAAAGCAACGGGAAACTACCTCACTCCTCATTTCCCTAGTACACCTCTTCAGTGATGCCTAGGCCATCTATGACAGCTGATGGCGGAGCTGTTGAGGATCCAACCAGCCTTAGGGCTGAAGACTGAACATACACATAGTTGCTTTACGTCGCATCGACACAAATAGGTCTTATGGCGACGATGGGACAGGGAAGGGCTAGGAGTTGGAAGGAAGCGTCCGTGGCCTTAATTAAGGTACAGCCCCAGCATTTGCGTCGTGTGAAAATGGGAAACAACGGAAAACCATTTTCAGGGCTGCCGGCAGTGGGATTCGAACCTACTATCTCCCGAATACTGGATACTGGCCGCAATTAAGCGACTGCAGCTATCGAGCTCAGTACGAATATATTGCACCCTTGTCTCAGTGTATTTGGGAATAAAAATAAGACTCGTTTGAATCAGGGCCAAAAAAAGTAGGACGCGTTGATGTCAGGGACGATAACATATTGGGCACATGAAAACCAGAATAACTGATCATTGTACCCTGAGAAACACAACCACTCAACCAAGAGCCAGAACTATTGGATAATACTGCAACGTATGAATATCTCCAGAACAGGTGGAGAATCAATAGAAGTAACCATTTCTAAATCTACGAATGAAGATCTGTCATAAGTATTATCCCTCAAAACTGGTAGCGAAGTATTAAATGTGCATTACAAAAACTAAAATACTTAAGAATACAATAATAATAAAAATCAACATCAATATGTCCTCCGTAAATTTACTGATACCCACGAGACGGATATGAAATAACTGACTAAACGAGTTGTCAGGATGCAGTGAGCCTTAAGTCCATTATACATTTTTTCACAAACAGAAAAACGTGTCATTTCTATGTGCGACTGATAGGACCACCATTCTTTCAGCAAAAAATTAGGAAAACCATAGTTTATTTTAAATTCATGCGCGAAAGAAATGAAATGTCTGTGTTACTCTATATACTGTATTTAAATATTTAGTTTGGACATAAGGTATTTTACTGCATGATATTGTATATACGGATATTTGCAACAGTCAAAAGCTTAATGTAATTAATGGCATATTCTACAGCACTGGGAATATAAACTTAGGCGGACTGGAGGAAGGAAGAAAAACTGAAAAATCATTTAATTACTAGGCCTAAATATCATTTCCATTTGTTTTATTCTGCTTATATTCTTGTTATTTTGTGCCAGAAATACAAAACCAAATTTCTGAAAAGGCAGCAGGTACTTCACATTAATTTAAACTGTCAAATTTCAGCTGATCTACTTGTCATTCTTCAGGCTGTATAAGAGTATATGACAGGGTATTGAGGGAAAAGATGTTCACCAATTCCCGGCCGAGTCCGTCTAGTCAGTTCCACTGACTCGAGGACTGCAGTTTGTATGCAATGGATAGGATCACAATTCTTTCAGCATAAATGGGATTAAGGGTAGATTATTAAAATAAATCAGAGACATTTACATTGACTGTACCGGGAGGTACACCTCAACGCTGCGCATTCTAAATTAGCGCCTAAATGAACTCCGCTATCAATCAAAAGTGGAACTAATAACACAACAAGTTGGAACTTTAATCAGAAGATGTCACCACTAAAATATTGAGTAATTTTGTTATTGTGAAGTTTCCTAAACTGACTGAATTTCTCCTAGCTTTGTTTGCTATACATCGAAAAGTTTGGACATTTCTTCACAGATGACACTACCAAAAATCTATGATCATGCACCCTGGTGCAATGTGAAAGAAATTATAATTTAAAGAAGTTTTGCATTTCTAGGTTTTTGTAACTGATTGATGTTAATTTATTTTTGAGTTAGCAATATTTCCTTTTCCTTTCCGCCAGTTTTGAATCTGGCCAATGAAAATTTTCTGTAATTAATTTCCAACCTATCACAGGCTTCTTGTTCGATTTTGAGTGTTACTTTGAACTCAGTCAATAAAATTGAGAGGGTGTGGCTAGTTTAGTCGTGAATATTCTCGAACCTTCCCTGAGGGTGTTTAAACTGCGGCTTTTCACGTTTCTTGGCCAATTGATCGACGCGGGTGGCCTCTTTCGTCGGCAACTAGAACATCTACAAGGTAATGGCCACATAATTTTATTCCTTCTTGCTACCTCCGCAGTTTAATCCGAGGGAAAGGTCCGAATATTTAACTATGTAACCTACTTTCTAAAATGTTAATCATCTTTCGACTAATGTAAAAACTTCGTAAACCCTTTAACTGTAAATCGGGGATAGAGACTGAAGTACCCTCTCAAGCTCCCCTTCATCTTGGTTTGAGGTGCGTACGTTTTGTAACCTGTCGTTTCTGCAATGTATTAAAGTAATTTATATACGAGTCACCTCAGTAGTTTGGGAATAGAGCCTTTTAGGTTTTTAAATGTTCATTATCTTGCAGCGCAATGTGCCTCCTTTCACCTTGTGCTTAGGCCAGTTATTTAACCTGTTCTTTTCCATGAAGGCTCCGTAGGTTGGGTATTAAATACCCCTGTATAAATCATTTTCAAATAGTAAGTTGTGCCTTGAGAGGCCAGTGATTGTAAGTTGGTGTTGCCTTGAGTAGGCATGGAAACCGGAGAGCCGTTAGCTCTTTTTCAAGTTTAGTAATTGTAAAGAGTGCCTCTGGAAGGCTATATATTGTAATTTTAGGAGCAAGTGCTCTTTGAATTATGGGATTTGGATTTCAGCCCATAACTAAGTAATATCACTTCCATTGTAAAAATTGTTAAGGTTCTGAATCTTGGATTTTCCTAATCTGGTTTCAAGATTGGCATTGTACCTAATATGTTTTTACGTTCACCAAGTGAAAATTGTTTAGTTGTTGTTTTCTGAAAAAATATAACCTTCCGTTCAAGTTTTTAAATTATTTTTGATATTGTAGTTAGACCCATTCACCCCAGCACCTTAACCTCTTTCTGCTCCACGGGTAACACCGTAACATTGACAATTGGGGTGCAGTGAGAATTGATGGCCACTTACAGGGGTTGTTCGTAGTTTACATGAATAGTCTGCTGAAAGGTATTACGTGGCAGGGAGGGATTCTGTTAGGTGGATATGTAGTAAGCAGTATGGCCTATGCTGAAGACTTGGTCTTAGTGGCAGATTTTGCCGAAAGCTTTCAGTCTATCTTAGAAATTGAAAACATGTGCATTTAGTATGGTATGAAAATTAGCCGTTTGAAGACTACATTGATGTCAGTAGGTAAGAAATTCAACAGAATTGATGTCAGATTTGTGATACAAAGCTGGAACATGTAGGTAATTTCAAGTATTTAGGACTAGCAAGATACCCGTTTTCGCTAGTGTATTATAATGCATTTTATAATTAAATGCTTAACGTCTTATATATAATCCGCCGAAATTCGCGATTTAACTCGTTTTCCGAGCGAATCCGCCAAAATTCGTGCGCTGACTCGTCTTCTGAGAGATTGCGGCAAAGTTCCTCCAATTTTTCAATCTTTCTTTCCAGCAATCGTTTTCGTAGTTCCCGGGCTAGGTCCAGGTATTCCACCCGGCCGGTTGGGTCTCTAAATCTTTGCTATCTTTTCCTATAAACATTTTAATATGGATCAGAATCCTTGAGGAGATCCGGCGTGGTGTCGTCTTGGGTGCCTTGGCGGTACTGAACCCGCAGCCAGACTACATTCGCAGTCATTACCCGGCCAGAACCCGTTTCCAGCGCGGTCCGCATATTTTAACGACGGTCCAGAACATTTTGGAATCCACAGCAATATGCAAGACCGCTACCTGGCGGTAAATTATATCCTCTGCCTTTGCCATTCCTGACAATGTGACCAGCACCATCGTCGCGCGTAGGAAAGTGCGCGAGATTTCTGGCGACACGAATGATATACTTCCGTGAATTATTGACCTTATTATAGAGGTGAACAATTGCACAGTCAATACCATTCATATCGTTTATTTCAAATGGGTTAACATTTTTATTTTTATGCCAGGAAAATCTACTGTAATTTAACTTCATGTACTCCAAAGGAAAATATGGTTCTTGAAAACGAACCCAGGAACGATTAAAAATGATCAGTTTATGATCAGAATAAGTACATTATAAACTGTAAAATCAATTGGTCTCAACTCCTTTTACACCCCACTGCTGTTAAATTGATTTACCCCCTCCCAAAGAAAAGAAGGCGTGTTTCCTTACGTTTAAAGGAGATAACAAATACCAATGTTCACGTCTGTTACATTCAGTTCTGAGATATAAGTATCCCCATAAAAAGGATTCACGTTGTTCAGTTCCTTTCACACTACCCCGCCCCCCTAAGTGAATTTCCCGTTAAAAATTCTTGTCTCTTTAATAGTAAAGGATCTTCTAAATACCAATTATCAAGACTCTAACGTGTTAAGTTTTTGAGATATGTGTCCACATAAAAGGAATTCAACTCCTTTTCACCCCCGCGCCCAAAATTATTTCCCCCCAAAACGCTTTTTTTTTGTTTTTAAAGGAGATCCAAATATCAATTTTTAAATCTGTAACAACTTTAGTTTTTATTAGATGTAAGTATCCTCATACAATTAATTCAATTAATTTTTCAATTTTTCACGCCCCCCCCCCCCTTCATTGGATTTTCCGAGAATACGTGTTTGTTTAATTTTAAAGCAGATTCCACATAACAATTTTTACGTCTGCAAAATCTTTCGTTTTTGAGATAATAGTATCCTCATATAAATAATTCAAATATTTTTTCATTTTCCCTCCTCCCTATAGGTGGATTTCCGAAAACAAAAAAAAAATACATACCGGTATTCCTTTATTTTTAAACGAAATTCCAAATACCAAATTTCACGTCTGTAACATCTTCAGATTTTGAGATATCACTATCCTTATTAAAAGAATTCAACCCCATTTTCCGTCACTTTTAACCTTCTACCCAAGTGGTTTTTTCTGAAAACAAAAAATGCATGTTTCTTTATTTGCAATAGAGATAAAAACATACAATTTTTCACTTCGAAAACATGTTAGGTTTTTGAGATATACTATAGAAATGCTCATTTTCAAATTTCACCCCCTTTTTAGTTACCCAAGTGGAGTTTTCACAAAGAAATCACCTATGTTCCTTTACTTTTACAGGAGATTCCACATACCAATTTTTACGTCTGTAACATTTTACGTTTCTGAGATATACCGTAGATATAGTCTTTCTAAAAATTCACCCCAATTTATCACTCCTGTTTAACCCCCATTAAATTGATTTCTCAAAAACAAAAAATGTGTCTTTCTTTATTTTCAAAGGAGATCCCAAATACCAATTTTCAGGTCTGTATTATCTTCTGTTTCCGAGATATTAGTATATCTTCATTTAGGGCATTCAACCCCTTTTTCACCCTTATTCACACCTCCTATTGGGATTTTCCGAAAACAAAAAATGCGTGTTTCTTTATTTTTAAAGGGGATTCCAAACACCAATTTTTATATCTGTACACTCTAAAAGTTTTGAGATATGTATACACTCATTTTAAATAATCACCCCTCTTTTCAACCCCCCATTAATTGGATTTTCCAAAAACAAAAAATACGTGTTTCTTTATTTTTATAGGAGATCCAAAACACAAATTTTCAGGTCTGTAATATCTTCAGCTTCTGTTATATAAGAATTCTCATTAAAGGCATTCAACCCGCTTCTCACCCTACTTCACCCCTCCTATTGGGATTTTACGAAAACAAAATAATACGTGCTTCTTTCTTTTTAATGAAGATTATAAATACCAATTTTTACATCTTTAAGCTTTTAAAGTTTTAAGTAATAGATACACTCATTATAAAATTCACCCCCTTTTTCACTTTCCAATTAATTGGATTTTCCATAAACAAAAAATACGTGTTTTTTATTTTTAAAAGAGGTCAAAAGTACCAATTTTCAGGTCCGTAATATCTTCAGTTTCTGAGATATAAGTACCGATATCCTGATTAAAGGCATTCAACCTTTTTTTCATCCTTTTTCTCCCCTCCTATTGGGCTTTTCCGAAAACAGAAAATGGGTTTTTCATTATTTTTAAAGGAGATTCTAAATACCAATTTTTACACCTGTAAACTTATAAAGTTTTGAGATATAGATACACTCATTTTAAAATTTCACCCAAATTTTCACCCCCTTAGCGACGGAATATCCACAAATCCTCTTTTAGCGAGCACCTACATTTTAATATGAATGTATCCTCAAATTTTTATTTCTTTATATCCAGTAGTTTTGGTTCGGCGATGATGAATCTGTCAGTCAGTTAGTCAGTCAGTCAGTCAGTCAGTCAGTCAGTCAGTCAGTCAGTCAGTCAGGACAAGTTATTTTATATATATAGACTAGCAAGAAACCTGTGCTTCGCTACGGTATTATACTGACATTTATAAATGAATGCTTAACGTTTTATATATAATCCGCCGAAACTCGCGATCTGACTCGTTTTCTGAGAGAATCCATCAAAATTGGCGACCTGACTCGTTTTTTGAGAGATTACGGCAAAGATCCTCCCTTTTTTCAATCTTCCCTTCAAGCAAACGATTTCGTACTTCCCGGGCAAGGTCCAGGTATTCCACCCGGTCACTTGGGTCCCTAAATCTTTGCCATCTTTCCCTATGAGCATTTTTAATATGGATCAAATCCTTGAGGAGATTCGGCGTGGTGTCGTCTTGGGTGCCTTGGCGGTACTGAACCCGCGGCCGACCTGCATTCGTAGACATTACCCGGCCAGGACTCGTTTCCAGCACGCTCCGTACATTTTGACGACGGTCCAGAACATTATTATTTTGATTATTATTATTATTATTATTATTATTATTATTATTATTATTATTATTATTATTATTATTATTATTATTATTATTATTATTATTATGTCGGCCTCCGTAGCCTAACGGTTAGTGTTATTAGCTGCCGACCTCGGAGGCCCGGGTTCGATTCCTGGTACTGCGAGAAATTGAAGAATGGCAGGAGGGCTGGTATATGGTTGAAATGGTACATGCAGCTCACCTCCACTGGGGGTGTGCCTTAAAAGAGCTGAACCACCTCAGAGTGAGGACACTAGTTTACCTTACTTCATTATTATTATTATTATTATTATTATTATTATTATTATTATTGTTCTGGACCCCACAGCAAAATGCAAGACAGCTACTTGGCGGTAAATTACATCCACTGCCATTGTCATTGCTGAAAATGTGACCAACACCATTCTTTATTTTTAAAGATCCCAAATACCAATTTTCAGGACTGTAATATCTTCAGTTTCTGAGATATATGTATCCACATTAAAGGCGTTCAACCAATTTTTCACCCCTTTTCACTCCTCCTATTAGGATTTTCCGAAAACGAAAAAATACGTGTTGCTTTATTTTAAAGGAGATTCTAAATACCAATTTTTACATCTGTAAACTTTTAACGTTTTTAGATATCGATACACTCATTTTAAAAATTCACCCCTTTCCACCCCCATTACTTGGATTTTCCAAAAACAAAAAATACGTGTTTCTCTATCCTTAAAGGGGATCCCAAATATCAATTTTCAGGTCTATAATATCTACATTTTCTGAGATATAAGTATCCTCATTAAAAATATTCAACCCCTTTTTCACCCCTCCCATTGAGATTTACCGAAAACAAAAAAGTACGTGTTTCTTTACTTAAATATTAATTTTTACATCTGTAAACGGCTAAAGGTTTTAGATATAGATACACTCATTTTCAAAATCCCCCCTTTTGACCCCCATTCCTTGGATTTTCCAAAAATATAAAAAATACTTGTTTCTTTATTTTAAAGGAGATCCCAAATACCAGTTTGCCGGTCTGTAATATCTTCAGTTTCTGAAATACAAGTAGCCTCATTAAAGGCATTCAACCAATATTTCAACCATTTTCTCCCCTCCCCTCCCCTCCCCTCCCCTCCCCTCCCCCGCTCTTAAGTGAATTTCCCGTTAAACACACTTGTTTCTTTAATAGTAAAGGATCTTCTAAATACCAATTATCACGACCCTAACATCTTCGGGTTTTGAGATGTGTGTCCTCCCAAAAGGAATTCAACTTATTTTCACCCACGCCCCCAAAATGATTTCACCCACAAACGCTTTTTTCTTTGTTTTTAAAGGTGATTCAATGACCAATTTTCACGTCTGTAACAACTTTAGTTTTTATTAGATGTAAGTATCCTCATACAATTAATTTTTCAATTCTGTCATCTTCCCTCCCCCTTCATTGGATTTTCCGAGAATACGTGTTTCTTTAATTATAAAGCAGATTCCAAATACCAATTTTCACGTCTGCAAAATCTTTCGCTTTTGAGATAATATTATAATCATACAAATATTTCAATTAATTTTTGAATTTCCTTCCCCCATTTTAGATGGATTTCCGAAAACAAAAAATCGTATTCCTTTATTTTTAAAGGAAATTCCAAGTACCAAATTTCACGTCTGTAACATCTTCAGCTTTTGAGATATCAGTATCCTAATTAAAAGAATTCAACCCCATTTTCAGTCACTTTTACACCTAGACCTAAGTGGTTTTTCAGAAAATAAAAAAATGCATGATTCCTTTTTCAATAGAGTTAAAAATACTATTTTTCACTTCAGTAACATGTTAAGTTTTTGAGATATGCTGTAGAAATGCTAATTTTAAAATTTCACACCCCTTTCAGTTCCCTTAAATGGAGTTTCCAAAAACAAATCTCCTATGTTTCTTTACTTTTAGAGGAGATTCCAAATACCAGTTTTTACTTCTGTAACATTTTACGTTTCTGAGGTATACTGTAGATATAGTATTTCTAAAAATTCACCAAAATTTCTCACTCCTGTTTAACCCCCTTTAATTGGATTTTCCAAAAAAAAAAATTACGTGTTTCTTCATCTTCAAAGGAGATCTCAAATACCAATTTCCAGGTCTGTAATATCTTCTGTTTCTGAGATATATGTATCCTCATTGAAGCCATTCAACTCCTTTTTCACACCTTTTCACCCCTCCTATTGTGATTTTCCGAAAACGAAAACAAATACGCGTTTCTTTATTTTCAAAGGAGATTTTAAATACCAATTTTTACATCAGTACACTAAACGTTTTGAGATCACTCATTTTAAAAAAAAACCGTTTTCATCCCCATTAATAGGATTTCCAAAAACAAAAAATACGTGTTTCTCTATTTTTAGGGAGATCCCAATTTTCAGGTCTGCAATATCTTCAGTTTCTGAGATATAAATATCCTCATTAAAGGCATTCAACCCATTTTTCATCTCTTTTCACCCTTCCTATTGGGATTTTCCGAAAACAAGAAAATATGTGGTTGTTTATTTTTAAATATGATTCTAAATACCAATTTTTACATCTGTAAACTTTTAAAGTTTAGAGTATAGATACACTAATTTTAAATATTCACCCATTTTCGCCCCCCATTAATGGGATTTTGCAAAAACAAAAAAATCCTGTTTCTTTATTTTTAAAGGAGATCCCGAATACCAATTTTCAGGTCCGTAATATCTTCAGTTTCTGAGATATAAGTATACTCATTAAAGACATTCAAACGCTTTTTCTCCCCTTTTTACCCCTCCTATTGTGATTTTCCGAAGAGAAAAAATAGGCGTATCTTTATTTTTAAAGGAGATTCATGACACCATTTTTACATCTGTAAACTTTCAAAAGTTTTGAGACATAGGTACACTCATTTTAAAATTTCACCTCCCTTTTCACCCCCTTAGCGACGGAGTATCCAAAAATCCTCTCTCAGCGATCTCTTACATATTAATATGAATGTATCCCTAAAATGTATTTTCTTTATGTCCAGTAGTTTTGGCTCGGCAATGATGAATCAGTCAGTCAGTCAGTCAGTCAGTCAGTCCGTCAGTCAGTCAGTCAGTCAGTCAGTCAGTCAGTCAGTCAGTCAGTCAGTCAGTCAGTCAGTCAGTCAGTCAGTCAGTCAGGACAAGTCACTTTACATATATAGATGTGCGTTCTCCTAGGATGGTAATATAGTAAATGAGATTGAATCAAGGTGTAGTAAAGCTAATGCAGTGAGCTCACAGTTGCGATTAAGAGTATTCTGTAAGAATTAAGTCAGCTCCCGGATGAAACTATCTTGATATCGGGCTGTATTCAGACCAACTTTGCTATATGGGAGCGAACGCTGGATTGACTCAGGATATCTTATTCTTAAGTTAGAGGTAACAGACATGAATGTAGCAAGAATAATTGCTATTACAAACAGGTGGGAATAATGGTAGAAGGGCACTCAGAATGAGGGTATTAAGGCTAAGTTAGGAATGAACTCTATTGGATCAAGCTGTACGCATAAACCGGCTTCGTTGGTGGGGCCATGAGGCGAATGAGGAGTATAGGTTACCTAGGAGAATAGTGGACTCTGTTATGAAGCGTAAGAGAAGTAGAGGGAGAAATGATGGTTAGACTCAGTTTCTAACAATTGAAAGGTATTAGTTATAGAACTAAATGTGGCCACAGCACTAGGGCAGACTGAACCCTGAAAGGCATTACTTTCTATTATGATGGCGTATATATACATGTATGGATGTATGTATGTATGTATGTATGTATGTATGTATATATGTAAGAGGGCAGATCGAAAAATAAGTTGCACTTCCCAGTTATGGCCATTTATTACACCACCTATGCAACAGCAACACGACTATAACGACATACACTGTAACGTCACTCTTCCACATAGTTCCCAAGAGACTCCAAACATTTCTGCGAACGCTCAACCAACTTATCGATGCCGGATGCATAGAAATTTCCTCTAGCGTTCTGCAACCACTCGGAGACAGCGGCCGTCACCTCCTCATCGGTCTGGAAACGTCGACCACCGAGCTCCGTTTTGAGCTTACTGAACAGATGGAAATCACATGGCGCTAGGTCTGGACTGTACGGTGGATGTTGCCAGACTTCCCACATGAAACGCTGCAGCAGATCTCTCGTTCAGCGGGCCTTGTGGGGTGTGCAAAAACATCACACCGCCGCTCAATTTCCCCGGCGCTTCTCATTATTCGCTTTACGCAACCGGTGCAACGTTTGACAATACGAGACCGCGTTGATCGTCGTTCCTTTCGGCATGAATTCCACGTTCAGCAAACCCTCCACGTCAAAGAACACTGTGGCCATAACCTTACCGGCTGAAGGTTGAACCTTGGCCTTCTTTCGCTGTGGTGATGAGGGGTGCACCCAGTCAACTGATGTTCTCTTCGTTTCGGGGTTGAAGTGATGGATCCAAGTTTCGTCACCTGTGACGATTCGCCGCAGAAACCCGTTGCCGTCTGCGGCATAGCGTTGCAAAAATGCCAGCGAGGATTAGAAACGTTGTCACTTGTGCTCATCGGTGAGAAGACGTGGGACCCATTTTTGACACAGCGTACAATATCCAAGGTCCTCGTGAACAATGGCGAACACACTGCCATACGACGTGTTCAGCTGCGTCGCGATTTCTCTCAGTTTAATGCGCCGGTTCTGTCTAATGATCGCATTCACACTGTTAACCTTTGCACGGGTCCTGGAAGTTGCGGGCCTGCTTTCGCGATAGTTCTCGTGATATTCGTGCGTCCGTCTTCGAATGGCTGACACCACTTTACGATACCTTGCCGGGAAATGGCCCGCTCCACATACACAGCACTAATTTAACGATGAATATCCGTGCAATTCTTCCTATTGGCCCATAGGAATCGGATTGTCGCGCGCACCTCATATTTGGAGTGAACGTCCAGTTGACGCGCCATTGCATTTGGCCGCTGTTCACACAATACTAGACGAGACACCACAGCGAGCTGCCTAACAGACGTGTGGGCAGTGGCTGTCCCTTTCTCCGCTGTGCCCACGTTTGCGACACACAGCGCGCTGCTGCGGCGCGTTAGTGCAACTAACATTTTGATCCACCTACGTATGTATGTATGTATGTATGTATTTATGTATGTATGTATGTATTTGCTTTCTATTGAATTGGTCATTAATATCAAGAACAGGAGAAAAAAATACCATTCGTGGATGTAATGGTGTTTGCTGCATTTCCACTAGTTTATAGATGCCTATGGATGTTGACATAATGGTACTTGCATCTCACTCTAGTGATTGAAAATAAGGGTCAACGCAGCAAGCTTGGCAGTGGACTTAAGGTCTCTGCAGCAGTCCATGATTTTTAACCTAAAAACTAAGCAAAGTAGATGGCATTTTGAAGCTCGACGTTATTGTTAATTAATGCTAAATGATGTGAAGGAGGAAATAGTGGTCTTATCTCAATTTTAATTTTTTGCTGACTTAAGGCTCTTTGCATCTTGGCAACTCAACTAAAATAACGTATTCTTTAGTGCCAATGGGTATATCCCTGTACGCATATTGAAAAATCCGCCGTCGATTTAATTTACAATGTCTAGAACTGTATAGTACAGTCATGAATTCATCATATTCATTCATTATACGGCTTTTAAATAGCTATTATTTAAGTCCCATGAATGTTATAAACTAATGGCTACCATACTGGCCCAAGATAAATCTTTTTAAACTCGTCAGTGTGAATTAATGTACTTTTTTGTGAAAAAAGAGACCGTGCACAGCTAGCTTTGAGGGAACCTTACAGGATTACCTATCTGGAGACAGCTTAATTAATTAATGAGTAAACGAATTAATTAATTAAAATAAGTCTTTGGAGAAATAGTCGATATAGAATACACTCGGATTCGTCCTCTTTATGTTGTAACATGAAAACCATCAGCGGACCTGCTGTAATTACGTAATAGATCGGTCGGTCCGTCGATGTGGTTTATATTCGGGAATGAGGCACGTATGAGCTCGGCTCAGAAATCTCATTCGAGGTATGCTTACGAAGGTTGCAGTCAGACGAAAGAATAATTTCGTTGTCTAATATGGTATGCTTTTTTCCTTAATCTGTTCCTGTCCTACCTCCACTGAAATTTGTCCGTCATATTCAAGCCTTGTCTGTCCGTCTGTTAGGTCATCAGCCCGGAGGCTGGTTGGATCCTCGAATAGCATCACCAAAGGTTATGCGGCTATAAGGAAACCGAAAAAACCAATGGTAGCACCAAAAGGAGGCGTACTAGGCAAGATGAGGAGTGTGGTAGTTTGCCATTGCTTTCTCCACTGGGCCATAAAGTACTATTGCAGAAAGACTGACCCTATGAGCAACACCCGTCGTAAAACTCAGATGCACTAGTAGTGCTCTGAATGTCAGTACTCAGCACTACCCATACCCCAGCAGCTTCCATATTGTCACAGCCATGGATAAGACTGGGACCTCGGTGGAAGTTACACTTTGCTCTGGCCTGTGCCAAGAGATGGAAGCAAAAGTACTGTATCTGTCAAGAAATGACAGCAGGCAGGGATTTAAGCCTTGGTCTACCGCAATTACTCTTACCTATCCACTGCACTTCCCAATAAATCTAATTAAAATAGTCCTGGGTGTCTCAAGTTGCATCCTTTAAATCTATCCGTTCTTCTGCCAAATTTTGCCGACTCATTCTCTTCTCATCTGTTCCATTCAATCTCTCTTCATTTGTGATATCCACCCATCTCACATTCAACATTCTTCTATAAAACAACATTTCAAACACATCCAAGTAAAAATCTTCGTCTAAATTGTAATATTTTATTTCGTAATCTGGTCTAATATCTCCCGTGTCACCTGACTTTATTCAACTGCACATACATTTTTTTAATTGGCTTTACGTCGCACCGGTACAGATATGTCGTATTGCAACAATGGGATATGAAAAGTTTAGGACTGGGAAGGAAGCGGCCGTAGCCTTAATTAAGGTACAGACCTTGCGTTTACCTGGTGTGAAAATGGGAAACCACTGAAAACAATCTTGAGGGCTGCTGACATGAGGTTTGAACCTACTCTCTCCCGAATTCAAGCTGGCCACAATGTGACTCAAACTGCGTAGATACTCACTCTTCCGAATTTCTCTCTGACATTTCTTACCGTTTATTATATATATATATATATATATATATATATACGTTTGGGTATTTAGCCCGAAGGCTGGTTTGATCCTCCACAGCTCTGCCAAAATCTGTCATAGATAGGCTAGGCGTCACTGAAGAGGTGTAGGGCAAGACCGGGTGACGCGCCGCATCGGTAGACTTGCCGCACCCCCTTCAATTTGAAAGTTTGGCGCTGGATGTCACTATATGTGCTAAGAGTAGTTGAGTTAGCTCGGTACGAAAAGCTTCTATCACTTGAGTGTACGATTTCTCGTATAGTTGCAATGTATTGCTGGTTTTAAACATGGAAGTACAATATTTTCCGTGCGAAAGTTTTAGGGACTCCTTAAATTATTGTTCTGTTTTCTGTGTTTTCTCAATTATTTTGCGTTAAGTAGTTTTAATAAACAGTACTGCGTGTTTTGAAGGTTCTGCATGAGGACTTCGCCATTACTACAGCAATACAGCCTTGAATGCTGGGTGCGGCATCTGTCCCGTTGGTTGGGGACACTTGACGCAGTGCTCTCACGGGTGACATGCCGCACCATGTTTTGAGATTTATAGTGTACGAAATAGATTTTACTTTACTTTACTTTTCAGTTATAGCTTAATGTAAAAAAGAGGAAAAGCAACGTGGTCAATTAAAAAATAAGCTTTTATTATTATTATTTTATTCGACCCCTTGGAGCCTTCCTTTTTTCCTTCCTAAAGAGATTGAAATTGTCCTACATCAATAATAATAAAAATGCTACTTGCTTTACGTCCCACTAACAACTTTTACGGTTTTTGGAGACGCCGAGGTGCCGGAATTTTGTCCCGCAGGAGTTCGTTTAAGTGCCAGTAAATCTACCGACATGAGGCTGACATATTTGAGCACCTTCAAATATCACCGGACTGAGCCAGGATCGAACCTGCCAAGTAGGGTCCAGAGGGCCAGCGCCTCAACCGTCTGAGCCACTCAGCCCGGCTTGTCCTACATCCTTCCTCTTGAGAGCATAATAGACTTACACTTCTGATGAGTTCTAGCGGGTGTATGTGTAATCATACGGCATTTGCTTATGGAGATTAACAGTATAAATCATCATCTTTTCACTGGTGTGGATATTGATATCATCTGGTGAGGATTCTGGTAATATTTTCAACGTCTTGATTCCTCTTAATTAAATGACTCGCTGTCACTTTGAAATACGATAATGCGTGGCGCAGAAACATGGCACATTGCAGTTTGAATGAAAGAGAAGTAATTAAATTTTAATAAATCAGACGATAACAGCACTAAACCAGCCTGAACTGAACGAAGTGACAGTGTACGCATAATATTAGGAGTGGGAGTGCATAGTGCGTGGGACGAAGTAACGGACAACAAAACACGTCAACGTTCACGCCCTCTTTCCCATGAACTAATTGTCCCATTAATCTGGGAGTTACGTTAATTGAATCTTTAAACTATTGTTCCTGGTTCTTCCGCTCAAAGTTTCCGAGGCAACGATTTTCCTAGTTTTCCTGGTATTGTGAAACAACCCATTCAAATACTGGAACTTCACTTTCATTCCGTAGAAGGTCTCTTCTCCATTAACAGACTACAATGTAACTATAAAGTTAATATAAACTGCATTATTTCGAATCTCTACTGTAAACGTTTGAAAATAATCTGAGATAAACTATTGTAGCAGTGAATTTTTAAAGAGATCACTGCATTGTATCAGTGCTCAGCCTGAATCGCCTCCGTCCACTGGGTAATGTTGTTGAGTACAATAATTAAGTTTAATCAGAATTTAAATTATTTGTTGAATTTATATTTCAACATTTTATAATAGTAGGTAACATGTTTAGCAAATATCTTGTTCATATTCCCCACGGATGACAGGTCAATGAAGGTAAAAAAAAAACTCTAGCCCATACCAGAAGACATAGTGCACTGTAAACACTATATCACCCCAACAACAGTGTTGCCAACCCATAAATATTTTCTCCGCTACATTTTAGTTGCAAATGCGCTAAATTTCGCTAAGTTTCGAACTGAAGCAAAATAGCATATACCAGCTGTTTTAATAAAAGATATTAACTGAACACTCGCCAGTTTCAGAACAGGAGTTCATCATCTTCTCCTCCCCGCACTATATGCTCTGAAGCAGATGTGTTGAGTTGAGGTCCTGTTGTTTCATATGAAGCCACATGTTACTATGCTTTTTCAAAGATTATGCTGGCTGTTCACAGCAGCAAAGACAATACGGAAATTTTCAAATCTATTTAGAAATCTATTTTCACTTTCATTACTGTTTTCATTGTTTTTGATAAGTGCGGAAAGAACCAAACAATTTCGCATTTATATTGCACTGCCTATAGATGCAACGTCCGTGTTTGGGATCATTGGGAAGCTCAACCAACTAGTCTTTTAAAGTTTATTTATCTAACCACTCTTTACGATATATCTGACAAATTTTTAACCTTTTCTTTCGACATACCGACGTACTAAAAAGAACCTGATATCAAAATAAACACGTCATCAAATACGACACTACCCGGCTCATCAAGAGTACAGTAACGATTGTAACAAATTCTGACTGAGGCTGTTGGCCAGGGATGGTCTAGAAAACGTGTGGTGGTATGCAGCATAAGTTCAATACAATAGGAATAAGTAAACTAATACGCCGTACTAAATTCTATATTATTTTTTTCTCCTGGTGATGAAAGGTGACATTCTTACTGCTGAAAATCGCTAAAAGAAGTTTAAAAATCCGTCACAAATCCGCTGTCCCCTATTGGAAAATTTATCCGCTGTTCCATTAAAAAATCCGCCAAATTTGGCATATAAGCACACACACACACACACACACACACACACACACACACACACACACACACACACACACACACACACACACACACACACATATACACCATGAAAATGATTGTGGAGAAACTGCAATCCAGCCCACTCCTTCTTGGATAGCTTTTTCCTCTTCGTAGCCGTTCATTCCTATAACTGTAGACTGAGTTTTTAAATGTTGTGGGTAATGGACTTATGATTCAATGAACGATGCAGCATTCCGCTGTTGCTAAGCGTTTGGTCGGAGACCGAAAGAATGTGGGATGCGTATTTATTTTCGAATACCGATTTCCTCTTGAATTACGGACACTCTTTTCCGTTATTGAACTCAATGCAATTATTATTATTATTATTATTATTATTATTATTATTATTATTATTATTATAAACAAAGCTTCACAACATGCAAGCAGTTGTTTATTATGCATCTGGATGTGTTTGATGTTCGCTGATATTCTAAGTACAGGTGTACGGGATTTGTTGCCTACCCATTTTAATTTGCTCACCACAGGTCTTATGACTGCAGCTCCAACTACGTAATGAAGCAGCACAGTGCATAGGTCAGTGCTTACCTCACCGAAACAACAAGCAGTCAATCAAAAGCGCTTCTTCTTTGCCATGTAAACATAATGACTAGGGCTATCAAAACTACTACTTAAATCCCTCCCTGTCCGACTCGTTGGGTGAATGGTCAGCGTTCAGAAGGTTCAGAGGGTCCCGGGTTCGATCCCCGGTCGGGTCGGGGATTTTAATCTTCATTGGTTAATTCCAATGTCCCGGGAGCTGGGTGTTTGTGTTGTCCCCAACATTTCTGCAACTCACACACCACACATAACACTGTCCTCCACCACAATAACACGCAGTTACCTACACGTGGCAGATGCCGCCCACCTCATCAGAGGGTCTGCCTTACAAGGGCTGCACTCGGCTAGAAAGAGCAACACGAAATTATTATTTACTGAATCCCAACATTTCTTCAACATATCCTCAGAAATCTGTTATTTTAGATTTTAACTCTTGTATCTTTTTGTAAAGATTTTCATACGTGCATTTCAATACTTCGCTAGTATTAGTCACCTTCTCTTCCTGGACGTTATTCTTGTTTCCAATTACCTTTACATACTGTTGACGAAACACTACTTATCATTGTCACCATTTCTTCGCCCCACCCAGCCGGATGCGGTTGTGTACGAGCCGCCTTCAGTTTGTCCTCTCTATCCACAGATGTTCATATATGCGACCTGTGGCAAAGCGTTAGGGGCGACAGGGTAGACAGCGTGTACACTTAACATTTTATGAACGAAATATTGTATACTTAATTCAATTATTTTAGAACATTAATTATTTCCACATTCCTGACATTATTGTATTTATTGCTTTACTTACTTTCGTTTTACTGCTGCAATGCTAAGGCTCGCGTCAGTTACACGAAGCAGCAGGCGAAAGTAGACGCTGCCCATTCTGTGTATATTCCCTTTGATTTTCAAAGCTTTCAGGTAGAGCAACAGTAACGCTATCTGTAGGTGCTGACTGTGGAACTATGGGTTTACTATAGCGAGATTTCTCCGCCCAGTAGACAGACCTACCAGCGTCTCTTCTTGCTCTCATTGGCTAGTATTTGGATGTCGGTTATAAAAGTTGTCTTACTGGCTACTATCTCAGACATGCTTTTACAGTAATTAATTTTAATTTACTTTATTATAAGAAAGTCTAAAAATAAAATAATAATATTCAAATACGAAGTATAGCAAACCTATTGAGTGAATAACAGCTTGAAAACCCTTCAAGTAAATGCTTTTTCATGCCCGCCAATATTAGTTAAGGCATTATAACCCAACAACTATTGGCTTATCTTCTTAATAATGAACTCCAGAATGTGCATACGGAAACAACAAAACTGTTTAACTCGGTGCTGCGTATTCCGTTAACGTCAGTTTCTAGTGAAAGCGCTGTGAGTGCCTTGAAACGAATTAAAACCTATTTAAGAAATTCGATGATCAACCAGAGACTGTCTAACTTGGGAACTCTCACTATAGAGAAGGAACTGCTGTGGCATTTTAGAAAGACGCCTGACTTCATGATGAGAATAACATATATGTTAGCTGAACTGAAGGGCAGGCGGATTGAACTCATTTACAAGAATACTGTTTAAGGTGACTTGTACAAAAGTCTATTTCTTTCTTATTTCTCTTATTACATCTACATAACAATGACATATATTGCTATTATTTTATTCTAAATGCATTTTGTTATTTTACAACTTACGCTGGCTATTTAATCTATATTTAAAAGTAAAAAGAGTGAAGGTGGAGTTATAGGTTTTTATAGGGATTATCTTATTTTCAGAGTCATTAATGTAGTACTGAATACATATCTGTATGCATTGTAAACAAAATCCATATACAATATAATTATAATAGTTTAAATACAAAGATCTCTGTCTAACCCCTTACTTATTTCAAGCTTCGCCACTGCACATGACGCCAGTTTACATATCTGATTTCAAGGTCCTAAATAACCTGCTTCTCCCGAACATCACGAGGTCTTCCTCTTGGTCTCTTTCCAGGAACACAACGATCAAAGTATGCTCGAGGAGTCCCATAGGGATCCATTCTTTTCATGTGACCATATCATTGCAATCACTTCACTTCGAGGCTCTCTAGCAAGCTTCCTTCCAATCGAAGCTGTTGTCGGATATCCACATTCCTTATTTTATCATTATTTTGTAGACGAGGACTTTATTTCTGTTGCCTGAAGACGTCTCCTAGTTGGGTCAATAAGTTCTGCTGCTTCCAGACCATACGTAACTATAGGTTCCAGATATATTACGTAAAAACTGATCTTGGAAATTAAGGGGAATGTTTCGTCCCTAAATATTTGACGAACAGTGTGATAGAATATGCAAGCTCTCTGTATTCTGTCGCTAATCTCTTGATGTATGGTATTGTCGGAAGACATAACACAACCTAAGTACTGGAAGTTGTCCACAATATCTATCTCATCATGTCCAATTCTTAGATGATCAGCTGAAGGTGTTCTACTCATCACCAAGCCAACTGTCTTGGTTTTGCTGATTTTAATACCTAAGTACTACTACTATCTTCTTTAAATCATCATTCCCCTCTTCCATGAATAATTCCAGGAATATAATTTATTGAAGCTGTTTCGGTCATAACATATTTACATACCCTTCCATTTTTCAGTAATATTTGTGTGACTGCCATCTACGTCTGCCATCATATTATCCTTAACTGATATTTTTTAAACTTCTATTTCCTAGCACGTCTCCTTACGTCTCTTTACTTCTACAACCATTCCTAACTCTATTTATTTCTGACCTGCACATCCTCAATTAATATTTCAGCTCTCTGTTAAAATACCGTGGCACTTTATTATTATTTACCACATTTAAAGGTACATAACAATTTTCACACTTCTCACACTGGTACATTATACATATTCCATACAATTTTCACCGATCATAATTATTTTTCAAACTCCCTCATGTCTCCGTCATTGACCCTATAGTACTGCTTAATTGGCCTACATTTACAACCTTTCTGTCTTTCTTTCATTCCATTATTTATTCTTTAACAGCGACTATAAGAGCTTCGTGATAACTTGCACCATCGATCATTTCAGTTTCGCTACAGAGCTCGTTTGATTTTATCAGCACCACACATAAAGTATTCTTCGCTCTAGTTGGTGCCATTATTTTATGATTCAGTTGACCTTCCCATGTTAACATATATACCTGGTACGGTCAAGTTCAAAAATGTATTAATTCTCCTTCTTTCAGAGAGGGTAGGGGTTTTACTGTTACTCGTTGCAGAGTTGACTGAGATGTACTGGGAGTAGACGTAAACCCACTTTCAAAAGAATCCACGCCACTCTAGTCCCCATCTCTTTCCAAAGAGCGGAATCAGGTAGCTTTTCTAAGTTAGAACTCTTCTACGTGACAAGCTTAAACGTCGTCGTTTCCTGGAAAACGGTAAGCCACGCTCCCCTGCAACCTACTATGCGGGGATAAATACTGGCAAAGAAAAAGCCTTATTTCAAAGACAATGTTATCCGCTAAGGATGTTGATCTCCTACAGTAGTTAGGGGCTATGAGGTAGGGTAAAGTCGTTTCAGTTCGTTTTTCCCTGTATGCATTCTTATAATGAGTATTTCTGGAAATTATTTCGTGTCCAGTTCCACCTATGTTATTTACGAAAGGATTTACAGGTATAGAAACCAGAAACAATCAATTTTAATTATTTATTGAATCATTTACTTCCTTTTATTGAGTCGAGGTAAAACTCATTGTTGCTAATAAGTCCGTGCTTCGAAGCGATCATACTTGTATAGCGGCAACATATTTACGTGCCACTGAACGAGAAATAAAGAGGATTCATAGACTAGCGTTCCTTTTATCCCAGGTTTCATATTAATCGATTCGATCTACCGATTAGAAAGCATTTATTGGTTGTCCGACTTTTGAAACTAACTGGTTGATCGATTAATTCCACAGCACTAATATATTTATCTCTACGTTTAGTTTCGTTTGTTTTCGGGTTTCTATTATGTGCTTTAGTCATTGTAACTATTATTATTGTTTTACTATTTGCTTTACACTGACACAGATAGGTTTTTACGGCGACAAAGTCTATGTACTGTATATAAAATAAGAGTTTTGTCTGTACATTGCTCAGAATTTGAAAAGAATGGTATTTATGTATCGGTCATGTCCACAGCAACAAGGAAATGCACTTTTTACTTTTCCGTAATTTCTGTCTGTCTGTCTGTCTGTCTGTCTGTCTGTCTGTCTGTCTGTCTGTATGTACATGCATCACTAGAAAACGGCTTAAGATAATTTGATGAAAATCTGTATGCAAAGTCGGGGAATAAGTGGCTACAGTCTAAGCTATAAATAATTTCATTCACGCTGATAGAAATGGTAGTTTAGGGGAAGGCCTAACATTTAATTTTCAAATATTTATATTATTAGTGGTCCTATCTTAATAACAATTGGTATACTAAGTCGAAAAATAATTTGCTATAATCTAGGCTATAAATAATTTTATTCACGCTGAGTGAAATGGTAGTTTAGGGCATTTCCTAAAATTTAATTCTCAAATATTTATATTATTAGTGGTCGTACCGATAAATACTACATAACCAAATATATATAGAATTAAATTTCCAAACATTTATGTCTTAAACATTTTTACCATACCGGCTATGATAACACAGATATTCATGAATTTGTATTTTTGTTGCTAAGTTCTTATCGACACCGAGCCACGAGAAAATTGGTTAACGGAATTTCATGAAAATCGGTATATAGAGTCGGGGAATAATAAACTACAGTCTAAGATATAAACAGTTTTATTCGCCCTGGATGAAATTGTAGTTTAGAGGAAGGCGCCTAAAATTTAATTTTTAAATGCCTATATATTTGCCTAAATTTGACGAGAAGAAGATATAGAATGATAGGACACATTTTAAGACACCCAGGACTTGTTCAGTTGGTTTTTGAAGGAAGTGTAGGTGGTAAGAAAGGTAGGGGTAGGCCATGGTATGAATATGACGAGCAGATTAGAGCAGATGTAGGATGCAATAGTTACGTAGAAATGAAAAGGTTAGCACAGGATAGGGTGGCATGGAAGGCTGCATCAAACCAGTCTATGGACTGATGGCTCAAACAACACATATATTTGTTCCTATCGAAAAGTACTACAAAACAAAAGTTACAGAGAATACAATTTCCGATCATTTATGTTTTATTCAGTTTTACCGTACAGACTATGATAGGAGTGGTATTTCGAAGTCGTAGGAAAACTAAATGTGAAGGCCTACAATATCGAAAACGCGAAACATTGATCAATGATAACATTACATTGACCATTGTTTGTGTACCGGGTGGTACACCTCCATGCCGCTAATTCAAACTTTGCGCCAGTTGAAACTCCCCTACTGGAGGAAGTCTGAACTTTATCTAATGTGTTAATTTTCAAGTTTCTCAGAAGATGCCCCTACTTGTAAATTTTGAAGTTTCTGAACTGTGTCGTTTTCGAGGTATTTTTGTTTTGCCTGTAGTAAGAAATGTGAACATTCTCTTCTAGAGGACACTACTGAAGAACTACAATGGTGCACCCTAGTGCGAAGTGAAAGAACAGTTTTTTGAAGAAATTTTGATTTCAAAAGTTTGTTTCTTGTTAAATTTCTTTCTGTTAGTGTTTAAGTTGGCTGTAAAACCCTTTCTTTCCCCTTGTTTTGAATTTAGCCAATCCTGAATTTCTTTAATTAATTTATGACCAATCAGGTGTATCTTCCCCAACAGGGATATGTTGCTTAACCCTAGCCAATAAAATTCTTGTGGAAGGGTGTTCTCATTCCTGAAACGCCTCGAACTTCCCGCGAGAGTATATAAACTGCCGATTTTCGGGTCTCCGCGCCACTTCAGTAACATCTTTCAGTGTGTCAAGTACGTAGCAGGGGGCGGAAAGCGCCTATTTCTTCGGGAAGCAGTTCATCCACAAGGTAATGGCCGTTTAATAACTTCCTTTTCTTGCTAGCTCAGCAGTTTAACACTCGGGGCAGGTCCAAAGCCTTACCATGTAACTTTCCCTTAAAATGTAAAGACACTCGGAATCTATTCTATCTGTTTAACTATAAATTGGGATAGAGAGTGCTTAACCCTCTCGAGCTCCCACTCATATTGCTTCGAGGTGAACTTATTTTCTCAACCGTTTCTTCCAGTCTAGCGTAATGTAAATTGTCTTCTCATATAAGTCACCTCTTTAGTATGGGATTAGCCCTTGCATTAACGGCCTAGTGACAAGTAGGTTTTATATAAGGTGTATTAGGAGTGCAAGAACGCCTCCTCTCAAATTGGTATTTTAGAGGCCATGTAATTAACCTTTCCTTACTTAATAGGCCTCAGTAGGTTGGGTAATTTTACCCCTGTTTTCATGTCCTTTGGAGGACAACTTGAAGGTGGAGTTTGGTGTGGCCTTTTATAGGCTTGAACGTTGAGAGCGGTTTGCTCTTTTTGAAATTTGGTTCTGCGTGCCTCGAGGAGGCTTTACTGTGTAATTTGGAGCAAGTGCTCCTGGGCATGAATGGGGTTTTCTGCCCCTCTGTTGAAACTTGTTTTGGGGTAAAGCTGGGCTAATTGCTCAAGAATTGTGAGTTCGGGGCTCGAAGCCCAAATCCTGTAAATACTGTAATTGTACATTTTTTGCCTTGCTACTCTGTACCTGCCATGCTTGTTATTTCTTGATTTTGAAAAGAAAATATAACCTTGTTAAATTTTATCTTAACTTTAATTTCGTATTTTGAGGCCCGTTCACCCCCGCACCTTCTTTCACCTCTGCTGTTCCACAGATACCTCGGAACAAGTGGTAGCAGAGCGTGGTTGAATGGGTCTCAATTTAGCCCCTTTTGACGGCTAAATATTACTTTGATCCGAACTCTAACAATTTTCTCAGTTGCTGGAATTTTTTGATTTTTCTTTTTTCAAAATTGTTCTGTCATCATGCCCGGCCCTCGCGATGTTCTCCATCTTAACTATTTGCGCAAGGAGGAGTTGATCTATGAATTAACTATTAGAAATGTGCAATCTGGAGGCACGGTTGCGGTAGACACAAATAAGCTTAGAGAGTCCCTTGATTTGCCCATTGCCATCCCCACTTTGGGAGAGAAGGAAATTGACGACCCTCTTTCCACGATCACTGACAATACTACTGAGCTAGCATCTGTAGTTAGTTTTTTGAAGAAAATGATCCTTCTCCTAATCAAATTAAACGTGTGCAAGCCAGGTTATTTCATTTTTCGAATAGAGTTAACGATCTGTTGTCTCTGAAGTTGAATGACGTTCAGAGGAAGGAAGCTAGTATGGTTCTTGAAAATCTTTCTGAATTGTCCAGTAAGGTTACCCAATTGTTAACTGGGGAAGTTCCTCCCAAAACTGATCAACCCACCACGGTGAATGTAGGTAGCGAGGAAGAGCCTCCTAAGGGAGAAGTCAATAGGAAAACCGTTGCAGCTCAAAGAACCTCTGCCCCATTGGACAACGAGTCTGAACGCCGAACCTCGTTGAATAATGTACGTTCTGAATTAACTTCCTTGCCACTTAAACCTTTACCTACTATGTCACCTGGGTTCAGCAGCTTGCCTTATCCTTTAGCAATGTTGCTCAGAGGTATCTCTAAGTTTTCTGTTAACACTACCAGTGAAGTAATTTCATTCTTAAGGTTTTTAGTTGAGTTTCAGGACCATCCTCTTGTTTTTTCTCTTTCTCCGTGTCAGATCTTGCAAATCATCTATCCCTATGCAATTGGTATTCTCTCAGACAAAATAGTAGGAGCCATTGCCGAGCAATCGTCTATTGAAGACTTCCACGCCCACATGCTAGCTAACTTCATCCCGGCTAGGGCAAGGTCCTCACTTATTCAGAAGTACTATTATCGTGTACAGCGCTTGGATGAAAACTTGGCAGATTTCATCCAAGATATTAAGTTCTATACTAGGGGGTTTGCTCTTCACTTTCCTGAGGATCAGATTGTACAAGCTATTCTGGAAGGTATCTCACCATCCTATAGGTCATATTTGTGTTTCGCGGCGTGCCCGCAAACTTTCTCTGAACTTGAAGCATTGGTCGTCTCAGCGGAAGGAGTTAGATACGCCGATTCCTTGCGTGTCGCGAAAGAACCCCCTCCTTCTTCTGGTAATCCTCGGCCTCCACCTCGCCGACCAGTCACACCTCGTAAATGTTATGCTTGCGGATCGCCTGACCATCTCCGGAACAAGTGCCCATTGATCAAATCTAGTAGGGCAAATAATGGAGCTGGCTCTTCACAAGGCTGTTTTAAATGTGGGGCTTTCTCACATATCGCCAAGAATTTCCCAAACTCGAATAGCACCCCCTCCTGCTCAACTTCTGGTGCAAATTCCACCAATGCCAATAATAAAAAGTGACTAGTGGCTTCGGCTGAGTCGACTAATCCATCTTCCCGAGGCTCAGCCCCTGGTAAACAGGTCGAAAATTCAGGGAAAACTCAATCTTCAGAGTTATCTTTTGAATGCCCCAAAGCATGTCTTAGGATTGCGGCGGATACCCCCGCACCTGTTCCTTTTCTTAAGATTGAATTAAATAATGAACCTGTAACAATTCTTTTAGATTCAGGTAGTGTTTGTTCAATTATTTCGGATCAATGGTATTCAAAATTGAAATCTATTTGTAAACTACCTGACTATGGCTCATCTCCTGTTCAATATGTTTCGGCTAATTCATCTCCATTAGAAATTCTAGGTTCTTTAAATGTCAAAATTCGTATTTTTAAATTTACATGGAAAATTAAATTGTTTGTGGCCAAGCACTTGTCTTGCCCCATTATATTGGGAGCTGACTTCATTTCTCACACCGGTCTAGTGCTCGACCATCAGAGTAAGTCGTGCACATTCAAATTTGCTTCCGATTGTAAAATCCCCTTGTTAAAGTGTAATTCTGTATCATGTTCCTCTATTTCGCCTACCCAGGATGAGATGTTGTTAGACCTTAGACATTTACCTGAGGAGCAGGCTGATAGTATTCGTAAGTTGTGTCAGTCGTTTCCAGAGGTGTTCTCGGATACTCTTGGTGTTACTGACCTGATCGAATACAAAATTGAGGTCACGGATTCGATTCCTGTCCGTTTTCCACCATATAGGCAGTCTCCACCTAAAATGAAGGCTCTGAAGGAAATCATTGATCAAATGTTGAAGGATGGTACTATTCGGCCCTCTAAGTCGGCGTATTCTTCGCCTATTTTTCTAGTCCCGAAACCCCAAGGTGGCTTCAGGCCTGTCATTGATTATAGGGCTCTCAATCGGAAGGTGGTGTTACAATCTGTGCCCCTTCCTGATCTTCATTCTTGTTTTTCACGGTTTCGTAAGGCCAAGTTCTTTACTATCTTGGACCTGAATCAGGCCTATAATCAAATTCCCCTAGCGGAAGAGTCTAAACACCTTACAGCGTTTGCCACGGATTGGAATTTGTATGAATACAACCGCGTGCCTTTCGGGATCCCCACGGGAGCAGCTGTACTCACTAGACTGCTGGATAGGGTCTTTTCCGACATAAAATTTGAGTATTTGTATCACTATCTTGATGATGTCGTCGTATTTTCGGAGACTTTCGAAGAACATCTAGATCATCTGCGAGAAGTTCTCAATCGCCTTCGTAAGGCCGGGTTAACTGTGAAGTTGTCCAAGGTTGCCTTTGCTAAGCCCTCCATGTCATTCCTAGGGCATATTTTGTCACCTGATGGTGTTGCAGTCGATCATTCTAGAACACAGGCCATCCGTGATTTTAAACCTCCCAAGGACATCAAAGGTATCGCCAGGTTCATTGGTATGGTGAATTTCTTCAGGAAGTTTATTCCTAACTTCGCTAATAGAGCGGCGCCCTTAAACCTTCTTCGTAGGAAAGGCATCAAATTTGAGTGGGGACCTTCTCAACAAGCCGCTTTTGAAGGTCTTAAATTAGCTCTCTGTAATGCCCCTGTCCTTGCTATGCCTGATTTCTCGAAGAAATTCATCGTCCAAACTGACGCGTCGACGTCGGCGGTGGCTGCAGTCCTTCTTCAAGAGACTGAACTAGGGAGGCGACCCATCGCGTATGCATCTAGGACTCCGTCGGCTGAAGAAGCCAAGTATTCCATCTATGAGCTCGAAGGTTTGGCAGTCTTATTTGCCTTAGAAAAGTTCCGTCTCTATCTGGAACATGTCAAATTCGACCTGGAGACAGATAATCAAGCCTTAAGCTGGGTCTTAGGTAGGCCGCGTCGTACTGGTCGTATAGCCCGTTGGGCCATCCGTATTTCTGCCTTCCAATTCGATGTCAGGCATATCCGAGGTACCGAAAATGTCGTTGCAGACGGACTCAGCCGTATGTTTTCCAACGACGTCGAGACCCATGAACCGGTCGATAGTTCATCACCTCCCGAGTCCATACTATCTGAGGTTAATGCCATCTTAAGAGATGCTCCCATGCTCTTTAGGGATATCGAGAAATACCAACGTGAAGATCCGACGCTGGCTCCGATTATGGAAACCCTTTCTTCTGGGGAACATGTTGTCCCTTACGTACTGAGGAATGGTGTGTTATGTTGCCCTTCGAGGCATGATAAGGTGATGAAAGTTGTCGTTCCAGCTGTTCTTGTACCTATGATCTTTAAGTACCATCATGAGACCCCATTAGGGGGGCACCTAGGCATCTTTAAAACTCGTGAGAAGATTCGTGAAATGTTCATCTGGAATGGTATGGACAGTGAAATCCGTGAACTAGTAAAGGCTTGTAAATCCTCCTTGCTTAGTAAACCCACCATGTCCACCAAGGTAGGCCTGTTGTCTTCTCACCAAGCGTCGCGCCCTATGGAACGCCTGTATATTGATTATGTAGGACCCTTCCCCCAGTCGAAGGGAAATGCCAACAAGTTCATCTTGGTATGTGTAGATGGTTTTACAAGATTTTCCTGGTTATTTCCGACTAAGCTGGCTACCGCTCAGTCCACCATTACTTGCCTAAATTCTATCTTTGCTTCTTTTGGTCCGTGTCAATATATTGTGTCTGATAATGCTAAGGCTTTCACATCTAATTTATTTCGTAAATTCTGCTTTGACCTGTCCATCTCTCATGTGACAACTTCTGCTTATTACCCTCAACCATCTCTGGCTGAACGGGTAAATCGTAATCTCAGGTCCGCGCTTATTGCCTATCATCATGAAGATCATTCTAGGTGGGACACGTCCCTGCATTGGTTAGCCTTTGCTTTGAACTCGGCGGTTCATGAATCTCATAAGTTTACGCCAGCTTCGCTGATGTTCAAGTTTGTTCCCAACACGCCGCTCTCTAACCTCTGGTCTCTGAGTGACATTCAACCTGAGACAATAGACCCAGATAACATTAAAGATCTTTGGAAGAAGGCTAAAGCCAATCTTAAAGTGTCTCATGAAAAGGTTAGGGAAAGATATGATCGTGGACGGAGACCCACCCATTTGAAGGTAGGTGACCAGGTGATGGTCAAGAATTTTGTTCCCGCGGGCAAGCTTGCCCCCAGATTTCATGGGCCGTGTATCATTCTCGATTTCCTTACTCCCGTTACCTTATTGTTAAGCAATCCAGCCACCGAGAGGATATTTAGGGTTCACCTGTCACAGGTGAAACCGGTGTAATTTCTGTGTTAACTTGCTTCATATAATTTTGAATGAAATAAGAAGGTTATATTTTTTTGAGGGGTTTCACTTTTAAGGCCTTCTGCCCTTGGAATCTGTTTCCTTTGTGTGTAATTACTTTTTGTAAACCTCCCCCGATCAGTTAAACTGCCATCCTGTCCTTACCATGGCCATTACCACGCTCCCGTCTCCTGCTAACATAACACACAGTGGCTTATATATGCCATGAATATCTTCACGCCGCTGGCCCCTCAACCTCTCCACAAAGCCTGTGCCCTCAAAAAATGATGATGGTCCAACAAAATTCTGCCGCCGAGCTTTAATGTTTCAGTGCCCCCGCAGCAGCGCGGCGCCGTACCGCTCCTGAGGCAGGGTACGGGCCCGCCCTTCTCCAGTGAGGCCAACCTGTGTACGGCGAGCCGGAGTCCTCCTCCCGGCCAAGGCTGATGTGCGGCGCACAACCTGTAACTGGCCCGCGACCTGCATGTTCGCCGCGGGCGAGGCGTGCTTCAACTCCACTACTCCTCTCATAGTGCGGGCGAGCGGTATCTCAGGGTACTTGAGGGGTCCGAGCGGCCTCCTCTGAACTCAAGCAGCGGCGGCTGGTCTGGCCGTCAAACTTATCAACGTTTAAAGTACATATCCAGCTATATGGACATTCCAGTTCAACAATTACTACCTTTTTTGGATTTTACTGCAATATCTGGTGGACTTAGAAAATTTTTCCTCAACTTTAAAAACTAAAAGTTTCGTTCTGAATTCAACTTCTACAAGCATAAAGACATTACTTCAAAAGTTACTACAAGAATTTTGAAACTGGATCTAATCATTTTAAGAAAATTTGTTGGTAAATACTTCTGCAATTAACTTCCATATCAACATCATAGCTTGGACCTTATGTTGAAATAAAAGTTTATGTTCTTCTGTGTTACCCCTTGGAGGGACTTTTGGGGGGGGAGGTCTGTACCGGGTGGAGGAAGTCTGAACTTTATCTAATGTGTTAATTTTCAAGTTTCTCAGAAGATGTTCCTACTTGTAAATTTTGAAGTTTCTGAACTGTGTCGTTTTCGAGGTATTTTTGTTTTGCCTGTAGTAAGAAATGTGAACATTCTCTTCTAGAGGACACTACTGAAGAACTACAATGGTGCACCCTAGTGCGAAGTGAAAGAACAGTTTTTTGAAGAAATTTTGATTTCAAAAGTTTGTTTCTTGTTAAATTTCTTTCTGTTAGTGTTTAAGTTGGCTGTAAAACCCTTTCTTTCCCCTTGTTTTGAATTTAGCCAATCCCGAATTTCTTTAATTAATTTATGACCAATCAGGTGTATCTTCCCCAACAGGGATATGTTGCTTAACCATAGCCAATAAAATTCTTGTGGGAGGGTGTTCTCATTCCTGAAACGCCTCGAACTTTCCGCGAGAGTATATAAACTGCTGATTTTCGGGTCTCCGCGCCACTTCAGTAACATCTTTCAGTGTGTCAAGTACGTAGCAGGGGGCGGGAAGCGCCTCTTTCTTCGGGAAGCAGTTCATCCACAAGGTAATGGCCGTTTAATAACTTCCTTTTCTTGCTAGCTCAGCAGTTTAACTCTCGGGGCAGGTCCGAAGCCTTACCATGTAACTTTTCCTTAAAATGTAAAGACACTCGGAATCTATTCTATCTGTTTAACTATAAATTGGGATAGAGAGTGCTTAACCCTCTCGAGCTCCCACTCATATTGCTTCGAGGTGAACTTATTTTCTCAACCGTTTCTTCCAGTCTAGCGTAATGTAAATTGTCTTCTCATATAAGTCACCTCTTTAGTATGGGATTAGCCCTTGCATTAACGGCCTAGTGCCAAGTAGGTTTTATATAAAGTGTATTAGGAGTGCAAGAATGCCTCCTCTCAAATTGGTATTTTAGAGGCCATGTAATTAACCTTTCCTAACTTAATAGGCCTCAGTAGGTTGGGTAATTTTACCCCTGTTTTCATGTCCTTTGGAGGACAACTTGAAGGTGGAGTTTGGTGTGGCCTTTTATAGGCTTGAACGTTGAGAGCGGTTTGCTCTTTTTGAAATTTGGTTCTGCGTGCCTCGAGGAGGCTTTACTGTGTAATTTGGAGCAAGTGCTCCTGGGCATGAATGGGGTTTTCTGCCCCTCTGTTGAAACTTGTTTTGGGGTAAAGCTGGGCTAATTGCTCAAGAATTGTGAGTTCGGGGCTCGAAGCCCAAATCCTGTAAATACTGTAATTGTACTTTTGTTGCCTTGCTACTCTGTACCTGCCATGCTTGTTATTTCTTGATTTTGAAAAGAAAATATAACCTTGTTAAATTTTATCTTAACTTTAATTTCGTATTTTGAGGCCCGTTCACCCCCGCACCTTCTTTCACCTCTGCTGTTCCACAGATACCTCGGAACAGTTTGTTTTGATGGTATTTGTCTCTTATGCTGCCTCTCAACTCGGACAGATGGGATTACTGCCGCGTACCGAGTATAATAGTCTGACTGAATATTGGCGGGAAATAGACGGGGAGTTAGAAAACTTTCTTCCTTAGCATGCCATTCTTCTGGTTCATGCATTTTCTGATACAGCTGGTACGTAACACACTGCTTCTTCATAGTATTCCAGTTATTTGATTCCTATTCTGACGCGCTGTATTAATGAGCAGTGTACGTACGTATGGCAGAGGCTGACTTAGTAGTAGTAGTAGTAGTATGGCCTGGTCTAGAATAAAAATTTAGTCCTATTCCAAATTATAGCACCACAATTCACTAAGTAACTCAAAATTCAACCATGAAAAGAGCCGTTTCTTAAGAAAAGCTCTTTCCTCTTCACTTTTATTAAATTCTACATTCATCTTATTCCAAATTATCAGTGAAGAAAAATTTGCATCCAAGTCAAAGAGATTTTTCCGCCGCCAGTGTAGTGAATTGATATTTTCCGACTCATCGGATACTCCTAGGACACAGATTGGTAAAAGGGCATATTTTTTGTGCTGGGAGTCTCCATTGTTCGACCCTCTCCCCACCGAAAAAAGACGAAGTGTGTTCACGAATCACGGCATTCTGCGGCTTGGTCTATCCAACTCTGGAACTTTGGACTGTTAGATCGGCAGTGTAGTCCTATTCTTTAAAAGTGAGAAAATATGTGGTGTTTCATTTGTTCGAGGATTTCATATGAAAGCATTGCTTTTAAAAGCGCCATTCCTACTGACGTCATTGTAATGTATGTTCATTTCAGTTCGGGAAACCACTAAGACAGTCTTTCTGAGGATGTAAAAAGGCAGGATGTAAAATGTGAGTGTCTACCGTTATAATGAAAACTCCCAAACCTGATTGTGACTGATGGTATGCAAACGGGTCTACCATTACCGTGAAAATTCCCTAACTTAGTCTTCATATGAGAAAAGATGTTTGGTGACTTCCCCGTCGTGTTTCTAGGGTAACGTTAAGAGCTATGCAATTTAATACAATCTTGCTCACAACGTGTACACTAGAATTCCGTATACAATGTAGAATTCCGTAGCGAAGCACGGGTAGATTAGCTAGTTATTAATATTGTTATTATTAATACATTTCATATTTTCATTATTATTATTATTATTATTATTAGTAGTAGTAGTAGTATCACTCCTATTGCCTTACTTATTTAAAGTGGTTAAGTGTGTAAGGGTTCACACCCATTACAAGCATTCATCTGTGTTATTATTATTATTATTATTATTATTATTATTATTATTATTATTATTATGTCTGTATTACTATTATTGCTATTACTGTAACTATTATTATTGTTTGATTAAATTCTATAATTTGATTTCGCTATGTATTAATTAATTATCGCTTACTTCATTGTAGTTAATTTATTGTGTATATATATGTGCATGTATATTAGCATTAAAATCATGTAATGTGAGACTTACTGTCTAATATCAGGTATGGACGTGTATTGTGAAACCTTTTGACATTGCAACATATGTTGTAATACTGTTGCAGTAACTGTTGAGTCATCGCTCAGTCATTGTATGCTTTTAGCGATGAGATCATATTTAGGGAGTTCCAAAGTTCACCTGAGGCTATTTCAACACAGCTGAGTGGGAGTTACATTACATCTGTTTTTAATCCTGATGTAGGTGTTATACTATGTGACAACTTATATCTATATATATATATATGGGCTGTATCCTCTAGCGGCAGTCAGTTGGTTGGAAGCAGTTGGATGGAAGGAGATGAATGGAGAGACTTGTCATGAAGTCAATTGGAGTCAATTGGAAAGAGACGAATGGGGAACAGTGATATGGATTCGTAATCGTCAGTGACCAAATGGATTAAATGTTCGGAGTGTGTTTCGTGCATCTGTTTGGTCGAGTTCTTGTGTCAGTTACGTGACAGCCGAATACTGAGTAGTCGTAATGGAGACTAACAGTTATCAGTGAATTACTGTACTTATAAGTTTGATTGTGAAGTGTGAATATAATTTCAAGTCATACTATATCTCGTTTGTGAAAATAAAAGGATACATCACCAAATTAGGTTTGAGATACCTACAGCTGATACCAACTCAAAGGAATACGTCGTAATAAGTGTTGAAGGTGGGATAAACATCTTGTACAAGTTTTAAATGCCCGGTCAATAGGATTTCAAATTTAATGCCTAGAGTCCCTTTCAGTTGTTAGTTCAGAGTTTTATATTAACATTGATATTATCGTAGCAGGTCTCACCCTCTAAAGTTAATGTATAAAGAATATATTTTGTTTAGTATCAAATACAATTAATTTTTCATTGCAATAGTAGATTAGATAACCTCATACTTTAATGGGGAAACCGAACGCCAATCTCCTTTTAATAGAATCTATATGTTATGCTTCCAAAGTGAGCTTCTTACCTTTCACCCTCGAGATATTCAAGACTCTCATTCTGTTATCGTTACTTCTATTTGTAGCTGGCGCCCATCAACAGTTGTATGTGTTAGTAACCATGTAAGTACTAAGTGTGAGTACACAGACCGACGATTGAGTATTTTTACTCATGAATATTTTAATAATGTATTTCATTTTAATTCGCTTTCATATATTTTTAAATCAGTGAGTAATTATGACAAGTGTATGAGAAGGCTGTGAGCCCTAAATTCGACACAAATATAAATAAATAAATAAATAAATAAATAAATAAATAAATAAATAAATAAATAAATAAATAAATAAATAAATAAATAAATAAATAAATAAATATATAAATAAATAAATAAATAAATAAATAAATAAATAAATAAATTGTCTGTTTCTTAGTGTTCTATTTTCGATGTTAGATGATTGAAGTTGGTCCTGAATTTTCTGTGAAAGATCGTTATGACTGTCGTTAAATATTTAGTAAGACATGGCATGTAGTTGTACTATTGCTCTGCGGTAGTTATGAACTGCCAGTCGGAGCAGAATTCTCTACAGTGTTTGCAGTTCTCGCAAGGGTGATTTCATTATGAAGCCTATTGCTGCAAAAGCGTACGTTATCGTCGGTCTGATCGAGATTACAATATGCAAGATAATGATCTTCACTGAACCTTGCGACTGTGGGATTTTTGGGTTGATAGGTGGGTGTGGCATGATGATTGACGATACTAGATTTGTGAGTAGTGTCGTTAACGTGTTGTAGTGTGAGGCAGCTTATTCTTCTATCCACAAAGTAAGTTGCGCTTATCGCCTGATTAAGCTGGGCACTTGTTCCCCATGAGGTAATTCTATTATGTCAGTCTTTGGGGACCTTATATGATGGCTTTTAAAAATCTATTCCTTCTTCTAGTCTGCTGTTCATTTTTCCTATGGCATGTAATGTACCTCTCGTTTCTTTGTCTGGAAATGCAAATTAGGATTCATTTCTACTGGAACTATTCTTCGTAGTTTCATTTTAGAACCTACCGAGAATTTAATACCCTAACCTGTTTTGAGGCACATGAATGTGCCAGTTCCGACCAATATTGAGAAATTGAGCTTGGAATTTCCATTCTGTGTACACTCCGTTTCTGATGACAAATTAACATTGTTGTTATTAGATTAGGTTCCCATTTGCTCGAGAGTGGTTCTCGAATATTGTTGAATTTGTTTGATAATTGTTGTTATATTTGCTTGAGCTTCCATTGGTTATTCAATTATTGTTATTTCATAAATGAATGTATATATTTGTTGTTATGTTTATAAAAAAGTTAAATAATTCATAATTGATCAACAATAGAAAGGAACAATGAAACTTAGGCCTAAGTTGATAATATTTGAGGAGTAGAAAATGTTCAAAAGTGAACGAATGAAGAGGTTCTGGGAAGAAACGGAAAAGAAGAATTGACCATGCAGCATTAGGTTCTATGCGGTAGATACTTGGCCAAATTCAGATTTTTAAAATTATATAAATACACAATACAAATATTGGCTGGTTGCTCTTCTCTTAAATACCTCGTCCTGCCCTGAGGCCCTGCCGTTTCATGAAACCCCATCTTCTGCTGTAATAGTTATTTTAGCACAACATCACTCTTCGGAAATGTAGTGTTTACGCTGCACTATATCTTCTAATTATAACAAGGTATGTACATTGTATGAGTGTAGTGGTGGTGGACTTTGTTTTAAGGAGCTAAATAATGTGATGTGGTAATACGAAAGTGACTGTGGTATGAGTAATTATTCATACAGTCCGACCTGTGATGAAATGCATGCAATTGTCACTTGGAAGATCTTAAGGTGCACATTTCAGTGGTCTTGGTAACTTGATATGTAATAGCATCTTCTAGCTCAGTATGAAATGCGGTGGAATGTACTCCTTACATCCTTAGTAGACCTCTGTAGCGGCGCCTGAATTATCTATGATAGTTGATGATTGAATATTGGGTATCGAATTAGTCTTTTATTAACTGTAGGGCACTTGCATACATTTTAATTGTATTGGTGTACATAGACAGCTATGAAAATGCACATAAAGGTATGGACATTCTTTCAGTAGGGCCTACGTGTTAATCGGATGTAATCAAAAGCAGTAGTAGTAGTTTTGAAAAGAAGCAGTTTGCTTCGTTTCTGTTCATCTTGTTTGGCCATTAGACAGCACTAATCGATAATCAATTATTGGGCCTACAGGTAACTTATAAAACATTTTTCTCAAGAGAAAACAGTTTAAGATAAGGGGCTATTTCTTGCTGCCGACTGCGTTCCAAATCTGGTTTTAATCTGCTCAGTGTGGTGGAAGTTATCGTCGGGAGATGCTTAAGAGATTTTCTGGATCCATAATGACGCAGCCGGGCTCCGGGCTTTCAGCAAGCCCATTGCATTTAAATGGCCGTTTGCCGGATAACTGCAGTCCTCTTTCTGCCCGACTTCTTCATTAGACAGAGAGTGCACCCTTACGCCAGACAACGGCTTAACTTTGGCGTTGCTTCGCCACATGTTAGCTTACAAACTGAATATTTGGCAGACCATTCTTTAGTACCTGGTACTTATAGATATTTCAGTCAAGTGGTGCCTCGGCATTCATCTATGAATTAACAACTGGTCATTTATTCCCCATCCGCATGTATGTATTATACAAACGGACATGGTACAACTATAAAATACTAAATCAATATTGATCGCAAAATTGGTCAATGGTTTTTACTTACCGATATGCTCTTAGACACGAATCACGGCATTTTTGGCAGGACCATTTCGGTCGGACTCACTTTGTTTCGGAAAATTACTCGAACAGAAATAATATAGCAAAACACAACATTTGGATTAAACTTCAGAAGTTTCGCAAACTCAGACTCTTATCACTTGTATTAACGTAGACATTATCATCCTTCTGTTAACAATAACACGGCGAACTGCTCCCTACCAGGACATTTGGAAGTAGTAAAAATGTCCCTGTAATTCCTAGTTTAATAATGGATGACAAATAAAATTCAATAATGGATACAAGGCAAGCATTATCAGCTCCACTGCGTCTACATCTTCCACCTAGCAGTTACTTAAGAGATAATATTAACTTATCATCGTCAATTGAGTCTCTATTGTCTTGCCTTTTTAAATAATAATAATAATAATAATAATAATAATAATAATAATAATAATAATAATAATAATAATAATAATAATAATAATAATAATAATAATAATAATAATAACAATAATAATAATATTTGCTTTACGTCCCACTAACTACTCTTTTACGGTTTTCGGAGACGCCGAGGTGCCGGAATTTTGTCCCGCAGGAGTTCTTTTACGGGCCAGTAAATCTACCGACACGAGGCTGACGTATTTGAGCACCTTGAAATACCACCGGACTGAGACAGGATCGTACCTGCCAAGTTGGGGTCAGAAGGCCAGCGCCTTAACCGTCTGAGCCACTCAGTCCGGCTTCCCTATTTTTTTAATAGCCTTCTTCCTTAGGCGCATAGGCCTACTTAATGACCAAGAATTATTTTATACATGATTTATTTATTTGTTATTTGGCGTATGGCAACACATTGGAATATTCAACAATACATAAATTATATACTAAATTATATATTGAAATAACATATTTACTGTTGTTAGGGGATGACCGTTGTTTGGGGGATGACCGTTGCTGATGCCCGTAGGAATTACCTCCTCAATACCCTATACGTGTCCCCTGGGTGGTGCTAAGCGGGCAACAATAATTTACTGGCGGCCAAACAATCAACTGTTGTTGATCTCCTGGCCATAAAGCACATGGATAATATACATTACTTATATGTATATAATTCTCATGAAATCAATGCAAAGTATCTGAACAAGGTTCTGTTACTTCTCTCCCAAGTAATTTATTGGAATGAATGTCAGTCACATACTATTCTTTGGACCTATTTGGTTTCTTATTTCATGGGTGATCAACGTCCAACAACGTTCCCTCAGATGGCTATTGAGTACATTCCTCAATATGGCTTGATTGACGTGGAAGAGGAACCAATCGTCTATTGCAGAACCTTTTGGAAGGGAATGGAAAGACGATGGTTCGAGTAAAATGTGGAAAGTTAAAATGTGAAAAATTGGTAAAATAAGAGTTATGAAATAGATTTATAGACAGAAAACTTATATGGGTGTAGTGAATAGTGTTGAAATAAGTAATAAATATAGAATTAGAGACGAAAAATCTCACACAAGGGAAGGTGAAATGTCAAAAGTAGATATAAGCGAAACCAGTCAAAAACCTATAAAAATAACTTAGAAAACCGTGTCACGTGTCTAGCTCACCACGCGAAAGATCAGTCGAACGTACTACATGGGACACTACAGGCTTATTCATTAATTAATTAATTCAAGCATTGATAATTAATTATAGGAGTGCATAAATACGTCATGCAGACAAAAATTCCTACAGTACGGTATGCTAAGGTTCATTCTCCTTTACACAAAAAGCTCGATATTCTTTTCACAGAACACATCAAATCTCAAGGAAAATAGTCTTGATGTACGTAATTGTGATGTCTGAGTCGTGCATGAATAAAAAAAAATACACACATGTACACATATATTTGTAACCTCACATGACCTACTGCGAAGCGTAGGTAGTCAGATACTCTCTACTTATCGTCCAGGGTCTAAACTAGTGCAGTCAGAGTGCCTCGCCGAAAGAGGCTACTGCCAGATTTACACAAAAGTTTTATAACAAACATTTTTAATCGTCATGTCACTCGCATCCCATCGTGGTTGAATAGACGTTTTATATTTAGTACCCACATCGTCAGTTGAGAGGAACTAGTCCGATTCAAATGAAATTCTATTGTGTTACGCATTTCGGAATGTAGACTACTCCGCCACGTTTCACATTATTGTTTCCCTTTGCAATACTTTCTTTGATAGATTATGGTACAGGGTAATAGATTCATGAAAACCCTAAGACGTTGCACTGTACGGAAATATGAACACTTTACTAACATATCAGTCCGTCGTTGGACTTCGGTTAACCATTTTATTTCACTGTTAATTCCCATTAGGGCCTTTTCCATTATTTGACGCATGCTGAAAATATGTTTTTTTTTTTTTTTTTGCTAGTTGCTTTACGGTGCGCCGACACAGATAGGTTTTACGGCGACGATGGGACAGGGAAGGGCAGGGAGTGGGAAGGAAGCGGCCGTGGCCTTAATTAAGGCACAGCCCCAGCATGTGCCTGGTGTGAAAAATGGGAAACCACGGAAAACCATTTTCAGGGCTGCCGACAGTGGGGTTCGAACCTACTATCTCCCGAATACTGGATACTGGCCGCACTTAAGCGACTGCAGCTATCGAGCTCGGTAACTGAAAATATGGTTCTGATATTTATCTCAGGAGCGGTTTATCAGTACTCGTCAAGTAAAGGAAAAATACTACCAGACAAATATATCTCCAGTTACGTTTCATGTTTCGCAGATCTTGAGAAGGCGCACGACAGGGTACCAAGGGCAAAAATGTTAACACATCTGAGGTATTATGAGATTAGTGTAAGGTTATTACAGGAAATCAAATACACATATGTAGACAATCGGGCCACAGTGTGGAATGGTGGTAGATTGAGTTCCTGGTTGATACTTGTTACAGAAGGTAGAGCTGCGTTGCTTGTACTGTAGTATATATGTCGATGACATTATTTAAAATGCTCTTCCTACTTATTATACACCCTATTCCTTAAAATTGGTCACGCCTCCCAGCCACATACTTTTATGCAGTCTATCAGAATAATTTTCATTGTGTTCATTTTCCTGTGCTAACGCGTAAACGAAAATGAACCTTTAATACATTATACTGAACAAGTGCGTAGATTCGTCACACAAATAGCATCCCTACACACGAACACAGCCAAAATTATTCTTATTGACTACATGTAAACAAGTCACTAGAAAGCGTGACCAATCCTATGGAATATAATGGGTGGGAAGAGCATTTGGACATACAAGGTTTTAAAAGAAAGCCATCGATATATCTATAAAGCAAAGTACGAAATGGCATGGCGAAATTCAGTTGGGTGGAAATGTACTTTGCCTACGCCGACAACGTAGTCTTAATAATAAATTATGCTGAAAGTCGGCAAATCTAATATCGTACCGAGGAAGTGGCCAGCTGTTTGGGTCACGTAGATATCAACTTCCATTCGGGAGATAGTGGGTTCGAACCTCGCTTTCGACAGCCCTGAAGATGGGTTTCCGTGGTTTCTCATTTTTACACAAGGCAAGTGCTGGGACTGTACCACAACCAAGACCATGGTGACTTCCTTCCCATTCCTAGCCTTTTCTATTCCGTCGTCACCATAAGACCTATCTGTGTCGGTGCTACGTAAAGCAAATTCTAAATAATAATAATAATAATAATAATAATAATAATAATAATAATAATATCGTGGAACTCGAAATGAGGCAAGTGCGAATTGATTGAAAATTGGTATTTCCAATACTACAGTGATATCAGTAAGGAAGTAACCTAACAAAACCAAATGTCAGGTCGGCTTACGTAACTGGAACAGGAGGATCATTCCAAGTACGATATGCGGCAAAATAAACAACACTGACAGTATTGCTTATCTGCAGTCCACGTTTCCCAGCAACGAAGTATTTATTTATTGTATATAATGGTTGGACATATTGTGAATTCAGTGTTGTGTTGATTTCTGCATTTGTGGTTCTTACAACTGAGGAGAAGGTGTTAATTTCGGAACACTATTTCCGGTTTAACGGAGTGGGGATCAGAATGGGCCGAGTTTGCTTCACGTTAAATAACAGTACAAGGAGTGATTTAATAAGCTATTTGCTTTACGTCGCACCGACACAGATATGTCTTATGGCGACGATGGGATAGGAAAAGCCTAGGAATTGGAAAGAAGCGACCGTGGCCTTAATTAAGGTACATCCCCGGCAATTGGCTGGTGTGAAAATGGGAAACCACGGAAAACCATCTTCAGGGCTGTCGACAGTGGGGCTCGAACCCACTATCTCCAGATTACTGGATACAGGCCGCACTTAAGCGACTGCAGCTATCGAGCTTGGTGATGATTTAATAAGGAAGTACAGAATAACAGAACAATATCAGCTGTCCATCAAGTCCAGTAGTACGGGATCAGTCTTATGTTAACGGAAGGCGATAACAATCATCACCACAAACTAGGATCATTAACGATTTCTCTTATAGCTGTTACAGTCACCATATTGGAGACTTCTATGATTATAGCTGAAAGTCTGTTTGAGTGATAGGCCTAGGTATGTTTCAAGTAACAGACGAGAATGTAACCAGATGTTTATTATTATTTTTACAATTTGTTTTACGTCGCACCGGCACAGTTAGGTATTACGGCGACGATATGATGGGAAATGGCAAGGAGTCGGAAGGAGGCAGCCATGGCCTTAATTAAGGTAAAGCCCTAGTATGTTCCTGCTGTGGAAAAGGGGAACCTCGGAAGGCCGAAAATGGGGTTCGAACCCACTATCTCCCGAATGAATGCTCAGAACTGTGCGACCATAACTGCACCACCAACCCTCTCGGTAATGTAGCCTGACTGATTGCTATAACAATTAAGTAGGAACAATGGCAGGAATCTCGGAATTAGAAGATTAAAACTATATTAGGAATAAACTCGATTGATAAAGCTGTGCGCATAAATTGGCTTTGGTGGTGGACATGCGAAGGAAATGAAGGAAGAATAACGGACTTTGCCATGAAGGCTAAGAGAAGTAGAGGGAGACCAATGTGACGATGGCTATATTCAGTTCTTTGTGTTTTAATTACGAGAGTTGTAGTCCAGAACGAAGGTACTGTGCTAGTTGAAGAAGCGTGCCGTTAATTCGCGGAGGCTTGCCATTGAACACTGGAAGGCTCAGCAGCTTATAATGAAAATGTGTGCATTTGTATTTTAAAATGAAGAACTATTATTATTATTATTATTATTATTATTATTATTATTATTATTATCATCATTAAAACGCACTATATTCCGCAGAATTATAGTTGGTGTTGAGTACCTCATCTATGTCAGATAGAAGAAAGAGGCAGTATAAGCACATTCTTTCATATTAACTACTTAAACACAGCTTCTATTGATGATTCGAAGACCTTCGAGGGATATTTCATTTCCTATAATTTCCGGACGATGTGATAGATTGCTAACATGACAGCTTGTTTCGAGTTCTATGTAGCTGATGGTGTTGATGAAATTTTCTTGACGTTTATGCAATTTCCTTGTAATAAAGCATTGTACGATATGGGGCATTGTGTATATTTTCTCCACACATCATTTAGCTATAATTTCTAGCAACAAATTCATGCACTTACATAGCTACAGGTTATGGAATCTAGGGTATGCAATGTCAATGACATAACAAGTTTCCTTGACGTTATCAAGTAAAAAGATGTCTGGTCTATTCCATGGTATTGTCTTGTCGGTGACGATACATCTCTTCTTTTCCAACGACGGACTATGGTGCGTATTTGTGGTAACGTTGAATGCTGAATAAAACAGTACTAATAACCCAGTTGCTGGTGGGTTATTTTTGATACTTGATCACACCCGCATTGGTAGTCCCCGTTTGCCAGCAACTGGCATCTATAAGTAGTACTGGTATTGTTTCGATAGATGTACAGCTACGGAGACTCAGGTTAGATTCTACCCATTTGTTGTGCAGTATTATTTTCTGTAGTTTCATAATAAAATTAGTTGATCCTGAATGGCAAACATAAAGCCTTCTTTTTCAGGGTAAATTTTTAGTGTGCCTGCAAGGCTTGCGATTCCCTTTTATCAACGTGCGGCTGAAAAAACGCATTTTGGAATGATCTTCTGTTTCCATTGGGATATTGTGTGGTCTGTAGTGGGCACATGAGATAAGGAAGAATCTAGAACACTAAGACTGAGTGGTGTTACGATATCTTGTGAAATTCTTGTTGCCTTTGATATGGAAGCTATAACCGGCTGATTTAATAAGCCGTGAGAATTAATCATGTGCCAAACAGGAGTAGAAAAACGTTAAGGAATCGCTTTGAAGTATGTCTCATCTGATTTGAATAAGTCTTCTCCATATACGATTATCTCTGTTGCACTGTTCAAGTTAAGACACTTACAGTGTCTAACTTGTACATGGTTAGAACTTTCAAGAAACGAGTGTGGAGTTCGGAGTCCAACGCTTTCCTGGAGTCCATTAGCCATAGCTATGGGTTGTACTGCTTCAAGCTGACTTCCTCTCTGACAAGGTTATCAATTTTCTACAAGATTTTATAGTTTTTTAAATACCTCCAACAGTCCTTTTGCACTTTAGCAGTAATATTTTCTTTTCCCAGTGTTCCTGAATCCTGTTATTTATGACGGATGTGATGATTTTTTACAGAACCAGTAGACATGTCGTAGAATTATGTTTATCTGGGTTTGTTGTGTGAACCGTTTTTTGATTTTCGATACGTTAAGACCTGTCATGAGAAAGTATGGTGTGGTATTTAGATCTTGGATGACGCTCTCTATAAGGAGGCTCTTCACCCCCGTGAATTTCCTGTGGTTGCAGTTATGTTTTCTATTTATTCCATTGGGATCCACTGCGTAACTTCATTGTGCTCGACAGGTATTGACCGTATTGATGATCAGTAGGTACGATATTTTCTTTAATTAGTGCAATATTGTTACCATAGATTGCTACAGATACGCTGAGCTGATTGTAACATTGGTTTCCATTGAATGAGATGGCTTCGTGTCACCCTTTGGATATATATTGTACCCGTCCAAATGGTATCTTATTGGACTAAGAGAAGTTGGTTCAATTCTCGTAATGCAACACGGGTCTACGCGCGAGCGAGCACCAGCTGATTACCAGGCCGTTCCGCTGCGGACGAGAGGAAACTGTGTCAGGCGGTCAAGGACATCATACGTAATAGGGTTTACGTCACATAGCGAGTGCCGTAGGCTAAGGGGAGTGAGATTCCAGAAAGATCTGCTCCAAATTGGGAATAATGAATCACGTCGCAGAATAGCTGACGACCAATGAGAATTAGCGAAGCTGTTCGATAGTCAGAGAATCATTCTGGAAAGAAGAGTAACAGTGTGGTTTTAGTAAGGCTGAAAGACAGATAGAGCACGATGGTCACTGCTAAAGCCGTTGAAGGAACTAGTTAACTACGAGAGAGTACTGCACGACGATTATGGTATTCGAGTGTGCTAATTTAATTTTCTGTTTAGACAGATCAGCCTAGTGCGATATCTCATTGCCTCACATTTCCCTGGGTGGAAGTTTCCAAGCCACGGACAGTCAGTACAAGACGTTACGTCAAGTTTTGCCGCAGAAATTTATGGACTGCTCTATTAGGAAATTCGAGCTAAGATTATCATTGAAATGGAATCTTCGAGAGTAAACCTGGCCGAGGAACATCGTTTTCAACAGTAATATAGTGAACTATTCGAGATTCCAACAACTCAATGAAGTGCTGTAAACTGATAAATGAGGTCAAGATTTGAAGCTTTTTGTAGGCTTGAACCACAGTGTACATCATTGCGCCAGTTAAGTATTGTAAGGCAAACTGTTAGTCTACAATGAGTGTGGATCAAATTTTAATAATAAATTTTAGTTTCAGCAACATCAACAAAAGCCAGTCGTCATCATGGACCGACCAATAAGGAAATCCTGGGGAACTCTAAAACACTGATGGAGTGATTTTACACTATTTGACTGCACACGGATCTTGATGTGTTAAGCCGACGTGTGAGAGCAGCACGATGAATTTATTCATCTACAACCCACCATAATCCGGAGGAGGAACCTACATCTACACCTATATTCAAGGCGCCGGAGATTTACATACGAATAATAAGTAATGTTGTAACATTTTCTTCTCTTTCGGTAGATTGCTAGTTGGATTGTTTTCTTATATAATGAAACGTAGATTAGTTAGAGATGTAGTATTTAAGTTGTTGTGATGGTAGAGTAGTCATTGATTCATTGGTCCAGTGATTTCATTTTGTACATTTCTTGGAAAATTGCTGTGTTGATCCAGTGATGGATAACCCAGTTGTTAGTGAATTTCACGAGGTTACGTGTAATTAAGGTCTTCGAAATGGATTACGGGGGAATGAAGGCTAATAATAATACTAATAATAATAATCATAATAATAATAATAATAAGAAATATGTATGACTTTATTAAAAATCATGGCTATAATAAGAAATTATCGGATTATGTTAAAGCAGTAATTAAATCGAAGCTTTGGTAAAGATATGACTTGTGAAGTAAGTCTGACTTTAGAAGGGAAGGTGATAGCTGTGGAAAGTAGGCAACTCATCGAGATGATGCGTTTAGGAATAATAACGAGGGATATAATAATAATGAGTCGGAACAATTTAAATTTGTTGTTGAGAGTTAAATGTGAGCTACGATTGAGATGATAAAATTTTTATGATAAAAATAGACAACATGATGACCGCTAGGTTACATGTTAGTCGTAATGATATTGTGATTTATGGTGATATGGTTAATTATTCAGGGAATAATAATAAACTTTCGCTCAACAACTTATATTGTGTAAAGTAAAGACTCAATAATTTGTTTTTCTCTTTCGATGAGTTTATGAGTGCATTCTTCGATGTATTACTAACTGATTGTAGTGATGATTGTTTCTTCGTTTTTTATTCATCCTATTTTGGTCATTCATCACAGGTCATGGTGATTCATTAATATTATCTGCAAATAATGCGAGGGTCTTCAACCTAATTCTGAAGGGAGACATAATAACAATAAGATAATACTGTAATAATAATGATAACTTTGATACTATGATATAATCTGCTGATAAATAACTGGGGGAGATTGTGAAATTGTGTAACAGCTTATCCATGTGTTTCAACAAGTGTTATTCCTTTTGGTGATTTTTCATGTGGTTTATTGTCATGTGGAGTTTTGTTTCAGTTGGTTGCGCGTTTCGCTACTTGATACTCTGCCATCTATCCACAGTAAATTAGTAAGTGAATAATCGTTTAAAATTGTCAATAAAAGAATACAGTCGAACGTAATTTGAGAAGGAGGGGAAACTTGCCAAAGAATTTCAAAGTTAAATGTTAAATGAATTTTCCAATGAAATGTTAATATAATTTTCCAATGAAATTGTAAAGGATTTTCCAAGTTCATGTTGAAAGAATTTTCTTGTGATAATGTTCAAAGATTTTCCCAAAATTTTGTAAGTGAATTTTCTGAGTATTGTGAAAGAATTTTTAGAAATGGAAATGTTGCAGAATTCTCCAAAAATTGGTAAAGGAGATTTCCAGAAAATTTAATCAAATGATTTTCCAAAGTGTCATGGTAGTGAGAAAAATTGATGGGAAATTGCCCAGAACTTATACGAAGGAGCAGTAAAATTGGTAAAGAATTTATCCCTCAAGGGAATATTGTATAATTTAATGATCTAATGTAGCATTATGGGTCATAAAGACATTGTCGCTAACATTATGATTGGTCCAATGTTTCAGCTCCGTAAATCGAGGATTTGACCTGAAGCATGACTTCGGATGGTGTTTAAATGAAGACGGGTTGAATCAAATGGAACCCATAAGCATGCAGTGTACATATGTTCACGTTACAGATCAGAAGCAGTCAATTTGAGTTGTATTGGTGTAAATAGTTCCTTTTTCCTATCCTCATCTGCATGTCCAGACTGTTCTTTATTTAATAAATGTTATTGTTATTTTTGTTCCGTTTTCATGCTGTGTCAACTATCCGGTAACCTATAGCCCTGCAAATAAAAAGAAATCTGAAGTTCTGTCCCAAAACAGTAAAGTTGGCCCTGCGAACGTTCCACCCTTTGGAACTCACGCTCCGCTGTCTGAGCGACCCCGGAAAAAGGGGGAAATATTTATTATTATTACTATTATTATTATTATTATTATTATTATTATTATTATTATTATTATTATTATTATTATTATTATTGTGAACATTGGAGCCGATGACGTTGATGTCAGGCCTTTTAAGCAACAAGCATCATCATGATCATCAAGCATATTTTTTTTTTTTTTTGCTATTTGCTTTACGTCGCACCGACACAATATGTTTTACGGCGACGATGGTATAGGAAAGGCCTAGGAATTGGAAGGAAGCGGCCGTGGCCTTAATTAAGGTACAGCCCCGGCATTTGCCTGGTGTGAAAATGGGAAACCACGGGAAACCATCTTCATGGCTGCCGACAGTGGGGCTCGAACCCACTGTCTCCGGATTACTGGATACTGGCAGCACTTAAGCGACTGCAGCTATCGAGATCGGTCATATTATTATTATTATTATTATTATTATTATTATTTCTCCGTTAGGGTCTTCTGGAGACAACCATTTTTAACACTTTCTTTCAAATAATCTCTCTGTTGCTTTTTCTTCCCTTAAGTTGTTTCTTTCCAAATCTTTCTTGACTCCATGAATCCAGGTTGTTGTTGACTTCTTGTTCCAAAGATATTTGAAGATCAGTTTGGTTAACGTGTTGTCATCCATTCGGTATAAATGTCCAAACAATATCAATCGCCTCTTCCGTATTGTATCTGTTATGTTTTCTATGTTCAGGAATATTTCATTATTACGTCTTGATTTCCAGAGTTCTGTAGGTCTTAGCGGACAGAGTATTTTCTGCATCACCTTTCATTCCAGTACTTCTAATTTATTCAGCTTGTAATTCAGTACTAGACATGCACACGCGCGTAGGCATTCCCGTTTGACTACTGTGTGGTAGTGTTGTATTTCGGGGATTTAAGATGAACAGATTTTGTTGTAGATATTCCTAGTTTTACCGTATGCTCCTTCCATCTTACCTATCCTTTCTTCTACAGCGAAATTTTCTAAACGATTTTCTTGAATTGTTTCTCCGAAATACTTGAATTTCTTTACCTTCCTCATTTGACCAATTTCTGTCATTAGAATTTCTGGAGCACTTTTTATATTTGTCATAAATTTGAATTTCTACAGTACATAAATTCTTAAACCTGTTCCGTTTGCAAATTTCTTCCAAGACATTGACGTGTATTGCTGCATTTTTCAGGTTTTCAGGAAATATGGCAAAATCATCTGCAAACACTAGACCGTTCATTTCAAGACCTCTGTTCTTTCTTCCCAATGCTATGGGTGATATCTTCTGTTCTATCAGATTTTCATTGCAATTTCTTACTATTTCTCCAGGACGCAATTTGCCTTACACCTGTATTTATTCTCAGTGATTTAGATATTTCACACATAAATTTTAGCTCTAGTATGGTGTTCGTGAGGGTTTCACGGATTAGGTTTGCCAATTTGATTTTAACTCCGAACTCTCGGATTATTTTACCAAGAATTTCCCTATCAAGTGATTCAAAAGCCTTTTTTTAAATCTAAAAATATTACTACTATGTCTTTGGAATTCATTAATATGTGACGGATTATAGACTTCATGTTGAAGATCAGTTCTGAGCAAGATCTGCTCTTTCTAAATCAACTTTGATATTCACACAAATGACGATCAAAAGTTACTTTTGCCCTGTTCAGTAATTTTATGGAAAATACGTAATAAGCCACTGGCAATAGGGACATACCTCTATAGTTCTTTTACATATTGCTTGTTACCTTTCTTATGCAAATGATATATAAGAACTACTTTCCATCCTTCCGGGATATTCTCCGTTTTCCAGATCCCTTCAAGTATGATTTGAAGGTCATCAATGGTTTCTGGTTGAGACCATTTTAAAAGCTCAGCTGTAATGGAGTCTTCTTCACACGGTTATGTGTTTTTTAGGGTTGTAATTACTTCCTCAATTTCTTCAACAGGAGGTGGTGTATCTGCTTCTATGTTTTTATGAGTCTCTGGAAATTCCAACATGTGGCTCGGGTATTCAACGGTTCAGAAGCCAATCGAAGTGTTTTGCTAGTATTTTACAGTTTCTCGGTGTTGGTTAGACACATTTTGCCATTTTTAACTCTTAAGAAAATACTTGGAGCGTGATGGCTTGGTTCATGGTGTGAGTTACTGTAGCCATGTCCCAGTTCGTGAATCATGGGCAACGGCTGAGTGGCACAATAAGTGGTCCTGTGTGTTGGGATATCAGTTGATATAGAATGTGAGTGGGCATCTCGGACATATTCTGAGTCATGGCCCTACTTGTGCTCAGGCGGCTAGGACTATACAATCTATCGGTAGTCCACAACCCGTTAGAGAAGAGATCCTCACTTGGACTATGAGTAAGTAGGGTAGCATCCTGCTTCATGTATTTACCGAGCTCAGAAAATTTTAAGCAAGCCTCGGGCCGATGGGAGTAACGGAGTCCCACTCCCATTTGACAGGCGAGGGACTCCTTGGAAAAAGCTTGGCGAACGAAATGGAACTCGATGGGGAGCTATCAATATTAATTGGGCTTATGGAAGAAAGACAGTAGAACTGGCTGAGTCAGCAAAGAGGATGCATCTGGATGTGCTAGGAGTAAGTGATATTCGGGTAGGGGTAGATAGCGAGGAAGCGTTAGGAGATTATAAAGTGTACTTGGCGGGTGTTAGAAAGGGAAGGGCAGAGTATGGGGTAGGGCTGTTTATCAGAAATGCTAATGCACGCAAAATAGTTTCTTTTAGGCACGTACATGAACGAGTTATGTGGGTAGATTTGTCAGTTGGAGGAATTAGGACGAGATTTGTCTCAGTGTATTCACCATGTGAGGGTGCAGATGAGGATGAAGTTGGCAAGTTTTATGAAGCATCGAGTGACATCGTGGTCAGGGTCAACAGCAAGGATAGAATACTGCTAATGGGCGATTTCAACGCGAGAGTTGGAAATCGACTTGAAGGATACGAAAGGGTGGTTGATAAATGTGGGGAAGATATGGAAGCTAATGTAAAGGGGAAGCTTTTGCTGGACGTCTGTGCTGGTATGTGTTTGGCAGTTACGAATACATTCTCCAAGCATAAGGCTATTCACCGCTACACATGGGAGGCTAGGGGTACCAGACCCACAATAGACTATATCTTAACAGACTTTGAATTCAGGAAATCTGTTAGGCATGTACGAGCTTTTCGCGGATTTTTCGATGATACAGACCACTACCTGATCTGTAGTGAACTAAGTATCTTTAAGCCTAGGGTAGAGAAAGTAAAATCTGCCTGCAAACGCATAAGGGTAGAAAATCTCCAGGACGAGGAAATTAGACAGAAGTACATGGATATGATTAGTGAGAAATTTTGAAAAGTAGACAGTAAGCAGGTTCAGGATATAGAAAGTGAATGGGTGGCATGCAGGGATGCTGTAGCAGCAACAGCAAGGGAATGCCTAGGAACAACTGTGTGTAAAGATGGAAAAAGCCGAACATCTTGTTGGAATGATGACGTGAGAGCAGCCTGTAAACGTAAAAGGAAGGCTTATCAGAAATGGCCCAAAACAAGGGCCGAGGCAGACAGGGATTTGTACGTAGATGAAAGAAACAGAGCGAAACAAATAGTTGTTGAATCCAAAAAGAAGTCGTGGGAAGATTTTTGCAATAACCTGGAAAGGCTAGGTCAAGCAGCAGGAAAACCTTTCTGGACAGTAACAAAGGATCTCAGGAAGGGAGGGAAAAACGAAATGAACAGTGTTTTGAGTAATTCAGGTGAACGCATAATAGAACCTAGGGAATCACTGGAGAGGTGGAGGGAATATTTTGAACATCTTCTCAATGTAAAAGGAAATCTTCCTGCTGGTGGTACGAAGAGCCAAGCTCATGGGGAGGAGAAAATTGATGTTGGTGAAATTACGCTTGAGGAAGTGGAAAGGATGGCAAATAAACTCCATTGTCATAAAGCAGCAGGAATAGATGAAATTAGACCTGAAATGGTGAAGTATAGTGGGAAGGTAGGAATGAAATGGCTTCATAGAGTAGTAAGATTAGCACGGAGTGTTGCTAAGGTACCTTCAGATTGGACAAAAGCAGTAACTGAGCTATCTATAAGCCAGGGAGCAGGAAGGATTGCAACAACTATCGTGGTATCGCATTGATTAGTATTCCAGGCAAAGTATTCACAGGCATCTTGGGAGGGTGTGATCAGTAGTTGAGAGGGAGTTGGATGAAATCCAGTGCGGTTTCCGACCACAGAGGGGCTGTCAGGATCAGATTTTCAGTATGCGTCTGGTAAATGTAAAATGCTACGAGAGGAGTAGGCAGTGTGTTTATGTTTCGTAGATCTATAGAAAGCATATGACAGGGTACCGAGGGAAAAGTTTTTCACCATACTGGGGGGCTATGGAATTAAAGGTAGATTATTAAAATCAATTAAAGGAATTTATGTTGACAACTGACCTTTAGTGAGAATTGATGGTAGAATCTGTTCTTGTTTCAGGGTACTTACAGGGGTTAGACAAGGCTGTAATGTTTCACCTTTGATGTTCGTAGTTTACATGGATCATCTGCTGAAAGGTATAAAACTGCAAGGAGGGATTCAATTAGGTGGAAATGTAGTAAGCAGTCTGGCCTATGCTGACGACTTGGTTTTAATGGCAGATTCTGCCAAAAGCCTGCAGTCTAATATCTTGGAACTTGAAAATAAATGCAATGAATATGGTATGACAATTAGCCTTTCGAAGACTAAACTGATGTCAGGTAACAAATTCAACAGAATTGAATGTCGGATTGGTGATACAAAGCTAGAACAGGTCGATAATTTCAAGTATTTGTGTGTTCTCCCAGAATGGTAATATAGTAAGTGAGATTGAATCATGGTGTAGTAATACTAATGCAGCGAGCTCGCAGTTGCGATCAACAGTATTCTGTAAGAAGGAAGTCAGCTCCCAGACGAAACTATCTTTACATCGGTCTGTTTTCAAACCAACTTTGCTTTCCGGGAGTGAAAGCTGGGTGGACTCAGTATCTTATTCATAACTTAGAAGTAACAGGCATGAAGTTGGCGAGAATGATTGATGGTACAAACAAGTGGGAACAATGGCAGGAGGGAACTCGGAATGAGGAGATAAAGGATAATTTAGGAATGAACTCGATGGATGAAGCTGTATTCATAACCCGGCTTCGCTGGTTAGTTCATGTGAGGCATTTGGAGGAGGACAGGTTACCTAGGAGAATAATGGACTCTGTTATGTAGGGTAAGAGAGGTGGAGGGAGACCAAGACGGCGATGTTTAGTCTCAGTTTCTAACGATTTAAAGGTAAGAGGTATAGAAGTAAATGATGCCACAGCACTAGTTGCAAACAGACGATTGTGGCGACTTTTAGTAAATTCACAGATGCTTGCAGACTGAACGCTGAAAGGCATAACAGTCTGAAATGATAAGTTATGTATGTATGTATGTATGTATGTATATATGTATGTATGTATGTATGTATGTATGTATGATAGCCTATCAGTTAAGCGTTTGATAAGGAATTCCGTGGGTTATTTATTATTATTATTATTATTATTATTATTATTATTATTATTATTATCATTATTATTATTATTATTATTATTATTATTATTATTATTATTATTATTATTATTATTATTATTATTATTAAACGCCAGAAATCAAGCTCGTAATCTCCCGTCATTGTTCACATCGTCATCATAATCACCGGCGCGCCATATTTTCGTGAACCCAAACCTCAAGGAGGTTACATTACATTTAAAAATTCCACATTGGCCAGGGTTCGGATCACGACCGTGGATCAGCCATCACGCCCCCATTATTCTTCTATTTCCACCTCTTCTTCATATTATTTTTATTATTATATTTCATCACAGGCATATTAAATAAGTCCTCAGTTAATTGATTCGTATTCAACATTCCCTTCAACGTAGGCATCATTATTAACTTACTGACCGGCAAAATCAAATAATGGCTTTGGCCTTTTCCGGCATGTGTTCCAAATAATATGGCCGTAAGGCCAGATTTTCTGTTCAGTACTACAAAGGCGGTTTTAATTCTGCTCTCAATAATTGCAGTTTGCTTATAAATTTCAACATTCGACCTACTGGCGTGATATACAATGCTAGGTGTGTAATAACGAACTATGTGGAAGCAGGTCTGCGTTTGTGCTCATCCACCGCCCCTAATATTCTATTAAGCCTGTCATACCCAGCAGGTGACGGCTCAGAGAGGAGCGTGCTATGATAAGCGTTATGCCATGAATTGCGGAACCGGAACGATAAAGGAAATAAATTGACGGAAAGACGTTTAGATAGAAATGAAGTACTGCAAGCAGTGATGACTTGTATATTGGAATCTCTAGGTGAAGTGACGTTCTACTGGAGGTAGGATGAATCTCGAAGAAAACGACTGCAACTCGGAGAGGGAGAAAATTTCCAACCCATCCGATTTGCTGTCAACGTGATAACACAAGCGACGTCGTAGACTATTTTGACGGGCATGTAAGAGTTTCAGATCAATTGACACATTCGTCTGAGTTCCTACATTTATAGGTGCAACCAATACTTCGTAAGCATTTTGAATATGATCTAAACTAACAATAACTCTTATAGATAAATTTTATCACTGACGTGCTGTAACCAGTAAGTGACTAAGGTCCAGTGCATTAAGGATTTTGAAACGAAGGTTCACGTTCTTGTAACATGTGCATTCCACATCATTCATTATTGGTGGCGTCCGGCTCCATAGCTAATTGGTCAACGTGCTGGCCTTTGGTCCAAGGTTCCAGGGTGTTATCCCAGACTGGGTCGAGGATTTTAACTTTCAGCAGTGACGCCTTCAGCATTCGGATTCATCTTAGATAGGCCCCATCCTGACCGAGGCCCAGATCACCTGGACGATGTCAGCTGGGAAGATCTTCACCACACGTCTCCGGAGGTCATACACCATTAAAAAATAAAAAATAAATTATTGTTGGTCACCAACAAGATTTCCCCTTAGTAGAGGAGCTGTGGGAGTTCAATTGCGGGCCAATCAGGAGGTCATGTGATGCTGACATCATAGCGAGGGAAATTTGAATTTTGGCGGGGAATTTTTAATTTCGGCGGGAGATTTGCATTTGGCTGGATATTTGAATTTGGCGCGAGATTTGAATTTTGGCGCGAAATTTGAATTTGTAAACAAAGCCACGTGATTTTTGACATCTGTCAAGGTGAGAGCCACGTGCGCTTTTGACAGCTGACAGCTGCCATCTTTAAACAAGAAGGCGTCGCTAACCTCAGTAACGCCATCTTGACGGCACTAAACCTCATGGCTACCACCTTTGACATGTGGTGGCGGGCAATGTGAAATTCCACGTGCTATTTTGACAAGCCAACTGCTCTTGTTTGTAAACAAAGCCACGTGATTTTTGACAGCTGTCAGCGGCCATCTTTAAACAAGAGAGCATCTTGCTTGCAACTTGACGGGGCTAAATCACCAAGGGTGCTACCTTAGACACGTTGGAGTGCGATATTTGAAATTCCACGTGCTCTTGTTTGTAAACAAAGCCACATACTTTCTCGACAGCTGTCAGCGGCACATCTTCAAACAACAGACCACCGTGCTGCTATCTTTACGCCACTAAACCTCATCCTTATTCACGTGGTGGCTGGTAATTTGAAATTCCAAGTATTCTTGTATGTAAACAAAGCCATATGCTTATTTGACAGCTGACAGCGGCCATATTTAATCAACAGAGCACCGTGCTGCTATGTTTACGCCACTAAACCTCATCCTTAGGCATGTAGTGGCGGGAAATTTGAAATTCCACTTGCTCTTTTGACAGCTGTCATCTTTAAACAAGACAGCATCGCTTAGTTCAGTGCTGACATCATTACGGGGAAAATCTATATGGCTACCACCTTAGGCACGTGGTAGCAGGGAATATGAAAAATTCCACGTGCTTTTTTGACAGCTGTCAGCGACCATCATTAAACAAGGAAAATGCAGTGCAATCCCGACGCCTAAGACAGCGAGCCTAACCTCACATCTACCATCTTGAAGGGGCTATCGTTAGGTTTACGGTCAGATACCCTTCGTGACGTCAGTTGCACATGACGGCTAGTATACATAGACTACGATGAGATGGCGTAGGGGCGCTTGCGCAAGATGGAAGCTGCTCGTATGAGACGGCCAGTGGATGCTTGCGCAAGATGCCGGCTATCTAATTGCTCAAGATGGCCACTACAGATAGGCTCTGATCAGGCGGCCAAGGGCGATTGCGCAAGATGGTGGCTATTCACTGCTTCTTTGGAGAATGATGACAGCTATGGACGCTCGCGCAAGGTAGCAGCTATACATAGGCTCTTATGGGACGGCCATGGGCGATTGCACAGAATGGCGGCTGTACATGGGCTCTTATGAGACGGGCTAGGAGGCTCTTGCCCAAGATGGCGGCTGTACACTGCCTCTTATGGTGAAAGCTAGCTCAGAGGCTACTGCACAAGATGGCGGCTATACACACGCTCTTATGGAGAAAGCTAGATTAGAGGATACTGCACAAGATGGCGGCTATACATAAGCTGTTATAGCTTTCTCCTCCTCCTCCTCCTCCTCCTCTGTCAAGGCATAACTCTATCGAACAAGTTTAAACATGCATCGCGAATGCATGAGTATACACTTGTTTGTAACCTACAGCGATGACGTCATCGGAGTTGTGCATGTTTAGACTTTTTCGTTTTTTCAAGCTTTTATAGATAGAATAAATAGGTGTAAGGAGGCAAAGGAATGAAATAAGTACATTTTGAATGCAATCAAATATTTATTTACAATGTACTACAAAAGAGTTCGTTTTGCTGCTGACAAGGATGCAATGCTTCTTAACAACGTTTTGCGAAAAGGTAGCATGCTTCAGAAAGTGCAATGCCTCCTGCAACATTCAAATTAATCACAACGTTTAGAAATATATTATACAAGGTGTGTTATGCTTTACAAAGAAGATAATACAGTTCTTATCTTGTTGTTATTCATGTCGTTTATACCTTTTCTAAATCATCGTCATCAGGTACTGGAAAATGTTCATCCATACACTATGTACAGGTCCTGCATAACGCTACATCGATTGACATCTTACTGTGTAGAGGAAGGATGTCCCAAAAATCATGTACGAAGGGGCAGTGTACGTAGATAAATTCCTGGCGGGAAGTACTGAATAAGATGTTTTGGTATCTCATATGATGTTCTATGTTTAGAGAACATCTTAATAGCCTCACTTACGTGTGAGATAAATAAGATGTTGCATATGAGCATGCAAACAGCATGCACATTTACAGTTTTGTTTGTTGTATTCTTTCTGTTCCACAGCGTACGATGTCAAAGGACACACCAATGTTGATGATAAAGGGCTATCATTATGTATAGTCTATAAACACTATTCGTTAGCGGATGGTAAGTAACATCAGTCATATGAATAATAAGACAATAGGCTGCTGTGTTAGCAGGAATGTTTTCAGATGTTTCAAATTTTAACGAATGTTAACAGAAGATTATTTTATAGATTCTTCATGATAAGAGCAGTCTATAACAACAATCGGTGCTTTATTTTTAAATTCTTGGTGCGAAAATAGCGGACGATCTTCTTTCTGATAGTATGATGATTGGAATTTACAAAACATGTTACAGAGCATCCCAAATTTATTTTACTCAAAGTTAATGTGTATATTTTCGTAGGGATACGTAATTCTGTTGAGATTTAGTCTAACATGTCTTAATTTACAGTGATCAAACAGTGAGCTATCTTTCAGTGATTGAATTTACGATTGGTTTGATATCCAAAAATAATATACAGTGGCTGCTCGGTAAAACGTGACGTTTCAACAGATCAGCTATGCTTGTTTGTAGCTGGTAACACAGGATATTCATGCAGTTCCCAACTTTGAAAACGTATAGGTAAAGGGGTATCATTTTCCACAATCTTGAGCAAACGAAATTTTTCACTATTGGATAAGGTTACATGTGGAATCCTCCACAATATACGATGAAGTGTAATGTTCGAGTCTACTGGTGTTTCTGCTACTTTAAGAAAATTGTAATCACTTTGATCACGGATCAGATTAAGCTGTTGTTTTGTGTTGATTGTAATACGTGTAAAGACTTCTGGGATGCAAAAAATATGTTTCAGTGATAACATACCCGTAAAAGTTCCATCCTCGTTAATCATACAGTTGTTAGTAGCTCTTGGACACCATCCTGCCATACGCAAAACATTACTTTCTTCATCAGAAAAAGAAGGTTAAAATTTCATTGTACTTGTAATACCAACATTCTTCGTTCTATCTATTTCGACATTATATACTTCATATCGTGCTTCAGTAAAGAGAAAAGCTAGAGCATGGTTGGTTAGTTGTGAAGTGCTTAGTCCACTTCCATCGGACTTATCTAGTCGTCCTTCAATATAGAAGTAGCTTTTGTGTGGTAAGGTGTATTCATCTTGCTGATTAATAATAAAGTGAGTTTCATCATCATTGTTATTAAATCCAAACGTAAAAGGTTGATGAGAATGAAGGTCACTTCGCACTACAACTTCACGAGTTTCTACTGTATTCATAATATCTAGCATTTCCATTTTGTAGGTGTAGCGTATAACCTAATTCTTGGAGTATCTGCTTGTGGTTGTCTGTTAACTCGATGAGTCTTTGCAAACATGTAGTATGTCTTCGGAATATATACCGTGTTTTTACGTACGCGTGCCGATTTAAATGAATAAGCTGATAATGTTTATTTACAAGCCTAAGAGTGATGTTACTAATGTGTTTTACAGACACAGTATGATAAAGAACTGCTGCTGGTTTCTCACGGATATTATATCCACGTTCCTCTGTAATAATAAAGTCGTGCAGGACGTGCGAAGCTTGTTGATTAATATTCAAGTCTTTAATAATATTAATTACGGTACTTTCACGGTCACGTGGGCACGCTGGTAGTTGATCGCGCATGTACACACCTCGAAAATAACGAATTCCTAGTTGCTTAGCAAACGTAAAACCTTCATACGTCAGAGCTCGATGGGGCAGTGCATTCAGTAGACGTTTTTGGGAGGTATGTAGATGCCAAGCTCTTTTTTTGTATAGTGCTAGCTTCATGTGTACACCTTTGCCTCGTAATGCAATTGACTCCATCGTCTTGTTATGATGTTCACCCTCTTTCAACTGTAGTTTCGCTTCTTCTACAGCCTTAACAGTTCTTGCTACAGCACTAGCACCACCCATCAATGACCCTAAAGCTGCTAGGCCAGCAAACAGCGCAAAGAAAAATTCTCCTCGTTCTGGTACAGGAAATATTCGTGCACGTTTGCTAAACATTGCACTGCACTTTGGATAAATTCTCGCTCTTGCTGCGCGTAGTGCCTTAGTAATAGCTACACGAGGATTGTATTCCCCTCCAAGAGCTCTTTGTTCAGCCTTTATAACATCTTTCCATCCGACAGTTTTCGCTTTTTTCTTCATATCGTTTGGATATCCTTGTTTCACCATTCTGTACACGACTTTACTCGTCAAGAGCAAATGACAAACTGACTGTTAACTCTTTTTTCGTTCCATATATATATTACTATTGCCTACTTTATGATTCAGTTATCATGAAGTTTATAAAGCAGCAAGACACACTACCTGTTTGTGATATTGTGCCACATCTTTTGCCTAGTTCTAGTACAACTACAAATAAACGTCATGGAACGATGTTTCTTTTTACTGTTCGATGTGTTATATCAGACCGTTCGGGATGCGAGAAAACAAATCCGTTACTTACACTTATTACTTCATTAAATGGTATACGCTTCGAGAATATTTACGTTTTCGTAAAGTCACTCTATCAACTGCTATATACTATTCTACAAACTGTAATGCACGATCTGGTTAAAGATGGAATAACATGTTTTTAATTTAATTCGCTTGAGCAAGTACCATCACCGGACGATGCACTTCCCAATTCACTTATGATCTTTGACGATGTCGCAACAGAACAGCAAAATGTTATTCGTGCATTCTTTAGTTTGAGACGACATAAATATATTGATTGTCTATTTATGCCAAACCTATTCTCGTGTGCCTAAGCAGTTGATACGCGATAACGCAAATGTTATTGTGCTTTTACGGCAAGATGGACGCAACATGCGACATGTGTAGGCCTATGACGATCATGTTAACACTGATATGACATTCAATAACTTTAAACGTAAGTGTGCTACATGTTGTTCATCACATCGTTAGAGCTTTTTAGTTATTGATAAGGAAAGTGATGTTCAACATGGACAATATCGCATGGGTTTCGATCATTTTATATGCATTAACCCAGAATTACAGAGACTACTTGATCAAAAACCATCATCTTGTTAACATCTAACAAGGAGATTACAAAACAAATCACCCAAGCTCGAAACAATATTCGACGAAAATTTAAAGAGCTTAAATGTATTCAAGCAGACACGGATTTATTTTTAAAAACGCAATTAAGTACACCACTCAAAGAAATTTTTAATTCTACTTCATTGCCGCAGTCTACTTCAACTTTTTCTTCTATTCAAACATCATGTGATAAAGAGAAGCGTGAGCAGGAAGAGAAGCATGAACAAGAGAAGCAAGATGAGGAAGAGGAGAAGCAAGATATACATTAAGAAAAGTAAAGGACCGAGCCCGATAGGTGCAGTCGCTTAAGTTCGGCCAGTATCCAGTATTCGGGAGATAGCAGGTTCGAACCCCACTGTCGGCAGCCCTGAAAATGGTTTTCCGTGGTTTCCCATTTTCACACCAGGCAAATGCTGGGGTTGTACCTTAATTAAGGCCACGGCCGCTTCCTTCCCACTCCTAGCCCTTCCTCGTCCCATCGTCGCCATAAGACCTATCTCTGTCGGTGCGACGTAAAGCAACTAGCAAAAAAGAGGTAAATGATGAAGATCTTAATGATACTTCACCATCTAAGTGTGTTGAGTTTTTAACCACAGATGTTATTGCTGAAACACCTACTACATCGACGCAAGATCTACCATCTTTGTCAGAGGTTATGATCACGCCAGAGTATCGTAATCAGTTTAGAACTTTCATTCAAGAAACCTATGGATCTCTCTTTGCACCTTATATAGGATATCTTTTTACAGGGCAAACTGACACCACCTACGGTATTCGCTACAAAGTCGACTGTTTCTGGATAGGAAATTAAAATGTTAGGATTAATAGCAACAAACGTATTGTAAAAGGCGTTACTTATAAACCTTCGAAAAACCCTTAGAATTTCCCTTCTCACGAATACCTGACAAAGATTTAATTTTACAAAATGATCTTAAAATATATGAAGCAATATTTTTGCTACTGACGCAACACGACGTACTGTAATTGCAAGAGAACAGAAGCTGTAAATGCAAGTAAGAGTTACAAGTATCGTGAGTTTATGTCTAAGCTGTTTCCAACTGCACGTTGTCTTGATGTTATCTACAAGCCTTTGTTTCCGTATGTGGACGTAAGATAGTGGAATGTTCCAAACCTACTCGTTGAACGATTGCAACTTCTAAGAGCATCGCAAAATGCTAGTCTTACAGGTTTCGAATCAGAAATTCAAGAAATAGGGAGAGAATTACAACATGCCGGTGTTATTTTGTAATGGCTCGTCAAGAGAAGATCTCGCCTGTAAAGGTAAATATCGCATACGAGTTACATAAACCAACACGTCGTACCTACTGTGCAGACGCGTTATTACACGAGGAAAAGATGACCTCTCCCAAGCAGACTTAGTGGAAATGATTCCATATGCCTCTAGCAATAAGGGGTATAAGTAGCTACTTACTGTTATCGATGTGTACTTGAAGTTTGCTTTGGCACAACCTGTGCGTTCTAAGACAGCAGCTCAAGTCAAAGACGCATTTAAACACATTGTTGAAGAATCGAAATGCTGCCCAAGGCTTCTTGAAACTGATCAAGGTAAAGAGTTTTACAACAAGGATTTTTCTTCTTACCTCAAGTTACTTGGTATTCATCACTACTCTACGTTCAGCAATCTCAAGGAAGTGTTGTAGAACGCTTTAATCGTACACTCAAAACAATGAAGTGGCGGGAATTTACACCACAAGGTTCATATCGTTGGATTGAACTGCTGCCTAGATTTGTATCTACCTACAACGATACACCTCACCGCACTATCGGAACAAAGCTACGTCTTGTTACAAGGAATACACCTCGGCTAGATGCTATTCATCTTGTAATTAAAACTGCTCATCCACGTAGCTATCGCTTTAAAGAATGTGATATTGTTAGCATCACCAAGCACGAGTCTGTCTTTGCAAAAGGATACACTCCCAACTGGAGAACTGAAATTTTTCAAATCAGGAGTGTTAAGCTTACTAGTACAGTTATGTTTTTACTTCGCGATCTCAGAGGACAGCCTGTTGAAAGAGGATTCTACATTGAAGAACTGGAGAATACAAAATATCCTGATCAATATTTAGCTGAACGTGTTATTCGACGACGTGGGATTAAACTGTTAAATGGCTAGGTTTTAATAACAGCTTTAATTCATGGATTAATAAATAGGATGTACCTTAAATCTTGTGTGTGTTTTGTAAATCCTGGATCCTCTACCTCTCCTTTCTTCTCAGTTAACATTATTAATAGGACATGCTGTAGGATTAATATTAGACAACACCTGTAATATGTTTTAACAATTCATATCGATTTTAGAATGCGTACATAATCTTTTCTTCAAGTAAATCTGTTTTATCCTTTCTTTTTTATGCCTTTTCAACTGCCTAGTAACAGTTTTCCTTTTATTGCACCGACAACAGCAAGTACTGCTATCTTCTCAGCAACTGAAGCACCAGGTGACGACACATGCAGCATAGCTTTACGAAGCAGATTATCATCAGCTACACGTCTTAGTTCAGGATAGTTTTGTCGATAAGCGAGGACATGCTCTTTGCAGGCAGCATCTAACATATTAATACCAAGAACACCACGTGTCAAGCGAACCCCAAGCCGTGTTCTAGGGCCGCAGTACTCGTAACTAGGAACATGAAGCTCGAAGGGAAAACCATGCCTAAGGTAGCAACCATAAGGTTGAGTGCCGTAAAGACGGCAGCACGATGCGTTGTTGTAGATTGCGGATGGCAGCTGTCAAAAAAGCACGTGGAATTTCAAATTGCCCGCCATCACATGCCTAAGGGTGAGGTTTAATGTCGTAAAGATGGCAGCACGAGGTTCTGTTGTTTAAATATTGCTGCTGACAGCTGTCAAAAACACGTGGCTTTGTTTACAAACAAGTGCACGTGGAATTTTTCAAATTGCCCGCTACCACATGTCAAAGTTACGAGGTAAGATCAAAAAATATGTTGCAATTCCCAGTTATGGCCATTTATTACACCACCTATACAACAGAAACACGACTATAACGACGTACACTGTAACGTCACTTTTCCACATAGTTTCCAAGAGACTCCAAACATTTCTTGGAACGCACAACCTACTTGTCGATGCCGGATGCATAGAAATTTCCTCCAGAGTTCTGCAGCCACTCGGAGACAGCGGCCTTCACCTCCTCATCGGTCTGGAAACGTCGACCACCGAGCTCCGGTTTGAGCTTACCGAACAGATGAAAGTCACGTGGCGCTAGGTCGGGACTGTAGGGTGGATGTTGCCACACCTACCACTTGAAACACTGCAGCAGTTCTCTTGTTTGGTGGGACTTGTGAAGTGTTCAGTTATCGTACAACAAAATCACACCGGCGCTCAATTTCCCCGGGCACTTCTCTTCAATCGCTTTACGCAGCCGGTGCAACGTTTGACAATACGATGCCGCGTTGATCGTCGTTCCTTTCGTCATGAATTCCACGTGCGGCAAACCCTCCATGTCAAAGAACACTGTCGCCATAACCTTACCGGCTGAAGGTTGAATCATGGCCTTCTTTCGTTGTGGTAATTAAGGGGGCACCCATTCCACTGATGTTCGCTTCGTTTCGGGGGTGAAGTGGCGGATCCACGTTTCGTCGCCTGTGACGATTCGCCGCAGAAACCCGTTGCCATCTGCGGCATAGCGTTGCAAAATGCCAGGGAGATTTGGAAACATTGTCCCTTGTGCTCATCGGAGAGAAGACGTGGGACCCTTATTTGACACAGCTTACGATATCCAAGGTCCTCGGGAACAATGGCGAACACACTGCCGTACGACATGTTCAGCTGCCTCGCGATTTCTCGCAGTTAAATACGCCGGTTCTGTCTAATGATCGCATTCACACTGTTGAACTTTGCACGGGTTCTAGACGCTGTGGGCCTACCTTCGCGATGGTTGTTTGTGATATCCGTGCGTCCGGCTTCGAATTGCTGACTACACTTTACGATACTTTGCCTGGAAATGGCCTACTCCCCATACACAGCACTAATTTCACGACGAATATCCGTGCAATTCTTCCTTTTTGTCCATAGGAATCGGATTGTCGCACCCAACTCACATTTGGAGTGAACGTCCAGTTCATGCGCCATTGTATTTGGCCGCTATTCACACAATACTAGACGAGACACCACAGTGACCTGCCTAACAGAGTGTGGGCAGTGTCTGTCCTTTTCTCCGCTGTGCCCACGTTTGCGACACACAACACGCTGCTGCGACGCGTTAGTACAACTAAACTTTTGATCCACCTACGTAGCATCCATTAGGTTTAGTGCCGTTAAGACGGCAGCACTGAGTTTAGCGGTCGTCTGTTGTTTAAAGATGGCCGCTGACAGCTGTCAAAAGCACATGGCTTTGTTTACAAACAAGAGCACATGGAATTTTTCAAACTGCCCGCCACCGCATGCCAAAGATGGCACCCATGAGGTTTAGTGCCGTTAAGATGGCAGCAGTGATGTTAGCGATCGTCTGTTGTTTAAGGATGGTGGATGACAGCTGTCAAAAGCACGTGGCATTGTTTACAAACAAGAGCACGTGGAATTTTTGAAATTGCCCGCCACCACTTGCCTAATGATGATGATGATGATACTTGTTGTTTAAAGGGGCCTAACATCGAAGGTCAGCGGCCACTAACCACGTGCGTAAGGTGGCAACTATGAGGTTTAATGCCGTGAAGGTGGCAGCACTGAGGTTAGCGATGCGCTGTTGTTTAAAGATGGCGGATGACAGCTGTATAAAAAGCACGTGGCTGTCACAAAAAGCACGTGGCTTTGTTTACAAATTAAATTTTCGCGCCAATATTTAAATCTCCCGCCAAAAATTAAAATTTCGCGCGCTATGACGTCAGCATCACGTGATCGGCTCCGCGGCCTCTGATTGGCCCGCTGTTGAACTCCCACAGCTCCTCTACTCCCCTTTGCCTGCGTCTTAAAATTTTGCTCAATTGAAGAATTGATTCATCATTCTAATAATGTTATTTGTTTTAGGTCACACTAACTACTTTAAGTGTATTAGGAGCCGTCGAGGTGCCGGAATCGTGACCCACAGGAGGTCTCCTACGTGCCAGTAAATATACCGACACGAGGCTATCGTATTTGAGCACCTTCAAATACCATCGGACTGAGCCAGGATCGAATCGGCCAGGTTAGTGTCAGAAGGCCAGGGGCTCAACCATCTGAGGCAATCAGCCCGGCTAATAATTCTAATACACTGTAATATCTCTCAAGTTGCTTTACGTCGCACCGACAGAGATAGGTCTTATGGCGACGATGAGATAGGAAAGTGCTAGGGGTGGGAAGGAAGCGGCCGCTGCCTAAATTAAGGTACAGCCTGGTACAGCATTTGCCTGGTGTAAAAATGGAAAAACCACGGAAAACCATCTTCAGGGTTGCCGACAGTGGGGTTCGAACCCACTATCTCCCGAATACTGGATACTGGCCGCACTTAAGCGACTGCAGCTATCGAGCTCGGTACAGTGTAATTAATCAGTAATTTATTACAATATATAATAACATGTATTTAGACACGATTTAATGAAATTATGCCATTCGACCAAATAATGTCTTATAATTGTGAATGAAATGGTCAAAGCCTACACTTTATGAATTATGTTAACATTTACTACAAAGAGAAGTGAATTTCCCTTCAAATCTGTCTCTGTTGCAATCAAGGATGAGATTAAAATTAACAAATTCCCTCCTTTATCCTCACGAGTCTCAGATTATCCCACTACAGCATTTGTAAAACGAGGCTGGGCTGACTGAATGGTGAGCCTGTGTGTTAACTACCAAACCAGATTGGCATCCGTCTTGAGTTGATAAATCATCCTTATTTTCACTGCACAATGATGTGTAGGTGTTATATTTCTCATGATACTATTTAACCTATATTTAACCTATATTCCTGTCCGACTCGTTGGCTGAATGGTCAGCGTACTGCCCTACTGGCCTTCGGTTCAGAGGGTGTCGGGTTCGATTCCCGACCGGATCGGGGGATTTTAACCTTCATTGGCTAATTCCAGTGGCCCGGGGGCTGATGTTTGTGCTGTCCCCAACATCCTTGCAACTCACACACCACACATAATACTATTCTCCACCACAATAACACGCAGATACCTACGCATGGCAGATGCCGCCAACCCTCATCGGAGGGTCTGCATTACCAGGGTTGCACTCGGCTAGAAATAGATACACGAAATTATTATTATTATTATTATTATTATTATTATTATTATTATTATTATTATTATTATTATTATTATTATTATTATTATTATTATTACCGTATTTTCATGGAGCAGAAAGAGGTGAAAAAAAGTTGCTGGGTGGAATGGGTATATCTACTATATCAAAGTTTAACTTAAAACTTTAAAAATGAAGGTTATGTTTCTTTTCAAATTTCAAACTTGACAAGCTTCTTCACTAGGTGGAGAAAAGAAAGATCAGGTAAAATAACAATCTTGATACAAGAATTGGAAAACCCTAGAATAGGGAATTTAACCGATCTGGGCTTCAAGCCCCTAATTTCCAACTTAACAATATCGCCAATTAGCGTTTACATAGACAAGGAGAAATCTCCCAAAACAAGAGCACCTTCACCAAAGGTTACAAATACGGCCATCCAAAGGCACCCCTCAATATTACAGGAATCTCAGAAAAGAGCTTACATTCTCTCCAACATTAACCAAGGAGACTGCGCTCCCAATTTCTTACAAAAATCTTACAAATTTCTTGCCTCTCTAGGACCAACTTGCAATATTACAATTTAGTACACAGGGGTAACTAGTATCCAAACTACTGGGCCTTCGTGGAAAAGAAAAACAGGTTAAATTACTGGCCCGAACACAATATGTATGGAGGCGTACACCCGCTCCTAGAAAATTACATATAAAACCCTAATTGGGCTCTCGGCCCGATGATGCAGAGGCTAATCCCAAGCTACTGAGGTGACTAGAATGAAGGTTAATTAAACGCTTTACAGAAAAGAGAAACAGGTGCAAAATCGTAGTCACCTCAAACTAAGTTGAAGGGGAACTCGAGAGCGTAACGCACTCTGTATCCCTGATTTAGAGTTTAAGACATTATGAAAGTTTACATTAGCCGAAATTAAATTTACATTTTTAGGAAAGAGGTGGTTGCATAACTAGAAATTCAAATCTTCCCCTCGAGTAAGCCTGCGGAGGTAGCTACAGAGAGATATGACTGGTGGCCATTACCTTTGCTGATGAACTGCCTGGCGAAGAACGAGGAGCCCTGCCTCCTGTCATAACGCACACACTCTCAGAAATTCGGCGATCGAATGACAAGGTAGCCTTAAAAAGCGACTGTTTATATACCTGGGGGAACGGTTCGAGAGTGTTCTGGACTAAATCTGTACACACCCTCTCATTTTTATTGGGTATAACAAAAACCTAGAAAAAGCGAGTGATTGGCTGAAAAATATTTACAGAAAATTAGTGATTTGCCAATTTCAAAAAGTGGCGAATGAGAAAGAAGCGTTGCAAACCATGAAATAACAAAATTAATGAAAGTTAATTTAGTTGTGAGAACATAATAACATAAAACTTCTTTAAATCATTAATTCTTTTACCTTGCATTACCTCAGTTTTTTGTAATGGTGTAACTGTTCTACCCCTCATCAAAACACTTGGGGAGATGAAAGTTATTATCTTGGGACACATGAATATCAAATAAACTATTTGTGGCTTGCCCGCAAATTGCCACTCAAATAGAAACAATTAACATTCCATGGTTTCCCATTTCTCTATGTGATGTTTGGGCGCCAGGATTACAGTTTTAAAGAAAACTGTAAACGAAAATTTATATTTACTAGCATAGAGACTTATACTTAAATCACAGGGGTAGGATTTTAAATAATTAACCATTAAGTATCGCTTAAGAAAGAAAATTAACTCAATATAAAATACAAAAGAATTTATTATGCAAAAAAATGAGATGAATCGGAAAGGTTTCCTTAAAGCGTGGAGGAATTTAGAATTTACTTTACTGAATTTTAATATTGCTTGCTTTATCTAATTGAAGCTCACCAATTGCAGCTTTCGTTGAAGTCATCTGGTTTCCGTGGTTACTCGTTCTCTTCTTCTCGATGTAGAATTTGCTCCATGGGCATCCTTCCTTCCTTCTCTGATCTGGTACGGGCTATCTGGACTAGCACTCCCTAATTGCCTAGTCTTTAAATTAGACATTGGCCCTATACTTGTAAAAACTGATCAGCGTTGATCGTATGAGGAGAAAATTCAGAGATATGAATTTTTCCATATTAGTAGAAATCTCAATCCAACTGAGCTATACTATTTATACGGTACAAACTTGTACCAAATTCCGTAGACTTGAACTAAACATAGTTCTTCGTCCAGAATATTTACTGAAAATAACACAAGCCGTAAGCTTGTTTCGTCTCACGCAGATCCGATAACATTACCGCAGCTAAGTACTGTATCGAAGCGACAACACATTGTACAAAAATAACTATGTCGCGGAGCGACCACACACTGTTTCAAAAATCAAATCACGTCGTTCAAAGTAGATGTTCACAGTAGAAGTAGTAGTGATGGAGTATCCGTAAGTATCTCGCTCCGTACTTGATAATATCACCGGGCTCCCCCACTCTAGGTAATAGCTTAATCTCAGATCTCTATATAACGAAACATCTGATTCGTAGATGGCATTATCATCTCCCCTTCTCTTCTCTCTTGTCGAGTCCAGTAGGTGTGGTGATGATGTACTCTGCTGGTATGCAAGCCTCGCGCGCGGGTCGCTGTTTACTGCCTTCCCCCAAACCCATGACTCACGCAAAATCCACAGCTTCAAGAATAACCCTCCGTATACACAAATATGAGATGAAATGAAAACAACTATGTCTCAACGTATTGACCGTATTTACAACATAATGAATTACTATCCTACATAATATAATAATTTAAATAATAAAACGATGTTATCATATATACAATATGATTCCAAAAGGCCTTGATTACAAATGATTGACGTTGAATAAATATGTTATTACGAATAATTGCCGATGGCGGATAAACTTGATATCAAATGATATCGCGTAAAATGATATTATATTAAATTAGTAGGGCTGGAGGAGCCTGGACGGTTACAATGGTATCTAGGGAGAAAAGTTCAGACTTCTTGACGTAAACCCCAACAAAACCAATAAATACAGACAGTTAGGCAACTTCACAATAACACAATTACTCCATAATTCAAAGGTGACATTTTCTGGTCAACGTCCCAACTTCGTGCCGTAGCAGTTCAAGATTTGTATGAGAGATAGCGTTCTTTAAGGCGCTTCTTTTAAATGCGCGGGGTTGAGGTGTACCTCACGGTACAATTATTATTATTATTATTATTATTATTGTTACCGTGTTTTGGTGGTAGGTAGAGGTGAAAGAAGGTGCGGGCGTGAACGGGTCTCAAGCTACGGAAGAGAAACTAAGTAAAATTTAACCAGGTTATATTTTCTTTTCAAAATTAAGTAACAACGCATAGAACAGGTACTTAGTAGCCGAAACACAATTTGAAATGTACAATTACAGGGATTACAGAATTTGGGCTCCGAGAGCCGCCCATACGATTCTTGAGCTAGAAGCCCAACCTTACAATATACAGAACTCAACAAAGGGGCAGAAAACCCCATTCATGCTCAGGAGCACTTGCTCCACATTACACAGGAAAAGCCTCCTCGAGGCATACAACACTCAAAGAGCCACACGCTCTTTGACATTCACCAAACTCCACCTTCAAGTTGTCCTCTCAGGACATAGACACAGGGGTAACATACCCAACCTACTGAGGTCTATTAAACGAAAAGGTTAATTACATGACCTTTAAAGTAACAAATTGAGAGGAGGCGAACTGCACTCCTAATACATTTGCTTAAGACCTACTTGGCACTAGGCCGTTAATACAAGGGCTACTCCCATACTACAGAGGTGACTTAAAAAGAACCAATTTACATTACGTTAACGAAGAATAGGTAGGGAAAAATAAGTTCACCTCAAAACAAATGTGAGTGGGAGCTCGAGAGGGTTAGCACTCTCTATCCCAATATGTAGCTTTACAAGAAAAAGATGAAAAGAGTAATTACATTTTGGGAAAAGGTTACATGATGGAAATGCTTCGAACCCGCCGCGAGTGTTAAACTGCCGACCTAGCCAGAAAAGAAGTTATTAATAGGCCATTACCTGCTGTTGAACGGCTGAAGAAGAAAGAGGCGCTTCCCGCCTCCTGCTATGTACTTAATACACTGAAAGATGGAACAGAAGTGGCCCGGAGAGCCTAAAATCAGCAGTTTAAATACTCTCGCAGAAAGTTCTAGGCGTTAGGGGAAAGAAAACACCCTCCCACAAAGATTTTATTGGCTAGGGTACAGAAATATATTCAAGTTGGGAGAAGATACCCATGATAGGTCAGAAATTAATAGAAGAAATTCGTGATTGGATACATTCAAAACAAGGGGAAGAAAGGGGTAATTATTGCCAACTTAAACAATGACAGAAAGAAATTTAACAAAGAACAAACTCTTGAAATTAAATTTTCTCCAACAAAATAGTTCTTTGACTCCGCACTAGGTTGCACTATTGTAGATCTTCAGTAGTGTCCTCTAGAAGAGAAAGTTCACACTTCTTACTTCAAGCGAAACAAAAACACATCAAAAGTGACACAGTTCAAAAACTCAAAATTTTCCATGTGGTGACATCTTCTGAGAAGGTAGAGAATTAATAGAGTAGATAAAGTTCAGACTTCCTCCAGCAGAGGAGTTTCAACTGGCGCACATTTAAATTAGCGGCGTGGAGGTGTACCGCCCGGTACAGACCTCCCCCCCCAAAAGTTCCTCCAGGGATGACGCATGAAGTCAGTTTGAAACAAAGTCCAAGTAATAATGTTGATATGAAGATAGCTAGCCGAAGCGTTTACAAGATTTCTTAATTCAGTTTCAAAATGTTGTTGTTGCAGGTGAATGAAAGTCTTTATGTTTGTAGAATTTGAATTTCTGAAGATAAACTTTTAATACTTAAAGGTGAAGAAAAATTTTGCAATGTCCACCAAAAATTGTTGTTGAATTCCCAAGTGTAGTTATTGCTTATGGTGACAGTCCATGTAGTTGATGTAGATTGAGTCGGATGGCCAGACCGGCCGTTGCAGCTTGCGTCCAACGGAGGCCGCTCGGACCCCTCAAGTACCCTGAGATACCGCTCGCCCGCACTATGAGGGGAGCAGAGGTGTTGAAGTACGCCGCGCCCGCGGTGAACAGATACAGGCTGCGGGCATGTAGCAGGTCGTGCGCCGGACATCAGCCTTGGCCGGGAGGAGAGCTCCGGCTCGCCGTGCACATGTCGTCCTCGCTGGAGAGGAGGGGGCCCATCCCCCTCCCCAGTCGCTGCACGGCGCTGCGCGGCTGCGGGGGCGCTGAAACATTAAAGCTAGGCGGCAGAATTGTGTTGGACTATCATCTTCCTTGAGGGTACAGGCTTGTGGAGAGGTTGAGGGGCCAGCGGCGTGTAGATATCCATGGCATTTACTATTATGAAGCCACAGTGTAAGGTGGAGCAGGAGACGGGAGCGTGGTAATGGCCGTGGCAAGGACAGGATGGCAGATTAACGGGTCGGGGCAGATTTTACACAAGGCTTACATCTAAAACCAAAATATTACAGAAGGGGCAGAATGCCTTAAGAGTGAAACTCAAAAAAAATATAACCTTCATATCCTTTCAAAATAATATGAAGCAAGTTAACACAGAAATTACACCGGTTTCACCTGGGACAGGTGAACTCTAAATATCCTCTCGGTGGCTGGATTACTTAGCAATAAGGTAACCGGCGTAAGAAAATCGAGAATGATACAAGGCCCATGAAATCTGGGGGCAAGCTTGCCCGCGGGAACAAAATTTTTGACCATAACCTGGTCACCTACCTTCAAAGTGGTGGGTCTCCGTCCACGATCATACCTTTCCCTAACCTTTTCATGAGATACTTTAAGATTAGCTTTAGCCTTCTTCCAAAGATCTTTAATGTTGTCCGGATCTATTGTCTCGGGCAGAATGTCATTCAGAGACCAGAGGTTAGAGAGCGGCGTGTTGGGAACGAACTTAAACATCAAAGAAGCTGGAGTAAATTTGTGTGATTCATGAACCGCCGAATTCAAAGCAAAAGCTAACCAATGCAGGGACGTGTCCCACCTAGAATGATCTTCATGATGATAGGCAATAAGTGCGGACCTGAGATTACGGTTAACCCGTTCAGCCAGAGATGGTTGAGGGTAATAAGCGGAAGTAGTTACATGAGAGATGGACAAGTCAAAACAGAATTTACGAAATAAATTAGATGTAAAAGCCTTAGCATTATCAGATACAATGTATTTTCACGGACCAAAAGAAGCAAAAATAGAATTTAGGCAAGTAATAGTTGACTGAGCGGTAGCCAGCTTAGTCGGAAATAACCAGGAAAATCTTGTAAAACCATCTACACACACAAAGATGAACTTGTTGGCATTACCCTTTGACTGGGGGAAGGGTCCTACATAATCAATATACAGGCGTTCCATGGGGCGCGACGCTTGATGCGAAGACAAAAGGCCTACCTTGGTGGACATGGTGGGTTTACTGAGCAAACAAGATTTACAAACTTTTACAAGTTCCCGAATGTCACCGTCCATACCTTTCCAGATGAACCTTTCACGAATCTTTTCACGGGTTTTGAAGATTCCAAGATGCCCTCCCAATGGGGTCTCATGATAGTATTTGAAGATCATAGGCACAAGAACAGCTGGAACGACAACTTTCATCATCTTGTCATGCCTCGAAGGGCAACATAAAACACCATTCCTCAGAACATAAGGGACAACATGTTCCCCAGAAGAAAGGGTTTCCATTATCGGAGCCAGCGTCGGATCTTCACAATGGTATTTCTCAATATCCCTAAAAAGCATGGGAGCATCTGTTAAGATGGCATTAACACCAGATGGTATGGACTCGGGAGGTGATGAACTGTCGACCGGTTCGTGGGTCTCGACGTCGTTATGAAACATACGGCTGAGTCCATCAGCAACAACATTTTCGGTACCTCTGATATGCCTAACATCAAACTGGAAGGCGGAAATACGAATAGCCCAGCGGGCTATACGACCAGTACGACGCGGCCTACCTAAGACCCAGCTTAATGCTTGATTATCTGTCTCCAGGTCGAATTTGACATGTTCCAGATAGAGACGGAACTTTTCTAAGGCAAATAAGACTGCCAACCCTTCGAGCTCATAGATGGAATACTTGGCTTCTTGAGCCGATAGAGTCCTAGATGCATAGGCGATGGGTCGCCTCCCTAGTTCAGTCTCTTGAAGAAGGACTGCCGCTACCGCCGACGACGACGCGTCCGTTTGGACGATGAATTTCTTTGAGAAATCAGGCATAGCAAGGACAGGGGCATTACAGAGAGCTAATTTCAGATCTTCAAAAGCGGCTTGTTGAGAAGGTCCCCACTCGAATTTGATGCCTTTCCTACGAAGAAGGTTCAATGGCGCCGCTCTATTAGCAAGGTTAGGAATGAACTTTCTGAAGAAATTCACCATACCAATGAACCTGGCGATACCTTTAATGTCCTTGGGAGGTTTAAAATCACGGATGGCCTGTGTTCTAGAATGATCGACTGCTACACCATCAGGTGACACAATATGCCCTAGGAATGACATAGAGGGCTTAGCAAAAGCGACCTTGGACAACTTGACAGTTAACCCAGCCTTACGAAGGCGATTCAGAACTTCTCGCAGATGATCTAGATGTTCTTCGAAGGTCTCCGAAAACACGACGACATCATCTAAGTAGTGATATAAGTACTCGAATTTGATGTCGGAGAAGACCCTATCTAGTAGCCTAGTGAGCACAGCTGCCCCCGTGGGGAGCCCGAAAGGCACGCGGTTGTATTCGTATAAATTCCAGTCCGTGGCAAACGCTGTAAGGTGTTTAGACTCTTCGGCAAGGGGAATTTGATTATAGGCCTGATTCAAGTCCAAGATGGTGAAGAACTTGGCCTTACGAAACCACGAAAAGCAAGAATGAAGGTCGGGAAGGGGCACAGATTGCAACACCACCTTCCGATTGAGAGCCCTGTAATCAATGACAGGCCTGAAGACTCCTTGGGGTTTCGGGACTAGAAAAATAGGCGACGAATACGCTGACTTAGAGGGCCTAATAATACCATCCTTCAACATCTGATCGATGATTTCTTTCAGAGCCTTCATTTTAGGTGGAGATAGCCTATACGGCGGAAAACGGACAGGAATCGAATCCGTGACCTCAATTTTGTATTCAATAAGGTCAGTTACACCAAGAGTATCAGAGAACACCTCGGGAAACGACTGACATAATTTACGAATACTATCAGCCTGCTCCTCAGGTAGATGTCTAAGGTCTAACAACATCTCATCCTGGGTAGGCGAAATAGATGAACATGACACAGAATTACACTTTAATAGTGGGATTTTATAACTAGAAGCAAATTTGAATGTGCACGACCTAGACTGGAGATCGAGCACAAGACCAGTGTGAGAAATAAAGTCCGCTCCCAGTATGATGGGGCAAGACAAGTGCTTAGCCACAAACAGTTTAATTTTCCATGTAAATTTGAAAATCCGAATTTTGACCAGTACGGAACCTAGAATTTCTAATGGAGATGAATTAGCCGAGACATATTGAATAGGAGATGAGACATAGTCAGGTAGTTTACAAACAGATTTCAATTTCGAGTACCATTCAGCCGAAATAATGGAACAAACACTGCCTGAATCTAATAGAGCCGTTATAGGCTCGTTATTTACCTCAATCTTAAGAAAAGGAACAGGTGCGGGGGTATCCGCCGCAATCCTAAGACACTCTTTGGGGCATTCAAAGGACAGATTGGCAGATTGAACGTTCCCTGAATTTTCGATCTGCTTACCAGGGGCTGAGTCTCGGGAAGAGGGATTAGTCGACTCAGCCGAAGCCACTAGTCACTTTTTATTATTGGCATAGGTGGAATTTGCACCAGAAGTTGAGCAGGAGGGGGTGCTATTTGAGTTTGGGCAATTTTTGGCGATATGTGAGAAGGCCCCACACTTAAAACAGCCTTGTGATGAACCAGCTCCATTATTTGCCCTACTAGACTTGATCAGAGGACACTTATCGCGCAGATGGTCAGGCGACCCGCAAGCATAACATTTACGAGGGGTGACTGATCGGCGAGGTGGAGGCCGAGTATTACTAAAAGAAGGCGGGGGTTCTTTTGCCACGCGCAAGGAATCGGCATACCTAACTCCTTCCGCAGAGACGGCTAATGCTTCCAGTTCAGAGAAGGTTTGCGGGCACGCCGCGAAACACAAATATGACCTGTAGGGTGGTGAAATCCCTTCGACAATAGCTTGCACGATCTGATCCTCAGGGAAGTGGAGAGCAAACACCCTAGTATAAAACTTAATATCTTGGATGAAGTCTGCCAGGTTTTCATCCAAGCGCTGTACCCGATAATAGTATTTCTGAATAAGAGATGACCTCGCGCGGGCAGGAATAAAATTTGCAAGCAGATGTGCATGGAAATCTTCGATAGATGACTGTTCAGCTATGGCTCTTACTATTTTATCTGAGAGAACACCAATAGCATAAGGATAGATTATTTGTAAAATTTGACAAGGGGAAAGCGAAAATACGAGGGCATGATCCTGAAATTCAACTAAAAACCTTAAGAAAGAAATAACTTCACTGGTGGTGTTGACCGAAAACTTAGAGATACCTCTTAGCAACATTGCCAATGGATGAGGCAAGCTGCTAAACCCGGGTGACATAGTAGGTAAAGGTTTCAATGGCAAGGAAGATAATTCAGCACGTACATTGTTCAACGATGTGCGGCGTTCAGACTCGTTGTCCAATGGGGCAGAGATAGTTTGAGCAGCAACGGTTATTCTATTAACTTCTCCCTTGGGAGGCGCTTCCTCACTACCTGTATTTACTATGGTGGGTTGATCAGATTTGGGAGGAACTTCCCCAGTTAACAATTGAGTGACCTTATTAGATAATTCGGAAATATTTTCCAGGAGCGTACTAGCTTCCTTCCTCTGAACATCATTCAGTTTTAGAGACAACAGATCGTTAACCCTATTCGAAAAATGATATAGCCTGCCTTGCACACGCTTAATTTGATTAGGAGACGGATCATTTTCATCAAAAAAACTAACTACGGAAGCTAGCCCAGTAATATTCTCCGTGATCGTGGAAAGAGAGTCGTCAATTTCTTTGTCTCCCAAATTGGGGATGGAAATGGGCAAATCAAGGGACTCTCTAAGCTTGTTAGTGTCTATTGCAACCGTGCCTCCAGATTGAACGTTTCTGATAGTTAACTCATATATCAACTCCTCTTTGCTCAAATAGTTAAGGAGGAGAACATCGCGAGGGCCGGGCATGATAACAGAAAAATTTTGAAAAACCTCAATAAAAAATTTCCAGCAACTGAGAAAATGGTTAGAGTTCGGATCAAAACAGAGTTTAGCCGTCAAAAGGGGCTAAATTGAGACCCATTCAACCACGCTCTGCTACCACTTGTTACCGTGTTTTGGTGGTAGGTAGAGGTGAAAGAAGGTGCGGGCGTGAACGGGTCTCAAGCTACGGAAGAGAAACTAAGTAAAATTTAACCAGGTTATATTTTCTTTTCAAAATTAAGTAACAACGCATAGAACAGGTACTTAGTAGCCGAAACACAATTTGAAATGTACAATTACAGGGATTACAGAATTTGGGCTCCGAGAGCCGCCCATACGATTCTTGAGCTAGAAGCCCAACCTTACAATATACAGAACTCAACAAAGGGGCAGAAAACCCCATTCATGCTCAGGAGCACTTGCTCCACATTACACAGGAAAAGCCTCCTCGAGGCATACAACACTCAAAGAGCCACACGCTCTTTGACATTCACCAAACTCCACCTTCAAGTTGTCCTCTCAGGACATAGACACAGGGGTAACATACCCAACCTACTGAGGTCTATTAAACGAAAAGGTTAATTACATGACCTTTAAAGTAACAAATTGAGAGGAGGCGAACTGCACTCCTAATACATTTGCTTAAGACCTACTTGGCACTAGGCCGTTAATACAAGGGCTACTCCCATACTACAGAGGTGACTTAAAAAGAACCAATTTACATTACGTTAACGAAGAATAGGTAGGGAAAAATAAGTTCACCTCAAAACAAATGTGAGTGGGAGCTCGAGAGGGTTAGCACTCTCTATCCCAATATGTAGCTTTACAAGAAAAAGATGAAAAGAGTAATTACATTTTGGGAAAAGGTTACATGATGGAAATGCTTCGAACCCGCCGCGAGTGTTAAACTGCCGACCTAGCCAGAAAAGAAGTTATTAATAGGCCATTACCTGCTGTTGAACGGCTGAAGAAGAAAGAGGCGCTTCCCGCCTCCTGCTATGTACTTAATACACTGAAAGATGGAACAGAAGTGGCCCGGAGAGCCTAAAATCAGCAGTTTAAATACTCTCGCAGAAAGTTCTAGGCGTTAGGGGAAAGAAAACACCCTCCCACAAAGATTTTATTGGCTAGGGTACAGAAATATATTCAAGTTGGGAGAAGATACCCATGATAGGTCAGAAATTAATAGAAGAAATTCGTGATTGGATACATTCAAAACAAGGGGAAGAAAGGGGTAATTATTGCCAACTTAAACAATGACAGAAAGAAATTTAACAAAGAACAAACTCTTGAAATTAAATTTTCTCCAACAAAATAGTTCTTTGACTCCGCACTAGGTTGCACTATTGTAGATCTTCAGTAGTGTCCTCTAGAAGAGAAAGTTCACACTTCTTACTTCAAGCGAAACAAAAACACATCAAAAGTGACACAGTTCAAAAACTCAAAATTTTCCATGTGGTGACATCTTCTGAGAAGGTAGAGAATTAATAGAGTAGATAAAGTTCAGACTTCCTCCAGCAGAGGAGTTTCAACTGGCGCACATTTAAATTAGCGGCGTGGAGGTGTACCGCCCGGTACAATTATTATTATTATTATTATTATTATTATTATTATTATTATTATTATTATTATTATTATTATTATTATTATTATTATTGCCTAATTCCCTTACATGAATGAATACAGTAGGAGCATGCACTAAGTATTGATTTAGTCTTCATTTCGTGAAAGCATGTCATTAAAAGATAATTTGGTTCTGAATATCTGCCTCATGGTTATAGGATATTTAGGAAATACAGTGTAATTGCCTTTTCCTTTCTATTCGCGCATGTTGCAGGGAGAGCTGAAATAATGTTTAAATTTATAATTTGCGTCCAATTATTCGACTCATTAGGAACCGATAAATTTGCCTCTAATTAAGAAAAGTTGAAGCCTTCCACTGGATAGAGCAAATATTTACCAAGTTTTGGTACTTAAAAAAATTCGTTCATCTTCAAAATGTCCCAGGTATAACAGCTTTGATTTATCATTTTTAAAGTTAGTTACCTGGGTTTGAAATGTTAAAGGAATGCATTGTGTAACCGTTTCGTCGTTGGGACTGTGAAGACAGCTATGTGAAATATTTCAGCTTCGAACTTTGGCCGGAAGGGTTCTGTCATCTAAGGTTCGATATTGTGAGGGTTGTGACGCAGAATTCTTGCACATGATAACGTATGTGCTGCGGGCCAGTATTTATCGCACATCGTTATCACTAGAGTACGAAATATGAGGTAGTAATATTGATTAGAAAGCAAACTAATTTGGCTAGTAAGAAATGTCATGTAGCCCGTTCTTCCATTGTGTAGCGAGAGTAACATAAATGATAGGGGTTCTGATGAGCTGTACCCCTAATGTTTATGCAAATCTCATAGCACAATAGCTGTGCAGGATAGACTATACTTGTTTAGACTTCAGTAGGTTTACATTTTAACCTGCTACTACCTAAAAATCCTGGATTTTATTATCACATAGGGGTTCATCCAGCCTCAACAGCGATTTGTTTCTTCACTGGAATCTTTATATATCAAACAACAATTTATGGTATTTCACGATAATGTCATCCTTTTCGTAATTCAACAACAAATATTTCGTAAAATTATCAACTAATACATGCTGTATAGATACACATGTCTGAAAACTTTGAAGGCAAGCAGATCATAGCTGTTTTGCCGAGATTATGTTGAATGCTAGAAAACATTTCATTCGAGTAATTTATACTGAAAGAAGGCCCTGCACTGAAATGAATTTCAGATTCAGAACAAGATGACTGAATAAGCTACAGATGCCTCATTACACCATTTATGTAAAAGAAAATATCCTAAACCACAGGTGTGATTTAAGTGTCTCCACAAGACCATTAGAATAGGTTGCAGATATGCCCCAATGTTTGGTAGATCTACCACCAAAATCCCGATTTCAGTTTCTGGGGTCACTTCTTAGCCCTTTAATTCACCGAGTGGAACATGTCTAGGTATGTGGTTACATTATGAAAGTCATCACGTCACCAGGTATACTCAAAATACTATTGCACTTCGTGCGATGAAGTGCTAGGGTTTGTTTATGACAGCTAATGGACGACAGTGGGGCGAGAACCGAGCACGTCAGTAGACGGAATACAGCCATCTCACAAGTCTCGCATTACCAGCAGGTCAACATGTACCTTAGAGTGCTTAGAATGCAAAATCAGCAGGGCGAATTCAGAATGAAATGTGTGTTGATCGTTGAGGGATAGCGACATTTTGATGAAGGCTGGATGAAGAACGTTAGAGCGAAAGGAACCACTGTGTTACCGTGGACTGACCAATTAAGGAATTGAGCAGTCATATACCTCGCACCTGATGACAGAGCCGAGGGAATTCGTATTTTGAACAAGTAATACATTACTACGTATAAAGTGCCAGAACTAGTTAATCGCTACTATGCAGCTTATTATTAGTAACAGAGCAAGAGCACAGACCATTAGAGAACATTCACATACCGTAGAAGCTGGCGGTCAAAAGTTGTGATACTGTACTCTAACAGAGGAACCCCAAGAAACTGCTCGATAATCCAGTATATAATGAATTCGGCTCTTAAGTTGTGATATGAGTCCTATTGACGCATTCACCAGCAGCACACCAACCTTAATATCAGAATGAAAATTTTCATTGACAGGATAGCCTATCGAGGTTCTGAGCATTAGCACGTTGAACAAATTACGAAATATCTTCAATACCCTGGACAACTAATGTGTACAAATTACATAAAATCTTCAATACCCTGGACAACTCATGTGTACAAATTACATAATATCTTCAATACCCTGGGCAACTCATGCGTACACTTACAGTATGCATTCCCAAAATATAATCACGTTTTTGCTACGGGAAAATTGTGTACAAATTGACCTATAGGATGAAATAAAACTACATTCAATTAAAGTACAATATTGAAGCATTAACGTATTTATAAATTATATGGTTTATTTGAATCATCTTGGTCCAGCAACGTTCCACTTCTGAAGTTATTATCAATCATGCACAGTTACGAAAAATCGAGTAAATTGTGAAACAACGTTATTGCCCGGTCATTAACATCGATTCCCATTACTACTTCCTTTTCGCCAGTAACGTCAATGATTGTTTTTAATTTATGTAACTGATCAAGACACATAGGACACCCTTGTATACTTTAGATGAAATTAAGATATTAATACAGACTGCCCTGGACGATACCGTTAAATTCCAGTTGTAATTCGGCAATGTTAATAAATAAAGAAAATAAGCACACCACCAACTTGAAATAAATTTTTATTTATTTTATGGTAAATAGAAAACACTTGTTTTCACAACTCAAACTTCTATTTTACGATGACCAATATATTGTACCTCTTACTGCTTGTTTTCACAACAGAAAACTCCGTGACACTTCGAATCGCATAAAAGATTGGAGGCACGACACCTACGCTTGACACCTCTGATAAACACGTGCTCCTGATATATTGTTATATTGAAACCGTTTCTCTGAGCCTTACTTCTCTACCTTTTGGGGTCTCCAAGTTACTCTCCTGCTCTACGAAATGTTAAATATGCGGAACTATATCTGATCCGTTTTTCTTGCTTTAATATGTCTGAAGGAGGGCCTACAATGATGAAAACATAGTAAATACGTTTCTCATTGAAGGAGCCTTTAATTATAAAATAGTCATTATAGCCTACATAGGGCATGGTTCCTACGGACTATGCTGTGTTTTAATTTAAACGTAGGTCTCCATCACACGTATATTAAGATTAAATCGGGGATTTAATTATATACCCTTGGAGAATGTTTTGTACTTAAAAAGTAATTATAACAAAATGTGTACTTACAGAGCTTGTGCATGTCATTCTCAACTTCCACTGCCAGTGTATTTACGGCAGAGTTTCGGGCATTGTTGACATCTGGTACGGGAACACGGACAGTTATTCACCTACGGGTACCGGGCGAGTTGGCCGTGCGCGTAGAGGCGCGCGGCTGTGAGCTTGCATCCGGCAGATAGTAGGTTCGAATCCCACTATCGGCAGCCCTGAAAATGGTTTTCCGTGGTTTCCCATTTTCACACCAGGCAAATGCTGGGGCTGTACCTTAATTAAGGCCACGGCCGCTTCCTTCCAACTCCTAGGCCTTTCCTATCCCATCGTCGCCATAAGACCTATCTGTGTCGGTGCGACGTAAAGCCCCTAGCAAAAAAGAAAAATCATCTACGGGTGGAAAATTTCTTGAAAATGTCTCAACATTTTAGAAGCTTGTTTTTTTGCAAATTATTTTAAGTCTCTTGTATTTTCGGTTGATTTTCTCTACTCTGTCATCAGTGAGAAAAATGTAAAATTCAGCTGAGATACAGCATTCAAAGAGCCTGGAACAATCGAGAACTAAAATCTGTACAGCGAAATTTTAGTATAATAAGAAATATATTTTCGGCTTTGTCCTGGAATTAAAATGGCAAAATATTAAACATTCCCTTATCTAGTTCATTTGTTATGACATTACGTGGTTTATTTACGCCTGTTCCTTCTTCTTCGTTTCCTGACTGATGTTGTTCAATCTCCTCTCCAGGTTTATTAAAAATATCCCAATATCCTCTTCTCTGGAAACTTCAGGAATTTCGCCATCAGGAATTCCAGCCGATATAACCCAGTGCCAGGTGAACATCCGAATATCGCTTCATAAAGCGATCGACCAGTTCTTTTAAATATGACATAAATATGACTTTGTCCGAGAAACGCACATTGTAGAACATATTTAGACACAAAATAACTTTGTTGGACTTTTATCAAATATAAAATGAAAAATTCTTACCTGAAAGGAGAGCGCGATTTTCCTTAAACTGAATGAACTGCAGTCCCATAGGCCAATCTGGAGTTCGAATTTGATCCATCCAGGCACGCAACATGTCTTCAATATCCCGATGCGCTCTCTCAACTGAACGCGGACTATAGCTGTGTCTTGATTTCCACGTCGACGCCTTTACTTTTTTTACGGTTTCAAAACAATAAATATAAATCGAAAGTCGTTATAACTTTTCGTCCTGGTCTAAATATCCATCTTAGCAAATCACATGAAAATAAAGTTGGTGTTACTTTTTGATGTCGCACCGACACAGACTGCTCTAATAGCGACGATGGAATGGGACAAGGTTCAGGAAAATGACTATGTTCTTAGCTGAGGTACAGCCCCTGGTGTCAAAATGGAAATTACAGAAGACCCTCTTCGAGGTAGCCGACAGAGTAGTTCGAACCCACTATCACCTAGAGGCAAACTCACATAATGCGAGCAATGTCAGTAAACGTCCTGAAATGGTCATTCGCAAATCATTGTCAAATGAAAATGAAAAAAATGATAATATGGCGGACACATTTTCTCGTGCTTTCGGGAGGTTAATCTACATTCTTACCTACCTGGCGCTCTAATTTCCCAGATCTTAGCATTACAATTTTCACACACCAGTCATCTCATAAAGCATAATAAGTTAGAGAATATTTCTGGTATCATTGCTGTCAAAGCACTGGCTCCATGACGTGAAGTGCACAGGTTCGAGTCCCCACCAAGTACTTACTAGTATTTAATTTTAATGCTGTTGTTATATTGTCTGTTAATTATTTTAACCGAATGAATGGGTTCTTATGCCCATTTATAGATAATTAATTCTATTCTAGTGCTTAATCATAACATCATTTTCGGAAAGATCTTCATTGGGGCAATCCCATTAATGAGATTGCAAATGAAGGTTGCAGATCTCTTCATATGGCTATGAAAGTATTTATTTATTTATTATTTATTTATTGAAGTCTTTATTTGTGGCGAAGTTAGGGCTCTTGGCCCTCTCTTACACTTAACCACATTATGCGGCTTAATACTGAATACAAACTTAATATTCAAACTTAACACACTGTATATAATATTATAATAATATAACTTAATATAGATAAAAAATAAAAAAATACATCCTAAGTCTAAAGTTAGAAAAATTACTACTCTAGGTGGAATTCATATAATATAACAGTAATTTGTGTAAAATTTTGGGAACTATTTGCTCCAGGCATTCACTCACACATTCACACATAACTACATGATATAGCCTACGTATTCAAGAGGAAATCTTTAGACTGTCTTTTGAAGGTGATTAATGAGGAACAATTTCTAATTTCAGGGGGTAAAGCATTCCATGTTCTAGCGCCCGACACAAGGAAAGAATTACTGAAGGCAGATGTATGATGTGGAGGTATTGCAATTGTTGACCCAGATCGCGTGTCACGGTCATGAAAGGAAGATAGAAAACAGAAATTACTGGAGAGATATTCAGGTATATTTTCAAGAGTCGATAGATAAGGGTTGATACATGGTGATTTCTCTGCTGCTTTACTTTACCAAGAAAGTTGTGCATAAAAAGGGGATACATGCGAGGCAAAATTCAATGAAAAAATAAATCTAATGCAGGAGTTTAAAGCTCTCTGCAATTTTATATTTTGTTCACTGGTAGCATCCAGCAACACAATATCACAATAGTTAAAAATTGGAAGTATCAATGTTTGAACCAGTTTTATTTTTAAGTTGAGAGTTAATACGGTCTGGTGAATCTTAAGGGGATGAAGTGATGAATGAACTTTCCTGCATACGTTAGTGACATCCTCATCCCAGTTTAAAGTTTCATTCATAGTGACTCCAAGGCATTTTACTGATTTACAGAATGGGATAGCAACGCCATTTAGTTGAATGACTGGAATTTTTAGACTGTGTAAATGGGCAAGCAGTTTTCTCTGCCCTAGTATTATAGCTTGTGTTTTCGTTGGGTTGATGGAGAGAGCATTCTCGGCTGCATAACAGCTGATCTGCTCTAAGTTTCTGTTCATATTTTCAATAGCTGCATTTATGTCATTCACTTTTGTGTGGCAGTAAATTTGAAGGTCGTCAGCACAGAGATGGTAGTTGCAATTTTTCAACTTAGAAGAGATGTCATTCAAATATAAAATAAATAACAGGGGGCCGAGTATAGAACCTTGTGGCACACCGTTTACTTTGTACTTCCACTCCGTTCTCTTATTATTCATGACAACACCCTCGTCGATTATGGAGGTAGGAAGCGAACAAATTGAGAGCAGTGTGGCTAAGATGGAAGGAATGCAATTTCCGTACTGATAGTGTCAAAAGCACTGATGAAGTCTAGGAGAATTGGAGCAGTTGTTCATGCATGAGTTTTTCTAAGACTTTAGGGGTTGTAGTAAGGACGTGAAGGAAGGAGCCTATAATTCTCTGGTAACATCCCAATTAGAGTATCGCTCCATTGTATGGGAAACTCTCCAGGATTACTTGATTCGGGAATTGGAAAAGATCCAAAAGAAAGCAGTTCGATTTTTCTGGGTGATTTCGATAACGAGTAGTTTTACGAAAATGTAGCAAGCTTTGGGCTTGGATGACTAGGGATTAAGGATACGAGCTGCTCGACTACGCGGTATGTTCCTTACTGTCAGTTTGATAATGACGTGGAGTGAAATTTGTAGACGAATAAGCTGAATTGAGTTTTTGAAAGTAGGAAGGAGATGATGATAAATTTGGAATTAAAGAGGAAAAATTGAATCAAATATCCGTTTGTAGAAAAACGAGTTTGGGATTTAAAAAAATTTACCAAGGGGGATGTTCGATTAATTTCAACTTCAATTAATTAATTTCAAATTAATTTCAAATTAATTTCAAATTAATTTCAATTAATTTAAAAACCTGGGTAAACAACCCATATAGAATCTACTGATTGATTGATTGATTGATTGATTGATTGATTGATTGATTGATTGATTGATTGATTGATTGATTGATTGATTGATTGATTGATTGATTGATTGATTGATTGATTGATTGATTGATTGATTGATTGATTGATTGTGAGCAGCACATACAAAATGAATTTTCCTAAAAGAGGAAAGAGAAAAATTTGTATAAATGAATAAATAGCTGAAAATGGAGAAATTCTTGGTTTTAGCATGCGCTTAGCCCCTTGCGCTGAATAACTGAGGTGCATCATTTAACACAAGTTGCTTTACGTCGCAGGTATACGGCGACGGTGGAATAGGAAAGGGATAAGAGTGGGAAGGAAGCGGCCGTGGCATTCGCCTGATGTGAAAATGGGAAAACAAGGAAAACCAACTTCCGGGCCACCTACAGTGAAATTCGAACCCACTATCTCCCGAATGCAAGCTCACGCCTGCGCGCCCCTAAATCGCTCTGTATATCATTTCAGAAGAGTAGCATTTAGTGCAGAATTGATACGATATTCAATGGCGTATTATGTCAAAAGTAACATAGGCTAAATACAAGTTACGAATTATGAAAGTAGTAATAATGTTACTGCATTAACTTCTCTCTACTTACATTTACGGTTTCGGAGAAGCCAAGTTACTGAAATGTTGTCCCGAAGGGTTTCTTTTACGTGGCAGTGCATCTACTGACACGAGGCTGACGTGTTTGAGCCATTTCAAATACCACCGAACTGAGCCGGGATCGAACCTGCCAACTTGAGCTTGCACTTTGTGAGTGACTCAGCCTGGCAAATTATAAAGAAATATATTTTAAGAAAATACTGAGAAGTGAAAGGAAGGAAAGGGACAGACATGCATACATTGCTATAGTATATTTTGCCTTTCAGCATTCAGTCTACAAGCCTCTGTGAATTTACTAACCACCGGCACAATCCCCTGTTGCTTCGTTTAGATCTAAACCTTTTGTCTTTAAATCGTTTAAAACTGAGTCTAACCTTCGTCGTATTGGTCTACCTCTACTTCTCTTACCCTCCATAACACAGTCCATTATTCCCCTAGGTAACCTCTCCTCCTCCATTCACCTCACATGACCCCACCACCTAAGCCGGTTTATGCGTACAGATTCATCCATCGAGTTCGTTCCCAACTTAGCCTTTATCTCCTCATTCCGAGTACCATCCTGCCATTGTTCCCACCTTTTTTTACCACCAATCATTCTCGCTACATTCATGTCTGTTACTTCTAACTTATGAATAAGATACCCTGAGCCCACCCCGCTTTTAGTCCCGTAAAGGTAAGTTGGTCTGAAAGTAGGGAACGAAGGAAAAACGGACGGCTAGATGAAAATTTGAACCCGTACACTTAACAATAGGCAGCCACCACTTTGACCACTATGACATGAGAATGGCTATTATAATTTGAAAATTGAAACGATGGAATCTCGAAAATTAAAAGCTATTTGACAGAATTTCCTAATTTTAGGCCCATGTAGGAAACCTTATGGATGCTCGACAAAATGGCTCTTCTCTGTTAGACTTATCTTAAATCTCGGAGTACCTTCTAAATAAATCGCATTGTAAAGTCGATTTTGAAAAACACTTGTACCCAGTGGGATCTAGTTATGAACACCAACATTCAAGTCAGCGCTTGAACCTTGGTAGTTGTCTCATGGAACATGAGTACAGTTGGGAAGGAAAACATAAATCACTTGACAAGCCATGGAGTTGTAAGAAGACGGTAAACTATCGAACCACATTCATATCTATCTAGAAGAATAAGAATATATTCTAAATGAAAATAAAATCAGAATTACGAAATATCTTAAGAAGGAAGCTGCAAGTAATTGTTGTGTTGTTTTATGGAGTGCTCCACACCATCGTATTCTGTTCTAGCCTTTCTTATTTCTACATAACTACTGCATTCTACATCTACTTTAATCTGTGTGTCATATGCATATCTTGGTCTACCCCCACTGTTCTTAAACTACAATCTCCTCAAAAACTAATTGGCTTAGTCCAGGGTGTTTCAAGATTGTTCCTGTCATCGCATATATTGTACGTGTTATACATTTTCTATAATGCCAAGTTCCAATAGTCGAATTTTTCTATATCTCGAAGTTCGTTTCAAGCCCAGATGTCGAATATTTATTGGTATATCGAAGCTTTGAAGAACATTACGTTAGTCGATTATTCTCCACATAAATTTAGTTCCTGTATAAGGAATGTAAACCAAAGTCTTCGCCTTATAAAAAGATAACCATTCTCCTCATCTAGACATGCTATAGCGTCTTAACGGTTATGCATTTCGTAACGTTAAGTAGCGATTTAATATAGCGGCTTGAGAACCTTAACCCTCATTGATCTATTTACAGTACGAAGTGGTGTGTAAATTAGGAGTTTCCGACCTGCCGGATAACTTAAGCCCTACTCAAGACGAAAAAACCACCCCCGAGAAGAAGAGTTGTGTGCTGAAAAGTTGATAAATTGAAGTTGATTAAGGAAGTAGAAAAGGTGAGAGGAATAGGAAAGATATTGCAGTTGGAATTTGGCATTTACCTAATACTCCGTCAGTAAACATAAAAAATAAGGGCAATGTTTCTAACATTCTTCGAGAGTCAAGTCTTTGTTCGAAAAGAAGCGGTACAGCAAATAATTATCTATTGATATGCATTTCCTTTTGCGGGGCGAAATGTTTTCTTCTATATCCCGATATAGTGGTTCTGCAGGCACTTCTAGATACGAAAGTTTAACTGTATACACATTTATATACAAATTTCCCCAAATATTTCTCCTCTCACTAACTCGAAACAGTATCTCTAATTTTGTATCCCCAGTAGAATAAAATCTAAATTCAATACTATATATAAGCGAAGAGAAAAATTACAAACCCGTGGCACAACTGCCCGAGAGCCCTGGTCTTCCGACAAGATTGCTGCCCAGCGGAATGGCCTGCAGATTTTTGAAGAGCCTGTCGTGACCTACCTGTCCAGTGAGACGATCTCGTAGGTTGGTCACCAGGCCGTTAGATGTTGAAGTATTACTTGTCCTGCCGAGCGGAATGTAGGGAGGTAATTTGTAGGTATGACTCGTCTCGCATCTCCCGAAATAAAAGATGATGTTATTTCCCTGTCCTTTATTACTGAGGACAACTAAAACTACTATGTACAGTATATTTACAAGTCTGAATGTGATGATCTAAAGAGAGAGCGAGCTTGCTACATGCGCCTACTTTTCTACTACGCGTATCTCTGAATGTTGCCCTGCGGCACTTGGGCTATGCTCGAAAGGAATCTCGTTCTGACAAGTACGAACTACTCGCTGGGAGAAGGCCCCGCGCCACTTGGTCAGGGGTTATATCTCCTCTCCTAAACTCAAAGTTCGCTCCCCACCCACTACCAAGTGGTTGGGTCTTACGGGCATTACCAAACTGTTCATCCAGTCCGTGGCGCCCTCAAGTAGCTATTCTCAATAGTTGTCACAGTAAGTGCTGCCACCTAGGCACTACTGTCTTCTGTTTTACTTTGTCCTCATCTTTCCTTGTTTTCCTAAAGTGAATCTGTACTGGCCCTGACTGGCCTTGTACTCTGCTTTGTTCCTTTGTCGGAACGTCGGCGAACCGCCTAGCTCGTATACTAACTTTGTTTGTTGATACATAGTAAATATCCTGTTGTGATCAACAAGTCTCCGGTCAACAACTTTTGTAAGCGAGCGCGTTTCACAAACTGCTCTCCAATGCATGTAGCTTCTTGAAAGTTACTTTTGCCTTCTAAAATATTATATCTAACTATAATTATTATTCCATCACTACAAGGTGTATCCTGTCATTGATCATTATTCTAACACTAATTAATCTCCTCTGACACCTTGAGCTCGAGTCTCGGCTGCGAACTCGGCTGCCGTCCGCCTGGCAGTCCGCCGGTTCGAGTCCCTGGGAGGTCGGTACACGACAAGCCACATAATCATTTTAGCCTTCTCCTGAGACATACTGCTTGGATTTTATGACGGGGTCCTCCCTCTCACATTAGACAGCCCCTCAGTTGGTCTCACTAGTTATAGTAATACTGAGTGATCTCCGTTCCAGTCCTCAATACAAAATTAAAATCCGTGGACTGGCGGGAAATCGAACCTGAGAAAACGTACCGTAAACCACTAGAAAGTTCAGACAAGTGATCTAGCGAAGTGAAATAAGTTGCATGAAGATTCTGATTTACGGGATGACTTTACTTAAGAATATACTAAAAATAGTGATAAAGGAGTTCTGGGTGTAAACATTACAACGTATACGATAGATGTTTTTCTTGGGTCAAGTAAGCCGAATTGCCAAGCAGTAACAATAGTTTGCGTGATATTTTGCGTGATTAATAAACATTGTCCTTCTCAACGTTTAGAAATATTTGAACCTCTGTGACGTTGGATTCAAATGCCTTACTCTTTAAAAAAGCGTTTATCTACTGCGAGCTCACTGCATACCTTTACTGCACTTCAGTTTAGTTCCATTTAGTTTTTCCGGAAGGAAACACATCCTAAGTACTTGAAATGATATATCGGTTCCAGTTTTGTACTTCCTACCTGATATTTAATCCTATCACTCTAGGCCTCGTTGCTTCTGGCATTACTTTAGCCCAGAAAATGCTAATTTCCATATTATTTTCACCGCACCTCATGTATAGCTCCACGATACTAGAATGCAGGTTTTCACCACAACCAGCCATTAAGACCAAATTGTCAGCGTAAGCCAAGTTGCTAATCATATTTACATCTAACTGAATATCTTTCTGATATTTCATACCCTTCAGTACTGTGAAGAACAAAGATGAAAGAATATCCCCAGCCTAATCCATGTAACTACCGTAAACCAAGAAACAATTTTACCATCAATACTCATCGTGGCTCGGTTATCAAAATAAATACCTTTGGTTGCCTGTATTAACCTACCACTAATCCCATAATCCATCAATAAGGCTAACATTGTTTCCCTTCGTACACATAAACACAACTACCTCTTCCTCCCATAGCATTTTTCATTTACGTGATGGATACTAGAAACCTGTTCCTGACAGTCTATCAACGGTCTAAATCCAAGCTGGTTTTCATCCTACTTACTCTACACAATCGATCGCACACTCCTTTCAAAAGAGTTCGTGACACCTTGCCGCGAATATTAATCACAGAAACAACTCGATGGTTGTTTCAAGAAGTTTACGTAAAATAAATGGCTGTGATAAATAAAAAGCATTTCAGAAAAGTTACACCATTTTTTATTAAGTAATTCTGAAACTTATTACTAGTAAACAAACCTTCTATACTACACATTAGTGGCAACGGAATTATCTTAATGATAAACATTCTGAATCTGGGGTTATTCGAACAATTTCACTGCCAATAGTAGGTTTTGCAACGAGCCCAAAATAGCGTTTATAAAGACACGATTATAATAATACTATGGAGGAGTGTCAGTTTAAAAGGCGCTATTTTCAACCTACGAAATTTGTGGAAAATCTCAAGGGAAGATATACAGTACCGGGCATAACATTTTTGACATTCATATTTTCGATCACGCGTAGCTATATAATACCTATGATGCAAAACAAACAGGAGACCGGTTCATTACTTTTCCTGCTTGTGTCTGAGTAGAGAATTCAGTGCTGTTTATGTTTCGAACCTAGCAGTAAATCGGGAAGAACTGTTTAAGTGGAGACTGTAAGTATTGTGGCATGTGAGATTTTACTTATAACAATGCTTTACTTACGTCTGATTTCCAATTCTTCCTTTCACCCAAACACCTATTACAATGGGGAGAAGAAAGAGTATTCATTAGATCATAGGTAAGCAATGATTGCGGCTTTGATGAGAAAGCAATAGCCAAGCACAAGTTGCAAAAGACTTTAGCCTTTCTAAGCAAATTGAAATGTTAGTATCAGAGTCTAGAACAACCGCGTAGCACTTTTAAATAAGCCCAGATCTGGTCGCCCTATTACCCCTGCTGTTGAGAGACTCGTTCGAAGGCTGATCCTCGTACGATGTCAACAGCTGTACGGAATAATTTAGAAGACAATTTAAGGTCAAACTTGGCTTAACTACTATCAAACGGTACCCCAAACACCAAGGTTTAGTGGGCCGATGACCAAGCGAATAGCTTTGATTTTAGCATAGGACAGGAAGGCCTGACATGCCATTGCTAATAAATATGGTGCCTGGAAAACAAGGAATGGAGTAAAGTACTGTGGAGCGATGGGAGTAAATTCCTTTGTCAGACTCAGTTAACACACGCAAAGATGTACGGTACCAAAAACCGACAGTAAAACATGGTGGTCATTTAAGGGCTCGGAGCTGCTTCTTTAACACTGAGGTTGATCCGCTGGTAACAATTGAAGGCATCATGTATATGGCAGGATCATTGAACAACACATGGTACCATACGCTAAACAAAACATGCCTCGTGCGTGGTTGTGTCAGAATTACAAAAATCCTAAACACACCTCCAAGTGTGTCTCAGCAAGAAAAGAGTCAGGGTTATCGATTGGCCAAATCAAAGCTCTGACCTAAGCGCAATTGAATATCTGTGGGAGAAACTCCAACGGAGTGTTAAACTCAAAACATACAAAAACAAGGAGGCATATTTCGAAGCTTTAAATGAAGGACGGTACAAAATTCCTGTCCAAAGTCTTGAAAAATTGGTTGACTCGATGCCAATTCGATGTGCAAATGTTGAAGAAAATGGCTTCCCGATTAAATACTAGATGGTACGAAGCACAAATGTACTTCTGGAATGTTTTTATCTGCCTAACTATATGTGTCAAAGTAGTTCTGGTGTAATTATTAATGTTATAAATGTACGTTTGCATGGAAGTGAAACATGGACGATAACTAGCTCAGTGAGAAAGAGAATATAAGCTTTTGAAATGTGGTGTTACAGAAGAATGTTGAAGGTAAGATGGGTAGATAGAATCACAAATGAAGGAATACTAAATCGAATTGGTGAGAGGAGACCGATTTTACTAATTTTGACCAGAAGAAGAGATAGGGCACATCTTAAGACACCGAGGTCTTGTACAGTTGGTTTTTGAGGAAAGTGTAGATGGTATGAACGGTAGAGGTAGACCAAGGTACGAATATGACAAGCAGATTAGATCAAATATAGGATGTAGTAGTTATGTAGAAATGGAGAGGTTAGCAAAGGATAGGGTCGCGTGGAGAGCTGTATCAAACCAGTCGATGGACTGATGACTCAAACAATATGAATATGGTGGTTTGGTTGGGTGTAGAAATGGTCAAATTATTTGTGTTGTACAAGTGCACGCATTATGTTAATAAACAACGAGTTCAGTGCAATTTAATCGTTTGTCAAAATACATATGGCCGTTACTGTAATAAAAGGCATGTGGAACATACCCGTGATCGCGTATGTTACAACATTTAAAGGATTACATATTACTGGTCTAGAATGCTCATGATATTCGATAATATTCAACTACTGCAATGCATATAAAAGAAATAATAAAAATGGTTGTGAAGTGGAAATAGCACATTTCGATCAGACACTCCTCAATTATAAGCACAAAATGCATGCGGTTGTTTGTGTTCTACCGTGATGAAATGTCTTTTTGCTATTTGCTTTACGTCGCACCGACACAGATAGGTCTTATGGCGACGATGGGACGGGAATGGCCTAGGAATGGGAAAGAAGCGGCCGTGGCCTTAATCAAGGTACAGCCCCAGCATTTGCCTGGTGTGAAAATGGGAAACCACGGAAACCATCTTCAGGCTTGCGACAATGGGATTCGAACCCACTATCTCCCGGATGCGAGCTCACAGCTGCGCGCCCATAACCGCACGGCCAACTCGCCCGGTAATGAAATGTCTAAGTTTGAGTTTTTTCAATACATTTTACCTTCGAACTGTACCTGGTGTCGGTTTTTTCCACTGTAAGGAAATGCCTAAGTTTTGAGTTTTTTTCAATACATTCTACCTTCGAACTGTACCTGGTGTCGGTTTTTTCCACTGTAAGGAAATGCCTAAGTTCTGAGTTTTTTTCAATACATTCTACCTTCGAACTGTACCTGGTGTCGGTTTTTTCCACTGTAAGGAAATGCCTAAGTTTTGAGTTTTTTCAACATATTTTACCTTCGAACTGAACCAGGTGTCGGTTTTTTCCCACTGTAAGGAAATGCCTAAGTTTTGAGTTTTTTCAATACATTTTAGCTTCGAACTATTCTGGGAGTCGTGAGGGGGTGGGTGATTTCAAAGTTTTCGTTCCGTACCCGGGCAGGGTAAGGAGGACCTCCTAGACGGCAACGCCGTTTCTCAGTCCAGGAAGCTTTGTAGAGGTGATGTGATTTGCGGAGAAGGCAAAGTGGGTGAGGCCGTGTCCTACCACAGGAACATTCCTGGTTTTCACCGTAGTGCAGCCGATGGTAAATACTAGCCCATCCGCCTCCCGTATGCAGGACTGCAGTGATAGCCAAAACTTGCCACTTTTAAGCCGAACCTTACCCTGCTCGGTGTACTTCATGCACGACGACAAGAAGTATTTATTCACCTCCCTGAATGGTAGGGGTGGGCCACCTAAATGGTATATTTAGGGAATTATATCTCCTTGGTTACGAACAACACCGTGTGTGAACCATTTATGAGTACTGTGCTAAAATCTAGAAGCAAGCATTCTTTACAAGAAATACCACGTAACAAGACGAAGGCGTACATCACTGAAATAAATATATTGATATTCATGAAAGCCCTTTAATGGTCTTATTAGAAGTGACTAAATGATCTGGTGGATCCAGTGGACATGATGATGCTTGATATTTAGGTTATCGGCCCCTATCCAGTGGATATGGTTTGCAAATACGCAGCTCCATCCACACTGGACATTTGACCCGGATGATGTACAGAGTGTTTAGAAGACAAATACAAATAACCTTACGGAAGTTACGGAAGATTTTCCGCAATTCACAAAATACGACCTATTGAAATTTATGCGAATGGTTTGTCCGAGGAAGGAGCTTGAAACAGATTGTGATATTTGTGAGGTAGGTAGTGGCTTCGTTTAACCCTCGGCTTACACCGCCCGCGCTAACATACTTAATGTGCAGTAAGCAACTACAAGAACATCACAGCACTGCAGCTGTACACATCACGTCACTGCGATTTCAGGACGTATTTAGCATCCATAATTTGTAATCAATCAATCAATGAATCAATCAATCAATCAATCAATCAATCAATCAATCAATCAATCAATCAATCAATCAATCAATCAATCAATCAATCAATGATCTGCATTTAGGGATTGCCGCCAAGATGGCAGATTCCCAATGAATTAACTATATAATTTTTTATAACGTTTTCAAGGAGCTTAGAAATGTACCGAACATTTCCTTTAGGGCCTACTCCTCGTCCTATATATGAATCTTCGTCTTCTTTCTCTACCCACATCTGTAGGGTCGCTGTTGCGAATAGTGGCGCACATGTGGATTTGGTCCTGTTTTACGGCCGGATGCCCTTCCTGCCGCCAACCCTATATGGAAGGATGTAATCTCTATTGCGTGTTTCTGTGATGGTTGGTATTGTAGTGTGTTGTCTGAAAATGAAGGGGAAAGTGTTGGAAAGAACACAAACACCCAGTCTCCGGCTCAGAAGAATTAATCGGACGCGATTAAAATCTCCGATCCGCCCAAGAATCGAACCCAGGATCCTCTGAACCGAAGACTTCAACGCTGACCATTCAGCCAGTGAGTAGTCGTCCTATATATGAATATTTGCCCCTATTTGTCCTCTTGAATCCCAAGTATATCTCCATATAATCTTCCGTACTTTTAAAAGCCCCACTAAATTTTATTTGTCTGCTAATGTCATTACACGCCATCTCTCCACTGACAGCTAGAAACATACCACTTAGTCGAGTATCTCTTCTCCTTACTCCCAAGTCTTCCCAGCCAATGGTTTGCAACATTTACGTAACACGACTTCTTTATCGGAAATCATCCAGAAAATATTTGTGCTGCTTTCCGTTTTATCCTTTCCATTTCTCGTATCAAGTAGTCGTGGTGTGAGTTCCATACACTGGAACCATACACTGCCGCGGTATAACCAGAAAACTACACGCCCTCTCTTTTACACCCCTACTAAACAAAGACAAAGTCACCTCCGTACAGGCCACGAAGGCCCTTGGCGGAGTGGAAGGTAAAGGCTTCCACCATTGTTTTTTTTTGCTATTTTGCTTTACGTCGCACCGGCACAGATATGTCTTATGGCGACGATGGGATAGGAAAGGCCTTGGAAGTGGAAGGAAGCGGCCGTGGCCGTAATTAAAGTACAGCCCCGGCATTTGCCTTGTTTGAAAATGGGAAACCACGGAAAACCATCTTCAGGGCTGCCGACAGTGAGGCTCGAACCCACTATCTCCCGATTACTGGATACTGGCCGCACTTAAGCGACTGCAGCTATCGAGCTCGGTCCACCATTGTTAACCGCGGCACGTGATGGGGTAGAGTGGTTAGCTTTACGCCTTTGCCCCCAGGAATTTACCTGGTACTCATTTTTGGTGTAGGCTGAGTGAACCTTAGGGCCATATGCACCTCCGGAAGTGGAAATCTCGTTTCTTAAATTTTACGACATCCTGACGGGGAGTCGAACTCACGTCCTTCCGGGCGAACCGATTTACACCCCTACTACAAACTCCAAATACCCTATAACCATCTGAAGAGATCTGTAATGTTTATTAACAACCTCGTTAATATGATTACCCGAATGAGGATCATTCCGTACATTAACACCTAGGTATTTATTGATCCGCATGAAAAAGAACAAGAAGAAGGCCATGGTTATCGGGTGAAGCACTACAAATAGCAGAAGAAAGAAGGAATGCAAAAATCAAAGGGGAAAGATCGAAAATGTCTAAATTAAATGCAGAGTTTCAGAAACTAGCTAGAAGAGATAAGAATGCCTTTTTGAATGAACAGTGCAAGGAAGTTGAGGAAAATAACAGACTGGGTAAGACAAGAGATCTTTACATAAGAATTGGAGACATCAGAGGGAAATTCCAGGCTAAGATTGGAATGATAAAAGTTAAAAATGGAAAAGATCTTACTGAAGCAGAGCAGATTAATGAAAGGTGGAGGGAATATGTAGGCAATTTGTATAGGAAAGATGGGAATACTCCTGATGATGAAGTTACTCTGTTGTCAGAGCCAGAAAAAGATATCTTAGAAAGTGAGGTCAAGTGGGCCATAGAAAGTATTGCAAACAATAAGGCAAGTGGTTACGATGGAATCCCAGCAGAACTGTTCAAAATCCTAGGAGAGGATGCTGTGAAAGTGCTACGTTCAATATGTCAGCAAATATGGAAAACCCAGCAGTGGCCAAAAGACTGGAAAAACTCAGTGTTCATCGCAATTCCAAAGAAGGGCAGCGCTAAAAATTGTTCAAACTACCGAACAATCGCACTTATATCGCATGCTAGTAAGGTTATGCTCAAGATCCTGCAAAATAGGCTTCGGCAGTACGTAGGTCGAGAACTACCTGAAGAACAAGCCGGTTTCCGCAAAGGCAGAGGAACCAGAGATCAAATTGCTAATATTCGCTGGATTATGGAGAAAGCAAGAGAATTCCAGAAAGACCTATACTTATGCTTTATTGACTATGCTCAAGCCTTTGACTGTGTCGACCACAATAAATTGTGGCAAGTACTCAAGACTATGGGAGTACCAGATCATCTTATTTGCCTTATGAGAAATCTCTACTCTGATCAGGAAGCTACGGTGAGAACCCTATATGGAACAACTGAATGGGTCAAGATTGAGAAAGGTGTACGTCAAGGCTGCATATTGTCACCTTACTTATTCAAGTTATATGCAGAGTATGTGATGAGGAATGCCAAATTAGATGAAACAGAAACTGGAGCTAAAATTGGTGGGATACATATAAATAACCTTAGATATGCTGATGACACCACCCTGTTGGCAGAAAGTGAAGAACAACTCAAGTATCTACTAATGAAGGTGAAAGAAGAAAGTGCAAAAGCTGGACTAAGGTTGAATGTCAAGAAAACAAAGATCATGGCAACTAAACCTATCACCTCCTGGCATATAAATGGTGAAACAATGGAGGTTGTTCCTAGTTTCATCTACTTGGGCTCCAAAATAACTGCTGATGGCGATTGCAGCCATGAAATTAAGAGACGTTTGCTCCTTGGAAGGAAGGCAATGGCCAACCTTGATAACGTTTTCAAGAGTAGAGACGTAACTTTAAGAACAAAGATTCGTATAGTGAAGGCTATGGTCTTCCCAGTAGCAATGTACGGAAGCGAAACCTGGACAGTAAGAAAGGCTGAGCGCCGAAGAATAGATGCATTTGAACTATGGTGTTGGAGAAAACTCCTTAGAGTTCCGTGGACTGCGAAGAGATCTAATAAGTCCATATTACAGGAAATCAACCCAGGCTGTTCACTGGAGGGTCAAATACTCAGGCAAAAACTAAAGTACTTCGGTCATATTATGAGAAAACATGATTCACCGGAAAAGACCTTAATGCTGGGGAAGACTGATGGTAACAGGAGAAGAGGACGACAACGGATGAGGTGGATTGATGACATCAAGGAAGCCACGGCTCTCAATTTAGAAAGACTTCGGAAAATAGTATACGACAGGAAGAAATGGCGCACTTTGGTCTATGGGGTCACGGAGAGTCGAAAGCGACTAAACGACCAACAACAACAACAACAACAACAACAATAACAACAACAACAACGAGGTACTATCCCCCCATAAACTCAGCAGTTAAACTTTTCCTCCTCGTAAAACATACAACCTGACTTCACATCACGTTTGCCATCATACCATTGCCCGCTCTCCATATCACAATATTGTGTATGTCTTTTTGTGGTCGTGCACAAACTTGTAAATCATTCACTACTCTACTCTATACAGTATAACACCATCCACAAATAAATTTATCTGTGATTCCAGTTCTTTCCTCATATCATTTGTGTACACCCTGTGATTCGGCCGCCCATTCTAAAATAGATTTACGAAACTCGCAATATTAATTCCGTCCTAAAACTTCTGCACTGCCTGTATCTTCAGACAACACAACCGGATATCTCGGTATTTACCGCTTCACCATGATAGGACGCCGTAATTATATACTCGCATTAAACACTGGAAGGCACGCGTGTGCATTTTATATCACATGAACCTGACATGCCGGCGAAACAATAAATTGAGTTAGTGACCGCAGTAAACCGAATAACTGCTATAAGTTGCACAATGTGCTGTACGGAACCGTAGAGTACTTGGTAATGGCGAGGCGGAGAGGTCTTACGCATGAGGTGGGAGGTTCGAGTCGGGGGCAAAGTTTCCGTACTTTTGAAATACTATATTAATACGAACCGCACGCAACTTAAGTTCAATACCCGCTTTCATGCAAACTGTGCGTGAATGAATGTGTTTGTGGCTCTAAGAAGGGCCGGTTAGTCAGCAGGTCGGACACATACGGACCGAAAATAATTGGAGTACAACTGCCCTGACAACGTTTTATCGCAGCAAATCCTCGACGTGATAACCGTTTTGGTTTATGCACATTCGGGCCCGGTGTCCAATAGATCGTCTTGCGCGCTGAAGCATTCCAGGTGTAATTGCTCGGCAGGGGTCCGTGATAAGTTGCCGGAGCTGTTCGGGATTTTCCTTCGCTTGAGTGTAAAAGACGTTCTTCGAATCGGAGAGCCAAGAAACAGGACCTCCTCGTCCTAATAATTTCCCTTGGAGTTTCACACTCTGGGTTTATAATTGTTGTTATTCGCGATTTCTTTATGACACAACTGATAGCGTATACAAAGTGTGTGTGCGGTGGGGGGAGGGGGCATAGAAGAAGGTCTGGAGCTGTAACCAGGTTTCCCAAGGTACCGAATCACATTACATTAATTGAGATCCCCTACCTCGGCACGTAATTTCTTTAAATAAAAAGGCATTTAACGTTGTTTAAAGGTGGGTGATTTATTAAAACGAATGGTCGGTCATTAAATTTGATTAATTTCATATACGGTATATGTCTGCTCGAAAGGACACTACCGGCAACTGTAAGGCGGTTGTAGAAGTAAATAATCACTTAAGCGTAGGTTGGACGCGGTACCCCATCCCGCGTTTGATCACGCCCGACGGTGCTTAACTCGGGATTGTACCCACGAACGTGACAACTCACAGGAATGATAATAGAATATGGGTATATTAATATAGGTCATTCATTATGATTATGTGTGAAAAAGAACGTTATTTAAAGGATTTCAATAATTATAGTACGAAAAGAAGCAAAGTATAGCGCCGGTCCCGTTCAACAGCTAAGCAGACGGGCAGGCGATGGGAGAACGGAATTGTGTGGCGGTGAACCATTACGAGGGGCTGGACGGAAGGGAGGAGGTGGAGAGGCGTGGCACGAGGCAGGCAGTGTGCCGGCTTAGCAGTGGCGAGCAGGTATTCATCGCTGCTCGCGCGGGACTTAAAATGTCGCAATTTTTAAGCCCCTTAGTTAACGCCATAATGAACGTCGGCATCCAAAATTGATGCTGACACCTCTTTACGTGTACCTCAATGTATTTTACAACTTTCATAGTGATCGAAGTCTTAACCATTGCCGATGTTCCCTCGTTAGTTCTATTATCTAGAAATGTAGCCCACCACTCAACCACTGTTATAACGAAAATCGGTATGCCAATGGGTGGGTGGGCGTGAGGCACTACACGTTGGGCTATAATTAATTTTATTCATGTTGAGTATAATGGTTCATGGTGTGGGTTACTGTAGTCACGTCCTAGTTCGTGAACAATGGGCAACGGCTGAGTGGCCTAGTAAGTAATCCTGAGAGTCGGGATACCAGTTGCTATGGAATGGGAGTGGGCATCTGATATATTCTGAGTCATGGCCCTCCTTGGGCTTAGGTGGCTAGGACTACACAATCCACCGGTGGTCCATAACCCGTTAAAGGAGAGATCCTCACTTGGACTATGTGTAAGTAGGGTTCATGAATTTACCCAGCTCAGAACATTTTAAGCAAGCCTAGGACCTATGGAAGTAACGGAGTCCCACTCCCATTTGACAGGCGAGGGATTCCTTGGAAACAACTTGGTGAAGGAAATGGAATTCTATGGGGAGCTATCAATATTAATGGGGCTTAAGGAAGAAAGAAAGTAGAACTAGCTGAGTCAGCAAAGAGGATGCATCTGGATGTGCTAGGAGTAAGTGATATTCGGGTAAGGGGAGATAACGATGAAGAGTTAGGAGATTATAAAGTGTACCTGACGGGTGTTAGAATGGGAAGGGCAGAGTCTGGGGTAGGGCTCTTTATCAGGAATACCATTGCACAGAACATAGTTTCGGTTAGGCACGTAAATGAGCGAATGATGTGGGTAGATTTGTCAGTGGGAGGAATTAGGACGAGAAATGTCCCAGTGTATTCACCATGTGAGGGTGCAGATGAGGAAGAAGTTTTATGAAGCATTGAGTGACATCGTGGTCAGAGTCAACAGCAAAGATAGAATAGTGCTAATGGGCGATTTCAATCCGAGAGTTGGAAATAGAACTGAAGGAATCGAAAGGGTGATTGGTAAATGTGGGGAAAATATGGAAGGTAATGGGAATGGGAAAATGTTTGCTGGACTTTTGTGCTAGGATGGTTTTAGCTGTTACGAATACATTCTTCAAGCATATGGCTAATTACCGCTACACAAGGGAGGGCATTGGTACCAGATCCATAATAGAGTATAATATATTAACTGAATTCGAATTCGGGAAATCTGTTAGGAATATACGGGTTTTCCGGGGAGTTTTCGATGGTACAGACCACTATCAGATCTGTAGTGAACAAAGTTTTTCTAGGCCTAGGGTAGAGAAAGTGAAATCTGTCTGCAAACGAATAAGGATAGAAAATCTCTAGGGAGAGAAAATTAGACAGAAGTACATGGATATGATTAGTGAGAAGTTTCGAACAGTAGACAGTAAGCAGGTTCAGGATGTAGAAAGAGAATGGGTGGCATACAGGGATGCTGTAGTAGAAACAGCAAGGGGTTGCCTAGGAACATCTTCTCAATGTAAAAGGAAATCTTCCTGGTGGTGGTGCGAACAGCCAAGCTCATGGGGAGGAGGAAAATGATGTTGGTGAAATTACGCTTGAGGAAGTGGTAAGGATGGTAAATAAACTCCATTGTCATAAAGCAGCGGGAATAGATGAAATTAGACCTGAAATGCTGAAGTATAATGGGAAGGTAGGGATGAAATGGCTTCATAGAGTAGTAACATTAGCATGGAGTGTTGGTAAGGTAACTTCAGATTGGACAAAAGCAGTAATTGCACCTATCTATAAGCCAGGAACCAGGAAGTACTGCAACAACTATCGAGGTATCTCATTGATTAGTATATCAGGCAAAGTATTCACTGGCATCTTGGAAGGGAGGGTGCGATCAGTAGTTGAGAGGAAGTTGAATGAAAACCAGTGTGGTTTTCGACCACAGAGTGGCTGTCAGGATCAGATTTTCAGTATGCTCCAGGTGATTAAACAATGCTACGAGAGGAATAGGAAGTTGTGTTTATGTTTCGTAGATCTAGAGAAAGCATATGACAGGGTACAGAGAGAAAAGATGTTCGCCATACTGGGGAACTACGGAATTGACGGTAGATTATTAACATCAATCAAAGGCATTTATGTTGACAGCTAGCAGTTACCCGCGGCTTCGCTAGCATGGATTTCGTAATTTGAGCAAAATCAAATCCTTTTTTACCCCAGCCCTTTAAATTGATCCCCCATAAAAAATGCGTGATTCTTTATTTTTAAAGGAGATTCCGTATACAAATTTTCACATGTGTAACCTTAAGATTTTGAGATCGAAGTTTCTCTATAAAAAGAATTACATTTTTCACTTCCTTTCACCCTCCCCCCTTAAGTGAATTTTCCGAAAACCAAAAATATTTGTTTATTTGTAATGGAGCATCCAAATGCCAATTATCACGACTGTAACATCTTCAGTTTTGAGATACCGGTACATGTATTCTCATGAAAACGAATTAAACTCCCTTTTCACCGCCTCCTCCCCAAGTTGATTTTCCCTAAAATACGTGTTTCTTTATTTTTCAAGGTGATTCAAAATACTAATTTTCACGTCCGTAACATCTTTAGTTTTTGAGATATAAGTATCCTCATGAAAAGAATTCAACTCCTTTCTCACTCCACTCCCGCCCGTTAAGTTGGTTTCCCCCAAACAAAAAATGCGTGTTTATTGATTTTTAAAGGAGATTTCAAATACGAATTTCCATGTCTGTAACCTTTAGTTTAGATATATAAGTTTCTCCAGAAAAAGAATTCATTTTTTACTTCCCTTCACACTCCCCATTCAAGTGAATTTTCCAGAAGCAAACAGTGCCCTTTTCCTTAAAAGAGCTTCCAAATACCAATTATCACGACTGTAACATCATCAGCTTTTGATATATATGTATCCCAGTAAAAGGAATTAATCCCCGTTTTCATCCCCCCCCCCCGCCAAGTTGATTTCTCCACCAAATGCCCCTTCCCTTATTTTTAAAGGAGATTCCAAATACCACTTTTCACGTTTGTAACACCTTGGATTTTTGGTATATACTCTCATACAAATAATTCCAACAATTTTTCAATTCTTTCAGCCCCCCCCCCCGCTAGGGGTTTTTCCCGAAAACCAACGAATGCGTGTTTTCTTATTTTTAAGGATATTCCAAATACCAATTTTCATGTCTGCAACATGTTAAAGTTTTGAAATATACTGTTGATACGCTAATTTTAAAAATTAACCCCATTTTTCAGTGGATTTTCCGAAGAGAATACTTATGTGTTTTTTTTTTTTTGTTTTTTTTTTTTACTTTTACAGGAAATTCCAAATACCAGTTTTCAAATCTGTAATATGTTACGTGTCTGAGATAATTTGCAGATATAGTCCTTTCAAAAATTCACCCCGTTTTTCACTCCTTTTCACCCCGTATTCATCGGATTATCCCAAAACGCAAAAATTCCTGTTGCTTTATTTTCAAAGGAGATTCCAAATTTCAATTTTCATGTCTGGAACATCTTCAGTATCTGAGACATAAGTCTCCTCATAAAATGTGTTCAACCACTTTTCCCCTTTTTCACCCCCCTCAATGGGATTTTCCGAAAACAAAAGAATACTTGTTTGCTTATTTTTAAAGGAGATTCTGAATACCAATTTTTACATGTGTAAACTTTTAAAGTTTTGAGATATAGATGCACTCATTTTAAAATTTCACCCCCCTTTTCACCCCTTTAGCGACGGAATATCAAAAAATGCCCCGTTAGAGAGCACCTTCATTGTACTATAAACGTGTCCTCGAAATTTCATTTCATTATGTCCAGTAGTTTTGGCTCAGCGATGATGAATCAGTCAGTCAGTCAGTCAGTCAGTACGAGTTATTTCTTATATATATAGATTTTACTTCAGTGAGAATTGATGGTAGAATGAGTTCTTGGTTCAGGGTACTTACAGGGGTTAGACAAGTCTGTATTCTTTGACCTTTACTGTTCGTAGTTTACATGGATCATCTGCTGAAAGGCATAAAATGGCAGGGAGGGATTCAGTTAAGCGGAAATGTAGTAAACAGCCTGGCCTATGCTGAGGACTTGGACTTAATGGCAGATTGTGCCGAAAGCCTGCAGTCTAATATCTTGGAACTTGAAAATAGGTGCAATGAGTATAGTATGAAAATTAGCCTTTCGTAGACTAAATTGATGTCAGTAGGTAAGAAATCCAAGAGAACTGAATGTCAGATTGGTGATACAAAGCTAGAACAGGTCGATAATTTCAAGTATTTTGGTTGTGTTCTCCCAGGGTGGTAATATAGTAAGTGAGATTGAATCAAGGTGTAGTAAAGCTAATGCAGTGAGTTCGCAGTTGCGATCAGCAGTATTCTGTAAGAAGGAAGTCAGCTCCCATACGAAACTATCTGTTCGTCGGTCTGTTTTCAGACCAACTTTGCTTTACGGGAGCGAAAGCTGGGTGGACTCAGGATATCTTATTCATAAGTTAGAAGTAACAGACATGAAAGTAGTAAGAATGATTGCTGGTACAATCAGGTGGGAACAATGGCAGGAGGGTACACGGAATGAGGAGATAAAGGCTAATTTAGGAATGAATTCGATGTACGCATAAACCGGCTTCGGTGGTGGGGTCATGTCAGCCGAATAGACGAGGATAGGTTACCGAGGAGAATAATGGACTCCGTTATGGAGGGTAAAAGAAGTAGAGGTAGACCAAGACGACGATGGTTAGACTCAGTTTCTAACGATTTAAAGATAAGAGGTATAGAACTAAATGAGGCCACAGCACTAGTTGCAAATAGAAGATTGTGGCGACGTTTACTAAATTCACATAGGCTTGCAGACTAAACGCTGAAAAGCATAACAGTCTTTAATGATAGTGTATATGTATGTATGTATGAGTATAATAGTAGTTTAGGGAAATGTCTGAAATGTTATTCTCAAATATATATGTTATTAGTGGTCCTATTGATAAGTACTACATAACAAGAGATTAAAAAGTACATTTTCCGATCATTTATGTGTTATACAGTTTTACTGTAACGGCTATAATAACAGGGATATTCTTGAATTTATACTTTCTTTGCTTAGTCCTTAACAACACCGGGCATCGCTAACATGGGAATATTGTTCAGTCGTGTTTACTGGCGATGGTCGTGGTTCTTGTCGTGATTGTCTTAAGGTGAAAAATCACGTGGTCAGCAGCCCATATCTACAAGGAAAATTGTGAAGATGGTTACCAAACTTAGGAAAATACTGTGAAGGAACGTTCGCTTGAAGAATAAGACAAGAGGACATCCTGAAAAGTGGAGGAAGGACTCCCCTTACATTGGGTGCCCTTCGGTAGAAAACTATATGTGATGGTCTAAAATAGTGAAAGCCCATAAAACCGATCAATAATATTTTTCGCTGACTATATTTTCTTATGATGTGCTTTGTCGCTTCCACTTCCACTCATCGCCGATACATGGGATTACTGCTGCGTCCCGACTAAAACAGCCTGCCTGAATGCTGGCTGGAGGTAGATGCGGAGTTAGGTAACTTTCATTTTTAGCATGCCATTTATCTCGTTCGTGCATTTTATTGTAACTACTGGTAGGTGACACACTACTTCATCAGAGTATTGCAGATATTCGAGCTCTGGAACTGGGCATTGTTAGATTGCCACCGTAGTATTGTTCGTGAAAAGTGAGAAACTGTGCCCTTTTTTACCTTTTCATCAAACGTTTTATACGATAGCATAGCTTTAATGAGTCATTTCAGCAGGTTAATACAGAAAATGAAATAAAATGACGTATGTCTTTTAGTGCCGGGAGTGTCCAAGGACATATTCGGCTCGCCAGGAACAGGTTTCTTGATTTAACTCCCATAGGCGACCTGCTCATCGTGATGGGAATGAAATGATAACGGATACGACACATATACCCAAACCCCGTGCCAGCGAAAAATTACCAATGATGGTTAAAATTCCCGACCTTGCCGGGAAATGAACCCAGAAACCCTGTTACCAACGAACAGCACGCTAAACGTTTAGCCATGGAGCCGGACGGTTAATACAGTATTTTTACAAGAGTGCTGACATCATCATTGTTGAGAAATTTGTAGACGTTTAGGTTTTCAATGTTTACCCCTTTGTACAAAACTCTTTGGTTTTACTATTCCTTGTACTGGTGTTAACATTATGATTGTGAATAAAATTTGATTATGAATATTTAAATCCGAATAAGTCGTTACAGATAATGTGTATTTACAACTTAACCAGCGTAAGGCGTCCGTGACACGGGTGCCTGACCTGGACTGCATTGAGTCTGCAAGCATCACTCGGAATATTCTATATCTGCAGAGACAGAGAGAAGAGGTAAGGAGAAGTTTCCGATCAGAATATATGGGGAAGTTAAGTAGGACAAATCTTCGTGAGACTAGAAAGCCTATAGTTTGTGAGGTGGTATTAATAAGGTCGGACAAACGAAAGCGAATGAATCTCAACTCAGGACTAGCAGTGGTACTGTTGTACGTCCTATACAGAGTGTGTACCCCTGGGTGGTACAGTCTAGCACCAAGAGTTACCACAAAAGATCCCATTTCAAGGATGATGATGAGGAGGAGGATGTGTCTAAATCTCCTGAAGAAAAGTGGTTCCAAGTGAATCGACCAACGGTTCAGTTTTATTAACGAATTCTATTCTAGCAATTGCAATTGACGTTAGATTAACTCAGTAACAATACAACTTTTTCTGAAGTTTTCATTTTATCCACACTTATGTGAAATTTCTGTCAGCTGTTTGAATAATGTCAATAATTAGTTTTTGTTTTGATGCCTCAAGTCTATTGAGTTCAGCATTAAATTCTATTGATAATTCATCCATTTAGCCCATTTCTTTAATGTTATTTCAAGTAATAATTCGATTGCCCTACGCCACCCGAAACGAGTGACTGAAGAACCCGGAACCCCTGAGACAAGACGAGTCTATATTTACAAGAGCCAGAGGCAGATGTTGACAATCGGTAAGCAAGGGTGCAGTACACGTATGCGGAACGTTTTATCCGTTCGTACATGTCAATAGTACAGGTTCTCCGAAACGGAAATTTTGGACATTTACAACTTCCTCCGTAAATGCACTTGGTTGGGTCAGAAAAAGCGCTCAACTTGTTCTTGTAGACCTCGACGTACCAAGCGGGGTGGTCTTTAATATAACATTTCAAACCCTGTTATTCATGTGAATAATTGAAAACAAGCTTATAGCCATCCTTGGTTCGTGTCCAAATGACCTGTACATTGTGCTGCAAATAAATCAGGCTTATTCCGGTTCGATACTCTTCCTTCGGAATATGGTGTTCATGAAATCAGTCTCCTCTTGAGTAAGAATTGGTCGTTCAGACCGAAATCTTCTCTACAGGAGATGCTTCCGAATATCACTTGGGAAGTATTTAGAATACTTCATACAATTTTAAACAGGCTGTTAGACATTCGAAAAGCTACATCAGGTTCCTTTGATCACGATGAAATAATTCCTTAAATAGTTACGAAATAATTTTCAGACACAAGTTCTTGTGCCTATATCGCAGTGAATGATAAAATAGAAGCTGTCAGCAAATATACCCTTACCTGCTGCAGTGGAACAGCTTGATGAGTGGTATTCAGCAGACCAGAAATTACATCCGTGATGTATTTTATTGCTGTTGTCATGTGACCATGTTCTGCCTGTCACAGTGAGTAGAAACCACAGCGGTGTTTGTCCGGGCCCTATCGGTGACGGGGGCTCAAATCTCCCATTTCATTCCTGCGTGTCGTGGCATCGATATGTGGCTACGTCACTCTTCCCTTGTCACCAAATGGTTATATTGTTGATTTTAAAGATTAACAACACATCATTACTGCTCAGAGTAGTAGGTCATGAGATATTTCCTCAGAAATTAATCTATTATTTCTATTTTTTTTTGCTAGTTGCTTTACGTCGCACCGACACAGATAGGTTTTATGGCTATAATAATTTCGTGTGGCTATTTCTAGCCGAGTGCAGCCCTTGTAAGGCAGACCCTCCGACGAAGGTGGGCGGCATCCGCCATGTGTTATTGTGGTGGAGGATAGTGTTATGTGTGATGTGTGAGTTGCAGGGATGTTGGGGACAGCACAAACACCCAGTCCCCGGGCCATTGGAATTATCCAATGAAGATTAAAATCCCCGACCCGGCCGGGAATCGAACCCGGGACCCTCTGAACCGAAGGCCAGTACGCTGACCGTTCAGCCAACGAGTCAGACTTTATGGCGATGATGGGACAGGAAAGGGCTAGGAGTGGGATGGAAGCGGCCGTGGCCTTAATTAAGGTACAGCCCCAGCATTTGCCTGGGGTGAAAATGGGAAACCACGGAAAACCATTTTCAGGGCTGCCGACAGTGGGATTCGAACTTACTATCTCCCGAATACTGGATACTGGCCGCACTTAAGCGACTGCAGCTATCGGGCTCGCTAATCTATTAGTTCTCCCGAAACAACAAAATTCAACAGTTATCAATAGTCGATACGTAATGGGTTCATAAATTCGACATTGAAAGCCGGACTGAATACTTCAGACGCTAGAGAGCTAATCTGCAATGAACGGGAAGTATTCGAAAATTTGTCTCGAAACACCACTCTTATTCCTTAAATTGTCGTAAAATTTAAGAAAAACAAAAAATGGCTCTATTGGATGAGTTAACCGTGCGGTTAGGAGTGGGCAGCTGTGAGCTTGCATCCGGGAGACAGTGGGTTTGAACACAACTGTCGTCAGCCCTGATGATAGTTTTCCATGGTTCCCTATTTTCACTACTCGAAAATGCTGGGAACGTAGCTTAATTAAGGTCACGGCCACTTCCTTCCCACTCCAGGTTCTTTCCTTTCCCATCGTCGCCATAAAACCTACCTGTGTCGTCGGTGCGACGTAAAGCAAATTATTAAAACAATGCTTTTATAAAAGGAACGAATCATTCCCTTGTTGAGTCACCCATAATCATAGACGATGAAAGTAAATATTCCTGCACAGAATCAGGAGCCATTGGAGATGTGTTCTTCATGGAGGGGGTTGGGGGTGGATAGAACACTTTGAGGGGTAGGCGCTAAAATGTAACTCAATAAACCCCCACTTCTCTTCTTGAACAATTGAAAAAATATTGTACTTTCAGAAAAATTAGACAAATAGGAATACACTAATTTTAATTGTATACGACATAACCACTTTGTTTGAAGATAAGTTTTGAGGGTAAAACAAAGTATGAATAAACATACACATTCAATCCAGTATTTATGCTGCGATGAATTTATTTGCAGTACAAAGGCGACAGGGAGTTGCCGGATGAAGTGAGCTGATATAGGAGAAAATACATTGATTAAGCACAGCTAACGTTCCTGAACGAATGATATTTCTAATTGTTTCAATGCAAACTATAAAGGGTATTGTACCGTTCCCGTCTGAAATACAGTCTACCAGCGCCAATCGGAGAGCTGCGTGTTCGTTTCTTAAAAAATTGATCGGGCTAAACTAAATTAAAAATCTCAGGATAAAAATTATACCATGGGTATGTGAACGGGAAACAGTATCATATTTCCGAAATAACATTCAAAATAAGTTGTAAGATGGATTTATTGACTAATAAACATTATTGAAATTCAAAATAAACAAAAATGTGAAAAACGATTAGAATCTGGCTCAAATAAATGCCAAAAATTTAATATGCGCCGAGCACATAAATATCATTAATTATTAGAAGTCACAAAAGACGGGCAATGTCCCGTTTCAAAATGAAAATATTAACAATATAAACACAACGACCTGGGGAAGAAATTCACATTTCGCTTCGACTTACGCAGTTACATTCATTTTAACGCATCCTGACGGATATCATTCAAATTACAAGTACAGGACATACCACGACAGAATAAAATTATGCTAAATCCGATCCATAATAAAACTATATGTACATCACTTATCATCAAATCAATATTTCAGGGACTTTAGCTTACATCTACACTGAATTTACTTAACAGACTGTTCTGTTATAAATTGGATGGCTTAAAAGCCTACTTCCCAATAACATGAGTTCCGGACTCATTTATTTTAAAGCAAGTATATACCAACACTGACAATGACATAATCAACAACAATCCAAGTAACACAAATTAATACAAAATACACTCTCGGAGAAACCTCTAAAGACATGCAATAAAAAAATTATCATCTGTGTATTCAATATCTGAAATATAAACAATAAGATACTAGACTCCTTCATATAAAAAGAACACCGAACTCCAGGCTCAGCTATCCGTCTGTTGATCTTTCACTTCGCACGCTGTAATATAAATCACGGAACACTTCTAATGCTCCAGCAATGAAACATCTTACTTCGCCAGAAAAGACTCTAACTAATTGGTTTGGTAATTCTTGCCTGAGAAATTCTAATATATTTGGGGACATAAATTACGCTGCCATTCACTCCTCTGTTCATTAAATTAACACAAGGCCTCGAACTCAAAATAAGGCACCAATACACATTCCTATGGCCTTAACTACATATTCCAATATAACACGGCTAGCAGATATGATACTCAACACATCTGGCCTAACACTTTGGGGTCCGTGAGTTCGATTCTCACAATCATAATGAACACTTGAGGCAAATCAAACCTCTCCCTTTTCATGCAGCTCACACCATTGTATCTTTCCCGATATCCATTTCTAGGCACTTCCGTCCTGTGTAACACACGTTGTAATCTCAGTATCAGGCTAATCTTGCCTTTTTCTCGTAAATACATAAGTCAATACCAATTAGCTAGTTCTACCTGCGGATCTAGAAGATATTAGTTCGACGGTGCACTTTTACGTTGGTCATCACTGCCATGCACTCCTATAAACGTGCTACATGCAGGAAAAAAATACCTTACTAAATTTTATTCCCAGACCAAACTTTAGGCTGTGTAGCCTTCATACTAAAAGAGTCTACATCTTGTACCAAAATGGAATACACAGTTACCTTTAGACATACATATCCTCATCTACCCCTAATCATTTCCCTCTTTCCCATCTTATAAAAAGGAAATAATATATAAAAATCAGGGTTCCAAACATGCATTTCCCTGAAACATGACACTGATCTATAAAAATACAACATAGCTCAGTCACAACAAGACTGACATTTACATTTACATTACACTGGGATCGAATTAGCCTAATTCCCTCTATCTAAGCATGCCTATAATTAAAATGAACTTAACTGGTAGCGTCTCAGTTTCTTCATGATTCCAGGCCACAGCGTCCAGCAAATTACGCCATTATTGAACCAAACTGCATGGCGTTATCAAATACTCTGCAAGTCTTTTCTTCTCTCTTCATCATGTAGTAATAGTGCTTCGCACACACCATTAAATTGTACCGATACGACGACGACGGTTCGCACAAGTTCTTCGCGAAACCGAACGCGTACCGAACACGGTATTTGCACAAACCGTATGCAAATTACGTATACACGGGTACGGAAATATCGACAATAACTATAGTTTTTATTGTTATTATCCCGTGTCATCACTGCACTTTGACATGCGTGATACGTAATATTATTTATAATGCAAAGGTAATTGCTCTGTTAATGTACTATACACACTCGTAACTACAATCTATCACTTGTATTCATGTAATGCATGTTTTCATAAAAGAAACGTTTCAGCTTCACAAATTGACTATTTATATGTTCAATACTGGTCACTAAAAAAATTACTTTCCTATACCACTGGCTTAATATCAAAAACACCGACCCGCGCGGTTGATACTTCAAAGCAGAGTGACTTCCCATCTCCAGAGGCTGCTATATACACCAAACTTCCGGTATTAGTCATATCTTAGGGGATTCCACTAATGCGATGACGCTATTACTCACCCACTACTCTGCAAAAACGCTGATTCAATAGAAATATGTAAATTACTTTATTAATTCAAATTAAGTATTGCAACTGTCTACCGGTAGTTCTTTTAATGTTTAACTGGCTTCTATTTCATATTAAAAACGTGGACTATTGCTTTATAACAGATTGCCTAATAGATTTAGAATAGTGCCGCACTGTAAATTTAGAAGTTGGTAAGACTGACTTCCTTTTTTCTGTAGATCCCTTCACTCCGGAATATCACTTCCAGAGCTGTGATTGGTCCTTTTTATAATCGGCCGCTCTCACATACTCTCGTAAATCCCCGATTGAATCATACGGAGTACCCGAGATATTCGCTGTCGCTATGAAAGATAAGAAGTTATTACTGATGTCACGCGATGAAGGAATACTGCATTACGCAACTTCTAGGTTGCATCATAACTCCTGCTTGTATTAGATGCACAATATTACACCATATTATACAATTAATATTTGGGGCGTATATGATGTGGCATATTCCCCCCATACCCCGTAAAAATATGTGAAAACGTATTTTTTTCATGATTCACTCTGTGGCTCCACTTCAGTTACTCTTCCGGATAATAATAGTTCACGTTCAGCTAGCAATCTCTCCTTCTCTTTCCGAGCTTCAAAACATATTTCCAAAAGAGCTTGAAACTTGCGTTCATTTCCGTCACATTGATGAAAAATTTCTGCTGGTAATGGGTGTGTGTTTTCCATATTTGCCATGTTTACATCCTCTGTAGCTTCTTCTTCGTCTTCTTGATCCACATCTTCTTCTACTGGGTCATATTCTTCGTCAATGTCATCATCATCTTCATCATCTCCTAAGTCATCATCTTCTTGTATTTCATCCAACTGCTATAATTCAGTCCTTTTCCTAATGGTTCCAGTATTCCTCCTATCGTAATCTGCTGCATGTGGATTCAATCCATTCTGTTCTGCTTCCTTGAAATTACAGAAATTAACGCTCTCAGCACCATGGTTTTGGTTAATTAAGTTTTCCTGTATCGCCTGTTGCCATTGATCTCCGTCCTGTCATCTATTTCTCAACTCCGTCACGTACCTCTGTGACTCAGCATTTCTTTGTTGATAATCAGATCTTTGTCTGAAATCATTCCGACCATCTGCATTCCTTCTGTTCTCCCACCTATTATAAGGTGGTCGCTGTCCTGCATAACCTCTGTACCGATGTCTAAATGTTCGTCCATTCCTTCCATATGAATAATTATTTCCTCTATTATCATTCCTATCGTGGGTATATCCTTGTCCTCTCCTATCATCTGGATAATTAATGAAATTCCATTCACATCTCCGTGATTGCTCATTTTCAACTGGTCTAGCTTGCTGTGATATCGTCTGCGTTCCTGAACTTTGCACTCTACCTCCCTTCCTAATCTTAGGTGGTGGACTTCTATCTTCCGTTAAATCAATCGTATGTAAAGCCTCCGCATGTCTGATCCTTGGTTGATTTTGTGTAGTAGTTAAATCCAACTGACGTAAAGTCATTTCCGCCTCAGTTGCTGTTCTAACATTCTCTGCTGTTAGAGTTCTCTGCACTTCCAACGGTAATTGTTCAGATATCGCTACGATCATCTCGGACTCAGACGGTGGTGTTTCCTAATCTCTGAATTTGATAATTTGGGAAATAAAATAATTAGCAAACCTTGTTGGAATAGTAGTAGGATATTTTCTTGAATAAAGCTCCATACGTAATGACTGCTGTATAGATACATCCCAGAATTTCTTTAAGAATGCTACCTTAAATTCCTCATACGTACTGAATGTATGTTGGAATGCCATCATCCATTCTAAAGCCGAATCAGATAAGAATTTGCTAATTGTACGTACTCTTCTATCAGCTGGTACCTTCGTATCTGTCATATAATCTTCCATCTCTCGAAGAAATGCCCTTGGTGTTCTATCATCTAGCCCACTAAATTTACGGGGTTTATCTTCTGAAGATGTACGAAATATGTTGTAAATTTGGCCTCCATTCGTCTCTCTTGGTGTACATGATCTTTCTTCCGGTCTTGGTAAATTTAACAGAACGCTAAGTAAAGCTGGTTCACTAGCTTGACTCGCTTCTCTATCAATACTATTGTGCTGCATTGAACACTTCAGCTTATCCATTTTATCCTTCAAATGCTGTACTTTCTTTTCCACAGATATCAACTTATTCGTATTCTTCTGCGAAGATTCAGCCCATGCTTCAATACTTGCACCTACTTCTTGTATATTGACTCTAGCATTCTCTCTATCTACTAAAATCATCTTTTTGATCTCTTCACCCTTGCCTGCAATCTGTTCTGTAACCTACTTTCTCAATTCCTTTTCCATAGTCCTCATCTTCGACTCAGTTTCCCGTTGTTTTTCACCTAACTTCGCTTCCAACTGATCCGCATTCTTCCGTTGTACTTCGGCTATCTGGGTACTAATTTCCTCCGTAATATTAGAAAATCTTTCTTCTGTAGCCTCGCTTAAGTGGTCGATCGCGCTTCGATTCTTGCCTATCTCAGTTCGCGCCTCCTCTAAGCTATTTGTCATTTCCTCCAATTGCTTTTCAGTCTTTGCGGCTCCATCTGTTATTTTGCCAGTTAACTCCTCAACGGTTTTTCTAATCCGGTCTACCTGTTCCTCATTTCTATTCTCTAGATCATCCATACGCTTCTCTAAACGTATCCTTCCTTCCTGACAGCACTTTTGAACTGTATCAATCTTTTCCTCCAGTTTTACATTCCCTGTAACTTACTATTTTACCAGAAAGTTCATTAATGTTTTTAAGTTCGCGATTTATCGCTTCCGCAGTCACCAAGTCTATTTTCTCCGTAATCTGCCGCATACGCTCCTGTTCACTTTTCTCATCTTCAACCGCTGCTAACTCCATTGTTTCCATAATCCCTGTCATGCTTCTGTCTACTTCCGCAGTCACAAAGTCTATTTCCACCTTAATTTGTTGCATACGCTCCTGTTCGCGTTTCTGCGCCTCTTGTTCACGCCGTTCAGCTGCTTGCTCACGCTCCTTCGCCTCTTTCTCCGCCAAGTCCATCTTAGCCAACAGGTCAGCTAAGGTTACTGCCATAATACCAAATCAAATACGACTACGCGGCCTAGAATCACTTCCGAAAGCTTTAAGTGTGTTCCCCAGGTTTTATAAATTAATTTCATCAGTTTCTGCGATTTACGTTACTCAAGGAAAACAAACAATATTGCTTTACAATACGCCATGCAGAAACTACCTACCGAATGTCAATAAGTTTTCATCACGCGTGTTCAAATAATATGAAAAAAAAAATTAATCCATAGCCCCAAATATTTAATTAATCATAGGCTTTTCCTAATATGGGCTCAAATCTATGCATTAGACAACAATGCCTAACTATATTTGCATATTATCTCCAGCTAAAGGATGATATTTCCCGTTACAAGGGTCCATACACCTTCAATAACAATGCCACTATAGTTATCTCTTTCCATCCGAGATTGAGGCTATCTCGTGTCCCTAACTGAATCTAAATAGCAAAACTACCAACGCACTGGCTATTTAAAAATTGCTATACAGACAAATTCTTCATGCTATGTCTACGATCAATTATATCTGAGGGATATAACAGCATCTGCCTCACGTGAAATCATTTTATTGTCCACCAATTCCATTGGAATCATTTAGTATTTGACATGCCTTTCTCATAGGCTAACATGTTCTATGAACGATATCTACCATATAAAAAATATAAATGCCGATATTTTCCCAACGTAATTTAATATATTCAGTAATTACTAACTTTTTCTAAATATATTTTGTCTCTTATGGAAGAAAGAAGGTAGAAGTGGCTGAGTCAGCAGAGAGGATGCGTCTGGATGTGCTAGGAGTAAATGATATTCGGGTAAGGGGAGATAATGAGGAAGAGATAGGAGATTATAAAGTGTACTTGACGGGTGTTAGAAAGGGAAGGGCAGAGTCTGGGGTAGGGCTCTTTATCAGGAATACCATTGCACGCAACATAGTTTCTGTTAGGCACGTAAATGAGCGAATGATGTGGGTAGATTTGTCAGTGGGAGGAATTAGGACAAGAATTGTGTCCGTGTATTCACCATGTGAGGGTGCAGATGAGGATGAAGTTGACAAGTTTTATGAAGCATTGAGTGACATCGTGGTCAGGGTCAACAGCAAGGATAGAATAGTGCTAATGGGCGATTTCAATGCGAGAGTTGGGAATAGAACTGAAGGATACGAAAGGGTGATTGGCAAATGTGGGGAAGATATGGAAGCTAATGGGAATGGAAAGCGTTTGCTGGACTTCTCTGCTAGGATGGTTTTAGCTTTTACGAATACATTCTTCAAGCATATGGCTAATTACCGCTACACAAGGGAGGGCATTGGTACCAGATCCATAATAGAGTATAATATATTAACTGACTTCGAATTTGGGAAATCTGTTAGGAATATACGGGTTTTCCGGGGAGTTTTCGATGGTACAGACCACTATCAGATCTGTAGTGAACTAAGTATTGTAACGTTTCAAATCCCGTTACAAGATGATATCTGTATTTTTATTATTTTATCTGCATTATTATTATTGTTATTTATTATTATTATTATGTCAGTATTATTATTATTTTATCTGTGATATTGTTACTATTATTGTAATTATCCGTTTTATTCAATTCGATTTTGCAATTGCCTGTTGCTTGCAAGATTGTACTTAGATGTATACATATATACATATGTGTAGGATAACACTCAATACCTGTACAGTGAGAATTGTTGTATATATCAGAGATTGGATGTGACGTTGGGACATTGTGCAAAATTAGTGGCGATTCTGCCAAGTCATCGCCACTTCATGGCTACGGCATTGTATTTATTTAGATATGCGCTCAGCGAGTCGGCCGCCGCAGGGCTATTTCACCACTGTATGTAATATTTGCCGCGTTGTGGGAGTATGTCATTGTTGTTTCTGGAGATTACGTAGCGGTGTCAACCAACGTCTATATAAGGTGGATGCATATTGTAGCGTCAGTCATTAGTTATACGGATGCAGTACAGTGAAGAAGTCTACTAGATCAAGAGGCCTTAGTTGGTCAGTGAACGAGTGTGAACGAGAGATGATGAGCCATTAATTATTGGTCATTGAGAGAGTGAGACCAAAAGGTTGGTCGCTCACTCAGTTGAAGACACGGACGCAAGGGCTTACCATGAAGTCAGAGAGGGCAACCCTGGACCTGCCAAGAGGTAATACCATATTGACTTACAAAGAAGGCAGATGATATGGAGAAGAAGCAGTCACAAGGATGTATCACCAAGTTAGGCGTGACACATCTACAGTAAATACCAGAGCAATGGATTACGTCGTAATTACACTCAAAGTGTTGAAGGTACAGTCAAGTGAATCAGTGAGGGAAATATTTCGTATAAATTGTTAAATGTCCGGTCAAGAAGAATTCAAATTCCTTCCTAGTTTCTTTCAGTTGCAATGTCTAAATTTCATATTCTCATCTGTTTTATTGCAACAAGACTCACTATTTTTTGATATATTATTTAAAGAATATATATTGTTCTATCAAACGAATTCATGGTTTTATTTCAATGAAAGTAAATTATCTTAACCTCAAAATTATTGGGGAAACCGAACGCCAATCTCCTTTTCCCAGAACTTATATGGTATGTTGTCAAAAGTAAGCTTATTACCCCACACCCTAGAGATAGTCAAGAGTCTCATTCTATTATTGCTGCACTGAGTGGCAGCTGGCGCCCTTCAAATAACGTATGTGTAAGTAAGCAGGTAACTAGTAAGTGTGAGTACAAGGTTCGACGAGTGTGTATTTTATTTAATGAATAATAATTTTCATAATTTCCATTTTAAATGCAGATATTTCCGATTTTTCAAATAAATCCAGTTTTATATATATATGTTTGTAAAATCAAGTCAGCGACCTAGGAATCTCACAGTATCTCTAGGCCTAGGGTAGAGAAAGTGAAATCTGTCTGCAAACGAATACGGGTAGAAAATCTCCAGGACGAGGAAATTAGACAGAAGTACATAGATATGATCAGTGAGAAGTTTCGAACAGTAGACAGTAAGCAGGTTCAGGATATAGAAAGTGAATGGGTGGCATACAGGGATGCTGTAGTAGAAACAGCAAGGGAATGCCTAGGAACAACCGTGTGTAAAGATGGGAAAAGGCGAACATCTTGGTGGAATGATGAAGTGAGAGCAGCCTGTAAACGTAAAAAGAAGGCTTATCAGAAATCGCTCCAAACAAGGGCCGAGGCAGACAGGGATTTGTACGTAGATGAAAGAAACAGAGCGAAACAAATAGTTGTTGAATCCAAAAAGATGTCATGGGAAGATTTTGGTAATAACCTGGAAAGGCTAGGTCAAGCAGCAGGGAAACCTTTCTGGACAGTAATAAAGAATCTTAGGAAGGGAGGGAAAAAGGAAATGAACAGTGCTTTGAGTAATTCAGGTGAACTCATAATAGATCCCAGGGAATCACTGGAGAGGTGGAGGGAATATTTTGAACATCTTCTCAATGTAAAAGAAAATCATCCTGATGGTGTTGCAAACTGCCAAGCTCATGGGGAGGAGGAAAATAATGTTGGTGAAATAATGCGAGAGGAAGTGGAAAGGATGGTAAATAAATTCCATTGTCATAATGCAGCAGGAATAGATGAAATTAGACCTGAAATGGTGAAATATAGTGGGAAGGCAGGGATGAAATGGCTTCATAGAGTAGTAAAGTTAGCGTGGAGTGTTGGTAAGGTACCTTCAGATTGGACAAAAGCAGTAATTGCACCTGTCTGTAAGCAAGGGAACAGGAAGGATTGCAACAACTATCGAGGTATCTCATTGATTAGTATACCAGGCAAAGTATTCACTGGCATCTTGGAAGGGAGGGTGCGATCAGTCGTTGAGAGGAAGTTGGATGAAAACCAGTGTGGTTTCAGACCACAGAGAGGCCGTCAGTATCAGATTTTCAGTATGCGCCAGGTAATTGAAAAATGATACGAGAGGAATAAGCAGTTGTGTTTATGTTTCGTAGATCTAGAGAAAGCATATGACAGGGTACCGAGGGAAAAGATGTTCGCCATACTGGGGGACTATGGAATTAAAGGTAGATTATTAAAATCAATCAAAGGCATTTATGTTGACAATTGGGCTTCGGTGAGAATTGATGGTAGAATGAGTTCTTGGTTCAGGGTACTTACAGGAGTTGGACAAGACTGTAATCTTTCACCTTTGCTGTTCGTAGTTTACATGGATCATCTGCTGAAAGATATAAAACGGCAGGGAGGGATTCAGTTAGGTGGAAATGTAGTGAGCAGTTTGGCCTATGCTGACGACTTGGTCTTAATGGCAGATTGTGCCGAAAGCCTGCAGTCTTATATCTTGGAACTTGAAGATAGGTGCAGTGAGTATGGTATGAAAATTAGCCTCTCGAATACTAAATTGATGTCAGTAGGTAAGAAATTCAATAGAATTGAATGTCAGATTGGTGCTACAAAACTAGAACAGGTCGATAATTTCAAGTATTTAGGTTGTGTGTTCTCTCAGGATGGTAATATAGTAAGTGAGATTGAATCAAGGTGTAATAAAGCTAATGCAGTGAGCTCGCAGTTGCGATCAGCAGTATTCTGTAAGAAGGATGTCAGCTCCCAGACGAAACTATCTTTACATCGGTCTGTTTTCAGACCAACTTTGCTTTACGGGAGCGAAAGCTGGGTGGACTCAGGATATCTTATTCATAATTTAGAAGTAACAGACATGAAGGTAGCAAGAATGATTGTTGGTACAAACAGGTGGGAACAATGACAGGAGGGTACTCGGAATGAAGAGATAAAGGCTAATTTAGGATTGAACTCGATGGATGAAGCTGTACGCATAAACCGGCTTCGGTGGTGGGGTCATGTGAGGCGAATGGAGGAGGATAGGTTACCTATGAGAATAATGGAATCTGTTATGGAGGGTAAGAGAAGTAGAGGGAGACCAAGACAACGATGGTTAGACTCGGTTTCTAATGATTTAAAGATAAGAGTTACCGGTATAGAACAAAATGAGGCCACAAAACTAGTTGCAAATCGAGGATTTTGGCGACGTTTAGTAAATTCTCAGAGGCTTGCAGACTGAACGCTGAAAGGCATAACAGTCTATAATGATAATGTATGTATGTATGTATGTTCTTGTATTCTTATACCAACTAGTAATATTGAACACAGTACCTTAGACTCAACTGTTTACTACGTTAGGTTACCAGTTAATATGACTCCGTCCGGGTATCAAATAAGAATCTCAGACTTCATCATCTATCATTCGCCCATTCGAAATTATCTCTACCTATCTAAATTTATAAATATAAAAGCTCAGGTATGCATTATGGACATTCCCAAAATTTCGAATTCCAATATCCTATAAAAGCCTATATAACAACTTGCTATGTGTGCGAGGAGCATCATTCTGTTTGCTCCAAATAGGTGCGAAGTTTTTCACTATTGGTGGTTTCAATATCCATATAATAGCCTTAACAAAATATATAACGTCTGCCTACTTTAAAATTAAATCGCACATTCAGGGTTAACAATATAAATTTAAATAATATACTACTCCGTCCCTGAACAATAATATCCGGACATAGTAATGATAATGGGCGACAACAAAGCGCTCTCCTGGCTATGGAGCTTAGCCAATCAACAAGATAATCCGTCCCGCGTTCGGAAGCCAAGATAAATATGTACCGTTCCCGTCTGAAATACAGCCTACCGGCGCCAATCGGAGAGCTGCGTGTTCGTTTCTTAAAAAATTGATCGGGCTAAACTAAATTAAAAATCTCAGGATAAAAATTATACCATGGGTATGTGAAAGTGAAACAGTATCATATTTCCGAAATAACATTCAAAATAAGGGGTAAGATGGATTTATTGACTAATAAACATTATTGAAATTCAAAATAAACAAAAATGTGAAAAACGATTAGAATCTGGCTCAAATAAATGCCAAAAATTTAATATGCGCCGAGCACATAAATACCATTAATTATTAGAAGTCACAACAGACGGGCAATATCCCGTTTCAAAATGAAAATATTAACAAAATAAACACAACGACCTGGGGAAGAAATTCACATTTCGCTTCGACTTAGGCAGTTACATTCATTTTAACGCATCCTGACGGATATCATTCAAATTACAAGTACAGGACATACCACGACAGAATAAAATTATGCTAAATCCGATCCATAATAAAACTATATGTACATCACTTATCATCAAATCAATATTTCAGGGACCTTAGCTTACATCTACACTGAATTTACTTAACAGACTGTTCTGTTATAAATTGGATGGCTTAAAAGCCTACTTCCCAATAACATGAGTTCCGGACTCATATATTTTAAAGCAAGTATATACCAACGCTGACAATGACATAATCAACAACAATCCAAGTAACACAAATTAATACAAAATACACTCTCGGAGAAACCTCTAAAGACATGCAATAAAAAAATATCATCTGTGTATTCAATATCTGAAACATAAACCATAAGATACTAGACTCCTTCATATAAAAAGAACACCGAACTCCAGGCTCAGCTATCCGTCTGTTGATCTTTCACTTCGCACGCTGTAATATAAATCACGGAACACTTCTAATGCTCCAGCAATGAAACATCTTACTTCGCCAGAAAAGACTCTAACTAATTGGTTTGGTAATTCTTGCCTGAGAAATTCTAATATATTTGGGGACATAAATTACGCTGCCATTCACTCCTCTGTTCATTAAATTAACACAAGGCCTCGAACTCAAAATAAGGCACCAATACACATTCCTATGGCCTTAACTACATATTCCAATATAACACGGCTAGCAGATATGATACTCAACACATCTGGCCTAACACTTTGGGGTCCGTGAGTTCGATTCTCACAATCATAATGAACACTTGAGGCAAATCAAACCTCTCCCTTTCCATGCAGCTCACACCATTGTATCTTTCCCGATATCCATTTCTAGGCACTTCCGTCCTGTGTAACACACGTTGTAATCTCAGTATCAGGCTAATCTTGCCTTTTTCTCGTAAATACATAAGTCAATACCAATTAGCTAGTTCTACCTGCGGATCTAGAAGATATTAGTTCGACGGTGCACTTTTACGTTGGTCATCACTGCCATGCACTCCTATAAACGTGCTACATGCAGGAAAAAAATACCTTACTAAATTTTATTCCCAGACCAAACTTTAGGCTGTGTAGCCTTCATACTAAAAGAGTCTACATCTTGTACCAAAATGGAATACACAGTTACCTTTAGACATACATATCCTCATCTACCCCTAATCATTTCCCTCTTTCCCATCTTATAAAAAGGAAATAATATATAAAAATCAGGGTTCCAAACATGCATTTCCCTGAAACATGACACTGATCTATAAAAATACAACATAGCTCAGTCACAACAAGACTGACATTTACATTTACATTACACTGGGATCGAATTAGCCTAATTCCCTCTATCTAAGCATGCCTATAATTAAAATGAACTTAACTGGTAGCGTCTCAGTTTCTTCATGATTCCAGGCCACAGCTTCCAGCAAATTGCGCCATTATTGCACCAAACTGCATGGCGTTATCAAATACTCTGCAAGTCTTTCCTTCTCTCTTCATCATGTAGTAATAGTGCTTCGCACACACCATTAAATTGTACCGATACGACGACGACGGTTCACACAAGTTCTTCGCGAAACCGAACGCGTACCGAACACGATATTTGCACAAACCGTATGCAAATTACGTATACACGGGTACGGAAATATCGACAATAACTGTCGTTTTTATTGTTATTATCCCGTGTCACCACCGCACTTTGACATACGTGATACGTAATATTATTTATATAGCAAAGGTAATTGCTCTGTTAATGTACTATACACACTCGTAACTACAATCTATCACTTGTATTCTTGTAATGCATGTTTTCATAAAAGAAACGTTTCAGCTTCACAAATTGACTATTTATATGTTCAATACTGGTCACTAAAAAAATTACTTTCCTATACCACTGGCTTAATATCAAAAACACCGACCCGCGCGGTTGATACTTCAAAGCAGAGTGACTTTCCATCTCCAGAGGCTGCTATATACACCAAACTTCCGGTATTAGTCATATCTTAGGGGATTCCACTAATGCGATGACGCTATTACTCACCCACTACTCTGCAAAAACGCTGATTCAATAGAAATATGTAAATTACTTTATTAATTCAAATTAAGTAATGCAACTGTCTACAGGTAGTTCTTTTAATGTTTAACTGGCCTCTATTTCATATTAAAAAAGTGGACTATGGCTTTATAACAGATTGCCTAATAGATTTAAAATAGTGCCGCACTGTAAATTTAGAAGTTGGTAAGACTGACTTCCTTTTTTCTGTAGATCCCTTCACTCCGGAATATCACTTCCAGAGCTGTGATTGGTCCTTTTTATAATCGGCCGCTCTCACATATTCTCGTAAATGCCCGATAGAATCATACGGAGTACCCGAGATATTCGCTGTCGCTATGAAAGATAAGAAGTTATTACTGATGTCACGCGATGACGGAATACTGCATTACGCAACTTCTAGGTTGCATCATAACTCCTGCTTGTATTAGATGCACAATATTACACCATATTATATAATTAATATTTGGGGCATATATGATATGGCACAGTATGAAGACTGGAGGTGTTCTCTGCGGTACTATATATGAGAACATATGAGGTGTATGATTGATTCACCCGTATAGCATGAAAGGTAATCACAAAGGTAGTGCTAATGCGAGTGCTAATACTAAATGGCTAGAGCTTGTGAAAATATAAGGGAATAATCCAAAATAATTATTGAATAGAATAAGTGAGAATTGTGAGATAAAGATGAAAGTTCTTCCATTATGACTAGTTGGTCCAATAAGAGTTTTGAATTCATTATGAATGGTGTGTGTAATTTAAAATCAGGTAATAGTAATACGTGATGGGATTAATCAGTAAAGTAGGGGAAGTATTAGAAGCCCAAGGAATGTGATCGTTTTGGGTACGGTAAAAGCAATGACTATAGTGATGTGTTAGGGCTACAATTTATATTCGATGTTTTGAATTAAGAAATAGAATTGTAATTTAGTTAGATAAATTTGTCTGTAGTAAGTCTGATATATACCAAATCGCCCTTCTAACGTCAAGCTTTAATAAATACTTCTTTTATTTATTCTGGTACTTCTTCGCATGGCAGTACCATGCTCGATAATGCACATTAACTGGCGAGGCGTTTGTAGTTTTTAATTACGATACAAGAGACATTGCGCACATTGCAAGAAATGTTCTTGAGAAGTTTTTTCCACGAAGTTCACAAGTTATGAGAAGCTTGACATTCATGAATTAGAGCTACAGAGCATAATATGAATATGAATTTGATAAATAAATACTTAGGGTCCAGTATACATTCTGCGACGAAACAGTCACTACAATACAAAGCGACAGGGGGATACTGGATGAACTGAACAGATATCTGGGAAGATATTTGTTAAACACGTTAGAATGTATTCGTTTTGTTATATTAAGTATTTTTTCTCGAATAAGCTATACCTAGGTGGTATAGTTCTCGTTCTTACTTGATATTTTCACTTTATTGAATTACTTGCATTTAATGAACAAGTGAACAGGTAACTTTTCATCGACAGAAACAACCTTAAATCCAGGAAATTTGATAAACTCCATTCTAAGGCACTGTGTGATAAACATAATTAATCATCAATGTTATGCATTTACGTTTCTCGCCCAGGTGGCAATGCGATGGTACATATCATATGACCACACTGGATTTATTACAGGATGTTAATATTATTGTTATTAGCATCATTATTATTATTCTGTTGATGTATTAAGGTAAGAATATTTGAAGCTGGAAGATCGCCATGTGAGATATTAGTAATTTAATTTTTACAAGCAGTTGAGAAACACACAACTAATATCAGGTTTGTAAAAACATCCAGCGAAACTTTAGTGGAGTCCAAGCCTAACACATGCATATCCTGAAGTCAGCCTTGGCGTGCATTTTTGTGATATAGCCACGTCTTACCATGGCATTGTATACCTCTCGCTCATGACTGGAGAGAGAGGCCAGTCCGAGTTGGGGATTTCGAGACGGAGTGGGGACAAGGAAATCTACTTATACATCGGGAAGTGCGAGATCCCGGTGGAACGATTTACGTGGAGTTTGCTGTGAATATTATCTAATATGACTTTTTACTCTGGATATTAACGAGTGCTCATTTGATTATGGACGAACGGAGCAGTGTTGTTGTGTTCTGGTTAATGTCTGTCTTTGGGGCCGCTGACACTAGCTTGAATATTTCTAAGGGGGTGGTACGTAAGCATTGGAGTTGGTACAGAGAGGGGTGTTACTTCACTGAATTTATATTCCTTCAAAAATTTGGTTTTATTGTTCATTGCAAACAAATTCATATCACCTTTTATACAAGTTGAGCTAAAGCGTTGTAGCAGGCTGGAATCTCCGGACTCCGGGATGATTACTGGGCTCGGTCTGGAGAGAAACCACGCCCATCCTGGATGTGCAGTTCTCGACGTTCTAGAATTTCTCGAATTTCTGGAGGGTCTGGAAGTTCTCGAATTTCTTGGTGCACACGTTGCGGGGTTCGATCTCACACGATAATACTGAGAGGTGAGGCGTGACGCGCACACAAGACCCCCGTATGACATTCAACTCACTTGTAGCACTGTTAAGTAAATTAACATTGACCTTTAAATACTACATTCATTGATTGAAAGTGGGATATGTCAAATGTTAATGAACTTGACACTCGAATCTTGACTCAAACACCTCTTTGAATCAGAATGATTCATAAATTATCACTTGAAAATAAAATAATTAAATTGAATATCAGACCACATGTTGCATGTTAGCCGAATTGAAACTTGGAAAATGTGTAGTTGACGTACGTCCGCTGGCATTTGCACGACAGACTGGAATGTTCTATTAGGTCACTGACATTTATCATCGCAGTTCCTAAATTACTGACTTCGTCAAATTTATAACTAGAACACAATGTTGAGCGCAATATTCACAGTTCGTGTAAGTTCAGGACATGTTAGCATGTTCGTGAAAATTAAGAAAATTTAATGGCCCTCGGAAATGCCCTATACCGTCTGTAAATAAAAATTACGTGCACTTGAAGACTTGTTCAATACTGTCTTTAAATAAATATTAAAATGAAACTGCACTCGAAGAGAGTCTAAAACTGTTCGTGAATAATTATTATGAAGTAGGAATGGCGCCTGAAAAAGTCTATGTTCTCTTGGAATTTTACGAGAGGAAAACATAAATTCAAATATGGCGTTAGTATTCTGTGTTTCCACAGTCTGTTACGACGACACAATTTCAAACACAAGTTCAAATGTGGTACTCGGAAATATTCTAAGCTCCCACAGGTTGTTACAAAACACAAGTTCAAATGTAGCACTTGGATGTATTCTAAGTTCCCACAGCTTGTTACCGAAACACAAGTTCAAATGTAGCACTTGGAAATAATTACAACACTCACAAGAAAAAATCTATGTTCCTTCAGTTTGTTACTGAAATACAAGTCCTAATATGGCACATGAAGAAAAATACTAAGTTCCGCTTTCATTGAACCGAGCACTACAGATGCAGAGTATTGTCCGGACATAGGATCGTTCTGTCGCACTTTGCAGAGCTCCACCCGTCACCCGTATCGTAGAGACGGTGTGGTATTACTGCCCTGGCAGCCTGGACCACCCTACATTTATACCTGAAGCCGACGAAGCGTCTCGAAACGTGGATATTATCCACCTCAATAAATCCGAAAGTGCATGGTAGATTTGCTCGAAAATTTGATAGTTTGCGTCTGTTATGGCGGCTTCTACGTTGGCGGTGCAAAAATAACAATATCTTAATCCCAAATAGACTTTTACACAAGGCTCGGAACATTACCATATATGGTCACCCATTGCTGCGTGAAGCCCGCTCGCGGCAGGTACGTGACGAGTTACGTTGTAGGACTCTTGAATATTGATGGTATGTTCCTCATCATCGCTGATTATGTGGGCGTCCAACCGAAGTTAGTACTTATTTTATATTCATCACCATGATGTGATTTCAATCATCAGTCATCAATGATCTGCATTTTGGACTGTCACTCATTTGGCATATTCTCTAGCAATTATTTATGAAGCCTTTTGTTAAATGCTTTCGCAAAACATGGAAATTTATCGAACATTTTCCTTGATAGCTTTTATTTCACTCACTTATTCCTCGCCATATAAAATATTATTTGCCCCACTTTGTCTTTTTGAATTCCAAATTTATCTTCATATTGTGACCTTTCTGGATTTTCCGTAGCTCAGGTGGCAGCGCGCCGGCCTATCACCACTGGGTTCCGTGGTGGAAATCCCGTTCACACCAAGTTAGATTTGTGCGGGACAAAGAGGAGGCTGTAGATGTTTTTCTCCGGGTAAACCAGTTTTCCCTGTCGTTTTTCATTCCAGCGGCACTCTCCAATTTCATTTCATTTCATCTGTCAGTGATTGACCATTGCCCCAGAGGAGTGCGACGGGCTTCGACAGCCGACATAATTCCTATCCTCGCCGCTTGATGAAGGCTTCATTCATTCCATTCCTGATCCCATCGAATGACTGGACACAGGCTGAGAATTATGACCTATCCTTGTTTTGAAAACTCCGCTTAAGATTTTTCGTCTACTAATGTCATTCCACACCATCTCTCCACCGACTGCTCTGGATATACCACTTAGCCGAGCAGCTCCTCTCCATACTCCCAAGCCTTCCCAGACCAAAATTTGTAACATTTTCGTAGCCCTACTCTTTCGTCGAAAATCACCAAGACCAGACCGCGCTGCTTTCCTTTGGGTCTTCTTCAGTTCTCACATGAAATAGTCATTGTGCGGTTCCCATACGCTGGGACTATACTCTAATTGGCGTCTTACCAGAGACTTATACACCCTCTCGTCTACATCCTTACAGTAAATTCTAAATATCTTCACAACCATGTGAAGAGATCTGTAACCTTTCTTTACGACATTGCTAATGAGGTTATCCCAAATGAAGACCGTTCTTTATGTTAACACGTAGGTACTTACAGGGATCCCTGTGACCCACCAACACAGCAATTAAAACTGAAAGGACTTTTCCTCTTGCTGGAACTAACAACCTGACTTTTCATCCCGTTTAGCATCATATCATTGTTTGCTGTCCATTTCGCAACCTTTTCTAGGTCTTTTTGTAGCCACTCACAATTCTTAACTAATTTAATACTCTGTGCAGTATGACGCCATCCGTAAATACACTTATCACTGATTCAAGTTCATTCATCAAACCATTTACCTAGGAAAAAGAAATGCTAAATAATACTGCTCTGCGGGACCTCATCTTTGCAAAATCAGATAACATTTTACTTACTCAAATCCTCTGAGTTCAATTTTCTAGAAGTTTTTTTTTTGGCAAGTTGTTTTACGTCGCACCGACACAGATAGGACCTACGGCGACGATGGGACAGGAAAGGGCTAGAAGTGGGAAGGAAGCGGCCGTGGCCCTATTTAAAGTACAACCTGGTGTGAAAATGGGAAACCATGGAAAACCATCTTCAGGGCTGCCGACGGTTGGGCTCGAAACCACTATCTCTCAAATAATGGATACTGACCGCACTTAAGCGACTGCCACGTATGAAAATATAACAGTTTGAATGTTCTTGAATGGTTGTTATTCACCATTCAAAAATAATGAAATGATTGATTTTATCTGTCACACGAACACTGCTGTTTAAAATGTAAGAGTTTATCTGTGTTGTCAGACACTACTTTTAGGCACTGAGGTGAATAATAGTGATGAGGCATCCGATTCATTTTACTTAATCGATTCATTTGATTCACGGCACATTAGTCACCGCTCCTGCATCTGTGTAGTGTGTGCTGGTAAGAGAGCAGCAACAGCATTCAGTGCTCCAGCTGCCATCTGGTCTTCATCAAATCAAATCAAATCAAATCAAATCAAATCAAATCAAATCAAATCAAATCAAATCAAATCAAATCAAATCAAATCAAATCAAATCAAATCAAATCAAATCAAATCAAATCAAATCAAATCAAATCAAATCAAATCAAATCAAATCAAATCAAATCAAATCAAATCAAATCAAATCAAATCAAATCAAATCAAATCAAATCAAATCAAATCAAATCAAATCAAATCAAATCAAATCAAATCAAATCAAATCAAATCAAATCAAATCAAATCAAATCAAATCAAATCAAATCAAATCAAATCAAATCAAATCAAATCAAATCAAATCAAATCAAATCAAATCAAATCAAATCAAATCAAATCAAATCAAATCAAATCAAATCAAATCAAATCAAATCAAATCAAATCAAATCAAATCAAATCAAATCAAATCAAATCAAATCAAATCAAATCAAATCAAATCAAATCAAATCAAATCAAATCAAATCAAATCAAATCAAATCAAATCAAATCAAATCAAATCAAATCAAATCAAATCAAATCAAATCAAATCAAATCAAATCAAATCAAATCAAATCAAATCAAATCAAATCAAATCAAATCAAATCAAATCAAATCAAATCAAATCAAATCAAATCAAATCAAAGCAAAATCTCTTTATTTGCAAATGAGGTGTCTACCTCGGTGGCAAATGGTACACTAAAATACATTATTGTCAAGCACTCAATTTTAGATTAACATGAGAAGAAGATTTTCCTAGAATACAATATTATACAATTTACACTACCAATTTTTCTATTAAACACACAGCTCATCCTTAATACATGTATATTGTTTACAAAATACTACTTAAAATATCTCCTTTACTTACAAATATAGTCAACTCATATACAGTATGTGGAAATACTTCAAATAATACTATATAATTGGTATAAGATTAAAATTTACATTGCATTAATTTACTTATTTATTTTTTTACACATTTTGGAACCTAAGTATCATAACGGCCTGCTGCTTCTTAACCAGAGCCCCCTTTTGCCACCACTTTTCAGGGTTCCTGAAGGGCCTTCACAGCTATCGTAGCGGTCCCAGGCCCCTCGATTTCCCTCCCGTACTTCACCCCTACAGGCAGTCCCCTACTTTGTCTGTCCAAACTCCTTAGACCAGGGGATGGAATTACGTAATTTATTCACACATATTTTTTATTTACAATGACCTGCACTGGTCGAATGCCCTCTAACATTTCATTTATTTTCTTTGTTGCTGTTTATTCTCTTCTTGAATATCTGCACAGATTTTGGAAAAGGATCAAACTGTGAGATGTCGAGGAAGATACATAGTATGAAATCCTTGTTAAAGGGAAAGGGCATAGAGTGGAGTGTAACTGATCATCGGGAAACCCATAGTATGCAACATACTTCCTGTTAGGCATCTAAAGGAGCTAATGATGTAGACAGAGATGTTAGGGGAATTAGGATGAGAATCGTTTCAGTATATTCACTATGTGAGGGAACAAATGGGAATGAAGTAGATAAGTTCTGCGAAGCACTGACTGACATTGTAGTCAAGATAATAATAATAATAATAATAATAATAATAATAATAATAATAATAATAATAATAATAATAATAATAATAATAGTAGTAATTTAGTGTGGCTATTCATAGCATGGGGCAGCCCCTGTATGGCAGACCCTCCAACGAGGGTGGGAGGTATCTGCCGTGTACGGGAACTACGTATTTTTGTAGTGGAGGGGAGTATTGTGTGTGGTTTGTGAGTTGCAGGAGAGTTGGGGACAGTGCAAATACCCAACCCTCGAGCTAGGGGAAATAACAATTCAAGGTTACAATCTCCGACCCAGCCGGGAGTCGAACTCGAGGCCCTCTGAACCGAAGCGACTACTTTGACAATTCAGCCAAGGAGCCGGACGAAGCCGCGGATGGGATAACTTACTGTTAATGGCTGTATTCTATGAGAGAATTTAAAAGAAAACTCCATGGCAAGAGAAGATGATGAGTGTTGTGGGAATAGTATGGATGCTAACAGGATCCGTTAGTGTTTATTCGACATCTGTGCTAGTATAGGATAAGCAGTTGCGAATTTATTTCTAAAATAAAAGGTTCTTAACCGTTACACACGGAACGGTAGGAGCACCAGAACTACTATGGTAGACTATATTATAATAGACATTTAATACAGTAAATATTTTAGGAATGTACGGGTATTTCGGGGATTTTTCGACGTTACAGACTGCTACCTGATCTTCGGTGAACTAATTAGGGGATAAAGGTTGAGTTAGGAAAGAGCTCGATGGACGAAGCTGTGCGTATTAACAGTCTCGATTGTGGGGACATGGGAGAGAATAACGGACTCGACCATGAGGGGTAAAATGTGCAGTGGGGGATCAAGACGGTGATGGTTAGACTTTTTTCAATGTCTCAAATATGGGAGGCATGCAAATTAACGAGGTGACAGAGCAAATTGCAAATAGAAGATTGCCGAGTAACATAGCTAAACCACAGAGGCTTGCAGACTGAACGGTGGAAAGCATTGCTTTTTATAACGGAGACGTATGTATGTATGTATGTATGTATGTATGTATGTATGCATCTATGAATGTATGTATGTATGTACACGAGGATATACCTTAATTAAGGCATTAAGGCTACGACCGCTTCCTTCCCACTCCTAACCCTTTCCTGTCCCATCGTCGCCATAAGACCCGTTCGTGTCGGTGCGACGTAAGGAAACTTGTAAAAATAGCATGTACGTATTGTACCAGGAAAAGTTGTGGGCAAAGGGCATGAGTAGGACCTCAGGGAGTGGAACTGGGTTTTGGAGCCGATACAGAGAAGGATAGTCTCGCAGAGCGAATAATAGATGGTAAATAATTTTTTTTTCAAAACAATTTATTAATTTCTCACCCTGCGGTATGATTGTTGACTCAAAATTTATATTGAAATTAAATGTTGAAAATAATCTTCTTGAAAAAAAAAATGGCATAAATATCATTGGTTTCAAAGTCTTTCATATGTGTGAATTTCCACCTAAAGTCTTTTTAAACCTAAGCACACTTTTATAATGGTAAATGGATATGAGAAATTATTAAAAGTTTTCAGTTCTCAGTTCGTCAATCTCGTTATACAGCACACTTGAAATCCTACAGTCTTTCTACGAGAAACGAAATTGAAATTAAATTTATCACTTTTGAGAAATTATGGAAATTGTTCACACGCGACACTGAAGTTTCACTGTTCAAAATAAATGAAAAAGTTTAGTCAGTTTGTTACTCACTTATGACAAGAACTGTTGTTACCAAATGTCGAAAGATGGACATCTGGAATGTTCCATGTAGAATCAGGATCGGCGATGTTGACGTTCCCGATGAGGTGATGACAGCTGGAACTGTTGAGTTTCGCACACGAAAATTCATTTAGTGCGACTGGTTATCACTTACACTGTTGAACACTATTTATGGCGTATGAAGAATCACAGTCCTTTCTGTACTAAATACTATTTACAGTCGTTATTGAAACGTTCTTAATCACACAGTTCACACTTGAAGAAAGAAAAAAAAGAAAGCAAAGAAAGCAAGTCGATAAGCACAGTCTGTGAACACAGTCATTAAGTTAGATTTTCTGCTAATCCTGTTATATTAACTCAGAAAAGTTCTTACTTTTTCATTCAAAATATTGATGTGACGTGAATAAAGAAATATAATGCAATACTCGAGAAAAAAAAGATAAGTTCTGGTGATTCTTAAGTATTAGGCTCTGTAGAAGTTTAATGTTACTTGACGTTGCCTAAGTCCACACGTAATGAAATAGTTAATATTTGTACTCCAATAAGTTCACTCGTGTTACAGTCTTAAATGTCTTTTTAGGATTATATTGTAATCGCGACGCGACATACTAACTGCAGTGCGACGTCCTTTATCGGCGATAGAATTTCGCGTTCTGGAGATACGACGAAAGTACTTCTACCGTGACTGCGCGAACATACTGTACGCGGGCCGGTCTCTTCACTATCTCACTCACACAGTTGTCTGCTTGTCCTTGTACGGTACTGTACTGTACTGTACTGGTTTGCGGGCTATCTGGCCTTGACATATATAGATACCAGCGCAGGGAGGGGTGGCAGCTCTCTCTCGGCCATGTGACCGTAATTACGTAATTTCGTTGAGACTTTAAATTGTTATAACTCAACAACCGTTTGATGAATAAATTTGAAATTTACAGGGATTAACTTTTATGATGTTTGCTATAATTCAGCGTTTGTCCCGTTGAAATTGGTTAAGGTGTTAAAAAGCTGTTAAAAGAAAAATTCTTTCGAGAAATATCTCTAGGGGAGGTGAGCTTCGAGCGACAGGTGACGTCACTTGACTCCGCCTAGCGTACTCGTAGGGTCTGGCACATACTGGAACATTCTTTACATGGATGTTCGTACGTCGGTCGGATCTTTAATGCTGGAAATAACATTTCTTTCAATTAATATGGACTAGGACCTAGGCCTTCCTGGTACATCTTCCCCTTGGTTGGACGAAAAGAAAATACGCAGGATTTTCTTTTCCAGGCTTTACTCTTCCTGTGGTACATATTGTTTTAAATTGGCTGAGTTATAAATACCCTCGAAAGTGCCGTCCAATCTTACAATTTCATAAGCCCCGTTTCTCAATACAGTGCGGATACGGTAAGGACCTACGAATAGTGGACAGAACTTAGCGTAAATCCTTCTCTCAGGGTTGGAAGTAGCTGGTCTCCGTATTAAAATAAGGTCTCCAGGATTCAATGGTCTTCTGAACTTCCTATTACGCTGGCGTCGTTCTCTGATGGCGGCTGCATGTCTTAACCTGGTCAGCGCGTCGTTGATCTTGACTTGCTGCGGCACAATAGCATTTGGTAGGGCTGGTAATATTCTGTCCCAAGGTCGCTCTGGTTTTGACCCGTGATGTAGGCTGAGAGGAATGTCATTAGTAGATTCATGCACAATAGAGTTCATAATTTTTTGCATTACTGGCAAGACCTCGATCCACTTCCAGTGATGTTCACTACAATAAATTCGACAGAATTTAGCGAGTTCTCTCATTATTCTTTCAGCAGGGTTAGCTTCCGGATGCCTAATAGAATTCATGATATGTCGAATGTTGAGTTCTTCCAAAGCCTGTTGGAATTCTACGGAAGTGAATTGCGTTCCGTGATCCGTTAGTAGGTATTCAGGCTTTCCCATCTCAGGGATGATGTTTCTTTTCAGCCTCCTTACGATGTTACCGGCGTTAGCTTTCTGGATAGGCAATAGCATAGTATATTTGGAAAAGACATCCACAACTACAATGACATGTCTGTTCCCCCTGGTCGCCTTTGGCAAAGGGCCGTACAGATCGATTGCCATTATTTCTCCGGGCTTTTCCGGGATCAGCGGTTTGGGAAATTCCTTGAGGAGATAATTATTCGGTTTGATCCGCTGGCATAAATCACAGGACCGTAAAATTCTCCTAATGTCTCGCCTAAGATATTCCCATGTAAACCTCTCTTTAATAAGGTTGAGAACTTTATCCGTACCAGCATGGCCTGAAATTGAGTGACAATGCCATATGATAGCCTTCCTGATTTTAACAGGTGCATAAATCCTGCATTGCGTCTTGGCTAAGTCAATGTATTTCATAAGAATTCCATCCCTTAAACAGAAGTTTAAAGAAAGTCGTTGGAGACGTGGGAATTCATCATCATCGGCGGGAATCGAACCTGATAAAAATCGAATTAATTCCCTACAATTGGCGTCTCTTCGTTGCATCTGGGTAAGGTAACGAAGTTTGCGAAGACATTCTTCGTCATCATCAGTCATGATGTTAACTTCGTGAACTTCGATAACTTCAGCAGGGTTGCGGCTGAGGGCATCTGCTAGAGCATTTTTCCGACCAGGCCTATGTATTACAGTGAGGTCAAACTGTTGAATAAAAAGAGCCCATCGGGAAACTCTCTCATTTGTCATGTCGGATGACAGTATGAATGTCAGAGCTTTATGGTCTGTGTAAATCGTAATGGGATAGCCGTAGATGATTTTTTTCCAATACTGGAGAGAAAAAAACAACAGCCAAAGCTTCGAGTTCAGTTATAGTATAAGACTTTTCGTGAGGTCGTAGTTTTCTACTTAGAAACGAGATGAAAAGTCTGTAATCGGGATTTTCAGGTCTCGCTTGATATAGCACTGCGCCTATTCCTACAGAGCTGGCATCACACTCTATGAAGAATGGAAGAGAAAAATCCGGATAAACTAGTTTAACAGAGTTTTTCAACATGTCCTTGGTGGCAAGGAAAGCTCGCTCACATTCTTCAGTCCACTTCCATTTGTTATTCTTAAGTAGTAGTTGTTGAAGAGGAGCTACCGTCTCAGTGTAGTCTGGACAGTGTTGAGAAAAGAACTGACAAAGTCCTAGGAACTGTCTCACGTTTCTAATGCGCTGAGGTCTAGGAAAGTCAATGATACTCTTAATCTTGGCAGGGTTGGGTTGAATTCCATCACCACTAATTACATGTCCTAAGAATAATACTGATGTTTGGAAAAGTTGACTTTTCTGGGCATTTATCTTGAAATTCTTCTTCTCCAATTCCTGCAGGACCAGATTGACATCTCTCACGTGCTCTTCGAAAGTTCTCGAGGCAATCAAAATGTCGTCAACATAAATCGTAGTTATGTCCTTTACATCATCTGATAAGTGTTTTTCCAAGGCTCTGATCAAAACAGCTCCCGAGTTCTTAATTCCAAAGGGCATTTTGTTAAAAACATAGGTCCTATTTTCAAATAAGAAGCCTGTGAATAGCCTACTTTCAGCATCCAATTTTATGTGATAGTATGAAGAAGTTCCGTCAAGGCAACTAAAGAAATTCATGCCGTGGAATCTTCTGATAATATCCTTAAGTAGTGGAGGACGGTCATATTCTAAGGTCAGTCGGTCATTTAGGACCCTTGCGTCGAGGCAAATTCTAATACTACCGTTAGGCTTACGTACTATGGCCAATGGATTCAAGTACTTAGTTACGCAAGGCGAAATTATCCCATCATCTGTCATTTTATGAATTAAGTTACGAACTTCTTCTCGATATTTCTCGGGTACGGGATATGGTTTCTTCTGATAAGGAGACAAGTCATTTACATCAAGATGATATTCATAGTCAGCTATCTCTCCAGGCTTATCATCGAATACACATGCAAATTTCTGTAGAACGTCATTTTTAGCCTCCTCCAATTTTAATTTAATTTCCGGGTCTTCAACCACACTGGCTATTGACATTATATAATCCGGACCTATAATGGAGTTCTCATTGAATATGGACTCTGCATCGTCCTCACTTTGGTCACCCTTTCTACTTTCTGCTACGGCTGGCGCAACCTCGCTCACAGCGGGCTTAATAATGTCACCACCGGCTGCTTCAAAACGGGCTCCCTTCTCTTGAACTTCCAGGTCACCTCGTCCTACCAGCTGTAGTTCTACGGAATTATTCTGTAATCTTACGAGGTTGGCATCATAGTCAATGGTTCCTTTGTATTTGATCATAAAATCTGATCCAAGTATTAAGTTGAAGTTAAGACGTGATACTACCAAAAATATGTGTTCGAACATCTGACTGTTAATTTCAAACTCTAAAAATGCCTGGGATTTACATTTAACAATCTTATCAGGAACTATCCCTCTTACTTTAATTTGAGCTGCAGGTAATAACAAAACATTGTTCTGATCTTTAAGCGAGTCTACAAGCTTATCAGAAATTAAAGAAGCTTGCGCTCCAGAATCGATGAGCGTAATCACCTGTAGGTTGCCTGTGCGTACTGTTATGACAGGTAATGAACGTGTAATAATTGGCCTTAGTGTTTGTGCGTCTTCGAATAGTAATTCGGAATCGTCAATATGCCAGTAATTGATAACAGCAGTACAATAATTTGACGTTTCGTCCTCACCGTGTTCGGTAGTCAATCTCCCTATTGCGAGATCGGCGTTTTTTTTTATAGCGCCTGTTGGGTCAGGATCAGGTGATCTTTGTTCTCTTGGTCCGAATTGACGTTGATATTCCAGGGATGTAGCTCCAGGCTCATCAGGATTACGGTTTCTCTCCCTGATGTATTCCCGTGTGTCCTTCCATCTACTTTCGAGTTCTCGTCGTCTGGCCTCACGGTTTCCTTCAGGAGTGCTTTCGCGCTGTCTCCATGTATTCCTAGGTTGGTAAGGGTGTCTATCCTGATTCCTCTGACGTCTAAAATTCCGGAATCTGGTTGGGTTAGTAGGGCTTAATCTGCCTTCTTCACGTGTCCTGGGTTCCTCTCTCTCCGGCGGTTTTATTTCCGCAGAAATCGTATTTACTTCTCGACTCCTGTTAGTTTTCGGACTAGATTGGGTATTAGCCGTATCTAACCTACGCAAAGTAGCGTCAAAATGCTCCAATGTTCTAATGTTGGCAGCGACTAGTATTTCTTGCACATGAGGCGGATATTGAAGTGTCAGGATCTGAATAAGTTCAATATCTGGCAAAGGTGGATCTAAAAACTGGAGCTTCTTTAATTGCATTAGGCAGTAGTCTGAATATCGGGAAGTATTGACTGAAGTATTGTATTTGCTAGAGTAGAGTTGCATCTTTACAAGGTGCTGTCTTTCTGAATCCCAAAAGCGTTTAAGAAGTGCCTGTTTAAAGTCGTCATAGTTTTTAAAGTTGCTCTTAAAAGCTATGAACCATGATAAGGCTCGTCCTTCTAGAAGTTTGGATACTACTCGAAGTTTCCTATCGTCCTCTACCCTATTTTCCTCCAGGTAATCGTCGACATTTAACAAAAATTCTCGAGCAGTGTATTCATCACGTCCTGAAAATTTGACTGGTTTGTCATCTGGTACTTTAATAAGGGTTGTTGTATTGTGTATTTCCCTCGACGAACCAGGAATTGTGACGTCAGTTGTATGTTCTTTAAGTTTAATTTGATTCATTTCTTCGGACAAATTTTTAATTTTAGAATTAATTGAGGTGTCTAAACTTTTTATTTCATTTCTCAAGTCAGTTTTAATGACTTGTACGTCTTTACAGAAAGCAGCTATCTGGGTATGCGTGCTATCTAGCTGTCCTGTAATACGCTTGTCGAGTTCTCCTTGCGTGCTCTTAATTAATCCTATCTCGCTTCGTAATTTACCCACGTCGCTCTTTAATGCATCTCGCAAGGTTTCCTGCACCTGAGCTAACTTTGCTTGAGTTTGTGAGATGTTACCATGGGATTCTTGAAATTCAGTTCGTAAATCTTTGAGTTCAGTAAAAAATGCTTGAACGGAAGGAAGAACATTTCTAAGATCTTTGTCTAAAGACTTGACGACCTCTGTCTTTATTTCTTCCTTAATAGACTCTAAATTTTCAACAAACTGATCCCGCATGTTTTTCAATGTAGCTTCGACTTGTGCACTAGAATCAGTAAGTTTCTTTTCGAGGCGAGTTCCAGCTTCACGGAATCGTTGCTCGATAAGGGCACTAGATTCAGTGAGTCTTTTGTTAATGACTTTATCCGCTTCAGCAAACTTAGTATCCAAGGTCCTGTCAATTTTAGAAGTTAAGTCTTCAACCTTACTATTTGACTCAGTTAACTGCGCCTGTAGTTGAGAATTAGAGTCAACTATTTGAGCCTGCAATTGGTTATTAGACTCTACCATTTGCGTATTAATTCGATCAATCTTGGCATTCTGATCGTTAATGCTAAGCCTAAGAGCTTCGATTGCTGCAAGTAAGTTATCCATGTTTCCGGAATCTTCGAATAAGTCAAATACAACAAATTCTTTGCAGTCAAATCCTGTGCTCGAGATATAATGACTTGAATCGAACCCTAAATGTTGCGATTATTACAAGTGCATCATTTATTATAGCACGGCTTCAAAATCGAGTCCTTGAAATTGCGATGTCATCTATTATTATAGTATGGCTCCAAAATCGTGCCCTTGAAGTTGGGGCGCCATCTATTATTATACTATCCTCTCTGTACCAGGAAAAGTTGTGGGCAAAGGGCATGAGTAGGACCTCAGGGAGTGGAACTGGGTTTTGGAGCCGATACAGAGAAGGATAGTCTCGCAGAGCGAATAATAGATGGTAAATAATTTTTTTTTTCAAAACAATTTATTAATTTCTCACCCTGCGGTATGATTGTTGACTCAAAATTTATATTGAAATTAAATGTTGAAAATAATCTTCTTGAAAAAAAAATGGCATAAATATCATTGGTTTCAAAGTCTTTCATATGTGTGAATTTCCACCTAAAGTCTTTTTAAACCTAAGCACACTTTTATAATGGTAAATGGATATGAGAAATTATTAAAAGTTTTCAGTTCTCAGTTCGTCAATCTCGTTATACAGCACACTTGAAATCCTACAGTCTTTCTACGAGAAACGAAATTGAAATTAAATTTATCACTTTTGAGAAATTATGGAAATTGTTCACACGCGACACTGAAGTTTCACTGTTCAAAATAAATGAAAAAGTTTAGTCAGTTTGTTACTCACTTATGACAAGAACTGTTGTTACCAAATGTCGAAAGATGGACATCTGGAATGTTCCATGTAGAATCAGGATCGGCGATGTTGACGTTCCCGATGAGGTGATGACAGCTGGAACTGTTGAGTTTCGCACACGAAAATTCATTTAGTGCGACTGGTTATCACTTACACTGTTGAACACTATTTATGGCGTATGAAGAATCACAGTCCTTTCTGTACTAAATACTATTTACAGTCGTTATTGAAACGTTCTTAATCACACAGTTCACACTTGAAGAAAGAAAAAAAAGAAAGCAAAGAAAGCAAGTCGATAAGCACAGTCTGTGAACACAGTCATTAAGTTAGATTTTCTGCTAATCCTGTTATATTAACTCAGAAAAGTTCTTACTTTTTCATTCAAAATATTGATGTGACGTGAATAAAGAAATATAATGCAATACTCGAGAAAAAAAAGATAAGTTCTGGTGATTCTTAAGTATTAGGCTCTGTAGAAGTTTAATGTTACTTGACGTTGCCTAAGTCCACACGTAATGAAATAGTTAATATTTGTACTCCAATAAGTTCACTCGTGTTACAGTCTTAAATGTCTTTTTAGGATTATATTGTAATCGCGACGCGACATACTAACTGCAGTGCGACGTCCTTTATCGGTGATAGAATTTCGCGTTCTGGAGATACGACGAAAGTACTTCTACCGTGACTGCGCGAACATACTGTACGCGGGCCGGTCTCTTCACTATCTCACTCACACAGTTGTCTGCTTGTCCTTGTACGGTACTGTACTGTACTGTACTGGTTTGCGGGCTATCTGGCCTTGACATATATAGATACCAGCGCAGGGAGGGGTGGCAGCTCTCTCTCGGCCATGTGACCGTAATTACGTAATTTCGTTGAGACTTTAAATTGTTATAACTCAACAACCGTTTGATGAATAAATTTGAAATTTACAGGGATTAACTTTTATGATGTTTGCTATAATTCAGCGTTTGTCCCGTTGAAATTGGTTAAGGTGTTAAAAAGCTGTTAAAAGAAAAATTCTTTCGAGAAATATCTCTAGGGGAGGTGAGCTTCGAGCGACAGGTGACGTCACTTGACTCCGCCTAGCGTACTCGTAGGGTCTGGCACATACTGGAACATTCTTTACATGGATGTTCGTACGTCGGTCGGATCTTTAATGCTGGAAATAACATTTCTTTCAATTAATATGGACCAGGACCTAGGCCTTCCTGGTACAGTATGTATGTATGTATGTATGTATGTATGTATGTATGTATGTATGTATGTATGTATGTATGTATGCATGTATGCATATAATATGTATGCATTATGTACGTATGTATGTATGTATGTATTTAACAGGAGGGAAATCTTATCTCCCTCTCATAAGGATGTCCCTTATTTGACTACAGTCTTCCTCAATATTTCAAATCTTGAATTTAAGATTGAAACGGACCTCATGCGGCATCCATATGAAGGATATTTACATGTGAGAACAAGAAAGTCGGTTTGTTACTGCTTGCGTTGTAATCACGTTGACCGTGTGACTCTCCAGCTTTCTTCGGTTAACAAGGTGTTGAAGGATTTCAGTTTCCTAAAGAGCTGTGTGAACTATTTATATTATTATTTTAGGTAATATTAAATAATGTTGGAAACATTGCAAGTTATCAAAAATGTGACATAAGACATGGACACTTCACCTGTTCACGATAATGTATTTTCATGAATCTCTCAATTAACCGATGGCTTCACTTAGATGAGTATGATTATTATGTCGACTGCCCAAGCACACAACTTACACCCCGATTAAGGGACGCCATGCTACAGGACCCACAACTGGATAATTACAAGGAACATTGTGCTAATGACATGTCCTGTTTGCTACTATTCTCGGGAGCTTAGAGGCCACTAAATAGCTACCAATTACCTCCACCCGTTCATCAGCACTACTGAAGAGGAATTTCAAACAAAATTTGTGTCTCTGACAAGTAAGCAGGGATATCCCGGCATCTACTTGGAGTTGAGGTGGAGCAATGAGGGAGAACACTTTTAGGAACACTGAGATTGAGGCCGGGATCCTCTTAAAGTTTAAGTTGTAATTTTACGCCATTATTCAAAACCGCAAGTTGAAAGCTATGCGACCTTAGCTGCGCGGCCATATCACTCGGCTTTGATTGAAGGTGGTGTTGGAAATCATGATTCTCTGCTATACACATCAATATGGGTTGTAAGAATAATTTGTTAAGAAAGAAATCATATTTTACAGTGTCGACTTATTAAATGTGATAAAAACTTTCCTATCTTCCAGACACACAACAATTTCAAATGCAAATTAGAACACCTATAAACATAATTGTAAAAATCACATATTTCGTTCTACAAGAATATCCTCAGATTCTATCAAATCACTTAAATTATGTCTATATGTTTCCCATACAATCATTTTTTGCTTACATATGGTTCATATTATCACCTAAATCGTGTATCGTTAACAAGATTATACTACGTAAACTATACCGTACGTATATGCACATAATTATTTATGTGATTTGATAGAATCTGAGGATGTTCTTGTGGAACGAGACATGTCATTCCTTGTATATAATGTTTGATTTTTACAGGTATGCTACAGTGTTTTAATTTGCATTTGAAGTTGTTGTGTGTCTGACAGACTGGAAATTTTTTATTGCATTGTAAGAAAAAGGTAGGGCAAACTTTCAGAAAACATCATTCACACGCAGAAGAAGAAAATGTGTTATATGGACACGGGATTGGAAAAGTTTTACTTCCATGATAGAACTCATTTTTTACAATTCTATCTCGTACATTAATAATGGGACTTACAGAAACAGATCGTAGCAGCGTATCACATGAAACTCATGTTTTTGCATGAAATGTTCGAAATGGGACGGTGGGTTGGTGCAAGTATCAGCACTACCGGAGAACATTTCGTATTAGAGAGAGTTTGATGTGATATGCTGGTACGTCCTGTTCTTGTGTGTGTCCAATTATTAATGTAGAGTTGTAGAAAATGAGCCTCCGTGGCTCAGACGGCAGCGCGTCGGCCTCTCACAGCTGGATACCGTGGTTCAAATCCCGGTCACTCGATGTGAGATTTGTGCTGGAAAAACCGGAGGCGGGACAGGTTTTTCTCCGGGTACTCCGGTTTTCCTGTCATCTTTCATTCCAGCAACAATCTCCGTTCTCAATTCATTGCATCTATCAGTCATTAATAATCACCATGGGAGTGGCAACCCCATTGTAATAACAGCCTGTATATGTTTCATTCATTACATTCCTGACCCGGTCTAAGACTGGAAAACAGGTTGTAGGTTTTCATTTTCAGTTGTAGAAAATGTGTTATAACATGGAAATAACGCGTTTCCGGACCCATGTCCATATAACATAGTTTATTCTTCTACATGTGAGGAATCTCTCCTGATTATTTCACCATTCCTTATTAATATACCCTGCACACAATCTTAGTTGAACAGAATATCCCGCTTCTTGGCCGAAATTTCGCGTTGCGGCCTTCGTTCCAGGTGTTTGTTGGTTCAATTCCAAGCAAGGTTGGGGAATTTCTTCGCACCCAGTCTATTCCTCCGACTTGGGGACTGGTGTTTGAGTTTATCTCAAAACACACCTGTTTATGAAAATCCACAGCCTGTTTATTCCAGTCATTCGGCCGCCCATGTAGCGGCGAGGATAGGTATTGTGCCATCTGCCGAAGCCTACCGCACTCCTCTTGGGCGATGATTGATGAATGACAGATGAAATGAAATGATAGTGGAGAGTGTTGCTGGAATGAAATAAGACAGGGAAAACCGCGATACCCGGAGAAAAACCTGTCCCGCCTCCGCTTTGTCCAGCACAAATCTCACATGGAGTGACCGCGATTTGAACCACGGAACCCAGCGGTGAGAGGCCGGCGCGCTGCCACCTGAGCTACGGAGGCTCTACACTTGTTCATAGTTCACAAAATCAAATCCTTCTCTTTGCACTGCATCACGTATCTTTAACGACTTTAATATTCACTGTTTCGCAAATAACTCTAACTGCGCCCAAATAAAGCAGTCATAACATCTATCTACCTGAAGGATTACGCAAGGGGTTGAGGTCTGGCATTCCTGCGTCTAACAATCAGAAATATGTATATTCCTAAGAAAATTGTCTCCCTGTTTTAGCTTTATGCTCTTTACATTCTTGTAGTCTAAAATAATAAGTAGGCTTCATGATGTGCTTTCTTACTTGTTATATAGTGCATGGTAAAATTCTACTGGATTTGGTATCTGAATTTTAATTTTTTAAGTTTAATGTTTAATTTAATATTTGAATATTATAAAACTGTAGTTATTGTGTTCATAAACCTGTATTGTATTATACGAAGACGCTACATAAAGGGGATTTTCAGCCTCATTGGCATGTAAATCATCAATATATTCAATTCAATTAAGAAACACCACACTACCAAAATACTGAACTAATACGAATGTGTGAACTATACATTACAACACTACGAGTTGAACCTCCCGACATAGGAAAATGATGATAATTAGTCACCCGGCTGACACAACTCACACCCACCTACCCACCAATACACTCAAACAGGCAGGCATTATCGTTATTTTCTGTGTGTCATGAATAATTATGTGATGCACATCCTGTAGCAGATTGTTACACTTTAAGGAAGAGAAGAACGTTAAATAAGTATGTAAGAAATAGTAATTTGAATGGAAATTCTCAATCAGATTCCAGTCGAAAAATTTAATGATCATACGCAGCTGACTTGCTCAAGGGAATTAGTAAGAACTGAAGGGGAGAGGTAAATAAGTTTTGAAAACCTGTTGGCAACCTTCTAATTATTTTTGTACATTTATCAGCCATAATTTCCAGCGTAGACTCAGTCAGTGTAACTTTAATGCTTTAAAGTGCATCAAACACTACTTATAACACCTACAGTACTGTAAAATATCTGCAAACAAATTATTAAACGAAGAATGCAATGTTTTGTTCTTTGAAAGGACATAATCATATTGTATCAAATCACATTTTAAAAAATTTTAAATTGATCTAAATTGTTTCTAAAGTTAGAAATCTTCCCGTCAACAACGACTGCTAGGATAGAGGACGCACCACTGAGCATTTCACTACGTTATAATCTCAAGTATGAAAGTGATTAAACAGAATTTAAAAATAAATATTTCTGAATTTCTAAAGAATTTTCATCAATTTATAATTCTAAAAATATATTATTCGTTATCAAGGAGTAACTAACATAAATATAGCGGGAGTGGTTAGCACTTCACTAAGATAGGCTAAAACTCTCAAGTATTAGCGGTTATAAATATTTTTCAACAATTTCTAATTAAAGAAAGTGTGATTTGATAGGGTCTGATGATGTACTTTCAAGAAAGAAACATGTCATTCTTTGTTTACTAATGTTTTTACTGATATACTGTAGTGTTAGAGGTGTTACAATTTCTGTTCGACAGACTGAAAAGCGTTACAGTTCAATTATTTAAATAGGTTTTAGTTATATTTTGTGGTAACATGTGTCGGTAATATCTCGCTAAAGGGAGTAAGGCATGGATATGATCAATATTGCCAAATCGGGAAAGTTGGATGGTGTGAATGTGGATGAATATCTTCTAAAGGGCACGTTTGAATATTATTTATTTTAATGCTGGACAACTGTCAGAAGTTCCATTCGAATGTCTCACCTTCATGATATGTGTGTGTCTAAAAAGATTATACTATGAAAAGTTCGTGAAGGAGATCGTTTGTATGCGGCGCACTTTAGGTTACAGACGAGAGCGCATACTGCAGTGGAGGTCTCTGTTTCAATATATCATTCCTTTTGTCAAATACACTACAATTTCTATTAAAATTACCAGGCGGTGGACAAGAGTCTCTCAGGTGTGGAATGTTAGGTTGTTGCACACGGTAGAGTGATTTCAGAGTATTAAGCTCCAGCGACGTATTGATATTGCTAGGAACATTCAGACAATAAAATACTTCGAAATTCACCCAACCAAAAGTACTGTCGGATGCTTCAGCGAAGCGGGCGGACTTCAAGAAGCTTTCGCGACATGGGATTTACGTTAAGAGGCTTTGCCATTAACAAGCCAGCAGCTAAAGCGGGCTAGGGAGGGGCTGAGAAACGTAGGGGTGGGAAGGTGGTTATGTTCGAGCAAGCGAGTGAGAGAGGGCCTTGCTGAGTGAAGAACCATCAAACAGACGGGCAATCAAAACTCTAATTTTTTCCTTTTATGGCTTTAATATGCAGTGGAGTACTATACAAATACGGTCATATGCGCTCCTCATTTAATCATAATGCACGAAAGTTAGGTTTAAAGTATCTCAAGGCATTAGGAATAAAAAAATATAACTGCATCACTTGCAATGAAAACTGACATCATAGTGAAGTCATATAAAAATGCTTTAAGCAAGCACCAGAAGATCCAATGTTCCTAAAATGAACATGTTAACGACAATTAAAACTTTGAACTAACATAAGTTGTTGCCCGGACCCGCGGTGAAGGAGGCAACGCATCCGCCTCTCTCCCGGTTGCCCAGGGTTCGATTCCCGGCCGGGTCAGGGTTTTTAATTGTAAATGATTAATATCCCTGGCATGGAGACTGGGTGTTTGTGTCATCCTTAACGTTCCCTTCCTCACATTCAACGCTCTACACTTCCGCAATTCCAATTACACGCAGGTTCATGTCATAGGGCGCAAGTAGTGGCAAAATATCTCTAGAGGTCGACGCCACGAACAAATATCAGTTTAAAAAACTCAAATTGTTACAATTACCTGAATTAATAATAATGTTACGAGCCAGTTCTGCGATAGCGGGGAGTTCCCAGCCAGCCTGGAGGGCATCGCTGGCGTTTCCGTGTATTGTTCTCGTCGGCTAGCTCACCTGTGAGTTTCCTGATGATACAGCGATAATATTTCATCTCTGGCCACATCGCGTATATTGGTTTATATAACCCAAGCTATAAAAATAGAGGCTAGCCGCGGACAGTCAGCCAGAGTTAGTGCTGGACTCAGAGTCTGTGTTGGACTCGGGGTCAGTACTGGACTCCGTAGAGTCACAGTGTGAGACTCAGTGTGTTGGCGTTCGGTGGCTGGGCTGAGGGTGACAGAGGTGTTGGCTGTAGCTAGTGTCCCACCGGGGCCTGACCGAGAAGCTGTCTCTGTATATCGGAGTGTCCAGGGAGTGGCTGGACTGAAGAAGGGGTGCGGAATGGAAGACTGTGTACCACCTGAGAGACCTTTGTGTTTGTGTATTTCTGTGGACAGAGGTTCGCCGTGAGTCAGCGAGGGAAGCCGCTATCTTGAGTGTGTAAATGCTAATGTTCGCTGTTGTGAGTATCGACCTGCTGTTAAATACTCTTGAGCTCTTCCTGTTTAGTCGTTCACCGGATGTGACTGTGTGAATTACTGGAATGTCTCTAGAAACGAGTCAAGGAATAGTCATCGTGTGTTGTTTAGCCCGTAGTCCTGTGTTCAAATCAGCAGCCTACACACAGCTGCTGTATGAGGTGACTGGACTTGGGTGATTGAAAGTAACGATTATCCGTCCTCAGGTAATAGCAACGGGTCAGCCCGCCTGTTGTGTCATCAAGAAGAGATACTTTTAAATAGACAGCGATTGGTGAGTGTAGCCATTCATGGCTGGGTATAATTGTGTGTGTATATATATATATATATATATATATATATATATATATGTGTGTGTGTGTGTGTGTGTGTACATTTATTGGGTCATTATGAAATAAATTAGGTACAACATACGCTGTTTTATTCGAAACAATGACAATTAATCTTCAGGTTAATAATGCAAATTATAAAAATTGAAACAACATGATAAAAATACGCATTCGAATTTAATTGAACAAAATTTCACGTGAACTCAAATAAGTGTTTCAGTATTACTCACCTATGAGCAGTGGTAACTACATTTTAGTATGAAAAGTAAAGATGCATATTTACAGATTTGTCGTTTAAACGTCCTGTCACATCAACTAAGGTTAAGGTTAAGGGAAGAATCGAAACATCCAGTACTTTCTGGCTTTTAATAGCTAGTTCTTGTGATTACAAACATCATCTAGCTTAAAGTCTAGTTGATTGACTAAAGGATTAGTATATGTTTCGTTCATCTGGTTTGGAACATCTTCAGCTACAATCACTTAAAATATGATTATATATGTGAAGTATTGTTTACTTTGCGTAAACTTGTCAATGATAGAGAGTTTAGTGATGATATGAACCAGCAGTGACAAAAGTAAGTTTACAATTATCAATATAATGAGAAACTTCTGTACTTCTCTGCTATGTCTGTTGTCCCCAAACACTATTTCAGGACTGTGGTTATGTAGAGGCAAAAGGAAAGTTATGGGTATAGCACACTGTTCGCGGAGAGGAGAGGGGAAGCATGGGAAGGGCCGTGCGGAGCTTTGTGGATCCCTCCTATTGTATGTCAAAATCTAGTATACTGTAGCGTGGAGAGGGAGGGGAAGTAGGGCGGAGCGAGTGGAGCGGTATGGAACCTTCTGTCAACACTGGAGAGGGGAGAGAAGGTTATTAACCAACTTCAATTTATAATGTACTTTTATGTAATATGGATGAATGCAAGTTAATGATTTTAGGTGAATAAAGTAAGGAGTTGAAATAAAGACTAACCATTATATGTTACTATTATGATAAAAGCTAATTTAATGAGTAAGTGTTGTCCAGACGATATGTGAGTAGAGCGAAGGGAGAAGAACTTTTTTAAGTGTGTATGGTCATTTAGGTAGGTTGCATGAGCATTTTTGCGATGTAAATTTCGATTGCTTATTTTATATTCAAAAATTTACTTTCATTTTCGATGTGTAAAATTTTAGATCTGTGTTGATGTCTGAGAAATGGTGTGAACAGTCGTATATGTGCTCCCTGAAGGCTGAATTCCAATTATATCTTACGTCGTTTTTGTGTTCTTTGTATCTTGTGTGGAAATTACCTTTCGTTTGACTTTGCAATGCAGTTTGGTTCTTGGCACTTAAGTTCATATGCTCCTGACTTTGAGAAAGTGTCTTTTTTTGTTTAGGTTGCACTTGCTGATGTGTCTCTGTAGTGTGTTGTTCGTTCTAAAGACCACTTTTAAACCTTGTTTCTTGAAAGTATTAGCTACTTTGTATGTGTTCTTGTTAACGTAGTTCAGAACAACGTATTTTTCTTCGTCATGTGTGGTGGTTTCCCGGCGATTTTTCTTATATTTATTTAATAGTTTATCTACTGTGTTTTCTTTCGCGATTTGTTTAATGACTTGTATCTCTTCATTGAAATCCGCTGTGGCATAGGCCTAGTGTAGACACTGCACTCACTCCGCTCGGTGGACACGGAGGCTCGGTTAGGTGATGCTCTTTTATTTTTAATTCACGGCGTTTGACGACAGGAGCGTCTTTACGATCTGCCAGCGATCTGCGAACTGTTACCAACTGTTAAGGGAATGGCCCCCGAACGGGGTCACTGTTCTCATGACAGAGCTTGGCCTGGATTTGTAAAGATAGGCTACAGCTAATAAATTACATTTTTGTTCTTGCCGTGTTTCTTGCTGTGTTTTTCTTTTGCGCGGGTTTGTGTCGGAATTCTTGGAATGACGTCATGTCGGCAAATGGCCGTGTTCGTAGCTGACCGGCTAATGGTCAAGGGGGCGTAAAATATTTCATTAGGTTATAAAAGTAAATGCGTCTCTTTGGGTGGGCAAGGTGGGTCCCGGGCATTCCTAATGAACACATCTCTCTTCTAAAAGGATTTCAAGATAAAATTCATCTGTATTTCTTCGCGAAGTTGTGTGTTATAAAATGGAGTGCCTACACTAGGTTTGTACCTATGTTGTGCTCATTGGTATGGAAATAGCTCTGTGTATCATTGTATTTAGTCCTGCTATTTTGTGTGTGTATGGGTGGTTCGACTCGTTGTCAATAGTGTGAGACGCCTGAGTGGGTTTTCTGTATACTTCGTAAGATAGGTTGTCATTATTCCTGTTGATTGTGATGTCTATATAGTTTATTTTCTTGTTAGTTTCTGGCTCCATTGTGAACCTGATGGACTTGTGTAAAGAATTTAGTGTGTTTAATAACTGGTGTACATTAGTGATGTCATTATCATATATGCATATGACGTCATCTACGTATCTGCTCCAGTGCAAAATTCCTTTTGAATGCTGGCCCATTAAGAAGACGTTTTCGAAGTTATTCAGAACTTTTTGCTACTATTCTTGATAATCGTGAGCCCATGGCTAACCCTTCTTTTTGGCAATGAGCACTATCCATCATGTTGTTTGAGTTTTGATTTTCCATCCTTGCACCACGGAGGACAAAGTTCTGTTGGCTGTAAACCAGCTTTAAGTTCAAATGTATGACATAAGATGACGTCACAGCATAGTGGTGTGGTAATACGCCCTATTTCCACTGATATCTCACTTTTCCAATCTTTGTTGTTTGCATCCTTATTCCGGGAAGGTCTTCAAATATCAAGTACCATCTCGCATGGCAATTATTTTAGTTCAAGATGACGGTACTATTATATCCTCGGATGACTTTATTTTGAGGTAAAGACTTGTTTTTGGTACATTTTTCCTCTATGTTTACAGTCAAATATACAATATTTTCGTCACACGTGTGGCCTAGAAATTCTTCGGTTTTAACACCCACCTACCCATGCATAGTTCAGAAACCACAGACGTATTCTACATCTAAATGTCAGTGCTAGAGCTATGGCAATTTGGTAAGTAAGGAATTTAATTAGTATACGTAGAGTATCATTGGGGTATTTTAATATCGTATCCATCTTCAATAAGACACATCTGAAGATAGATTGCTAAAGTCAATGTTGCTGGCGTCATTGTCAAGGCACTCTTATTTAACTACCCACCGTCTCCTTAACTTTTACTTGGATTGTACCCACTGGAAGAATTAGAATACTAAACGCCGGAAAAGTGTAAATAAAGATATATATATATATATATAATTTCAAGTCGCAGATTATGGTTCCTAATAATACTCCACATAATCACTGGTATGTACATATACAAATATTTCAATATACAATAGGATATCAGATAACTTCAGTCATATCTACACACGCAGGGTGATTATTAATAATATCTCTGGTGCCTAGGAACAACCGAGGAATTCATTTTTGTCATTATAAAATTGAATTTTGTACTATTGATTAAGGGAATGTTGGACAAAATTTTAAGTAGTTATGAGTTAAAGTTAATGAGGCCTGAAATCTCACAGATTTTTAAAGGAATAGTAATTCAATAGTAACTAGTTCCTAAAGTTGGAAAGGGATGACTGTGGTGAAACTGTAAAATAGTTTTAACAAAATCAAATACAAAATATAGTATTTGTGGAACTTATTTGATAACTGGAGAGAAGCTGGAACTGGGAGTTTATTGGCTGGGTTGAAACATAGCCGACTGTGATTCAAGGACGTGGCGTAAAAACTTGGCAACGTCGTAGTTGAAGGCTCGCGTTAAATTCTTTCCGATTTACAGCTTGTAAGTCCAAAATGATGTAGTTAAATTTGTGAATGTGCCTAGTTCCTGTTTAGTACCCGACTGTAAGAGCAGTTGTGCATTTTACTTAAAGTGCAAGGCTATGTAAGGACTGTTAAATTTCCGAAGGATGTACAGTTGGGCCCACGAGAGTTGGAGTCTGACATTTGAGGGGCGAAAGCAGTAACTACGAAATACGCTGCGTTGTCAGAGTTATCTCTATCTGCGGCATATCACACTCTCATACAGGCTGAATATTGTACCAACTATGTTTGGCCTCTTGCAATTCAATAACCTTTGATCCGTTCCTAAGCTCGTGCTAATAATTCCGGCATTTAGGATGGAACACGCCATTGCCAATAAATATGAGATTTCATAAACTGAAAATATCTTCAACAAATGCACACGTTAAATAGAGGATAGAACTATACAACTAGCCACTGATAAATTTACAATAAAGTAATCTAACGACGAAAATAATATTCAGTAAACAAACACATAAACCAGCAACAATTAACACAACTAAACACAGTAGGCTATTACTCCGAATGATATCACAAAAGCGACGGAGAGCAAAACAACCCACATGGCAATAGCATTATTAAATTGGCATCTCTGTCATGGTTGCCATAGCATCAGACCATTTTCGAGCAGCGGTAGTCAAATGTTTCTCGCCGGTGGCGCTAAACGTCAGACTTCAACTCTCGTGGGCCCAAATTTAGCACGTCGGGAATGACTGATTCATGATATTCCACGAACCAACCGGCAACCAAACGAATTGACGACTATATGCCTGGAACACTTTCATGATTCAGACTTTCCTACCCTATAACAATGCATAAGTTAATGACGGAAAACAATGCGAACATGTACTTGAAGCACCATTTTAAGTAACAGTGCAGTGCCAAAAGTATTTCTGGCTTTGCCGCCTTATCATAGCAGCAAGAATAGTGTCTCTTCTTGCCTAACTTTATTTTCTGGTGTATACAATGTAAATTGCTTGCTGGAGAAAATTCTGTCAGGCTTTTCGATATCGAATATTTACAATGCACTGTACAATCGCACTTTTGTTTTGAAAGAAAACTGTTTATGCACTTCAGATCTTTTTAGTTGACGGCGGCATGAACACCTGTCCTCGTATTACTTGAGATGGTGCAGCTCTTTTCAGGCACACCGCCGATGGAAATGAGCCTGTTTAGTATATCTTATTCACAAAGACGCACACACGAGATGCTGTCAATTGTCTACACTGTTCTATTTACAAATTGTATACACATTAATAATTGCACATCAAATGAACCACCATCTTGAGCTCAATCGACTGCACATTAGCATATCAACCAACTACGGAACACTTGTACCACCACAACATAACCACTTCAACGGCAAAACCACAACATGAGTTCACATACTTAACTAACGACTCTCGCTAACAACTCAACTCAACTCAACTCTGCCCTTTTATATACCTTGCCTGGCCAGACTTCCAGAAAAGTATAACACAATATGCTTTCTTGTACGAGGGTCGTGTCATAAGTCATGGCAACTACCTTTTTTCTCTCGAACAAGAGACAACACAGAAAATCTAAGATATGCATTTGGAAATACAGAACATGTACTTATGCATAGTGCCTGAGGACAAATTTAGACTTCAGGAGATTCTCGTAGGAAAGTAACAGAACACGGGCCATTGGTAAACATTGTTTTATGATGGTATAGACAGCAAATACACAAGACTACGTACAAAGGACAGGTCTCCACTGGTTGAAGACCTTCGAAATAATCACCCAAGGTTTCCACTGTCCGTTCCCAGCTGTGGGGCAGGCTCTGAATACCATTCGCTGCATGTGTATCGCTAACGTGTGACACCTCTCTCCAAAATGCTGTTTCGATGTCCTCTTTGTTAGCAAACCGTTTTCCACGTAATGGTTTCTTCACTTTGATGTGTATTTCTGCCGCGGAGAACTGTTATTTTAATATACGATAGTTGCTCCTGCTTGTTCACTTCCATTTTGTGACGCTCTCACTCACACACTGAAATTTGGGGCATGCTTAGACCCACACTGTTGTTTCCATACACTACCTAGTGGCATCATACACAAGTGCATACCGTACGTTTCCAAATGCATATCTTAGATTTTCCGTGTTGTCTCCTGTTCGCGAGAAAAAAAACTAGTTGCCATGACTAATGACTCGACATACATATCTTGTACAGTCTCCAATAACCTATGTACAAATGAATGGAACATTCCGTAAAAACTCGAGTGACAAAGGTACGTTGTTCTAGAACCTTACCCTGTATTGCACAACATTATATTGGATCTATACATCACATTTATAGGTAATAATAAATTATATAATATTAATTACGTGTTTTTACATTAAATAAATTCATACTAATAAACATACAGAAGAAGTATCGTGACATAATCCCACATGTTCTGTTACACAAGACAGATCCTACAGCACAAAAATAATAATTGATATCACCACGATTTGTAAAAATAAAGTTCGTACATAACTACGTAGATAGTAATAATAACAATAGACGTAAACAAATTTACCAGAGTAAATAGCCACACCTCACAAGTCATAATAATAATAATAACAACAATAATAATAATAATAATAATAATAATAATAATAATAATAATAATAATAATAATAATAATAATAATAATAATAATAATAATAATAATAATTGTGCCGGGAGGTACATCTCTACACCGCTCATTCAAAATCAGCGCCTTAATAAACTCCTCTATCGATCGAAAGGTGAAACTCATACAACACGAACTTAGAACTTTAATCAGAAGATGTCACCGCTGAAATATTAAGTAATTGCGTTATTGTGAAGTTTCCTAAACTGATTGAATTTCTGCTTGTTTTGTTTTGCTATACATCAAGAAGTTTGGATATTTTTCCACAGATGACACTACCAAAAAACTATGATCATGCACTCTGGTGCAAAGTAAAGGAAGTTGTTATTGAAAGAAACTTTGTGTTTATAGGTTTTCTCAACTTTCATATGTTTTTTTGTAACTTTAGATTTGCAACACTTCTATCTCATTCCGATATTTTTGAATCTGGCCAATGAAAAATTTCTGTAAATAACATTCAACCTATCACAGGCTTCTTGTTCGATTTTGAGTGTAACTTTGGAGTTTAACCAATAAAATTGAGAGGGTGTGTACGGATTAGCCCAGAATCCTCTCAAACCTTCCCTGAGGGTATATGAACTGCGGCTGTTCATGTTTCCTTGTCAATTGATCGCCGTCTTTATAAGTGGGTGTGTGAAGGCAGGAGGGGGGTCGCCTCTTTCTTCGGCCAGCAGAACATCGACAATGTAATGGCCACATAAATTCTATCTTTCTTGCTGTATCCGCTAATTAATCCGAGGAGAAGATCTGAATCTTTAATTATGTAACAATACTTTTCTACAAAGAAACTTTTCTTCCGGCTAATGTAAAAACTTCACAAAATCTTTAATTGTAAATCGGGGAGAGGTAGTGAGTTTCCCTCTCGAGCTCCCCTTCATCTTGGTCTGAGGTGGCTACGTTTTCGCAACCTTTCGTTTCTGTAATGCATTAAAGTTATTTCCATTCGAGCCACTTCAGTAGTTTGGGAATAGCCCCAGTTTCATTGGCCGAGAGCCCTGTAGGTTTTAATTTTTCATTTTCTGTGAGCGCAGTGTACGCCTCCATTTCAGTTTATGTTCGGGCCGTTTATTTAACCTGTTCTTTTCGCAAAGGACCCGTAGGTTGGGTACCAGACACTCCTGTTTAAAACTATTTTAATGTGTAAATTCTTGCCTTGAAAGGCCAGAGATCGTAATATTTTGATGTAATGTTGCCTTGAGTAGGCTGGAAAAACTGAGAGCCTGTTAGCTCTTTTTCAAAGTTTTGTAACAGTAAAGAGTGCCTCTGGAAAGCTAAATTTTGTAATTTAGGGAGCAAGCGCACTTGAATTAGGAAATTTCTGCCTTTGACTAAATTGTTCCTCATTTTGAATTGAAATTTTGTAAAGTTGAACTCATAGCTCAGGAATTGTAAAACTAGGGGGCTTGAAGCCCAAAATTGTTTAAGTTCTGATTCTTGGATTTTTCTAAGTCTTGTTTCAATATTGCTAATTGTACAGCACCTGTTATGTTGTTATTTGTTAATTTTTGAAATTCTAGAGAAATATAACCTTTATTAAAGTTTTAATTCAATTCTTGATGTTGTAGTTAGACCCATTCAAGCCCGCACCTTCTTTCACCTCTTTCTGCTCCACGGAAAATCTCCGTATTATTATTATTATTAATAATAATAATAATAATAATAATAATAATAATAATAATAATAATACACCAACTGCTAATCGAGCTCTGTAGTTTCGCTATTTACCTATGGGTTTAGAGGATTATTTCCAAGTTATACTAGTCCATTACGCGCTTACATCAAGTAGTACAAACGACCAGAGAAATTTTGAAGTGAAAATTTTTAATCGAGGTTTGGGCAGTATAAACAATCAGCCAGAGGTAATTATATCACAAATACCCAAGCTCTCAAAGTGGAGAAGAAGATAAGTATGAATAATATTCCTGACATGAAGGCAAGATATGCATCTGTTATTTTGTGTAGGCAGTATCGAAACCACTGAACACGATAATACTATATGTGAAACTGTAGCCATAGGATTATGTAGAACGTTCTTAGAGGTTTTGTAAGGGAAGAATGTGGGAAATACTGAATTTTCTGTATATTTTTGGATATATAGGTTATTGTTTTACTAAAATATAAATTGTAGTTACTGCTGTGTATTTATAATTGAAGGCAAGGGCTGTGAGAGGCTGAACAGAAGAGAAACATTGGTACAATTAAGTTCCCAAAAGGAAACTAATTTAATTTCATCGATCACAAATATTAAAATCATTCAAGCCCACTGCTACACTGCGGCGAAACGCTGGTAATTTCACGATTGAAAAGAACTAAAGAGCTTCAATATTTTCTGTATTATTTCGTTAATCGGAAAGCATGTAACTTAGTGTGAATTGTGCAAACATATATCATCAAAGTAGGAATTCATAAATTTTTGGCTGCCTGTAACCATAAATTCTGCACTATATACTTAAAATGGGCATCCATAATGTCGAAATAATGATATGTTTGCTCCAAGAATCTTGTGGCTGTAGTGGTGGTCGCTTAAATTTTGTAAATAATGTAATAAAATCAGTCAGCAACGTGTTACTCAATAATTATGCTGACAAAAGCCCTTGTCTGTTGAAACATATAAAAACAAGAGTAAGATGCTTATAGTGGCCTAAAGTAACAACGTTGAAGTTTGAATTATTTGCTGTTTCTATTTATAGGCCTTGTAGTAATAATTCATTTAGTGTTTGGCCAATAACCTTTAATGTTCAATAAGGTTTTATGTAACTTCACTCTGTCGGAAACACAAATTATAACACTATAACATACCTGTAAAAATATACACGGTTAAATAAAGAAAGAAAGACATGTTTCGTTCTACAAGAACGTGCTCATATTCAATCAAATCATTTTAAATCATGTGTGTTATTATACGATACTGTTTACGTTGCCTAAACCTGTCAATGATTGAGAGTTGGTGATATTATGAACCAGAATTAACAAATAATGATTGCAGAAGTATTCATCCGTCACCTTATAAACTTATAGAAATGTACTCAGCTGCTAATGAATAGTCCGTAATCTTCAGTAATTGATTCCGGACTGCAGTCGCGGCCTTGCCGAGTAGGTAAGCAGAGGGATGTGTGGAAAATTCTTATGGCAACGTACTCTGTTCCGTGGAGAGGCGAGGGGAAGTAGAGGAGTGTTGTGAGCCATGATTCTATCCATTGCAGAGGGGAGAGGTACGTTGCTTCTCCATGTTATAATGTAGTTTTGTGTATTAGGGATTAAATACAATTTAACGATTTTGGAACACTTTCCCGCCTTTAGCACCCGAAAGCGCCCGAATGTTCACTTTGCCTTCAGGTCCTTAGCGCCTGCAAACGTCCGGCTGCATTATATGAACACGTCTGCGATCTATGCGATAGTTTTTTATCTTTTACGGCAGTGAAGTGTTTATAAGGCATTTATGAACACGCAGTACAATCTACAAGGCCTAGAAAATAAAAGAAGAGGGATAATCTGTCTTGAGGTTGTCTAGGCAACGGTCTTGAACGTTCGTGAGCGTGGGTCAGCTGATGCGTTCGTAAATATGGCGGGATTGAGTACTACGGATATTGAAACTGAGCTGAAAATGCACTCCCCCCCATGGCACTACAGCCCTTGAAGGGCCTTGGCCTACCAAGCGACCACTGCTCAGCCCGAAGGCCTGCATATTACGAAGTGTCGTGTGGTCAGCACGACGAATCCTCTCGACCGTTATTTCTGGCTTTCTAGGCCGGAGCCGCTATCTCACCGTCAGATAGCTCCTCAATTCTAATCACGTAGGCTGAGTGGACCTTGAACCAGCCCTCAGGTCCAGGTAGAAATCCCTGTCCTGGCCGGGAATCCAACCCGGGGCCTCCGGGTAAGAGGCAGGCACGCTGCCCCTACACCACGGGGTCGTGAGCTGAATATAGGTGAATGAAAATGACAGAATCGTTGAGTAGGGGTGGAGGTGAATTTTTAAAGAGTAAATATCATATCAAAGAAGATAATTTTAGTGGTAACAATGAAATAAGTGAAAACGGATATCGAGATATCGGACCTGATGGCGATGCGGCGACAGTTTAGGTAACACAAACATTTCGTTTCCTTACTCCGAATATTTATAAGGATGATGATGAACCTGTCCATAATTTCGAAAGAATATTATGAGAAATAAATTAATTTTTGTACGTATGTTAGCAGGAGACAAACTATTCAGTGACATAACCAATTGCGTATATATCAATGCAGCATTCGAACACGCGCATTCCAGTAAAATAGACACAGAATGGGAAGATCCTTGCTCAGAGGAAATAAAAGCTGATATAATTGAGCACCAGTCCACTGCCAGAATCACGTGATTATTGGTTTAGATGTATTCAGACAACATGAGATCGTGACAAGTACAGCCTACCTCTGTGTCGAGTGTCCCCAGCAGGGGGTGGATGTTGGACGAAAAACCTTATGACTCAATAAATAGAGAAATGGATGGTTTTCCTAATATTATCGAAAACGTGAAAACATTGGGATCAATGGTTTTTATAATATTTAACTGTCTGAAACAATCTGCTCTGCTTCGTTGTTTCCTAAATAGTAGGTTGAAACATGGCGATAAGCGGAGTGAAAATGTGGGCGGGAAAGGGATAAATAACGGTATGGTATTGAATAAAAGAGTATATTGTAAGACATTACTTTTAGTTATAAGAACTTAAAATTCATTGAACATGAGTATGAGAGAATAATAACATTCAGATAAATAAGAAATATTAGATATTTGAAGGAGGAAATACCAATATACTGATTATTTATTTATTTATTTATTTATTTATTTATTTATTTATTTATTTATTTATTTATTTATTTATTTATTTATTTATTTATTTATTTATTTATTTATTTATTTATTTATTCTTAAAGTGACGAGGTTAAGGCTCTTGGCACTCCATTACATGTAATCACATAAAATTTTATGTGTTTCCTGCATTTAATTTTTTATCATGGTAATTAATAAAAATAACTAAAACACACAAATATTTTGTGTAAATAATATTGGGAAATTCACATCCAATATAGATTGTAAGTTTACAGATGCTCTCAGGATAGAAATGATTGAATACTGCCTGGCAAATAACAGCACATGGAGCGAGATACTGTGTAGTAAGTTGCCTAGAATGCTCAACATAGAACAGAAGAATTTAGCAAAGGTTTTGGCATCCGTTGTTGTTATCAAGTGCTTGTACTGAAGGAAGGAAAACAGACAATATAAGGGCACGTGAGGAACCTATTCATTAGAGATTTAGACAGAGTAGCTCAAGGTTGCTTTAAACCTGTTCAACGTAGATAAGGAGCTTAAAAATAATGTACGAACGGTGGTGATAGTTTTAGAGGGAGATTCAAAGAAATAATCATCACATTAATGTTCGGAATACACGTATTTATTTGTTATACCGTAATTTTTCTTTCGACGAAGGAATTACACGATAATTGTTAGTAACCGGGTACTCTATTCTTAGAAATGAATATATGAGCACTTTACAATCCTACTTAACAGCTGCACATGATATTCAACTTCTTAAATGAGACTGCGCTTTACCCTTCCTCAACAGTTTTACGCTCTTATACGAGAAGAGTTTTTATTTATTTATTTATTTATTTATTTATTTATTTATTTCATAATCGAGCCATGATTATAATTTAGGTAACTGTTTGTAACACGGGGAGAAATTTAAACTCTATATCTTCAAAACTGTTCGTAGTGATTTCAAGCATTTAGTGTATCGCTCAAGGAATCAGGGCCCGTTGATTAAAATAACTTCCAATTGTTAACGTAGTTAAAACTGTATTAACTTCTTCTTTCTCACCAAACATTCCTCTCCCAATAAACATATTCATCTCACCATCTAAACTAGCCTTGTCTGAACGCCAGATACCATCAGTTACTAATAATTTGCCAATTCAAAGCCACTTTAGCTGACAGGTCATTATAAACAGATTAAAAATATATCATCATGAATTTAGAAATAACGCCATTGACTTTTCGTAATTGTGTCTAATTCAGTATGCTATATTAAACAACCATTAACAGTATAGAATATAATTTATCATGAAGAACTCGATTCACTAATTGGCGTGAAGGACATGTGTGTATCCGACGGAAAGTGAAGCATTTAGCGAGCCGTTCAGTGATGAACAGAAATTGGGAAATTGTAATGTCAAATAGACTATCAGACCCGGGGATTTATGGTGTTCTGTGACGGAATTCTCAGGAATTGTGTTAGTACTGCTATGAATAACGCACTGGCGGTATTATTGAACTAATTTCATCGAAGATGCAACAATTAGTGCGCACACACACAGACAACTACACTCGACAATGAATAACAACACTTCATTAATTAGTGGCCAGTTACAAGTCTCTTGTTGTTAGAGTGGTAATTCGCCTGGCAGTGCTTGCCTGGAAAGCTGATACTCCTTAAATTTTGATCGACAGTTTTCAAATTTTGCTTCACTTTGATTCGCACGCACCACAGTCATTTTACACAGCAGTTCCATGTAGCCAGGTTCGACCACACGTCCGTTGGCTATCACAACGCACGACTGCTTTACACCTGCACGAATCCAGACAAAACCAAAATGTCGTCCAATCGACGTATTTTACCACTCCCCATACTGTACTCTCAGCTCACGACTTGCAACTGACTACTCAGCACTCCACATAACATAACAAGACAACAACGCAACAGCAAATATTCTTGTTCAAGGCGAGCCTGCTTTTACATATCTGGTGATGAACTCGTAGCATCATCGGGTTGGGGCCAGACTGCGAGTATTCGTATTTCTCCTTCCAGAAAGTTTACGGAGACACCGGAAGATACCAGCAATAGAAGCAGAGGCACAAGCACAAAAGACCGGCCGGGGCCTCTCCCCAAGGAAACTGACTGACTCATCCGTTCCAGAAACTACTGCTTTACATTAACCCTCGTTTTAATGTGATCAGGTATCATCTTCAGGTTTCCTCGGTAAGGCGCCAAACAGTCCAGATATTCCACCTTCATCTTGTACTTGTACCTTGGGCTCATTTGTATGAGAATGCACGTCTCAAGGAAGAATGCCAGATTCTAATATTCGAGGACGAGTTAATAAAAACGATGACCGCGTCAGTTACTTACCCTATTATTCGGCGAGATTCTGTGTAGGTAACATCGTAAGAAGAAGTTTTTATTTAAGCGAGTGATCCTGTGGGGACTCGTAAGATTTTGTTGGAAGACGCTCAGTCTACATTTGATATACTCAAGTTTTCTAATACTGGGAGAATGGCATTTAACTTACGATTACCAAAGGTAGAGAACAGTTCCATTTAATCGTTTCAAAGTGCATAGTAGCCTGCCTGTGTAAATCGTTTCCCAAGGGCATAAACTTTACCATTTTCATTTCAGCCGTTTATAATATGGGAAATATTTGACCTAGTTACGGGAATAGATAAGAGAAGCGGTTCCGCGACTGAATGGGAACTGGTTTCACGGTCGGTGGAATTAACCCCGGCTGTAGTAATCTCGTAACCGGCCGGTTGATCTTGACCTAATTTCTACATCGTGAACGAGGGAATGTTTTAGACGACATCCAGAAGCGGAAGCAGCAACGGAAATATATCACCTTACTACTCCTCGATGGAGACTAAAAACCGATCCAAGTATTTTCTGAAGGCAGCATTATCATCGATATGGCGTGCTAAAAGCCAAATGGGGTTGGCTGTCTCCTGAGAACGAGCGGCCACAAGTCAAGATAACAGATGAGTACAGAGTTTTTTTGTAATTATGCGAGCGTGGACGTGTTTAATTTTGCAAAAGGGGATAGGTTAGTTTGATATTTAATTTCTGTAGATGTAGCTTTGTTTGGTAGGACTACGTCCTATGTAAAGTAAATGATAGGAAGCTTCTTAATGTAAATATAATTGTAACATAAATGTGAACCGTTTTCATGAGGCCGCAGCTTGCTTCCTTACATTTTATCCTGATTTATTTAGCTGAGTGGCTAGCGTCAATTCTTTTACGAGGCAGTCTTTTTTTCCTTATATATTTTTTGATTTGTTTTGTTTCGATATTTGAGACGCAGTGTACGTCTCGGGGCTTAATTGTAAATGTAGATTAGGATTCAAATTAAAGTCAGGAAGGACTAGATTAATGTATTATTAATGCGAGATCAAAGTGTACGGAAACATGCCGTCACGTTTTCTGGGATTTATTGCATGATGTGTGAATGAGAGTGTGTAAGACGGTGGAGTGTGGATCCACGAAGTTGTTAGCGTCATCTTCACGACTATTTTGTATATCTAGGTGGTAAATTAATTATTAATTCACGAGTTCCACGAACGCAGTTTCGTATTTCGAGTTCCGAATATTAGAATAAATTTTCTGTAAAATGTATTATTGTCATTATTATTATCAATTTAATATTTATTATTATTATTATTATTATCTATATGAGTTTCTAGCGATGTAGAATTGAGCTATTTTAGTAACTTTGTGCTCGAGTGCTTTGTGACCAGCGCGGTCTTGTTTCTTTTCATGCGAGCGAATGTTAGACGACGTTATTCATATTTCTTCAGTTTTACGCAACTTTAGGACATGAGATATTATTTGTGTGATTTTGAGTAAGAGGATGCGTTCCTCATCTGAAAGGCCAGCATTTTCTTGATTGTGTGACTTGCCTCGGGTAGACTGTTGAGCAGCGTGTGTAAAGGGTTGGACCCTGTGGATTGGGTATTGCTGCTTTATTCTGGGAGACGTTGATCTGCACTTTGAGTCATTCTGCCGTGTGTTGGCGAGGGTGATATGTTTGTCTACCGAGGAGAGTTTTATTTGAGCGGCCTATAATTCGTGATTTTTTTCTTTGTTTCTGTCCATGTCTCTACGGTTGTGGCAGTCGACAGAAGTTTTATATCGCGATGTTTGTTCGGATTTCCTTTTATGATATAACCGCGCTGAGGAATATTTGTGTCATGTCATCTCTTCCAGGTTACAACGTTGAAATAGGTGTAGAAAGGTAAAGCCTACTCTGACATTTTTTATTGTTTTTGTGTCCTGTAATTATTTTTCAGGAACCTGTGTTAAATAGGAAGTGTTGCTTAACGTCTAATTATGTTTCCTTTCATTTTCGTAGTGGCTTTAAGTGGATGCGAGTTGCGTGAATGCCGCATGCTTTCCTTGGTGAACCCTGGAAAATACGATATCATGTTTTTGTTTCTTTGAATGTATATATTGCCATTTACATGTTTTGTTTGTGTGCCTCCTATCCGCATTTGTTTGTTATGCTCATGAGTTTGTTCATGGCTCGAAAAGTATACTTTGTGCGTAGGATGTTTTACCACTCAGCGTGTTATATATGGTACAGTTAGGTTAGTTTTGTCCCACCTTTTGCGCATTAGATCACGTCTTTCTTAAGGTTAGGGACCCCACTACAATGTCAAGTGTGCAGAAATGGGGAACGTACTCATCTACAGTTAAAAGTGTTAACAAGAAAGTAAAAGCCAGAAGCGTGGTGCGCGCACGCAAGCCCATATGTTAAAATTAATGAAATTTCAAGATTTGATTTGTTAAGTATGTGTGTCGGCATACATTATAAATTTGTAAAATATTCTGATTCTCAAGATGGACTTTATCCAGCTGAAAAGGAAAACAACAATCTGAGTCATGTAAATCTGATTATTTGATACTTTGCTATTTTTTAAAATATTTATCTTGTTTATTTTAATTAACAGATTTTCCTCCAAAACTGACGTCATGCTTCACCTTGCTTTATTTGTAGTTTTAATTGACCTCACTGTGTCCGTATTTAGTTATATGTTCCCATCAAGATGCAGGGTGTATGTATTTTAGGACATTACTTTTATCATATTTCGGGCTGAGCACACCTGGGATCGGCTGACTAGTCTGGGGCAAATTACCTTGATGGTAAAAATGGGGACAATACTTCCTGAAATTCGAGCTGACGTCTTCCACGTACGCTGACAACCCACCCGATAGCATCCCTCTCGAACTTTATTCAAGGTTATCTTGATTCCAAGCTGTCCTTCTGAAGCTCCTTCAGCAACTTCCTTCAAGACTTCTGAAACCATACCTCGTGGAATAATCATCTGTTTCCGGAACGTCTTCCCTTCGCTCCTTTCCCTGACGCACTTCAACAATCCATCCTTGGTCACCAGCGAATATCATAGTGGGAAGTACGATATAGTATTGGGAATGAGGTTACTGACGTGGGTCCATCCAGGCCTTGGGACACGAATACTCTTGCACTTGCCAGCAGTATGATGTCTGCGTCACATCTCTGCGCATCCATCCAGGCGTCACGATTACAGTTTTTCTCAAACTCCACGGTGTTCGTTCGGCATGGAACTTCGTGATCGTCCTACTTCTTGGAGAAGAAATTGCAGTCTTCTGGACAAGGTCATGGGAACAATCAATCGGCGTTGGAAGAATAGGTGACCCTCGCGGTTATCAACATCATAGTTGTGCTTGTGGATCCGTTTCTTTACCAGCTCTACCAGGGCTTTCCGAGGTTCTGTTACACATTTCATACTCATTTCTTCGAGCATTTGTTTCACTTCGTGTTGTTTTGCGAGCGGAAATTGTCAAAACGGTAGCTTGATCAGCGCGTTGTCACATCCATCAATCTGATTTTGCACAAAGTATGCACGGTCAGACCTAATGATGAATTGTTGACCGTACAGATCGTATTGTTAACGCTTGACGGTTTTTAAAATGGCCAGCAGTCCTTTCAGCGTGAAGCAGTAGTTTACTTCAGGTAATTCTTGAGGTTTGAGTTTCCTGAAGTTCATTTAGCTACCTAAATCGGAAGTTATATCTTTTTGGTCATGCTAGTCCGGGAGGATATATTGTATATAGCAAGGGGAGATATAATTCACCCCTAGTACAACGGCACTGCATTTCTGCTTATCACATGATACATTGCATTATGTCGCTACATAGGATGCAACCTGACGGCGTAGGCACGCTGACTCGTCCCAACCGGCTCTGGTGGTGTATCACCGAGCTGGTATGAACGGGGTCAGGGAGACGTGTGCCATCTTAGAGAACTTCCTCAAGTTCTCCGTGGATGCGGTGCAAATCACAGATGCGGTCCTCGTCCTGATGATTATCTTACGCCCAGAGAACCAAAGCTGGTTCAATTTTCACGAAAGGAACCTGGGCCGCGACTTCCAGATCATCCGAATGCCTGGTTGGGGAACCAGGCCAGAGGACGGGGACACACAGGAGGCATCTACACAGACGCTGCCGGAGGCGACGTCCACTATCGCCACGCAGACAGCGAGGAGGCAGGGGCGTAAGTAGGTGGGCACGAAAAGGTGCCTCTTCGTTCCCGCAGAGCCCACTGCTACGAGGACTAGTATGAACGGCGACGCTTCCGAGCTTCGCGATGGCGCGGCGCAAGTCGTCCTCTCCAGCTTCTCGAAGTGCACGCGCAGACGACAAAATCACTCAGTCAGGTATGTCAGCCCAGGGCGCGGGACAACCCGGACCGCTCCACCACACGGGTGCAAACCAGGAGAACGTTCAGAACGGTGGACTGCAGCACGGCAGTGAGAGGAATGCCCTATGGTGGCCTGTGGTTTCTACCCCGGCCTCCCGGCTTGCTAGCACCTCCTTAGCGATGCAGTCATCAATGTGTGCCCAACAGGACAGGACCAAAACAAAGGTGCCAGCATTCACTGAAGCTGACACCGCCATCACAAAAAGGAAGGTTAAGTCGGCACAGTAGCATGGCTACCTGTTTACCATGGTCCACAGGCCTGGAGAAGGGCCACAGTCAGGACAAAGCCTCCTCCGGAGCCGAGAAGAGACCGACGCCGGCCACGCACAAGGAAGAAGGAGATGCAGGCCCACCAGAAGATGGCCATCCAGCCGAAAAACACGACAACACACAGGGAGGCAGTCGAAGAAGGAGCCAGTCATAAAAGGACGCCAGTAAGAAGATGTGGCCGTCAGGTGAGATCGGAGCGTCCCCCTCACCAGCTCTTGCAGTGTTTCCGCTGTGTGAGAATTGTGTCACCGGCAGGGTAGCTGTGGGCTCGATGTACGGTGCAATCGCTGTTCAGGTGATCACCACTACACAGCCTGCACGTCACCCAGGGAGGCACCGGTGTATGCCAACTGAGTGGGGTGGGGGAATCCGGCCTCTCACCGCAGTTACCCGGGTTACAGAGCCATAGCTCTGGCATGGAGGAAGGAGGCCCGTCGCCATGTGCTTGCCCTCAACAGAAGGCCCCTGCCTCGGCAAGCGTGGCCGTACCCTGCGAGATCAGAGACTGGGTACCAGAGACCACAAGGAGATCATGTTTTGCAGCAGGTTTTAGGTCTTCTTACGGTATGGCTCCGTAATCGGCAAGCCCTCTTATAGTCACAGCATTGCCCAGGAAGACTGATACCCCGAGTAACTGGACCGGCTTCGCATGGGATATTGACTTGTGCATGATACCTCTTCCTAACTAACAATATTACCTGGACTTTTTCAGCCCACATCCTTGCATGTGTTACCTAAGATATGTCGGATTTTGCATGTGAGTACCTTTCTATTTCTGTCTATGTGGTCCCGTCTTAATACGTACTACCTAATGACACTGCTATAATATCTGATCACCTTATCAGGCCTGGTAGCATGCTAATCATGTTGACAGGCAGATACTTCCTTTAGTATCACGTATTCCCAATCCTCCCTGCTGTCTCCTTCTCTTCTTAGAATTAACAGCATGTAGGAGCCGATGTAGATTGTGTCAATCTCCACGCGGTAGAGCAAGCTTCAGGCGCACCCCCGAAGGGGAAATGATAAAAAGTGGAGATGCTACCGGTGTGCTAGCCAGGCAGTGTCTTGGGAAAGCGCGGTATACAACTAATGGGCTCATGGCGCACCGAGGCGAAGCAATAGTAATATTTGCAAAATACGTTCCCTGAATTTTAACTAACTATTCAATTTCGTGGCGAGCCTGCTGTTATGTAGTGTTCTAGCAACTTCTGGGTGCGAAGAATACGAGTGTTCTAGTTTTAACGCACCGCAGGCCGACCCCGATATCTAGAAGCTGATTCACTCTTCCCTTCCAGGAACTACCCAACGAAGCTTCCAGAGAGCGGACGGTTTCGTGGCCACGTAACTGTAGATTGTATTGGGTCCTTCTAATACTTCAGAGCAATTATGGGTTCGCTAATTCCAGAAGAGTCCATAATGAGAATGAACTGATTTTAGAAACTCGTATTAGCATTCACAAAAACAAATCATCATAGGAATTATCTTTCGACGTATAGTATATGAATACGTGAAATACTTTAATGTGATTGAATCTGGTTGTTTAGTGACCGCAATATGCACAAATTTGGGTTTTGAAGGATAGATTACGCAATCAGTAAATGTACCCAATCAGGATATTCACATTTAAGCAGATCATAAGCATTCGATCATGTGTCATTAAACAGGCGATATGGTTACCTAATCTACTCAGCAACGCAGTTTGTTGAAATGAGAGAGGAACATCATGAATAACAATAATGTACAACGGGTGATTGTTTGGTCCGCCCTGTCAATATATTATTAATATTTGAATAATTTTTACGTACATGTTTCGGAAGCCTTAACTCCCTTCGTCAGCGTATTTACATCAAAATCTACCTTACCCATGTCTCAAGATACAACCTTATCATATTACATTAACCATTGTCCTGTATAACCTCAACTTTAGAACACTATATTCACAATTTTCACACCAGGCAAATGCTGCGGCTATACCTTCATAAAGGCCACGGCCGCTTCCTTCCGATTCCTAGGCCTTTCCTGTCCCATCTTCCCATAAGGCCTATCTGTGTCGATGCGACGTAAAGCATATAGAAAAAAAAAGTACTATCTTTTATCTTCATTTATAGTCCAATAAAATATGTCATACCGAGATCGATAGCTGCAGTCGCTTAAGTGCGGCCAGTATCCAGTTTCGGGAGATAGTGGGTTCGAGCCCCACTGTCGGGATCCCTGAAGATGGTTAATTAAGGCCACGGCCTCTTCCTTCCCACTCCCAGCCCTTTCCTGTCCCATCGTCGCCATAATACATATCTGTGTTGGTGCGACGTAAAGCCAATACCAAAAAATAATATCATTGGTCCTTATAAATTCAACTATCAATAATCTTCTGATTTCATATTTAAAATGCACCCAATGAAAGCAATGTTGGTTATGCTGATTTACGGTGGGTTGGAGATTTCACTCAGTAGAAGGCACGCCCCTCTCTTTGCTGATTAAGGGCTCGTGATTGAGTTAAGCCCTACTACTAGCCTTGGGGATTACCTAGTTCATCCTGTTGTATCTCCTTTTCACGTAGATTGTTTGGCCAAAATGAAGAATAAATCGTCGACAACACTTCAAGAATTGTATGAGCGGAGCCTGATTGTCTTTTTTTTTGGACGTTGCGATTCTTTCTGATTATTACTATTGTTTTCCTCCCAGGAACTTGTACCTCCTCTAATTGCGTAATGTTGCCTCATTAAAGGCAAAGGAATAGTAGACAGTGAACAAGAGAGAAGTGCTGATTTTAAACTTGTTGCTATAACTTAAATGTTGTTTTTCGACGTCCTTTTAATTCCTTTACCCGAGGCTCATTGCTATTCCATTCTGGTCATTTTCATCAGCCTCAAATTCAAAGGTTCAGCAGGAAATCACAAGCCAACCAGGTCAAATATTATTACACTATTTGCAGTACTTCGGCAGCAGACTTGTTGTAAGTACAGCTGAAGTTTTTCGAATGTATATGGATGCATTCCTTAGAAATAAGAGATACGAGGAGCCAGCTGCGTAGTTCAGTGTGATGATACTGTCACGTGCCATCCCTGTCGTAGGTCACTTCGGTATTTCTTGGAAGGGGGTGACAATGTCCGACCGGTGGTCCGAGAACACATCTCGGTTCCTCCTTTATTGATATCTGGTATTCCCTTGGGCCTTAGGGAAAGGGGAAGATAAATTCTTCCTTCACTAGCCGTATCGCGAAGAGTCCAGCACTTCATCCCCCAATAAATAATTACAATATCGCCGCAACCAAGGCTTTGTTTTTTTTGTCGGAGTGTCGTGTTCAGAATCTGGTTGTCGTCAGTGTCACACCGGAGTCACAGTATCACCGTGTCACACCGGAGTCAGAGTATCACCGTGAACTGAGAGGAGCACTGTTTGGAGCACTTTATGTGTACCGACGTGGAGTGAGTAATTGGAGCTGGACGACAGTAATGCTAGCTGCTGTCAGCGTCCCATCGGAGTCAGAAAATCGACATGTAGAGAGCGGAATGCTGCCTGTGTACTGCCTTGGAGTACTATTTGTGTACTACCATGGTGTGTGAGGAACAGTTGGTGTGAGTAGAGTGGCGCAATTACGTTGGTTTTTTTTTTAATTTCATTTGCCTGGTATGAAAATGGGAAAACACGGGAAACCATCTTCAAGGCTGCCGACAGTGGGGTTCGAACCCACTATCTCCCGAATACAAGCTCACAGCTGCGCAGCCCTAACTCCACGGCCACTTGATCGGTACTTACGTTGTTATGAGGAATATTTGAATGCTGGATAAAAGTGTTATGTGTTGCTGTTTAGTTGTCATAATTAAGTAGTTCACTATGTGGAGTGGCCAAGTGAATTATTTTCAATGACTGTGTGGGGGCGGACTTCCTCTGGAGTCGAGCCAAGGAAGAGTCGTTTTGTGTTGTGACGGCCGGAAGCACTATATTTGTAACTGTCTGCAAGCAGCAGGTTTGTGGGTGGGTGGGGAGGTAACTGGACTAGCGAGACAAAGTGAAGGTATGGTTGGTTGTCAGTCAGGATTACCGTATTCCAAGTAATGCCGATGATCCGGACTACCTACTAGGAGGAAGGCAGAGATTTTGTAAACAGGCAGCAATTTGTGGAGTGTGGTCATTCATGTTTGAATATAATTGTATGTGTATGTATGGGTGTGTGTGCGGTAGTTGGGTGATCCTGAATTGAATTAGATCGACAAAACAGACAGTGTTTTATTCGTAACAACACGTTGAGCCCAGTGGATAAAGTTTATTAAATGACAAGACAAGTGGGCTTCAGTCTTATCGTCCGTCATATCCAGATTAATACCGACAGATTAGTTATATCAGACATTGAATGATGTACGGATGTAAGTGCCATAGTCCCTAACATCCTAATAACCGATTTAACGAATTCTAAATCGGGTACCACTCAGCTTAATAGCTGGCGAAAACCCTTCGTGATAGACTAATTATTTCCTCCCGTCGTGTGACAGCCCAAATGTGTCGGATGGAATGATGGGCATAGTGAAGACATAATAAACCTGAAGGTGAAATTATTAATGAAAGAGCTTTTGAACATGGCATTCATACAATTTATTATTAATACATTACGGGAATTTCAACACTTGATTCTTTCTGTAGCATTCAAAATTAATTCAGGGTGTAACGAACGTAACGCAAACCTGTGCCATGATTTTATTTCAGATTTTGTAGCGAAGGTATTCGACGGAGGTAAACGTTTCATAGAAACGAAGAACGGACAAAAGCCATACAAGCTAAAAATGATAGAAATAAAGAAGCCATGGCCCTGTATGTCCATTATACTCGTGACAAACTATCCTGCTTTAATATGCTTACACTCTCTTATGGACTGTGTTGGTGCCAGTGAACTGGTTACAAGACGATGGGGCCAATGACCTAGATGTTGCGACCGTTTAAACGGTAAGCATCATCATCATCATCATCATCATCATCAAAAGACGATGAAGGTATGAATAACGAAGAGCTCATTTCCAAAATGTCTTGAACCCATGAAATAGCCAAACTCCGAAAACCACGTTTTACGTGTAAAATTATCCTACTGTTGAGGACTTCACATTTTAAAGAGCACATTTCCTTCACAGCTTCCCTTACGAGACCGAGTCTTTCCATAGGGAATTCACTAATACCTCTGAAACACATTAACCAGAGCATGGTCCGGCTCCATGGCTAAATGGTTAATGTCCGGGCCTTTGGTCACAGTGGTTCCGGGTTCGATTACTGGCAGGGTCTGGAATTTTAACCATCGTTAGTTAATTAAGCTGGCACGGGCGCTGGGTTTATGTGTCATCTTCATCATAATTTTATCCTCATCACTCCACGCAGGCCGCCTACGGGAGCCAAATCGAAAGACCTGCACCTCGCGAGCCGAACGTGTCCTCGGACACTCCCGGCGCTAAAAGCCAAACGCCATAAAAATTATACCGGAGCATCAGTGGTCTATAATCCGAGTAAGGATGGAAATTTCTAGTGCTAAGGAAGATAGGGAAATAATTCAATTCTTGAAGAGCATCAAAACAATCTCCACACCTGCGGTCACTAAAATTCTAAACACAAATTTACAAACTTGAGGTCATCCTATCTGGTCGTAGTGCGAAGCTTAACACCCTCGGCCACGATGGTGGTTAGAACATGAGTGTACAATAATTGCTCCACTCCGTGACCTATATACTGAACTGTGAGGAAGTTATTAATTGCTCTTACTTAAAGTGGGAGAGACTGTTCTCCTTCTTATCGCCACTTTGTAACAGTCTTATCTCGTTTCTGCTTCTGTGAAAACTTTCGGAGCTTTGGAATTAGCTCCATAAACTAAACTCTTGAGGTAGACAGATGAATACGAAGCCGTAAAATCATAGTACTGTAAGGTTTACATGGTGGTAAATGTTAAAGACAAAATCCTCTCCAGAGTACAACGATATTTTTAACTATACAGCCCATTTCGAAACATGAAGTAAAGGGTAACGTGAAGGCAGATTAACTACAAAACTAGGGCCCAGCATGCCACATTCAGTTACTAACAGGCAGACACGGTCGAGAAAGCGGTTCATGAATGACGCAAGACATGGTGTGAAATAATCCTTTGTGGTAGTACTGTTAATTGCAAAGCCATCGTCACGACTGTATCTTCTGTGAATACTGAGCTTTGCATTATGCTCTGTAAAGAGCAACGAAACTGGACAGCGAACACATGGAAGCTAACGATTTGGAGTGATGAATCACACTACATTACGACATGGTCGGATGGAAATACTTGGGTGTTGGGAATGTCTGTTGAACTACACTTACCAGTATCCGTAGAACCAAACGTGATATTTCGAGGAAGTGGCACTGAATATTTGCTTACAAATAAATTGATAGTGAAATGCTGGGTGCCAGGAAGTCTAAATCAAGCATAAAATAACAAATGAAATGTAATTATTCGCAATTAGATTTTATTATCTCAGGTCATATGCAATGATTCGATAACCTAATGAATTTACATCACCCACGTGCTTTTGAATAGAGGATGAACTGCACACTGATACAATAAAAATACTGAAATACCTTATCTTTAATTAATAAAAACAAAGCATAATTTAATAAATATACTATTTACTGTGTGTAAGGAACTGATGATGATGATGATGATGATGATGATGATGATGACCATGCTTGTTGTTTTAAGGGGCCTAACATCGAAGGTCATCGGCCCTAGGGAACTCATATGCCACAAAATAATTGATACTTGTTAATAATGTTCACAAAATTTGAAGAGCGAAGTAATTTCCAAATTTAAATAGCCAGGATATTCTTGCAGTAATAGGACATCCTTTTAAATTAATTTTCAAAATAATACCGAAGTTTTTCAATAGAAAAATCGCTTTACTCTTACCTTACTTGTCCTTGTTCTTGCACATGACGGGCTCGTCGTCTCGGAGATATATATAATAATAATGGCGTATGGCCTCCCGAGAGGCCTCGTGCAGGTCCTTTTCTAGTAGGCGGCCTATGAGGCGACCTGCATGTCTGTGAAGACGAGGGCCCTACCTACGATGATTTCTAATGTTGAATACGCCACACACACCCAACCCCCGAACCATTGGAATTAACCAGTTAAGTTTAAAATCCCCGACCAGGCCGGGAATCGAACCCGGGAACCTCTGAACCGAAGGCCAGTACACAGACCATTCATCCAACGAGTCGGACGTCTCAGAGATAACAGTTGTGCACTGAACACGCGCAAAATTGCAATTTACACAACTTATAAATATGAGCATTTCGGCCCTTAAATAACAGCACACGATAAGTTTTAATGAACTGAAACTTGTCTTCAAATACTACTTCAGATAAACACAGAGGCCTTCGTTGTCGCTACACTATGGCAACTTAAATTGAAAGTTTTCCGTATCAAAGTATAACAAACAAAATTCATTAATGAAGGGTGTGACGATGAGATCACTGAGGTATTCTGCAGAGATGATTGACAAGGCGTGCAGTCACGACAACTCTCCAGAAAGCGTTAATTAAATAACTCCCCTCTCTATCTCTTTTTGAAACTGACCAATGGCATACTAACTTATCTAATGTCAGAAAATTCCCCACTGTCATCTAAGTGAAAGGTAATAAGGCAAGTTGAAACTTACAGGGCACGTTCCCTCGACGTAGAAGAAGGAAATATGTTGTATTGACATTGGTCCGGAAATGCTTTTTGTTGCGTGTGAGAACTTATTTTATAAAACTCGACATTGTAACTTACATTAATCAGGGGAATCACACAGGAACAAAACGTACCAGCATAACACATGAAACCCTTTCTTACACGAACTGTTGAAAATGCCCTCCGTTGACATTAGTACATGCATCAACCAGCCGTCGCACTGATTCCCGGATTGATCCATATGGTTTCGCGGCCTTTCACAATACGGGCATGAATACTCTCTGTATCTTATTCCGAGGTTCGATGCACAAGGGTTTCCAAATGCCCCCACAAGTACAACTTTAGTGGGTTTAGGTCCGGAGAGCGTGATTGCCAGGGAACTGCTCAACATCTACCTATCCAACTCTCACGGAATCTGTTATTTAGATGCCTACGGACAACAGCACTGAAATGAGGAGGAGCTCCATCGCGCATGAAGTACATGTTCCGTCGCACGAATAACTGCCATTCGTATAGATGTTGATTCCCATAGGGAACCAGAAATATTTGTCCCGAATGAGTAAATTTATATACCAATATAGTTGGACCGTTATTGGACATCATAAATTTTCCAACTAACTCATTCCTGGTTGCCAGCGTTTCGCCCCAGTGTGCTAAATTGGGCTCATCAGTTGGTAAATAGCACACCTACCAAGACGCATGGCTAGTGCATAGCGCGGACGCCACTGCGTATGCTACATGGAGCCACCGGTAGTGCCAATGCATTATGAGAGAATTAGTCTCATTTTCAAAAATGGATGCCTGTCTGGCCATCAGATCATATAGATGTTGATTCCCATAGGGAACTAATCATTAATCATTCATTACCAAGAGGGAATTTTGAGCATTTCATGTTATAAAAGAGTTCTCATCTGGTATGCTGGTACAACCTAGGTACTATGTAGAGTCATAGAAAATAAGTTCTAAGTTGAAAATTTAGCGATTTATTCTTCTATGTGTGACGAGTGTGTTCTGGAAGTTTGGCCTACGTTTGTTAAGCATTGTATAGAACACTGTCTCCGAAAACAGGCTATTTGCTCATCTCATTCACTTACTAAATGGATGCCGTTATGCATCAGTAGACTAAGCGCCATTTGACGAAAATTGAGATTTTAGCGCCATCTTGTTGAGGAAGGCTTGAACTATTTATAAAAAATTCCCCACTGCATTACAAAAGGCCGTTAGTTGTTAATAAATAGAAAACCTAAGCGACAAAGCGGGAATCAGTAAAAATGTATATTGCATCAGTAGACTATGCGACGTTCCAGTTTGCATCATTGGACCAAGCGCCACATTCCTCACATTGCGCGCGGATGACAGCGAAGGAGCCCGCGTTTTCGATAGTGCTGACATTTTTACGTGGTGATACACTGAGTAGTTTATCAAGTGACGAAGTTCAACGATGTATCAAGTACTCCCAAAAGTAAGGAGAAGGACAATGCTACTTATGCAGCTTGCTAAGAAGGTTGAGTCTGAGAATCACTCTCTAGAATTTGATGGTGAATCTCAGGAAATAAATCTAAATAAGTCAAGACAGAGACGACCACGGGAAAGTAGAGTTCCCTTTCACCAGGCATTAATACCATTTTGGCCTATTATCTCTGAAGACAAACTAAGAGACTTTGGTTCGCTGATGCACCTAATACCTGCAGATGCCAAACAATTTTACCAGAATCTTCAAGCAGATTCAGACATCGTGGATGACGTAGATAGGTTTAATGGATATCCTGATTTCGAGATTGAATGAACTGAGAGCAACAATATTATTACCTATCCAGTGATTTGTGTGTATTTATGGGAGAAAACATATTTAATCACATTTTCTGTCTCAAGCAGAACAAAACAAGGTTTAAAAATATCACGTCAATACTGTACTCTCAGAACATAATAGGCCCATCGTGAAGGAAAATCCATTCAAAAATTGTACAGACTACAATGGCTCATGTCTTACAAATGTATTTGACTCAGATAAGTTGAAATTCCTCAAATCAGTAAGTCGTTATAGCAACGACTTTAGAGAATAGCTTTCCTTCTAGAATTTCTCCATCTAAAACTTGAATAATGTACCGGAGTTGTGGCGCGGCTCGTGGTGGATCAAGCACTCAGCGGGCCTTTTCAGACAGTAGGAGATTCAGTTTTTAATCGTGGCTGCTGCCACGTTGTATTTTTTGAAGTTTTACTCAGTAGATACTCAACAGTTGAGGGTTCTTGGTGTAGCATCGTGATACATTATTCGCACTTGAGAAAAACCTTAAATTGCATCAGTAGACTAAGCGCCATTTCTTGAAGGAAATCTATGTAGTGCGAGTATAAAAATGTTGAAATTTGGTGAGAAGGTACAATCTATTATCCTACAACACCAGTAATACCATATTTAGTAAAATTATGTTCGCTCGAATTTACACATAGAACCAAATTTAAACGCGATTATCTCGCAACCAACTTTTGGCGCTTGGTCTAGTGATGCATAACGGCATCCAAATATTACCTGCTCTTGAAACTTAACACAGATCGGGATGCTTAATATTAACGTTGTGTTGATTATAACATTTTAACATGCGGATAACACAAATATTTGACACATCTCATAAATGAGTTAAAGTAGCGTCATTGGAGATGATATTGCCGGTTTAAAATGTCACGTCATTACAACGTGTTATTCTCTTCTATGAATTAGTCTTGGAACCGATCGTAATACGCATGAAACGGGAACTGCGACTGCTACATTGATAACGTTACTTGCCAGCCCCGTGGTAGGCCCTTTCGGTACTTCCAGGAAGGACCTAGTGACTCACACGACCTGGGATCTCCTTCCGGCTTGTAGGTTGTGGCAGGCCTCTCCGTGTATTGTTCTCGTCGGCCGGCTTACCTGTGAGTTTCCTGGAGATTCAGAGGGAAAATTCTGCGTCTAGCCTCCTCGCGAAAATTCTGGCTCAAATCACCCAGGCTATGGAAAAGAAGGCTAGCCGCGGACAGTCATACACAGTGGAGTCACGGTCAGCGTTGGACTCCGCGTTGAATTCAGTGAGAGACTAAGTGTATCAGTGTTCTGTGGCTGGGCTGAGGACGACAGAGGTGCCGGTTGTCACCAGTGTCCCCCAGAGGTCTGAGCGAGGAGCGGTTGTTGTGATGTCGGAGAGACCAGGGAGAGGGTGCGCTGGAGACGACTGTACTGTGTGTTCGTGTATTTCTGTGGACTGAGGCACGGCGTGCGTCATCGATGGAAGCCGCTATCGCGAGTGTAAAGGTAAATGGGCCTGCGTTAATGTTCGCTGTTGTGAGTAACGTCCTACTGTTGACTACTGTTTAGCTGTTCAGTTGTTCACTGCATTTGACTGTGTGAATTACTGGACTTTCTGTGGAATCGAACCAACGAATAGTCATCGTGTGTCGACTGGTCTTTAGCCCTGTGTTCAGATCCAGCTGTTTACACACAGCTGTTGTATAAGGTTACTGGATTTGGGGAAGGTGAAACTAAGGATTAAGCGTTCGCAGGTATAACAAAGGGCTGGACAGATGTGTGTGAATTTATGAGGTCATCCTTAAATAAATTGGAGTAATGAAACAGACGGAATTTCATTAGTAACTATAGTTTCACCAGGTATGTAATATCTACGGCAGAAGACGATTTTGTAATGGCACTTCTCCCCAACAATCATCATCAACAGTCATTAATCATCTGTAATTAAGGCTACCGCCCAGGGCGCAGATTCACTATCAATTATTTACCCAGCTTTTTCTTAAACATTTTCAGAGAACTAGGAAATGTATCAAATATTTACTTCTTTGATGTACTTCAATCCGGTACTCCTCGTCCGATAAATGAATATTTGCCCAAACTTGTCCCCTTAAATTCCAACTTTATCTTCATATTAAGATCTTTCATACCTGGAAAAGCTCGGCTCGTAATGTCATTCCATACCATCTCTTCACTGACAGCTCGAAACATAGTTAGCACATAGTCGAGCATCTCTACTCATTACTCCCAAGTCTTTAATATTGTCGTAATATCCTTTATCGTAAATCACCCACGACAATTCATGCTGCTTTCCTTTGAATGTTTTTGAGTTCTCGTATCAAGTTTCCTGGTGTGGGTCCCATATACTTGAACTATGTTTTAATTGGGGTCTTGCCAGGGACTTATACGCCCTCTCCTTTACATCCTAACTATAGCTTTTAAATCCTCTCATAGCCATCTGAAGAGTTATATAACCTTTCTGAACAACCTGGTTGATATGATTACCACAACTATGAACATTCCTTATATTAACACCTATAGAGCGTTCCAACCATAAATTGCACTACAGCATAGATGGAGTGCGCTGTTGCGAAATCGACTCGTGAAGATCACACTGGAGTGTGACTCAAACAGGGCGTCACAGTTCCACATTTTTCGTTTGTAATTTTGTAATTTTAAGTTCATTCATTCATAAATTGATATTTGTAGGATGGTAAAATAAATGCAACATACCTTAATCACTTTCGTTGCTCTTAGACATTGGACGTACACCTTCCATCATTTCTTCAAGGCCTGATGTTCCCGCTTTGGACGAACTGGGTTCGGGAGATGAACTTGAGGATGAAGAAAGTCTTATTAAAAACTGTTCATCGTCGTCATCGTCCTGTAATTCGTCTGCTTTCCACAAATATCTTTCATTTTTCTTTATTTCTTTCACGTAATTTGCCCAATTGTCCACCGTAATGTTCTTATACGCAGCGGTTATTAAATTTCCATATCATTTTACTTGAATGATACGTTATGATACCGGATGTAGTTTTTCACCTGGGACCACACCATTTCAATAGGGTTTAACTCGCAGTGATAAGGCGGGAGACGTAGAATCTGCCGACCTGCCGCTTTTGCAATTTCATCTATTCTCTGGTTATCATACAGAGCCCTATGCTGAGAAGCGATGTGCAACAATTCTCGCTTGAGCATCCCGTTCTCAAAAGAAATTTACTTTTTACGTAACCACTGTACGATGTCATCTTTTCGCCAAGAAGCCACCGGCAAAGGTTCCAACTTACGGGAATGATAAGCGGCATTATCCAGAACGATCACGGCACCTTCGGGAGTGTTCGGCAACAGTTGTTCCGAAAATCACTTCTCATAAACTTCACCAGTCATTTTCTCGTGGGCGTCCGCCGTGTATTTGTGGCATAAAAATTTTAGTTCAGCATTTGGAACAAAACGATGTTCAATACCCGCGTGGACTAAGGCGAATCGCGGTCCTCGGCTTTACGGTGGCCTAAATCCCGAACTCAGCACTTCAATGGCGGCCTGCCGTGCACTTTTTACGGTCGTATCCTTCCATTCTTTTGTCACTGTCTGCCCAATATTTACCCACGATTCATCTGTGTAAATTATAGCTTTATTTTGTGCCACCAAACGTTTTATCTCCCTGAGATATCTGTGGCTCCAATTAATGATTTCATCGGTTTCAATGAAAGCTGCTTTATTACCCCGTCTTAAATAACGGAAGCCTATATCATGTAAGAAGCGGTACAACGTAGTTTAGGAAAATCGTGGCAAGGAATCTTCTTCATTTACCCGACTCAAAATCACACTCAACGTCGGCGGTATGTTAGCAAATAAAAGAGAGTGAACCACCCGACGCACTCCACTTTGCACAATTTCAACATATTTATTTTTCCTTGCATTTTTCTGTCGTCTTTCTCTTTTTTGCTTTATTTGCGGGAGTTCGCAAAGGACCATGTGTGTGTGTTCCTTCCTCATAGCATAGATAGTTCTTTCGGAACAACCTGTAGCTTTAGCTGTTTCGCTGAATGCGCTACTCACATTCATAGTCTTTAAAAATAATCCAGGGCACTCATTATAATATTGCGTTCTTTTCCCCTGAGTTTACCTACGAAACGTTTCTTTTTAATTTGACGATACATTGTACATCCTTCTGCACTTTTACTTCAATTCGAACTAAGAACCCCCGCACGAGCACGAGCAAGAACTCACAACTACACAGACTACACAAACACAACAAACACAATCCACTTGGACTCAAGAACTATATATTTATCACTGATATTTTTTAATCAATCTTTTAATACTGATTAAATGAACACCAGTGCACAGGGCTGTAGTATATTTAAAATCTCACTGTTCGAGATCCCTGCTGGCCAGCCAGCCGAGTCACTCGTGAAACGTAAACAAACGAGACGTTCTCCCTGTCATACATTAAGAGATAATGAGATTAGGACTTGAGGTATGATTTAAAAATGACTTCCATATCCGAAGACCGTTTGCTTCGCTTTGACCACGCACTTTTTCTTCGAACTAAGATCCCCACGCCCGAGCACGAACTCCCGACCCACACAAACGGAATACACTTGCCCTCAAGAATTGTACAAATGTCACTGATAAGTATTTAATCCCTATTATACATACTACTGACAAAATAAGCACTGCACTGCATGCGACTGTCTGGAAATGTTAAAAGCGCATGTTTGGGAGATCACTACTGGTACTTCAGCCAGCCAGACAGAGAAGCCAGCCGAGTCACGCGCGAAACCAAAATTCAAGGAGACATTCTTCCTGTCACAAATTAAGAACTAAGCAAGATAAGAACGTCGAGATTGTTTTGAAAATAACTTCCATATCTGAAGTCCATTTGCCTCGCTTTGACCCCCGATGCAAATTCAATAGGAATGACGCTGGCCAGCGACTGACTTTTTCGTGCCTGCACATAACATTCCCTGAACATGGCTGAAAATAAGCGCATATACTGCAGTTATCACTTAAATTTAAAAATAAACTTATCTACATTTAGCTGAAATGTTTCTTTACCAGCAGTGAAAAAATTAGGAAAATAATGAATTAAAAATAGGAGTTATGACATGATAAGCTCTATGCAATTAAGATTTTGCATTTGGCGTAACTTTCCATTATATTACCATTTTCACACTAAGTTATTTTTTTACATTCTTTTTGTTAACGGCATCAAATATGCCTTGACATTCTGTACACAACACGATATTCACGCATTTTTACCGATAACATTCTGATTTACGGATATTTGGCAAACCCGCTGCATTAGAATAGGACAGTGCTACCCGCAAAACATGGGAGAAGGAAAGATACTGCATTTTATGGTTGGAACGCTCTATAGGTACTTAGGTCGAAGATCGTTTAGCAATGTTTTGTTTGCTGTAGTATTCCAGAAATGGACTATCAATCCTCCTGCTCTAAGCTCAATTCCATAAAACACCATTGGGATGAATTATAAAGTCTACATCCCTCTAGAACTGAATGGTCGATATTTCGAAATGCTCAGACTACAGACTTAAGAGGAATAATCTGCAATTCTTCCAGAGGTACAACGTCTGCTCGAAAGAGTTCGGGCTGTCCTAAAGGTAAAGTTTGCGCCCACCTTGTATTAATGCTCACTATCCAAAGCCTGATTAATATAGTACAAGTCGTTGCATTTCGTAAAGAGGGTGTTGAAAAGCAGCAGTTTACAGTTGAAGGTCGTGGGATATATAGGATTTTTAAGCTTAGGTTGTCCACCTCAAATAACTCGCGAACCCTTCAACATATCGACATTCTGTTTTCTCTTTCAATAATGATCCGAAGAGCCTCAGAGTCGTACTTAAAGTACTTTTTCTTGGCGTCTGTATCTCCTGAGATAACGGTACTGACTTTGTTCTTAAAATGGAACTACACTGTTTTTTACACATAGCCTTAAACCTAGAAATGTTACAAATTCAGCACAGTAATTATTTTGAGAATTGAACAGGTACTTCTCTAGAAAAATAAACAAGGTATTCAAACTTGCTTCATTTGCGTGCAAATATCCAAACCAGACAGTTCCACGCTTCATGTAGTGACAATATATTTTTCATTATATTTATACATTTTGTGTATTCTTTGTTTAATTTAGTATATTGTTTACAGGGTGGCCAACTTAAAACTTTCACCGCAAAATTCTGAACAACAGCAGATACTGAAAAATGACTTTCGCGGGTATGAAGGCAGGGAGAGGGCTAATTAAACTAAATACTGTGAGTCAGTCAAAAACGTAAGATAATATGATTTTCTATATGAACTTACGTTTTTGTAATGGACAGTCCGTATTATGACTTTCGCAATCGTTAACACTTCGGTGGTCGCGCGAAGAAATGCCACGTCAGTGGTCCCACGGATCCCAATTGTGATCCATACATTCTTTGTGATATAAGGCTATTCTATGCTATTTGTTCAATGAATATGTTTATGCATTGTGAAAAGAACTTTATTTTCTGTACAATATCATATAATTATGCAAGCATTTATAAAAATACCTGAAAAATTACCGGACATTGTGATTTGTCTCACTTACTCTCTCCATAATGTTTTGAGGTACCTCACTGTCTGGTTCATTCGACCATCGGTTTGTATTCTCATAGTCATCCATTTTGTACTTATATACCAATAATTAACATAAACTCTTAAAACGTAGTAGATATATGCACATGAACTGATATTAGGCACCTTATTAAGAAAACAAAGCCAAAGACGCCACGCTAGTGGTCGCACGGATCACAGTTGTTATCCAAGAGAATAAATTGCTTTATAACACGAAAACCATCAGTCAAGGTTAGCAGACTACTGAGTTATCAGAGAGGGGATGGGGCGCGAGGAAAGCACACTGATGCGCTAGTCGCATCGTAGTGGGTCAATCACATCGCGATTAAGAGGATCGTGACGTTCGCGCTTGAATCTCGGGATGTGCAACTGCTGCGCGTTTCGTTCATCTCAAGCGTCCACCTCACGATGCAATACCTCGGGATGTAATTGACCTATTGCGATGAAACAAACGCCATTCATTATTTGATTTTTCGTGTTAACGATTGCGCAAGAAATACTACAGAGTGTCCAATAACAAAATAAATTTTATGTTGAAAATTATATTTTCTTACGTTTTTGACTGGCTCATAGCATTTACTTTAATTAGTCCCTTCTTTGCCTTCATATCCGTCAAAGCCATTTTTCAATATCTCTTGTTATTCCAGATATGTTTCCGGTGAAATTTTAAAGTGGGCCACCTTGTATACCGTTTCATTACGAACTTGAAGTTTATTAACAAACATTATGCAGTGCGCTGCCGATAGATGTAAGATGAGAGGCCTGAATAACATCTTATATAGCAAACGAAATTAAAGCATTCGAAGTAGATGTTTGCATCCTCTAACCATATTTGCTTGAACGTTATGACTTAAAATTATTGGTTATTTACTTGGATTTGCAAAAGATGAATTGAGGAAGAAATGGGTAGTACAAATTCAACGTTCCACCTTGAGTCCTTCCTCATAGATACCGGATTTGTTTTGAGCTTTTTGATGAAAAGGATTTTGATTGTTCTTCCTCGTTCTACATCTATCTTAAGAAAGCGCCTATCCCAGGGAATTTGAAGCATCTCCTCCTCACTTAAATCAATGCAATACCCAAGCTTCATGCATCCAGTTCATTCCTAACTTACCTTCCCTCTCCTCGCTGCACCTACCTTTCTTCCATTGTTCTTTAGATTTTCACCAGGAATCATTATATTACCTTCATGCTCGTTACTTCCAAATCATAAAACGGTATATGCTGAATCCACTCAGCCTTCACTCCCATGTTGAGAAACCAGTCTGAAAGTAATAGAAAGAAAGAGAATTTCGCCCGAGGTATGCCTTCTTTCTTATAGAATACAGTTGTTTACAGCTTAGAGCTGATGGGGTTAGCCTTGTTACTCCTTGGTTTGATTTCACTTATTATCACAGAAATTCCAAAAGAACACATATCCCAGACCGCATAATGATCCACCCTCTCCTGAAGGTTCAAATATAGCCATGACATATAGCCTGGTTTGCCTTTTTACTCAGGAGTAAATGCGCTCTGGCATCCTTCTCCTGCCCCCAATATTACGACAATGTCAATTTCTGTTTGAATTCTCCACGTGCAATGAAATTTGTGTGGAGTTCTTTCTGACAAGAAATTATTGATGGATGGTGAAGGAAACCTTATCAAGCGGAGACATAAGCTACAACTGTGGTAACATGCCAACAAGAGTGTAATGGTTTGAATCTTCGAAATAACTCAAACACGCTCACGTAAATTTCAAGCTGCAGAAAATGAAGATAAGACATTTCTGGCCACCCATCATAGTAGCAGATCCGTTACGGATGGAGTACGTTATTGTACGATTATTTGTGTGAGTGGTTTCAATATCTCTCAGAAGTAGTGAATTTATTCTTAATATCTTATAAATTATTTGACATTCCGAACTCTCACAATATACAGCAAAAATAAAGCTATTAAGAAAGCGCTTCATGAAGGGGATTCCGTGTTGAGACCAAGTAAACATCCTAATACTTGGGACAGAAACAGGACAGCTAATAATCAAAACAGGGTAAATTAGATTCGACCTTGTGTATGGAGCTGTTTAGAACTGTACGACTGATTATTGCTATCAAAGCTACTGTGCTAATGACTACTTTAAAGGTAAGTGAGGACCACTTGGAGAAATTATTTGGGTATATTAGACCAAGAAAGCACAATAAAAACCCAACAGAAAATCACTTTTACGCTTTCTTTCAGAGATCTTAGTTCAAGCTGAACTTCACGAAACAACTTTTTCTGTTCGAAATTCCGTCTAGTTGGACAAAACCAGACTTCTGATTGTGAATGCTTTTATAAATTTATACTCCATTGAATAAGCAGTCAACTCCTAAATATAAAACCATGAAAAACTCACTTGTAAGATTTTAAAATTCGTATATGTATGCATAATACACTGTTGAGCAACTGAATTAGACATAGCTGTCGTAGAAGGAAAGTAAAAGGCAAGAAAGAGAAATGTAGAGTAGGTAATAGGAAAAGGGAGGAGGAACAGGGTCATGGATGGGAGAAAAGGGAGAAGGAAGTATGTTCTACAGCCATCAGAAAAGTTTGAGGAGACCAGGAATGGAGGGTATCAAATAAGACGGTTGGGGTTTGGGCTCTGGTCATGGGGGATTCCATTGTTAGACAAGTGGGGTAAGCCTGTCGAGGAAAGGGAATTAAAGTAGAGTGTTATCCAGGAATTAGCTTTACGCAGATGTTGAGGAAAGTAGAAGAGAAGGAGGAGGGTAAGAAGAAGGTGGTAGTTTTTCACGTCAGTACAAGGTATAAGTATAAGGCAAGCAGGTGTAGGTATTAAGATAGTTGGGGATGAGTGGAATCAGGTTAATGCAGCACGGGAGAAGTTTTATGTAAAGGAGATTGTTATCACTGGAATACTCTGTAGGAGGGATGCTGACTGGAAGGCGATCGGGGATTTAATGAGACTAAGGAGTAGGTGTGAGAAAATGGGAGCGAGTTTCTTAGATCATAATAGATGGGTAGGAGACAGAGATATGCAATCGGATGGCTTTCACTTGAACCTCACTGGTACGTATTAGTTAGGAGGACCATTCAGAAGGGTTATTGGGAGCTACGTTCAGGGAAACAGGATGGACTAGTTAGCGGGGATGTGAGAGCAGGAATGTGGAAGGACAGTAAGGAGACAATAAGTTTTTAATATTAAACTGTGTAAGTATTGTAAAGAAGCAATAGAATTAAGTAATTGTAGAGATGCATATTTAACTGGTATTGTAAAAAGACTTGATTAATGGCTGAGAAGGGTTGCTATAGAGGCGAAATTGTTCTCATAGTTCTGATGTGCTTATCGTAGAGACAGTACAAGGGGAGTGTCCACACTGGTGAAGAAATAGTTTGTAAGCTGCGAAAAGTTAAGGCTGAATAACATGGAATTCTATATGCAAGGCTAATCGCTAAAGAGAATAGAGAACGTGATGTTTTTGGGGTGTACACAACTGTAAATTGTGGGTTTGACGCTGATGCGAAATTATTTTATATGATAATCAGCTATGTGGGGAATGACACAGAAGGTAACATTATTGTAGCGGAAGATCTCAATTTACCATATGTTAACGGTGAACGAAGTTCGCATGGCAGAACGCATGGCCATCAAATAATGAATAAGTCAATATGGGAAGGACAGCTGGATCAGCAAGTGATGGAACCAACTAGAGGGTAGAATATTGTGGACGTGGTGCTAGTAAACCCAGATTACCTCCACAGAGAAATTAAAGTAATAGATATTATAAGTGATCACGAAGCCGCTTTCTTTGTAGGTAGTTCAAGTAAATGTGATAGAAAAGAAGGTTGTAATACTGGTACCATTAGGCAGTAACATTCGGTTGATAAAATGGGCGTAAGGGAGTTAAAGGTAATTATTATCGGTGGAAAATGATAAATAAAAAGGTAAACTATCAGCGGGATGGGTTTAAAGCAATTTCCTGGGACTTTGAAAAGAGTAATATACCTTTAAATGTGGTTAGGAATAATAATGAACCGCTATGTTATAACAGGGGAGTAAAGAGAATAAAAAGGAGGTGCAGGTTAGAAAGAAATACAGTTAGAAATTGTTCTGGAAGTAGGGAGAAATTGATGGAACTCAGTAGAAATTTGAACCTAGGTAAAAGTAAGCTAAGGTTAACATGATGGCGAGCATAATTGGCAGTCATACAAACTTTTGTGAAAAAGAGAATGGTACATAGAGGTACTTTAAGGCAGAAACAAGTTCCAAAAAGGACATTCGAGGAATCATTAATGAACGATGGGAGTGAATGTGTGAGGATTTACAATAGGAGGAGTAATCAGTCCGCAGCATGTAAAGATTTTTGGTTACAAGTCTAATGTCCAGGTGTAGGATGTAACTAATACTGACGAAGTATTGAAGTTTACATAGGATAAAAAGATCATTTACAATAGGATACAAAAGTTGAAAACTAGAAAAGCAGCTGTAATTCATAAGATCTTGTGGATATTACAAAGACAATGTATTGAAATAGAATACTATACCTGAAGTACTTAGTTCTTAGCACGAATGACCTATACTAAGTGACTAAAGAGTTGCCATAGTAGTCCCTGTATATAAAAGAGAGCTTGATCAACATGAAGATGTTAAATACGGGTCATTCATATTGTCATGTGTTGCGTGTAAACTTCTGAAAAGCAGTCTTTCTGATTATATCAGATATGTTTGTGAAATTACTAACTTGTTGGGTAGAAGGCAATTCGAGTTTAGGAAAATTTACTTCACTGAAGTTCAACTTGTTGGATTCCAGCAAGTTAAAGCAGATATTTTAGATTCAGGAGGTCAAATGGACTGTATCGCGATTGAACAATCAAAGACGTCTGATAGGTAGGTTATGGGAAACTAATGGAAAAAGTGAGTACAATTGGACTAGAGAAAAGAGTGACTGAATGGGTGGCTATATTTCTATAACATAGAACTCATAATATTAGAATTCCTCAGTAAAGTATCAATTGACCTTTTGGTTTTTATATACATAATTAATTGTATGTGTAAGGAAGTGCGGATGATGTTATATTGAACAGGGTAATAAATAAATTAGAAGATTGTGAGCGACTGCTAGAATACCTAGACAGTCTTTTGAGATGACAGCAGGCGATGGTATGATGGTAAACGTGGTGAAAGGTCAGGTTCATTGTCCCACAAAGAGGAAAAGTCTTTTCAGTTTTAATTACTGCGTTAGTGGTGTGAAAGTTACTCAATCAATCAATCAATCAATCAATCAATCAATCAATCAATCAATCAATCAATCAATCAATCAATCAATCAATCAATCAATCAATCAATCAATCAATCAATCAATCAATCAATCAATCAATCAATCAATCAATCAATCAATCAATCAATCAATCAATCAATCAATCAATCAATCAATCAATCAATCAATACTGATCTGCATTTACGGTAGTCGCCCAGCTGGCCAATTCCCTATCTCTTGTCTTCCTAGCCTTTTCTTAAATAATTGAAAAAGCTTGGAAAATTATTGAACATATCCCTTGGTAAGTTTTTCCAATCGCTAACTCCCCTTCCTATATACGAATATTTGCCCCAATTTGTCCTCTTGAATTCAAACTTCATCTTCATATTTTGATTTTTTCCTACTTTTAAAGACACCACCCGAACTTATTCGTCTACTAATGTCATTCCACGCCATTTCTCCACTGACAGCTCAGAATATACCGCTTAGTCGAGCGGCTCGTCTCCTTTCTCCCTAGTCTTCCTAGCCCAAACTTTGCAATATTTTTGTAAAGCGACTCTTTTGTCGGAAATCACACAGAACTAATCTAGCTGCTTTTCGTTCGATTTGTTTCAGTTCTTGAATCAAGTAATCGTGTTGAGGGTCCCATACACCGGAACCATACTCTGGCTGGGGTCTTACCAGAGACTTATATGCCCTCTCTTTTACATCCTTACTACGACCCCTAAACGCCATGTGCAGCGATAGTCATATGCAGATATCTGTACCCTTTATTTACAGTCCCATTTATGCGATTACCCCAATGAAGTTCTTTCCTTATATTAATACTTAGGTACGTACAATCATTCCCACAAGGAACTTTCACCCCATCAAAACTGTAATCAAAACTGAGAGGATTTTTCCTATATGTGAAACTCACTACCTGACTTTTAACCCCATTTATCATCAGACCATTGCGTACTGTCCATCTCACAACATTATCGAGGTCATTTTGCACTTGATCGCAGTGTTGTAACTTATTTATTACTCTATACAGTATAACATCACCCGCAAAAAGCGTTATCTCTGATTCCACTTCTTAACTCATGTCATTTATATATATAAACATAAAGCTCCTTAATACTGCCTTGGGGAATTACCCTCTTGGTTATTACGGTCAGATAAAGCTTCGCCTACTCCAATTCTCTGAGATCTATTTTCTAGAAATTTAGCCACCCATTCAGTCACTTTTTGTCAAGTCCTATTTCACTCACTTTTGCCAGTAGTCTCCCATGATCCACCCCATCAAATGCCTTATACAGATCAATCGCGATACAATCCATTTGAACTCCTGAATCCAAGATATCTGCTATACTTTGCAGGAATCGTACATGTTGATCTTCAGTGGAACAACCTTTCCTAAACCGAAACTGTCTTCTATCGAACCAGTTATTAATTTCGCAAACATGTCTAATATAATCCGAAAGAATGCCTTCCGAAAGCTTACATGCAATGCATGTCAAAACCTGACCGGCCTGTAATTTTCGGCTTTATGTCCATCACCCTTTCCTTTATACGCAGGAGGCTATTATAGCAACTCTCCATTCATTTTGTATAGATCCTTCATGCAAACAATAAGTAAATAAGTACTTCAGATATGGTACTACATCCCAACCGATTGCCTTTAGTATATCCCCCGAAATCGTATCAATTCCAGCCGCTTTTCTACTTCTCAAATTTTGTATCTTATTGCAAATATCGTTGATATCATGGGTAAATTTTGATACATCTTTAGTATTAGTGATCTCCTATAAATGGACATTATCCCTTTACGTACTGCTGACTGAATACTTCTGCCTTTTGAAGATTCTCGCATGACCACTCCCTTTTTTCATTAATAATTTGTGGAATATCCTTCTTGGAACCTGTTTCTGCCATAAAGTACCCAACATACTCTTACATTTTTCACTAAAATTTGTATTACTGTCAATTATGCTTGCCATCATGTATTCCTAAGCTGACTTGTTTGCTAGATTGAATTTCCTAGTAAGGTCCATGAATTTCTCCTTAATTCCGTAGCCATTTCTAACTCTACTTCTTTCCAGTCTCCACCTCCTTCTTAGTCTACATACTTCTCTGTTACAACTTAGTGGGTATTTACCATTCCCTACCACCTTTAAAGGTACAAACCTGTTTTCACATTCCTCAACAATTGCTTTAACCCACTCCACAGTCTGTTTACATATTTATTGAAGGTTTCCTATCGATTATAGTTACATTTTAAAAAATCCCCCATGCCTGTTTTATCAGCCATATGGTACGGTACTGCCTAATAGTCCTACCTTTAAGACATTCCTTTCTACCACATTCATTTTTAACTAAAACAAAAACAGCTTCGTGATGCTAATACCATATATTACTTCGGTTTCTCTGTACAGCTCATGTGGTTTTACCAGCATCACGTCCAGTATATAGTTCCCTCTACTTGGTTCCATCACTTTCTGAGTCAGATGTCCTTCCCAGATTAACTTATTTTCCATTTGTTGGTCATGTTTCCTGTCGTTCTCATTACCTTCCCAATTGACATTTAGTAAATTGAGATCACCCACTACAATCACACTTCTTTTCCATACCGTTTATGATTATCCTACAAAATAATTCTGAATCAGCGTCAGCGCTACTCTTTCCCGATATGTACACTCTTAAATCATCAAGTTGCCTATTATCTATAGAAATTAACCTTACACCTAGAATTTCATGTTTCTTTAAATTTTCGTAGCTTACATACTCTTCTTTCACCAGAATGAATACTCCCCCTCCTACCTTTCCTATCTTATCTCTAAGATACACACTCCAGTTCCGCGAAATAATTTCTGTATCCATTGTATCATTTCACCCTAAGTACATAGGTGTTAGTGTAAGGAAGGAAAATCGTAGGGGTAAGGACATGAACGGGATTGTAAATAAAGGTTACAAATCTCTTCACATGATTATATGGGTATTATGTTAAATGTTGCAGTAAGGATGTAAAAGAGATGGCATATAAGTCTGTGATAAAACCGTAATTAGAGTATGGGTGAGTGTAGGGGACCCTCACCAGAATTACTTGATTCGTGAACAGGAAAAATTCCAAATAGAAGCAGCTCGATCCGTTCTGTGTAATATCCGACAATAGAGTAGCGTTACCAAAATTTTGATTGGTTTGGCCTGGGAAGATATGGTTGAAAGGAGACTAGCCGCTCGAATAAGTGGTATGTTCCGAGCTGTTAGTGGAGAGATGGCGTGGAATGGCATTTGTGTTCGAGAAATTTGATTGGTGTTTTTAAAAGTCGGAATGTTCAAAAGATGAGGATAAAGTTACAATTCAACATGACAAGTTGGAGCAAATATTTGTTTATAGGAACAGGTGTTAGGAATGGGAAGAATTTACCATTGGAGATGTTCAAGAAATTTCTGAATTATTTGGAATTATTTAAGAAAATAGAGGAGGTAGGGAATCTGCCACCTGGGGTATTGCCCTAAAAGCAAATCAATGGCGACTTATTTGTTTCCTTGTAGCAAGAAAATGATGCCTTCAATCTCTCCCAAAATGTGTCCGATTTGTTCAATGAACACTCCACAGAAAAGAGGATGCTTGCCTAGTACAGTAGGTCACTAAGCCTCAATCCAATTGAGCTTGTCTGAGATGATATCTAAACCTCAATCCAATTGAGCTTGTCTGAGATGTTATCTATAGGAATCTTGCACCCTGGACTCCGCCCCGAAAAATCTCCATGCATTATGAGAAGTTATGTGGCCATCATGTATCAGTATGGCTTCTTAGCAAATTAGATACCTTGTAGAGTACATGTTATGCCACATATCTGCCACCACCAGGGTGAAAGGGGGCTCCACAAGCTACTAACCAGGTATCTCTGATTCAGTTGCTCATCACTGCATTCTTACTTGAGTTTTCTGCGCGCATTTCTAATAGTGTATCATGTTTATTTCTTGCCAGCGAGTAGTTAAACTACGACTGCGGCATGTTCCTGGAATTACTGACTCGTCTCACATAAAGTCTTATACTGTGGAATAAATTACCTGATTTTTTTCACGATGCCTCATTTCCTCTTTATGTTCCCACAATTGTCTATCTGCTTTCACTGATGCTTGCATGAGTGTGTTAAGTTCATCGCAGATAGATTAATTATTAAAAATCGTACGTAGAGATAGAGAGATGATTTATTGTGGAACCATAAACTTCTTGAATTTACAGATTACCATTGTGAACAACGTGAACTAATACATTATAGGCCTACATCGCTTCACATGATTATACGGTTATTTAGAAATTATATTAAGGATGTAAAGGAGATGGCACATACAGTAAGTCACTCACACCAATGATCATAACAATAACTCACTGCATTCATAATGGAAATGATTCGGTGTACACTACCGGTCATAAGTTTTCGATTACCTATGCACAAAACTAGATACTTTATTTCAATGTACAAACACATCGTAAATACTAAATAGACCAACAAAATATATATTTTCTCTCTCTATCATTAAGTAGAATATAATATGGTTTATATTTTAGCCTCTTCAAAGTATCCACGCTTTGCCTTCCGAACAGCTGCACAAACTCTTGGCATTCTGGAAATAAGATTTTGTAGTGTTTGTGTAGATATTGCAGTCCAACAGCTCTGTAAATTATTCCATAGCTCTTCAACATTAGTTGACTTCAGTTTTCGGACCTCCCTCTCAAGTTCATCACATAACAGTTCAATGAGATTTAAGTCTGATGACTGACTTGGCCAAATCATATTTTTCAGTTCCCCACACTTATCTTTTCTATTGACATACTCTCCATACAATTTAGAAGAATGTTTCGGGTCATTGTCCTGCTGCAGAACAAACCCACGACCAATAAGCCTCTTGCCAGATGGAACTGCATTGTTGATCAATATCCTGTGATATCCTTCCTTCTTTAATGTTCCATTAATTCGCACTAGATCACCAACTTTATCACCCACAAAACATCCCCACACCATAACCGACCCTCCACCATGCTTCACCGCTGATGTCACACACTGACTCTTCATACGTTCTCCACGAAGTCAACGAACAAGCATTCGACGATGGCTCCCAAATACTTCAAACTTCGATTCATCCGTAAAAAACATCTTGGAATATTGCTGCACGCTCCAGTTTTTATATTGATGTGCCCATTGCATTCTTTTCACCTTATTTTGTGTCCGTAATAACGATTTTTTGGCCGTTATGCACCCCTTTATACCTCGTTCACGAAGACGGCATTGCACTGTTGAGACAGAGATTGGAGCAGCTCGAATATTATTGACTTCCTCGCGAATTTCAGGTGCCGTACGAGTCCTCTGACGTTTACTCTGTACACATATGAACTGATCTTACCTGTATTATGTTACACGGGGTCTTCCAGATCGCGAAACACTTGCATAGGCACCGGTTTGCTTGAACCGCTGCAAGGTATAACACCACTGTAGATTGGGCTACGCCAACTTTTGATGCTCTTGTCCCACTAGAATACCCTTCGTGATGCAGAGCTACAATTACAGCACGTTTTTTAGTTCCAAACTCCTTCTTCCGTCCCATTTGGAGGTAATATGGTATGCACCTGATCAGATAAACAAACACACTGCTAGCTGCACACAATGAACTGAAAACTAATGTGAACTGCTTGCTACACAGACAGCTGAAGGAATGAGGACTATTCGAGTGGACACGTCTTGGGTAAAGACACGCCAGTGTTGTTGTGGTTACTCATCAGCGACCCTCATTGCGGAGAACCGGTCAAATACACAACAGAGTCGTTCCGTCTTTACATGTTTATGCTTGTTTTATTACCAGAACAGGGCTATGTAAATTACTTAAAACTACATCTTTGTTTTAACCACAAATCCATAGTTGTTATACGTAATCGAAAACTTTTCACCGGTAGTGTAAGTTTATTATCTTTGTAAAGTGTTGGGTATCTTCAACCGCAGAGTTGATGTTTTACGATTCTAATAATCTACGGATATCTTTAAACACAATGTTATGTATTACCGTTTTAGGCAAGCCAAACCTCTTCCAGAACTGCATGAAGTATGCTGGCACTGTACCACGTGCTCCAAGCGTCAGCCCACTGACTTCAATTTCTTGCAGATGGTATTTATTTCTGTAGAAAGGGACTGTTGAAACAAAAATGTTCCGTTTCTCAGCGTCTACTTCTTCTGACTGGCCTTTATGATGCTCAAACCAGACGGTGGAGACAGTTATTGTACCCGCTCAAAGCCTGAGTCCCAACCAGCATTTACCTCAGGGAGTGTTACGGTCCGAATCTATCGCAACTCATAAACAATAAAAAATATTTTGAGATATAAGATATCAAACTAAATGTAAGGGCGCCATCCAATCAGTACTACAGGGTTGAACGGGACACTCTAATCTTTAACTTTAAGGCTCATCATAAAACACACAAATTATATATATATATTCAGATCAAAGGGAAATTATGAAGGCTCCATCATAGGGATGGGGACGGATATTTAAACGGTCACCAAGGGTTTACTATTCTACAAGAACAAGAACCAGGAACTGTTTCCTTGCAAATGCTAAAGGAGCATTTTATTTAAGTAAACAAATGAAATTTTACACACAATCAAAATCTGTTGACCCTTGATTTGCCGGTAATTTGGCAAATTATTCCTGAAAAATGATTACATAATATTTATCACTTTTGACCACTCTTCCATTTGGGTGGTAGAACCGTTGATGTCTGAAGGTATCAGATTTACCTTCGTTAACACCATGACCATATTTGATCATGGACCAATTACCTGTTGGCTAAGTAGGCGCGATCACATGGACCATGTTATCGCCTCCACATTGATTGAGATGAGACCAACCCGGGAAACTACAAACTCTCCCCGGGTTCCTATCCAAGATATGCTAATCGTTAGTTGAAGGAATACGACAAAGGGACTCTAACGTAATGGTCCAGATGTAGGGATTTGCCTTCATTTTACACATGTTAACTCAACTAATTATTTACAACCAATTGACATTATTACGTTAATTCGCCAGCTGACTTCCCTAGTATCATCCATCATTATCATCCGAAATAATAAGAAAAATAAATAAAATAAAAAAATATAAATATTCTTCTTCTTCTTCTTCTTCTTCTTCTTATTATTATTATCTGTGGGGATCATGATTATAGTAGCCCGTAATCATCCTCGGAATGATATTTCAACTTATCGCGATTTTTATTTTCATCTGAAATAAATAAAAGTAGCTTCTTTGATTATTCTTCTTCTCCTCCTTCAAATATTCTCATTATTATTATTAGTTAAAAATCTCAAATTTTTCATTTCAACTCCCAACATCATTATTATGTCCAAAATATAAAAACATAAATTCTTCTTAAAAAATTAGTTTTTAAAAAAAATATATTTATTATTATTATTAATTTAAAAAATTAATTTCGCCTGTTACACGGTAGTCCACTCTTAATATGTTTAACGCATAACCCCTTTTACAATTCCGATTTATTTTGGCACTAATCAATCCAGATATGATTTACTTGGAATATTATTATTATTATTATTATTATTATTCTTTCGAGAATCTTTATTTTTATTCCCCATCTTTATAATTTAGTCACATACGTTCTCTCCCAAACATAAATCACCAAGATCCGAATTCACATCGGTCGGGACATAATAGTGTTCGAACCCGCAACCTTACTTTCGTACTGTCGTTAATTCATGGAGACCATATGCTCCTAAGACTATTCTCAAATCCCATACAACCTCGCAGTTGGGCAAATACCTCCAATCTCTGCAAGTGTTAAATTATTCCTTCCTTTTCCATTTTGAAGTCCATTTATCCATTGGAACTCCTCAAAACATTTTCACTAATTAACCCTCGGTGTGTGGACTCTATTCTGCCACTCAATACACCGGTATATAAATACAACCTCTATGTGGGCCTTAAGATCCATCTATTTCTTCATCAACATCAGTACAATTCACTTTCATTTCGGGCCGGATTTCTGTCCCACAAAACTCCAAATCTCAACTTGTGGCTCAAATCACTCTGGGCTTCAAACATAGCGTGACCATATTATCAAAATGCCCATCTCGTTTCTACCAAAATTATTTATGATTATTATGGAGTCCAAAAACGTTAAATCAACAATTAGTGTTAAAATCGGATTCAATGCCCAAATTAATTATTCACGACACATGTGATCTCCACATTTAAATTACTTCAATTTGCAATCATTCTATCCAACTAGGCCCGTGCCTTTATTCTCAAAGATTATTATTAAACACGCCTTTACACATTACCAAATTTTAATGTACTACTTCGACACTTGTACAGATTATTATTATTTTGTCCACTGGCGAACTTCGCGATCTTTACAAACAAATCAATGGACTTCATTCCGTCCCACAACAATTTAAATCACTTGGCAATCCTACCTCTGGATTATCTTAACAACATGCCTTAATATCTATAAAGGTTCCGATAACGGAAAAACACTTTGGAAGCACTTCTAAATGAATATTAACACTATCTGTACGTGAAACGTGCTCCTTATCATATCAAACAACTCAAGCACTTGAATGAACAACTGAACCCTACTATACTCTATTTAATAATCAAAATTATGATGAGTGCTCGATCTAATCATGTACATATTAATTTGTCCCTTTGTCTATCTATCTTTGAATTTAACGAGCCCAAAAACGGCTCGTTTCACAATCAAGTTACCATGATAAAATAATATGATTTCCTCCCCCTAACGATAGCAATCTACTAATATTTTAAAAGGTTACTCATCTCTGCCATTGTAGTCTGCTAAAACCGGACGAGAAGCACAGGCCCCGTCCAATCTTTAGCCCTGCATTCCACTGGTATTCATGCCAACTTGAAGAATTAATCCTTGACCCTTTTCAACTTTACACATTTCGAATAAAAACAAATAAAATAACTGTTGCACTCTGGAATAATTTCCACCCTAAATTCTACTCACAAATTTTACACTCTCGGCCTTGTATCTAGCCTACTTAATGTAGATATACATTCTTCATTCCTTTCCCGGACACTAGAAACATGGGATACCTCGGGATCCCCTTTACAACGGCCCGTGCGCGTACTTGAATTTCCCGTCTCACGTTCGTGTAGCTGACCAGGTATCAGTTTAGAATCGACTGTTTACTAGGTGACATAAACACTCGTGACCGTTCTCGTGTAACGCACTTCCTAATCTGTTGGTAGAATCTCACACTCCGTAAGTTATGCTTTACTGAGTCCTGTCTATTTGAAACACTTCATTCTAGTAGACTGCTCAAGACTGTAATATGAGCTACATCACGTCATGAATCACTGTACTATGTAACAATATAATACTTTGAACCCTACTCCACGAGTAAGTACACACTCGCACCCCTGGCGTAATCACGGCTCGAACAAAATATCAGAAGTTGTCACGCACCCCTGGCGTGGTGTCAGCTCGAACGCTTTGTCAAAAGTAGTTGTCAGTCCTTGTCCACGACCTCATATTTATACTTGTATCCCCTCTCTTCCGAGTTCACCGGAGTTCATCTTGGGACGCGCAGTCCCGATATCTTCATACGACACTTTGCGGTTCGGCCCGTGGCTTAAATATATGATCCAATGATGTAATTATGTTCTCAAAGACTCTATACCAATTCTCAACTATTATAGTTCGCTGGTAATCGTTATATTTGCGAATTTAGCTGCCGTATCCCGGCTCGGGATTTCGCGCTCTTTTGTGGCTTCCTTTGCCTTCAGCGAATCAACGAATAGCGTCCATGAATTCTCAGAATTATACCATGCAATCTACCGCAATTATTAACTTTTTATAAGTTTTATGATATAGTAAGGCTCCTAAATTCCACTTTATTCTGAATTGATAATTCACTTCCTTCTATCAGTTTAATCCAAGGAGTTAGCCTCGCTAGTGCTTCTTACAATACGAAGTTGTCGCCTTGCTTTGGTCAAGTGAATTTTTCCATTGGTCCACCTAAACCGCGTGACCGGGAATGCTGATATTTTTTTCTTCCAGTGCCAACCCCGAGTTCAACTCCCGCTAGTTACATGGAGATACCCCGCCATCATTTTGCACCCGGCTCTCTGCGCTCTTGTCACTACCTATTCTGCTCGGGGCTATGAAAACCTTCCGCAACTAGTCAACAACTCGTGCCTTTCTCTTTCCCCCTCGTCACGATTTCTGAGAATTCTAATTCTGATGTTCATTGTTTTTGTTAATCTCAATGGAGACAACAGTCTGTGGTATGGTTAAACCTGCCATCTCGGCCTGGCCTGCCCTTACTGTATGTATAGTAAGATACTATTTATTCTGAGAATGAAATATATATTCCTCAATAATTCATCATAATTATAATTGCATGACGCTTATCACACCCCCACCAGGGCGCATTATATAGCCTTTTATCTTGTTATGTTCAAGGGCAATCATGTCTAACCATCTAGTGCTGCCATGTAATGACACACCACGGACTTCTTCCTAAACTGTATGTCCTTTCTTCCAATTTTATCTGCGAATAACGATCGTGCTCGATGGTGTGAATGATATCTCAGTATTTCACCATGCGGAACTATCCCAGCACTTGAGCCAATGCATCTTTCTCTTTCTGGCAAGGCCTTCAGAGATCTACTCGACACAATTTTTATTTCTGTGACATTAGCCTCCATATCAATTGCATATCAAGGACAGGCCTTCGTGGTGCTTCATCCAATTACTGGCAGGCGTGTAGTACCAGGCAGTCATTTCTCGGTCTCGAAGTTACTGACGTATTTTCCTTAAATCATGAAGACTCTTACGTTGATTAATAAATCTACCATCATTAACTATGTTCAAGAACTTAGTGGTTATACATGACAGTTGAGTAGTCTGAAATGGAGAGATCACGTCATAACATATCACTATCTTCATAACAACGTATTTCTTATCAGGCTTAAGTAGAGGAGAGGTTGCAAGGACATCCAATTTTCGGTGTAGGTTTCTCACAACAGAATTTGCATCAGTGTTAATCGTGTCGGTGAAGGGAACGCCAGGGAAGTGAAACTGTTCATCTTAATCAGCATGCTTTTTCGACTAAGAGGGTCTTTTCAACAAGTTTTCCTTTATCAAATCATACTCTAACACTTTTGTTTGGAGATAATTTCCAGCCCTATCACTCGAAACAGTCGCAAAGCTATGCGGGTTAGGTCACATGCTGTCCCTGGATTTTTTCTGAAGATAACAGTATCATAAGCGGACCAAAGTATGTTGAGTGACGGCAAATCACACATAAGTTGTACCACATACTTCGATGCGAGACATTCCTCAGCTAATTCATTAAAACATAATTGGTGACCAGATTGTATAACGTTGGTGACATGGGAGAACCTTGCATGACGCATCATTGTGTACAGATGGATTTCGTTTTTCGTTTCTATGACTTTACTTGGGTAGTGTTATCAGTTTGCAATTCTATTATTAGATTTCATAGTTTAGTTGAAATTCTTCCTGGGAATATCTTAGAATTTAAATGTGTATGTCCTAAGCATGGTTTCGATATATCGATGAGGACAGTTGTTGTATCAAGATTTCTCTCCTCTTTTGATTTCAATTGTCTTACAAGAATGGATGTATTTATAATAGTCCCTTATTGATTACATAAACCCCTCTATTATTCAGTCAAGCTGACTAAATGCCACTGTTTCACATCTAAAATTCTTTATGTATCCATTCTAATGACAGGCTAAATGGTAATACGACTCCTATTTGACAGAATATTACTTTGGCCCTTCTTGTGCAGCAGAATTGTCCTAGGTACTTTAAGACAGCTGGGTACTTTCCGAATTGATAGCATTCTAGTAGTAATCATGGCTATTATTTCACAAGCCACATTATTATCCCTAATGACTCTTACGAGAAGCCGATCAAGCCCTGAAACCGTGTCTAAAGCTATGTGGCGTGTTGCTTTCATACTGCTAAATAAGTCGTCTAACTGGGTACGTTCAGTTTCAGTGATCGTAGGAAGGTAATTTATTTCTTTAATTCGCATTTTCAGCTCGGAAAGCATCACATCAAATATTTATGTAATTTCGATTTTGCAAGATTTGTATGATGGTTCGAGAACGCGTCTTACTGCCTTCCTACGTTGGTTATGGAATTTAAACTCGTAATTGTATTTGCTTCTGCATTTCTCACGGCCTACTTTAGATGCCCGTTCAGGATTGGAATATTTACTGCAAGTTTTACTTCTATTAGCGAGCATACGGTTTTTTCTGGCTTCGAAATACTTCGTAGTTGGATGTTTAGGTAATGGTAGAAGGGTTATACTAACGTGGAACGAACTGCAGAAATCATCAACAGCTGTGTTATATTCAGTGGCATATGCGTAATATATATATATATATATATTTTATGAATTTAACTTTCAATTCAGTCAATGTATGTCGAAATTCTGATGCGAGCTGATTTGGTTGATCATTGCTACTATCGTTAGGATCAATTTGATGGACCTCTGTATCTACATACTTAGCTAGTAAGTTACTGCTGTGAACTTGTGATTGTGTGTGGTTAATGTGAACACATAAATCTCTCTCTCCTTTAAAGAAACCACCGCAATGAGTACACTACCTCTAACATGCTCATGACTTGTGCTGGTTACGAAGGATATATCAAAACACACCATCAGACCGGTCCGAATTATTTTAGCACTAGCATTACATAAGGTAGGAAATCAGCTATTACATAATCCACTATATCACTGAACATTCACTCTTACTGAGTCCACAACACTGATAGTAATCCACAGAGACGCATAACCCGTGCAACAGGGTTAGGTTAGGTAAAATGTAAGGGTGTATTCTGCCCGAAGGCAGGTCCGAACCTCCCCAAAGGTGTGCCTGAGCCGGAGTTTACGTACGGTAGGGTGGCCAATTCCTTTCTGCTCCTCCATTCCCTTACCCCCCCTACCTCCCATCAACAGCGCGTGGCAACCCATCCAAATCTTCACCACGCCCAATGTTGCTTAACTTCGGAGATCTCACAGGATCCGGTGTTTCAACACGGCTGCAGCCGTTGGCGTTAGGTTAGAGTTAATTAAAAAAAGGAATAAGAGTCTGGGTCCATTAAGGGTCTGGCTCCATGGCTAAATGGTCAGCATACTGTCCTTTGGCCCAGCGGGTATCGGGTTTGACTCCCGGCCAGGTTGGGGATTTTAGCTTTCATTGGTTAATCCAATGTCTCAGGGGGCTGAGTGTGTGTGTGTGTGTTTGTGCCTCTTCATCATTAGAATTCATTATAGGTCGGGCCCCATCCACAAAGACGCACAGGTCGCCTGTGCGGCGTCAACCTCGAAATATCTGTAGCAAACCTCCTCGGAGGCCACATGCCATTATTACATACCTATTGAGGAAGAAAGGATGATAATAATTTTTTATGCAAATAAGAGTAAAATTAGCGGTAAATCAATAAATACCGTTACTAATAGTGAAATACACTGACTGACAGTGACAATGCAACACCAAGGAGGAGTGGTTCGAAAGGGATGAAAGTTGGGGAAAAAACAGAGACGGCACGGATGAATAATTGATGTTTATTTCAAACCGATATACAGGTTACACAATGCGCACGGCATCGACTCAGTAGGATGTAGGACCACCGCGAGCGGCGATGCACGCAGAAACACGTCGAGGTACAGAGTCAATAAGAGTGCGGATGGTGTCCTGAGGGATGGTTCTCCATTCTCTCTCAACCATTTTCCACAGTTGGTCGTCCGTACGAGGCTGGGGCAGAGTTTGCAAACGGCGTCCAATGAGATCCCACACGTGTTCGATTGGTGAGAGATCCGGAGAGTACGCTGGCCACGGAAGCATCTGTACACCTCGTAGAGCCTGTTGGGAGATGCGAGCAGTGTGTGGGCGGGCATTATCCTGCTGAAACAGAGCATTGGGCAGCCCCTGAAGGTATGGGAGTGCCACCGGCCGCAGCACATGCTGCACGTAGCGGTGGGCATTTAACGTGCCTTGAATACGCACTAGAGGTGACGTGGAATCATACGCAATAGCGCCCCAAACCATGATGCCGCGTTGTCTAGCGGTAGGGCGCTACACAGTTACTGCCGGATTTGACCTTTCTCCACGCCGACGCCACACTCGTCTGCGGTGACTATCACTGACAGAACAGAAGCGTGACTCATCGGAGAACACGACGTTCCGCCATTCCCTCATCCAAGTCGCTCTAGCCCGGCACCATGCCAGGCGTGCACGTCTATGCTGTGGAGTCAATGGTAGTCTTCTGAGAAGAGCGGACGCCGGGAGTGCAGGCCTCCTTCAACCAATCGACGGGAAATTGTTCTGGTCGATATTGGAACAGCCAGGGTGTCTTGCACATGCGGAAGAATGGCGGTTGACGTGGCGTGCGGGGCTGCCACCGCTTGGCGGCGGATGCGCCGATCCTCGCGTGCTGACGTCACTCGGGCTGCGCCTGGACCCCTCGCACGTGCCACATGTCCCTGCGCCAACCATCTTCGCCACAGGCGCTGCACCGTGGACACATCCCTATGGGTATCGGCTGCGATTTGACGAAACGACCAACCTGCCCTTCTCAGCCCGATCACCATACCCCTCGTAAAGTCGTCTGTCTGCTGGAAATGCCTCCGTTGACGGCGGCCTGGCATTCTTAGCTATACACGTGTCCTGTGGCACACGACAACACGTTCTACAATGACTGTCGGCTGAGAAATCACGGTACGAAGTGGGCCATTCGCCAACGCCGTGTCCCATTTATCGTTCGCTACGTGCTCAGCACAGCGGCGCATTTCACATCATGAGCATACCTCAGTGACGTCAGTCTACCCTGCAATTGGCATAAAGTTCTGACCACTCCTTCTTGGTGTTGCATTTGCTCTGTCAGTCAGTGTATATACATACATACTTAGCTACATCACGACTAGGAATTCTACTACGGTCACACCGCTTCAGTATATCTCTTGTTCATGTAACACGTTTGTGTTTGAAGTCTTTGCTCACTTAACTTTTTGAATTTCTTTGCTTTGCTTGATGTTACTTGGGGGACGAGTTGTTGACTTGTGCCCATAACTCATCAATTAATGTAATTATTGGTCCAGGGATAGTACTATTTTCCTCTCAACAAAAATCATTTTTGTTTTATTTACGGTAGTATAATTTTCACCTCTATTTTCCCTTTTGAACTGCCCGCGCTAGTAATGATGAAGAAAGATATTGATAATTCAAAGACACAGCACTCCCATTCGTCGGTATTGGGCATTGACCTCAGGAAGGAAATAAAAGACCGCACGAAGAAACAGAATGTCACAGAAGGGAGTCGTGCATAGGGCGAAATAGTGGGCGTAGTTAGGTATGTATATTTTTCTAATAATAATGGTATTTATTGATTTACCGCTAACTTTACTGTTGATATGCCTGAAGGCAATTATTATCTCCATTTAGGACAAACATTACAATGAAATGTCATGGATACTATTCGTTCACATAACCCAACTGAGAGATGGAAGGAACCAGTATGATGGGATGAAATATGTAAGAATTTGGAAGAGATACCCTGTATTACTAAATGCAATACGCTCTTTTCAGAGCATGAAATTATGTCAATGCTTCGTCCCAGCTCGGTCTACACTAGTACTAAAACAATAACGGTGAAATTGCTCCGTAGTTCTATTAAACTACCATTAAAAAAACAATATAACTGTCAGTGCTCCATGAACTTTTCACACTAATATTTTAGTACCTACATACGTATAATAACCATAATGTTCCTACTTACAACAGTAGAACCGAGAAGGTCTCGAGAATGATAATTAACCCCAATGTAAAGCCAACCCTAATCTGAAATATCATTCATTTGTGTGCGGGATGGAGAGGTCTGTACAAGCAGGGCCATTTGCTAGATCTCAAAAAGAAATTCACTTCACGTGGCTTACGAGAACAGTGACTGGAAACTATGTTAACGTTAGGTTGCACCATAATGCCAGATGCATGAATAGCGCCCTGCACCGAAATTCGTTCGCTGGATATACAACAAGCTAATATTATTTAAGTGACGTTAAACGAGGTGAAAAAGAAATATTTCCATATGTTACATAACAAGTAGGTATTATAAAGGCGTAAGGAAAAACTTTGTGGAACATAGATTGTTTCGATACATATTTTAGTGAACCAACACATCAATGAATTGGAGTACCAGTTTTTTACTCTAAATTTGGATTAACAAATGTACTATAAAACGTGTTTGTTACTGTAACTTTGAAATAACAAATGCACAACAGAAGTGACCCCAAATTGTTTTGGCATAATGCATATTTTTAGTTCATGCGATATTTATTATGCTCTTTTTACCCCCAAATCAATTGTTTAAATCTCATATACAACTAGTTACGCTATTTTGAATTACATTTTATGTATCGTTAATTAATAATATTCTAACACGCTCGTAAGGTACGTCAACGTTTATTGATTTAATGTTGAAACAAATTGCTCCGTCTCGTTTAAATAGTTCAACAGCCAATTATATGCATTCCTGCACATAACAGCTTTGCGGAATTTGCACAGCAGGCTCTCGTGGTCCACAGGATGGAATGTTTTTTTGGACCAATAAACATTAGCTTGTTGATGATTTGCTCTGTCTGATTATTGATAATACTATTGCGATATTAACAGCACTTGATTCCATATAGATGAGTATGCTAATACCCACATGGACAAGAAATGTGCATTTATTTTATTTTACGTACGCCCTTACCTGGTGCAATGCAAATACCTAGTTAATAATGTTCCTAATCGATTTCCAAAATGTTATATCAATGCAGGTACCTATGGCAACCTAAGCACTTACTCGCTACATGCAATCGAAAATACTGCGCACAGGTCAGCTCGGAATTATATATTACTAATTAACAAAGAGGTAATCAATACATTGAAGCCATAAACTATTATAAATAATCATTTATTGCTAATATTAAACGACTCGAAGATTATAATTCTTCTGCGCTGCAGTCTTCTTCTCTTCCTTCTCCCGCAAGCAGTCCTCATAGTTTGGCTGTTGCTCCCTACATAAGCGTTTCCTATTCCAATCAATCAATCAATCAATCAATCAATCAATCAATCAATCAATCAATCAATCAATCAATCAATCAATCAATCAATCAATCAATCAATCAATCAATCAATCAATCAATCAATCAATCAATCAATCAATCAATCAATCAATCAATCAATCGATCGATCAATCAATCAATCAATCAATCAATCAATCAATCAATCAATCAATCAATCAATCAATCAATCAATCAATCAATCAATCAATCAATCAATCAATCAATCAATCAATCAATCAATCAATCAATCAATCAATCAATCAATCAATCAATCAATCAATCAATCAATCAATCATCACTGATCTGCGCTAACGGCTGTCGTCTAGATGGCGTGTAACCCATCAGTTGTTTACCTAATATTTTTGTTAAATAATTTTAAAGAACCTGGAAATGTATCGAACAACCCTTGACAAATTATTCAAATTCCTAATTTCTCTTGCTATGAAAGATTTTTTGCCCCACTTTGTCCTCTTCACTTCCAGTTTTATCTTTTATCTTTCCTAAGTATATAAGATCCACGAAAGTTAATTCCCCTACTACTGTCATTCCACGACATCTCCCACTGACAGCTTGGAATGTACCACTTATTCGAGTAGCTCGTCTCCTAGCCCAAATTGTGCAACATTTTCATAATGCTGCGCTTTTGTCGTAAATCGGTCAGAATATACCATGCTGCTTGCCTTCGGATCGTTTCTAGTTCCAGTACCAAGTAATCCTGGTGTGGTCCCGTACATTGGAACAATACTTTAATTGGGGACATCAAGGGTTTATATGCCCTTTCCTTTACATCTTTCCTACAACCCCAAAATACCCTCACAACCATATGAAGGGATCTCTTACTTTTATTTACAACATCATTAATGGGATTACCCCAATGAAGATCTTCCCTTACATGAACACCTACGTACTTACACTGACTCCCATGAGGTACTATCAACATAGTAATTAAAACTGAGTGGACTTTTTACTCTCGGTGTAACATACAACCTGAAGTTCCATCTCGTTTACCAGTTGCCACTCACCGTCTCTTCACTCTTACTTTCCTGAGATACTTCTCTTCATCATTTTGTCAACTCGTTCTGGGTCTTCCATTCCTATTCCGACTGGCGGGAGTTTTGTTGTTTAGGTGTATTCTGACGTTATAATAATAATAATACTCTATTTCTGTTAAGGCTTCAGACATTTCATTCAACCGGAATAATGTCAGTTTTTCGTTTGCCAGTTTCTATTCAGTACGGCATCCTTTGTTTGGTTTCTCAACGGTACACTTAATTTTATTTATTTATTTATTTATTTATTTATTTATTTATTTATTTATTTATTTATTTATTTATTTATTTATTTATTTATTTGACTTAAGCAGTGGCAAAGTTAAGGCTCGTGTCCCTCTGTTACACTTAACCACGTAAATTACAAGATAATACATATATAAAAGAAATGTGCTATTCTATTATAAAATAAAAGATAACTAACCTAAAATTAAATATTAGTGAACATATACTACCAGAATGGGGAAGAATCAAGAGGACTGATGCATTTAAGTATCTCGGCGAATGGATTGAATCCAACTTATCAGAAAGAGTATCATTTTCCATGGAACTGACCTATCGACTGACAAAGAACACTTAAAATAAAAATGTCTAGCATGCAATCTGAAACAGAAGCACTACACGTCAGTCATACGACCAGAAGCTTTTTATGCCATGGAGTGTCTTTCATTGAACCGAAGAGGTCTGATGGAGAAATTGGAATTCAGAGGGAGGAGTATTCTCTGAAAGATCTTAGGTCCGGTAAAGGAAGATGAAGAATTTCGCAGACGGCACAATTCCGAACTCTACGAACATATAGAGAGTCTCTCTGATTGTGCTAGAAAAAGGAGAGTAGCCTCCTGTGGCCATATAGTAAGACTACCTTCCAGAAGGCTGAACAATCGCCTGTACAACTTCTGGCACAACAAGAAGATCCGTAGCACTTGACTAACAGAAACTGAGAACGACGTTAAAGAACTGGGAATGTCAGATATTCAAGATAGACGGTCTTTACGACGTACCCTGAAGGATGTCCAAAGTTTTCAGGAAAAATCGCGGAAGAAAGGTGGGACCCGCTGGACAGCTGAATGAAAGAAGTTACACGGGCAGAAAATGCGACAATACTGGACAAAGATCAAAGCCCAATAGTTGAATAAGCGTGGTTCAAAGTAGGCCCATTCGAACCAAGGAGGGAAAGAAAGAAGAAGGAAAACAAAGCTCATCAACTAAAATAGAATCAAATAAAAGAAAAGAAATCCGGAGCATAAAGTTAAAAAGAATGAGACAGTCATAATGAAGAAGTAAGATACAAACTGAAAAATATAAGCAATGCTTGAAGAGAACACGATATGTAGTAAAGTAATGGAAATATAAGTATGTCCATAAAAGTGATCTATGTACACGAGTTAAAAGCTATATATTATGCACGTTTACACAATAAGAAGAAGAAGAATAAGAAGAAGGAGAAGAAACTAGTATTAATTGAAATAAATAACAGTGTTCTCCAGCTGTACAGTGAAATGGTAAAGGTACTAGCCTACCTATCACAATCACACAACGTCACCTATCACACTAAAAAAATCAGCGGTATTCAACAAGTAATCTCTACAAGCAGTCTTAAATTTTTATATAGACGTACAGTTCCTACAGCAGCTGGAAGTGAATTCCAAAGTTGTGACCCGGCCACAAGGAAGGATCTGTTGTACATTGAAGAGTGGTTGACAGGAATAGAGAGGGAAGTGCCAGATCTTGTGTTACAATTATGGAATGAATAATGAATGGAATTTTGAAGAAATGTATTTGGGTAGAGTATCCTTCAGAGTTCGATATACCAACGTAAGTATACGGAATTTCCGTCGTCTGTCAGGTTTCAGCCTGGAGTGAACTGTGTACCTGGGGGTTATGTGAGCATCATAACTGAAGTTAAAAGCAAGCCGAAGACCAGAGGTCAATGCACGTTGAAGTTTCATAGTTTGTTCAACGGTCGCATCAACGAGGACAATATAGCGTTAGTCAAGTATTGGTCGTATCAAAGTTTGGGGAAGTTTTATCTTTGTGTCTTATGGCAAAATGTCCTTATGTCGATTCAGAGGGTGTAGCGTCACGTACATCCTTCTAAATGCATTTCTTACGTGTGCAGACCAATCAAGAGTTTCAGTCAGGGTCATACCTTGGTTCTTCACTTCCTTACTGAACGGGATTACGATTGTATTTAATGTCACCGGAGGAGCATCATGATTTTTATACATGATGTTTAATATTTTCCGAGAACCGATTATGATTGAGTTTGTTGGGGGGTTGAGGAGGAGAGAGTTTTCAATGGCGTACCCACTGAGTTCTTGAAGGTCGGAGGCTGGGACTGTTATTCCCACGCCGAATGTGTATAGGGAGTTGTTCGTGGTTGGACTCGATTTAGGGTCCGTCTTCGACCGATAAACCGGCGAACCGGTCCGGTACGCAACCCGTCAGTGTGTGTATGGCCAACTACCTGACGTGATCGCAGTTTTTATTCTTTTTATAAATTTGTAGCTGCATATTGTTTCGAAATATTTCTGCGTGACTTCATTTGTGAGGTTAATTGCCTCGAATAATAATATGACATTGAATTCTTCAATATTTTTACATTTTGTGTGTATTATCTACAGATTTTCACTTTAAGATTATAACTTTTAGACTTGGTTCGAATTTTAAATGTGTCTATATAGTTTTCATCAAATATTTCATGGTCACCGAGTGATTTCACTGCGCGATTCGGTTCACATAGCTCTAAGATTGCATTCGCGTATCGTGGGTTTTAATTCGATCACCAGCTACCTTGACGGTAGTTTTCCGTAGTTACGGGCAGATATTAACGCTGCAATGGGTTGAAGGTTGTCCAAAACGTCTCAAGGATCATTTTTCCAAGTACCTGAATTTCAGGTCTTCATAACTTCCCCTGTTGCTAGAAATCACAAGGTATTTCTTCTGAACTGATGGAATCTCTCATGTGTGTCTGCTGTTTCACAATGTTTGCCCGAATCAACTCCAAAAGTTCGGAAAAATTGGTGCGTAATCTGCAAGCTCTTCTACACTAAGTTGCAAAGTTCGTATTAGGTTGACAAGAGAAAATCATGGTTTCTCTCTCAAACATTCCTTCATCCACACACGTTTCCTTTTTGATCAACGCATAAAAACGCTGCAACATCTACAGCTAACATTAGAGTTTTTAAGTCGGGCCAGAACGAAAAATCAGGCGATGTTACTTTCTATTTTCAATTCGTTGTGAACTTTCAGATTGGGGTATACCTACAGACTGACGGACAGGTTCGCCTACGGTTCGCCGGTGTATGGTAACACTTAAGCCAGTTGGGTTCGAGGCGGAGATTTATATCGTGAACCGGCTCGCCAACCGGATCGATTGTGAATATGTCCTTTAACCACCAACTCAGGAACTCTTTTGTAAGGATCACTGTTACTTAAAAGAGAATGACCCATTTTCAGGCTCCGGCTGCTAGCCCTCACCAGTCACCATAAGGACTAGGTCTTGCTGGCTGCGATAGTATGTGGTCTACCTGCTAAAGGATTATTTCCATTTTGGAGGTTATGCCTACCTCCACATCAGCGTGTCAACCAAAATATTATGGCAGGAACAGTATGAAACTACACGAATTGACATTTTTAGGTTCTTCAACCAATCGGTAGGAAAATCATTCTTCTACTTGGTGACTGAAGATCGTTACCTAGTTCCAAACAGTCTTGTATATAATAAAATTTTGTATCTACGAAAACTGACCGAATATTTCATGTAAAATAAACGTATTACCTATTTAGTATTTCGTTGCGAATAAAAAAATCAGCATTTTAATGTGAAACGCACGTATATACCCAGTACCATAATTTATGCATGTCAATTAAAAGCAGACTTGAACAAATGAGGAAAGGGATATAAGTAGCCATAGCAGTGAAGAGTGTAGTTAAATAGTTGTGCAATATAAATAATTTTTAATTTAAAAGTATTGTTTTTTCTCTCTGGAAATATTTAAGGTTTGTAATTGTGTTAGTTTGACATTAAGGCGTCAATTTATCTAGTCATTCACTCTCTTCCTTTACTCAGGATTCGTTTCGGCACCAGAAGGTAACGAGGTACCCTCTGGATGTGGATTTCAGGTGACAGTCTCTGTAGTTTATTGAATATGGAACGTCATGAACTCAGATGAATATGGTTTTACTGATTCCCCTCTTATTCTCGTCATTTCTCGCATGGCAATTTTCAACTCCAGAAAAACATGATCTGAAATTTAATATTCCTCAAGTACCGTTACTTATTCTTATTTTCTCAGGTCCCTGTGTAGTTGCGTATCTGAAGCAACTAATATGGCTTCCCAGTATTGATGGCACATAATGGCTGTCGAGTAGTAAGTATACATGTTACCTCTTCCCCGGAGAGATGAGCTCAATCCATTACACAGCACGCCCTCGCTCCGCTAGGATACCATTACAGCTAAATTTACTGCAGGACCTGCTTGCTATCTGGCGCTAGCCTATGTAATTCAAGATATTTATTACAACGTCACTTGGAATGGTTAATATTTTAATTTAAATGTATACATTAAAGCAAACATAATTTTTCGAATCTGCCGTTCGACTTTATTTATAGCAACTGAGAATCGGAAAACCATGTTATGCGGCAATTTGGAGCTTGCTCGTTCTTTTACTGGATATTTCTGTGATTTTCTGTTCATCACGTCACTTTCAGTGTGTTACAAAAAGTGAAACTCGACTGGTGACTCAATCAAGAAAAGATGAATTCAACTTAGGAACCAGAATAGCAAACGAAGCTAGTGACCTGCCAGTGTGTTGCAAGAACAAAATAATTTATTTCCGACAGGTATATTCGGAACAATAATTTGTTTCAATAAAATCGTCAAAAAATAACGTAACTGTAAATATCATTCAATGTTGAGCGGAACTACAAGTTTGTATGTATATGTATTCAGTAATTTAATTCTTCATAAGTTTCCAAATTGAAATCATAAGTACTGGGCGAGATTACTTCATGAAGAGCGTCGTGTAGGCGCAAGCTTAATTCGAGAGTTGGCAGGGTTGAACACAACTGCCGTCAGCATTTTTCATTGGCCTTCTTATTTTCCCGCGAGTATTAACCTTGTCATTCTTAGCTTCATCCTATCCCGTCCTTATTGAAACCCTGTAAGTGTTCGTTTGACGTTAAACATGTGATGGAATGAATATGGAATTAAAAGTATAGCTGTTTTGTTACACGTACCCTTAATGTGATGCTGTAAATGAATTTCATAACACAAATAGCAAAATAATTTATCTCGGAATGTGGACTATTGTGACAGCCAAGAGACAAGAACATATCAGTTCTACTGATGAACGAACCTGATGACACTACGTTCGAAGAGCTCCCGTGGTACTGTAATTGGATTAGATTTACGTACGGAATTCCAAAAATATCATAAGCCAAGATAATTGCGTCAGAGCTGTGTTGGTTCTTGAGATTAAGAACAATCCATGGATAATAAGTCGCTATCTGTTCCGATGGATTTGTTTGTTTCAATCTCAGATCGTCTCGGCAACTGCCAAGTATTTCCACCAATAATAAGCTCTATCGTTTCACTCACATCTGTTAAATACACTTTATATCATAAAATTCTAATGTAAAACTGTAAATATCGCATGAAGTAATGTCCAAGGCAATGAGAAGTACGCTCATTTAAGTTTATTTGTTGGAGCATTTCATATAGCCGGCTTCTGAATAATAAAACGCACCTTTCATCTTCTTGTTGTGAATCATCAATAGACTTGACGGTTGGTTGCGTAATAAAGAGACATGCGAAGGTTAGGTGAATTGTTCAAGTGCATTCCCTCGTGCTCGTGTATAATGCAAGAATTTATATTACATACAGGGTTATAACGTTTGATTGACCAAGGGATGCATTGACGGATAGTGCTTTTAATCCATAATTAAGCGCAGTTAATTTTCCTTCGCTTTTACCAAGAGCATTGTAATTCATGGCTTGTACAGGTTCTGCATTTTCATTTAATGTTTAGTCTTTATGTAAGATGACCTCGTTGCCTTTAAGTGCTTTGGAAAATGCCATTAAAGGTATACATCGAAAATTCAATGAACCTATCTTGTGCTGTCGACTTATGAAACCGCTATTTTCTAGTTTTAAGCTTTCCAGATCTTCGGAATTTTCGATTAAAGCAGAAAGATTTATTATGAGATATACTTAAGTTATATCAAAATGGTAGATCACGGAGTGAAGCGGAGCTCTTTATTAGTACGATCAAAAGTCTCTGAAATGACCTGCAACAGGTCGGGTTTCTTAAAACGAACATTTATATTTAAATCTGTTTCCATTAGTTAACCATGTAAAGAAGCAGATGGGGATGAAATAAATACCTTCATTATGATAACGGGTAGTATTTGTACAGTCATAAGCAATAATGAAGAATTACTTCTATGCCAGCGAAGGAAGTGACATATGAGGATAATAAGTAAGATTAAGTAGATACGGAGACAAACAAAGTCAGAAAATCCGTAATTTGGTACCGCCCAAATTATTTTCCGTAAAGTTCTTATAACATGAATCTTCAATTGGCTGCAAATTTTCATTCTCTAAGCAAAATATTATTTACCTCTGAAAAGGGTGACATCTGCTTCGTATTCTATTTGACTTCCATTCATGCAATTCTCACCACATTGTATCGTGAACATGATGTGACACCACAAGGAACGTTGTTTAATTCTTCACTCGTCACATAATATTCTCCACAACAAACAATTGGTTTTCTCTTTGTCGGTTGCGCAATTCAGGTGGTTAGACACCATCCTTCTGTAGGATACGGAATCGGTTTGAAAAATCATTGAATGTGGGAGACTCTAGTAAAATATGTACATGTAGGAAGACCTTAAAGAGCTTCTATATGTATTATTGTTGTTGTTGTGCTCGGTTACATCGAAAGTGCAAGCATTCGATTCAGGCAGTCGAAAAATTAAAGAAACGAGATTTTCACTTCTGGGGATGCACATGGCCCTAAATGTTCAATCAGCCTACACCGAAATTGAGCAACAGGCCAATTGCTAAGGGCAAAGGCGGCCATGCGTACAGCTGACCAGTCTGTCTCACTTACTGCCAACGTTACTAATAGTGGACACCTTTACCTTCCACTCTTCCAAACACACTGAAAGGCTAGCCACGACCTCCATGCCGGTTGGGAGTTACCCGGTCGTTGGACACACTAGTCCCTTCCAGGAAATAATGATGTTGATGATGATGATGATGATGATGATGATGATGATGATGATGCTTGTGGCTTAAAGGGGCCTAAGATCTCGGTCATCGGCCCGCATCCAGGAAGTACCGAACGGGGCTGCCACTGGGCTGGCACGTAACAATGACCCACTTCGGGAGTTAATCGTCCCGATCAGTTATCTCCTCAGCTGTTCCTCGGTACGGCGGCAGTCGGTCTAGAAGTACCACCTTCAGCTTGCACCTTGGCCTCCATTGTACTAGATTTCTAACGTCATTTATTCCCCTCAGAATGTGGTAAGGGCCTTTCCATGTTCTCTAAAGATTGAAAAAGAAACATCTCTCCCTTACTGGGTTATACAGTCACCCTACGCCATTTTCATGATTTCCGGTGGTGTCCACTCGTTGGTCACACCGTGCTCTCATTCGTTCGCACTCTATGCTCGAGCTCTTCTAAACTGCGGGGTGTACATCCTCCGGTCACCTTGTTATATCCAGGCTGTACCGCTCGCTGGGGGCAGAATTATCCTCTGGTCGGACGAATGCTAAATCGGCTGCGTCCTCGTTGGTATAGATTGCGTGGACTCGTGCGCTGCAGACTGGTAAGCCAGGGAAAGCAGGGGAAAGTGAAAATTCTCGTCCCTCTGCGTTTCCGTCCAGACGGCACAGCTCCAATTTCCTTCAAAATCAACGGTGGTTATTCGGCAGGGAACTTCGTACTCGGCCTCCCTCCTTGAACAGAACTTTCAGTACACTTCACAAGGTCTTCGAGACAATGCGTCGACCTGCCGTACATGCTTTATCTCGTGGTCATCCTCCTCGACCTTCCTCTTCCCATCACCTATCTTCTTCTGACCGTACTCCATCTCCTTTCGGTCGTCCTCCGTCGTCTGGTCTTCCTACTTCTTCTGGCCAACCTAAATCTTATTCTGGTCGCCAACAGTCTTCTTTTGGCCGTTTCCATATTATTCTGATCATCATCTGTCATCGCCTGGTGGTCCTCAGACTCCTGCTGGCCACATCCCATCACCTTTATCAGCCTATCATTGCTTTCTACTATACTTTCTTCTGATTCCTTATAGCCTACTTCCAAATTCTTAGCCATCCTTTTCTGGTCTTCCTTCATATTCATCATCATCCGCTGGCTTTTTCATATCTATTGGACGTTATATTTTATCTCCTTCCGATCATCATTCATCTCCTTCTTGTCTTCTCTCATCTCCTTTATCATCTCCAAGAGTGCACTTGAATGATCCTCCATTTTTGCGTGCCTTCTGGCTTCAACTGTCCTGCAATTATTACCACAAGAAGTGCGGGTGTGTACTTACAATATACAGATGTTCCAGCATGCTACAGACGGTGGCTAAAACCTGCAATATCTGGTCAGCTAATTCACGCTGATTAGAATGACGTATCACGTATGTGGTCTATTCCAAATTCTGACACTCTTTTGTTACGAATAAAACACCGTTTGCTTTATCACTCAAGGATGAATAAAAGCACTCGCACACAAATATAAAAACAACATTCTATTCAACCACGAATGACCACACTCACTAACTGATGTCTTTTACAAGTCATTTCCCTCTTCACGCAGTAGAAACTCCGGCTGGTACGTATTACCTGGGGGACGGTGATGATGATTGCGGCTAGCCTCTTTTTATAGCTCAGGTGATGTGTACCGGAATATTCGCGATGTGGTTAGAGAGGGAACATTCTCGCCACAATTCGCAGAAACGCATGGGGAAGCCAGACGATGACAAAAATACACGGAAACGACAGCCATACCTCCAACATTCTCGCACGAGCCATCGAACTGATCAGACGTCAGAACAGTCTTCGAGCGCACCTCCGCACTTCCACCGCACTTGCCGGCTATAACCCCCGGCCTATGCTGGATATAGCGCACCAACGAGCTTCAGCGAGCATCACTCGTGTATACCCTGGACGATCGAGCCATTCCGGCCGGCTAATGCTACCTTCGGTCAAAGTGACCGGTCCGGGCATCATAACATCCGAGGAGGTGTTCAACTGGTATCCAGCAGGTGCTTCGCCACTTCTTGTACTGCTGTTGCCAGGCGGGCGGCCTGACTCATCACCTTGGTCCTTGGGCAGGGACCAGCGCAATAGAGCTTTGCGGGTTGCATACACCACCCGTATTGCGGGCTGCATACTACCAGGAGCCTGCACCAAGGGAATAACGCAGATCATCGACGTCACAGCCATCTCATCGAGGTTGATTTTCCAACCTAGTACAGAAGAGCAAATTTGTAGTGCGACTACGGTGTCCACGTGATTCTTTCCGGGGAGACAACCTTTCAATAACTGTGCCCTGAGGCAACGGCTCCGGAAGTTCGCACACCCCTTGTCTCGTCCGAGGTTTGCCTTCGGGCATTTGACCTTTCTCTCCACTTCAGCCTTCGTGACCGGCCTACGGGCCCTTGGTCCATTGAAAGGCCTTAGAGCGTGGATACAACTACACCCACATCACACACACCTGGTGTACACCACACAGTACCACTGCCATCGTACGATCTAGGGAACACAGAAATTCATCGCTAACTCAAGATTACATCCATCGAGGAAGAAAAAAAAATGCCGCAAAGCATTTCTACCGTCCGGATCAAGAACATGCAAATCCACTAATTCAGGAACTTCATGAACTTGATGCCGGAGTGTACTACAGATATAAAAATTCAGAAACACTAATTAACGACTAAAAGACCCCTCATAACATACGCCAACCTGACCCAGCAAATAATAACTGCGTAGTAGAAACCAAACACTAAATCAAATCATATCCTATATAAATACTGTAAATACTGTAAACACCATAGGTAGTCAGAAAAATTGGTCCAACAGAACACCATGTGAATACCTGTAAAAACAGCAAACCACAGCAACACTGTACAGTAACATTTTCCACCACTATATAAATTTCCTAAATACTGCATGCCCAGCCGGGGCCATTCCCACAAACACCCAAGAGCAAATTTGTAAATTTGTAAATATTTTACAAATGGACAAATACACTACAATTCACAAATGTAAATAAACACAAATTGCACCAAATTATACCGAATTTACACTCTCTATGTGCCCCAAATCAAGGTGAGTTAAAAGACCCTAGGAGGGCGGCGATCTCAATCAAAATCACAGCGGCACTCAGGTTCAGCCATACCTCCATGGCGGCTGGGAGCTATCCGGTCGTTGGACTCACTAGTCCCTTCTAGGAAGTTCCGAAAGGGCTACTACAGGGCTTGCATGTAACAGTATGTTCAGTTCGATATTGCTCTGTCTGTTTTCTTGTTGCGATGTCACGGAGAAACAATTAAAAACAATTTCTCGAAACTCGGAATTCAATTTAGAAATAATCAAATTGTGCATTAAAGTAAGCTGCATCTTATTCGATTAGCGTACGGTAACGAAGTAATATTCGAGGAGTCAAAACATGATATGAAGGAACGATCACTCATAGTCATAGAAATACGGGAATCATAAAAGAGAGAGGTTGAAGTTTGAAAACCTAGGCTTGGAATACCCTAAGTTCCCCAAAACTTACGGAAATCAGATATGATGAACCTGCAGAACGTATCAATAATAAAATTAAACTGGCTGACTATTGTTGTTCGATGAGATGCGCTTTTCATCTCCTGCTGCCTTTCGTATCTGCTAGATGCCATTATAGTTGCAGTTACAAATATTAACTCGTCAAAGCAGATAGTTTTTCATAAGTGTTTAATGCAAGAGTATGCTCCTAAATCTCTCACTGTATAGTGTAACTATACAGGGAATATGTATACGGTTGTTAACGTTACCCAACGTGGTGCAACTTTAAAGGCTGCAGATTGACTAGCTAGGCATTAAATCCTTCTATCTCGCTAATGTTGGAGATTTTACTTGGAATTTCACTGATCTGTCGACACGATTCCTTCAAAGGAATCATAACCTATGCACTCATTCACTTCAGCTTCCAAATTCAAATTGCAGTTAATTTCTATTTAATCTAACATTATATTACATTAAAGGGGGCCAGAAAGAGTTCACCCCATATAGATACGAAGTTGGGACCAGGTAATTCTAACTTCTGTGGTTTAAGGAGCCAACACTAAGACATAACGCTCATGACTTCTACATTACAAATGTCACTGACGATGTTTAAATTATTGTTTACAAGCTATGCTCCACTTGCTTTACCACTAATACAAAGGTAAGGAGATAACGTGCAACTTGGAAAGATAGAAAATACAACAACAGACTGGATTTCACAAGTTTTAAATAACGATTTGAAACAACATTAAACAACAGAAAAATGACACACCCATATAAAATATAACGCAGTTAATATCATAATCTTTAATACATTTTATTGTCTATTGAATGCGGAAGATATTTACGACGAAATTCTTGATCTCCGCGCTTATAAACAAAGAGAGCAGTACTATGTATTGTAACTAAGTCACAGGTCTCATGGACGCCGCATGCAAGGTATTCGGAGGCATTCGTTTCTATTATTTCCCTATCCTCAAATTGTGTATTATGGAAAAATCGTCTGATGTTCGTATTCTGAAGATTATTGCAATGTTTGCTCCCATTTATGTGTGTGGATATATTGCGTGCATATGCTGAAAGAAGATAAATGTTACGCTGATGATTGAAAACTGCCATGTTCGATTATGTGTTCACAAGTATTCATCACGAGTGCACTTCCCTCGTGGGTTCATCCTTACAAAGCCCGCTCATTATATTACCATTCAAGTTCTATCCAAGTTGGGCTTGCTCTATTCGTCTCTGCATAGGCTGAGATTTCCAGTCTGTTTGAACCCAGTGAGTTCGTTTCGAATTAACCAGAGCTGGAATGTGCACCACAGTGACATCCTATCCTACCTTTTCCCTCTGAATTAACATGTTACCACGACCGTAAATTGAAATTCCTCGGAGTGTTTCAAGCAGATAGAATTTCATAAGCAAGCAAGTACGATTCAATGACTCAACATTATTGGAACGCAGATTATTAATGGTAACTTAGATACAAATCTCATAACCTTGTTAAATCAATAGTTCACTACCACCTTATATAGCAAACAATTCTCCGTTGCCTACGGCTCCTTTCATTCAATAATAATGTTGTTTCCTTTACGTCCCACCAACTACTTTTTCGGTTTCCGGAGTCCTGTCATTCATAATATTGTCACCTACATAAAAGTATCTCACAAATGGAAAGAAAATCAGAGCGTCACACACCTCTGTTACTGTAAGAGGCATTATGTGATGACAAACCTTCATTTTAACTGATCCATCAACATTCAAGACGAGAAGAATCTGGCCCTTTGCCCAACAACTCATTATTATCAATTACATGTTAATTTATAATGTGGAACCCAATTCAATTTATGTGTCTTTTATCCGTTGATTCACCTGTTAAGATGACTGTTCATTTTACACGTAAGAACATTGTAAATTATCAATGTCTCTTGTGAAGAATATTGAAGACGATTAGGTACATGTATTGGGATATCTCTAAAGTTGTAAGTGGATTTGACATATTTTTGATTGAGAGTTTCATTCATACTTAAAAAAAATCCCCGGGTGTACTTCTTCTTTCCTACACAGTGGGTTCAAATCCAGCAGAGGGAGTGAGTTTTTTGATAGTTGGAGATATGTTCATTCATCATGTGAAGTCATGCGACGTAGAGTAGTCAAATGATGCCACATTAGGCGTTTACCCCATACAACTAATTAAAACTTCCTAGTTGACGTTCCTTTCGGGATTATACATGGTGGCAGAAATGCTTGCGTTTGGTGGAACGTGGTTTTAGTTTTAAAATATAAAGGTGAAAAATCCACAGCAGACATGTCGGAGCATTCAGGATGGGTGCAGAGATATTGCAGTTTGCTGGGTCTGATAGGACTTTAAAGGCATTCCCCATTCAGAGGAACTCTAGCACAATCAGCTGATGAATTCATACATGCACTTTAATCTGATGGAGAGATTAAACCAGATAATTTAACAGAAATGATAAACGTTACTGAATACTGAGGCTGTGATATCTTTCCCAGACAACTAGAATTCTCACTTGACTGTGATTACGTTCTAAATGTAACGTGACCAAGCTCGACAGCTGCAGTCGCTTAAGTGAGGCCGGTATCCAGCATTCCGGAGATACTGGGCTCGAACCCCACTGTCGGCAACCCTGAAAATGGTTTTCCGTGGTTTTCCATTTTCACACCAGGCAAATGCTGGGGCTGTACCTTAAGGTCACGGCCGCTTCCTTCCCACTCCTAGCCCCTTCCTGCCCCACCGTCGCCATAAGACCTATCTGTGTCGGTGCGACGTAAAGCAGCTAGTAAAAAGGAATGTAACGTGGTTATTAACCGATGAGATGATTAAATTCAACATTATCAGAAAGTTCACTTATCTGACTTCTTCCCTTTCGTGTCCAGCGTCATGGCTAAATGGTTAGTGTGCTGGCCTTTGGTCACAGGGGTCCCCGGTTCGATTCCCTGCAGGGTCGGTAATTTTAATCTTAATTCGTTAATTTCGCTCCCACGGGGACTGGGTGTGTGTGTCAACTTAATCATCATTTCATCCTCATCAGGACGCGCAAATAAAAAGACCTGCATCTGGCGGGCCGAACTTGTCCTCGGACACTCCCGGCACTAAAAGTCACATGCCATTTCATTTCATTTTCCCTTTCACATCAGTCCAATTTTAATGGGATAAGGTAAAAAATTTACTGGAAAGATGGAATAAAATGTTTGAAAAAGAAAGGGGATTCGTTTTACCAATTTATTCCTATACAAATGAGCTTAACAGTTATTTCCAAAAATCGCTCAGAAACGTGTTACTGACGTGTTTTACTTCATCCATTTGTAAATGCATGAATACAGTTGAGTCATGCAATAATTCATTCATTCATTCATTCATTCATTCATTCATTCATTCATTCATTCATAATGTCTATTGTAAGCTGAGAATAACTCTGGTCAGATTCGTGTCATAAGGAAATACTTGCACTATTCCCTAAACTGTATAACGCTGTTAACATCTAGGACAATTTAGAGACTGGGTGTGATTAGGCTTATTTGTAATGTTTAATGTAGTAAGAGATAAATTAATTATAACAAGAAAATTTGCATGTATCAAAATATAATTTGGATTGAAATAAGTTATTATTCTCCCCAGTTCCAGGCTATCCGGAACTAGGGCAGGGGAGTATTATATTCTATTCTATGCAAATACTTTCTTCTCTACTGTTATCAAAGTGTTACTACTAAGCCGATATCCAGGACATAAAGCGCGTAGAGGTGTGGGTATAAAACTATCATCATAAATAAATGCCATAATGAAGCCTCATTGGGAGTTTTAGAATTACGTTTGCGACATTGAATTGACATTCATATGACAATCTTGGAGAGTTATTTTTAAGCAGCACATTTACGCACTTAATAACTGAGTGCATTTGGACAAATTCTATAAAAGGACCGTGAATGAAATGTTGAAAGTTTTATGCAGACAGTGGCATAGAAGACATTCGGCTGCTATTTAGCGTGTATATTAAAGTTGTCCTAGACGTCAAGGTACATTTTCAGATATGCCTGAACTTTGAAGACAAAAACACCGAGATACAGAAATGGAATATCAAATTAGAAAACTGTATTTACTAATGAATCCTGTCTCTCAGGACTTGCTAAAAACCGTTATAACGTAATATGAATTGATCGACAAACAAATCACCCGCCAGGAAGAAGTAGTCGTTTTGCTGAAAATTTTGGCAGGCAGCTACACCTCAAGCGGGTTTGCCAGATGGCTAACTTCAGTAAACTTGTCTATTGACCAGAAAATTCACTTTCCAGACTTATCACCATTAATAAAACTTATAATGACGCTTCATTGGGAGTCTTAGAACTTTGATTGCGACATGTAATCGACGTTTATATGGAGACCTTGAACAGGTAGTTGAACATTTGAAAGGTTGCCGATTAATTGAACGGTTTCACCACTAGTGGCCATGAATTTACTTCCAGTCATGGCCGATCTAATGGCTCGCAGAGGCTACCACGAATGTAGTGGAACGGTGCGTACGATACTTTTGAAACATGTATACATGCCAGTACGACACAATCGAATATATTTCACCCGGTTATCATAATTTGAGAGGGGGTGCACATCTTGAATTCGCGTGACTGGATGGTCATATCTACGAATCAGTCATCACATAGCCTATTATGAGCAGGCCATTAGGGTGTGTTGGGGCCAGGGTATGCGTGATGGCTTGCTCACACGGCAACAGGGCTCAGGACACTATCGACTGACCACCAGGAGAGAGGATCATCGGATCCTCCGTCAAGCAATAACAGATCCAACAGTTGTTGCAGTCCAAGCACATGTAGCACCATTGTTACAGGTCTCAGTGTCTTACCGAACAAGTCCCAGGTGCGTACGGTGCCTATTAAGTGTCCAGCAATTGAAAAGCCACACATCACAGTCTACGTTTACACTGGTGTTGTGAATGACAAACCTGAACTGACTGGAGCCAGGTTGTCTTCAGTGATGAGCCCAACTTCTCTTTCTGTAATGAAAGAAGGCCGTGTTCGCTTCTGGAGGTCTGGCCTGGGAGTTGGGGTGGGCACCGCATAAGACAATCAACTCTAGTAGTGATGCAAGGGACAATGGCAGCACAACAATACGTGCAGGATGTCCTGGGGGCTCATTCATTGAAGTTCACGACAGGACCTCCGAGTGGAGCTTAGAGTATCGATATCCAACATAATTTTTATGATATTGTACATGTCCCTATTCTAGGTGCGATTCAAGAAGGCTGTGTGATTGGCTGACATGATATATGAAATGATTATTAACGTTCAAGTGAATAATTATTGCAGATGTTGGCAAAATTGAATAATATATGCCGCTTCTGTTAATTATGTCAGTGTAAATTACTGTGTTACTAAAACAATACAGCAATCTCATCTATCCTGTATAACGGTGACATTATTCCCTGCAGGAAAATGGTTAGAAATCTCAGCGTAACTATGAATTTGACTCTTAAATTGGTCTGATCACACAAAAGGAATCATAAGAAAGAATTTTGGAGCACTTCACCCTCGTAAACAACACAGACAAGTATGTACATATGAGCTAAAGGCCAAGTAATAGATATATTATTTCTCCTTAATCTCGATTATTGTGGTATTGTTTTCATTTAGATGACAAGGGAACAAACCCTGCAACTTCAATGAACAATGAACTTCAGCCTGCGATTTATTTACAATATCAGTTATGATGTTCATATCACCCCACACCATCAGCCCCTCCCCCTCATGGCTGGAGCGTGATAAACTCGTCAGATAAACATATAAACGATGTAATTTAGATTGTCACTTGAAAATAAGCCACTGTACATTTCTTCTAAAGTCACCTTATTATCCTATTGTCACAACCTAAATACTGTTCGCGCTTCTTTCTTTCTATTTTTGTTCACGGCACATATACAGTTAAGAGATCATTTTGTGGTGACTGGCCCCAGATTATGGGATTCCCTACCAATTCATGTCAGTAACACTACTTTGCTATCAAGATTTAAGGTCACCTGCTGAGACTGACTGCTGAGGACATTTGACTGAATGGTTGTGGAATGAATGAGTGTGTGCCTGAGGATTAGTTACATAAATTTATAAGAGAATAGAGCCTAAGAATTAATGTTTCATAATAGCTGTAAGAAAAATATATTAAGTACTTATTTATTATTGACTATTTAGTATGATTTATTTTAATCTTTAGAATTTATAAGGTTCATATATTACATATTTTGATTTTATTTAGTTACATTATTGTGTTTATGCGAGTTCTTCAACATGTTCCAATTATCAGAATTCAGTGTTTCAGATAACTTAACTTTAATGATCTTAATTATTTGATGTCAACTTTAAGTCTTAAAATTAATTTAAATTATGTCAATTTTTAAAATGAATGTACTTTTATATTTATTTACATTCATTTTAAATCTGAAAATTCCTTTTTTAATTTTAACTATTTGAATTATTTCAGAGTGTAAACACATATCTCATTAATGATTCCTACATAAGAAGCTCTTGAAATTCACATTAAATACGTGTAATTTCCTATACACACAAAGCTCTGCTCGACTTCTATACCTTTATCTCCAATTCCTCTTGTACCTTTCCTTCCCCGTTCTTCCCTTGTCATACACATTGTTTTGCTTTACTCCACTCTGGTTATCATTCTCATTTCTTCTAATGTATTTATTGCACTATGTTGTTCTTGGACTTCTCGCTCATCCCTTCCTCAAATCACAATGTCTTTGTTGTTTTCGTTTGAGTCATCAATCCATAGACAGGTTTGATGCAGCTATACATGCCACCCTATCCTGCGTTAATCTTTTAATTTCTAAGTAACTACTACATACTCTATTTACTCAAATGTGTTTGTCATATTCACACCCTGGTCTACCCGTACCCTTCTTACCGTCTACACTTCCCTCAAAAACTAACTGAACAAGTCGCGGGTATCTTAAGATGTATCCTATTATTCTATCTCTTCATCTTGTCAAATTTAGCCACATCGACATTCTCTCACCATATCAATTCAGTATCTCTTTCGATCTATCCATCGCATCTTCAGCATTATTCTTTAACACCACATTTCAAAATATTCTATTATCTATCTTTCTGATCTACTTGTTGCCCATGTTTCACTTCCATACAGTGCCGCGCTCCAGATGAAAGTCTTCGAAAACATCTTTCTAATTCCTATATCAATGTTCGAATTGAGCAAATTTCCTTTCTTCACAATTTCATTAGCAAACAATATTTTCTTCATTTATTTATCACTATGAGCTCCTTTAGTTACCGTTAATGATATTATCCATCAGAATTTCAAGGCGATCCAATGCATTCTTTAACATAAGCTTCTAACGCTTATAGACCAAGAAATGACTGTATTTACTAGTAACTACGCGAGTTTGTTTGTACATGGAGACTGATCTCGTGAAACTCTCAATCGATTTAAGTGTATATTTCACCATCAGAAAGTCTATTTCTTCCAGATTAATACACTATAAATTATATATAATTATGTTTGCTACGGGGTGAGCGAATAGGATTTTTCTTTAATGAGGAGCAAATCGAAATATTTTATGTCCACGACCCATAAAAGCGAATATTCTTCCTGAGCTTTTAGCCATAAGAAAGGACCGCGAAATCCACTTTCAATTAAATTTCCTAAAAATGAGGTTATTGAATTTTCCACCTAAATTTGGCAGTATTGCAGGAATAAATTTCCTTCTGAGTTTCGGTGCGTGCTTTACCCGATAGAAATGAAAATACCAGGTAAACTATTAAGCGTATTGAAAATCGAGCTTTTAAGCAGGATAATAAATTAATTTTCCAATAAAAATGTTCTATTTATGTATTTCATTCCTAATACTAACAATTTTCCAGAAAACCGAACTAAGGCAGTTAAATGTATTTTATCAACTTACGTCTATAATGGTTATGGGTGAAATTCTAAAGAAACAAAGGCAAGATATGGAGGGGATATGAAAATATTTTTGGTGCAGATGACATAGTGATCTAGGGAGTCAACAATACGGACGTGAAAATCCAAGTACAGGCTTTAAATAGCAATAAAGGCAAATATGGTGTGAAAGTCAACGTGGAGAAGAGCAGAACAGCGGTGTTGACAAGAGGAAAAATAAAATAAAAATAAATCGTTAGTATTAGGGGACAAAACCTTGAGGTTGTTGAATATTTGTGAAGTGAAGTAATGCAAGAAGCAAGGTTGTATAAGGAGATCAGCAGAAGGGTACAAGCAGAAAATACGTTCTACCAGAATGCAAAGAAATTTGTGTGGAACAGACAAGTTCCTATGAAATGTGAAGAGATAATGTACAAGATGTACTCTACCCCTATATTAATGTATGCGTCAGAGACTTCGACTTTGACAACAAGGAATGAGAGTAAAATTCAGGCCAGTGGGATAAAATTCCTTAGGAATATGATAGGGAAGACAAGGAGAGACAGAGAATATTGAGGTGAGAAAAGAGATAGGGGTAGAAAACTTAGTGAGAGGATATAAAAGAATATATTGGGATAGTTTGGACATGTTATGAGGATGGAGGAGTGAAGGATACAAAAAGAAGTGTTGGAGGCTAAGATAGAAGGAAATAAGGTGAGAGGGAAGCCCAGAGCTGGATGGATGGACTCTGTCGGGAACACTAAAAGAAAAATAAGAATGGACTGGAATACGATTACTGAAGAGGAGTGGTGGAAAAAGAGGCAATGGTGGAGAACTGCCATTAGTACTCCTACCTGGCAGGAGCTTGGCCAGGGAAAATGATGATGAAGACTAATAGTTTACCAAAAAATATACCTTATCGAATAAGAACCAAAATAACGGGTAAACTCATCGTCATATAAAAAAACAGAGCGTCTGTGAAAGATTTTGATTTAACTTTCTTACATAAAATATACGTATACATTTTCTTCGTATCCCCAACAGTATGCCAGATAATTGTACCTATATGTGTCAAAGGGGCATTTAGAACACACAAGCCCAGGAGGGCTCACACGTCGACCTTGGTACAGATGACTGAAATAATGAAAAGTAGAACAGTTTGGCATCAATTAGTCGTGCAGGTGGGATGGAAGGATATCAGCAGATGAATAAGCTTGGATGGAGATTCTAAAGTAGGAAAGACGGTATGAAGGTAAATCTGGAATTAAACAGGACAAATAGGGACAAGTATTTGCTTATACGGAAGGAAATTATTACAGACTGGAGTAATTTACCAAAGAATATATTTCATAAATTTCCAAGATCGTTGAGATAATTCAAGACAATTCCAGGTGAACATTTGGTAAGGTATCTACAATCTGGGTGTCAGCCTTTATTGCAGTTAATTGATGAATAAATATGTATATCTTTATGTTATTTTTTTCTCGGAGAGAGAAACTTCGTTGTGGTGGAAGAAGATGTAGAGTAAACCATAATGAATAAACGTGTGGAACCCATAATGAAAGTACACGGCCCAATCTGTAACAAGTACAAATAGTGTTCCCGCACCACGGGAATTGACATGTTCATTGAAATAGATTCCGAGGGAAGAGGTAACGCCTGACAGGGAGACTAATCAGAGGTATTATTGGACTATTTTTACCAACAGTGTTCAGATCTGACTTCCAATCCTTACTTCAAAGCGGATGGAATAGCGGCTACTGCCGTTATACATAGCCATGTTTACATAGTTTTATTGTCTGTATTCTCGGTATTGCAGCTGTACATAGTTTAACGACAGTAAAATTATTCATTTCTAGTCCTGAAAGTTACCAGCGACTCTCGGATTTGTGCTATGTAATACACATTTTGGAGATCATCAGTGGATTCATAATTCCACTTTCTGCAGACCCTAAATATTTACCTCTTCTTGTCGTTCTGACCTCGTGGTATAAAGCTAATATTACTGGCCGGATCCATGGCTAAATGGTTAGCGTGCTGGCCTTTGGTCACAGGGGTCGCGGGTTCGATTCCCGACAGGGTCGGGAATTTTAACCATCATTGGTTAATTTCCCTGGCACGGGGCTGGGTGCATGTGTTGTCTTCATCATCATTTCATCCTCATCATGACGCGCAGGTCGCCTACGGGAGCCCAATGGAAAGACCTGCACCTGGCGAGCCGATCCCGTCCTGGGATATCCCGGCAATAAAAGCCATACGACATTTCATTTACTGGCCGTGTAATCTACGGAATAGTATTCAATTCTGTGGAGCTGATGGTTGGACTTGCTGAGTCCGTGCATACAACCTAACATGCGATGCTGTGATCCACGGGCTTAGCGAGAGTTTGACGTAAGTCTGCATTGCCCATGGATATAAAAACCTTAGAAGAAAGGATATATCCAATTCTCTCTTTGGTTCCCTTTGTGTGTACAAGCCAACTTCTAAATTGGGAAAGTTTTCTTTTCGTTTTTCTTCGCGCCTGGCGATCCCTTCGTAATTGGGTGCAGTTGCCAGTGTCGCCTCCTCAGGCCCCAAACCAACCCAAGCAGTCGTGCCCTCACTACTTCGTGCCTTGCAATTCACAGTTGATACAGATTTCCTCAGCCGCTAGTGGTATCTTGAGTATATGCAACGACCTAACATCGTAGCTGCGAATATTACTCACACGTCTATGAACTGGACCCGGGTTCAGTTTTTTTAATGTTCTTCCCTTAAAAGGAGAAGCCCGAGGTAGTAAAGTTCATGTCAGCAGATCCTAACTTGAACCTCGTTATCAGTGTTCATTGTGAGAATGTTGAACATTTTCAGTCAATCGAACATTATTGTCAATATATCATTTAAAAAGTCTAATAGCAACTTAAGAATACACTCAACATCAACATTTTCAAATAATTTATTTTCAATTTTGAATCCATAATCATACTTTTTTGAATTCAGATTACGGGAAGTTAGGTTAATATTTCAACAAGAAGCTATTTAAAATTATTTTATTGAAAGAAGGAGTACGATTCCTTCCCTAAAGCTAAGATTTTAATGGCCATTTCCCGTAAGATTGTATTTGCAATACCCACGAACACTTTCGAATGCAGAGACTTGAAGCTTCATAATTTCCTTTATATTTCACGTATTCACAAATTTAAATGTTATTTTGGTGACCCGTCAGACGTTGGAGAATTTATCAGACTAAAACATGAGAAAATCACATTTAGGAATTAGATACTCAAAATAATCACAAACAATACATTAATTCCTTTTTAATCAGTCACTTCAGTCTCAATCGAAGGTATGGAAGTATAAGCTGCAAATGTGCTCGGTGTCTAACGTCAGTGGGTTATGGGAAAATGTTCCTCATATGCCAATGAAGTCGTTTACGGCCGCAGATTGAAAAACAGCTGCAATAGAACCACATTTTGAGTCGTTAGGCCACGAGAGTGGGTGCGTGTGTGTGCAGGCTTCCGCCCAAAACGCGGCTTATAAGCTCATAAGTTGGACTGACAAGCTTTTTGCAAGACGCTGCTTAGCAGTGGGAGACTGATTGCTCAGTTCCACCAAGTTAACAAATAAGGATTTCTAACGTGCTAAAGGAGATGTGATCTCCGACTATTAAAAAAATATTCACCGTAGAGATTCTAGTTCAACTGAGGAGTTCAAAAGGCACGTTCTGGGTGAGGCATTTCGTACTCATAAAGACAAAGATATGATTTATTGTTCCATACGTGTTGCAGGATTTAACGTGCACATAACATCCTGTGTCTCATTATGTCTTACCCTGTAACTAATAACGTGACGTTTCAGTTACATCAATACTGATGAGTGGTCCCAAGTACTACACAGAGTCGCAGTAAATGAAAAGGATATTTTAAAAAGGAGGAAAAATTACTACATTTTAATTCTTTAGGCCATGAATCAGATCAAATATCGAAAAAATTAACCCAGTTATGTTTGGTACTGAAACGTACAACTGTTAGAAGATGCAGGTACCAAAATATCATAGACACTGATGGTCTCAATGTACTTGGAACCACACGTCCTTCGTCGAGTCTTAATTTTGGTTTATAACGTGTGTTCCTGCAAACTGAAGTTCATCGTAATAAACTGCAAGGCTTACCCAGAAAGAAATTACTTCGTATTCCCGTCAGGAAGTCAAGAAATTAACAAACGAGTGCTTCACTATTATAAAGGGCATGGTCCAATATGAAACAGGAATGAATACCAGGCTAATTCCAAGCGGACATAGAGCTAACCACTCCATCCCTGACAGTACGGTCAGTATTCCACTTCTGTTAGTCTTCACCTTCCACTCCCCTGGCGGCTGGGTTCACAACGTTTCACAAAAACACTGGGCATTAATCACCTCGTACATATACAATAACATCACATCTATCCCAGGCTTATAACATTGCAGAAATACTTTGCCGGTGTTCTATGGACCTCGTGGTCAAAGCACGTGGAGAGACAAATACTCTTCATGGTTTTGATGGTAGAAATGAAGTAAATATTGCACTTCGGCCGGCCTGAACCAACGTAATAAGCCCGTGAAGAGAAGTCCACAGCCTGTTTCCAGTCGTTCGAGCGGGTCAGGAATGGAACGAATGAAGCCCCATCTAGCTGCGAGGACAGGAATTGTGCCGGGTGCCGAAGTCTATCGCACTCCTCTGCGGCAGTGATTAATGAATGACAGATGAAATGAAATGATATTTGGAGAGTGTTGTTGGAATGAAATATGACAGGGAAAGCCGGAGTACCCGGAGAAAAACCTGTTCTGCCTCCGCATTGTCTAGCACAAATCTCACATGGAGTGACCGAGATTTGAACCACTGAACCCAGTTATGAGAGGCCGGCGCGCTGCGGGCTGAGCCACGGAGGCTCACAGAATAAGCCCATCGATGTAAGAAATAAAATTCGACAGTGTGAAAAACAATTCTAAACTATTTGGCACAGATGGTTCACCCCCGATCTTTCCCATTCCCTAGTTAACATCTCAAGTTTTAAGGACCTGGTCTATAGAGCTAGTGGATGGACGCAGTAGCACAGTGGTTTGGTTCCCCCAAAGCATTTTGTTGAGATACCTCATAACTGTAGACAGAAACATTGACCGAAAAAGTCACCTAATATCACCTGGTCACAAACTGAATCCGGGTGCTTTCATTATTCAAGAAATAACTTTTGAAAAGGAGAAGATCCTTTTCGTTTTTTCCTTGCAATTGGCTTTACGTCGCGCCGACACAGATAGGTCTTATGGTGACGATGGGACAGGAAAGGAATGGGAGTGGGAAGGAAGGTACAGGTGTGAAAATGGGAAACCACGGAGAACCGTCTCCAGGGCTCTGGACAGCGGGGTTCGAACAAACTATCCGCAGAATACTGGATACTGGCCGCACTCGAGCGACTGTAGCTTGCGAGCTCGGTGATCCTTTTCGTCTTGGATGATCTGAATATTACAGAAACAGAATTAACAATACTTGTTAATCTTCCGTTTTCTTAAATATTCTCATGAAGGATGGGAAGAAATAAATTGATTGTTCCTGAAAAATAATTTTAAACCATACCATACCTTTCTGTCTAATGCTTTCACATATGAAACCCTTTAATATCTCCGGAAGTACTCTCAGATTTGCAAAAGAAACACAACACTGAACTCATAGCTTGATTCTTAGTTGTTCTATTGGGTGAAATTAGTATATTCCCACTTAAGAAAGAGTTGCTTCCGGTTTCTTGGAAATTTCGAAAGTGACGGAAACGAATTGGACAGTATTTTATGAGTCCCTTAATACAATTTATGAATTTTAAATCGGAATATCTACATGTTTAACGGAACAGAATATATATGCGGTGGACAGCTGAATAACCCTGTACTTTCATCATGACAGAAAATATTACTTCATTGACTAAGAGAGGGAGATGTAAGATATTTGGTTATGTTAAGTTGGATACAGTGGTAATTAGCGCCTCCTCCTGTGTATGACAACTCAGTCTGTCACTAGCCGTACATGCGATCAGACGGATTTTTATTTCATTTTTTGATGAATTGAATTTTAATTAAAATGGTCTTTCAGTATTTTAATATCTTTGACAAGGCTATCTGATTACCAATGTTCAACCTAGCTACATCGATCCCAGATGAATACGTTCCAGGGAATGACACATGTGACCTATGAATAACAAGGCTGAAATATTACACCCTTTTCTAACCCCTTTAATTACTTCTCAATAAGAACTCATTCTACCACCAATAATCACTTCAGTTCGACTGTTAATATGAATCGATTACCCACAATAACCTGCCTCTAATCTTCATACAAGCATACATACATACATGCATACATAAATACATACGTACGTACAATCTTCATTACAGAACGTTATGCATTTTAGCGCTCAGTCTGCTAGCATCTGAGAATTAACTAAATGCCACTAGAATCCTCCATTTTTTACTAGCTGGATGGCCACATCGAGTCCTTTACCACATATATTTAAATAATTAAAAATTGAGACTTACCACATCACCTTAGACTCCTTCTACTTCTCTTGGTCTCAGTCTATTGCACTCCTAGATATCGTATACTCGCACTGATCTCCTCATTGCTAGTACCCTTCTACCATTGTTTCCATCTGATTGTACCAGCATCCATTCTCGCTACTCTCATAACTACTGCTTATAATTCTTGAATAAGATATTCGGATTAAACAAATTTCGTTCTTGTAGAGAAAAGTCGGTTTAAAACAGACCTGTATAAAGTTAGTTTCATTCTGTCTTAAATAATAACATTGATCGCAATTATGAGCTAACTTCATTAGTTGTACTGCACTTTGATTCACTTTCACTTACTGTACTACCATCCTGAGATAATGCACATTCTAAATAGTTGAAGTAACTAAATAATACGATTCGATACATAACGGAAAATGCTCTAAATATAATTTATTCTTTCGCTTCACAATGAGTGATTACATAAATCTACAAGCGAATAGAGATGGGCAAGAATCAGCATTATTAATTAACTCTAATTTTGTTAAATATTCAATCACCATATTAATTTGCATAACCATCATGTAAATATTTCAATATGAGTTTCATTATGACATGATGAAAATAACTTATTATGGGCGTGAGATTTATATTCGGTGGATGTTACCCATGCCCGGAGTTACAAATGTTTATGGACATTGTGATATGAATCTACATATTTTCTGATCAATTTCAGCCTTACTGCTGTTTCTTCCGTTATTAAATCGTCAGCACACTATTCGTCACGAAAATATTATGTCTGAATGAAGTATAACGCCTGACACTTTTTTTTAAATCGCGGTAAAATTATATTTATTTTCGTTCTTGGCGTTCTATGCCCAGTTATTTAGTATCGAACATCATTTAGGTAAAGTCCGCTTTTTACAGCCGAATGGTTTTCCTGACGCCTATCCCAAGGAGTGTGTTCACTATTTCGTGTTCCTCTGGCAGTATGTGTTGCATATATACGGGGATGTGATCTAAGACGAGCGCAAACACACAGTACTGGAGCCAGAGGAATTAGACAGACTTTGTCGAAATCCTCAACCTGGCCAAACTATCGAACCCAGAACCGTCTTTACCGACGGCTACTGCACTGACCATTCAGCCAAAAACCCGGACAAAGACATCACTTCCCACATCAACATCATACCTTACTCAAAACGAAAACTTTCAAGAAGAAAACAATATTTCTGGATGTTAATGATCATACTCCACGAGATTTAACGATCAGTTTTACCATTACTGTCCGCACGGAGTATTTTTCTACCCTTATATCTCCAGTCTTCTTATTGAAGTAGGTATTTTGTCCAGCAGAGATACATTTTCAAACTTTTCAGTAACATATGTTCGTGAAGGAATCGGGACGTAAAACAAGGCCAAGGCCACATATGAGACGCAGCTACCATCCTCGATCCTACAGTGATATGGTTAATGATGTATAATAATAAAATAATAATAATAATCATAATGAATGAATACCTACAACCTGTTTTCCAGTCATTTGACCGGGTCAGGGATGAAACGAATGAAGCCCCTACCTTGCGGCGAGGATAGACATTTTGCCGGCTGCTGAGGCCTGCCGCACTCCTCTTAAGCAATGATTAATCACTGACAGGTGAAATTAAATTTTAATAGAGAGTGTTGCTGGAATAAAATATGACGGACCGGGCGAGTTGGCCGTGCGCGTAGAGGCGCGCGGCTGTGAGCTTGCATCTGGGAGATAGTAGGTTCGAATCCCACTATCGGCAGCCCTGAAGATGGTTTTCCGTGGTTTCCCATTTTCACACCAGGCAAATGCTGGGGCTGTACCTTAATCGGCCACGGCCGCTTCCTTCCAATTCCTAGGCCTTTCCTATCCCATCGTCGCCATAAGACCTATCTGTGTCGGTGCGACGTAAAGCCCCTAGGAAAAAAAATATGACGGGGAAAACCTGAGTACCCGGAGAAAAATCTGTCCCGCTTCCGCTTTGTCCAGCACAAATCTGACATGGAGTGACCGGGATTTGAACCATGGAACCCAGCGGTGAGAGGCCAACGCGCTGCCACCTGAGCCACTTTACGTTCTATTTGTGGACACAATACAGTCTTCATGTTGCTACTGTCATGTTTAGGTGAACCTTATCCAGCAGCTCGGTTGCAGAAACACCATGAATCGTTGTTGAAGGGACAATTGAGATACTGAGGCTTCTCATCGGTGGACATGCTGTGGTACATTGTAGCATAAACAGCTGATTTAATCTGCTGTAAATTAGGAATATCTTCTCATAGAGCTACGATAGTAGATACCTAGCTTAGCTATTGCTTCTTCTCTCAGATTGAAAGGCTTTCTACCACCCAGTATCACCCTCTACTCACTCACAATGATTTTCAAACTAGTTTTAAATATTTTAGAAATATGATTTATACACATTTCTCTTTTAGTAGAAATTTCTGACCCTTACATTTCAAGTTTTTCAAGATGATTGTGGGTTTTGGGATCACCACCAGGTAAAACTGAAATATACCTGTTTTTCTGCATATCTACAGTAGGTTCCCACCTAACCTCAGCAACTGCCAGCTCCATAGCATTAGAAGATCCAGTAAAATTAACACTCATATTCCCCACTGAATAGTAAATTCCCTGCCACTGCTAGAAATCTTCTGTTCTTATCACATACGCTACGTTACCTCCACATGATATGAAAATCTATAACAAAGCCTGTCACCATCTCAATTATAATTCCCGGTCCCTTATTTGAAGCGTGATCACATTTGTGCCATATCCCATCATAAGAAAAAGTTCTAGTTTTTACATATATCATTTTATTTTAAAAAGCATTAAGATCCAATAACATTCCCTGGAATGACACTTGTCTTAATCATTACAGGACCAGGTAATGCTTCAGCTATTCTAATTATCTGAATTCCATTTTCAAGAAGTTTAGCCACCCATTCAACCGTGTATTTGTCTAAATCAGTAGCCATCATTTTCGTCAGCACTCACTCATGATGTATCCTACCGAAGGCGTAAGACAGGACAAGCTGACTGGTGTGAAATTATCTGCTTTATGTTTATCACCTTTTCCCTTGTACACTGGGCCTAGTATAGCAGCTCTCCATTCATTTGGAATAGCTCCTTCTCACAAACATTAATAAAATAAATATTTCAGATATGGCACTCTGTCCGAAACCATTGCCTTTAGTATATCCCCATAAATCTTATGAATCCCAGCTGTTTTCCTAGCTTTCAACTTTTGTATATTTTTTGCAAATATCCTTATCATAGGTAAATTTCGGAGTGCACATCGCCAGACGGCGCTTCTAGGGCGAGGTGGTAAAGTTGTGCTCGATTCACCCGGTAGGATGTGGGTTCGATTTGCCGTTAGGAAGTCGAAACTTTAAGAAAGAAGGTTTCCAATTCCGGAGGTGCAAATTGCTCTGAGGTTCACTCAGACTACACAAAAAATGAGTACTGGTTAATTCCTGGGGGCAAAGGTCACCGGGGGTAGAGCTAACCACTCTACTCCACCATGTTCCGAGGTTACAGACAATGGAAGACTTTACATTTCACTCCTCCAAAGGCCTTCAAGGCCAGCACGGAGATGAGTTTTTGAAGTCACATTGTCAACCTGTATATTATCGGTATAACCAACTATTTTCACACTCTTTACTAAATACTTCTGTCTTCTGTAAGTCCTCACATATACACTCCCCTTGTTCATTAATCTACACATATTCATTTCGTGATATTGACGTACAATTTTTAATCCAATTTAATTCATTAATGGCGTGTGGCCCACGGAGAGGCCTGGTTCAGATCTTTCGAGTTAACGCCGTATAGGGGACCTGCGCGTCTGTGTGGAAGGAGTCCTACCTATGATGAATTGTAATGCTGAAGACGGCACAAATAGCCACTCCTGAGCCGTAGGAATTAACTAATAAGTTAAAATCCCCGACCCGACCGGGAATCGAACCCAGGACCCCATGGACCAAAGGCCAGCACGCCAATCGTTTAACCGTGGAGTCGGAATTTGAATCCAATGAATTTAAAAATCAACGAGGTTATTGTTGAGGCAACCTAATTACTAATGTACCTCAAGCTCATCAAGCTCGTGGAGGCTGCCTGCGTAGTGATGATTTACTGTCATCAACCCCTGCTCGTTAGTATTCATGTCTAAATATCCCACCCTTCAATTGTCTGAATACCTCCGCTGAATTTGAACGCGCACTCTTGGGATCTGGAGGACGACCCTCTCCAACTGATCGACGGGGAAGATATGGGTCAGATGAAATGAGGAATGCAGGATTTCGGCCGGTTGATATGAAATGTCGATGAACGTATGGCCGCGGGTGAATGATACTTGAATATTCATTTCTCTGCACACCATTGAATCATTATCTTATTTAGTTCCCAGACGAGTATGACGAGTTGTGCTAGCCAAGATTTTACTTTCATTTATATGTAATTGTTAAACATTTCTAGTATCTTCTAATAAACAAAACCCATTAAACTGTGTCAATTATTACAGTAGTATGATGGTGTTCAAACATTTCTAAATAGCAGAGAAATACCGGAATTGAGGGATTATTTATTTACTTGCCTTCAGTAATGGCGAAGTTAGGACTCATGGCCCTCTCTTATGCTTAACCACATTACTGTACACAGAAAATTAAGAACACTGTTAAATAAAAATATAATTCATAATACATGCAACACAAGAACCACATTAAACGAATATTTACATAATTATCATCAGTCAAACGTCCGGCTTCAGGGCTAAAAGGTTAGAGTGCTGGCCTTTGCTCACATGGGTCCTGGGTTCGATTCCTGGTAGGATAAAGCATTTTAACCATAATTGTTTAATTCCGTTGGCGTGGGGCTGGGTGTATGTGTCCTCGTCATCATCATTTCATCCTCATCACGACGGGCAGGTGGCCCCAGGCGTCAAATCAAAAGACCTGCATCTGGCGAGCCGAACTTGTCCTTGGACATTGCCGGCTAAAAGCCATAAAGCATTTCATTTTCAATAGTGAAACGACTAATATACTGAAATAAATTAAAATTAACTATGTAATTTAACACACTACCACTCACTCATCATGATTCACACTGTTGGTTTATGCATCTAAGATGTACTTTCTGATGAAGACTTGAATGACTCCAAAGAGTTAATGCTGCGCATGTTATTTAGAACACAGTTCCACAATCTAGTTCCCGTCGTACTAAATAAGGAATTATAGGCAGCTGACCTGCAAAAGGGAATGTCAAGGATGGTAACAGAGCGTGTATTTTGCTGGTGAAAAGAGGAAAGGCAAGTCAATTTTGAGGACAGGCAGTGGGGACATCATTATGTTATGGACTTAAAAACTCCAACACAGCTACATGAAGATTTCTGAATTCTCGTATTTCAAGAAGGAAATTGGCTTGTAATAGTGTGTGACATGTGAGTCATACCGTAAGGAGAATATAAATCTGATGCAGGAAGTCATCTTCCGTTGTGTCTGTAATATAATACTGGAAAAACTCATGTTTTTAATAAGTTTGAATGTCATATGTAGTGCTAATAAGTTCTGGTAGTCTCTCAGTGTGTGGAGAGATGCATATAATATACTCTCTTACAGATAAGAGTGACATGTTCATTCCAATTCAGAAGCTCATTTATGTTAAATATATTATATACCGAGCTTTGGTACGCAATTTTGATACCAGATAGAATTGAGTGGAGGGAAATCTAAAGTCTTTATCATGTTCATTAATTTAGATTGTCCAACTCTAATGGCTTTTACCTTGGAGGGATTTATTAATATAGAATTTTCACAAGTATGTGACGATATATTTTGTTACTCAGCATTCATTATACCAGTTGCTCATTAATTATATGTCAGTTCATGTGATATTTGAAGGTCATCTGCATATAAATGGGCCGGGCTGATTGGCTCAGGCGGCTGAGTCACTGGCCATCTGACCCCAACTTGGCAGGTTCGATCCTGACTCAGTCCGGTGGTATTTGAAGGTGCTCAAATACGTCGGCCTCGTGTTGGTAGATTTACTGGCTCGTAAAAGAACTCCTGCGAGACTAAATTCCAGCACCTCGGCCTCACCGTAAACCGTAAAAGTAGTTAGTGGGATGTAATGCCAATAGCATTATTATTACGCATATAAATGATAAAATAAATATTTGAAATCAGATGATATATCATTTCTGTACAAAATAAAAGTTAATAGTCCAAGTAAATAGCCTAGTGGTAATCCTGTTCGTTTCATTTCCCATTGAGAAGTCTTATTCTTTATGCTCTGCCTGTGGTTAGTGTGGTAAGATAAGTCTGATTCAGATGAAGTAATTTTAATTTGGCCAGAAATATATCTATAGTTATCACGTCAAATGCACTACCAAATTCGGGAAGAGTAGGTAACGTGACCTGCTGTTCGTTAATTGCGTGTCCCATCTAGAGTCACGCATATGTAAATGTTCATTACCCCTGGAAGTGATAATTTCCGTTTTTATCTTGGTACTTTAATAGAATATGACAGGTATAGTTCTTTCAGTTTCCTTGTTAACGACCGGCGACTTAAACGATAAGTAATAGCCTCCGGCCCCCACCCCCAACCCCGACAGTAACCAGATTTATGATTGTCTACAGTCCCCTCTTTTGCAACCAACAGCAGATCGCTCTTGAGGAATAGCATCCTTCATTTTTCAGTGACATTCCACGTGGAGTACTTCAAAACCGTGCTGTTCCTGAAGCCGGCTCGCTTGTCAGGTCTCCAGTGTTGCACAGCTGCACAGAGCTCTGTCAAGACTTGCTGCTCGCTCTCATTGGCTAAAATGTTAAAACGGAGATTTGACAACGCTGTTTCTCGAGGTAAAGAAATTCTCGCACACCGCGGTCAAGGAATATAAACGCAGCCGGCCAGCTAGGTTTCAAAAGCGTTAACGAGGAAATTCCCTGAACAGTATATCAAGTCATGCTGAGAAATGCACGAAACAGGAACATGACCGTGTGACGAAGTGTTATGGGGATTGTTTATAACAATAAAATCATGAAGTGTATGAGCAGACGACGAGGTTCCGATAGTGTTTTAGTCGGTAGTAGTGGTGTTACCCGACTGGAATGTATCTAGCAGTTGCTTCACGCCACTTGTCTGCTGTGATAAATTAGTATTGAAGTATCTGAATATCAATATTATAATATATTAAAATGAACATTGAATAATCTGTCAGTAGAAATTAACCCTTCACTGGTGAGGTGGAGTTTGTTCACCCCCAACAAAAGTACAAGACGCCATTATTTGATGAGTAGTGTAGTGGGGATTATGACAGCCCAGCTTACTTTCCGTCGCCTAAGTGAGTGGATGTGAGATACAGCAGCTTGCTTTTTATTACTGTCAGTTTTTGTGCATCAGGCTTTCACCAAATCCTAACCAACCAGGTACGAAATACTTTAAGAGTGTTGGGGCAAAAGTCATTGCAACTATTTTTTTCTTGAAGATACAAGTCCGTTGGAAAATGTGACATATACAGACGAAAGGACAAGGTAATAACTACGTGTGTGAACAACGAATAGCACTGACATATCGTAACCCACTAATTTATTACGGTAGTATACAGGGCAATATGGCCTTCCCGGTGCAAAAGAATTACAACACTGTACACATAATGTTGACGTGACAAACCTGGGCCTAAATACCCTCAATGTAGTCCCCTGCTACTGATACCACACGCTGCCAACGATGTGGGAGGCGCTGAATAGCCTCAGCATTTGCCGCACCATGTGTGAATCGGGTCACCTGTTGGCGCAAAGCATTAGCAATGTCCTCTGGGGTTGCAAACCGCCTACCACGTAGTGGTCGCTTAATCTTTCGAATGTGATCAAAGTCACAGGGCGAAATGTCGGGAGACTACGGTGGGTGCTCCAATTCTTCCCATCCCAACGTTGCAGTAGCTGCCTTACACACTCTGCTTTATGTGGGTTTGCATTATCGTGCAGGATTATTGCACTGTCCACAAGATCCGGACGTTTCTCCCGATCGCCACGTCGTACCTGTCGCACCAGGAAGTCCCTGTAGTACTGTGCGGTCATTGTTCTGTCTTGTGGAACAAAGTGGCAAACAATGACACACCTGACGTCATACGCGACGATCACCATCAATCTGACTGGGGAAGAATTAATAATAATGTTATTTGCTTTACGTCGCACTAACTACTTTTACGGCTTTTCGGAGACGCCGAGGTGCCGGAATTTTGTCTCGCAGGAGTTCTTTTACGAGCCAGTATATCTACCAACACGAGGCCGACGTGTTTGAGCACCTTCAAATACCACCGGACTGAGTCAGGATCGAACCTGCCAAGTTGGGGTTAGAAGGCCAGCGCCTCAACCGTCTGAGCCAATCAGCCCGGCGGGAAGAGTTCTGACGGACCTTCTGCCTCCTTGGTAATCCAGCATGTCGCCACTCGGCGGACTGACATTTCAGTTCTGGTTCGTATGCCCTGGCCCAAAATTCATCGATGGCGATTATTCGCCGTCCTCTTGCCAGCGTGGCAGGTGGTCAGAGCATATTGCATAGCGCACCCACCTTTGAATTTCCGTAAGTGCATGCGGTACCAACCGCGATTTGATTTTGCACAGTTGCAGCTCTTTACGCAATATCCTGTGGACGTTGCGTTTCTCGATGTCACTTGCCCTCTCTATCTCCAGTAGCGTCCATCGTCTGTCTTCATCCAGGAGCTGCTCGATGGCGACACGTACCATGTCGGTCCGCACACTGACAGGTCGTCCCGAACGTTGCTCATCACTGGTTGACACACGTCATTCCTGAAACTTTCCTACCCACCGTGCTACTGCACGGTATGGTAGGGCATTATTCCCAAGGGTTTCCACTAATTCACTCTGACATTCCATCGCATTTCTCCCTCGGAGAACGGCTATTTTGATGTAAGCGCGCTGCTCAACACGGGTTACTTCCATCTCGCACAACACTCACTAACTGACTGATTTCACAGCCCTCGCTGCGCTACTACCAGCTATCACAGAGCCATCTGTTGTTCTGCATACACACTATGCCTGCAGAACTTCCACACGACACATATACGTTTGTGATCCGTTCACATATCTACAAGAAAGAAATAGTTGCCATTACTTTTTCCCCAATCCTCGTATTTATTTTGGAATGAGGTGTGTGAATTGTCTTAGTTAGCAAACTTTTGCCTGTTCTTTTGCGTACTTGTTCTGTCTCTCTCTCTGTCTTTTACATATTTTATTTTAGCAATGACATATTTTTGAATGTGAATTAACCTGGGTTCGCGGACCGGGTAAATAATATTGTCTACACTGAAGACAGCTAACATTGTGGCGATGAAAGTGATACAGATGTCATGATTGCTTTGAAACTCTGGTACAGAACAATATCTATCCGATAGAATGATTCAGAGGAGGAATCATCAGATGCTCTGTCTGTACAACTCCAAACCGTGATATGTGTACAGCGAAATTTTGAATCGATTGTACCATTAAAACTTGTCTTCAAGTGAATCAGGGGCAGTTCTTTCCTACTCTGTCAGTAAGAAGTTTATAATTAGTTGCTGATATAAATGAAATAGTAGTGGATTTCTCCTAAATTATTTGGAATACGTCGCATTTATGAACTGAAAATAACTTTGCTGACATTTTTCCACTATTTTATAACTGTTAGGCTCCTCAGTCTCTTGAAACTAATTTTGGGTAAACACATTTACTAACTACCTGGAACAGAAGACGTACGGTATCAGTATTACACGTGATAGGAATTCTTCTTCAGGTGTAATAGTTAGTTAGTTTCGGCAGACTGACGAGGCTAACAGTTATATGTTAACTGAGGCGATACAGAAAAGATATGGTTTCGGGTGTTACAAATTTTTCCAATATTCACTCATGAAATTATGTTCTTGACTTCTGAAATTATTCCGAATTTTGTGTTGTTTATTAGTGTTAAACAAAAAAATTACTACAGTAGAATAGAATACTCCCATACCCTACTTCCGGATCGCCAGGAACTAAGGAGAGAGAAATAATTTATTACAACCCAAATTATTTGAAATATGCATATTTTTTACAATGAATTTATCTATTACTCCCTTAAAGTACTACAATTACGCCTACTTACTATTTACACCCAATCTCTAAAATGACGTTTCTAATATTTTTATTTTTTAATTTGGCCTGGATGTTAACATTGTTATATAATCTCGGACAACATGTATCTTACCCCTATCAGTTCGTGTTAGTGCAAGTGTTCTACTGTGTCACTAGTCTGAACAATGTTATCCTTAGCTTACTTTAGACATTAGGAATGAATGAATTAATTAATTAATGAGTGAATGATGACTGAATGAATGAAAGACTAAATGGCTGATTTGCCTGATTGGGTTATATTAGTACACTTGAGACTGAATGAATGAATGGATGATTTGCATGATTGTGTTATATGAGTATACTGCAGACTGAATGCCTGATGAATGAATGACTTGGTGGGGTGGAGTGGTTAGCTCTACGCCCGGCCACCTTTGCCGCCAGGAATTAACTTGATACTCATTGTTGGTGTAGGCTGAGTGAACCTCAGGGCCATATGCACCTCCGGAAGTGGAAATCTCGTTTCTTAAATTTTACGACTTCCTGACGTGGATTCTAATCCACGTCCTTCCGGGAGAACCGAGCACGCCTTTACCGCCTCGGCCAGGCAACCCCTATGGTTAAATGAATGAATGTTTTAATGAGTTGAAAAGCTCTCCGCCTACAACTTCGAAACTCCAGAAGTGGTGAGAGCATTCCAAGTGGATGAATGCATGACTGATGAATGAATGAATGAATTAATTAATTAATTAATTAATGACATGTATCATGCATGCATGAAAAGAGGCCTCTCTCCCAGTCACGGATAACCACCAAGTGGGGAGAGAGTATTCGTTAATTAATCATCGAATGAATTGAATGCTCTCAGCCTACATCCAAGGCACTCCGGCAGATAAATTGAGAACATTCCGTATGGGATAATTAATGAATGAATGAATGAATGAATGAATGAATGAATGCTCTCAACCTACATCTACAGAACTCCATCATATAAGGAGAGATCATTCCATGTGGATGAATGCATGACTGAATGAGTGAATGGATGCTTAATACATGAATGCGCGAGTGAATGAATAAACTCAATCCATGCATGCATGAAAAGAGGTTTCTCTCCCAGTCATGGATAACCACCAACTGGTGTGAGAGCTTCTTGGCTCATAACCCTATACACGTTTTCTAATGTACGAACATAAAAAACCGAATAGTCCTTTGCATGATATTGGGTTTTGTGAATGGATTTTTAATATAGTGTCTGACGGAGGAATTTATCCTTCACTCATGTTTTAATACGATGCTTTTTAACTTAATAAGCAAAATTGTTGTCTGTAGATGGCCGGAGAAACCTAGCCTGTTCCATGAGGAACCGCTCCATGATCAGAAAATATCAGTAGGATGTGGTGGAAAGCTAGAATTGACAGAAGAAATGTCCCACTGTTTTTAGAAAGCAAGTTACTGATGGAAAATACGTGAAAAATGCAGTATTTGCAACCCCTTATTTCTGAATTTTCTAAGAGCGAGCGAAACTTTATGTTCCCTCAAGAGGACTCATGAAGAGTTTCATGACGATGTACGCTACAACGTATACTTTCACGAACCCCCTATTTAATTCCTATGATTATTATCTCTGGTGAAATTTACGAGATTAAAGAACTCTCAATTTGTACGAAGTAAAACATAACGTCCTCGAACAGATGAACTTAACTACCAAGCGAATTGGGTGAGTGGTTAAGTGCACGTTGCCGCGAGCTCGCATAAAGAAGATGGTGGTTTTAAATCCCACAATAGGCAGCCCTCAAGACGATTTCCCATTTTTATATAAGGCAAATACTGGTTCTGTACCTTAATTAAGGCTACGGCAACTACCTTCCCAATCCGAATCTTTCCCCATTCCTTTTCGTAGCTGAAAACCTTTGATGAGTTAGTGCGACGTTAAACCAATAAAAGAAAAGAAAGAGAGAATTTAATTTCACATATACAATAAAGTGACATACATGGTGGCTTATGTCAGTAATGGGTGGAAATTTAAGGCAGGGGATTCTAAGTGTCTCCCTGTATATCATTGGTGAACATACAGTTTTTTGAATTCCTTAGAATTTATTAGACTGCCGCATCAATCTTGCTCCACCCATGGAAAGAGAAAGGCTGTGGGTGAAGAATTGTGGGCCGATACATTTCAAAAGCCCTTCCAGTCTCCAGATAATAGGATGCATCTGTGTAGTAGATGCAGTAATGATATTAGCATGAAATATAGCTGTCATACAAATATGTATAATTATACCTAAGGGTATGAAAACATAAATATCCGTTAATAGACACACTTCTGCGTTAGGACCGATGATCTAGTTGTTAGGCCCCATTAAAACAAACATGATCATCACATCTGCATGTTCTGACACACCACATTTCGTAAAGTGTGCAGCATTAGGAGGGATGGTAAATCTATGGTAAAAGTATCCTGAAATTGCATAGTTTTATGAATCAAATGGTTATCTTACCAAATTGTGAAACAATAGGAAACAACGATGAAGTATTCTAAATGACGATGTTATCGGTTTAAAACTAATCATAATATTTCTCTAATGTTCCTCAGCTCAAGAAAATTCCGTGCAAGCGTCATGTTTCCCTTTAGCCTCCTAGTATACATACTTATGAAGAATAATGGCTAAATATCGTTTCGATAGTAGTTCCCGATAATGAACTGTCCTTACCACAATAAGGAACTACCCGTTTCAATGGAAACCTTGAGACAGTGTGGGACAGCGCTGTTATCCCTGATGCTTTCAAATGCTAAATTGAACCCATGGCGTTGAGTTGCAAAATACGTCTGACAGGCATTATTAGTAACTCTGGATAATTGACTGTTACTAAATGAATTCTGATTCTCACTGTGCCAGCCTGCATATGAATCTTATTGCATTGGAGTAACCTGTATACGTAGATATATGCTCCAGATCCTTCTTACGTACAGTTATTATCTAATCAAAGGTTAAAGTTATTTGAAGAATGTTTTCACAGTGACACGTAAGATTAATAACCATTTCCGAATTACGTTATTCCCAAAATATATGCACTTACTATATAGTTAGTTTTTCTGTGTCACGTAGCTGTCAGCTTGCACTCGGGAGATGAACCCCACTGTCGTTTGACACGAATATACTTATCCATCCTTTCCTATATTCACACCAGATGAACGATGGGGCTGTGCCTTAATTAAAGCTGCGGCCTCTTACTTCCCACTCTTTCATATCCCATAAGAGCTACGCGTGTCAGTGTGAAGGTAATCAAATTATATGTGTGTGTGCGCGTATATGTTCTCAAGTTTTGAAGTTTAAAGCACCCATTGAAGTGGTCAATTACATCTGCGATCAACTGAGTAAAGCAGCAACAATCATGTTCTAGACCAAAATTGAAGAATCATCAACACCTATTATAACTAGACTGAGTTCTCTTTGTTGTACATCATTTCCATGAAGGAGGAAAAGAAGAAGGCAAAGAATATAACTTTAAGATACTCCGTTATCAACTAGACTGGACATTAAACGAAATGTAGAATACATTTTACATTTTTGTAAGGGATTTCTGTTAACTGTCACCTATTATTCACATACGATTTTAAGAAATCTATCCTTATCCCTATGAGGGTCGTATTAAAATTAGGACTAGGCAGTACCATATGGCTGATAAAACAGGCATGAGGGAGTTTTTAAAAAGTAACTGTGATCGCTGGAAAATGGGAAATAAAAATGTAAACAGACTCGGGATGGGTTTAAAGCAATTGTTGAGGAATGTGAAAATAGGTTTGTACCTTTAAAGGTGGTAAGGAATGGTAAAGATCCACTATATAATAACAGAGAAGTAAAGAGACTAAGAAGGAGGTGTAGGTTGGAACGAAATAGAGTTAGAAATGGTTATGGAAGTAAGGAGAAATTGGAGGAACTTACTAGAAAATTGAATCTAGCAAACAAGGCAGCTAAGGATAACATTATGGCAAGCATAATTGGTGGTCATACAAATTTTAGTGAAAAATGGAACAGTATATATAGGTACTTTAAGGAAGAAACAGGTTCAAAGAAGGACATTCCAGGAATCATTAATGAAGAAGGGGAGTGTGTATGCGAGGATCTTCAAAAGGCAGAAGGATTCAGTCAGCAGTATATAAAGATTGTTGGTTACAAGGATAATGTCCAGATAGGGGATGTGAGTAATACTACAGAAGTATTAAAATTTACCTATGATAACAATGACATTTACAGTAAGATACAAAAGTTGAAAACTAGAAAAGCAGCTGGAATTGACAATATTTCTGAGGATATACTAAAGGCAATGGGTTGGGATATAGTACCATATCTGAAGTACGTTTTTGATTATTGTTTGGTTGAAGGAGCTGTACCAAATGGATGGAGAGTTGCTATAGTAGCCCCTGTGTATAAAGGAAAGGGTGATAGACATAAAGCTGAAAATTGCAGGCCAGTCAGTTTTACATGTATTGCATGTAAGCTTTGGGAAAGCATTCTTTCTGATTATATTAGACATGTTTGCGAAATTAATAACTGGTTTGACAGAAGGCAGTTTGGGTTTAGGAAAGGTTATTCCCCTGAAACTCAGCTTGAAGGATTTCAACAAGATATGGCAGATATCGTGGATTCAGGAGGCCAAATGGACTGTATTGCGATTGACCTATCTAAGGCATTTGATAGGGTAGATCATGGAAGACTACTGGCAAAAATGAGTGCTATTAGACTGGAAAAAAAAGAGTGACTGAATGGGTGGCTAAATTTCTAGAAAATATAACTCAGAGAATTAGAGTAGGCGAAGCTTTATCTGACCCCGTAATAATTAAGAGGGGAATTACTCAAGGCAGTATTATTGGACATTTATGTTTCCTTATACATATCAATGATATGTGTAAGGAAGTGGAATCAGAGATAAGGCAGTTTGCAGATGATGTTATTCTCTACAGAGTAATAAATAAGTTACAAGACTGTGAGCGGCTGTAGGGTGACCTCGATAGTGTTGTAAGATGGACGGTGGGCAATGGTATGATGATAAACGGGGTTAAAAGTCAGGTTGTGAGTTTCATAAATAGGAAACGTCCTCTCAGTTTTAATAACTGAGTTGATAGGGTGGAAGTTTTTTGGGGATCATTGTAAGTACCTAGGTGTTAATATAAGAAAATACCTTCATTGGGGTAATCACATAAATATAATTGTCTATAAGGGGTACAAATATCTGCACATGGTTATGAGGGTATATAGGGGTTGTAGTAAGGATGTAAAGGAGAGGGCATATAATTCCCTGGTAAGACCCCAACTAGAGTATGGTTCAAGTGTATGGGACCCTCACCAGGATTACTTGATTCAAGAAATGGAAAAAAATCCAAAGAAAAGCAGCTCGATTTGTTCTGGGTGATTTCCGGCAAAAGTGTGGCGTTACAAAAATGTTGCAAAGTTTGAGCTGGGAAGACTTGGGAGAAAGGAGACGAGCTGGTCGATTAAGTGGTATGTTCCGAGCTGTCGGTGGAGAGATGGCGTGCGAGGACATCAGTAGACGAATACATTTGAGTGGTGTCTTTAAAAGTAGGAAAGATCATAACATGAAGATAAAGTTGGAATTCAAGAGGACAAATTGGGGCAAATATTCGTTTATAGGAAGGGGAGTTAGGGATTGGAATAACTTACCAAGGGTAATGTTCAATAATTTTCCAATTTCTTTGCCATCATTTAAGAAAAAGCTAGGAAAACAACATATAGGGAATCTGCCACCTGGGCGACTGCCCTAAATGCAGATCATAGTGACTGATTGATTGATTGAAACTCCTACAGTTGAATTTACCAAACGAAAGTGAGTGAATAAACTTAAAGCAAAGCTTCCCTGAAACCCGAATGCGGTTTTAATTCTATCATGTTTCTCCACATACTGTGTCATGTTTATTAACTGCATCAACATTCTGAAGATTACTTCGAAGCTCTTTTTTAAGATTTATGGTGAAATTTCATATTAATTACAACTATATTTGTTTTTACTAAATTCTTTTTTAAGTTTCTTACCCTTTCAGAACAGTTTGAGATAGGGAAATATATATGCAAGTTAAGGACAACACACATATTAGCACCTCTTATATTTACAAAAGTAACTAAGAACTTAATGCCACTATGATAGCACTTCGCAGTTTTGGGAAGCCTAAGGAAACTTTTTCACCAAATCTAGTTTGTTGAATCTCAATAGAAGAGCTGTGCATTCAATGTACAGCGCGTGGCATCTAGAATCTTATTCTCGATAAGGCATCACTCATCACACGTAACTTTCTACAATGAATTCTGATCTTTGTTCCGGTTGAGAGCACTGTGCTTTGGCTTCTTGTCTCCCTTAAGCCCCAGCTGGGTTTCCATGACATTACTTCACGTCTCGGACAAAGGACGCCTCGGAGAGCCACCAAGCCAATCCCTGTGAAGTGAAGTGAAACTCCAGAGTTGGCTTATACACAGGTTTCTACTCGTAATGACGCACTAATGCGAGACATCAGCTTTCTGTAGTAAGGAATACGCTACAGACGGGTAATATCCCACCAAATACAACCTGATCAGAGTAAAATGACTTTAATAAGATTTAAAATGAAAATAATTGAAAATTTGGTATCATTTTATTGACTCATTTTGATGAACTGAAGATAATTCTTGTATTCATGCTATTCCATACGCTATACTTCACTGGCTGAGTGACGGGTCGGTGAATTAAATTAATTGATTTGAGCAGAGCATAATTCGAAATAGTTTTGTAAATCTGGAAAATTAGTTTTATAGAAGGAACTTGGTGGTACATTAATTTAACTGTCCAATTCGTCTCACAGTTCTCACTGATTTAGGAATATCAAAAGCGGCTTCCAGCTTGGATTTATCTACCAAAATCGGATGAACTTAAAGTCATGATATTGATGATGATGATGATGATGATGATGTAATGATGATCATATTGATTATGGTAGTGGTGACCATAATTATTGCGATGATGAGAATTTGAAGGAATTTGCAGACAGCTGAATGCAAATAAAATTAAATAGCTAGGTATTAAGAGCTGAAATAATGGACGTCATTTTAAATTCCCTCACATAAGAGGCCGACTTCGAAAATCATGACTTCTAACCCGTCAGTTAACAATGATAACATTCCGTGTTATATTTCATGTTCTACAAGCAAACGGTCTTCGGCCGTTACTTCATGTTATAGTGTCGTCTCTTTATATACATATATACATACATTATCATTATAGACTGTTATGCCTTTCAGCGTTCAGTCTGCAAGCCTCTGAGAATTTGCTAAACGTCGCCACAATCCTCGATTTGCAACTAGTGTTGTGGCCTCATTTAGTTCTATACCTCTTATCTTTAAATCATTAGAAACCGAGTCTAACCATCGTCGTCTTGGTCTCGCTCTACTTCTCTTACCCTTCATAACAGATTCCATTATTCTCCTATGTAACCTATCCTCAACCATTCGCCTTACATGACCCCACCACAGAAGCCGGTTTATGCGTACAGCTTCATCCATCGAGTTCAATACTAAATTAGATTTATCTCCTCATTCCGAGTACCCTCCTGCCATTGTTCCCACCTGTTTGTACAACAATCATTCTTGCTACTTTCATGTCTGTTACTTCTAACGTATGAATAAGATATCCTGAGTCCACCCAGCTTTCGCTCCCGTAAAAAAGAGTTGGTCTGAAAACAGACCGATGTAAAGATAGTTTCGTCTGGGAGCTGACTTCCTTCTTACAGAATACTGCTGATCGCAACTGCGAGAACACTGCATTAGCTTTACTACACCTTGATTCAATCGCACTTACTATATTACCATCCTGGGAGAACACAAAACCTAAATACTTGAAATTATCGACCTGATCTAGTTTTGTATCACCAATCTGACATTCAATTCTGTTAAATTTCTTACCTCCTGACATCAATTTAGTCTTCGAGAGGCTAATTTTCATACCATACGCATTGCACATATTTTCAAGTTCCAAGATATTAGACTGCAGGCTTTCGGCACAGTTTGCCATTAAGACAAAGTCGTCAGCATAGGCCAAACTGCTCACTACATTTCCACCTAACTGAATCCCTCCTTACCATTTTATACCTTTCAGCAGATGATCCATGTAAACTACGAACAGCAAAGGTGAAAACAGACCGATGTAAAGATAGTTTCGTCTGGGAGCTGTCTTCCTTCTTACAGAATACTAACTCCTGTAAGTACCCTGAACCAAGAACTCATTCTACCATCAAATTCTCACTGAAGCCCAATTGTCAACATAAATGCCTTTGATTGATTTTAATAATCTACCTTTAATTCCATAGTCCGCCAGTATGGCAAACAGCTTTTCCCTCGGTACCCTGTCATGTGCTTTCTCTAGATCTACGAAACATAAACACAACTGCCTATTCCTCTCGTAGCATTTTTAATTACCTGGCGCATACTGAAAATCTGATCCTGACAGCCTCTCTGTGGTCTGAAACCACACTGGTTTTCATCCAACTTCATCTCAACGACCGATCGCACCCTCCCTTCCAAGATGCCAGTGAATACTTTGCCTGGTATACTAATCAATGAGATACCTCGATAGTTGTTGCAATCCTTCCTGTTCCCTTGCTTATAGACAGGTGCAATTACTGCTTTTGTCCAATCCGAAGGTACCTTACCAAAACTCCACGCTAATTTTACTACTCTATGAAGCAATCTCATCCCTGCCTTCCCACTATACATCACCATTTCAGGTCTAATTTCATCTATTCCTGCTGCCTTATGACAATGGAGTTTATTTAGCATCCTTTCCACTTCCTCAAGCATAATTTCACCAACATCATTTTCCTCCTCCCCATGAGCTTGGCTGTTTGCAACACCACCATGATGATTTCCTTTTACATTGAGGAGATGTTCAAAATATTCCCTCCACCTCTCCAGTGATTCCATGGGATCTACTATGAGTTCACCTGAATTACTCAAAACACTGTTCATTTCCTTTTTCCCTCCCTTCCTAAGATTCTTTATTACTGTCCAGAAAGGTTTCCCTGCTGCTTGACCTAGCCTTTCCCGGTTATTACCAAAATCTTCCCATGAATTCTTTTTGGATTCAACAACTATTTGTTTCGCTCTGTTTCTTTCATCTACGTACAAATCCCTGTCTGCCTCGGCCCTTGTTTGGAGCCATTTCTGATAAGCCTTCTTTTTACGTTTACAGGCTGCTCTCACTTCATCATTCCACCAAGATGTTCGCCTTTTCCCATATTTACACACGGTTGTTCCTAGGCATTTCCTTGCTGTTTCTACTACAGCATCCCTGTATGCCACCCATTCACTTTCTATATCCTGAACCTGCTTACTGTCTACTGTTCGAAACTTCTCACTGATCATATCTATGTACTTCTGTGTAATTTCCTCGCCCTGGAGATTTTCTACACTTATTCGTTTGCAGACAGATTTCACTTTCTCTACCCTAGGCCTAGAGATACTTAGTTCACTACAGATCAGATAGTGGTCTGTATCATCGAAAAATCCACGAAAAAATCGTACATTCCTAACAGATTTCCTGAATTCAACGTCTGTTAAGATATAGTCTGTTATGGATCTGGTACCAGTAGCCTCCCATGTGTTACGGTGAATAGCCTTATGCTTGAAGAATGTATTCGTAACAGCTAAACCCATACTAGCACAGAAGTCCAGCAAACGCTTCCCATTCCCATTAGCTTCCATATCTTCCCCACATTTACCAATCACCCTTTCGTATCCTTCAGTTCTATTCCCAACTCTCGCATTGAAATCGCCCATTAGCACTATTCTATCCTTGCTGTTGACCCTGACCACGATGTCACTCAATGCTTCATAAAACTTGTCAACTTCATCCTCATGTGCACCCTCGCATGGTGAATACACGGATACAATTCTTGTCCTAATTCCTCCCACTGACAAATCTACCCACATCATTCGCTCATTTACGTGCCTAACAGAAACTATGTTGCGTGCAATGGTATTCCTGATAAAGAGCCCTACCCCAGACTCTGCCCTTCCCTTTCTAACACACGTCATGTACACTTTATAATCTCCTATCTCTTCCTCATTATCTCCCCTTACCCGAATAGCACATCCAGATGCATCCTCTTTGCTGACTCAGCCAGTTCTACCTTCTTTCTTCCATAAGCCCCATTAATATTGATAGCTCCCCCATCGAATTCCATTTCGTTCGCCAAGTTGTTTCCAAGGAGTCCGTCGCCTGTCAAATGGGAGTGGACTCCATTACTCCCATAGGTCCAAGGCTTGCTTAAAGTGTTCTGAGCTCGGTAAATTCATGAAGCAGGATGCTGCCCTACTTGCACATAGTCCAAGTGAGGATCTCTCCTCTAACTGGTTATGGACCACCGGTGAATTGTATAGTCCTAGCCGTCTGAGCACAAGGAGGGCCACGACTCAGAATATGTCCGAGATGCCCACTCCCATTCCATAGCAACTGGTATCCCGACTCTCAGGACCACTTACTAGGTCACTCAGCCTTTGCCCATGGTTCACGAACTAGGACGTGACTACAGTAACCCACAAACATGAGGCAGATATTATTAAGGGGTCCTCTTCACAATATAACATTCGGTTATCTGTCTTGATATCCTAAGTTGTATGTAGCTACTGCTTGAAATAACCTCAGTATAATAAACAACTCGCTCCAGTGCGTATGGAAATTCTTCTAACTTTGAAAGTGATTAAATTTAGCTCTAAAATTTAAATCTAATGAGATTGTGGAGATTTCCCTTTTCCCAAAAATGCTGTTTGACTCAAGATTGGAAAAGCAAAATATTGTGACTTTTTGTAACTGCAATACTGTAAGCAATGTTGTCAAAAACACAAACAACTCGCAAGCTGCTGTTTACGTTAACGTAGCGCAGATGATCTGAAAAAATGATTGTCGATAGTTACGGTAAGAAATCTTCACTTAAGGTATCTTCTCCTTATCCCCAAGAATTCTCACATAGATTTTGTATACCGCAATCGATTTATGTTATAATTCTATTATAACGCATCTCCGCAAGAAAAATGAATGACACAACTCAAAAAATTATCGTTTCCGAGAAGGCAAGTTTGAAAGCTTAGCACATCATAACAAATCAAGACTATTTATACATGATAAAATTCAGCATACTGGGCGAGTTGGCCATGCGCGTAGAGGCGCGCGGCTGTGAGGTTGCACCCGGGAGATAGTGGGTTCAAATCCCACTGTCGGCAGCCTTGAAGATGTTTTCCGTGGTTTCCCATTTTCATACCAGGCAAATGCTAGGGATGTACCCTAATTAAGGCCACGGCCACTTACTTCCAACTCCTAGGCCTTTCCTATCCCATCGTCGCTATAACACCTATCTGTGTCGGTGCGACTTAAAGCCACTTAGAAAAAATTCAGCATATATTACGTCAAATTTTCACAGTTTCAATGAAATAAATCACAACTAAGAAGCGTCAATATTTTTGACAGATGAAGGGTAGGGTTATGGTTCAAGCGTACGGGGCCCTCGCCAGGATTACCTGATTCAAGAACTGGAAAAAATCCAAAGAAAAGCAGCTCGATTTGTTCTGGGTGATTTCCGACAAAAAAGTAGCGTTACAAAAATGTTGCAAAGTTTGGGCTGGGAAGAACTGGGAGAAAGGAGACGAGATGCTCGACTGAGTGGTATGTTTCGAGCTGTCAGCGGAGATATGGCGTGGAATGACATTAGTAGACGAATAAGTTTGAGTGGCGTCTTTAAAAGTAGGAAAGATCACAATATGAAGATAAAGTTGGAATACAAGAGGACAAATTGTGGCAAATATTCATTTATATGAAGGGGAGTTACGGATTGGAATAACTTACCAATGGAGATGTTCAATAAATTTCCAATGTCATTGAAATCATTTAAGAAAAGACTGGGAAAACAACAGATAGGGAATCTGCCACTTGGGTGACTGCCCTAAATGCAGATCAGTATTGATTGATTACACATATGACAGTTTTCTAGATCGAGCGACTAATTATTTTGGCATATTGCGCATGTCGTAAGTGAAGAATGGCATTTTGAGTGGAGCAAGTCTTCTTGCGGGGGTGCGATATGCAGTATTTAGCCATTACAATTTTATTATATTCCATTGTAAGCATACATTGTTACCGATGCACATCCAGTTCGTAATCGAATTGCATTTCATTAACGTATCTTTCATTATTGAAGCCAACATGTGAATGTATAGGCCCTGCTTAACACATCTACCGTACGATTGTCAATGCGGTGAATTATATATCGGACATGACTCCCACCACTCGAGGTAAGTACACTTAAGTTGAATTAGTCAACGGTAACGTTCATTACGTAGTGGCAATAGAAAACTAATAATACACTGGTCTCGTGGTCTAGGTGTTGCATAAATGCCTTTCAACTGGAGGCCGTGTTTCCGAATACCGTTCAGATTGTGACATTCACCTAGATCTGAGGACTAGTTAGAAGAGCACTCAGCCTAAGCAAGAACGGATGAGGAGCTATCTGAAGGTTAGATAGCAGGACCTGTCTAGAAAACAACAAGAATTATCAAACGAGAGGATGCGTCGCACTGACCATCTGTCACTTCGTAATCTGCAGGCCTACGGACTGAAGAGTAGTCGCTTGTTAGTCGAAGGCCCATCAGAGCTCTTGTGCCATGGGGAATATAGCTTATAATAATAATAATAATAATAATAATAATAATAATAATAATAATAATAATAATAATAATAATAATAATAATAATAATAATAATAATAATAATAATAATAATAATAATAATAATAATAACATAAAGTAAACAAGTGTCCTCATCCCGAGGTGGTGTAGCTCTTTTCAGGCACACTCCCAGTGGAGGTGAGCTGAATGTACCTCTTTAACCACACACCAGCCCTCCTGCCAGTCTTAAATTTCTGGCAGTACCGGGAATCCAACCCAGGCCCACGGCGACGGCAGCTAATAGCACTAACCGTCACGCTTCGGGAGGCGGACATAATGACAATAATAATACGAGTTTCCCTATTTCAATCACGATGAATCCGTCGGTGCACTTTCATCTGCTTCGAGAATGACCTTCTTCAGCAATTGGTTTCAGGGATAGGACAGTTGGTACATACATGCCATTCTAATGATGGTAATTTTCTCGAAACTGTTGAACGTATCTCAATACCAATATTCCTTTACTGTTTGAGGACGGTATTCAATAAATCACCAGATTAACAGGCACCAATTAAAAGGAAGAAATGTAGGAACAATTAGCCTATATCTTGTACTTGTACTCGGATAGGGTAACTTTATGCTTAAAACTAGTGTTGCATACAATATTGAGTGCCAGGAAGATAAGCTTCTAAATATTATAAATAAATAAATAAATAAATTATACGAAATATTTAATAAATGAAGTTAATGTATCTCAAGACGTCTCGGATGATTCTGGAATCCAATTCCGATGGTAGGTGTTACCTCACCCACACCTCAAAATGCACTATTGACAAAATATAAACTGGTTTCAAAACAAATGAAAATACCGGTATGGAGTATTTAATCTAACTATTATAAAAACATACATGCATCATTATAGACCGTTATGCCTTCCAGCGTTCAGTCTGCAAGCCTCTGTGAATTTACTAAACGTCGCCATAATCCTTTATTTGAAACAAATGTTGTGGCCTCATTTAGTTCCATACCTACTACCTTCAAATCGTTAGAAACTGGGGCTAAACATTGTCGTATTGGTCTCCCTCTACTTCTCTTAAATCCATAACCTGTCCTCCTCCATTCACCTCACATGACCCCCACACCGAAGCTCGTTTATTCCTACAGCTTCATCCATCAAGTTAATTCCCAACTTAGCCTTTATCTCCTCATTTCGAATACCTTCCTGCCATTGTTCCCACATGTTTGTACCAACAAACATTCTCACTCCTTCCAAGTCTTTTACATATAACTTATGAATAAGATATCCTGTGTCCACCAAGCCTTCGCTCCCGTACAGCAAAATTGGTCTGAAAACAGACCGATGTCAGGATAGTTTCGTCAGGGAGCTGACTTCCTTTTGACAGAATACTGATGATCGCAACTGAGAGTTCACAGCATCAGCATTACTGCACCTTCAATCAATCTCACTTACTATATTACAATGCTGGGATAACACACATCCTAAATACATGGAATTATCTACCTCTTCCAGCTCTGCATCTCCAAGCTGACATTCAATTCTCTTGGATTTCTTACCTACTGACATAAATTTAGTTCTCGAAAGGCTAATTTTCATACCATTTTCCTTGCACTTATTTTCAAGTTCCAAGATATTAAACTGCAGGCTTTCGGCACAATCTGGCATTAAGACCAAGTCGTCAGCATAGGCCAGACTGCTTACTACATATCCATCTAACTGAATCCCTCCCTTCCACTTTATACTTTTGAGCATAATATGCTCCATGCAAACTAATACAACAAAGGTGAAAGTTACAGCCTAGTCTAACCCCTGCATGTAACCTGAAAAACTCATTGTTCCATCAGTTCTCACTGCAGCCAAATTGTCAACATAAATTACTTTGACTGAATTTAGTAATCTACACTTGATAACATAGTCCCCCAGTATGGTGAACACCTTTTTCCTCGGTATCCTGTCATATGCTTATCCTAGATCTACGAAACATAAAGGTCTACTCCTCTCGTAGCATTTTCCAATCATCGGGCGCATACTGAAAATCTGATCTTGATAGCCCCTCTGTGGTCTAAAACCACACTGGTTTTCATACAATTTCCTCTCAACCACCGATTACACCCTCCTTTCCAAGATGCCAGTGAATAATTCGCCTAGTGTACTAATCAATGAGATACATCGACAGTTGTTGCAATCTTTCCTGTTTCCTAGCTTATAGATAGGTGCAGTTACTGCTTTTTTCCAATCTGAAGGCACCTCACCAACGTTCCATGATAATCTTATTACTCTATGAAGCCATTTCATTCCTGCATTCCCACTATACTTCACAATTCCAGGTCTAATTTTTTCTGTTCCTGCTGCTTTATGACAATGTAGTTTATTTACCGCATTTCCAATTCCTCAAGTGTAATTTTGCCGACATCATTTTCGTCCACCCCATGAGCACGGTTATTCACGACACCACCAGGACAACTTCCTTTTACGTTGAGAAGAATTTCAAAATATTTCCTCCACCTGCCCAGTGATTCCATGGGATCTACTATGAGTTCGTCTGAATTGCCCAAAACATTGTTCAATTCCTTTCTCCCTCGGTTTCTAAGATTCTTTATTACTGTCCAGAAAGGTTCCCCTGCTGCTTGACCTAGCCTTTCTAGGTTATTACTAAAACCTTCCCACAACTTCTTTTTGGATTCAACAACTATTTGTTTCGCTCTGTTTCTTTCATGTACGTGCAATTCCCTGTGTGCTTCAGCCCTTGTATGGAGCCATTTCTGATAAGCCTTCTTTCTACGTATACAAGCTGTACTCACTTCATCATTCCACCAAGACCGCTTTCTCCCATCTTTACACACAGTTGTTCCCAGTCATCCCCTTGCTGTTTCAACTACAAGTATTCCTGTATGCCACCCATTCTCTTTACTATATTGTGAACCTACCTACTGTCCACTGTTCGGAAATTCTCACTGAGCCATTTCTGATAAGCCTTCTTTTTGCGTTTACAAGCTGTCCTCACTTCATCATTCCAACAAGATCGCTTTCTCTCATCTTTACACACATTTGTTCCTAGGCATTCCCTTGCCGTTTCAGCTACAGTATTCCTGTATGCCACCCATTCTCTTACTATTCTGAACCTACGTACTGACCACTGTTCGGAACTTCTCGCTAATTATACCCATGTACTTCTAATTTCCTCGTCGTGGAGATTTCCAACCCTTATTTTTTCGCAGACAGATTTTACTTTCTCTATCACAGGCTTAGAGGTACTTAGTTCACTAAAGATCAGATAGTGGTCTGTACCATCGAAAACTCCACGGAAAACCCGTATATTCCTAACAGATTTCCCTAATTCAGTTAATATATTATAGTCTATTATGGATCTGGTACCACTACCCTCCCATGTGTAGCGGTAAATAGCCTTATGCTTGAAGAATGTGTTCGTAACAGCTAAACACATACTAGCACAGACGTCCAGCAAACGCCTCCCGTTCTTAATAGCTTCCGTATCTTCCAAACATTTACCAATCACGCTTTCGTATCCTTCAGTTCTATTTCGAACTCTCGCATTGAAATCGCCCATTAGCACTATTGTATCCTTGCTGTTAACCCTGACTACGATGCCACTCATTGCTTCGTAAAACTTGTCAACTTCATCCTCGTCTGTTCCCTGACATGGTGAATACACTGAGACAATTCTCATTCTAACTCCTCCAACTGCCAAATCTCCCCACATCGTTCGTTCACTAACGCAAACATTGTTGCGTGCAATGGTATTCCTGATAAACAGCCCTGCTCTACACTCTGCCCTTCTCTTTTTAACACCTGTCAAGTACACATTATAATTCAATATCTCTTCCTCGTTATCTCCCCTTACCGGAATATCATTTACTCCTAGTACATCTACATGCATCCTCTTTGCTGATTCAGCCAGTTCTACTTTCTTTCTTCCATAAGCCCCACTAATATTGATAGCTCCCCATCGAATTCCATTTCGTTCGCCAAGTTGTTTCCAATGAGTCCCTCGCCTGTCAAATGGGAGTGGGACTCCGTTACTCCCATAGGTCCGAGGCTTGCTTAACACGTTCTGAGTTTGGTAAATTCGTGAAGCAGGATGCTACCCTACTTACACATAGTCCAAGTGAGGATCTATCCTCTAATGGGTTAGGGACCAGCCTTGGATTGTATTGTCCTAGCCGCCTGAGCACAAGGAATGCCACGACTCAAAATATGTCCGGGATGCCCACTACCATTCCGTAGCAACTGGTGTCCCGACTCTCAGGACCGCTTACTAGGCCTCTCAGCTGTTAGCCATGGTTCACGAACTAGGACGTGACTACAGCAACCCCAACCATGAATCAACCATCTATTATACAAAAATAATATTAAATACCAGTACACTGCTCACAGCCTGAAACTAACTATTATGTCACTTTGTACTTGTGGCTTAATAATCTTACCGGAAAAGTTTATAGTGAATGACGGGTAGTCTGTTGATCTCGAACTAATGGGAAACCGTTTGAGTTTGTGAACATAAAATTAGAGTTCCAAAACAACTATATTTTGACTTACAGAGAGGTTGTCGTTTCTTCTCTTGACCACAGTGCTATCCTGAAGAAGATAGATGATACGTTCAGCACACATAATTTAGATCATAACTTTTAACTGGGCAAACTTGCACCCTTTAAAACAGCAGACGAGAACTTATAATAAACTAAGACTTGAATTTAAATATTTTGGCGTATTTACAAAGAAAAGCAGCTCGATTTGTTCTGGGTGATTTCTGACAAAAGAGTAGCGTTTCAAAAATATTGCAATGTTTGGGCTGCGATAAAATGGGAGAAAGGAGACGAGCTGCTCGACTAAGTGGTATGTTCCATGCTGTCAGCGAAGAGATGGCGTGGAAAGACATTAGTAGACGAATAAGTTTGAGTGGCTTCTTTAAAAGTAGGAAAGATCACAATATGAAGGTAAAGTTGGAATTCAAGGAGACAAATTGGGGCAAACATTCATTTATAAGAAGGGGGTTCGGGATTGCAATAACTTACGAAGGGAGATGTTCAATAAATTTCCAATTGCATTGAAATCACTTAAGAAAAGGCAAGGAAGACAACAGCTATGGAATCTGCCACCTGGGTGACTGTCCTAAATGCAGATCAGTATTGATTGATTGATTGATTGATTGATTGATTGATTGATTGATTGATTGATTGATTGATTGATTGATTGATTGATTGATTGATTGATTGATTGATTGATTGATTGAACCCATCTTTCACAATCATCCGAGAAACACCTAAACCTACTAGCCACCATATCCGTGAGATGCGTCTTTGGAGAGAGAGTATCCAACACCCTGTGCATTCTGCATATTTCATATCCGCCGGGCAAGAGTGTTAATGCTGGATTGCAATCTCTTTGGATAGGAATGAATCCAGATTTGCGAGTTCCTAGGGGCGAATTTCGTAAAGATTCGAGAATATTCGTGGTCATTTGACAAAAAACGAGCACGATCTAGGCTTTAATTAAAATGTCAATTGGCAATGTGGAACGCCTAATAAATTATAAGCAGGCCTAGTTAGTAAATTAACGATTGTCTTCGGGTCAAAACTAGATTACATAGAACCTTTGGAATATTTCAGAACAGAGAACAGCATGTGTATATGTCTGTCAGGAGGGGGAGAAATGAATTATTCAACCCAGGCTTTAGCATTTAAGACATATTAGAGGTAAATAAATATTTCAGGACCAGAAATTTCGTGATGGCCGAATTTTACTGAATATTATGGATACCAGTTATAAATATCAGACCCTTGGGATAACAGGATTGGGTAATGTGGTGTAATAATTTCATCAATTCCTCATGCCAAAATTACGAAGTTATACCCAAATGTAGGCGTCAAGCAAGTCTTTCTGAAATCGGTGTGTCGCGAGCGAAGAACTCTGTTTCGTCTTGGTCCATTATATATGTGCGGATTGTGCTGAATGACTCAAGAATGGTCATGGTACGAATGAATACCAACATAGAAGAAGCATGGTAATAACTTGTGGGGTGTGAAATGAATGCTCATATTCATGATAAGTTAAATTCGTCGTGTGTTTGACCACGATAAAATAGTGTAAATTAACGGCATACCTCAGCACGCGTAAATAAAGTATATTTCTTTTTGCCTCTTAAATTTGTCCGACGGTGTAGGTATTAAAATGTGAATAACAAGTGAAATCTATGTTGTAAGTGTATACTTTGTTAGTTTTATATCCTAAAAATATGACGGAGAGAAGGCGTGTGTAGTATTGTTAAAAACATTAACCCTCCCTGGCCTGTCATGAGTTCGCCTGTCATACACACCATGCAAACCTATCACATGTGTACGATATGCTCACATGCGTGAATGATGTTGATCCACGAAGTATCACTGTAATATGTGTCACAAATGGAAGATAGTAATGGCTTTTACTCAAATAAAGTCTCAAATCGGAGATTGATTAAGGAATAATACGAAATATTTTATTTTAGAGTATACATACTTTACTGCCTTACAACTTCTATTTCTGCGACGTTGCAGCGCTTCCGTAAGTGTTTTGTTTGTCTAACACTGTCGTGTGTGATGTCTTTGCTCACTGAATTTCTTTGGTGTCGTTTTATTGATTTTTCTCATTCGATGTAATTTGATGGGCTGTCACCATGTGCCCTAACTGATTCATTAAACGATTTATTGGTCCAGCGATTATGCTATTTCCCTTTAATATATATATATGTATGTATGTATTTGGTCCAGCGATCATACTATTTTCCTTTCAACAAAATACCCGCACTACCATTCATCGGTGCCAGCCCTGGACCTCAAGAAAAAAAAAAGACGGCACGAGCAGCGGAATGCAACATAATGGAGTCCTGTTTACAGCCAGTAAATACGTATACATATTTCTGCTGGTTACGACGGTATTCCTTAATCAACCTCTTATTTGAGACTTTATTTCAGTAAAGCCAATGATTATCTTCCATTTGTGACAAATAATACATGAAAAATATTACACTGATATTTCGTGGATCAACATCATTCACATAACCCATGCCTGGTATTCATTCTGTGGCTGTAATCACACCCAGGGAACTACTTGCGTGTCAATAATTACGTCCTTGCCCGACTGCACGCCGTCTAATGCGGCATGCAAAACCACGCATGTTGTTCTTATTGATATCTCAGAAAGTAACTGTTCGATTTTGAATATACTTACATATTTGAACTTGTACTCAGCTGAACTTTTAGGCCAGCTGCACCAGTCTGCTCCGTTTCATTTAAAAATATGGACTTAGTATTAATATCTCGGTTATTAATCACCCCATGAGAATACGAAGCACATTACATTACAATTCCCTGGGTATCATTTACGAACATCAAAACAGAATACTGATATATTAAATGGTTTAGATGTCATTTCCGTGTAACACCTTAGGTGAATAACCCTGTTATAATAGGATGAATCCAATAAATTCTATTTCGTCTTCGTCGACGTAAAAAAAAGCCATAGCAATACTTCCTCTTCGAAACCTATTTCAGTACTGTGTGCTTTTTACGGATGGTTGGAAAAATTGTGGCCGATGCGAACTTCAAACAACCGTAAATAACCACTTAATTGTGGTTGAGAGCGGTCGATTGTAGCCACAGATGAACCACTCAAGAACCACCGTTTTATGGTTGAGAAGTGGTACGTGTGAAGGTAGTCATAGGGATCCTATATGGAGACTTCAGGAAACGTGTTCCTCTCCAGAAGAAGTTGAAAACAGGGAAGATATGGACTGATGAAGGAGAGGAGGCTTACAGAAAGCGAGTGTGGGAATACTGGGAGAGAATTAAAGCTCAGGGATGCAAACGATTGAAATAACGCGTTCCACAGCCGGCCTAAACTACTACTATTACTACTACTACTAATATATTGAAATTATTATTCACGTAGTATTAATTCTAATACAGCGTGTAGTTTTTGCAGGTTTCCTTGACAAGGTATTAAATATATTTTTGTTCCAACTTTTCAATACAATACTAGTTTTTGATGTGAGTTATATAACATGCCGTTCACAAAATTATGGTACTAGTTTGGACACTAATTCTGTGTCATCATCAGCCAATGATGCGAAGGTGCAAATTACAAATACCCAAAATCAATATAAAAACACATGATAAAAAGTATACAATAGCCGATGGTATGTTAAACATAAGCTTAAAAGTATGGTACAAAAACTTACAATGTAAATATTGTGCATTAGACCATGGGGTAAAATTCTATAACACCTTGAGTGAAGAACCTATGTACACGTGTTTGGTAAACCTGTTTAAAGGATATAAGCCTTTAAAATGTTTATATCTTGTGCCTTGTTAAGAGGGAAGCGTTAAACATGTCATCCATTTGAAGAATATTTCATGTTTTTTAAACGCTGCGGTATTCAACAGTGGCATTGAAATCTAAAATCAGGTGGTTCCAGAGGAACCAAGGTGATCATGTAAAGATCTTACTTTACAAGAATCATGGAGTCCCAGTTCGATATGGGACAAGAAAGATCTTGTGCAGCGGGTTGGAGCAGTTGATGAGTAGAGTGGGACTGGACTTCTGGAAGACATGTAAGGCATGTAATGAAGATGAAATGAGATGATATTGGAGAGTGTTTCTGGAATGAAAGATGACAGGGAAATCCACAATACCCGGAGAAAAACCTGTCCCGTCTCCGGTTTGTACATCACAAATCTCACATGGATGGATCGGGATTTAAAGCACGGAACGCAGCGATGAGAGGCCGGCGCCCTACCGCCTGAGCCACGGAGGTTCCAAATAAGTAACAAGTGTATTCTAAAATTATGCTCTTAACATCACGTCCGCCTTTACTTCTTTCTGTGTTATCAATTTAGCTTCATCCTTAACTTCTAACACGAGTTTGTTCAACGCTCTCTACACTTCTATACAAGATAGAGTGTTTATTGCTTGCCTTTGAACCTACGATAAGAGTCTTCTCTTTAGAGATCAAAGACGGTTGTTTCACAAAGGTTACCTGGTTATTACCACGAATTTATTTTTTCCTAGTAGCCACGGCACTGGTGGATGAGATCTTAGGAGGAAGGACGTTCGGTCCTGATAAACTGGAAAGCCACTGTACACGTGTGGAGGGCACTATCATGACAAAATTGATGATAATTGACACTATGGAGAATTTTTATGCGGGAATGATGGGGAAACTTTCTGAATATTTTCTCTTGTAATTAGCATTCATTTGTTGATGCAGTCACGAACTGACGTGGGAACAGGCTTGAATTAGTGTGAGAGTACAAGGTGTTGTGCCCTTGCATGTGAGGAATAAAGAGGTAGCAGTTAGATTGACCTGTAAAGTACACATTGCATTTCTGTTTCTGTTTTGGTGGTGGCTTTACGTCGCACCGACACAGATAGCTCTTATGGCGACGATGGGATAGGAAAGGACTATGAGTTGGAAAGAAGCAGACGTGGCCTTAATTAAGGCACAGCCCCAGCATTTGCCTGGTGTGGAAATGGGAAACCACGGAAAACCATCCTCAGGGCTGCCTACAGTGGAATTCGAACCCACTATCTCTCGGATGCAAGCTAACAGCTGCGCGCTCCTAACAGCACTGCCAACTCGCCCGGTGCTTCTCTGTTAAGGCAAGCTCTACCTAAGAGGTGGGTTACTAATGTTCATGGCGGGTATTTTGTCATCTGCAAATTATAAGTGACAAGGTCGGGATATACATACGTATGGATATGGCGTATGGCTTTTAGTTCCGGGAGTGTCCGAGGACATGTTCGGCTCGCCAGGTGCAGATAATTTTTAACGCGTGATGAGGATGAAATGAGAATGAAGACGACACACCCTTCATCCGTGCCAGCGGAATTAATAATATACATATATTATTATATAATTAATAATTATAATATATGGCTCAGGCGGCAGCGCTCCGGTCTCTCACCGCTCGGCTCCATGTTTCAAATCCCGGTCGCTCCATGTGAGGTTTGTGCTGGACAAAGCCTAGGCAGGACAGGTTTTTCTCCGGGTACTTCGGTTTTCCCTGTCGTATTTCATTCCAGCAACACTCTTCAGTATCATTTCATTTCATCTGTCATTCATTAATCATTGCCCCAGAGAAGTGCGACAGGCTTCGGCAGCCGGCACAATTCCTATCCTCGCCGCTAAATGGGGGCTTCATTCTTCCCATTCCTGACCCGGTCGAATGACTGGGAACAGGCTGTGGGTTTTCAATATATATCTATATCTACTCATAGAACCACTTCTTCATATGGGATGGGAGATGATATGAAATGAATGTACATGCCCTGTTTTACGGCCGGATGTCCTTCCTGAAGCCAACCTTAGTTGGGAAGCTAATAGAGATGAAATGAATGGTGATAAATGAAAAAAATGGGTAAGGAAGTAGAAGTAATTGGCAGTGACCGATGAATAAGAACTGTCCCAGCTTTTACATAGAAGTGAGAATGGGTAACCAAAGAAACCATCCTGGAACAGCCGACTGTGAGGTTCGAACCCACGCGTCCCTAAATACAGACTTTGGCTCCATAGCCGACGCACGTCGACACGCGCGGCCACTCCGCTCGCTAATAATGATTATAATGATAATAATATTTATAATAATACTACTAATAATAATACTAATACTAACTGTGACATGAAGAGTACCTCTCCCCAGAATTTAAATATCTGCCTTTAGTGTCACTTTGTGGAGATACGCTGAACTCTTTCCCAATACGAAGTTATGAAGCATACTGATGTATTAAACCCTCAATTCTACGATGAAAAATCATTCCAGATATTTATTTCAACTACAAACAACTTTTTTGAGAGTAACCATGCTTTTATTTCAAGAGCCTCGCTCCCTCGTGGGATCGAACTCACCGTGCCAAGCGAGTCGCGAGCTCGTGAAATGCCGGGATACTTCGGTTGACCTCGAGTACCGAATAATTTATCAATTTCGCAAAATCCTTCATAACGAGAGAGACTTTGGCGACATGGTAAATCCAGGAATCAAGAATCTAAATTATTAATAAACCTTACGTGAAGATATAATCCCCAGGATAAATATAAATGCAGCTAAGCCCGGAGAAAAGTTGGCGTCCTAAACGCGGATTTGCGACACGTGTCAAGGCCAATGGCTGAAGAAAGACCGCGAAACGACATGTCAGAAATAAATTCATTACGCCCGTTGTAAGTATGGGAAAGCTATGAAATTAACACCGTAATGAATTATGAGTCTTTCCGAATTTATGGAATAAATTTCAAGAAAATTGGCCCGGTGGATGTGGAATTAGCAGACTGCACCATCGAGCTTCATGGTGAGGATGGCGTCATCTCAGAGGGTATATAAGAAATCCCCTAAACCTACTTTTTTCATTCTATCTGATAGTCTGGATGGTGAAACCCGCGTCGCTCGTGTGGAAGAAAGTGCGGTGTTTTGTTCTCAAAATCACTTGTTATATATTCGTGTCAATGGTTCAAGTAGAATATTACATGCAAGGTGATAGAAATTTTCCTGAACTTCCGCCGATGAAAACTGTGAAGGCTTAGATGTCTGTTTAAAATACGTAGCTGAGTTTCTCTCTGTATTACAATTGTGTGTGTTTGATATTGTCAACAGGGAGTCTAGAGGCTAGCCAGTGAGGTCTGATTTTTGTTATCTATTTTGAAACACCTGGTCAGCATTAGGTTGAACGAAAGCAGGGTACTGGGAAAACAGTGGCAGTCGCCATTTGAGAAGGATACTCGTCGCATGTTAAAACGCGAAGAAAGTGTGGCATTTACGGCGTTAACCGATAACGAGTGTAAAATCTGTGTATTTTAAGTTATATATATAAGAAGATGGTGTCTAATGTAGACATGAACGGCTATGAAAGAGGGAAGCTGGCAAAATGTGGCCGGAATATCCAGGATGACTACTATTACAGGTCTTTGTCTATATTTTGTATCAATGTTGTAGTTTAGAATTTGTTTGTCCCAAAAAGAAATTCAGTGCGTGCGTCGAATTAATATTTAATAATGATTATGCGAATGTGTTACATTTCTGGTCGTCGTGTGAAACTCTTCAGGGCAGTAAAACTCACGTCGAGAAACTGTGAAGTGCGAAGTTGAAAATATGTGTTAAAATTGTTTGAGTTAGTGTTCAAACTGAGTAAAATTAGGAAGGTGATAATGATCATGTAGTCGTGGTGGATGCCTTAATTTCGAACATCGTATGAGGTCAGAAAAATTTTGTCGAAATAATGATAATAATAATAATAATAATAATAATAATAATAATAATAATAATAATAATAATAATAATAATAATAATAATAATAATAATAATAACCCGTGTGGGGATTTACCGGTTACATCCATCGGGCGCGTCCCATTGGAATTGGGATAGCTCGCTGGCTCTGCCGCCAGCAGAGTCAGAGGGTAGTAGGTAAATAAAATACCACCGTGAAAAAAACTGGTCCCTTGCCAGGGTTACGGCGAAGACTGGGAAATGACCAGAAGCCAGAAAACATCTTGAGGCAACCTCTAGGGCCAACAACCCTAGTTGTAAAAGGATGGGTACCCGACCAAAGCAAAGTCAAGTCAAAAAGCATGATGGCACAACATTTCAAGAAACATACCCCAGGGGGTAAATCTTCGGATAAATCCCTCGTCGTGAACGCCACGGCGCACGAGTCTCGTTCGGATTCTGGGGGAGACTCGACATCATGCAAGAGACGAGTCGGAGCGTCTCGGTGTACCCCGAAGAGTCAAAAACTCAGGCCAAAATCTAAAAATCTTTCTAGCAACTTTCAACATAAATTCACTTACACAAACTGGCAAGCTGAAAACCCTCACCAAAGCTCTTCACGAAAATCAGATATCCATAATGGCCCTACAGGAAACAAGGTACCCAGATGAAGAAATTTTTGAATCCGAAGGCTACCGACTTTTTCAGGGGCAAAGCGCAAAGGGGAATCCTCAATGGAGCTGTGATGCTTGGAACCGCGTTTGCTGTTAGAATAAAAAACATCCTTAAGTCGGTTGCAAATTTCGAACCTGTGAATGACAGATTGTCTATACTCACAATTAAATGCGCGAACAAAACCTACGCCCTAGTTAACGCACATGCTCCTACAAACGATAAGAACAAGTCTGATCCAGACGAAGTTGATAATTTCTGGGACCTATTGGATGAAAAATTAAACAAAATCCCCAAACACCATGTCAAGCTTCTTTTGGGTGACTTCAATGCCCAACTAGGTCGTGAACAGAAGTACAAGAGAGTTATAGGAAATTACCCTGCTCACAAAAGAACCAATCCCAACGGCAAAAGACTGGTGTCCATTTGCGAAAATCACAACCTTCAGGTCATGTCGACCCACTTTCGCCATCTACCCAGAAAGCAAATGACTTGGCGTTCTCCCGTCCAAGCTCTCGGAGAGTTCCAAATTGATCATGTTGCAATCTCCCGGAGAAACAGCCCTGAGATTATGAATGTCAAGGTAAAGAAAGTCATCAATGTGGCCTCAGATCATTATATGTCTCTTATCAAATTCAAACCAATTCCCGCAAACACAGGGAAGACAACCAAACAGATCACACGCTTCGACAATGATGAACTTCGGCAAAGGGTCGAGGAGTTCCAGGAGAAGGCTAGACCAAATGACACTGACTTTAACAACGCCAAAAGTCTCCTTGTTGAGGCCGCCAAAGACGTTGCAGAAACCAAGAGAGGCAAAAAGCAAGCCTGGTGGAATGGTACGTGCGAATCAGTCCTCCAAGAAAGAATCAATGCGTGGAAACAGTACTACTCTACGAAATCAGAAAATGATTGGGAAACCTACAAAACCCAACGTGCCCAAGCAGCTAGGGTGTTCAGAACTGAGAAACGTAAATACGAAAATCTCTCATTGAAAAGATAGAATAAAACTTTAGAAAGAATGAAAGCAGAGAGTACTACAGAGCCTTCGAACGCAAACTTACTGGCTATAAACCACCATCTCTATGCTTTGAGCGAAAGGACGGCACACTGGCGACATCAAATGAAGAAAATTGCAGCATTCTGGCAGATTACTTCAAGAATTTGCTTAATTGCTCTAAACCTCTAAGCGCCATTGAGACCAAGGAAACCTTACTCAGGTACCCAGATTCCAGACCACCCGACAGAGATAAAATCAAGCGCCACATTGCCGGTTTCAAAAATAACAAAGCGCCGGGGGAAGACTCAGTAGTAGCAGAACTATGGAAATATGCCCCAGAGGAATCACTTGATATCTTTCAAAAGCAAATAGAAGAAATTTGGAACAAGGAGACCCTACCCGAAGATTGGAAAATAGCTTTGATCCATCCATTACACAAAAAAGGCAGCATGAAGAACATCAACAACTACAGAGGAATATCTTTGCTACCCGTGACTTACAAAATTCTATCACTTGCCATCCTGGAGCGTTTGGAAGCACAAGTCGAACATCAAATAGGTGAATACCAAGGAGGGTTCAGAAAAGGTCGCTCAACAGCTGAACAGATCCAAAATCTCAAAACGATCATCAGATATTGTACGCTAAGGTCCAAGCAGTATGTGTCTGTCTTTGTGGACTTTAAGAAAGCGTACGACTCCATTGACCGGGAGGTCCTGCTAAACATCTTAAATGAATTTGGAGTTAATTTGAAAATTAATTAGAGCCACCGTGACGTATACAAAATCCAAGGTGAAGTTCCACGGATGTCTCTCGCATTCCCTTGACATCAAAACAGGAGTCCGACAAGGTGATGGGCTATCCCCGATACTCTTCAACTGTGTTCTTGAAAATATCATCAGAACCTGGCGGGTGAGATTACAGGAAACCAACTACAGTCCATTGAGAATAGGAACCAAATCCAAGGGGATCGCAACAGACTGCTTAGCATTTGCCGATGATATTGCTGTTCTCTCAAACGACATAGAAACCGCTAGAGCTCAAATTGAAATTTTAAAGGAAATTGCCGAACAAACTGGTTTACAGATATCGTTTGAGAAAACAGAAGTAATGACTAACATCAAAGAGGCTCCACCAAAACTCCATACAAAATACGGGGACATCACCCGAGTAGACAAATTCAAATACCTGGGTGAGATCATCATGAAAAATAGACTGGACAAAGAAGCACTTCAGGAGCGAGTACGCAAACTGGAAATAGCCTACCAAACATCCCGCACAATCTATAACAAAAAATGCCTTTCCCAAAACACCAAGATACGTCACTATGAAACAGTTCTGAAGCCAGTAATTCTATATGCAGCCGAAACCCTGTCTCTAAATGCCAACAAAGAACTCCTTGAAGAACTGTAGAAAAGAGAACGCAAAATTGTGAGAGGAATCTTGGGATCAAAGTACAGAAATGGAATCCATCAAAAGAGATCCAACAATGAAGTCTACAGCAAAATAGAGAAAATTACCGACACAGTCAGAAAAAGACGGGCACGATTTTACGGTCATCGGAAAAGAATGGACGGAGGAAATTTAACTAAAGAAAACTTTCACTTTTTTGATTCAAACCCCAAAACCACAATTCCCTGGTTTAGAAATACCAAAGAAGACCTGCAAATGCTACATATCTCAGCTGAAGACGCCCTTAACAGAGATCTCTTCCGCAAGAAAATATTGACGAACGGGCTACACCGAGACGAGCAGCCGAAGAGAAGACACGGTGCCCCCTTCGACAGAGGAGCGTAAGCAGGCCCACTCACAAAGAATGAGGGAAATTTGTGCTCTAAGGAAGGCCAAGTTCAGTGTCAAATGCAACAAGACTTAACGTGGTCCTTGATGGCCCCAGCGAATATATATAATAATAATAATAATAATAATAATAATAATAATAATAATAATAATAATAATAATAATAATAATAATAATAATTACAGCAGGATAACACAAAATATCAATGCTAAACGTGTATTTAACAGATATGTTGAGTAAGATCTGCGTTCATCTCGAAATCCAGTGGAGTCTGATAAAGTTCTTTTTAGGAAAACATAGTGTGTTATTGTATTCTTGAGGTCAGAAAGTTGTATTAAAAATGAATGAAAAAGATTCTTATAAAAATTCGTTCGTCACGGGAGTATTGAGGTTTGAAAAATTTTTAAACAGGAAGAAATGGATTGTGCCGGAATTATATGTTGAGATAATAGTTGTGTAGATGTGGAAGGCATAGGTAGCCTGTATTTCATGTTTGATGCCACCGTGTTAGGCGATGAAGATGAATTTTTGAGACAGGCTATACTTGTTGATGGCGAAGAATGTTTGAGACAGGCTCTATATCAAATGTGATATTTCTGAGGCAGGCTGTAGTGAGATTCCGCTAGCAATCCGGGACAGCTGACCGGGTGAAGGTTGGTTCGAAATGAGTGCTTTGTGACGCACATTATGATTTCAAGTTAAGATCTCCCAGTGAACAACATTTCTGTAGAAGATTGTAGCTCTTGGCAGTTAAGTCCAAGTGACGATGTAAAGTCAGCATAATGAATATTATGGTATGCGGCCTAAAGGATAGAAGAGCATTCTGAATACACGGTTGGTGTTATTTGACTGTTATAACAAATTTCCATTCAGTAAATTTCATAAATTACGAGACGACAATTTATCATTAAATTCGGAAACATTGTGGGGTGGGATATTGGACGTTATTAAAGCGATAGTTTGGCTGTGTAGACTCATTGACTTTCGCTTCACTGGATAGTTTATGGATATGAATGTTTGGAATAGTGAGATGGTAGGCGAATTTTGGACCTCACCCTCGAATTACAGTGTGAATTTTTGAGGTGGCGATGATTACTGTTTTGGCGATATTCATGTAATATTAGACGTGTGCTGAAATTCATTATTATATTTCCAAACTTCATTGCGTATATCGAGATCGTGTTTGAGTTGTGGATTGTTTGCCACGCGTTATTTCCTTTCAATTTTATTTTTTGTTAACATGATAGGGACTTTGTTGCATTTCCCGACTTGCGTTCATTCTGTGGCAAGATTCGTTTCATTGTGTGCTATAGTTTTGACAAGGTTTCCAGCGAAATATCAAAGAGTGTGTTTGAAGGTACGATTTTCGCCCGACATCCTCGAGGATGCGTAGACGTCCCAGTTTCCGCTCGACGATAGATTTAGGACGTCACATGTTTTCATAGGAGTATACTGATGATGAGGCGTCCTAGTTTACGTTCGACGATAGGCTTAAGGTGTGTGTGTGTACATAGATATTAGTGTTAGAGTTTGTAGACATTATGTAGACCCGACGATAGGTTTAGGGTGTCGTCTGTATATATTCAAGTCTTAGATTAGGTGTTTATGCAAAGTGACTTGAACGATGGTAGTGTCTACAGTAGTGTATGCAATGCGAATAGTGTTAGCGAAGTAATATTGAGGCCATGTTTTGGCACAGCCCTCACCAGGTGGAAGGTGTGTACATAAGATTGCGGAACCACTAGTGGCATGAACGTGAGGGTTGTCCAAGATTGGATACTGAGCTAACGGTGATTGAGTATTTACTGCTGTTTGCCATGAGCGTCTGAGTTCATTGAACTTTAGTATTTTTATATATTTACGGACTTAATTGTTTTGTCGTTCAGACGTCTGATTGCTTTGTTAGTGTACGTGTTGACACTTAGCTTCTTTATGTGAGACTTCAGTTACGAATGCGAGTTCGATTCGTCAGCTGGGAATATATTTTATTTTCAATTTTTCGCTCTTTCATTTTTATAATAGTTGATTGTGGATCAATATTTTTGTAGTAAGTTTGTTGGGTCAAAAAATAAGTAGATGGATCTGTAATGGTAGTCGTTGTAAAGGAAAGAATTCCTAGATTATTGATTTATTTTACCATGTGGACTTGTAATTTTATTAAACTTAACGTAACAGTTTATAACCTGAAAGTTGGTTTTATAAGAATATTTTTCAAGTGATTTGCCACTTTTTGTTTAATTTCAGTGTTTGGCATTTCTTCTAAATGCATGATGAATAAGTGTTTCCTACATTTCGCAGTTTTGTACCTTTCGAACGACGTAACGTAAGATCCTCTCGGATCGAATTGTCGTTGGTTCCTTCTGAACAGCTGTTTGGGTGATGCACATTTTAGCATCCGGATTATTCTATAACTTAAGGGTGTCACGAGATGACAATATATGGTGGAATTTTATTTTTTTATTATGACTGCAGCTGTTAACTTGATGTGAACTCCATGCTTTTCAGTAGTATCTCGCAACATATCCAAAGCAACTGATAGTCAATTTGGTTCGATGAAGGGTCCATTCTGCAGGTGTTCCCTTATCCGACAGGGTATTTGACTGGTGGATAACCTTAACTAAAAGTAAATCTGGAATTGTACTTGTTGAAGGTCAGATTTTCCACGGATCATGTGGATTAATTCTCAGTTATCGTTTGGATCAATAGCTGCCCGATCTTCAGGTTTTCTTTCACTTTTCTAGTTTTCGCTGTCCACTAATTTGTGATATTTCTACTTTTCTCCGAAGAAAGTTCTTCGATAAATGTAACTAGTAGAGCTCGCGCAATGCAGTGTGACTGTTTGTAGCACTGAATAGTTGATTTTTTAAATTAATATTTTTGATTAATGATGTTATAAAATTGCATTTTTGCAGTTCATTAATTCAATAAAAGTTATTAAGCACATATTTGCTCCTCATTTCAAGTAGTTAGGCTTTCTTCTGAACCCCATCGTTTGGTAAATATCGTGACCGAAATATTCCCACTACGACCCCAAGATTTAAGAGTGCGATATTGCTCTACTGCAGCAGCTGTGGCCGACCAACGATGGAATGGTAAGTTAAAGGATTCAGTATAGTACTTTCCTATTTGATGTTGTCACGTAGGAACGTATGTTGAAACTTTCGTTCAGTGAGAAATGGAATGGACAGTGGTTGGCCCCTTTTCCTCTTTGCTCACTTCCTAGGTTTTCCCCTACTGATTTTTATTGAACCAATCATAGCCCAATCAACCATTATAAAAGGAAAGGCAAGTTGCCTGCTGAAAATTATCTTCCCTGTGGGATTATTGGCTGAGATTCTCACCTCGCTAAAGGCAGCTGGCGTGCTGGGGCCTGAAAAAAGGTAGGCTTCTCCACCGTAAATCATGTGACTAAAAACCATCAGTTGCTAACAGATATAATTATTCTCCAACGCACTTGAATGTAAAGATTCTTGTTGTGCCGTATCTGTTTCGGTTTTAACGTAGGCATTTTAGTAAGTTAATTTATTTCTTTAATATGTAGGTTTTCTACCTTCTTCAAGCAGCGAATGTAACTGCCTTAATGGATGTAATGTTTCCAAAGGAAGCACGAGTGTGGACTCTCATTTCCCTTTTCTCAATTTACATTTATGTGTTGGCTTTTCAAAATTTAAACGCATCTTTCGCTTTTTGGTTGTTATTTTCTTTCGTTCCTTCCAGTCACGAGGTAGAATGAGGTTATTTACTGTTTCGTTGGGCGTTGTGCCCCCTTTATGTTTTACTGTTATGTGATGTCACAAGATCGTTCGATTGTTTTCAGCTTCCCCTTTTTCTTTCGTGTGTTGACCCCTTTAAAAAAATATCAATTGTCATATCCTTTTCGACTTAACTTATTCTTATCCTATATTGCATTATGAGCTTCGCTTCTGATCAGTTGGAGATCTTTCCCTCTAAATTTTGCATATTCATTGCATTCACTTGCAAATAAAACGGCAGCGAATGTTCAGTAGAGTGATAGTGGTATGTGAAGGCACATAGCCCTTGGAAATCGGGATCTCATTTCTCCCTCGTTATTAACGAAGTTCTGAGAGCTATCGCCTTGTTATAGAGTTATGTATCTGATTAGCTATTACTGTTAAGTGTGATCGATCGCCATTGTTACTTAATATATTGCTCTTCATAAAGCAGAATGGAACAAAAATAGAAAGAAGGAAAGAGAGATAGAATATATAATAATGTCTTCTTTTGTGTGATCACTTAGTTTTTCAGCTCTATGGCCCTGCCACTACTTTCCACACCACCTGTTGATCACTTTAACTGTAATAATATCATATTTATTTGAGCTATTTCAAATGTTACAGAATTTGAGTAAGACTGATGTCTCGAAATTCAATCTGAAAGGAATTTTAAAAAAATGCAATAAACTTATTGGTATGGGTCTGTTACTTGCAATCGCCTTTTAATGTCAAGGTAATGCGATGGAAATCGATCTCTGAACCTTCAGTAGAGAAGGGGAGCATTAAAGAGACCGTTAAATTATATTACGCAGACGGTTGGTCAATGTTGGAGCCGAGTATCATCAAGAAGACACGTCATTAAGTATTTTGAAGATGTTCACGTCAGCACAGTGCAGTGAAGCAGTGAAATTTCAATCAATGTAGCTTCACAAGTTTGTAGCAAATTGGAACTAACTACTCGTCTGGTACATTAAATGTATTTAAGATACCTGCAGTTCAACAACGGAGATTACTCTTTTATGTGGTAAGCAAGGAACAAAACTGTCTCCACACTAATGGACATACAAAAAGACTTCACAAAAATTGTTACAGGCTGCCAGAATATTTTACCAATGAGCAGTGATTTGTATTTCTGTTCTCGAAAGTGTCCCCTTGCACCTTCTATCTTTCTTCCTGCAGCTGCACATCAGTGTTCCTCTAGGTAATTACCGGGGACAAGGACATTCCGTATGTTTTCAGTTGGTGAAAAACCTGGTGAGCATGTAGCCTAGTGCTTTCTTTCTTAATCTGCTTACTCACCAGGGTTGGCTTTTCCCTCGGTCTCAGCGAGGGATCCCACCTCTACCGCCTCAAGGGCAGTGTCCTGGAGCGTGAGACATTGGGTCGGGGATACAACTGGGGAGGAGGACCAGTATCTCGCCCAGGCGGCCTCAGCTGCTATGCTGAACAGGGGGCCTTGGTGGGGGATGGGATGATTGGAAGGGATAGACAAGGAAGAGGGAAGGAAGCGGCCGTGGCCTTAAGTTAGCTACCATTCCGGCATTTGCCTGGAGGAGAAGTGGGAAACCACGGAAAACCACTTCCAGGATGGGTGAGGTTGGAAACGAACCCACCTCTACTCAGTTGACCTCTCGAGACTGAGTGGACCCCGTTCCAGCTCTCATACCACTTTTCAAATTCCGTGGCAGAGCTGGGAATCGAACTCGGCCCTTCGGATATGGCATCTAATCAGACTAACCACTACACCACAGAGGCAGACGTAGCCTAATTCAAGAAATGATATCCTCACTTTGTAAAACCCGTAGGGTGATGCTAGCTGCAGGAGCACGAGCTTTATGTTGCTGCATAACAGTAATTTTCACGATGCGCAGAAATGACAGGAAACGGGGCAGTAGACTCTCAATGATATACAGTTACTCACAAAAGTATTCATACACATGAGATAGTATTAATCATAGTCCAATGTTAATAACAGTATTATGACAGTCAGATGTTTTAATATTAGTAAAATATGAATACAAAATGTACAGTCAATAGCCCATGTTGGGTACCTCGTGTACAGAAAACAGTTTTTCCTGCAAAACGTCAAGTAATGTAGGTAACTGGAACAATAACGTCACGTCACAAAAGTACTGTATTCGTACGCAGCACAAAATTATTCGTACATAGCTCTGAAACATCGGCTTGGTTTTGTCCTGAATGGATACGAAGCCGAGAATGCATTCAAGATAACATTTGCGATACAGACACAGACCGCAACAGTCTACTGCTCCTACAAACAGTACAATGGCGCGTAGAAGTAAAAATACATCCGTTGATCTACGCCAGCTGATAGTTGGTCATCTCAAGAAATGTAGAACATACCAAATGATTAAAGTAATCACGGGAAAATCTGTTTTGACAATCCAGTCAATCATCAAGAAATTCAAGAAAGAAAACGGGCTTCAAGATTACAGAAAATCAGGACGTCCTAGACTACTGACTCCAAGAGGTGGGCGATTAATTGTAAATAAAATAAAATAAAATAAAATAAAATAAAATAAAATAAAATGAAATAAATAAAATCCAAAATTGAGTGCTCCCATGATTGCTTCTAGCTGTGACAACAATATTGGTGTAAAAGTAAGTCCAGAATCTGTGAGGCGAATGTTAAGGAGGACCAATTATAATGGGAGAGTAGGTAGAAAAGAACCTTATATCAATCAAATAAATCGCGTTTGCTGTGGAACATGCAACGAAAACAGGGGACATTTGAAAGGACGTTATATTTACTGATTGAAAGTAAACTCAGTATTTTTGGGTCAGATGGTAGGCAAATAGCGTGGAGAAAGTCAAATGACGAACTAAATATCAAAATTCCTAGTTCCACTATTAAGTACGGGGATGGTTCAGTACTAGTCTGGGGTTGTATGTCTTCCGGTGATATTGGAAATCTAGCCTTTATTGAAGGCATGATGTACCACTACAAGTACGTAGACATTCTGAAGAATAACTTAAAAGAGAGTGCTATAACATGTACGCAGAGAATATTTTCTAACTCTACTAAGACCATGACCAGAGGCACAAGTCATTACTTGCACGTACTTGGTTGTTACATAATTGCCCTAAAATATTGGAAACACCTCTCCAATCGCCGGATATCATTCCTGTAGAAACTTTGCAGTTTCACCATGGAAAACAACTTCGAAAACATGACATTCGAAATGTTACAGATCTTAAAGAATAACTTCAAGGAAAATGGCAGGCTATTTCACCATCAATAACAAGCAAGTTGGTAAAATCAATGCCTAAACGGGTACAATGTATAATACGACGGAAAGGTTATCCTACCAAGTACTAATTTGTAGATCATTGGTGTTGGATGCATACTTTTGTGATGGGTACGAATACTTTTGTGATGCGTACGAATACTTTTGTGATGGGTACGAATACGTTTATGGCGCTGTATTGTTAGGATTTTGTGATATTCCTTACCATTGTCTTATGTAAAGGTCAGAAATGGTTTAAGTTCATATGTACAATCTGTGTTCCTTTTTATTTTCGTAAATAATATCACAATTCAAACATTAAAACCTCTTTCATTTATAATTACCTCTAGTGTACGAATACTTTTTGTGAGTAAATGTATCTCCGTGTCTTCAACAAATAAAAGAGTCTTAAATTATGGTTCCTCCTCCCACCTACTTCGTGTTCGGGACGTATGGCTTTAAGGAATCAGTGCTGCAGTGTTGTGTTTTCCTCCGCGATGAAACATCTACATTAAAGCTGAAACGAAACACATCAATCGAAACAATGAGTCAGCACTTCTGTGTCCAAATGCGATCTTCATAACGCCATTGACGACTTACCGAACAATGCTCATATTTCAAAGGCAAATTTCACAGAGAATAACGTGTCCGTAGTCCAGACTCGTTCAACCGGCAGCTGATGATACTTGTTGACATAGCCAAATGCAGCATAGGACTCGCTACCAGAGGACCTCTCTGGATGAGGAGCCACTGAGTCCTCTTCCGGACTCTATTACAATTTTCAGTTTGTACCGCAGTTGTGAATCGAATCCGGACTACTGCTTCGCCAGAACCTAAATTACGTACAATTTCGTTTTATATCGCATCTCACTGGGCGAGCTGACCATGTGGTTAAGGGTTGCGCAGCTGTGAATTTGCATTAGGGAGATAGTGGGTTCGAACCCCACTGTCGACAACCCAGAAGATTGTTTTTCCGTGGTTTCCCATTTTCATGCCAGGCAAATGCTGCGGTTGTACCTTAATTAAGGCCACGGCCGCTTCCTTCCCACTCTTAGCACTTTCCTGTCCCATCACCGCCATAAGACCTATGCTATGATATTTTGTTTTATGAAATGAACATTTACATATTCCGTTCACTTGATATGCGTAGTTTCAATCATTTCCTATTCTCGAGAGTCACATTTTAAGGTGTGGATGAATCATTAGACATGACGATTTATTACCTTCGGCTGTGACTTTATTTAACTTTTACATTAATTTGACTAAGTATATATATTTACGTGTATTTATTTATGTATGCATTTATTTATTTATTTATTTAATTCATTAATTAATTTATTTTTTGACTACTTATGTATTTATTTAGAAATCTTACTTCCTGGCGCCCAAAGTATACCGGTATTCCATATTTTGTAATGTCACAGATCGGTGCAGACTACATCGAGACTGGATCAGTCCAAAGTTTTGTTTCTATTCTTTTTTTGCCAGTTGCTTTACGTCGCACTGACACAGTTAGGTCTTATGGCAACGATGGGAGAAGAAAGGGCTAGAAGTGGGAAGAAAGCAGCCGCGCCCTTATTTAAGGTACAGTACCAGCATTTGCCTGGTGTGAAAATGGCAAACCACGGAAAACCATCATCAGGGCTGCCGACTTCAGCGACTGCAGCTATCGAGCTCGGTAGTCCAAAGTTATGTATAGTTTGCAGGGACTGCAGATTCAGTCTTTATAATTATTGTTGACGGGTTTAAATACAGCGACAATGAAGACGTGCGTAGACCAGGTGACGTAATTAAAGGTAAATATTATAGATTTGGTGGCACGGTACTGTGAGATATGATGGTTTGCTCACTTACGCATTGAATCATCTGTTTCCCGTTGCCTTCACCGAGCCAGATGGTTCAAGCACATGTCAATGTGAGAAACCTACTGAAATGCTTACATCAACCAACTTTTGACCAATATTTTCATACAAGAGTGACTGAAAGGAAAGTATCACGTGCGTCATACACACCTCAGTCATTTTCACACAATCAAAGAATCTTGAATCCCTGCCACACTTCATCAGGTCGCCAGTATGGCATAAGACCCGTCAAACGTTTCATGGTACATTATTACTAGATCTACCTTTGTACTAAATTAAGTAGTTCCGCTGCTCCGTGAAAACTCACTAGTAAGCATTTTTCTGAAGTTTTGTACATAACGACTTGCTAGTATTAAAACAAATAATGGTGTTCAAGAGACAGTGGGTTCTATTTCAAAAGTCTCTGACCGGGCGAGTTGGGCGCGCGGCTGTGAGCTTTCATCCAGGAGATAGTGGATTCGAATCCCACTGTCGGCAGCCCTGAAGATAGTTCTCCGTGGTTTTCCATTTTCACACCAGGCAAATGCTGGGGATGTACCTTAATTAAGGCCACGGCTACTTCCTTCCAACTCCTAGGCCTTTCCTATCTCGGTGTCGGTGCGACGTAAAACCATTAGCAAAAAAAAATGTCTCTGAAGATTTCTAAGGTATTGATATTACCAGTCTCCTGAAACGAATTATTTGCCTGTTCCTTACGTCGGAAATAACAATTCGAGATAAACTAGGTACGCATATATTAATAATGTTATTTAATAATGTTACTTGCTTTACGTCCCACTAACTACTTTAACGGTTTTCGGAGACGCCGAGGTGCCGGAATTTAGTCCCGCAGGAGTTCTTTTACGTGCCAGTAAATCTACCGACACGAGGCTGACGTATTTGAGCACCTTCAAATAACACCGGACTGCGCCAGTATCGAACCTGCCAAGTTGGGGTCAGAAGGCCAGCGCCTCAACCGTCTGCTCCACTCAGCCCGGCACGCATATATTGCCAATGTCTATTTCAGAACATGAACCTACACATGGCAGTAAGGAAGAGACAGTGAAATTCTAGTTTTCTGATACAGTAAGGTTAACTGACATACATAATGTATTAAGGTATGATATTTTTCCGATGGCAGCTGTTCCCCGTAGAGGGATTTAGCATGTGACACGGAATTGAGTGTCATACTGTCCTTCGTGGTTGCTATTTACCATCAGCACACGCCTCTCCACAACTCTGACGGGCTAATGATACGACGCACAAAAGTACAGCTGGGATTGCGGGAAGGCCTATGAAGCATGCAGAATAAAGGCCAAATACAGGGCTGTAACGATGCCCATTGTCCGAGTGAAGGGCTTGGAACTATGACAACCCCTTCCGTCTCTCTATACAAGGCTTGAAGCTTCGAACGCGAACAGGGACGTTGCTCTCATTGTGTCAATATTTCGTCTATCATGAACCAGTTTTTCAATTTCGCCATTTACACAGACATCCCCTTCACTCTTCATCGAAATGCGTAACTATGGAATGATAGATTCCTATTAGAATGTACGAATTATTGACTTCAAGTTTTAGTGGCAGACTAATATCACAAGTGGAATGAGAACACAGCTATCGAAGTAATTTGCCTAAACATATTCGATAACAGGTGATGAATAAAATACATAGTCCGTTTAGTACGTCGTATTTGTCTTCAAATATATGGATTTCTGTCCGCCTCTGTGGTGTAGTGGTTAATGTGATTAGCTGTCACCCCTGGAGGCGCGGGTTCGATTCCCTGCTCTGCCACGAAATTTTAAACAGTGGTATGAGGGCTGGAACGGGGTCCACTCAGCCTCGGGAGGTCAACTGACTAGAGGGGGGTTCGATTCCCTCCTCAGCCATCCTCGAAGTGGTTTTCCGCGGTTTCCAACTTCTCCTCCACGCAAATGCCGGATGGTACCTAACTTAAGGCCACGGCCGCTTCTTTCCCTCTTCCTTGTCTATCCCTTCCAATCTTCCCATCCCCCGAAAGGGCCCCTGTTCAGCATAGCAGGTGAGGCGGCCTGAGCGAGGTACTGGCCATTCTCCCCAGTTGTATCCCCTGACCCAAAGTCTCACGCTCCAGGACACTGCCCTTAAGGCGGTAGAGGTGGGATCCCTCGCTGCGTCCGAGGGAATAACCAACTCTGGAGGGTAAGCAAATTTAGAAGGTAAATATGTGGATTTCTTCTAATTATCGAATTTGGAGCTTCTAGTTGCGATCAGCGGTATTCTGTAAGAAAGGAATGAGTTCTCGGACGAGATAAAATTTATATCGGTCTGTTTTCAGACCGACTTAGCTGTACTGGAGTGGAAGTTCTGTTGTCACAGGATTTCTCCTTTTACTGAGCTAGGTGGCCATGCGGTTATGGTCGTGCAGCTGTGAGCTTGCATTTGGGAGTTCAAATCCCACCATCGGCAGCCCTGAGGTTGGTTTCATGTTTTTACACTAGGAAAATGCTGGAGTTGTACCTCAATTAAGACTACGGTCGCTACCTTCCCATTCCCATCCTTCCGTCGCCGAGAACCATCGATGTGACAGTGCGACGATAAACAAGGGACATAAAAGGAAGATATCTACTTCATAAGCTGGAAGTAATCCCGGTCACTCCATGTGAGATTTGTGCTGGACAAAGTGGAGGTGGGACCGGTTTTTCTCCGGGTACTCCGGTTATCATCTTTCATTCCAGGAACACTCTCCACAATCATTTCCCTTCATATGTCAGTCATTAATCATTGTCCAAAAGGAGTGCCACAGGCCTCGGCAGCCGGCACAATTCCTATCCTCGCCGCAAGATGGGGGCTTCATTCATTTCATTCCTGACCCGGTCAATGACTGAAAAACAGGTTGTAGGCTTTTTCAGGCTGGAAGTAACAGGCACGATGGTAGCGAGAATGGATGCTGGTAAAAATAGGTGCCAGCAGTGGCAGGAGAATACTCGACATGATGAGTCAAATGCTCAATTAGGAATTAACCATTTCATTCTTAATTCGTTTATCGTCTAGGGTTGGCTTTTTGTTCGGACACAGCGAGGGATCCCACCTCTACTGCTTCAAGGGCAGTGTCCTGGAAAGTGAGACTTCGGTTCGGGAGATACAACTGTGAAGGAGGACCAGTGCCTTGCCAGTGGCTTCACGTGCTATACTTAACAGAGGCATTGTGTGGTGGGGGGGGGTACGGGAAGATTTGAAGGGATACACAAGAAAGAGGGAAGGAAGAGGCCGTGGCTTTAAGTTAGGTACCATCCTGGCATTTGCCTGCAGGAAAAGTGGGAAACTACGGAAAACCACTTCGAGGATGGTTGTTTGAGGAGAGAACCGAACGCCCCTCCAATTAGTGAATCTCCCGAGGCTGAGTGGAGCCCATTCTAGCACTCGAACCACTTTTCAAATATCGGGTCTCCGGGGGTTGCAGCTAATCTCACTAGCCACTACAAGAGAGAGGCAGACTAAGAATGGACTCGATGGATGAATCTGCGCGTAGGCTATAAATCGCCTTCGGTGATGCCTGTCATGTGGCATGGGTTGAGGAGGACAGATTATATAGGAGAATAATGGACGCGATCTTTGCGGCTAAGGTGATCAAACGCAGACCAAGGCGACGATTGTTAGACTCCGTTTATAAGGATTGAAAATGGAATTCCACAACCTGTTTCCAGTCATTCGAGCGGGTCAGGAATGGAATGAATGATGCCCCATCTAGTGGCGAGGATAGGAATTGCGCCGGCCGAAGCCCGCCGCACTCCTCTGGGGCAATGATTAATGACCGACACATGAAATGAAATGATATTGGAGAGTGTTGCTGGAATGATGGATGACAGGGAAAACCGGAGTACCACCGAGCTCGATAGCTGCAGTCGCTTAATTGCGGCCAGTATCCAGTATTCGGGAGATAGTAGGTTCGAACCCCACTATCGGCAGCCCTGAAAATGGTTTTCCGTGGTTTCCCATTTTCACACCAGGCAAAAGCTGGGGCTGTACCTTAATTAAGGCCACGGCCGATTCCTTCCCACTCCTAGCCCTATCCTATCCCATCGTCGCCATAAGACCTACCTGAGTCGGTGCGACGTAAAGCAACTCGCAAAAAAATCCGGAGTATCCGGAGAAAACCAGCCCCGCCTCTGCTTTGTACAGCACAAATCTTACATGGAGTAACCGGGATTTGAACCACTCAACCCAGCGGTGAGAGGCCGGCGCTCTCCCGTCTGAGCCACGGAAGCTTCGTTTATAACGGTCGATTTATTTAATTATTTATTGTTTGGCTTTTAGTGCCGGGAGCCGAGGTTGGGCGGTACCTGCCTTGTATTGAAACTGCGTGTTCTTGGTAGTGGGGGATAGTGTTGTGTATGATGTGTGAGTTTCAGGAATACTGGGGACAGTACAAACACCCAGTCCCCAAGCTAGATAAAATAACCTTTAAATAATAATCATTTCGCGTGGCAATTTCTATCCGGGCGCAGCCCTTGTAAGGCAGACCCTCCGATGAGTGTGGGAGGCATCTGCCATGTGTAGGTAACTGCGTGTTATTCTCGTGGAGAATAGGAAGTGTTAAGTGTGGTATACGAGCTGCAGGGATGTTGGGGACAGCACAAGCACCCATTCCCCGCGGCAATGGAACTAACCATTTAAGATTAAAATATCCGACACCGCTAGAAATCGAATTCGGGCCCCTCTGAACCGAAGAGCACTGTGCTGAACATTCAGCCGGACAACATTAAAGGCTGAAATCTCCGACCCAACCAGAAATCGAACCAGGGGCCCTCTGATCCGAAGGAGCCGGACTTTTTATTCATAAATTAATTTCGACAGACTGAAAACCCTAACAGTTCTACATTGAAGATTTTAGGTAGAGAGCTGGATGACCTAACTGAGCTAATTTCAAACAGACTACTACGGAGGAAAACAGTTAATTCACAGAGGCTTACAGACTAAGCGCTGAAAGATGTGTGTTTGAGTCATCAGTCCATAGACTGATTTGATGCGGCCCTCCATGTCACCCTATCCTGTGCTAACCTTTTCATTTCTACGTAACTATTGCATCCTACATCTGCTCTAATCTGCTTGTCATATTCATACCTTGGTCTACCCCTACCGTTCTTACCACCTACACTTCCTTCAAAAACCAACTGAACAAGTCCTGGGTGTCTTAAGATGTGTCCTATCATTCTCTCTCTTCTTCTCGTCAAATTTAGCCAAATAGATGTCCTCTCACTAATTCGATTAGTGTATCTCTTCATTCGTGATTCGATCTATCCATCTCACCTTCAGTATTCTTCTATAACACCACATTTCAAAAGCTTCTATTCTCTTTCTTTTTGAGCTAGTTATCGCTGAAAGATATAACCGTCTATAATGAAAATATTTGCACATATGTATGTATGTATGTATGCATGTACATATGTATGTATGTATTCAGCCCTATGGAATTGTGTGCAGTATTAGGAAGCGCTAACATTGACCTTGACACGCGCCGCACCTGCGATAGTTTGCTTTATATTCAGCGGGTCAAAGAGAGCCGGATAGGATCGCTCGTTTATTTATAAAAATAACAGTCTATCACCAGCTGAATGACACAGTCATTACAAACATATTGACAACCAGTATTAAATAAAACAGTGGACTGCAAGCAAGTGGATGACAAAAGTTTTCAAGCAATAACTTATTGAAACAATATTCTATTTTATTTGTACGAGACGTGTACAAGCAGCGTAAAGTGAAATGAATGCGCCCGACTGCGAACGACGACATGCGTGCGAAAGTCAAACAGCGCAAGTGGGTAATACAAGATATAGTCGATAACAAATATTTCGCATACATTGCAGCGTCGCAATAGTACAGCATAAACTATTTCACTAAGGGCCTGTACTACGGCAGCGCGGTTTAAATTTATGTGGCAGTTTGTACATTTATTTGCGAATTCGACTGAAAACGCGTACTACGTTTATGTGCAGTCTGGGAGAATATTCTCGAGGTTAGCTTTGCCGAAGTTGTAGAGGCTCTCATCGAAGACCCCACTGTAAGAATCAAGATGGCTACACATCAAGATGAACATACATATGCATGTTGCTGTACGAAATGACGTTGTTACATAAAGATTTCCCAAGCTAGCAAATTGTTGCTACTGACTATTTGAGTTGCACACAAGCACGTTAATAAGCAGCCTCACGGGTATCCGTGGACGTTAGGGCAACATCGTTTGATGGTATGTACTTTACTCGTGGGTTCGAGTCCCAATAGTCCAACATTGCTTTTTCCCCTTCTAAATGTTAGTTGGTAGGGTACTAAAGGTGATAGTACACATTTCCTAATCATTAGAATGCGTGTCAAAAGCGTGGGTTCTATTCCAAATCTATCCGCAACGCATGTTTGGAGTAAAGATATACGACATTGTTCATGGCGATTCGACCGTCGAAGGATGATGTTAAAAGGGGAGACGTAGGCAGAAAACATGAAAAAATCACAATTTATTTTTATTTAGTTTTCTTGAAGGTAGATATCAAGGAGAATATAATCCCAAAATTTTACATTGAAATTCGAACTACAAATGGCATTAAAATTAAAGAATCATGCACTACAGTACGACACGCCCACTACTCAGCCTCTGTGGCAGTACAAGATGTCTTCTTATATAGTTCTGTCAGTTAAACTTCTGGCAACACTTTATAGAAGGCCAGGTATTTGTTCTTTCTTGATCAGGCAGTTGTAGAAACAATCCAGCATGATATAGAAGGCTCTGGATGACAAAGGACTTCATTCAATAATTGTGTGTGTATGTGAGTTTTATGATTGGTGTAATTCAGTGGTTTAGTGATCACTTGGTGTAATTCAGCGCTTTAGTGATCCCCATATGTATTTACACAATGTCTAGGATTGATAAAGTGTATAAGAAGTATAAAATCACATATAAACAACAAAAATTCAAGAAGACATTGTGAGGTTAGGGACAGACCTGAAATTGTGAACCTGGATTCATCTGTAAGTTCTTCAAAGCGGAAAGTCGGAGCAGGCATTCTGCCAGAAGAAGAAAATGATGGAGGAAGGAGTGGGTTTAGAATTATTGATATTGTATTGTTAGTAGAAGGAATACAGAAAGCTTGCAGGTGTTCTGCTTGTGGAGGAAAGGTGACTCCGATGGATGATAAGAAGAAATAAGGTTTAGCATGTACATTACACATTTTGTGTGAAAATTGCAACAGTGATATACCATTAAAAACATCCAAGGCCAATAACAGAATTTACGAAGCAAACGTCAGGTTTGCTTATGGCCTAAGGTGTGCTGATCTTGGTATAGAAGATGGGAACTTGTTATGTGGTATTATGAACATGCCTGCTTCAACACCAAGATTCACTGCTATGAACATGTCACTTTTGAATGCAGTGGAATAGGTTAGAGAAGAGAGTATGAAATTAACAGCTATGTATAGAAGCAGGGCGACAAGAGAGCAGAAGAGGATGCTAACCAATAAGAGGAGTATGGTTATGGGGAGTTTTAGGAGAGGTGTAGTCTTGAAACTTTATTATGAAAAGTTTTCTAGGATTTTCTGAATTTCACATTTTTTATACTTTAGGTACAAATATCTCAAGAACTACTCGGTGCTATTTCATAAAATTTTGAACACAAGTCACCCAAGTATATACGAAGTTTGAAGTGGAGTAGAATTTTAATATGTTGAGTAAGAAAAATTTTGTACATTAAAATATTTTTTTTAAACTAAGAAAAAATGTCCATCAAGTACAAAAAATTTCAGAAAATCAACAATAATATTTAGAAAAGACTTACTGCACTTTTAAGTCTCTATGCTAGTGTAGATTATTAATATATTTTGAATTTGAAATTTGAAGTCATACTTTACTCAAAATTTGTACCGAAAGGCAGTGGCGTATGAAAAAAATAATACTTCATTAACTTAAGAGAAAATTACCACAGTGTTCCTTAAACATACACAGCAACTCAATAGGTCATTTTTAATTAGTGTACCGAGTTGCAATTAGATTTGATGAAAATTGTGCAAGATATGTGTAATCAAACATGTGACTGTAATTCTGCCTACGTCTCCGCTTAGGAGGTTCTATTTGACTTCATAACAGTCCACCTCTGTGGTGTAGTAGTTAGTGTGATTAGCTGCCACCCCTGGTGGCGCGGGTTCGATTCCCGGCTCTGCCACGAACTTTGAAAAGTAGTACGAGTGCTGGAACGGGGTCCACTCAGCCTCGGGAGGTCAAGTGAGTAGAGGTGGGTTCAATACCCACCTCAGCCATTCTGAAAGGGGTTTTCCGTGGTTTCCCACTTCTCCTCCAGGCAAATGCCGGGATGGTAGCTAACTTAAGGCCACGGCCGCTTCCTTCCCTCTTCTTTGTCTATCCCTTCTTCCCATCCCCCGACAGTGCCCCTGTTCAGCATAGCAGATGAGGCGGCCTGGGCGAGGTACTGGTCATTCTCCCCAGTTGTTACCCCCGACCCAGAGTCTGAAGCTCCAAGCTCTTGATGCGGTAGAGGTGGGATCCCTCTCTGAGTCCGAGCGTAAACAGATTAAGAAAGAAAGAAAGAAAGACTTAATAACAACTTGCTACTACACTAAAGTGAGGTAAATGCTTACCAGTTACTCTTCTCATATTGTATTGAAAAGAAACTATTTATTCAAAGAGCAAACAATAAATTGAATTAATAATAAAATTAATGATCCTACGCTGCATCAGAGGCACTAATTACGAATATAAACCTTACGTTCGCCGTAACGCGCATCCTCGTAACTAGTAGGCTACAAGAAAAAATGATACATAACCTGAATCTTAACTTTTGCGTTCAGGTTACATTTTCAGTCTTTTTATTTTCTATAACAGTTTCAGTTTCATTATATAGTTTATTAATTTTAACATTTCTTCGTATGTGTAAATTTCAGTCCTAATTATGTTTTTTATCTGAACTTCCACGCTATGGCTTATTAAGAGTCTGATATTGGATTCTAGTAATACAATTTCAAAAGGAATAGAGCTAAACAAACGAAAATACCAGGGAACACGTATACCTCCGCGCTAAATTTCACTATATTTTCATTAACCTTATTACCAATCCATTAAAAATATTACTACATCTTCCGCATTACAATTCCGTCGTTAAAATCCGTTGGAAGTTTTAATCTGTTTACCCTTCAGGGTTGGTTTTTCCCTCGGACTCAGTGAGGGATCCGACTTCTACCGCCCTAAGGGCAGTGTCCTGGAGCTTAAAACTCTGGGTCGGGGATACAACTGGGGAGGATGACCTGTACCTCGCCCAGGCGGCATCACCGGCTACGCTGAACAGGGGCCTTGGTGGGGGATGGGAAGTGTGGAAGGGATAGGCAAGGAAGAGGGAAGGAAGCTGCCGTGGCCTAAAGTTAGGTACCACCCCGGCATTTGCCTGGAGGAGAAGTGGGAAACCACGGAAAACAACTTCCAGAATTGCTGAGGTGGGAATCGAACCCATCTCTACTCAGTTGACTTCCAGAGCTCGAGTGGAACCCGTTCCAGTCCTTGTGCCACTTTCCAAATTTCGTGGCAGAGTCGGGAATCGAACCCGGGCCTCTGGGGGTGGCAGCTAATCACACTAACCACTACACCACATAGGCGGTCCATTGGTAGTACGCAAGGAAATATTTATGTTCTAGTTTGAAAAACTGCAGCCTACGTATCTGGCTGTTTACCCGACAGTCGTTGTACAGGCCCTAAGTTCTATGTATAGTACGCGAACCTTTTATTGAGCCCTAGTTCTTATTCAGCACTTTGGAGCTCAGGGCTCAAGAAAAGGTTCGCGTACTATACTATACTAGCAAGATACCCGTGCTTCGCTACGGTATTATACTGAAATTTATAATTGAATGCTTATCATTTTATATATAACCCGCCGATATTCGCGATCTGACTCGTTTTCTGAGAGATTACGGCAACGTTCCTCCATTTTTCAATCTCTTTTTCAGCAATCGATTTCGTACTTCCCGGGCTAGGTCCAGATATTCCACCCGGTCAGTTGGGTCCCTAAATCTTTGCTTTCTTTTCCTATAAACATTTTTAATGGGGATCAAATACTTGAGGAGATCTGGGGTGGTGTCGTCTTGGGTGCCTTGGTGGCACTGAACCCGCGGCCGGACTGCATTCGTAGTCATTACCCGTCCAGGACCAGTTTCCAGCGCGGTCCGCACATCTTGACGACGGTCCAGAACATTATTATTATTATTATTATTATTATTATTATTATTATTATTATTATTATTATTATTATTATTATTATTATTATTATTCTGGACCCCACAGCAAGATGCAAGGCCGCTACTTCGCGGTAAATTACATCTGCTGCCAATGTCATTGATGACAGTATGACCAGCACCATTGTCCCCCGTTGGCAAGTGCGCAGGATTTCTGGCGATACGAATGACATACTACCGTGCATCATTGAGCTTATTATAGAGCTGAACAATTTCACTGTCAATCTCATTCCTATCGTTAATTTCAAATGTGTTTAAATTTGTATTTATATGCCTGGAGAAGGCCTTTGCTGGCAAGATATAGTGTTTACAGTGCCCTATGTCTTCTGGTATGGGCTAGAATGAAATTGTTACTTTCATTGACCTGTCTCAGTCTTATACTTGCCTTCGACAATATGAAAGTGGCTGAGGTATGAGTGACGCTAGTAATGCCATTCCTTATGCAGCCAGTCCCTGCTATGAATGGTGTGAAAATGTCACTCATAGGGTCGGTTGGAGCACGCATTTCGGTGGGCTTGGCAGACTGATGTGCAATAGCAACTTCTGGCTCAGTGAGGAAAGCAACAGGAAACTACCTCACTCCTTATTTCCCCAGTACGCCTCCTCAGTGACACCTAGGCTATCTATGAAAGCTAATGGTGAACCTGTTGAGGATCCAACGAGCCTTCGGGCTGAATACCCAACATACACACATCCATGCCAGGAGAATCTACTGTAATCTAAGAAGGTTCTCCAAAGGAAAAGATGGCTCTTGAAAAGGAACCCAGGAAAGATTAAAAAATGATCGGTTTATGATCAGAATAAGTACATTGAAAATCCGCAGCCTGTTTCCAGTCATTCAACCGGGTCAGGAATAGAATGAACATAGCCCCCAGCTAGCGGTGAAGATAGGAATTGTGCCGGCTGCCGAAGCGTGTCGCACTCCTCTGGGGCAATGATTAATGAATGACAAATGAAATGAAATGATATTGGAGAGTGTTGCTGGAATGAATGATGACGGGGAAAACCGGAGTACCCGGAGAAAAACCTGTCCCGCCTCCGCTTTGTCCAGCACAAGCCTCACACGGAGTGACCGGGATTTGAACCACGGAACCCAGCGGTGAGAGGCCGGCGCGCTGCCGCCTGAGCCACGGAGGCTCTATATAAGTACATTATGAACAGTAAAATCAATTTGTTTCACCCCTTTTTTCACCCCACCGCGGTTAAAGTGATTTACACCCCCCAAAAAAGGCGTGTTTCATCATGTTTAAAGGAGATTCCATAAAAATCATTCACTTTTTTCACTTATCTTTACACTCTCCCCTCCCCCTTAAGTGAATTTTCCGGCAAAAAAATATTTGTTTCCTTAATAGTAAAGGTTCTTCTAAATACCGATTATGTTCAGTTTTTTAGATATGTGTCCTCATGAAACGAATTCAACTCTTTTTCACACCCGCCCCCAAAGATGATTCCCCCCCCCCCTAAAACGCGTCGTTTTATTTCTAAAGAAGATCTAAATAACAATTTTCACGTCTGCAACAACTTAAGTTGTTATTAGATGTAAGTATCCTCATACAATTAATTCAATTAATTCAATTAATTCTTCAACTTTTCCACCTCCCCCCTCCCTTCATTGGATTTTCCGAGAATACATGTTTCTTTACTTTAACAGGAGCTTCCAAATACCAGATTTTTTTCTGTAACATTTTATGTTTCTGAAATATACTGTAGATGTAGTTTTTTTTAATTCACCCCAATTTGTCACTCCTGTTTAAACCCCATTGATTAGATTTTCCAAAATAAAAAAAAAAATCTGCATTTTTAAAGGGGATCCCATATACTAATTGTTAGGTCTGTAATATCCTCAGTTTCTGTATCCTGATAAAGACATTCAACACCTTATTCACACTTTTCACCGCTTCTATTGGGATTTACAGAAAACAAAATAATACGTGTCCTTATATTTTTAAAGGAGATTCTAAATATCAATTATTACATCTGCAAACTTTTAAAGTTTCGAGATACAGATCCCCTTTCACCCCCCCCCCCCCCCACCCACGACTATTCGAATTATCCAAAAACGGAAAATACGTTTCTTTATTTTTAAATCAGATCCCATATACCGATTTTCAGGTCTGTAACATCTTCTTTTTCTGAGATATAATGATCCTTATTAAAGGCATTCAACCATTTTCACCCCCTTTCCGCCCCTCCTTTTGGGAGTTTCCAAAAATATACTGGTTTCATTATTTTTAAAGAAGATTTTAAGTACCAATTTTTCCATCTGTAAACTTGTAAAGTTTTGAGATTTAGATACACTCAGTTTAAAAATTCATCCCCCTCTCAACCCTCCACTGTTTGGATTTTTCAAAAACAAAAAGTACATGTTCCTTTATTTTTAAAGAACATCCCAATTACCTATTTTCAGGTCTGTAATATCTTCAGTTTTTGAGAGTAAGTATCCACATTAAAGGCGCTCAACCCATTTTTCACTCCTTTTCACCCCTCCTATTGGGATTTTCCGAAAACAAAAAATACGTGTTTCTTTACTTTTAAAGGATATTCTAAATACCAATTTCTTCGTCTGTAAACTTTTACAGTTTCGAGATATAGATGCACTCATTTTAAACATTCACCTCCCACTTTTCACCCCCCATAATTTGGATTTTCTAAAAAGAAAAAATTCGCGTTTCTTTATTTTTAAAGGAGGTTCCAAATTTAAATTTTCATGATTGTAACATCTTCAGTTTTTGAGATATGAATCTCCTCATAAAAGGTGTTCAATCCATTGTCCGCCTCTTTCCCCCCCCCCTTCTTGGGATTTTACGAAAACAAAAAAGTACGTGTTCCTTTATCTTTAAAGGAGATTCCAAATACCAATTTTTATTACTCTAAACCTTCAAGTTCCTGAGATATAGATATTGTCATTTTAGAAATTAACCCCCCTTTTCAACCACTTATCGACGGAATATCCAAAAATCCTCCCTTAGCGAGCACCTACATGTTAATATGAATGTGTCCCCAAAATTTCATTTCTCTATGTCCAGTAGTTTCGGCTCGGCGATAATGAATCAGTCATTCAGTCTGTCTGGTCAAGCTATTTTATATACACTGACTGACAGAGCAAATGCAACACCAAGAAGGAGTGGTTCGAAAGGGATGAAAGTTGGGGAAAAAATAGAGACGACACGGACGAATAATTGATGTTTATTTCAAACCGATATGCAGGTTACACAATGCGCACGGCATCGACTCAGTAGGATGTAGGACCACCGCGAGGGGCGATGCACGCAGAAACACGTCGAGGTACAGAGTCAATAAGAGTGCGGATGGTGTCCTGAGGGATGGTTCTCCATTCTCTGTCAACCATTTGCCACAGTTGGTCGTTCGTACGAGGCTGGGGCAGAGTTTGCAAACGGCGTCCAATGAGATCCCACACGTGTTCGATTGGTGAGAGATCCGGAGAGTACGCTGGCCACGGAAGCATCTGTACACCTCGTAGAGCTTGTTGGGAGATGCGAGCAGTGTGTGGGCGGGCGTTATCCTGCTGAAACAGAGCATTGGGCAGCCCCTGAAGGTACGGGAGTGCCACCGGCCGCAGCACATGCTGAACGTAGCGGTGGGAATTTAACGTGCCTTGAATACGCACTAGAGGTGACGTGGAATCATACGCAATAGCGCTCCAAACCATGATGCCGCGTTGTCTAGCGGTAGGGCGCTCCACAGTTACGGTCGGATTTGACCTTTCTCCACGCCGACGCCACACTCGTCTGCGGTGACTATCACTGACAGAACAGAAGCGTGACTCATCGGAGAACACGACGTTCCGCCATTCCCTCATCCAAGTCGCTCTAGCCCGGCACCATGCCAGGCGTGCACGTCTATGCTGTGGAGTCAATGGTAGTCTTCTGAGCGGACGCTGGGAGTGCAGGCCTCCTTCAACCAATCGACGGGAAATTGTTCTGGTCGATATTGCACATGCTGAAGAATGGCGGTTGACGTGGAGTGCGGGGCTGCTACCGCTTGGCGGCGGATGCGCCGATCCTCGCGTGCTGACGTCACTCGGGCTGCGCCTGGACCCCTCGCACGTGCCACATGTCCCTGCGCCAACCATCTTCGCCACAGGCGCTGCACCGTGGACACATCCCTATGGGTATCGGCTGCGATTTCACGAAGCGACCAACCTGCCCTTCTCAGCCCGATCACCATACCCCTCGTAAAGTCGTCTGTTCTGCTGGAAATGCCTCCGTTGACGGCGGCCTGGCATTCTTAGCTATACACGTGTCCTGTGGCACACGACAACACGTTCTACAATGACCGTCGGCTGAGAAATCACGGTACGAAGTGGGCCATTCGCCAACGCTGTGTCCCATTTATCGTTCGCTACGTGCGCAGCACAGCGGCGCATTTCACATCATGAGCATACCTCAGTGACGTCAGTCTACCCTGCAATTGGCATAAAGTTCTGACCACTCCTTCTTGGTGTTGCATTTGCTGTGTCAGTCAGTGTATACAGTATACTAGCAAGATACCCGTGCTTCGCTACGGTATTATACTGAAATGTATAATTGAATGCTTATTGTTTTAGATGTATAATCAGCCGAAAATCGCGATCTGACTCGTTTTCTGTCAGAATCCGCCAAAATTCGCGCTCTGACTCGTTTTCTAATAGATTACTGCAAATTTCCTCCCATTTTCCAATCTTTCTTTACAGCAATCGATTTCGTACTTCCCGGGCTAGGTCCAGGTATTCCACCCGGTCAGTTGGATCCCTAAATTTTTGATATCCTTTCCTATAAGCATTTTTAATATGGATCAAATCCTTCAGGAGATCCGGCGTGGTGTCGTCTTGGGCGCCTTTGCGGTACGGAAACCGCGGCCGGACTGCATTCTTAGTCATTACCAATCCAGGACCCGTTTCCAGCGCAGTCTGCACGTTTGACAACAGTCCAGAACATTATTATTATTATTATTATTATTATTATTATTATTATAGATGTTCTGGACCCCACAGCAAGATGCAAGACCGCTACTTGACGGTAAATTACATCTGCTGCCATTGTCATTGTTGTCATTGTTGACAATGTGACCAGCACCATTGTCGTGCGTAGGCAAGTGTGCGGGATTTCTGGCGATACGAATGACATACGTCCATGTATTGTTGACCTTATTATAGAGGTGAACAGTTTGACGGTCAATCTCATTCCTGTCGTTTATTTCAAATGTATTTAAATTGTTATTTATATGCCAGGAGAATCTACTATACTCTAAGAGGTTTATGATCAGAATAATTACATCGAAAATCCACAGCCTGTTTTCAGTCAGTCGACAGGGTCAAGAATGGAATGAATAAAGCCCCATCTAGCGGCGACAATCGGAATTGTGCCAGCTGCCGAAGCACTTCTCTGGGGCAATGATCGATGAATGACAAATGAAATGAAATATTGGACAGTGTTGCTGGAATTAATGATGACAGGGAAAACCGAAGTATCCGGAGAAGAAACTGTCCCGCCTCCGTTTTGTCCAGCACGAATGTCACATGGAGTGACCGGGATTTGAACCACGGAAACCAGCAGTGAGAGGCCGGCGCGCTGCCGCCTGAGCAACGAAGGCTCCTTATAAGTACATTATGAACAGTAAAATCAATTGGTGTCACCTCCTTTTACACCCCACTGCCGTTAAGGTTATTTAACACCCCTCCCAAAAAATTAAAAGAAGGCGTGTTTATGTTTAAAGGAGAATGCAAACACCAATGTTCACGTCTATTACCTTCAGTTTTGAGATATAAGTATCCCCATAAAAATAATTCACTTTTTTCACTTCCTTTCACATTCCTGCCCCCCCCCCCCAAAGTGAATATTCAGGCAAAAAAAAAATACTTGTTTCTATAATAGTAAAGGATCTTCTAAATACCAGTTATCACTACTCTAACTTCTTCAGTTTTTGATTTATGTGTCCTCATGAAAGGAATTCAACCCCATTTCACTCCCGCCCCCCAAGATGGTCGCCCCCCCAAACGCTTTTTTTGTTTGTTTTTAAAGGAGATCCAATAACCAATTTTCACGTCTGTAACAACTTTAGTTTTTATTAGATGTATGTATTCTCATACACTTAAGTCAATTAATTTTTCAATTCTTTCACCCCCCACCCCCTTCATTGGATTTTCAGAGAATAAGTGTTTCTTTATTTTTAAAGCAGATTCCAAATATCAAATTTCACGTCTGTAACATCTTCATTTTTGAGATATCAGTAGCCTAATTAAAAGAATTCAACACCATTTTCAGTCACTTTTACCCCCTCCCTCCGCACAAGTGGTATTTCCGAAAAGTAAAAATACACGTTTCTTTATTTTTATAGACATAAAAAATACCATATTTCACTTCTGTAACATTTTAAATTTTTGGAGATATACTGTAGAAATTCTCATTTTAAAATTTCACCCCTTTTTAGTTCCCTTTAATTGGAGATTCCAAAAACAAATCACCTACTTTTCTTTACATTTTCAGCAGATACCAAATACCCACATAATACGCCTGTAACATTTTACGTTTCTCGGATATTCTGTCTTTCAAAAAATTCACTCCAATTTGCCACTCCTGTTTAACCGCCATTAATTGGATTCTCCAAAACCGAAAACATACCTGTTTGTTTATTTTTAAAGTAGATCCCAAGTACCAATTTTCAGGTCTATAATATCTTCAGGTTCTGAAATATAAGTAGACTCATTAAGAGCATTCAACCACTTTTTCACCCTCCCTTTTCCACCCTTCCCATTGGGATTTTACGAAAATAAAAAATACATGTTTCTTTATTTTTAAAGGAGATTCCAAATACCAATTTTTACATCTATAAGCTTTAAATGTTTAGAGATATTGATACACCCATTTTAAGAATGCACCCCTTTTCACCTCCCCCCCATTAATTGGATTTTCCATAAACAAAAAGTACGTGTTTCTTTATTTTTAAAGGAGATCCCAAACACCAATTTTCAAGTCTGTAATATCTTCAGGTTATGAAATATAAGTAGCCTCATTAAAGGCATTCAGACAATTTTCACCCTTTTCCCCTTCCTAATGGGGTTTTCCGAAAACAAAAAAATACGTGTTCCTTTATTTTTAAAGGAGATTCTAAATACCAGTTTTTACATCTATAAACTTTAAAAGTTTTGAGATATAGATACAGTCATTTTAAAATTCACCCCCTTTTCACCCCGCTATTAATTGGATTTTCCAAAAACAAAAAACACGTGTTTCTTTATTTTTAAAGGAAATCCCAAAGCACCAATTTTCAAGTCTGTAATATCTTCAGTTTCTGGGATATAATATCTTCATTAAAGGCATTCAACCCATTTTTCACCCCTCTTTACCCCTCCTATTGGGATTTCCGGAAAACAAAAGTGCGTGTTTCTTTATTTCTAATGAAGATTCTAAATACCAATTTTTACATCTGTAAACTTTAAAATTCTAGAGATATAGATGCACTCGTTTCAAAAAGTCACCCCCTTTTGCTCCCTCTCATTAATAAGATTTTCCAAAAACAAAAAAGTACCTGTTTCTTTATTTTTAAAATAGATCAAAAGTACCAATTTTCAGCTCTGTAACATCTTCAGTTTCTGAGATTTAAGTACCGGTTTCCTGATTAAAGGCATTCAACCCCTTTTTCACCCTTTTTCACCCCTCCTAATGGGATTTTCTGAAAACAAAAAATACGTGTTTCCTTATTTTTAAAGAAGATTCTAAATACCAATTTTTACATCTGTAAACTTTTAAAGTTTTTAGTTATAGATACACTCATTTTAAAATTTCACCCCCGTTTTCACCCCCTTAGCGATGGAGTATCCAAAAATCCTATCTTAGCAAGCACCTACGTCTTAATATGAATCTATGACCGAAATTTCATTTCTTTATGCCCAGTAGTTTTGGCTCGGCGATGATGAATCTGTCAGTCAGTCAGGACAAGTTATTTTATATAAGACTAGCAAGATACCCGTGCTTCGCTACGGTATTATACTGAAATTTATAATTGAATGCTTATTGTTTTAGATATATAATCCGCCGAAATTCGCGATCTGACTCGTTTTCTGCGAGAATCCACCAAAATTCACGATCTGTCTCGTTTTCTATTAGATTACGGCACGTTTCCTTCCATTTTTCAATCTTCCTTTCCAGCAATCGATTTCGTACTTCCCGGGCTAGACTCAGGTATTCCTCCTGGTCAGCTGGGTCCGTAAATCTATGACATCTTTTCCTATAATCATTTTTAATATGGATAAAATCCTTCAGGAGATCCGGCGTGGTGTCATATTGGGTGCCTTGGCGGCACTGAACCCGCGGCCGGACTGCATTCTTAGTCATTACCCGTCCAGGAGCCGTTTCCAGCGCGGTCCGCACATTTGACGACGGTCCGGAACATTATTATTATTATTATTATTATTAGTATTAGTATTATGTGTTGCTGGAGTGGCTGATGACAGGGAAAACCGGAGTATCCGGAGAAAAACCTGTCCCGCCTCCGTTTTGTCCAGCACGAATGTCACATGGAGTGACCGGGATTTGAACCACGGAACCCAGCAGTGAGAGGCCGGCGCGCTGCCGCCTGAGCAACGGAGGATCCTTATAAGTACATTAAGAACAGTAAAATCAATTGGTCTCACCTCCTTCTACACCCCTACGCCGTTACGTTTATTCACCGCCAACCCCCCCTCCAAAAAAAATTAAAAGAAGGCTTGTTTCTTTATGTTTAAAGGAGATTTCTAACACCAATATTCACGTCTATTACCTTCAGTTTTGAGAAATAAGTATCCCCATCAAAATAACTTACTTTTTCACTTCATTTCACACTACTCCCCCACCCCTAAGTGAATTTCCCCGCAAAAATACTTGTTTCTTTAATAGTAAAGGATCTTCTAAATACCAATTATCACGACTCTAACTTCTTCAGTTTTTGATTTATGTGTCCTCATGAAAGGAATTCAACTCCTTTACACTCCAGCCCTCCAAGATGTTCCCCCCCCCCAAAAAAAAAAACTCGTTTTTCTTTGTTTTTAAAGGAGATCCAAATACGAATTTTCACGTCTGTAGCAACTTTAGTTTTTATTAGATGTATGTATTCTCATACAATTAAGTCAATTAATTTTTCAATTCTCTCACCCCCATACCCCCTTCATTGGATTTTCCGAGAATATGTGTTTCTTTACTTTAAAGCAGATTGCAAATATCAAATTTCACGTCTGTAACATCTTCATTTTTGAGATATCAGTAGCCTAATTAAAAGAAACCATCACCATTTTCAGTCACTTTTACCCCCTCCCCAAGTGGTATTTCCGAAAACTAAAAATAAACGTTTCTTTATGTTTAATAGAGATAAAAATATACCATTTTTCACTTCTGTAACATGTTAAGTATTTTTAGATATACTGTAAAAATTCTCATTTTAAAATTTCACCCCTTTTGTGTTCCCCTTAAGTGGAGTTTCCAAAAACAAATCACCTACGTTTCTTTACATTTACAGGAGATTCCAAACACCCACTTTTTACGTCTATAACATTTTACGTTGCAAGATATTCTGTAGATATAGTCTTTCAAAAAATTCACCCCAGTTTGTCACTCCTGTTTAACCGCCATTAATTGGATTTTCCAAAAACTAAAAAATACGTGTTTCTTTGTTTTTAAAGTAGATCCCAAATACCAATTTTCAGGTCTGTAATATCCTCAGGTTCTGAAATATAAGTAGCCTCATTAAAGGCATTCAACCCATTATTCACCCTTTTACACACTTCCTATTGGGATTTTCCGCAAACAAAAGAATACGTGTTTCTTTATTTTTAAAGGAGATTCTAAAAACCAATTTTTACATCTATAAACTGAAAATGTTTTGAGATACAGATACACATTTTAAAAATCACCCCCTTTTAAGCCCAAACCATTAATTGGATTTTCCAAAAACAAAAAAATACGCGTTTCTTTATTTTTAAAGGAGATCCCAAACACCAATTTTCAGGCCTGTAATATCTTCAGGTTCTGAAATATAAGTAGACTCATGAAAGGCATTGGACCCCTTTTTCAAACTTTTTCACCTTTCCTATTAGGATTTTCCGAAAATAAAATATACGATATACGTGTTTCTTTATTTTTATTTTTAAAGGAGATTCTATATACCAATTTTCACATCTATAACCTTTAATAGTTTTGAGATATCGATACACTCATTTTAAAATATTACCCCCTTTTCACCCCCCCTTAATTGGATTTTCCAGAAACAAAAAAATACGTGTTTCTTTATTTTTAAAGGAGATCTCAAACACCAATTTTCAGGTCTGTAATATCTTCAGTTCCTGAGATATAAGTAGTCTCATTAAAGGTATTCAACCCATTTTTCACCCCTTTACACTCCTCCTATTGCGATTTTCCGAAAACAAAAAAATGCGTGTTTCTTTATTTTTAATGAAGATTCTAAATACCAAATTTTACATCTGCAAACTGTAAAAGTTTGGAGATATAGATTCACTCATTTTAAAAATTCACCCCCTTTTAACCCTCCCATTAATTGGATTTTCCAAGAACAAAAAAATACGTGTTTCTTTATTTTTAAAAGAGATCAAAAGTACCAATTTTCAGGTCTGCAATACCTTCAGTTTCTGAGATATAAGTACCGGTATCCTGATTAAAGGCATTCAACCCATTTTCCCCCCCATTTTCACCCTTTTTCAGCCCTCCTATTGGGATTTTCTGAAAACAAAAAAATACGTGTTTCCTTGTTTTTAAAGAAGATTCTAAATACCAATTTTTACATGTGTAAACTTTTAAAGTTTTGAGATATAGATACACTCATTTTAAAATTTCACCCCCCTTTTCACCCCCTTAGCGAAGGAATATCCAAAAATCCTCTCTTAGCGAGCACCTACATCTTAATATGAATATATCCCCAAAATTTCATTTCTTTATGTCCAGTAGTTTTGGGTCGGCGATGATGAATCAGTCAGTCAGTCAGTCAGTCAGTCAGTCAGTCAGTCAGTCAGTCAGGACAAGCTACTTTATATATATATAGACTAGCAAGATACTCGTGCTTCGCTACGGTATTATACTGAAATGTATAATTGAATGCTTATTGTTTTAGATATATAACCGCCGAAATTCGCGATCTGACTCGTTTTCTAATAGATTACGGCAAGTTTCCTCCCATTTTTCAATCTTTCTTTGCAGCAATCGATTTCGTACATCCCGGGCTAGGTCCAGGTATTCCACCCAGTTAGTTGGGTCCCTAAATCTTTGCCATCTTTTCCTATAAGCATTTTAAATATGGATCAAATCCTTCAGGGGATCTGTCGTGGTGTCGTCTTGGGTGCCTTGGCGGTAGCCTACTGAACCCACGGCCGGACTGCATTCTTAGTCATTAGCCGTCCAGGACCCGTTTCCAGCGCGGTCCGCACATGTGACGACGGTCCAGAACATTATTATTATTATTATTATTATTATTATTATTATTATTATTATTATTATTATTATTATTATTATTATTATTCTGGACCCCACAGCAAGATGCAAGGCCGCTACTTCGCGGTAAATTACATCTGCTGCCATTGTCATTGATGACAGTATGACCAGCACCATTGTCCCCCGTTGGCAAGTGCGCAGGATTTCTGGCGATACGAATGACATACTACCGTGCATCATTGAGCTTATTATAGAGCTGAACAATTTCACTGTCAATCTCATTCCTATCGTTAATTTCAAATGTGTTTAAATTTGTATTTATATGCCTGGAGAAGGCCTTTGCTGGCAAGATATAGTGTTTACAGTGCCCTATGTCTTCTGGTATGGGCTAGAATGAAATTGTTACTTTCATTGACCTGTCTCAGTCTTATACTTGCCTTCGACAATATGAAAGTGGCTGAGGTATGAGTGACGCTAGTAATGCCATTCCTTATGCAGCCAGTCCCTGCTATGAATGGTGTGAAAATGTCACTCATAGGGTCGGTTGGAGCACGCATTTCGGTGGGCTTGGCAGACTGATGTGCAATAGCAACTTCTGGCTCAGTGAGGAAAGCAACAGGAAACTACCTCACTCCTTATTTCCCCAGTACGCCTCCTCAGTGACACCTAGGCTATCTATGAAAGCTAATGGTGAACCTGTTGAGGATCCAACGAGCCTTCGGGCTGAATACCCAACATACACACATCCATGCCAGGAGAATCTACTGTAATCTAAGAAGGTTCTCCAAAGGAAAAGATGGCTCTTGAAAAGGAACCCAGGAAAGATTAAAAAATGATCGGTTTATGATCAGAATAAGTACATTGAAAATCCGCAGCCTGTTTCCAGTCATTCAACCGGGTCAGGAATAGAATGAACATAGCCCCCAGCTAGCGGTGAAGATAGGAATTGTGCCGGCTGCCGAAGCGTGTCGCACTCCTCTGGGGCAATGATTAATGAATGACAAATGAAATGAAATGATATTGGAGAGTGTTGCTGGAATGAATGATGACGGGGAAAACCGGAGTACCCGGAGAAAAACCTGTCCCGCCTCCGCTTTGTCCAGCACAAGCCTCACACGGAGTGACCGGGATTTGAACCACGGAACCCAGCGGTGAGAGGCCGGCGCGCTGCCGCCTGAGCCACGGAGGCTCTATATAAGTACATTATGAACAGTAAAATCAATTTGTTTCACCCCTTTTTTCACCCCACCGCGGTTAAAGTGATTTACACCCCCCAAAAAAGGCGTGTTTCATCATGTTTAAAGGAGATTCCATAAAAATCATTCACTTTTTTCACTTATCTTTACACTCTCCCCTCCCCCTTAAGTGAATTTTCCGGCAAAAAAATATTTGTTTCCTTAATAGTAAAGGTTCTTCTAAATACCGATTATGTTCAGTTTTTTAGATATGTGTCCTCATGAAACGAATTCAACTCTTTTTCACACCCGCCCCCAAAGATGATTCCCCCCCCCCCCTAAAACGCGTCGTTTTATTTCTAAAGAAGATCTAAATAACAATTTTCACGTCTGCAACAACTTAAGTTGTTATTAGATGTAAGTATCCTCATACAATTAATTCAATTAATTCAATTAATTCTTCAACTTTTCCACCTCCCCCCTCCCTTCATTGGATTTTCCGAGAATACATGTTTCTTTACTTTAACAGGAGCTTCCAAATACCAGTTTTTACGTCTGTAACATTTTATGTTTCTGAAATATACTGTAGATGTAGATTATTTTAATTCACCCCAATTTGTCACTCCTGTTTAAACCCCATTGATTAGATTTTCCAAAATAAAAAAAATAAATGTTTCTGCATTTTTAAAGGGGATCCCATATACTAATTGTTAGGTCTGTAATATCCTCAGTTTCTGTATCCTGATAAAGACATTCAACACCTTATTCACACTTTTCACCCCTTCTATTGCGATTTACAGAAAACAAAATAATACGTGTCCTTTTATTTTTAAAGGAGATTCTAAATATCAATTATTACATCTGCAAACTTTTAAAGTTTCGAGATACAGATCCCCTTTCACCCCCCCCCCCCACCCACGACTATTCGAATTATCCAAAAACGGAAAATACGTTTCTTTATTTTTAAATCAGATCCCATATACCGATTTTCAGGTCTGTAACATCTTCTTTTTCTGAGATATAATGATCCTTATTAAAGGCATTCAACCATTTTCACCCACTTTCCGCCCCTCCTTTTGGGAGTTTTCCAAAAATATACTGGTTTCATTATTTTTAAAGAAGATTTTAAGTACCAATTTTTCCATCTGTAAACTTGTAAAGTTTTGAGATTTAGATACACTCAGTTTAAAAATTCATCCCCCTCTCAACCCTCCACTGTTTGGATTTTTCAAAAACAAAAAGTACATGTTCCTTTATTTTTAAAGAACATCCCAAATACCTATTTTCAGGTCTGTAATATCTTCAGTTTTTGAGAGTAAGTATCCACATTAAAGGCGCTCAACCCATTTTTCACTCCTTTTCACCCCTCCTGTTGGGATTTTCCGAAAACAAAAAATACGTGTTTCTTTACTTTTAAAGGATATTCTAAATACCAATTTCTTCGTCTGTAAACTTTTACAGTTTCTAGATATAGATGCACTCATTTTAAACATTCACCTCCCACTTTTCACCCCCCATAATTTGGATTTTCTAAAAAGAAAAAATTCGCGTTTCTTTATTTTTAAAGGAGGTTCCAAATTTAAATTTTCATGATTGTAACATCGTCAGTTTTTGAGATATGAATCTCCTCATAAAAGGTGTTCAATCCATTGTCCGCCTCTTTCCCCCCCCCCCCCTTCTTGGGATTTTACGAAAACAAAAAAGTACGTGTTCCTTTATCTTTAAAGGAGATTCCAAATACCAATTTTTATTACTCTAAACCTTCAAGTTCCTGAGATATAGATATTGTCATTTTAGAAATTAACCCCCCTTTTCAACCACTTATCGATGGAATATCCAAAAATCCTCCCTTAGCGAGCACCTACATGTTAATATGAATGTGTCCCCAAAATTTCATTTCTCTATGTCCAGTAGTTTCGGCTCGGCGATAATGAATCAGTCATTCAGTCTGTCTGGTCAAGCTATTTTATATACACTGACTGACAGAGCAAATGCAACACCAAGAAGGAGTGGTTCGAAAGGGATGAAAGTTGGGGACAAAACAGAGACGACACGGACGAATAATTGATGTTTATTTCAAACCGATATGCAGGTTACACAATGCGCACGGCATCGACTCAGTAGGATGTAGGACCACCGCGAGGGGCGATGCACGCAGAAACACGTCGAGGTACAGAGTCAATAAGAGTGCGGATGGTGTCCTGAGGGATGGTTCTCCATTCTCTGTCAACCATTTGCCACAGTTGGTCGTTCGTACGAGGCTGGGGCAGAGTTTGCAAACGGCGTCCAATGAGATCCCACACGTGTTCGATTGGTGAGAGATCCGGAGAGTACGCTGGCCACGGAAGCATCTGTACACCTCGTAGAGCTTGTTGGGAGATGCGAGCAGTGTGTGGGCGGGCGTTATCCTGCTGAAACAGAGCATTGGGCAGCCCCTGAAGGTACGGGAGTGCCACCGGCCGCAGCACATGCTGAACGTAGCGGTGGGAATTTAACGTGCCTTGAATACGCACTAGAGGTGACGTGGAATCATACGCAATAGCGCTCCAAACCATGATGCCGCGTTGTCTAGCGGTAGGGCGCTCCACAGTTACGGTCGGATTTGACCTTTCTCCACGCCGACGCCACACTCGTCTGCGGTGACTATCACTGACAGAACAGAAGCGTGACTCATCGGAGAACACGACGTTCCGCCATTCCCTCATCCAAGTCGCTCTAGCCCGGCACCATGCCAGGCGTGCACGTCTATGCTGTGGAGTCAATGGTAGTCTTCTGAGCGGACGCTGGGAGTGCAGGCCTCCTTCAACCAATCGATGGGAAATTGTTCTGGTCGATATTGCACATGCTGAAGAATGGCGGTTGACGTGGAGTGCGGGGCTGCTACCGCTTGGCGGCGGATGCGCCGATCCTCGCGTGCTGACGTCACTCGGGCTGCGCCTGGACCCCTCGCACGTGCCACATGTCCCTGCGCCAACCATCTTCGCCACAGGCGCTGCACCGTGGACACATCCCTATGGGTATCGGCTGCGATTTCACGAAGCGACCAACCTGCCCTTCTCAGCCCGATCACCATACCCCTCGTAAAGTCGTCTGTTCTGCTGGAAATGCCTCCGTTGACGGCGGCCTGGCATTCTTAGCTATACACGTGTCCTGTGGCACACGACAACACGTTCTACAATGACCGTCGGCTGAGAAATCACGGTACGAAGTGGGCCATTCGCCAACGCTGTGTCCCATTTATCGTTCGCTACGTGCGCAGCACAGCGGCGCATTTCACATCATGAGCATACCTCAGTGACGTCAGTCTACCCTGCAATTGGCATAAAGTTCTGACCACTCCTTCTTGGTGTTGCATTTGCTGTGTCAGTCAGTGTATACAGTATACTAGCAAGATACCCGTGCTTCGCTACGGTATTATACTGAAATGTATAATTGAATGCTTATTGTTTTAGATGTATAATCAGCCGAAAATCGCGATCTGACTCGTTTTCTGTCAGAATCCGCCAAAATTCGCGCTCTGACTCGTTTTCTAATAGATTACTGCAAATATCCTCCCATTTTCCAATCTTTCTTTACAGCAATCGATTTCGTACTTCCCGGGCTAGGTCCAGGTATTCCACCCGGTCAGTTGGATCCCTAAATTTTTGATATCCTTTCCTATAAGCATTTTTAATATGGATCAAATCCTTCAGGAGATCCGGCGTGGTGTCGTCTTGGGCGCCTTTGCGGTACGGAAACCGCGGCCGGACTGCATTCTTAGTCATTACCAATCCAGGACCCGTTTCCAGCGCAGTCTGCACGTTTGACAACAGTCCAGAACATTATTATTATTATTATTATTATTATTATTATTATTATTATTATTATTATTATTATTATAGATGTTCTGGACCCCACAGCAAGATGCAAGACCGCTACTTGACGGTAAATTACATCTGCTGCCATTGTCATTGTTGTCATTGTTGACAATGTGACCAGCACCATTGTCGTGCGTAGGCAAGTGTGCGGGATTTCTGGCGATACGAATGACATACGTCCATGTATTGTTGACCTTATTATAGAGGTGAACAGTTTGACGGTCAATCTCATTCCTGTCGTTTATTTCAAATGTATTTAAATTGTTATTTATATGCCAGGAGAATCTACTATACTCTAAGAGGTTTATGATCAGAATAATTACATCGAAAATCCACAGCCTGTTTTCAGTCAGTCGACAGGGTCAAGAATGGAATGAATAAAGCCCCATCTAGCGGCGACAATCGGAATTGTGCCAGCTGCCGAAGCACTTCTCTGGGGCAATGATCGATGAATGACAAATGAAATGAAATATTGGACAGTGTTGCTGGAATTAATGATGACAGGGAAAACCGAAGTATCCGGAGAAGAAACTGTCCCGCCTCCGTTTTGTCCAGCACGAATGTCACATGGAGTGACCGGGATTTGAACCACGGAAACCAGCAGTGAGAGGCCGGCGCGCTGCCGCCTGAGCAACGAAGGCTCCTTATAAGTACATTATGAACAGTAAAATCAATTGGTGTCACCTCCTTTTACACCCCACTGCCGTTAAGGTTATTTAACACCCCTCCCAAAAAATTAAAAGAAGGCGTGTTTATGTTTAAAGGAGAATGCAAACACCAATGTTCACGTCTATTACCTTCAGTTTTGAGATATAAGTATCCCCATAAAAATAATTCACTTTTTTCACTTCCTTTCACACTCCTGCCCCCCCCCCCAAAGTGAATATTCAGGCAAAAAAAAAATACTTGTTTCTATAATGGTAAAGGATCTTCTAAATACCAGTTATCACTACTCTAACTTCTTCAGTTTTTGATTCATGTGTCCTCATGAAAGGAATTCAACCCCATTTCACTCCCGCCCCCCAAGATGGTCGCCCCCCCAAACGCTTTTTTTGTTTGTTTTTAAAGGAGATCCAATAACCAATTTTCACGTCTGTAACAACTTTAGTTTTTATTAGATGTATGTATTCTCATACACTTAAGTCAATTAATTTTTCAATTCTTTCACCCCCCACCCCCTTCATTGGATTTTCAGAGAATAAGTGTTTCTTTATTTTTAAAGCAGATTCCAAATATCAAATTTCACGTCTGTAACATCTTCATTTTTGAGATATCAGTAGCCTAATTAAAAGAATTCAACACCATTTTCAGTCACTTTTACCCCCTCCCTCCGCACAAGTGGTATTTCCGAAAAGTAAAAATACACGTTTCTTTATTTTTATAGACATAAAAAATACCATATTTCACTTCTGTAACATTTTAAATTTTTGGAGATATACTGTAGAAATTCTCATTTTAAAATTTCACCCCTTTTTAGTTCCCTTTAATTGGAGATTCCAAAAACAAATCACCTACTTTTCTTTACATTTTCAGCAGATACCAAATACCCACATAATACGCCTGTAACATTTTACGTTTCTCGGATATTCTGTGTTTCAAAAAATTCACTCCAATTTGCCACTCCTGTTTAACCGCCATTAATTGGATTCTCCAAAACCGAAAACATACCTGTTTGTTTATTTTTAAAGTAGATCCCAAGTACCAATTTTCAGGTCTATAATATCTTCAGGTTCTGAAATATAAGTAGACTCATTAAGAGCATTCAACCACTTTTTCACCCTCCCTTTTCCACCCTTCCCATTGGGATTTTACGAAAATAAAAAATACATGTTTCTTTATTTTTAAAGGAGATTCCAAATACCAATTTTTACATCTATAAGCTTTAAATGTTTAGAGATATTGATACACCCATTTTAAGAATGCACCCCTTTTCACCTCCCCCCCATTAATTGGATTTTCCATAAACAAAAAGTACGTGTTTCTTTATTTTTAAAGGAGATCCCAAACACCAATTTTCAAGTCTGTAATATCTTCAGGTTATGAAATATAAGTAGCCTCATTAAAGGCATTCAGACAATTTTCACCCTTTTCCCCTTCCTAATGGGGTTTTCCGAAAACAAAAAAATACGTGTTCCTTTATTTTTAAAGGAGATTCTAAATACCAGTTTTTACATCTATAAACTTTAAAAGTTTTGAGATATAGATACAGTCATTTTAAAATTCACCCCCTTTTCACCCCGCTATTAATTGGATTTTCCAAAAACAAAAAACACGTGTTTCTTTATTTTTAAAGGAGATCCCAAAGCACCAATTTTCAAGTCTGTAATATCTTCAGTTTCTGGGATATAATATCTTCATTAAAGGCATTCAACCCATTTTTCACCCCTCTTTACCCCTCCTATTGGGATTTCCCGAAAACAAAAGTGCGTGTTTCTTTATTTCTAATGAAGATTCTAAATACCAATTTTTACATCTGTAAACTTTAAAATTCTAGAGATATAGATGCACTCGTTTCAAAAAGTCACCCCCTTTTGCTCCCTCTCATTAATAAGATTTTCCAAAAACAAAAAAGTACCTGTTTCTTTATTTTTAAAATAGATCAAAAGTACCAATTTTCAGCTCTGTAACATCTTCAGTTTCTGAGATTTAAGTACCGGTTTCCTGATTAAAGGCATTCAACCCCTTTTTCACCCTTTTTCACCCCTCCTAATGGGATTTTCTGAAAACAAAAAATACGTGTTTCCTTATTTTTAAAGAAGATTCTAAATACCAATTTTTACATCTGTAAACTTTTAAAGTTTTTAGTTATAGATACACTCATTTTAAAATTTCACCCCCGTTTTCACCCCCTTAGCGATGGAGTATCCAAAAATCCTATCTTAGCAAGCACCTACGTCTTAATATGAATCTATGACCGAAATTTCATTTCTTTATGCCCAGTAGTTTTGGCTCGGCGATGATGAATCTGTCAGTCAGTCAGGACAAGTTATTTTATATAAGACTAGCAAGATACCCGTGCTTCGCTACGGTATTATACTGAAATTTATAATTGAATGCTTATTGTTTTAGATATATAATCCGCCGAAATTCGCGATCTGACTCGTTTTCTGCGAGAATCCACCAAAATTCACGATCTGTCTCGTTTTCTATTAGATTACGGCACGTTTCCTTCCATTTTTCAATCTTCCTTTCCAGCAATCGATTTCGTACTTCCCGGGCTAGACTCAGGTATTCCTCCTGGTCAGCTGGGTCCGTAAATCTATGCCATCCTTTCCTATAATCATTTTTAATATGGATAAAATCCTTCAGGAGATCCGGCGTGGTGTCATATTGGGTGCCTTGGCGGCACTGAACCCGCGGCCGGACTGCATTCTTAGTCATTACCCGTCCAGGAGCCGTTTCCAGCGCGGTCCGCACATTTGACGACGGTCCGGAACATTATTATTATTATTATTATTATTAGTATTAGTATTATGTGTTGCTGGAGTGGCTGATGACAGGGAAAACCGGAGTATCCGGAGAAAAACCTGTCCCGCCTCCGTTTTGTCCAGCACGAATGTCACATGGAGTGACCGGGATTTGAACCACGGAACCCAGCAGTGAGAGGCCGGCGCGCTGCCGCCTGAGCAACGGAGGATCCTTATAAGTACATTAAGAACAGTAAAATCAATTGGTCTCACCTCCTTCTACACCCCTACGCCGTTACGTTTATTCACCGCCAACCCCCCCTCCAAAAAAAATTAAAAGAAGGCTTGTTTCTTTATGTTTAAAGGAGATTTCAAACACCAATATTCACGTCTATTACCTTCAGTTTTGAGAAATAAGTATCCCCATCAAAATAACTTACTTTTTCACTTCATTTCACACTATTCCCCCCCCCCCCCTACGTGAATTTCCCCGCAAAAATACTTGTTTCTTTAATAGTAAAGGATCTTCTAAATACCAATTATCACGACTCTAACTTCTTCAGTTTTTGATTTATGTGTCCTCATGAAAGGAATTCAACTCCTTTACACTCCAGCCCTCCAAGATGTTTCCCCCCCCCCCAAAAAAAAACTCGTTTTTCTTTGTTTTTAAAGGAGATCCAAATACGAATTTTCACGTCTGTAGCAACTTTGGTTTTTATTAGATGTATGTATTCTCATACAATTAAGTCAATTAATTTTTCAATTCTCTCACCCCCATACCCCCTTCATTGGATTTTCCGAGAATATGTGTTTCTTTACTTTAAAGCAGATTGCAAATATCAAATTTCACGTCTGTAACATCTTCATTTTTGAGATATCAGTAGCCTAATTAAAAGAAACCATCACCATTTTCAGTCACTTTTACCCCCCCCCCCAAGTGGTATTTCCGAAAACTAAAAATACACGTTTCTTTATGTTTAATAGAGATAAAAAAATACCATTTTTCACTTCTGTAACATGTTAAGTATTTTTAGATATACTGTAAAAATTCTCATTTTAAAATTTCACCCCTTTTGTGTTCCCCTTAAGTGGAGTTTCCAAAAACAAATCACCTACGTTTCTTTACATTTACAGGAGATTCCAAACACCCACTTTTTACGTCTATAACATTTTACGTTGCAAGATATTCTGTAGATATAGTCTTTCAAAAAATTCACCCCAGTTTGTCACTCCTGTTTAACCGCCATTAATTGGATTTTCCAAAAACTAAAAAATACGTGTTTCTTTGTTTTTAAAGTAGATCCCAAATACCAATTTTCAGGCCTGTAATATCCTCAGGTTCTGAAATATAAGTAGCCTCATTAAAGGCATTCAACCCATTATTCACCCTTTTACACACTTCCTATTGGGATTTTCCGCAAACAAAAGAATACGTGTTTCTTTATTTTTAAAGGAGATTCTAAAAACCAATTTTTACATCTATAAACTGAAAATGTTTTGAGATACAGATACACATTTTAAAAATCACCCCCTTTTAAGCCCAAACCATTAATTGGATTTTCCAAAAACAAAAAATACGCGTTTCTTTATTTTTAAAGGAGATCCCAAACACCAATTTTCAGGCCTGTAATATCTTCAGGTTCTGAATTATAAGTAGACTCATGAAAGGCATTGGACCCCTCTTTCAAACTTTTTCACCTTTCCTATTAGGATTTTCCGAAAATAAAATATACGATATACGTGTTTCTTTATTTTTATTTTTAAAGGAGATTCTATATACCAATTTTCACATCTATAACCTTTAATAGTTTTGAGATATCGATACACTCATTTTAAAATATTACCCCCTTTTCACCCCCCCTTAATTGGATTTTCCAGAAACAAAAAAATACGTGTTTCTTTATTTTTAAAGGAGATCTCAAACACCAATTTTCAGGTCTGTAATATCTTCAGTTCCTGAGATATAAGTAGTCTCATTAAAGGTATTCAACCCCTTTTTCACCCCTTTACACTCCTCCTATTGCGATTTTCCGAAAACAAAAAAATGCGTGTTTCTTTATTTTTAATGAAGATTCTAAATACCAAATTTTACATCTGCAAACTGTAAAAGTTTGGAGATATAGATTCACTCATTTTAAAAATTCACCCCCTTTTAACCCTCCCATTAATTGGATTTTCCAAGAACAAAAAAATACGTGTTTCTTTATTTTTAAAAGAGATCAAAAGTACCAATTTTCAGGTCTGCAATACCTTCAGTTTCTGAGATATAAGTACCGGTATCCTGATTAAAGGCATTCAACCCATTTTCCCCCCCATTTTCACCCTTTTTCAGCCCTCCTATTGGGATTTTCTGAAAACAAAAAAATACGTGTTTCCTTGTTTTTAAAGAAGATTCTAAATACCAATTTTTTCACATGTGTAAACTTTTAAAGTTTTGAGATATAGATACACTCATTTTAAAATTTCACCCCCCTTTTCACCCCCTTAGCGAAGGAATATCCAAAAATCCTCTCTTAGCGAGCACCTACATCTTAATATGAATATATCCCCAAAATTTCATTTCTTTATGTCCAGTAGTTTTGGGTCGGCGATGATGAATCAGTCAGTCAGTCAGTCAGTCAGTCAGTCAGTCAGTCAGTCAGTCAGTCAGGACAAGCTACTTTATATATATATAGACTAGCAAGATACTCGTGCTTCGCTACGGTATTATACTGAAATGTATAATTGAATGCTTATTGTTTTAGATATATAACCGCCGAAATTCGCGATCTGACTCGTTTTCTAATAGATTACGGCAAGTTTCCTCCCATTTTTCAATCTTTCTTTGCAGCAATCGATTTCGTACATCCCGGGCTAGGTCCAGGTATTCCACCCAGTTAGTTGGGTCCCTAAATCTTTGCCATCTTTTCCTATAAGCATTTTAAATATGGATCAAATCCTTCAGGGGATCTGTCGTGGTGTCGTCTTGGGTGCCTTGGCGGTAGCCTACTGAACCCACGGCCGGACTGCATTCTTAGTCATTAGCCGTCCAGGACCCGTTTCCAGCGCGGTCCGCACATGTGACGACGGTCCAGAACATTATTATTATTATTATTATTATTATTATTATTATTATTATTATTATTATTATTATTATTATTCTGGACCCCACAGCAAGATGCAAGGCCGCTACTTCGCGGTAAATTACATCTGCTGCCATTGTCATTGATGACAATATGACCAGCACCATTGTCCCCCGTTGGCAAGTGCGCAGGATTTCTGGCGATACGAATGACATACTACCGTGCATCATTGAGCTTATTATAGAGCTGAACAATTTCACTGTCAATCTCATTCCTATCGTTAATTTCAAATGTGTTTAAATTTGTATTTATATGCCTGGAGAAGGCCTTTGCTGGCAAGATATAGTGTTTACAGTGCCCTATGTCTTCTGGTATGGGCTAGAATGAAATTGTTACTTTCATTGACCTGTCTCAGTCTTATACTTGCCTTCGACAATATGAAAGTGGCTGAGGTATGAGTGACGCTAGTAATGCCATTCCTTATGCAGCCAGTCCCTGCTATGAATGGTGTGAAAATGTCACTCATAGGGTCGGTTGGAGCACGCATTTCGGTGGGCTTGGCAGACTGATGTGCAATAGCAACTTCTGGCTCAGTGAGGAAAGCAACAGGAAACTACCTCACTCCTTATTTCCCCAGTACGCCTCCTCAGTGACACCTAGGCTATCTATGAAAGCTAATGGTGAACCTGTTGAGGATCCAACGAGCCTTCGGGCTGAATACCCAACATACACACATCCATGCCAGGAGAATCTACTGTAATCTAAGAAGGTTCTCCAAAGGAAAAGATGGCTCTTGAAAAGGAACCCAGGAAAGATTAAAAAATGATCGGTTTATGATCAGAATAAGTACATTGAAAATCCGCAGCCTGTTTCCAGTCATTCAACCGGGTCAGGAATAGAATGAACATAGCCCCCAGCTAGCGGTGAAGATAGGAATTGTGCCGGCTTCCGAAGCGTGTCGCACTCCTCTGGGGCAATGATTAATGAATGACAAATGAAATGAAATGATATTGGAGAGTGTTGCTGGAATGAATGATGACGGGGAAAACCGGAGTACCCGGAGAAAAACCTGTCCCGCCTCCGCTTTGTCCAGCACAAGCCTCACACGGAGTGACCGGGATTTGAACCACGGAACCCAGCGGTGAGAGGCCGGCGCGCTGCCGCCTGAGCCACGGAGGCTCTATATAAGTACATTATGAACAGTAAAATCAATTTGTTTAACCCCTTTTTTCACCCCACCGCGGTTAAAGTGATTTACACCCCCCAAAAAAGGCGTGTTTCATCATGTTTAAAGGAGATTCCATAAAAATCATTCACTTTTTTCACTTATCTTTACACTCTCCCCTCCCCCTTAAGTGAATTTTCCGGCAAAAAAATATTTGTTTCCTTAATAGTAAAGGTTCTTCTAAATACCGATTATGTTCAGTTTTTTAAATATGTGTCCTCATGAAACGAATTCAACTCTTTTTCACACCCGCCCCCAAAGATGATTCCCCCCCCCCTAAAACGCGTCGTTTTATTTCTAAAGAAGATCTAAATAACAATTTTCACGTCTGCAACAACTTAAGTTGTTATTAGATGTAAGTATCCTCATACAATTAATTCAATTAATTCAATTAATTCTTCAACTTTTCCACCTCCCCCCTCCCTTCATTGGATTTTCCGAGAATACATGTTTCTTTACTTTAACAGGAGCTTCCAAATACCAGATTTTTTTCTGTAACATTTTATGTTTCTGAAATATACTGTAGATGTATTTTTTTTAATTCACCCCAATTTGTCACTCCTGTTTAAACCCCATTGATTAGATTTTCCAAAATAAAAAAAAAAATCTGCATTTTTAAAGGGGATCCCATATACTAATTGTTAGGTCTGTAATATCCTCAGTTTCTGTATCCTGATAAAGACATTCAACACCTTATTCACACTTTTCACCGCTTCTATTGGGATTTACAGAAAACAAAATAATACGTGTCCTTTTATTTTTAAAGGAGATTCTAAATATCAATTATTACATCTGCAAACTTTTAAAGTTTCGAGATACAGATCCCCTTTCACCCCCCCCCCCCCACCCACGACTATTCGAATTATCCAAAAACGGAAAATACGTTTCTTTATTTTTAAATCAGATCCCATATACCGATTTTCAGGTCTGTAACATCTTCTTTTTCTGAGATATAATGATCCTTATTAAAGGCATTCAACCATTTTCACCCCTTTCCGCCCCTCCTTTTGGGAGTTTCCAAAAATATACGGGTTTCATTATTTTTAAAGAAGATTTTAAGTACCAATTTTTCCATCTGTAAACTTGTAAAATTTTGAGATTTAGATACACTCAGTTTAAAAATTCATCCCCCTCTCAACCCTCCACTGTTTGGATTTTTCAAAAACAAAAAGTACATGTTCCTTTATTTTTAAAGAACATCCCAAATACCTATTTTCAGGTCTGTAATATCTTCAGTTTTTGAGAGTAAGTATCCACATTAAAGGCGTTCAACCCATTTTTCACTCCTTTTCACCCCTCCTATTGGGATTTTCCGAAAACAAAAAATATGTGTTTCTTTACTTTTAAAGGATATTCTAAATACCAATTTCTTCGTCTGTAAACTTTTACAGTTTCGAGATATAGATGCACTCATTTTAAACATTCGCCTCCCACTTTTCACCCCCCATAATTTGGATTTTCTAAAAAGAAAAAATTCGCGTTTCTTTATTTTTAAAAGAGGTTCCAAAATTAAATTTTCATGATTGTAACATCTTCAGTTTTTGAGATATGAATCTCCTCATAAAAGGTGTTCAATCCATTGTCCGCCCCTTTCCCCCCCTTCTTGGGATTTTACGAAAACAAAAAAGTACGTGTTCCTTTATCTTTAAAGGAGATTCCAAATACCAATTTTTATTACTCTAAACCTTCAAGTTCCTGAGATATAGATATTGTCATTTTAGAAATTAACCCCCCTTTTCAACCACTTATCGACGGAATATCCAAAAATCCTCCCTTAGCGAGCACCTACATGTTAATATGAATGTGTCCCCAAAATTTCATTTCTCTATGTCCAGTAGTTTCGGCTCGGCGATAATGAATCAGTCATTCAGTCTGTCTGGTCAAGTTATTTTATATACACTGACTGACAGAGCAAATGCAACACCAAGAAGGAGTGGTTCGAAAGGGATGAAAGTTGGGGAAAAAACAGAGACGACACGGACGAATAATTGATGTTTATTTCAAACCGATATGCAGGTTACACAATGCGCACGGCATCGACTCAGTTGGATGTAGGACCACCGCGAGGGGCGATGCACGCAGAAACACGTCGAGGTACAGAGTCAATAAGAGTGCGGATGGTGTCCTGAGGGATGGTTCTCCATTCTCTGTCAACCATTTGCCACAGTTGGTCGTTCGTACGAGGCTGGGGCAGAGCTTGCAAACGGCGTCCAATGAGATCCCACACGTGTTCGATTGGTGAGAGATCCGGAGAGTACGCTGGCCACGGAAGCATCTGTACACCTCGTAGAGCTTGTTGGGAGATGCGAGCAGTGTGTGGGCGGGCGTTATCCTGCTGAAACAGAGCATTGGGCAGCCCCTGAAGGTACGGGAGTGCCACCGGCCGCAGCACATGCTGAACGTAGCGGTGGGAATTTAACGTGCCTTGAATACGCACTAGAGGTGACGTGGAATCATACGCAATAGCGCCCCAAACCATGATGCCGCGTTGTCTAGCGGTAGGGCGCTCCACAGTTACGGTCGGATTTGACCTTTCTCCACGCCGACGCCACACTCGTCTGCGGTGACTATCACTGACAGAACAGAAGCGTGACTCATCGGAGAACACGACGTTCCGCCATTCCCTCATCCAAGTCGCTCTAGCCCGGCACCATGCCAGGCGTGCACGTCTATGCTGTGGAGTCAATGGTAGTCTTCTGAGCGGACGCTGGGAGTGCAGGCCTCCTTCAACCAATCGACGGGAAATTGTTCTGGTCGATATTGCACATGCTGAAGAATGGCGGTTGACGTGGAGTGCGGGGCTGCTACCGCTTGGCGGCGGATGCGCCGATCCTCGCGTGCTGACGTCACTCGGGCTGCGCCTGGACCCCTCGCACGTGCCACATGTCCCTGCGCCAACCATCTTCGCCACAGGCGCTGCAACGTGGACACATCCCTATGGGTATCGGCTGCGATTTCACGAAGCGACCAACCTGCCCTTCTCAGCCCGATCACCATACCCCTCGTAAAGTCGTCTGTCTGCTGGAAATGCCTCCGTTGACGGCGGCCTGGCATCCTTAGCTATACACGTGTCCTGTGGCACACGACAACACGTTCTACAATGACCGTCGGCTGAGAAATCACGGTACGAAGTGGGCCATTCGCCAACGCCGTGTCCCATTTATCGTTCGCTACGTGCGCAGCACAGCGGCGCATTTCACATCATGAGCATACCTCAGTGACGTCAGTCTACCCTGCAATTGGCATAAAGTTCTGACCACTCCTTCTTGGTGTTGCATTTGCTGTGTCAGTCAGTGTATACAGTATACTAGCAAGATACCCGTGCTTCGCTACGGTATTATACTGAAATGTATAATTGAATGCTTATTGTTTTAGATGTATAATCAGCCGAAAATCGCGATCTGACTCGTTTTCTGTCAGAATCCGCCAAAATTCGCGCTCTGACTCGTTTTCTAATAGATTACTGCAAATTTCCTCCCATTTTCCAATCTTTCTTTACAGCAATCGATTTCGTACTTCCCGGGCTAGGTCCAGGTATTCCACCCGGTCAGTTGGATCCCTAAATTTTTGATATCCTTTCCTATAAGCATTTTTAATATGGATCAAATCCTTCAGGAGATCCGGCGTGGTGTCGTCTTGGGCGCCTTTGCGGTACGGAAACCGCGGCCGGACTGCATTCTTAGTCATTACCAATCCAGGACCCGTTTCCAGCGCAGTCTGCACGTTTGACAACAGTCCAGAACATTATTATTATTATTATTATTATTATTATTATTATTATTATTATTATTATTATTATTATTATTATTATTATTATTATTATAGATGTTCTGGACCCCACAGCAAGATGCAAGACCGCTACTTGACGGTAAATTACATCTGCTGCCATTGTCATTGTTGTCATTGTTGACAATGTGACCAGCACCATTGTCGTGCGTAGGCAAGTGTGCGGGATTTCTGGCGATACGAATGACATACGTCCATGTATTGTTGACCTTATTATAGAGGTGAACAGTTTGACGGTCAATCTCATTCCTGTCGTTTATTTCAAATGTATTTAAATTGTTATTTATATGCCAGGAGAATCTACTATACTCTAAGAGGTTTATGATCAGAATAAGTACATCGAAAATCCACAGCCTGTTTTCAGTCAGTCGACAGGGTCAAGAATGGAATGAATAAAGCCCCATCTAGCGGCGACAATAGGAATTGTGCCAGCTGCCGAAGCACTTCTCTGGGGCAATGATCGATGAATGACAAATGAAATGAAATATTGGACAGTGTTGCTGGAATGAATGATGACAGGGAAAACCGAAGTATCCGGAGAAAAAACTGTCCCGCCTCCGTTTTGTCCAGCACGAATGTCACATGGAGTGACCGGGATTTGAACCACGGAAACCAGCAGTGAGAGGCCGGCGCGCTGCCGCCTGAGCAACGAAGGCTCCTTATAAGTACATTATGAACAGTAAAATCAATTGGTCTCACCTCCTTTTACACCCCACCGCCGTTAAGGTTATTAAACACCCCTCCCAAAAAATTAAAAGAAGGCGTGTCTATGTTTAAAGGAGAATGCAAACACCAATGTTCACGTCTATTACCTTCAGTTTTGAGATATAAGTATCCCCAGAAAAATAATTCACTTTTTTCACTTCCTTTCACACTCCTCCCCCCCCCCCCAAAGTGAAATTTCAGGCAAAAAAATACTTGTTTCTTTAATAGTAAAGGATCTTCTAAATACCAATTATCACTACTCTAAATTCTTCAGTTTTTGATTTATGTGTCCTCATGAAAGGAATTCAACCCCATTTCACTCCCGCCCCCCAAGATGGTCCCCCCCCCAAACGCTTTTTTTTTTGTTTTTAAAGAAGATCCAAGAACCAATTTTCACGTCTGTAACATCTTCATTTTTGAGATATCAGTAGCCTAATTAAAAGAATTCAACACCATTTTCAGTCACTTTTACCCCCCTCCCTCCGCACAAGTGGTATTTCCGAAAAGTAAAAATACACGTTTCTTTATTTTTATAGACATAAAAAATACCATATTTCACTTCTGTAACATTTTAAATTTTTGGAGATATACTGTAGAAATTCTCATTTTAAAATTTCACCCCTTTTTAGTTCCCTTTAAGTGGAGATTCCAAAAACAAATCACCTACTTTTCTTTACATTTTCAGGAGATACCAAATACCCACATAATACGCCTGTAACATTTTACGTTTCTCGGATATTCTGTCTTTCAAAAAATTCACTCCAATTTGCCACTCCTGTTTAACCGCCATTAATTGGATTCTCCAAAACCGAAAACATACCTGTTTCTTTATTTTAAAGTAGATCCCAAGTACCAATTTTCAGGTCTATAATATCTTCAGGTTCTGAAATATAAGTAGACTCATTAAGAGCATTCAACCACTTTTTCACCCTTTTCCACCCTTCCCATTGGGATTTTACGAAAACAAAAAATACCTGTTTCTTTATTTTTAAAGGAGATTCCAAATACCAATTTTTACATCTATAAGCTTTAAATGTTTTGAGATATTGATACACCCAATTTAAGAATGCACCCCTTTTCACCCCCCCCCCCATTTAATTGGATTTTCCATAAACAAAAAATACGTGTTTCTTTATTTTTAAAGGAGATCCCAAACACCAATTTTCAAGTCTGTAATATCTTCAGGTTATGAAATATAAGTAGCCTCATTAAAGGCATTCAGACAATTTTCACCCTTTTCCCCTTCCTAATGGGGTTTTCCGAAAACAAAAAAATACGTGTTCCTTTATTTTTAAAGGAGATTCTAAATACCAGTTTTTACATCTATAAACTTTAAAAGTTTTGAGATATAGATACAGTCATTTTAAAATTCACCCCCTTTTCACCCCGCTATTAATTGGATTTTCCAAAAACAAAAAACACGTGTTTCTTTATTTTTAAAGGAGATCCCAAAGCACCAATTTTCAAGTCTGTAATATCTTCAGTTTCTGGGATATAATATCTTCATTAAAGGCATTCAACCCATTTTTCACCCCTCTTTACCCCTCCTATTGGGATTTTCCGAAAACAAAAGTGCGTGTTTCTTTATTTCTAATGAAGAATCTAAATACCAATTTTTACATCTGTAAACTTTAAAATTCTAGAGATATAGATGCACTCGTTTCAAAAAGTCACCCCCTTTTGCTCCCTCTCATTAATAAGATTTTCCAAAAACAAAAAAGTACCTGTTTCTTTATTTTTAAAATAGATCAAAAGTACCAATTTTCAGCTCTGTAACATCTTCAGTTTCTGAGATTTAAGTACCGGTTTCCTGATTAAAGGCATTCAACCCCTTTTTCACCCTTTTTAACCCCTCCTAATGGGATTTTCTGAAAACAAAAAATACGTGTTTCCTTATTTTTAAAGAAGATTCTAAATACCAATTTTTACATCTGTAAACTTTTAAAGTTTTTAGTTATAGATACACTCATTTTAAAATTTCACCCCCGTTTTCACCCTCTTAGCGATGGAGTATCCAAAAATCCTATCTTAGCAAGCACCTACGTCTTAATATGAATCTATGACCAAAATTTCATTTCTTTATGTCCAGTAGTTTTGGCTCGGCGATGATGAATCAGTCAGTCAGTCAGTCAGGACAAGTTATTTTATATAAGACTAGCAAGATACCCGTGCTTCGCTACGGTATTATACTGAAATTTATAATTGAATGCTTATTGTTTTAGATATATAATCCGCCGAAATTCGCGATCTGACTCGTTTTCTGCGAGAATCCACCAAAATTCACGATCTGTCTCGTTTTCTATTAGATTACGGCACGTTTCCTCCCATTTTTCAATCTTCCTTTCCAGCAATCGATTTCGTACTTCCCGGGCTAGACTCAGGTATTCCTCCTGGTCAGCTGGGTCCGTAAATCTATGACATCTTTTCCTATAATCATTTTTAATATGGATAAAATCCTTCAGGAGATCCGGCGTGGTGTCATATTGGGTGCCTTGGCGGCACTGAACCCGCGGCCGGACTGCATTCTTAGTCATTACCCGTCCAGGAGCCGTTTCCAGCGCGGTCCGCACATTTGACGACGGTCCGGAACATTATTATTATTATTATTATTAGTATTAGTATTATGTGTTGATGGAGTGGCTGATGACAGGGAAAACCGGAGTATCCGGAGAAAAACCTGTCCCGCCTCCGTTTTGTCCAGCACGAATGTCACATGGAGTGACCGGGATTTGAACCACGGAACCCAGCAGTGAGAGGCCGGCGCGCTGCCGCCTGAGCAACGGAGGATCCTTATAAGTACATTAAGAACAGTAAAATCAATTGGTCTCACCTCCTTCTACACCCCTACGCCGTTACGTTTATTCACCGCCACACCCCCCCCCCTCCAAAAAAGTTAAAAGAAGGCTTGTTTCTTTATGTTTAAAGGAGATTTCAAACACCAATATTCACGTCTATTACCTTCAGTTTTGAGAAATAAGTATCCCCATCAAAATAACTTACTTTTTTCACTTCATTTCACACTACTCCCCCCCCCCCCTAAGTGAATTTCCCCGCAAAAATACTTGTTTCTTTAATAGTAAAGGATCTTCTAAATACCAATTATCACGACTCTAACTTCTTCAGTTTTTGATTTATGTGTCCTCATGAAAGGAATTCAACTCCTTTACACTCCAGCCCTCCAAGATGGTTCCCCCCCCCAAAAAACGCGTTTTTCTTTGTTTTTAAAGGAGATCCAAATACGAATTTTCACGTCTGTAGCAACTTTAGTTTTTATTAGATGTATGTATTCTCATACAATTAAGTCAATTAAGTTTTCAATTCTCTCACCCCCATACCCCCTTCATTTTATTTTCCGAGAATATGTGTTTCTTTACTTTAAAGCAGATTGCAAATATCAAATTTCACGTCTGTAACATCTTCATTTTTGAGATATCAGTAGCCTAATTAAAAGAAACCATCACCATTTTCAGTCACTTTTACCCCCCCCCCCAAGTGGTATTTCCGAAAACTAAAAATACACGTTTCTTTATGTTTAATAGAGATAAAAAAATACCATTTTTCACTTCTGTAACATGTTAAGTATTTTTAGATATACTGTAAAAATTCTCATTTTAAAATTTCACCCCTTTTGTGTTCCCCTTAAGTGGAGTTTCCGAAAACAAATCACCTACGTTTCTTTACATTTACAGGAGATTCCAAACACCCACTTTTTACGTCTATAACATTTTACGTTGCAAGATATTCTGTAGATATAGTCTTTCAAAAAATTCACCCCAGTTTGTCACTCCTGTTTAACCGCCATTAATTGGATTTTCCAAAAGCTAAAAAATACGTGTTTCTTTGTTTTTAAAGTAGATCCCAAATACCAATTTTCAGGTCTGTAATAACCTCAGGTTCTGAAATATAAGTAGCCTCATTAAAGGCATTCAACCCATTATTCACCCTTTTACACACTTCCTATTGGGATTTTCCGCAAACAAAAGAATACGTGTTTCTTTATTTTTAAAGGAGATTCTATATACCAATTTTTACATCTATAAACTGAAAATGTTTTGAGATACAGGTACACATTTTAAATATCACCCCCTTTTAACCCCCCCCCCATTAATTGGATTTTCCAAAAACAAAAAATACGCGTTTCTTTATTTTTAAAGGAGATCCCAAACACCAATTTTCAGGCCTGTAATATCTTCAGGTTCTGAAATATAAGTAGACTCATGAAAGGCATTGGACCCCTTTTTCAAACATTTCCACCTTTCCTATTAGGATTTTCCGATAATAAAATATACGATATACGTGTTTCTTTATTTTTATTTTTAAAGGAGATTCTATATACCAATTTTCACATCTATAACCTTTAATAGTTTTGAGATATCGATACACTCATTTTAAAATATTACCCCCTTTTCACCCCCCCTTAATTGGATTTTTCAGAAACAAAAAAATACGTGTTTCTATATTTTTAAAGGAGATCTCAAACACCAATTTTCAGGTCTGTAATATCTTCAGTTCCTGAGATATAAGTAGTCTCATTAAAGGTATTCAACCCCTTTTTCACCCCTTTACACTCCTCATATTGCGATTTTCCGAAAACAAAAAAATGCGTGTTTCTTTATTTTTAATGAAGATTCTAAATACCAAATTTTACATCTGCAAACTGTAAACGTTTGGAGATATAGATTCACTCATTTTAAAAATTCACCCCCTTTTAACCCTCCCATTAATTGGATTTTCCAAGAACAAAAAAAATACGTGTTTCTTTATTTTTAAAAGAGAACAAAAGTACCAATTTTTAGGTCTGTAATACCTTCAGTTTCTGAGATATAAGTACCGGTATCCTGATTAAAGGCATTCAACCCATTTTCCCCCCCATTTTCACCCTTTTTCAGCCCTCCTATTGGGATTTTCTGAAAACAAAAAAATACGTGTTTCCTTGTTTTTAAAGAAGATTCTAAATACCAATTTTTACATGTGTAAACTTTTAAAGTTTTGAGATATAGATACACTCATTTTAAAATTTCACCCCCCTTTTCACCCCCTTAGCGAAGGAATATCCAAAAATCCTCTCTTAGCGAGCACCTACATCTTAATATGAATATATCCCCAAAATTTCATTTCTTTATGTCCAGTAGTTTTGGGTCGGCGATGATGAATCAGTCAGTCAGTCAGTCAGTCAGTCAGGACAAGCTACTTTATATATATATAGACTAGCAAGATACTCGTGCTTCGCTACGGTATTATACTGAAATGTATAATTGAATGCTTATTGTTTTAGATATATAACCGCCGAAATTCGCGATCTGACTCGTTTTCTAATAGATTACGGCAAGTTTCCTCCCATTTTTCAATCTTTCTTTGCAGCAATCGATTTCGTACATCCCGGGCTAGGTCCAGGTATTCCACCCAGTTAGTTGGGTCCCTAAATCTTTGCCATCTTTTCCTATAAGCATTTTAAATATGGATCAAATCCTTCAGGGGATCTGTCGTGGTGTCGTCTTGGGTGCCTTGGCGGTAGCCTACTGAACCCACGGCCGGACTGCATTCTTAGTCATTAGCCGTCCAGGACCCGTTTCCAGCGCGGTCCGCACATGTGACGACGGTCCAGAACATTATTATTATTATTATTATTATTATTATTATTATTATTATTATTATTATTATTATTATTATTATTATTATTATTATTATTATTATTATTATATGTTCTGGACCCCACAGCAATATGCAAGACCGCTACTTGGCGGTAAATTACATCTGCTGCCATTGTCATTGTTGACAATGTGACAAGCACCATTGTCGCGAGTAGGCAAGTGTGCGGTATTTCTGGCGATACGAATGACATACCTCCGTGTGTTATTGACCTTATTATAGAGGTGAACAATTTGACGGTCAATATCATTCCTATCGTTTATTTCAAATGTGTTTAAATTTTTATTTGTATGCCAGGAGAATCTACTGTAATCTAAGAACGTTCTCCGAAGGAAAAGATGGCTGTTGAAAAAGAACCCAGGAAAGATTAAAAATGATCGGTTTATGATCAGAATAAGTACACCGAAAGTCTACAGCCTGTTTCCAGTCATTCGACAGGATCAGGGATGGAATGAATAAAGCCCCATCTAGCGGCGACAATATGAATTGTGCCGGCTGCCGAAGCTCCCCTCTGGGGCAATGATCGATGAGTGACAAATGAAATGAAATATTGGACAGTGTTGCTGGAATGAATGATGACAGGGAAAGCCGGATTATCCGGAGAAAAACCTGTCCCGCCTCCATTTTGTCCAGCACGAATGTCACATGGATTGACCGGGATTTGGAACACGGAACCCAGGTGTGAGAGGCCGGCGCGCTGCCGCCTGTGCAACGGAGGCTCCATATAAGTACATTATGAACAGTAAAATCAATTGGTCTCACCGCCTTTTAAACCCCACCGCCGTTAAATTTATTTACCCCCACCCCCCAAAAAATTAAAAGAAGGTGTGTTTCTTTATGTTTAAAGGAGATTCCAAATACCAATGTTCACGTTTATTACCTTCAGTTTTGAGATAAAGTATCCCCTTAAAAATAATTCACTTTTTTAACTTCCTTTCACACTCCCCCCTTCACAAAGTGATATTAAGGCTAAAAATACTTGTTCCTTTAATAGTAAAGGATCTTCTAAATACCAATTATCACCACTCTAACCTCTTTAGTTTTTGATTTATGTGTCCTCATGAAAGGAATTCAGCTCCTTTTCACTCCCGCCCCCCCCCCCATGATCGTTTCCCACCCCCAAAACGCGCTTTTCTTTGTTTTTAAAAGAGATAAAAATACCAATTTTCACGTCTGTAACAACTTTAGTTTTTGTTAGATGTATGTATTCTCATACAATTAAGTCAATTAATTTTTTCAATCCTTTAACCCCCCAAACCCCCTTCATTGGATTTTCCGAGAATACGTGTTTGTTTCCTTTAAAAGCAGATTAGAAAAATCAAATTTCACGTGTGTAACATCTTCATTTTTGAGATATCAGTAGCCTAATTAAAACATTTCAACACCACTTTCAGTCTCTTTTACGCCCCCCCCCACTACCCAAGTGGTATTTCTGAAAACTAAAAATACACGTTTCTTTATTTTTAATAGAATAAAAAAGTTACCATTTTTTACTTCTGTAACATGTTAAGATTTTTGAGATATACTGTAGAAATTCTCATTTTAAAATTTGACCCTTTTTTAGTTCCCCTTAAGTGGAGTTTCCAAAGACAAATCACCTTTGTTTCTTTACACTTACAGGAGATTCCAAATACCCACTTTTTACGTCTGTAACATTTTACGTTTCTCAGATATTCTGTAGATATCGTCTGTCAAAAAATTCACCCCAATTTGCCACTCCTGTTTAATCGCCATTAATTGAATGTTCCAAAAGCAAAAATATACGTGTTTCTTTATTTTTTAAGGAGATCGCATTTACAAATTTTCAGTTCTGTAATATCTTCAGTTTCTGAGATATATGTATCCTCATTAAAGGCATTAACCCATTATTCACCCTTTTACACCCCTCCTATTGGGATTTAGAGAAAACAAAGAAATACGTGTTCCTTTATTTTAAGAGAGATTCTAAACACCAATTTTTACATCCGTAAACGTTTAAAGTTTTAAGATGTAGACACACACTCATTTTAAAAATTCACCCCCCCTCCTTTTCACCTCCCATTATTTGGATTTTCCAAAAACGAAAAAATACCTGTTTCTTTATTTTTAAAGTAGATCCCAAATACCAATTTTCAGGTCTGTAATATCTTCTGGTTTTGAAATATAAGTAGCCTCATTAAAGGCATTCAATCTCTTTTGCACTCTTTTCAACCCTTCCTATTAGGATTTTCCGAAAACAAAAAATATGTGTTTCTTTATTTTCAAAGGAGATTCTAAATACCAAATTTTACATCTATAAACTTTAAAAGTTTTGAGATATAGATACACTCATTTTAAAAATTTCATCCCCCTTTTCACCCCCCATTATTTGGATTTTCCCAAAACGTAAAATTACCTGTTTCTTTATTTTTTAAGTAGATCCCAAATACCAATTTTCAGGTCTGTAATATATTCAGTTTCTAAGATATAAGTATTCTCTTTAAAGGCATTCAGCCCATTTTTCACCCCTTTTCACCCCTCCTATTGGGATTTTCCGAAAACAAAAACTACGTGTTCCTTTATTTTTAATGAAGATTCTAAATACCAATTTTTACATCTCTAAACTTTAAAACTTTTGAGATATAGATGCACTCATTTTAAAAATTCACCCCCCTTTTCATCCTCGCATTAATTGGATTTTCCAAAAACAAAAAAAATATGTGTTACTTTATTTTTGAAAGCGATCAAAAGTACCAATTTTGAGGTCTGTAATATCTTCAATTTCTGAGATATAAGTATTCTCTTTAAAGGCATTCAACCCATTTTTCACCCCTTTTCACCCCTCCTATTGGGATTTTCCGAAAACAAAAAAAATACGTGTTCCTTTGTTTTTAATGAAGATTCTAAATACCAATTTTTACATCTCTATACTTTAATCTTTAGAGATATAGATGCACTCATTTTTTTAAATTCACCCTCTTTCACCCTCGCATTAATTGGATTTTCCAAAAACAAAAAAAATTGTGTTTCTTTATTTTTGACAGCGATCGAAAGTACCAATTTTGAGGTCTGTAATATCTTCAGTTTCTGAGATATAAGTAGCGGTATCCTGATTAAAGGCATTCAACCCCTTTTTCACGCCTCCTATTGTGATTGTCTGAAAACAAACAAATACATGTTTCCTTATTTTTAAAGAAGATTCTAAATACCAATTTTCACATCTGTAACCTTTTAATGTTTTGAGATATAGACACACTCATTTTAAAATTTCACCCCCCTTTTCACCCCCTTAGCGACGGAATATCCAAAAATCCTCTCTTAGCGAGCACCTACATTATAATATGAATATATCCCCAAAATTTCATTTCTTTATGTCCAGTAGTTTTAGCTCGGCGATGATGAATCAGTCAGTCAGTCAGGACAAGCTACTTTATATATATAGACTAGCAGGATACACGTGCTTCGCTACGGTATTATACTCAAATTTATAATTGGATGCTTTACGTTTTATATATAATCCGCTGAAATTCGCAATATGACTCGTTTTCTGAGAGAATCCGCCAAAATTTGCTATTTGACTCGTTTTCTGAGAGATTACGACAAAGTTCCTCCCTTTTTTCAATATTTCATTCCAGCAATCGATTTCGTACTTCCTGGGCCACGTCCAGGTATTCCACCTGGTCAGTTGGATCCCTAAATCTTTGCCATTTTACCTATAAGCATTTTTAATATGGATCAAATCCTTGAGGAGATCCGGCGTGGTGTCGTTTTGGGTGCCTTGGCGGTACTGAACCCGCGGCCGGACTGCATTCGTAGTCATTACCCGTCCAGGACACATTTCCAGCACGGTCCGCACATTATGACGAAGGTCCAAGATATTATTATTATTATTATTATTATTATTATTATTATTATTATTATTATTATTATTATTATTATTATTATTATTATGGACCCCACAGCAAGATGCAGGACGGCTACGTGGCGATAAATTACATTTGCTGCCAATTGTTACTGCTGAAAATGTGACCAGCACCATTGTCGCGGTTAGGCAAGAGGACGGGATTTCTGGCGATAAGAATGACGTACTTCCGTGCATTACTGACCTTGCTATAGAGGTGAACAATTGCACGGTCCATCTCATTCCTATCGTTTATTTCAAATATGTTTAAATTTTTAATAATGTTGCAGGAGAATCTACTGTATTCTAGGAACATTCTCCAAAGGAAGAGATGGCTCTTGAAAACGAATCCAGGATAGATTAAAAATGATCGGTTTATGATCAGAATAAGTACATTGAAAATCCACAGCCTGTTTCCAGTCATTCAACCGGGTCAGGAATGGAATGAATAAAGCCCCCAGCTAGCGGTGAGGATAGGAATTGTGCCGGCTGCCGAAGCCTGTCGCACTCCTCTGGGGCAATGATTCATGCATGACGAATGAAATGAAATGATGTTGGAGAGTGTTGCCGGAATGAATGATGACAGGAAAAACCGGAGTACCCGGAGAAAATCCTGTCCCGCCTCCGCTTTGTCCAGCACAAATCTCACATGGAGTGACCGGGATTTGAACCACGAAACCCAGCGGTGAGAGCCACAGTACATTATGAACGGTAAAATCAATTGGTCTCACCTCTTTTTTCACCCCACCGCCGTTAAGTTCATTTACGCCCCCCCCAAAGAAAAAGGAGGCGCGTTCCTTTTTATTTAAAGGAGATTCCAAATCCCAATGTTCACGTCTGTTTCTTTCAGTTTTGAGATATAAGTATCCCCATAAACATAAGTACCTTTTTTCACTTCCTTTCACACTACCCCCCTTAATACTAAAAAATATTCTAAATATTAATTATCACGACTCTAACACCTTCAGTTTTTGAGATATGTGTCCTCATGAAAGTAGTTTAACTCCTTTTCACTCCTCCCCCCAAGTTGATTCTCCCCCCCCCCAAAACGCGTTTTTCTTTGTTTTTATAGGAAAGCCAAATAACAATTTTCACATCTGTAACAACTTTAGTTTTTATTAGATGTAAGTATCATCTTACAATTAATTCAATTCAATCAATTTTTCAACTCTTTCACCCCCCCTCCCCGCCCTTCATTGGAATACGCGTTTCTTTACTTTTAAAGCAAATTACAAATACCAAGTTTCACGTCTGTAACATATTCAGTTTTGAGATATCAGTATCCTAATTAAAAGAATTCAACCCCATGTTCAGTCACTTTTACCACACACCCAAGTGTTTTTTCCGAAAACTAAAATTATTTCTAATAGAGATAAAAAACCATTTTTCAATTCTGCAACATGTTAAGTTTATGAGGTTTACTGTAGAAATTCTCATTTTAAACTTCACCCCCTTTTTAGTTCCCCTTAAGTTTAGTTTCAAAAACGAATGATCTATTGCACCCTTTAATCGGTAGAGCTGCGGATAAGTTTCTTATTTCTTGCCTCGGCTGCTGTAAAAGATATACTTACCGCATTGTTGAGATTCCCTCTCATTGGTGATCAGTCCTTTGTCGTCCACAGCGTGCTGCTGAGGGATTGCCTAGCTAAAGGTTACCATATGACTACTGAATAAATAACTGTTATGACTCAAACTGATTTTTGTAAAATAAAATAATTCTTTATTAATAAATTAAGTGAAATCATTATCATGGATTTAGAAAATGAACCAAATTTATAGTATTCAAATTATATAAGTGCAAAATCAAGCTTTATAAACACAATTAATTCAAAATCATAATAAAAATAATTAATTAAATAATTAGTTAATACTAGTTTAGGATAGAAATTATCCATTTAAATCAAATATTTATTGTGACCATATTTCATCGTCAAATATTTAAATAAGTCGTTTCAATCTTCTCGATCACAAATGATCTACAGCTTCAATAGCTTGACTCAATAAAAATCAGTTAAGTTTTCAGCTTGATATTTAAAAATCACAATTGTTGAAAATAAAAATTGATGACGCTATTACAAATTATTACCACCTTTTGATACACTTAGAATATTCCAATCACTTTCTAGGAGTATATTCTCCGTAATTAATGCAACTTATTTAACATTTGAACTCTCATTTTATAATAATGAGGATAATACACCATTTAAATTAAACCACTGTGTAATGTGACAACTTTTGACTCAATAAGTCTTGCAAGTATTTTTATTGAAAATCTGGACATTACTGAACTTTCCGTTAAGCATAGCTCTAATTTTTGATATCACCCTGGATTATGTAAACTTTCATATAAATATTATATTGAAAAATGAAAAGATTTATTTCACAAATTTTTTGACTATATTTATCATCAGTATCATATCATTTTTATTAGTATAATTATAATTCAGTGTTCAATTTATTCGTTCAGTAATTCCGAGAATATTTGTTGTTGCTTGTTATGTGAGGAGAAATTTTGAATCTAACACTTCGTGTACTAATTGTTACGCGCACTACCATTTCTTATACTATATAAATGAACACTATAATTAACACTCAAAATTAGATAAAAATCAATGGGGAATAAACTATATTACATTATAGTCACAGAGGGGTTACTTATACAAATTATTTATAATTCAAATAAAAACGACCATCATAGTTAACTGGTAATTTGCGTACAAATTCATGTTCTATTTCACTATTTTATTCACTCACGCACTGTTGTTCATAAATCAAACATAATAGACTTCAGATTGCATCATTACGCACAAGAAAATTATTATCCTGCTCAGAGTCCATTAACTTCAAATCTCTGAGTAAGGATGGTATGTCACCACGACCATATCAACATCTCATGGCATTCCTGACTCCATTTCTCTAATATAAATCGAGGAATATTACAAAATAAATTTATCCAAACTTAACTGCAATAAACCAAAAGAAACGTGATAACAATCAGAATCACATCAAATAAAATCTCATGAATACTTATTGTGACAAAGTCTTCGCATATCAATTGGGATCACAGACTATCTTTTTAAGTCATTTACATCGATCAATTTACTTGGTTTTGCATATCATTATCTCTCTTAAGATGGTATGTCATGTTGCCTCAGCATCTGTTCATTGGGATAATCACCATTATTAATGCACCTTAATTACAAGAAAAACACGGGCTTGTCCTACCGCTCATTTTCATGATACCCTCGGCTCGTCATGGCCGGCATTTATTTTCACATTCACAATATCAGCTTTTCATAGAATGAATATTATTTCACCTTATTAGCACCTACGGCTTAATTATTTCCATCGCAGCTCGGCGGCTGGTAACACATAATTAACTTCTCATTTACCTTGCGACATTCGTCCTCAGTGCATAATCAATTACCACATAATATCATCCTCTATCATCGTTTGAGCCTTATGACATAACATCTTTTCCTTGGGTTCATTCTTCCCAGTTACTGAAATTATTCAACTACAATCTCCCAATTGAGTGCTTTATATCGTATCGCAATAATATTAATCAAATCCATTCAAATCCACTATGACCAATTAACAAAATGATTATTTTTCACCTATCCATAATCTTGTTATTCAGGTGAAGTATGTATCAAAATAACGGAAATTATACAAATAACCCTGAATAAAAGAAAATTTGATATCAATCAAAATAACTTTATATCATTATCAAATCGTAAATTCATATTGTGTAATCATCAAAGAAAATATATTGGCGGTCCCTAATGTCGTTTAAATGTAGGCCTATGCATTTAAACAAATTAGTCCAATTGACAATAATAATAAAGGGAATATGAATAATAATAAGAATAATAATAAGAAAACAAATAAAATTGACACCATCATGCGTGAATAAATTGTCATTATCAAATCTCCTCTGTATAACTACAATAACTACATATCTACTTGATAGCTCGCGTAACTGAATAATTAAAATAATATACTCAATGTTAGATTTTTATATGAATCATTTTACTCACATTTTTGCAGTGAAGTTTCGCCCTTCCTAGGGCATCCGCCGATGTGGAATTAGAACATGATTACAAAGAAAATATGCACCTTCATAATACCGACGTATCCATCCATGATATTGGTTGCACTATTCACACGCATTTTATATATTCTTGATGCCTTAATTCTAACACTATAACATTTAAAAACCACACAATAATATGAAGAGAATTATATACAATTTTAATTTCTCACTTCTCCTCTGCGCAACTCGCGTTTTGAAGGTCTCTAGCGTTGTTTACTATGTGTGCTGGACTCCCTATTGTATGAAAGTATTTTCCCCGCATACCTGCTTTGCTGTCCTCGAGCCGATTTAATCCTATTTACCAGTTTCTTGGCCTCTGTAGTAATGATAATGGCTTATTTGTAGTAGAACTTGTCTGTTATGAATTAGTGAAACCAAAAGTGTTTCCGAGCCAGCTGGAGTACCGGCCGCCTTTCATGGAAAGAAGTTTTCTCCGTCTCCCATGTAACAGTCAAATATAAACAGTTAATACGTACTGAAAATATCATATATGACCAAATTGTCATAACAAAATTTGGTATAAAAGTTCTAGATGTATTAACATATCTGACGTGTGCGATAGTGTTGCTAAATAAATATAAAGATTCATTTGAAGCTCTGCATGTTAAGTAATTGTCTTACACTGTCCCCTAAGATATTCCTCAAAAAGGAGAATTGACATTACACATCTAGTCTACTCTACACGACCGTTGAAAAACAAGTGATTCTTCTGCTAGGCGTCCTGTGCCTCCCTGGATTTCTTTGCGGAGTGATATAAGCTGACATAGGGAGCGACTTTTAAGGCATGCATCCCTTTCTGCTACTTCATGAATGTCACACTTCATCAATAAAATTCCGGTAAGTCGATTAATACACTGCGCTCACCGAAATAATCACATACATTTACATAATTGAGATGGCTTCGGTCGAACTATTTCAATTGTCGTAATGCTGGGTGTAATACCTCAATGGCAGGAATATCCTCACACTCTCGTCCACAGACACATCCTCTCTTAATTAAATATTCGCTGCACATCAACAGAATTATTATCCTTCACTGTTTATAATATACAAATTGCAGTGTCTTTACAGTTAAAAAATTATTAACTACTGCTAATTTCTGTCAAAAGATTGAATATTTGAGGGCGCTCTATTAGAAATATTCAGAATAAAAGCTTCTGATTGGTTGAGAGGGTTTTCTAACTGGGAAGTTGGACTGTTTCCACTTCAATTCTGAGGGGTGTTTGGTAGATATTTCTGTCTTCCTTCATCATTGTCTTTCGTGTTTCTCTCTCACACACTATGGAAAAGTACTGAGAACTGACCTCGATTTCTAGTGGGTTTGGCGTCCCCCTGCCGTATTGTTCAGAGATAATTACTTTATAGGGGGACAACAGAACGTGACTTTAAGAGACTTCATAGGTTTAAGGCTCCCTTTGTGTGGTCCTCCTTTCTGCAGTACTGTGAGAAACCGAGTTTCTACTATGTGGAAATATTCCAACTATGATATTCATTATAATTATTATAAATAATGCAACTGGGCTCAATTCCATGGGTGCACTATGTTTATTTACTTTTAGAGGGGATTCTAAATATCAGTTTTTACATCTGTAAACGTTTAAAGTTTTGAGATATACATACATTAAATTTTAAAATTCACCCCCTTTTTCACCCCCACTATTTGGATTTTCCAAAAACAAAAAGTACAGGTTTCTTTATTTTTAAAGGAGATCCCAAATACCAATTTTCAGGTCTGTAATATCTTCTGGTTCTGAAATATAAGTAGCCTCATTAAAGGCATTCAACCATTTTCAACCCTTTTGCACCCCTCCTATTAGGATTTTCCGAAAACAGAAAAATACGTGTTTCTCTATTTTTAAAGGAGATTCCAAATACCAATTTTTATATCCGTAAATTTTTAAAGTTATGAGATATAGATATCGCCATTTTTAAAAGTCACCCTCGTTTCACCCCCATTGTTTGGATTTAAAAAAAATACGTGTTTCTTTATTTTTAAAGGAGGTCCCAAATACCAATTTTCAGGTTTGTAATATTTTCAGTTTCTGAAATATAAGTAGCCTCATTAAAGGCATTCAACCGCTTTTTCATATTATTATTATTATTATTATTATTATTATTATTATTATTATTATTATTATTATTATTGTTGTTGTTATTATTATGTTATTATTATCAAACACGGATGAATTCGAGTGCATCCCAATCGAATATATCGTCAATGAATGTCTGAAATTCAGCTCTTTATTAATACTGTAATTTTCTTGAAGAATTACGTCAATTTCCGCTTCGAACCCTAGCGCTGTACCGCGTCCAGGGAGCCATCTTGTGACGAATGAACGTACCATTTCCACTTCTATTATAACGTCTAAATTCAAAAGATCATTGTTTAAGAAGCCTTTCTCGTGTACAATCGAGATTTTCTTCTGATGACGCAGAGCATAGTTCTCTGCGAAACGTAAAGAAGTTCACCTTGTTTTCTTGACACTGCATAAGCCCAAAAGCCTATATCATGTCTATCGGGAATGAATTTATTTCCATGACAATTAAAATATGGCTAGGTTATCTAACTGTTCCCTCGTGTTTATGAAAAAAGGCCAAAAACTAGAGCAAAACGAAAGAATCACAGAAATGCAATGCAACATAACATGGGATCCAGTTAACCACGCAACACATACTACATGATGGAAAAGTGAGCATCATTCACCATGAAATTCGATCTGTACCAAATATTTAAAAATATAAATCAAACAATACATAACACATAAATATATTCATATTACGTCCGCGTAATCCATTTATAAAATCGGGGCTAGCAATAATAATAATAATAATAATAATAATAATAATAATAATAATAATAATAATAATAATAATAATAATAATAATAATAATAATAATAATAATAATAATAATAATAATAATAATAATAATTGTATGACTGCCAATTATTCTTGCCGTCGAGTCATCCTTAGCTGAGTTCTTTGCTACATTTAATATTCTGTTATGTTCCTTCAATTTTTCCTTACTTCCACAGCTTTAACCCGCGAGTGGTCGCTAGCCGAAATGTAACGTGAGTGGTCGCGCGTGAGACTTTCTCTCACATTAAAATAAATATGACACTTTTCACAGTTATGTGGGGCGTAAGGCTGAAATTTACTACTGAAATGAAACGCAAGTTCTACCTTATATATTTTAGATAAATGAAATTAAATGGCGTATACCTTTTAGTGCCGGGTGTGTCCGAGGACAAGTTCGGCTCGCCAGATGCAGGTCTTTCGATTTGACGTCCGTAGGCGACCTGTGCGTCGTGATGAGGATGAAATGATGATGAAGACGACACATACACCCACATACACCCAGCCCCGCGACAGCGAAATTAACCAATTAAGGTTAAATTTCCTGACCATGCCGGGAATCGAACCCAGGACCCCTGTGACCAAAGGCCAGCACGCTAACCATTTAGCCATGGAGCCGGACATATTTTAGATAAAAATGAAATGATTAGCTGTTTATTAAAGACACAAATTAAAACTTAAAATAACATACGCAATGTACATAAAAATAACTTCCGTCCTGAAGTTGTAAAAAAATAAAATCTCACACATGCATTATATCTAGTTATATTTGCGTACAAAGCAAGGTTTCTGAACACAATAATATTTTCAAGAAAAAGAAGTACCGGTACTCATAATTCAAATACTAACGCGTACAACAGGAGTAAATTTCCCGCTCCACTTCAACATAACACCAACGTCATTGGTCCAGCGATGAGAGAAACTCTCACGCAGCGTGCAAGGACATATAGGAACCTTTGTTCTGACTAGGGGATGGCGTGCATACCCTTCAAATGTGAATCGCTGTACTCACGACAGTTATAAACTCAGCTAGAAGAGGGAACAATCACCTCCCTTTCGTCACTGTGAAGTAATATCACAATAAAAAATAATGTGAGAGAAAATCTCATATAGCGACCACTGGCGGGTTAATGTGAACGGAAACAAATTCGTGTTCAAAGAGGTAGCTGTACTGGACTGCACTGTATAGTGGGCACCAAAAGTCGTGAGTTTAGTACTTAGCCCAACTTTTCCTTACTGCTTGCAAACGGATAAAGGTAAAAGGCAGGCACATTGGGAGAAAAACATTTAAGTCTTCGGTGCGAAGAAAAAGGAATTCCATATCCCTTTCTAGGTATGATCTTGAGCGTTCACTTCTCAAGAGCAGATCGAATGTTTGTAAAGGGTTGTGAAAATAAGGAACTGCTGCGCGAGTATCTACCATCAACATGTAAAGTTTTCCGTCTGCATGAATTATTATGTCCATCATTAAAATCTCTTCTGAAGGAGCATAGTACGGAAACGCGGAAATATTCTTTACGTCATGTGTGTACAGTCTTTGATTGGTTGTGCGGCAATGCATGCCGGAATGTGAGCTATATATGTAAAGTGCAGTGTTCAAATGTGGACAGTGAGAAATAAACATTTGTAGAGTGAAGACATCATGCAATTTCTACTTACTTACATACATACATACATACATACATACATACGTACATACATACATACTGAAACGGTAACACCCTACGAGCATTCACGTTTCATTCTTTTATTAAGAGAAGCTCGCTAACACCCGGCCGTAAGCCTTTAAAACTTGCGCCGAGCGCACAGGCATAATGGGAACTGCGAGCAAGTTCGCGACGTTCCAGAACACCGGCCAAGGACAAGCGACGTCACGCAGAAGGTTCCTTCGTGTTCCATTGCTGCATGAACGAAATATAAGCGAGTCGCCAGCCTGGGGTAAGGCAGAATGTAAGCAGAGAGCCTGCAGTAAAGCAGAGAGAGTGTGCGGTATGCGACGGCAGTGTGCTGAAGGCAGAGAGTGGAGTGAGTCGGCAGTAAGCCGTGAGTCAGCGAGTGCGTGCAAGTAAGCACGTCGCAACATAATTCGTCTCTCGGTCCGGCTGTATATTTGAATTCATTTAAAGACTGTGTTCTCACATAAACTGTGCCAGCTTTGAATTCGTTTAAAGACTGTGTTCTTGCATTAATTGTGTCAGCTTTGAATTCGTTTAAAGACTGTGTTCTCGCCAGCTTGAATTCATTTAAAGACTGTGTTCTCATATAAACTGTGCCAGCTTTGAATTCGTTTAAAGACTGTGTTCTTGCATTAATTGTGTCAGCTTTGAATTCGTTTAAAGACTGTGTTCTCGCCAGCTTGAATTCATTTAAAGACTGTGTTCTCACATAAACGGTGCCGGCTTTGAATTCGTTTAAAACTGTGTTCTTGCATTAATTGTGTCAGCTTTGAATTCGTTTAAAGACTGTGTTCTCGCCAGCTTGAATTCATTTAAAGACTGTGTTCTCACATAAACTGTGCCAGCTTCGAATTCGTTTAAAGACTGTGTTCTCGCCAGCTTGAATTCATTTAAAGACTGTGTTCTCACATAAACTGTGCCAGCTTCGAATTCGTTTAAAGACTGTGTTCTCGCCAGCTTGAATTCATTTAAAGACTGTGTTCTCACATAAACTGTGCCAGCTTTGAATTCGTTTAAAGACTGTGTTCTTGCATTAATTGTGTCAGCTTTGAATTCGTTTAAAGACTGTGTTCTTGCATTAATTGTGTCAGCTTTGAATTCGTTTAAAGACTGTGTTCTCGCCAGCTTGAATTCATTTAAAGACTGTGTTCTCACATAAACTGTGCCAGCTTTGAATTCGTTTAAAGACTGTGTTCTTGCATTAATTGTGTCAGCTTTGAATTCGTTTAAAGACTGTGTTCTCGCCAGCTTGAATTCATTTAAAGACTGTGTTCTCACATAAACTGTGCCAGCTTTGAATTCGTTTAAAGACTGTGTTCTTGCATTAATTGTGTCAGCTTTGAATTCGTTTAAAGACTGTGTTCTCGTCAGCTTGAATTCATTTAAAGACTGTGTTCTCACATAAACTGTGCCCGCTTTGAATTCGTTTAAAGACTGTGTTCTTGCATTAACTGTGCCAGCATTGATTTCGTTCAAAGACTGTGTGAAAGCAGCGGTAGTATTTCTAGCCAGCCTCAATTTCATTTAAAGACTATGTCTATCCGTTGAACTGTGTTGCATTATGATCTTAAGTGCCAGTGTTAATCTGAAAATCACGACGTACGGGAATTTGGATTATCATTTATTTCAACAAATGTATTATGCTGGTGAAGTACAGTGCAGAGACTGTACTCGATTTTCTTTATGAAGTGCTTGATCACCGCACCTCGGAAGGTCCTAGATTGTTTCATACGAACTGTGACTCTAACTTTATCCTTGCTGCTGTGGGAACTATTTCGGCGTGCTTCGCCATAGGGAAGTGTCACACCAGTACCCCATGACGTCAAATGTGGAAGCTCCACATTTCCCCGTTCCTGCCTCTGGTTCGAGTCATCAACACTAATACAAACACCAAGGACGGAAGACAACGCCGACGCCGACCGCAAGACGACGCAGCCGCCGCGGGACAACGTCCTCTTCACGCCCTCAGGGACAAATCTACAATTCAGCTATAAAAGGTGACATAATTATTTGCCTATTTTATTGAATAAACTGAAGGATCCACTTAATCATGAATTTTTCTTTCACTACCCTTCTCTCTTACTCTCTTAGCATGGGCCGTACACGCCTTGTCGTCCCTCATGCTCTCCGATATACTGAAGTACGGGCGTTCCTGTTACAGAGAGAAGGTAGCGAATAGTGGCACCCGTGACGTTGGGGCCAGATTAAAGAGAGTAAAGTGAGAAAAATTAACTTTGAAATCAGTGATATCTTAACTTACCAATTCAAATAAAAGTGCATAGTACGTACGTTAATTCCAGTTCAGTGAATGTGTTAAAATTTTACGAAGTTCAATTCAATGACTTTGACGAAATTTTAAACTTTTGGCACAGAACTCTGATCAAGTTTATGGCACAAGTGATTATTTTCTCTTTCTCTTGCTATGTAAAACATTTCAGGCATAATATTCATGCACAGGCTTATATAAATTTTGATATTTATGTTGGTGAAATTTTGAACTTTACCATTGGACAATAATGGTGATATTTAATTTTATGCACAAGTGTTTGATATTTTGCGTTGGTGAAATTTTGAACTTTACCATTGGACAATAATGGTGATTTTACGTATGAGGTGAATGATTGTATTTTCTGCATTTTGTGAAAATAACGACATTAATATGGAAAATATACTAGCTGCCATCGAGGCTTTAAAAATCAGTCTAAATGACAGGATTACGGAAAGTAACACTAATCTCGGGCGTAGAATTGCAGAATCTAACAATACTTTAGGAGCTCAACTTAAAGAATCTAACGCGACCCTGGAAGCCACTAAGGCTAGTATAGGTCAACTTAGGGAGGCTAATGAAGCAACTAATCGTAGTATCACTCAACTAAGGGAAGCTAATGATGCCAACATTGTAAAATTGACAGAATCTGTTGATCAAAAATTTGCAGAAGTTAATAATAATTTGGAAAGTAGGCTTAATAGTGCAGGTGCCGAAATTGAAAAAAGATTTAAAGAATCTAACAAAAGAATGGATTCTAAGTTTACGGAAATAAATGAAAGATTAACACGTGACTTAGAAACCATTAAGCAAGACATAAAATCACAAGTGGCGGAGGACTTAAAACTTGCTTTCCCGTCTTCTTCTCAGGAAGTCCTTAAAGAAGTAGAAAGCTTAAAGGAAGAATTTCAAGAGTCCCATGCTCAATTATCTCTTGCGCAAACTAAAATCGCGTCTATTCAAGACAAACTTCATGAATCTGTTAAAAATAATTTCATGAAGTTGGGAAACGAAATTACTCTTCTGAAAAGTCAGCAAGAGGAGGCCGATAAACGTGTCAAGACTCAGTTAGATAATGCTCACACGCAGATTACTCGTATCTGTCGCGATGTAGCAGAAGTCAAGACCGACATAGAGAAGGAGGTCAAGGAAATTGAGAATTCCGTACAGGGGAAAATTAAAACCCTAAAACTTGAACTCCAAGGGGGTATAGAAGCTCTCAACAGCAAAGTATCGCAAATCGAACAGGATGTTTCATCATCTAGCCTTCACAACACTAGTGGAGAATCCATGAATGTTTCCACAATTTTTAAAATAACTGAGGAAAAACCAGCCAAATTTTAGGGGAAAGTGGAGTATACTGCTAAGGAGTTTCTCCTCAACCTCGAAGAATTCTTTCAAGAAAATCACGTTAAGACCGACCGTCGTTTACGAATAGCATCTCGATTGTTAGAAGGCAAGGCGTTAATGTGGTTTACCGCTTTTAAATTCGGTATTAACACTTACGAAGAATTTAAGGAAGCCTTACTTAGACGATTTTGGAGTGCTGAGGCTCAGCACCTGATAAAACTTCAATTATACTCTAGAAAGTATAACACGTCCGTCAATTCCTCGCGATATTCAGATTATCTCATATCTCAGCTTAAAAAGATGCAGTTTTTCGACCCTCCTTTACCGGAGCAAGAACTTATTCAGGTCATAACGCTGCAATTTCCACCAAATGTTCAGGAAATATTGGTGGCAGCAAACGTCCAGGACTTGGAGCAGCTCGATGATGTCCTGAGGAAACTCGATACTGCGCACACTCAGAGCGCAGCAAAAGCAGGTCGAACCAAAGAAACTACAACCAACTTTACGGAAATGAAAACTCCGGTTCAAGTAAATCCAGAACCGCGAGAAGAAAGAGAAACTCGCCGAGATATTCCGTTTCGGCATAGAAGATCTAGGAATCGCCCCTACGAAGGGAGGGCTAAGTTTCAACCTGGACCTTCATGGAGGCAGGCAGCTAATCAACCCAATGATAATAGGAACTCCCAGCGGGAAGAATTAGAGAAACGTTGGAGAGAGACTACGGAATATGTAAGGAATAAGAACAGGGAAGAGGGCTTACCTGGAGCAGCTTCTTTGGAATACCAGGCAGAGATATAGAGAAGAAATGAGAGAACGGAAATGGATCCAAGAGCTACGGGTACAAAAAAAAACTTTGTCGAAGCAATAAAGAGACTGCCTCAAAACCCGGAGGGAGGAGAAGTAGTATGTAGCGCACTCATTAACCATTGGTATTTAGAGGATGCAGATTTACTATATGAGGATTCAACACCACGACAGCCTCAGATACAACGCGGCTTACCGATCATTATCATTAAGTTAGGCAATATGATTGTCCACTCTCTAGTAGACTCGGGATCGCAAGCCTCACTAATTTCGCAGAAATTAATAGATGTGGCGCAGGAGACGACCTACATCTCCATCTTGCCGGTTGCTCAAGTTAAGGTTAAAGGCATAGTTCCTGACAAAGCTATTAAATGCAAATTCCAGGAATTTCTTGAGTTAGAAATTGGTGGTGTTAGGTTCCAACATCTATTTTTGATCTTGACGCAAATGAAATTTGACTTAATTCTTGGATCAGACTTTCTCATTCAACATGGGGGAATCATTGATTATCCCGCTAATGTGATTAAATTTTTCCACGTCGAATCTGTAGGGCTACAGTTGGTTACTTATAATGACGTGAAGAATCCGGAATGTGAGACCCCGGTGGGCATAGTAGAAGGCAAGATGAGCGAGGCTCCGCCTGTCGAAGAAAGCGTCCACGAAGAGGGGCGACCCGAGGAAGTGGGACCCGTAGAGGACCAGATGGCGTCCATTATCGATGATGAGTTTAACGAGGACCCCTACAACTTCACGCTGTACGCCAATGTAGCTGAAAGCCCAGATTACGATGATGATAAAGTAATAAAGGCAATCCAAGAGCTTTTTAAGAAGTTTCCAGATGTATTTTCTGAGAAACCTGGAGTCATTAAGGGTTTCAAGCACCACTTAGATGTTACTGACACATCACCTTATAAGAAACGGTAGCACCCCTGCTGTAGATTGTATTGTGGACAACAGCATTGGAAGTGGGTTGAAGTTATGCCCATTATGCAAAGGATCATCAATACCACCATGCATGGGTCTATTCAGGACATCCCTTTGAGTGTACATAAAGGCCTCACCCCTGACAGACCTTGGGATCGAGTTTTGCCTGATCAACCTGACGCAGCAGTGAGCCAACAAGCTCGCATTACTAAGGCACTTCGGCAATTACGACATGCTGCTCAAATCCGAGAAAAGAAGTTACGACATCACAAGTTTCGACAACCCTTACAAGTGGATGACCTAGTATTAATACGCAAGCCTGCAGTTTCACACCCTGACCAGGGAATTTACGCCAAATTTTGTCCCTTGTTCATAGGACCCTTCAGGATACTTACCGCACTAGATAATGGTGCCTACGAAGTAGGAAGGGCAGATAGCGACGTTGAGGGAATCTTCAACTCGGCCAATCTCAAGAAATACTTTACTAGGAGATGAGCGAAAAGAAAATCGCCCAGCAATTTTCTTTTTCCCGAGCAGGGGGGGAGATGAAACGGTAACACCCTACGAGCATTCACGTTTCATTCTTTTATTAAGAGAAGCTCGCTAACACCCGGCCGTAAGCCTTTAAAACTTGCGCCGAGCGCACAGGCATAATGGGAACTGCGAGCAAGTTCGCGACGTTCCAGAACACCGGCCAAGGACAAGCGACGTCACGCAGAAGGTTCCTTCGTGTTCCATTGCTGCATGAACGAAATATAAGCGAGTCGCCAGCCTGGGGTAAGGCAGAATGTAAGCAGAGAGCCTGCAGTAAAGCAGAGAGAGTGTGCGGTATGCGACGGCAGTGTGCTGAAGGCAGAGAGTGGAGTGAGTCGGCAGTAAGCCGTGAGTCAGCGAGTGTGTGCAAGTAAGCACGTCGCAACATAATTCGTCTCTCGGTCCGGCTGTATATTTGAATTCATTTAAAGACTGTGTTCTCACATAAACTGTGCCAGCTTTGAATTCGTTTAAAGACTGTGTTCTTGCATTAATTGTGTCAGCTTTGAATTCGTTTAAAGACTGTGTTCTCGCCAGCTTGAATTCATTTAAAGACTGTGTTCTCACATAAACTGTGCCAGCTTTGAATTCGTTTAAAGACTGTGTTCTTGCATTAATTGTGTCAGCTTTGAATTCGTTTAAAGACTGTGTTCTCGCCAGCTTGAATTCATTTAAAGACTGTGTTCTCACATAAACGGTGCCGGCTTTGAATTCGTTTAAAACTGTGTTCTTGCATTAATTGTGTCAGCTTTGAATTCGTTTAAAGACTGTGTTCTCGCCAGCTTGAATTCATTTAAAGACTGTGTTCTCACATAAACTGTGCCAGCTTCGAATTCGTTTAAAGACTGTGTTCTCGCCAGCTTGAATTCATTTAAAGACTGTGTTCTCACATAAACTGTGCCAGCTTCGAATTCGTTTAAAGACTGTGTTCTTGCATTAATTGTGTCAGCTTTGAATTCGTTTAAAGACTGTGTTCTCGTCAGCTTGAATTCATTTAAAGACTGTGTTCTCACATAAACTGTGCCCGCTTTGAATTCGTTTAAAGACTGTGTTCTTGCATTAACTGTGCCAGCATTGATTTCGTTCAAAGACTGTGTGAAAGCAGCGGTAGTATTTCTAGCCAGCCTCAATTTCATTTAAAGACTATGTCTATCCGTTGAACTGTGTTGCATTATGATCTTAAGTGCCAGTGTTAATCTGAAAATCACGACGTACGGGAATTTGGATTATCATTTATTTCAACAAATGTATTATGCTGGTGAAGTACAGTGCAGAGACTGTACTCGATTTTCTTTATGAAGTGCTTGATCACCGCACCTCGGAAGGTCCTAGATTGTTTCATACGAACTGTGACTCTAACTTTATCCTTGCTGCTGTGGGAACTATTTCGGCGTGCTTCGCCATAGGGAAGTGTCACACCAGTACCCCATGACGTCAAATGTGGAAGCTCCACATTTCCCCGTTCCTGCCTCTGGTTCGAGTCATCAACACTAATACAAACACCAAGGACGGAAGACAACGCCGACGCCGACCGCAAGACGACGCAGCCGCCGCGGGACAACGTCCTCTTCACGCCCTCAGGGACAAATCTACAATTCAGCTATAAAAGGTGACATAATTATTTGCCTATTTTATTGAATAAACTGAAGGATCCACTTAATCATGAATTTTTCTTTCACTACCCTTCTCTCTTACTCTCTTAGCATGGGCCGTACACGCCTTGTCGTCCCTCATGCTCTCCGATATACTGAAGTACGGGCGTTCCTGTTACAATACATACATACATACATTATCATTATAGACTGTTATGCCTTTCAGCGTTCAGTCTGCAAGCCTCTGTAAATTTACTAAACGTCGCCGAAATCCTCGATTTGCAACTAGTGTTGTGGCCACATTTAGTTCTATACCTCTTATATTCAAATCGTTAGAAACTGTGTCTAACCATCGTCGCCTTGGTCTACCTCTACTTTTCTTACTCTCCATAGCAGAGACCATTATTCTCCTAGGTAACCTATCCTCCTTCATTCGCTTCACCTGACCCCACCATCGAAGCCGGCTTATGCGTATAGCTTCATACATCGAGTTCCTTCCTAAATTAGCCTTTACATCCTAACCGAGTGCCCTCCTGCCATTGTTCCCACCTGCTTGTACCAGCAATCATTCCTGACACTTTCATGTCTGTTACTTCTAACTTATGAATAAGATATCCTGAGTCCAGGCAGCTTTCGCTCCCATAAAGCAAGGTTGGTCTGAAAATAGCCCGATGTAAAGAGAGTTTCGTTTGGGAGCTGACTTCCTTCTTACAGAATACTGTTGATCGCAACTGCGAGCTCAATGCATTAGCTTTACGACATATCGATTCAATCTCACTTACAATATTATGGGAGAACACACAACCTAAATACTTGAAATTATCAACCTGTTCCAGCTTTGCATCACAAATCTGACATTCAATTCTGTTGAATTTCTTACCTACTGGCATCAATTTAGTCTTCGAGAGGCTAATTTTCATACCATACTCATTGCACCTATTTTCAATTTCCAAGATATTAGACTGCAGGTTTTCGGACCAATCTGCCATTAAGACTAAGTCGTCAGCACAGGCTACACTGCTTACTATATTTTGACATAACGGAATCCCTCCCTGCCATTTTATACCTTTCAGTAGATGACCCATGTAAAGTACGAACAGCCATGGTGAAAGATTACAGCCTCGTCTTACCCCTGTAAGTACCCTGAACCAAGAACTCATTCTGCCATCAATACTCACTGAAGCCCAATTGTCAACATAAATGCCTTTGATTGATTTTAATAATCTACCCGTAATACCATAGTTCCCCAGTATAGAGAACATCTTTTCCCTTGGTACCCTGTCATATGCTTTCTCTAGATCTATGAAACATAAACACAACTGCCTATTCCTCTCGTAGCATTTTTCAATTACCTGGCGCATATTGAAAATCTGATCCTGACAGCCTCTCTGTGGTCTGAAACCACACTGATTTTCATCCAACTTCCTCTCAACGACTGAGCGCACCCTCCCTTCCAAGATGCCAGTGAATACTTTGCCTTGTATACTAATCAATGAGATACCTCGATAGTTGTTGCAATCCTTCCTGTTCCCTTGCTTATAGATAGGTGCAATTACTGCTTTTGCCCAATCTGAAGGTACCTTACCAACACTCCATGTTAATCTTACTACTCTATGAAGCCATTTCAACGCTGCCTTCCCACTATACTTCACCATTTCAGGTCTAATTTCATCTATTCCTGCTGCTTTATGACAATGGAGTTTATTTACCACTCTTTCCACTTCCTCAAACGTAATTTTACCAACATCATTTCCCTCCTCCCCATGAGCTTGCCTGTTCGCAACACCACCAGGGTGATTTCCTTCTTTATTGAGAAAATGTTCAAAATATTCCCTCCACCTCTCCAGTTTTAACCTGGGATCTATTATGAGTTCACCTGAATTACTCAAAACACTGTTAATTTCCTTTTTCCCTCCCTTCCTAAGATTCTTTATTACTGTCCAGAAAGGTTTCCCTGCTGCTTGATCTAGCCCTTCCAGGTTAATACCAAGATCTTCCCACGACTTCTTTTTGGATTCAAGAACTATTTGTTTCGCCCTGTTTCTTTCATTTACGTACAAATCCTTGTCTGCCTCTGCCCTTGTTTGGAGCCATGTCTGATAAGCCTTCTTTTTACGTTTACAAGCTGCTCTCACTTCATCATTCCACCAAGATGTTAGCCTTTTCCCATCTTTACACACAGTTGTTCCTAGGCATACACTTGCTGTTTCTACTACAGCATCCGTGTATGCCACCCATTCACTTTCTGTATCCTGAACCTGCTTACTGTTTACTCTTCAAAACTTCTCACTAATCATATCCATATACTTCTGTCTAATTTCTTCGGCCTGGAGATTTTCTATCCTTATTCGTTTGCAGACAGATTTCACTTTCTCTGCCCTAGGCCTAGAGATACATAGTTCAGTACAGATCAGATAGTGGTCTGTATCATCGATAATTCCCCGGAAAACTCGTACATTCCTAACAGATTTCCTGAATCCGATGTCGGTTACGATATAATCTATTATGGCTCTGGTACCCCTAGCCTCCCATGTGTAGCGGTGAATAGCCCTATGCTTGTTGAATGTATTCGTAACTGCTAAACCCTTACTAGCACAGAAGTACAGCAAACGCTTCCCATTCCCATTAGCTTCCATATCTTCCCCAAATTTACTAATCACCCTTTCGTATCCTTCAGTTCTATTCCCAACTCTCGCATTGAAATCGCCCATTAGCACTATTCTATCCTTGCTGTTTGCGCTGACCACGATGTCACTCAATGCTACACAAAACTTGTCATCTTCATCCTCTTCTGCACCCTCACATAGTGAATACACTGAGACAATTCTAGTCTTAATTCCTCCAACTGACAAATCTACCCACATAACTCGCTCAATTACGAGCCCAACACAAACTATGTTGCGTGCAGAGGTATTCCTGATAAACAATCTTACCCTTTCTCTGCCCTTCCCTTTCCAACACACGTCAAGTACACTTTGTTATCTCCTATCTCTTCCTCGTTATCTCCCGAATATCACATCAAGATGCATCCTCTTTGCAGACTTTGCCAATTCTACTTTCTTTCTTCCATCAGCCCCATTAATATTGATAGCTCCCCATCGAATTCCATTTCCTTCGCCAAGTTGTTTCCAAGGAATCCCTTGCCTGTCAAATGGGAGTAGGAATCCATTACTCTCATAGGTCCGGGGCTTGCTTAAAATGTTCTGAGCTCGGTAAATTCATGAAGCAGGATGCTACCCTACTTGCACATAGTCCAGGTGAGGATCTCTCCTCTAACGGGTTATGGACCATAGGTTAATTGCATAGTCCTCGCCGCCTGAGCACAAGGAGGGCCACGACTCAGAATATGTCCGAGATCCCCACTCCCATTCCATAGCAACTGGTATCCCGACTTTCGGGACCACTTACTAGGCCACTCAGCCGTTGCTCATGGTTCACGATCTAGGACGTGACTACAGTAACCCACACCATGAACCATATGTAATTGCTTTCTGATATTAAATGTAACACAGTTGAAAAGGCAATCGTAAATTTTAATTCTTGCAAAAGTAACTAAACACTTCTACCGAAGAAGAGTTCAATGCATTAGCAAAGGCATTTTGGTCAATGTAGCTGCGAAAGCTGTAAAGAAGAAGTTTGTTAAGTTGCCTCGTGAGTGGACTCAGGATCTTGTTTTGTCAGAGCCTCAATCGTGTAGTTTACATCATGAAGAAATGAGTTTAGCTAAGACACATTCAGTAAGACAGTGTCATACATGTCAAGTCATTTAACTGTATCACGGACCTAAAACTAATGAGTTGACTTCGCTGATAAACACTTATCATGGCTGCAAAAAGATTAAGCAAGCTGGCCCAGAAAAAGGTGAAGAGAGGTGCTGAGAGAAAGATGACGAAACTTGCTGTGCATGGAATCATCAGTAAAGTGATTGATCTTTTTCCTTTTTAGCTTCATCTTCCATGTTACTAGTACTGTCGTCCTGGAACCCGACTTGACGTCTGCTTGGCACGCGGGGATCCTGGTATTAAATGTTTGATGCTGCCTGCGAAGAGCATGACATTGCTTATCGTCAAAACAATCCTGAACGAAGACGTGTAGCTGATGAAAATCTGTTTCGTAAGGCTATTCAGCGTGTGACGTCACCTAATGCTACAGTTGCTGAGGAGATGGCAGCACTTGTTGTTGCCGGTGCAATGAAAGGGAAACTGTTCCTGGGTGGAGGTCTTAAAAGGGTAAAATTGCGGTGGAATATCTAAGGATTAAACATATTTATTTTGGTCAAAAAGAAATTGTACGTGCACGCTGAAATAAATAACATATGTAGAACATATTGCAGTTGTTGGCTTGATTACTTTTTAACTTGTCCCTTGTCCAGCACTATTACAAATCCTAACATAACTCAAACTCAAGTGGTAGTGATGTGTCCTAAAGAGTTTATGCAATCTTAAGTAGTAGTAGTAATGTTGACTGACAAGTTTATTCAACAGTAGACAGGAGAGGTAGAGGTACTAGAACAAAAAAACAACAAACGATTCAAAGTATATCCACTTGATTAATCCATGAATTAGAGGTGTTATTAAAAAGCCATTTGACACACAATTTATTACCACGACAACGAATAACACGTTCTATTAATTAGTGATTATGATGTTTTGTTTTCAGCAGCTCTTCGATGTAGAATCTTCCTTTGATGCACTGACCTGAAAGATCGGAAATTAAATAGGTAACTGTGTTAGTAAACTTAACTCTGCTGATTTGAAAAGTTTCTGTGCTCCAGTTAGGGGTGTTTCCTTTTGCGAAGACTGACTTATGTTTGATGATGCGATCACCATCACCTTTTTAAAGGGATGGTGACTTGGATTAGCTGTTTTGATTTTGTGATGAATAGCACCTATGCGTGGTGTATTCTTGGTAACAATACGTGGCATTGTGCCGATAGTGCGATGAGGCATATCGTTGTAGGTAGACACACCTAGGTAGGAGATCAGTCCAGCGATAAGTGCCTTGAGCTGTAAATTCTCGCCACATCATTGTTTTGAGCGTACGATAAAAGCGTTCCACAACGCTAGCTTTTAGATTGCTGTACATAGAATAGTTATGAATGCCGATTGACTTGAGATAAGTAGAAAACACGTTGTTGTAAAAGTCTTTACCTTGATCGGTTTGAAGAAGCCCTGGGCAGAGTTTTGATTGTTGAAAAATACGTTGGAACGCGTCTTTAACATGAGCTGCTGTCTTAGAACTCACTGGTTCTGCAAAACCGAGCTTAAATTACACATCGATTACAGTAAGTAGATACTTATACTGTCTATTGCTAGAGGCATACGGAATCTTTTCTACTAAGTCAGCTTGCCACACTTCATCCTTTCCATTTATAAAGACACGTCTGCGATGGTAAGTGTAATGAGCTGGTTTATATAACTCGTTTGCGATGCTTAGCTTTACATTCGAGGTCTTGCTTTGAGGAGCCATTACTCAATAATACCAGCATGACGTAATTCCTCTTCTATTTCTAGAATCTCTGATTCGTGACCGGCATCTGGAGAAGCTATTAGAAGTTGCATCGCTATACGAGTAAGTTAGGGTCGTTCCAATACCTTACGTCTACATAGGGTAACAGAGGCTTGTAGACAACTTGCAGACAGTTGATGCGAAAAAAGCAACTTAGAAATAAAATCCTGGTACTTGCGAATCTTATTTGCATTTACAGCTTCTGTCTTCTTGTAATTATGTCGAGTAGCGTCAGTAGCAAAAGGTATGGCTCTATATTTATTAAGATCATCTTGCGAAATTATATTTTTTTTCCAAGTAGCCGAGATAAAGAGATTTCTAAAAGATATTTAGTAGATTTATATGTTACACCTTTTACGGTGAGACTGTTAGCATTAATCTTAACATTTGCATTACCTATCCAAAAATAGTCGTCTGCATAGCCAATACCGTAGGTTGTCGCTTTGTCCTGTAAGGAGTTTCCTATGTAATGTGCAAAGAGTGAGCCGTAGGTGTTTCCCATAAAAGTCTTTAAATGACTACGATACTTTTGGGAGATTAGAACCTCAGACAATTAAGGTAAGTCGCGTTTTGATGTTGCAGGTGTTTCAGCAACAACGTCAATAGTTAAAAAAACATAACTCGCTTGAATGGTAATGAGACGTTAAGATTTTCTTCCTCGTACTCTTCTTCCTCATCCTTACCCTGTTTCTCCTCTTCCTCATCTTGCTTCTCTTCTTCTTCTCCATCTTCAGGCTTCTTCTCTTGCTTCTCATTGTATTTAGATGTTTGTATAGTACCAGAACTCTTAGTAGTCTCAGACGATGACGAAGAATTTAAAATCTCTTTTAGTGGTGCACCGAGCTGCGTTTTCAAAAATAAATCACTATCCGCTTGAATATGTTTATGTTCTTTAAATTTACGTTAATATTGTTTCGCAGACGGACAAAGCGGTGAGTAATCTCTTTACCTGATATGGACATGATGTCGGTTTTTAGATCAAGTGCAGTCTGTAAGTGTCGTGTTGATGCTTATGAAATGATGAAAGCCCATGCGATACCGTCTTCGATGAATATTACTCTCTTTATCAATAACTAGGAAGCCGTAACGTTGTGATGGCCAACATGTTGCGCACAGTCCTTTAATGTTATTGAATGTCATATCAGTGTTAACATGATCGTCGTACACATGTTGCATGTTGAGTTCATCTTGTCGGAAGAACACAATAACTTTAGCATTGTAACATATCAACTGCTTAGGCACACGAGAAGAGGTTTGACACAAATATAACAATCTATGTATTTATGGCGCCCCATAGTAAAGTATGCACGAATAACATCTTGCTGTTCTGTAGCGACATCGTCAAAACTCATAAGAGAAGTGGGTAGCACATCTTCCTGTGGCAATACTTGTTCACACGCATTAAATTGAAAATATCCTAAAGTAGCTTTTACGAGATCTTGCATAATAAGTTGTAGAATAGTATACAGCGGTTGAAAGAGTGACTTTGCGAAAATGTAAATGTTTTGGAAGCGTATGCCATTTAAAGAGGTAATAAGCGTACGTAAAAAATTTGTCTTGCCGCATCCTGATGGTCCATTTATGATACATCGAACTGTAGAGGGAAACAATGCTCCATGATGACTTTGCGAAGTTGTAGCAGAACTCGATAAGAGATGTGACACTATGTGACCTTCAGGTAGTGTGTCTTGCTGCTTTATAATCTTCATGCTGACTGAATAAAGAAGTGGCACACATTAAGGATATATAACGAATAATGTAACAACATGTAACTATGTAACCGTCCAGGCTTCTCCAGCCCTACTAATGTAATACAATATCATTTTACGCGATATCATTTGATGTCAAGTTTATCCGCCATCGGCAATTATTTGTAATAACATATTTATTCAACGTCAATCAGTTGTAATCAAGGCATTTTGGAATCATATTGTATATATAATAACATCGTTTTAGTATTTAAATTATTATATTATGTAGGATAAGAATTCATTATGTTGTAAATACGGTCAATATGTTGAGACATAGTTGTTTTCATTTCATCTTATATTTGTGTATACGGAGGGTTATTCTTGAAGCTTGGGATTTTGCGTTAGTCATGGGTTTATCTTATGACCAAGGCTAGTAAACAGCGACCCGTGCGCAAGGCTTGCAAGATGGTCAGCTATATCATCGCCACGCCTTCTGGACTTGTCGAGGAAGAGAAGGGGAGTTGATGCTTCGATCTACCGAATAAGATACTTCGTTGTATATGAGTTTTGAGACTGAACTGTTACCAAGAGTGGGGGTGAGCCCGGATATATACTGATTCTCAACACGAGAACGGGACTTAACTAAGTACAACTTCTGCTGACAACCTTACAACCTAACTACGTGATACTCCATCACTAGTACTTCTACTGTGAACATCTACTTTGAACGACGTGATGTGATTTTTGAAGCAGTGTGTGGTCGCCCTGCGACATACTTATTTTTGTACAATGTGTTATCGCTTCGATACAGTACATAGTTGCGGTAATGTTATCGGATCTACGTGAAACGAAACAAGCTTACGGCTTGTGTGATATTCAGTAAATATTGTGGACGAAGAACTATGTTTAGTTCAAGTCTACGGAAGTTTGGTACAAGTCTGTACCGTATAAATAGTATAGCTCAGTTGGATTGAGATTTCTACTAATATGGAAAAATTCATATCTCTGAATTTTCTCCTCTTACGATCAAAGCTGATCAGTTTTTACAAGTATAGGGCCAATGTCCAATTTAAAGACTAGGCATGTAGGGAGTGTTAGTCCAGATAGCCCGTACCATATCAGAGAAGGAAGGAAGGATGCCCATGGAGCAAAGTCTACATCCAGAACGAGAGAACGAGTAACCACGGAAACCAGATGACGTCAACGAAAGCTGTAATTGGTGAGCTTCAATTAGATAAAGCAAGCAATAATAAATTCAGTAAATTATAAATTCCTCCACGCTTTAAGGAAATTTTTCCGATTCATCTCATTTTTTTGGTATAATAAATTCATTTGTATTTAATATTGCGTTAATTTTCTTTCTTAAGCAATACTTAATGGTTAATTATTTAAAATCCTACCCCTGTGATTTAAGTGTAAGTCTCTATGCTAGTAAATATAAAATTTGGTTTACAGTTTTATTTAAAACTGTAACCATGGCGCCCAAACATTACATAGAGAAATGGAGAACCATGGAATGTTAATTGTTTCTATTTGCGTGGCGATTTGCGGCAAGCCCCAAATAGTATATTTGATATTCATGTGTTTCAAAATAATAACTTTCATCGCCTCAAGTGTTATGCTGAGGAGGGAACAGTTACAAATATCAGTACGTAAATCGCTGTTGGCAAGATAAGTCGTGTTCAGAATGGTGGAACAACGGTATCCTGACATCATTAAAAAGAAGAAAACTAATACTGTTTGATGGAAAGGAATTGTAAAGGCTGCGAGAAAAGCTATTCGAGGAGAATACAATCCACGAGTAGCTATTACTAAAACACTATGTGCAGCTAGAGAGAGAATTTCGCCTAAGAGTAAAACAATGTTTAGCAATCGTGCTCGAATTATTCCTGTACGGCAGTAAGACCAATCAATCAATCAATCAATCAATCAATCAATCAATCAATCAATCAATCAATCAATCAATCAATCAATCAATCAATCAATCAATCAATCAATCAATCAATCAATCAATCAATCAATCAATCAATCAATCAATCAATCAATCAATCAATCAATCAATCAATCAATCAATCAATCAATCAATCAATCAATCAATCAATCAATCAATCAATCAATCAATCAATCAATCAATCAATCAATCAATCAATCAATCAATCAATCAATCAATCAATCAATCAATCAATCAATCAATCAATCAATCAATCAATCAATCAATCAATCAATCAATCAATCAATCAATCAATACTGATCTGCATTTAAGACGGATTCCTTCCAGCAGTGTTTCCAGGACTAGTGGCTTTATGATCTCTGCTAGGTGGCGCCAGTGCAGTAGCAAGAACTGCTAAGGGTATAGAAGAGACGGAGCAGCAATTAAAAAAGTGAGCGTCATAATTAGACGATGGAAGTAATTGCATTGCGAGGTAAAGGTGTGCACTTGCAGTGAAAAACGGGCTTGGTATCTACATATCGCCAGAAAACGTCTTCTGAATGCATTGCCACAGCCATCTCGAACCCACGAAGTAGTGGCTACGTATGCTAAACAACTAGTAATTCAAGATTTTCGCGGTGTGTGTATGCGAGATCAGCTACCAGCATGCCCACGGAAACTTGAGAGTGCTGTAATCAACTTAGACGACAGTCGTGGATACGTTGCTTACGTAAAAAGGAACTCTAAAGTATGGTATTTCGATAGTTATGGAGACTTAACCCCTCCATCTGAGCTCACACAATATTTCGGAAGCAGTGCAAACATTGTTTACAATAACAGCCGTGTGTTAAATTTCAATACACGTTTGTGTGGGCGATTGTATCTAATGTTCTTATATCGGACACAGACTGTATACAAAGGGAATTAGTGTGCATGTGTTGATGAGCGTTGCAAGAACGTTTACTGTACGTAGAGAAAGAGCTGAATCAACTGTCTACTTTAATCCACCGATCGAACTCAATCATCGGCTACATAGTCTTGGAATAGTATCATTTGAAAGCTACAATAAAATCCATAACGTGCGAGATGGTAGAAACAAGTTCTACTACGATGAGTATGACCTAACCCTACCTTCAGGTACATGTTCCTGAGATGATATTCGTGAATACATTGAAAGTGTGTTAATTGATCAGTTTGATGATGAGAGTTTATTAACAATAATTATAAGTTCTCCCTTTCAGTAAGCAGCATTACACATTAATGTGTTATTGAATATTCTTTCAAGATTGACTTTAAGTCACAACCAGATTCAAATGGACCCTCGCTCGGGTTTTCATCAAGAGAACTAACACCGAACGTACGTCATTAGTGTGATCAATCTATACCACTTTTCAATGACTATCACGTAAGCGCACGTCCTGCACGACTATCATTAGAGAAGGAGGTGGTTACAGCATTCGTGAGAAACCGTCAGTTGTGCTTTATCATCCAGTAACTGTAAAGCATATCAGTAACATTACACTTAGACATGTGAATAAACATGATCAACTTAGTAATTTAGATCGTCACACATACGTAGCTTACACATTTCATCTTAAATGAATATGAAATAATTCTATAAAACACGGTGTACATCGAGGAGACATGTCACACTTTCGCGAGGATTTATCGAGTTTACAGACGTGCATAGGCAGATTCTCCAAGACTTAGGTTACACGCTACTACAACAACAATATGGAAGAGATGCTAGATATTATGAACCCAGTTGAAACTCGAGAAAGTGTGGTACAAAGGGAGTTCAATTCTTATCAATCTTTTACGTTTGGATTTAATAACAATGATGAAATTCGCATGATTACTATTCGGCAATATGTATACACGCTACCTCAGGAAAGCTACCTCAGTATCGATGGACGAATGGACAAAGCTGCTGTGAGTGGACCGATCACATCTCAACTAAACAACCAAGGTCTAGCTTTTCTCTTTTCGGAGTCACGTTATGAATTAAATAGTGTTGAAATAGATATATCGAAGGATGTTGGCATTACATGTGCATTGAAACTCTACCCTTCTTTTAGTGTTGAAGAAAGTAATCTTTTACGGATGGCAGAATGGTGTCCAATAGCTACCAACAACTGGATGATTAATGATGATGGTACTTTTACAGGTATGTTATCATTGAGAAATGTTCTTGGCCTCGCTTAAGGCTATAGATATACGTATTATAATCAACGCAACACAGGAGCTAATTCTGATGCGTGATCGTGCTCTTAAAGCAGCAGCGGTACCTGTATACTCAAAAATTACCCTTCAACGTATCCTGTGGACGATTGCACATGAAACATTATCTGATCGAGAAAAGCTTCGATTGCTCAAGATTGTAGAAAATGATACACCATTACCAGTACGGTTTCGAAGTTGGGAGCTGCATGAGTATCCTGTGTTACCACCTACAAACAAGCATATCTGCGCAGTGAAAACATTACGTTTCACTGAGAAACCTCTGTACATTATTTATGGATTTCAAATGGATCGTAAATTCAACCATATAAAAGATAGTTCTCAGTTTGATCACTGCAAATTAAAAAATTTCAGACTATACCTCAATGGAGTTACTTACCCCTACGAAAATATGGATATTAATTTCGAGAAAAGCAAATTCGGCTTGCTCTTTGACATGTTTTGTAAATTTAAGTCTTCATATTACCAGAAAAAATATCGCCCGCTATTTTCTCCTGAAGAATTTTAAAATAAAGCACCGATTGTTGTAATAGACTGTTCTTATCTTGAAGAGTATATAAAAGAATCTCCTGTCGATGTTCGTATAGAATTTAAAACATCTGAAAATATTCCTGCTAACACTACACCCTATTTATTGTCTTATTGTTCACATGACTGATGTTACTTATCATCCACTATCGAATATCGTCACAAGACTATAAAAAGAAAAAAATTACTTCATTTTTATTAGTGTGTGTGTGTGTGTGTGTGTGCGTGTGTGTGTGTGTGTGTGTGTGTGTGTGCTTCTACAACGAGGATCAAGGATAGCAAAGAAGAAAGTAAAGATGGTAAAATATGAACAACTTGCTTGTGCAAATCTTGCATTGAACCTAATGGTACACTAGTAAGTAAGAGTTACAGATTTATATAAACAAAAACCCTTACGTTGTATACCGCAGCATTTTATTATGTACTTACCATCTGGTTTTCTATCAATGTACGCTGCTTACGATATACATTCCGCTTGGGGGATGCTACCTTTCCATTGTAAGATGTCATTAGAAGTAGCCGCACGCAGACGTTGCCGGCAACACTACATGAATGGGGGTACAAATGGTAATACCGACTAGGATGGATTACATCCAATGATTAAGGACTGCAGACTGTGTATGCTTGAATTAAGCAATGTATTTTAAAGCTATGTACTCTAAATATTTGTATCTCAGATGTGAAAATATGTATGTAACTAATATTTCAAAAAGCCCATCCCTTTATTCACCAACCCTTATACCGCAATCGAAATTCATCAATAACATATGCACGGCTATCCAGTATAATATTTTGCAACGTGTTACGGGTAAGTATTGTTTATGTTCCAGTGATACGTAAGTAGCGCAAAACAATTTTCGATTTTAAACACAAAGGTTTAGCCTCCGAGTAATATCAACGATATTGTAGGCTACTGTATGTCTCTAGAGCTCAAATCTATACGATCTAAAGTTAAAATCAAAAATTGAGTGTTTTAGACACTAAAAAACGGACAGCGCGTTACGTGTCAGCACAGGCACCATCTTGTCCCAATTTCAGCTCCAAGCTCCCTCGTCTCTTTCGAACGTTACGTCACCTATGAAAATAAATTACATGCATTAAGCCTTATACCATCTCCCCAGCCCCATCTGCAGTTGCCATCTTCTTCCTAGTTCAGCTCTGAGCCCCCGAAGCCACCTTCCGTTATTACGCCCCTATGTATAAAGCATACGTGTTAAGCCTTATAGCCGCCATCTTGTTGTAAGATCAGCTCCAAGCGCCCTTAAGTCGCCTTCCAATGTTACGACTCTGCGAATAAAGCATATTATTAAGTCTTATAGCCGCCATTTTATTCCAAGTTCAGTACCAAGTCCTAGGATCTTAAGTTAGGTTTACGCGTAGTCAGCGTAACGTAAGGCCTGCAATTAGCCCAGGTAACGAACTTAAAGTCTAAAAGCATACGCATTAAGCCTTATAGACGCCATCTTGTTCCACGTTCAACTCCATGTCCCAGAAGATTAAATTAGGTTAACGCATGGTCTGCGTACCGTTAGTCTTGCAGTTAGCCGGGGTGTCGAACTTGAATTCTAAAGCGTACCGTTAGTCTTGCAGTTAGCCCGGGTATCGAACTTGAAGTCTAAAAACATACGTTTTAAGCCTGATAGCCGCCATCTTGTTCCAAATTCAACACCAAGCCTTGAGAGGTTAAGTTAGGTTTAACGCGTGGTCAGCGTAACGCTAGGTCTGCAGTTAGTCCGGGTATCGAACTTGAAGTCTGTTAGGTTAACCTTCAAATCTTATGCGGTTAGCCCGTGTGTTGAACTTTGAGTCACTTAGGTTAAAGCTTGTATTCTTAGGCTTCGAACTACGGTCTATACGGCTAACGTCCTTAGGCCTTGAGTTGAACCCGGGATCTGCGATGTTAAGTCTAGGCATATGCTTCGAACGAAGGTCTCTACTGTTAACGCACTTAGGCCTGTAGACTAACCCGAGGGTCTGTAATGTTAAGCCTGGATGCGTGCTTCGAACTAGGGTCTTAGGCCCTTAGGCCTGTGGTGAAACCCGAGGTCTGTAACGTTTAGCCTGGACACGAAAGTCTGTAAAGTTAAGCCTCGACACGTAGCCAGCGTAAGATCATGGAAGGTTAAGAACAAGCTGTTAGTTAGGAGCCCGCATCGCGCTGTGACGTGACACACTGGAACAGGCCTCGTCCAGGGGCCATTGGATTCCGGATGCTCCGAACTGTCCAGAAATTACTACTCCGATTTTGCTTTGAATTTTGATTCGATTTTCCGGATTGATTCATTTTAAATATATGCTAGTGTTAATGTGGTTTATCGAGTTCAATAAAATTTAGACGCCATTCGATAGTCTATTTTCAAGAACTAGATTTATCATTCGCCACATACAGTATGTGGCTCTGTTATTCGTACAGGTTTCAATTTATTATTGTTGTTTGAGTCATCAGTCCATAGACTGGTTTGATGCAGATCTCCATGCCACCCTATCCTGTGCTAACCTTTTCATTTCTACGTAACTATTGCATCCTACATCTGCTCTAATCTGTCATATTCATACCTTGGTCTACCCCTACCGTTCTTGCCACCTACACTTCCTTCAAAAACCAACTGAACAAGTCCATGGTGTCTTAAGATGTGTCCTATCATTCTATCTCTTCTTCTCGTCAAATTTAGCCAAATCGATCTCCTCTCACCAATTCGATTCAGTATCTCTTCATTCGTGATTCGATCTATCCATCTCACCTTCAGCATTCTTCTGTAACACCACATTTCAAAAGCTTCTATTCTCTTTCTTTCTGAGCTAGTTATCGTCCATGTTTCACTTCCATACAATGCCACGCTCCACACAAAAGTCTTCAAAAACATCTTTCTAATTCCGATATCAATGTTTGAAATGAGCAAATTTCTTTTCTTAAGAAAGCTCTTCCTTGCTTGTGCTAGTCTGCATTTTATGTCCTCCTTACTTCTGCCATCGTTGGTTATTTTACTACCCAAGTAACAGTATTCATCTACTTCCTTTAAGACTTCGTTTCCTAATCTAATATTTCCTACATCACCTGCCTTCGTTCGACTGCACTCCATTACTTTTGTTTTGGACTTATTTATTTTCATCTTGTACTCCTTACCTAAGACTTCATCCATACCATTCAGCAACTTCTCGAGATCTTCTGCAGTCTCAGATAAAATAACAATATCATCGGCAAATCTCAAGGTTTTGATTTCCTCTCCTTGGACTGTGATTCCCTTTCCAAATTTCTCTTTGATTTCCTTTACTGCCTGTTCTATGTAAACATTGAAAAGGAGAGGAGACAATCTGCAGCCTTGCCTCACTCCTTTCTGGATTGCTGCTTCTTTTTCAAAGCCCTCGATTCTTATCACTGCAGACTGATTTTTATACAGGTTGTAGATAATTCTTCGTTCACGGTATCTGATCCCTATCATCTTCAGAATCATAAATAGCCTGGTCCAATCAACATTATCGAATGCCTTTTCTAGATCTACGAATGCCATGTACGTGGGCTTGTCCTTCTTGATTCGATCCTCTAAGATCAGACGTAAAGTCAGGATTGCTTCACGTGTTCCTACATTTCTTCTGAAGCCAAATTGATCTTCCCCCAACTCAGCTTCAACTTGTTTTTCCATTCTTCTGTAAATAATACGTGTTAAAATTTTGCAGGCATGAGATACTAAACTAATAGTGCGGTAGTTTTCACACCTGTCAGCACCGGCTTTCTTGGGAATAGGTATAACAACATTCTGCCGAAAATCGGATGGGACTTCTCCTGTCTCATACATCTTGCACACTAAATGAAATAACCTTACCATGCTGGTTTCTCCTAAGGCAGTCAGTAATTCAGAGGGAATATCATCAATTCCAGGTGCCTTGTTCCTATTTAGGTCACTCACAGCTCTGTCAAACTCTGACCTCAAAATTGGGTCTCCCATTTCATCAGCATCAACAGCCTCTTCATGTTCCAGAACGAAATTATCTACATCGTTACCTTGATAAAACTGTTGGATATGCTCCTGCCATCTTTCTGCTTTGTCTTCTTTCCCTAGAAGTGGCTTTCCATCTGAGCTCTTAATATTCATGCACCTAGATTTCCTTTCTCCAAAGGTTTCCTTGATTTTCCTGTATGCAGCATCTACCTTTCCCAGGACCATACAGCCTTCGACATCCTTGCACTTCTCCTCCAGCCATTCTTCCTTAGCTGCCTTGCACTTTCTATCCACTTCATTCTTTAATCGCCTGTATTCTTTTCTGCCCTCTTCATTTCTAGCATTCTTGTATTTTCGTCGTTCATCAATCAGGTCTAGTATCTCCTGAGTTATCCACTGATTCTTAGTTGATCTTTTCTTCCTTCCTAACATTTCTTCAGCAGCCCTACTGACTTCATTTTTCATGACTCTCCACTCTTCCTCTACTGTGTTTCCTTCGGCCTTTTCATTTAGTCCTTGTGCAACATGTTCCTTGAAACAATCCATCACACTCTTTTCTTTCAACTTGTCTAGATCCCATCTTTTTGCATTCTTTCCTTTCTTCAATTTCTTCAACTTCAGACGGCATTTCATGACCAACAAGTTGTGGTTAGAGTCCACGTCTGCTCCTGGGAAAGTTTTGCAATCCAACACCTGGTTTCTGAATCTCTGCCTAATCATAATGAAGTCTATTTGATACCTTCCAGTGTCTCCAGGTCTCATCCACGTATACAGCCGTAGTTTGTGGTGTTTGAACCAAGTATTGGCGAGGACTAAATTATGGTCAGTGCAGAATTCAACCAGCCGACTTCCTCTTTCGTTCCTTTGTCCCAATCCAAATTCTCCTACTGTGCTACCTTCTCTTCCTTGGCCTACCACTGCGTTCCAGTCTCCCATCACAATTAGATTCTCGTCACCTTTGACATATTGTATTAAGTCTTCTATCTCCTCATATATTCTTTCAATTTCTTCATCATCCGCTGAAGTAGTAGGCATATAGACCTGCACTATTGTGGTGGGCATTGGTTTGGTGTCTATCTTGGCGACAATAATTCTTTCACTATGTTGGTCGTAGTAGCTTATCCGCTGCCCTATTTTCTTATTCATTATTAAACCAACTCCTGCATTACCCCTGTTTGATTTCGTGTTGATAATTCGGTAGTCGCCTGACCAAAAATCCTGTTCTTCCTGCCAACGTATTTCACTTATACCAACTACATCTAACTTTAGCCTATCCATCTCCCTTTTCAGATTCTCTAACCTACCACAACGATTCAAACTTCTAACATTCCACGCTCCGACTCGCAGAATGTCAGTATCCATCTTCCTGATGATCGCCCCCTCTCGTGTATTATTAAGTCTCGCATATTCACATTACCGATTGAAAAACTAAAATAAAACTTATATTACGGGTAAAAACATAGTTTGCCAATGATAATTTGTTAGTCAATTTAATACTTATTTACATACAGGAAGGAAAAGAAAATGGCGTATGGCATTTAGCGCCGGGAGTGAACGAGGACAAGTTCGGCTCACCAGATGCAGGTCTTTTGATTCGAGGCCCATAGGTGACCTGCGCGTCGTGATGAGGGTGAAATGATGATGAACACGACACATAAACACAGCCCCAGTGCCAGCGGAATTAACCAATTATGGTTAAACTTCCCGATCCTGCCGGGAATCGAACCCGGGACTCCTGTGGCCAAAGGCCAGCACGCTAACCATTTAGCCATGGAGTCGGACACAGAAAGGAAGATTTGATATGATTGTGCCGGCATCGACAAACAGTTGTACCAGTTGTATTCGTACAAATGGACAGGATGATGCGCACCGTTTGTTTGCGATGCACGGAAAAGTCTCAGTGATGGCATACGACTGGTCAAGTGCACTAGTCTCCTTCTAGGTTATCTGCGGTTAACATGGGTAGGAGTTCAGAGTTAAGTACGGAGTTTATGAACACTATACGTTAACTGGCACTTGAATGACTTTCGTTACTAAAGACTGGACAGCTGGTCAATACAACACATTCTACTGTGCAATATGTGGTTAATAAAGTTAAACACAATGGCACTATTAAGAACAAGCCAAGGAAAACCAGGATAAAGTGTTTAACTGGAACGGAAGAACTGTTTGCTGTTCAGCTGATAAAGTCAGGTTCCAAAAGTGCACTAGCGTTGAGGCAACTCACGGAGGAACGTAGTGGAAAGAAGATCAACTCCTCCATCCGTCGGATCTTGTATCGCAATGGTTACTATGGAAGAATCCCTCGGAATAGAAAAAGCAGATGGCTTAGAATGTGATTCGCTAAGGAGCATATGAATAAGGAGAACGAATTCTGGAATGATGCTATCTGGTCTGATGAGACAAAAATAAACCTCTTCGGGTAAGATGACATCCACAGAATATGGAGGAAAAAATGGTACGGACAGTGATTTGGCAAATACACTCCTAACTGTAAAATACCTTGGGGGTCTGTAATAATTTGGGGCTGTATGTCAGCCAGAGGTGTGGGTAAAATCCATTTCATAGATGGAATAATGAACAAGGAAGTCTATATCACAATCCTGAGGGGAAACTGAAGAAGAATGGCGCAAAAATGGGGATGCCACTGTTACATGTCCCAGCATGATTATGACCCAAAACACACTCCTGACATTAATAAGATATGGTGATCTGGAACATTCCTAAGCAGCTTAGAATACCCCCCAGTCTGCGGATTTAAATCCCATCGAACATCTTTGGGCTACGTTGAAGAGGAATATCCGTAGGCAACGTGTGCGTACGAAGGAGGAACTTAAATGTGTGATTCATCAGGAATGTCAGAAAATCAGTCCGGACATGTTCAGGAAATTATTATATTCTATGCCGCGACGATGCCAGGCAATTATAAAGGCTAGGGGACATTACAATAGATACTAACATGTTCCAGAAACCCTTCATTTTTTGTTTACTTCAAGTGTTCGAATTGCTTGTACAAAGAGGAAAGATACAATATTATAGGGGGGCTTTTTTATTAGAAGCTGTATATCATGGTTGTAAACAAATGTAGTAGGTATATGTTTTCTGAAGTCTTTGTTGAATATATGTTCAGTGAATAAAATCCTTTTCAGTTTATTATTTTCTGGCAGTCCGTTCTGGCACTAAAGCAACCAGCTCGTACGAATAGAATACTGTACTTTTATTCCCGCTTTTCTCCATCACCATTGGTTCAAGCCCAGTTTGACCTTGAATGTCGAAGTCTCAGAAGGGCACACTTTATAGATATCAAGTTATGTTTACAGATAAATAGAGCAACTAAATAATGCTTGACGTAATTTATGACATGAATCATCGTATCATGTATGTATTCACTTTGAGGTATTGGCCCTAATGCAAAATGGTTGATATTGAACCGATCAATATTGAGTCATATGACTACCATGGTCGCTTTACCCCCAACATATTCTACTAAAAGACTTCAGTGATTAACTGTCGTAGTACTTTGTTTGTCCGCCCTGTGTGGTGTAGTGGTTAGTGTGATTAGCTGCCACCCCCGGAGGCCCGGGTTCGCTTCCTGGATCTGCCACGAAATTTGGAAAGTGGTACGAGGGCTGGAACAGGGGTCCACTCACCCTCGGGAAGTCTACTGAGTAGAGGTGGGTTCGATTCCCACTTCAGCCATCCTGGAAGTGGTTTTCCGTGGTTTCTCACTTCTCCTCCAGGCAAATGCCGGGATGGTACCTAACTTAAGACCACGGCCGCTTCCTTCCTTCTTCCTTGTCTATCCGTTCCAATCTTCCCATCCCCCCGCAAGGCCCCTGTTCAGCATAGCAGGTGAGGCCACCTGGGCGAGGTACTGGTCATCCTTCCCAGTTGTATCCCTCGACCCAGAGTCTGAAGCTCCAGGACACTACCCTTGAGGTGGTAGAGGTGGGATCCCTCGCTGAGTCCGAGGGAATAGCCTACCCTGGAGGGTAAACAGATTAAGAAGAAGAAGAAGAAGAAGAAGAAAAAGTACTTTGATTTCGAATACTGGCTACACGCTCTCACTTCATTTTAGAATACTGATCTAACAAACACTCGCAGAGTAGGATTCAAAATGTACATCATTTTTAATAGTGTCGACCCTTCTCATTATTACTATACAAGACACAGTTTTCGTAGTAACTTTCCAGCGATAGTGTTAGGTTGAGAAATAGTTATGTGAACAAACTTCCTCATTATTTAAGAGGATATTGCAAGATCTCGTTTCGGACCATTTTGAACGTTATCTCGACTACGTATTACTACATGTTAAAGGTTTTCTCAGTTATAGGAACATTTACGTAACTTCTAGAACGGGTGGAAGGGAATGATATATATCCACATTATGAATAATAATTCGTACAATGGAACACTAACAACGGAAGTTTTCAACTTCGAGTGTCAGCCGATCTAGCACAGTCCTCCTATACAAGAGCTCGTATACCTTTTCTTCAGAGCTTGAAAAAAATTGGTGTATAGGATTTATTTCTTGCTTCGAAGTTGGAGAGTAAAGAAACACTTTGGAACATATCTGAATTAGCAAGTTTTCAAAAATTTTAAATATGTTAGTTAATTATTAATTTTCATATCATTTGGTACCTCGGATTCTCCTAAATCCGTGGAAGTAATTATAAGGGCGTGAAACCTTAGATCAGGCGAGTTGGACGTGCGGTTAGTGGAGCGCAGCTGTGATCTTGCATCCGGGGGATAGTTGGTGCGAACCTAACTGTCGGCAGCCCTGAAGATGGTTTCCCATGTTCAAACTAGGCCGCGGCTGCTTCCTTCCCACTTCTATGCCATTCCTATCCTTTCGTCGCCATAAGACCTGTCTATGTCCGTGCGACGTAAAGCATGTTGTAAAGAAATGAAATCTTTTATATCCTGATGCCAATGCCGCCTAATCAGTCATCTTTGGATGGAAAGTGGATGTAGTAAATATTGCGTTTTCTCTTCTCCTTTTAATGATATGTGCATTGATCTATGGAATTAAGGAGAAGCGATTCTTGTACCTTCCAGTTTATATAATCCAATATATTTCCATTTTGCGTCCGGCTCCATGGGTAAATGGATAGCGTGCTGGTCTTCTGTCAGAGGGGTCCCGGGTTCGATTCTCGGCAGGGTATTGAACTTTAACCATAATTGGTTAATTTCGCTAGGACGGGGGCTGGGTGTATGTTCCGTCTTCATCATCATTTCATCCTCATCACGACACGCTGGTTGCCTACGGGCGTCAAATCAAAAGACCTGCATCTGGCGAGCCGAACTTGTCCTCGGACTCTCCTGGCACTAAAAGCCATACGCCATTTCATTTCATCTTTCATTTGTTAATGTTTATTATGGATAGAATATATATAATAAATTTCACACGGCTTTAAAATGTTTAAGTACCCCAGATATGTGTATTGGCCCGGTGTACTCTGTACGTGGTACGATGCACTGCTGAGCGATGTGATTTCAGGGTTCGAGTAGGTAGGTCTATATGTTGTTTGCTGCATTAGCATAAGAATCGCAAGCAATCGCAAGCAATCAGGAGCAGTCCCTGGTGAGCGGCTGGCGCTGACAGGCGGGAAGGCGCTACGCAGGGCTATTCACAAGTCACATAAAGCTAATGGATCCCGCACTAACACGCAGCACACACTTAAAGACGGGCTCCAAGTATGAATACGTAAAGCAAAGTAACTCCGCTCGAAGCGTGCCTTCATCTTTCGAAGCTTCCTGTTTCCATTCACACCCGCATGACTACCATACTTGCCGTTACCGGATCTCAAAGTTTGTTCGATTCACACCAGAGACATTTTCAAGGCTTTTACTTCTACTAGTACTCGATTAGCTTGTACCATCCAACGACAATATTAACTGCAGTAAATTGTCTCACTTCAGGGGCATAAGTTTACATTTCAGAAACTTCAGAAACGATACAGACTACCAAGTTCTCAGCTCGTTCACTCTTATGGTTATGTTATTGATGATTCGATTGTGAGTATCATATTTTAGAGACTTCTCGAATGATCAAACGAGAAGGGCTGATGATTGGGTGAATATCAGCCAAGATTCGAAATTCCACTTGTTTACTTTAAACTTGAAGTAGAAGGAGGTAAAATTCACGTACGGAGCATTTCCTACGTATTTGAATGCTAGTAGTTCCTTTGCCTGCATTGCTCGTCGAAGATTAAGTTTGATCATTTCCTTCCTAATTTCATGTAAACATGTTAACATTTCAGAATGTTCGTCAACGATTAAGAACTGGCTCTCAAATAATTTCTCCCTGGAATTTGTTGTTAGTGTATGTAAATATTGCAAACTCCTCTCACAACCAACCGTGCAGATAGTTTGGGAGTAGAAGTGCAGATTATTCAATGAGCATCAACCTAGATATAAAAAGCATTTGGTGCACTTTGACTTAGAACATGGAGGCTTTTTTTTTGCGTGGCACTGGATTCAATTGTACTTCATGTTTCGTCCATATCGAACATATAAAATTAGTTGTATAAAATTCTGCTCTTGTGCGGAGTAAGTTCAGGGGCCCATTTTAATGGTTAGGGGACTTTGCGAATGATTCCTAACTACCATATTCTCCATTAATTTCGCACTAATGTTTATAATTTTAATGTATTCATTTTAAATTTGGAGGTCATTCTAACAATCAGCTTCTCGGGTAAATGTCCAGTATAAGATTAGGTGATTTCCTTAGCATTAACCACAATACCGAAAGCCCTTGGTGTACTGTTTTCATAAATCTCTTCTTGCTTCTTACTAACACCAACGTTTTCCGGTAGTTAGTATAGTATCTTCTCTCGTTATCGAATGAAGTTTCAATTCTCAATTATGCAATGAATTAGAGAATGGTTAGTTGGTTTGCAACTGGATACACTGAGCCTCTAGAATATAACTGAGAGCAGCAATAGGTAAAATTCCACTCTCGACCACAATGGAAATGGTTTCAATCAAGATGATTGCCGGGATGACACTTAATATTCAGGTCAGACCATTTCATCCAATTCAAACTGTAGTAAATAAAGATTTCGCACCCCAGTTCAACGCAGGTCTCCACACGTACACCACACGGGACTGATGATCAAATGTTTGAATCCATTACAAGGAAGAAAAAGCATGAGATTCATTTCATTTATCGGCTGGTGGACCATTTCCCGAAAAAATTTAATTGATGTAAATTTACCTAAACAGGCTCACATTTAAAATCTACGTTCCTTCACTTCTTCAACGTAGCTATCTGGCCCTGGTAAATTATGAAATAAAAAACCGTCAATATTTTTGACTAAAGTATTCACAGCTGTATTTCCCACGCGCAAACAAGATAGACTAATGACTGTTATATTGCTCATATTGTTCAAATAAGCTTACTTTTCACATTCGTACTTCAAATGTTGCCATACTATCATTCCTCGGGAAAGACGTTAGGATGATCTAGGTTAATATTTTCACAATTTCTCAGAATTTCGTGAAAATTTATGCCTTCTAAGTTCAATTGATTATCTGACCAAGATTCCTCCACAAGGAAGAATGTGAACAACCAATCACCCTACAAATTTGTTATGTACCGTATATCCAAATAATATCGGTATTTTTTTTCATCCACATTTCTGCTGGAAGATTATGAACGTGAGAGTGACCCATAATTGTCTTCGTCTCCGTCAAATGATACTGTCGAACACTTCTATTGACTATGTTTTACAATGTGAAGTCTGAAGCTGAAAGACATATATTTTTACAGTATTGCGTGGGTTATACAAGAGGAGAGCATTGTAGATCCATGAGATCCTGTGCATGTGCTTTAACGAAAGAAACTCCAGTTATAGGATACTTTTGTGAGCACTCTCTTGACAAATGTCTTATAGTATCGTTTCATCGTCTCAACAGTTACCAATATTGATCATCAATGTGATGCAAATTGATCTCCTGTTACCAAAACGGCGTGTTACTTGACGAAACTGGCATAAAATAAACTTAACAATTTAGTTACTAAGAGAATGTTCAGGTAATAATAACGGCGTGCTTGTTGGAGAAACTGAGTTGTAATAAAATGAATAAATGAATATATATTCAATTATGAGCTCAAGAATGCACATCGTTTCTGTTCAGTGTACTCTTACTCCGACGGAAATACATTTTGAAGAAGTGGGAGTAAATCATCTGTCGACAAATCCTTTGAAATAACCAGATTTTGCACTTACTGCCTATGCATACTATAGAAAACTTGCAGTGTTTAAAAAGAGCAAGTCCGGTTACTTACTAACACTTCTTTCAACAGAATGGGTACCATTCCAAGGAAAATACATTTGAATAAGCGAGTCACTACACTTCACATTCAGACAGAATTTTTTTATTTGTGTATAGCACATGGTTTGGTGGGTACATATACAGTATTCATGTTCGGGTGATGACTTATCACTGGACCTGTTTTATTAATTCTGTATAAGGGAACTATCATACTCGTACACATCCGGAGACAATTCTCTTAGAACGGAGGCGTCCGATATGTTTTGTCTGGCGGATGAAATACAAGAAACAACAAGGGTGAGTATTATTATTATTATTATTATTATTATTATTATTATTATTATTATTATTATTATTATTATTATTATTATTATTATTATTATTGGTTTTTTCGAATTTTGCCAACTATGGACGATATAGAACTTAGACCTTCTTGTCTTTTCTTCTTTTCTCTTTCCTAAACCACTCTATTCCTTCGCTTCTCATCTTATTCTCCTCTTCGGATATGATCCATTCGACATTTCTTCTGAACTCTCTTCTATTGTGCATCATCTGTAGTGGAATCCGAACTTCTACTCTTGACCTCTTGGAGGTGGCCTTTAACGTCATGATGTATATTAAGATCCTTTTGGTCAGTCGTTCGTAATCTATTCGTACTAGCTGTCCGTAGAATTTCAGCCTTCATTTCCGCATTGTGTCCGTGATATTTTCAATGTACTTGTACAGCTCCCCATTTCTCCTTTTCTTCCATGTCCCATCAGTAGTATTCTGTGGTCCCAGAATTTTACTCACAATCTTCCTTTCCTTCTTCTCGGGTCCTTGCAGCTCCCCTTTTATACTTAAAACAAAGCTCTCTGAAGCGTACAATCCTTCTGGTTATATTTCTGAGAGTAGTATAATAGGCGGATTCGGGCGCCACCTCCTCCTCCGGGCTCCCAGGGGCCCCTCCGCCTCCGGCGGGAAATTTGAATTTTGGCGCGAGATTTGAATTTGTAAACAAAACCACGTGCTTTTTGACAGCTGTCATCGACAACAACGCATCGCTAACCTCACTGCTGCCATCTTGACGGGCCTAAACCTCAGTGGTACCAACTTAACTTAACTAGCGCGAGATTTGAATTTGTAAACAAATCCAAATGTTTTTTGATAGCCACGTGCTTTTTGACAGACAACAACGCATCGCTAACCTCACTGCTGCCATCTTGACGGGCCTAAACCTCAGAAGTACCAACTTAACCTCACAAGCGCGAGATAAACAAATCCACGTGCTTTTTTGACAGCTGCCATCCGCCATCTTTAATCCATAGAGCACAGTGCTGCCCTCTTTAGCTACTTACCTTTGAAATGTGGTGGCGGATAATTTGAAAAATGCTTTTTTGACAGCAGCCATCTTTAAGCACCGTGCTGCCCTCTTTAGCTACTTACCTTTGAAATGTGGTGGCGGTAAATTCCACGTGCTTTACAAACCTATGTGCTTTTCTGACAGCTGTTATCCACCATATTTAATCCAGAGAGAACAGTGCTGCAATCTTTAGTTGAAATGTGGTGGCGGCAATTTGAAAAATTCTATGTGCTCTTGTTTGGAAACAAAGCCAGGTGCTTTTTTGACAGCTGTCATCCGCCATCTTTAATCAAGAGAGCACTGTGCTGCTATCATGCGGGTAATTTCGTCAGCTGTCATCCGCCATCTTTAATCCACAGAGCACCGTGCTGCTCTCTGTGGTAGCGGGCAATCTGAAAAGTTCTGTTAGCTGTCATCCGCCATCTTAAATCAAGAGAGCACCGTGCTGGCATATTTAGCTAGATACCTTTGAAATGTGGTGGCGGCAAATTGAAAAATTAAACGTGATCTTGTTTAGTAAACAAACTCACGCGCTTTTTGTCAGCTGTCATCCGCCATCTTACATCGCAAACCTCAGTGCTACACTCTTTAGGTACATACCTTTGAAATATGGTGGCGGATAATTTAAAAAGAAAAATTCTACAGCAGCCATCTCTCGACGCTAATTGCACAAGATGGTGGCTATACATGACTCCTTAAAGGTGCTTACGCAAGATGGCCGCTATACGTAGGTTCTTATGAGACGCCCTTGGGATGCTTGCGCAAGATGGCGGTTATACAAGGCTCCTTATGAGGCACCCTAGAGATGCTTGCGCAAGATGGCGGTTGCTCTTATGAGGCGGCTTAAGGGTCCTTGCACAAGATGGCTAGAGACGCCCTAAGTAGCCTGCGCAAGATGGCGGACGCAAAATGGCGGCTATACACGACTCCTTATGAGACACCGTAAGGGTGCTTGCGCAAGATGGCTACCGCACTTAGCTTAGAGGCTAACGTGTCGTGCTAGTTCGATTCATTAAATTTAGGGCTTAAATGTAAAATGTTAAATATCTCGAAAACGGTGCATCGTAGAGCAAAACGGACAAAATTTTTCCGCCTAATACCCAGGTTCGCAGTATGAGGAACAAGAAAAACATGGTCTAATGATGAGATCAACGGTTCGGTTCCTACTTAGACCCTTTGGCATTCGCTCTGTTTTAGCTTGTATTGAAGAAAGTTTTCGTAACATGATCAGGTCTAGCTATGGTAGAAAGTATAACGTACCATGCTGGTTCAATTCATTAAATTTGGGGCTTAAATGCAAAATGTTAAATATCTCGAAAACGGTGCATCGTAGATCAAAACGGACAAAATTTTTCCGCCTAATACGTAGGTTCGCAGTATCAGGAACAAGAAAAACATAGTCTAATGAAAAGATCAACGGTTGGATTCCTACTTAAGCCCTTTGGCATTGGCAGCTATCTAATTCTACAAGATGGTGGCTGCTCTTATGAGACACAAGATGGCTTGAGACGTCCTAGGGATGCTTACGCAAGATGGCGGACACAAAATGGTGACTATACATAGCTCATTATGAGACAGCCTAGGGGTGCTCGCACAAGATGGCGGCTACTCTTATGAAGAAAGCTAGCTTAGAGGCTACTGCCCAAGATAACGGTTGCTGTTATGCATGCGGTGGAGAGCAATTTGAGATTCTGTGTGCTTAATCAACAGAGCACCCTGCTGCCCTCTTTAGCTGAAATGTGGTGGCGGATAATTTGAAAAATTATTTTGTCAGGTGTCATGTTTAAACAATGGTGATTATACATAGGCTGTTAAGACGTTATCATTCTCCTCCTCCTCCTCCTCCTCCTCCTCCTCCTTCTCCTCCACCTCTTATGTCAAGGCATAGCTTTATATCGAACAAGTTTAAACCTGCATCGCGAATGCAAGCGTGTGCAGCGATAACATTATTGTACATGTTTAGACTTGCGAAACATAAGAAGAGTAGAATCAAACGCTGTACTCGATACAACATGTGATCAGAACATTGATTGATGTGTTCAGAACACAAAATAAGTGATCAAGACTAGAATCGAACACTGTACTCAATACATCATGTGTTTAGAACATGTCAGGGGATACCCTTGTTCTAAGAAGATCAGATTGAAACATAACAAGACTAGAATCGAACACTGTACTCGATGTCGTTAACTTCAACATGTGATTAAAACATTCTTTGGTGTGTTCAGAACACTACATAAGTGATCAAGACTAGAATCGAACGCTGTACTTAATACAACATGTTAGGGGATACCTCTGTTCTAAGAAGATCAGATTGAAACATAACAAGACTAGAATTGAACACTGTACTCAATAAAACACGTCAGGGGATAACTTTGTTCTAAGAAGATCAAATTGAAACATAACAAGACTAGAATCGAACACTGCACTCGATGTCGTTAACCTTAACATGTGATTCAGAACATTGATTGATGTGTTCAGATCAGTAAACAACTAGAATCGAACACTGTTCTCGATGTTGTTAACTTCAACATGTGATTAGAACATTGTCTCATGTGTTCAGATCACTAAATAACTAGAATTGAACACTGTACTCAATACAACACGTCAGGGGATAACAAGACACATAACAAGATAACAAGAAACATAACAAGACTAGAATCGAACACTGCACTCGATACAACATGTGATTCAGAACATTGATTGATGTGTTCAGATTACTACACAAATAGAACAGAACACTGTACAACATGTCAGGGGATACCTTTGTTCTAAGAAAATTAGACTGAAACATAACAAGACTAGAATCGAACACTACACTCGATGTCGTTAACCTTAACATGTGATCCGATACAACATGTTAGGGGATGCCTTTGTTCTGAGAACATTAGATTGAAACATAGCAAGACTAGAATCGAACACTGTACTCGATACAACATGTGATTAGAACATTGTTTGATGTGTTCAGAGCAAAAGTACAACTTCAATGATTTACCTAGTGTAAAAATCAAAAACACACTGTGCACATATTGCGTAGCTATCTCGCTTAGTAAACGATACAACTTTAATGATTTGCCTAGTACGAAAATCAAAAACACACTGTGCACATATCGCATAGCTAACTCGACAACACTTCAAATGATTTGCTTAGTACGAAAATAAAAAATCTATACCGCGTAGCTAACTCGTTCACCGCACTGCTAAGACGCTTAGTAATTGCAAATACACTGATATATGTCATGCGAAAATCAAGAAAGCACACTGCGTAGCCAACTCGCTCGGTCACACTGCAAATACATTACGATACGTTACTTTTTTCTCGAAACACACACACACACGGATAAGAATGTTGCGAGATACTACATACTTACATGTTAAAACAAATAGGGGGATGGAAGATCATAAATTATTTCTACACATGTTGTCTCCTCCAAGTTGTAAGACGAAATAGACGCAGTACTGCGAGTTTCCGCTATAGCTGGCGAACGGAAGTAGCATGATATCTCAGCAAAAAAATACGCGTGAGCTTGCATACACGCAAGTCAGACACAATGATGGATACCGCGATTCAAATCCTGGCAACTTATGCCGTCAGGAAGGGCATCCGGCTAGATCATGTAATTACACGTTATGACGGTCGCGCAGGTCCCTCGCCTAGCATTTGCTATGTTTACGGCTTCCGACAGTAGGAGTTCCAACCCGCTATCTCCCGAAGTAGCGAGAATCATTGCGGGTACAAGACGTTGATGATGATTCATCTGTCGGATGGGGGCGATCCTACTGTTGCATATTACATTCTCAGGTAGTTTCGAATAACCAGAGGGTGTGCAAAAAGCCAGCATTAAGTATGGGCTGTTGATGGGGGCGTTAAATCTTGTGCAGACTCCTTCGAAAATGATTGTGAGTACAAGATGTTGATGATGATTCATCTGTCGGATGGAGGCGATAAGCCTTGTGCAGGCTTCATCGGTAGGAGTAGGCTATGTACCGGCACCGGGTTTTACCCTCTCCCTACTGCTGTATATTACATTCTAAGGCAGTTTCGAATAACCAGAGGGTGTGCAAAAAGCCAGCATTAAGTAAGGGCTGTTGATGGGGGCGTTAAACCTTGTACAGGCTCCTTCGAAAATGATTGTGAGTACAAGAAGTTGATGGTGATTCATCTGTCGGATGGAGGCGATAAGCTGTGTGCAGGATTCATCGGTAGGAGTAGGCTATGTACCGGCACCGGGTTTTACCCTCTCACTACTGTAGTATATTACATTCTTAGGCAGTTTCGAATAACCAGAGGGTGTGCAAAAAGCCAGCATTAAGTAAGGGCTGTTGATGGGGACGTTAAACCTTGTGCAGACTCCTTCGAAAATGATTGTGAGTACAAGATGTTGATGGTGATTCATCTGTCGGATGGAGGCCATAAGCTGTGTGCAGGCTTCATCGGTAGGAGTAGGCTATGTACCGGCACCGGGTTTTACCCTCTCCCTACTGTAGTATATTACATTCTTAGGCAGTTTCGAATAACCAGAGGGTGTGCAAAAAGCCAACATTAAGTAAGGGCTGTTGATGGGGAACATTTTACGAGGTAGTGTGTTTCTAAAATTGTAATAGTGACAATTTGAGAAACAACTCCTTCAGGTTCAGACTGTTATGAAGAGAGACAATTTACTTCTGAATTTCTGATGGAAGACTGTTGATATCATGGGAGAAAAGAGTGGGATGAAATTTGCTGTCCGTATCCACCCGAGAAAATTCAGCTAAATGCCAGTCGAATTATATCAGACCCGACATTAATTCAGCAAGGGATGCAGGAGATGGAAGTTCAAGAGACAGTACGCGTATTTCCGACAATGAGGGGAAATGCACACTATCATTGTTACGTAGGTGCATTTCAAACAATAGGAGTTTCACCGAAAACAATTCAAAGAAGTACAAAGTTGAGCAACATCGCTGTTCTTTCCATGCTATTTAATAATTAGAATATGAAATGAGACATAGGATCCATTAAAAATACTACATCATCCAACCAACCCGAATTTTCAGAATGTTCGACACTGTGAAACCTACCCTAACTAAACCCTGTTATTTCTCTCCTAAGCTAAAGAACCATGACACAATTTTCACTTCTATTTGTGCTTAGTAATAAGCTATTGTAATTAGGATACGTCTGAAAGTAGTTTAAACATTATTGTAGTTTATTGTAGTAACTTATTAGAAATTAGAGTGCTTATTCTATTATTTTGAGTAGATTTGTTGCGCATTTCAAACTTTAATTGTAACTTCCTTTTCTGTTTGTGCTTAGTAATGACCTTTTGTAATTGGAATACGTCTGAAGGTAGTTTAAAATTATTGTTGTGTATTGTAGTATCTGAACGTTATCTGAAAGTGGTTTAAAATTATTTTCGTGTATTATTGTATCTTATTAGAAATAAGTGTGACCGAGCTCGAAAGCTGCAGTCGCTTAAGTGCGGTCAGTATCCAATATTCGGGAGATGGTAGGTTCGAACCCCACTGTCGGCAGTCCTGAGATGGTTTTCCGTGGTTTCCCATTTTCACACCAGGCAAATGCTGGGGCTGTACCTTACTTAAGGCCACAGCCGCTTCCTTCCCACTCCCAGCCCTTCGCTGTACCATCGTCGCCATAGGACCTATCTGTGTCGGTGCGATGTAAAGCAACTAGCAAAAAGAAAGAAGTAAAGAAAGAAAGAAAGAAAGAAAGAAAGAAAGAAAGAAAGAAAGAAAGAAAGAAGTGTGTTTACTATCTTACTGTGAAACGAGGGAGATAATTAGGAGTCTCTCAGATTACAGGAAGGAAAGTAGGCATCTCTCAAAAGATGTACAGGATACAGTAGGTGTAAAAGAGAGATGCGAAGGAAAGGGGGGAATCGTAGAAGAAAGATAGTCTAATGTTTTAAGGGGAAGGAGATTGCAGGCTAAGGGCTCCATTCAGGATCGGAATTTAGGACAAGTCTGCGAGAAATCGATACGAGTCACTGCAGTTTGAACATCCGAGAGAAGATGAGGAACAGGGGACTGTTGCTGAGAAGTGTGGAAGTAGGATGAAGGGAAAGGTAGGAAAGGGAAATATGGAGAAGTGGCTAGGAAACACAGGTGGAAACAGGGTCATGGGATGGAGAAAAGGGCGGAGGAAGTAGCTTCTGCAGCTGTGAGGAAAGATACGAATGAGCAGGAGGGGAGGGGATCAAATGAGTTTGGTAGTTTTGAGGCTCTGGTCATGGGGGATTCCACTGTTAGGCATGTGGGGGAAGAGTGTGGAGGAAAGTGAACCAGGGTGGAGTGATATCCAGGAATCAGGTTGAAGACAGATGTTCAGGTAATTAGAAGAGGAGGAGGAGGGAAAGAAGAAGGTGGTAGTGTTTTACGTAGGAACTAACAATATAAAACAAGCAGGTATAAGTACCAACATAGTTGGGGATGTGTGGGATCTCGTAAAAACAGCACGGGTGAAGTTTGAGGAAGCGGAGATTGTTATCAGTGGAATACTCTGTAGGAGATATATTGATTGGAAGGTGATTGGGGGTTTAAATGAGACTATGGAGTGTGTATGTGGGAAACTTGGAGAGAGATTTGTAGATCCTAATGGGTGGGTAGGAGATAGGGATCTGCGCTCAGATGGGGTTCACTTAAACTGCCGTGGTACATGTAAGTTAGAAAATTTGTTTAGAAGCGTTATAGGGAGGTACATTCAGGGAAACGTGGTGGCCTAGGGAGCGGTGATAAGGGAACAGGGAACTGGAAGTCGAGTAGGAATGTCATAAAAAATTTAGTGCTGAACTGTAGAATTACTGTGAAGAAAGGAATTGAATTAAATAATTAAATAGATGTATATATTTACCAGATATTGTAATAGGAGTTGAATCATGGCTGAGAACTGATATAATGGATGCAGAAATGTTCTCACGGAACTGGAGTGTGTATCGTAGAGATAGGATAGGAATGGTAGGAGGGGAATATTCTGGTGAATGAAGAATTTGTAAGCTACGGAAAAGTTAAAGATGACAAACATGAAATTCTAGGTGTGAGGCTCATTTCTAAAGATAATAGGCAACTTGATGTGTTTGGGGTGTGTAGACCGGGAAATAGTAGCGCTGACGCTGATTCAGACTTATTTGGTAAGATAATCAGCTATGTGGGAAACGATAAGGAATGGAACGTGATTGTGGAGAGTGATCTCAATTTACCAAATGTCAATTGGGAAGGAAACGTGAACGACAGGCAGCATGACCAACAAATGGCAAATAAGTTAATATGGGAAGTACATCTGATTCAGAAAGTGATGGAACCGACTAGAGGGAAGAATATACTAGATGTGGTGCTGGTATAACCAGATGAGCTCTATGGAGAAACCGAAGTAATAGAGGGTATCTGTGATCACGAAGCAGTTTTTGTGGTAGCTAAAACTGAATGTGAAAGAAAGGAAGATATTTAAAGTAGGACTATTAGGTAGTAACATATGGGCGATAAAGCAGGCATGAGGGAGACTTTAAAAATTAATTATGACCAGTGGGAAACGGTAAATAAAGCTGTAAACAGACTGTGGGATGGGTTTAAAGCAATTGTTGAGGAATTTGAAAATAGGTTTGTACCTTTAAAGGTGGTAAGGAATGGTAAAGATCCACTATATTATAACAGAGAAGTAAAGAGACTTAGAAGGCGGTGCAGGCCGGAAAGAAATAGAGTGAGAAATGGGTGTGGAAGAAAGGAGTAATTGAAGGAACTTACTACGAAATTGAATCTAGCAAAGAAGTCAGCTAAGGATAACACGATGCCAAGCATAATTGGCGGTCATAAAAGTTTTTAATGGAAAATGGAGGGGTGTGTATAGGTACTTCAAGGCAGAAACAGGTTCCAAAAACGATATTCCAGGAATCATTAATGAACAAGGTGAGTACGTATGCGAGGATCTTCAAAAGCAGAACTATTCAGTCAGCAGTATGTAAAGGTTGGTTACGAGGATAATGTCCAGATAGAGGAGGTGACTAATACTAAAGGAGTATTACCAATTTACCTATGATAACAATGACATTTACAATAAGATACACAAGTTGAAAACCAGAAAAGCAGCTGGAATTGTTAAGGCTTCGGTGGATGTACACTGACTGACAGAGCAAATGCAACACCAAGAAGGAGTGGTCAGAACTTTATGCCAATTGCAGGGTAGACTGACGTCACTGAGGCATGCTCATGATGTGAAATGCGCCGCTGTGCTGCGCACGTAGCGAACGATAAATGGGACACGGCGTTGGCGAATGGCCCACTTCGTACCGTGATTTCTCAGCCGACGGTCATTGTAGAACGTGTTGTCGTGTGCCACAGGACACGTGTATAGCTAAGAATGCCAGGCCGCCGTCAACGGAGGCATTTCCAGCAGACAGACGACTTTACGAGGGGTATGGTGATCGGGCTGAGAAGGGCAGGTTGGTCGCTTCGTGAAATCGCAGCCGATACCCATAGGGATGTGTCCACGGTGCAGCGCCTGTGGCGAAGATGGTTGGCGCAGGGACATGTGGCACGTGCGAGGGGTCCAGGCGCAGCCCGAGTGACGTCAGCACGCGAGGATCGGCGCATCCGCCGCCAAGCGGTAGCAGCCCCGCACTCCACGTCAACCGCCATTCTTCAGCATGTGCAATATCGACCAGAACAATATCCCGTCGATTGGTTGAAGGAGGCCTGCACTCCCGGCGTCCGCTTAGAAGACTACCATTGACTCCACAGCATAGACGTGCACGCCTGGCATGGTGCCGGGCTAGAGCGACTTGGATGAGGGAATGGCGGAACGTCGTGTTCTCCGATGAGTCACGCTTCTGTTCTGTCAGTGACAGTCACCGCAGACGCGTGTGGCGTCGGCGTGGAGACAGGTCAAATCCGGCCGTAACTGTGGAGCGCCCTACCGCTAGACAACGCGGCATCATGGTTTGGGGCGCTATTGCGTATGATTCCACGTCACCTCTAGTGCGTATTCAAGGCACGTTAAATGCCCACCGCTACGTGCAGCATGTGCTGCGGCCGGTGGCACTCCCGTACCTTCAGGGGCTGCCCAATGCTCTGTTTCAGCAGGATAAGGCTATATAAATTGCTACATTTTGGAAATACTGACCAGACACGGAATTATGATGATGATCCCAACCTTTCGGCGAATACCACTAAATGTTTGCCTGTTGTATTAAAGAACACACTATATTATGTTTATAGAAAAAAATATCAGAAGGTCTAACAACGGTATTGTGGTTGTTTATTGAAGGCTATTGATGATTGGAAGTATACAACTCGTTTTTACTACAGATTGCATGTAACTACTGATCAGACTTCTTGGTTAGGTGAGTAAGTTAAAATGTGCATTCGCTGATATGCTAATCCCGACTTTGTTGAATTCATTTAAATATTTGTAGCTTCAATCTGTTTGTTTTGTACAAGTGATTTTCACGGATTTGGTAAACGCAGGGATTATAGAGATTTAACACCACGTTTCCTGCATTTAACGTACCAGATTAAATACAGTACTAGTGGTTCGACTGACTGAGCGAAGACAACATGTAATGAGCAGTCTCCAAGTACAGCCTTTTTTACATTTCAAGGACCTTGAGAGAAAGGGAAGATGAATACAGGATTCACTTATTCACAGTTTTGAAATGGTACTTCTCTCACAGGAGGGGCTGCCTGGCCGAGGCGATAAAGGCGTGCTCGGTTCGCCCGGAAGGACGTGTGTTCGAATCCCCGTCAGAAAGTCGTAAACTTTAAGAAACGATATTTCCACTTGAAGAGATGCACACGGCCCTGAGGTTCACTCAGCCTACACCAAAAATGATTACTAGGTTAATTCCTGCGTGGCAAAGGCGGCCGGGCGTAGAGTTAACCACTGTACCCCATCAAGTGCCGAGGTGGCGGATAGTGGAAGTCTTTACTTTCCACCCCTTCAAGGACCTTCATGGCCTGTACGGAGATGACATTGGTTTGCTTTTACTTCACTCACAGGAAATTTTCCTAAATGCATATTAAGCTAAAAAAATGAACTCACATAATGTAATTCGTTAAGAAAGAGAGGAGAAGTGTTAAATAATTTCAGAAGTAATTAAGTTTTCCTTGGACAGGGCGAACTTAAAATACTCGCGCTGAAGATTACGGTGACATGAAGCATAAATGCAGATTATTAACCGAATAAACTCCTAACTTAAAAAATTCACAACTAACATTACATTTGTTTTCGTGACTGTTTCATGTCACGGTCATGGCTGCCAGATTCCCCGTTTTACGTCGAATGTAGACCTCAGGGATTTGAATTCATTTTAAAAAAATCTCACATCCATTTGCCGATACTCGAAGTATGGCCACCGTCGTGAGAAGTCAGTAATAGATTCACTCAGATGTAACTCCCCTCATTTAGGTACTGAACTGTTTTACAACGTAGTGTACTACTCATGACTCTTGGAATTAACCCTACACGACTTACCAAGTCAAACAGATAATATTTGCAAAAACGTCTGGGATTGCAATCCGCTGTGGCAACATATTCTGTAGAAAATTCCTATTGGTATCGTTCTTAATTTATGGAATCTAAATCATGAGTTCCCGGTCTAGAATCCCAGGAATAACGGTAGAGAGGATTAGTCGTGCTAACCACACGACACTTCGCAATCTACAGGCCTTCGGGCTGAGCAGCGGCCGCTTTTTAGGCTAAGGCCGTTCGGGGCTGTAATGAATTAAGTAAGCATTGCAAATTAAAAGGATAAAAAGTGTGGGTACAGTGGGATCATTTTAAACAGTAACACAAGCATATGATACCGCAGTACGCTAAGTGACGCATATAGTCCGTAAGTGACCTATTGCTCTTTCGAGCAAAGCAACAGCATTCAGTGCTCTGATAGTATACGTACCGTGTCTGAAATGTCTTTGCACAACGACTACTTGTGGACAATCAATTTTAATATAAATTATAACACTATAACGTACCTATAAAAATACACACTATTCCGGCATCATCAGGAGTGTATATGGCATTTGTTCATCAACGTATTTTATAACATGGGTCCTAGTTTCTGTTTAACTACAAATACATGGACATCTAGGAATACATCCAGTCACGGCGCTATTTATAAATTATCATTTCGAAGCATTAGTTCTCGGAATGTAAATACGTCATTGCAAATATTTCCTAGGAGTAGTTAAGAATATCAGTGATGAGCTGGCGGAAGGGACAGTGGGAGGGAAGAAAACAAGATGAAGGTATAGTATTCCTATTTTTAAGTACTTACTAAGGTGCGGTTAGTGGCTACAAGAAGCAACATGTATACTGAATATTCCTCCCAAAAGTTAACCTGCAACTTGTGTTATGTTAATATTATATCCTAATACTCCAACCTAATACTACGATGTAACGGATATACAGGAATATGATATTGGATAGTAACCATCTGTCCCATCCCCAGTAGATATTTCAAAGAATGTGTACTCCACAACATCCTATGTTCACCACTTCTAGTCGTTGACAACGGCTCCAAAAGAAAGCATTCTTTTGCTGAAGACCAGCGAGGAGTCTAATTCATTCGTCGGATGGGAAGCTTAAGCCTTGAACAGACATCTTAGTGTTATTCGACAGGGGTATGCCATGTGCCAGCACCGCGTTTCAACTCCCTTCCTACATCGTCATCATCATCATGATCATCATCACAACCACCACCACGCACCCGGAAACGCAGGCCGCATATGGCCATCAACTTAAAAGAACTGCAGCAGGCCTCAGAGGATACCACATGGTATCACAATTCTATGTGAAGACCAACATATAGTGATATTTCAAGATAAAATACGACAATTCGTGTCAGACAACTGGCTTTGGGACATGTAGTTACTTGCGTGTCTGGAATTTCGAGAAGAAAGAATGTATTGAAGATCCAGGTTAACTACCCTTTACGTCAGACATCATGTAGCGTGCGCTCCACTCGCCCGTACGAACTTGGCTCCGATAGCAGATCGTGTCATCATCGTTTGTAGTTATGCGTGTATATATGTATGTGTAGGCTAGTTAGATTCCCAACAGCTGAACCAACAACTATCTTAGGTATACTGGACATTAATGAAGAGTCATGTAATGAGGAGTGAGGTAGTTTCCAGTTGCTTTCATCACATAAGTAAGAAGGTAGTATTTCAAATCTGTACGCCAAGCCCGCCGAAATGCACGCACCAGCTAATCTTATGAATGACACATTTATACCGTTAATTACAAGGATTAGTCACACAAGTAATGGAAGAAGTAGCTGTGCACGTATTTCAGTCATTTGCGTATTACCCAAGCCAAATACGGGACTGAGACAGATGAATGAGTAACAAATGTGTTCTTGTGCACACCAGAAGACAAAATGCAATACGTCTCGTCTGAAATATTTTTCTCAGAGATCAGAAAGTCAAAGAAATGCATTTCTTGTTATAAAGTTGTCTATACTGAATCTGTAAGGAACTATGCTTTCGACGAGTCAACTAATGGAATTCATTAAATTCAAAGAAGTTCCTTGTACGATCAGTAAAATGATACCTACATGACGCGAGGTCACAGAAGCAACCTTAGAAAGTTGATTTTAGTACGTTTCTTAGGTCCTCTGTCGGCTGTCGTCGCAACTCCCAGACATTTTGCAATTATTACGAAAGTAGATTTAGGCCGTTTCTTACCTGCTACACAGATGTATTTTGTACCCAATCCACTTGACACAACTTGGAAATATACTTTGATTCTTCTTTATTCACCATACAGAAGTCCTCCTCCTTCGCCGAATAAACTGTTGAGGTCTTCACTTATAACCCTGAGTTCGGGTCGTCCATATTTACGACCCCGAAGAAAAGACTTCCCAGGATTATGAGGCTCCTCTGGATTTAGTGTGCTCCCACGTACTAAACGTTAATGTGTAAATGGCATACTAGCCTTTGTAGTAGTAACTTCAAAGCGTTTCAGTCTGTCGAAAATACTAATTATAGGTATCACAAGTAACACCATAACATATCTGTAAAACATACACATTATGAAACAATGAATGGCATGTTTCGTTCAACTAGAACATCCTCATATTTTATCAAATTGCCTTAAATCATGTGCATATATGTACAATATTATTTACAGTGCGTAAATTTGTCAATTATTGTGAATTGGGTATGTTATAGGCAAGTAAGGGCAAATAAGCTTTTAGTATTCCTCCGGTGTCTCTTACGCAACATTAAAAACTGTACTTATCCAATCACCTAATCGTCCGTCACACTCAGCAACTAAGTCTGGACAGAATCCAGATACCCTGCTCGGTTCCTGGCACATAAATATGTGATGGTTTGAATATCACAGCATGCACATAAAAAGATCAATCTGTGTTATTAATTGGAAAGATGTATATATTTAATTTATGGTAGGTCATTACAGATTATTATGCGTATATTATATAGGATTTATAGTCATCTATTTCACATTGAAAATGAAAATCTACAACCTGTTTTCCAGTCATTGGCCGGGTCAGGGATGGAATGAATGAAGCATATATAGGCTATTAGTACGATGGGGTCGCCACTCCCAAAGTGACTTATTAATGACTGATAGATGCTATGAAATGAGAATGGAGAGTGTTGCTGGAATGAAAGATGACAGGGAAAACCGGAGTACCCGGAGAAAAACCTGTCCCGCCTCCGCTTTGTCCAGCACAAATCTCACATGGAGTGACCGGGATTTGAACCACGGTATCCAGTGGTGAGAGGCCGGCGCGCTGCCGTCTGAGCAACGGAGGCTCCTATTTCACATTATCATCCCATTTCTTTGTATCGCGGCAATAACGAAATCTGAACGATCTACGTTTTGAGTAATGTATTAAAACATCACCCGTATGAATAGCTTGCAGTAATTTCCAGTAGCCCGAGGTCAGTCGATCGGACACGCCATGCTAATTTTAGCCCTTTACCACGAAACGGACGTCATCCAGATTATAGATTTACACTTCCCCTCCACTTTCGAACGAAGCACTTCGAATTTGTCAACTCCCACTTTTCAAAGCTGGCTACCTGACGCTTACGAACCCAGCGAACTTTCAATCTATGTAAATGAACGTTACGAAACAAGATGATGGATATAAAGGTATGGAAAGAAGAAGGAATAAAATATCAGGTCTGATCGGGCCATGTGTTATTGCAGATGGAGGGAGATTTTATGAGCTGATATACTTCAAAGAAAAGAGCTCGAAAGGGTCTTAATACCAGAACATCTTAACATCTTAACATCGGAGCTTCTGAGGTCTTAACATCTGAACGTATTAGCGTGTGATGGTCATGATGATACAGGAAGAAATTCTTTCTTACTATAGGAGAGATGACAGGGTAGATAACAAGAGGATGTTCTCCGCTTAGTTTACAAGTTCACTTCACATCTCAGTAGAGCACTATGTTTCTTCTTTTCTTGCTAGTGGCTTTACGTCGCACCGAAACGGATAGGTCTTATGGCGACGATGGGATAAGAAAGACCAAGGGGTTAGAAGGAAGCGACCATGGCCTTAATTAAGGTACAGTCCCGTTCAGTGAAAATGGGAAACCACGTAAAACCATCTTCTGGGCTTCCGACATTGGGATTCGAACCCACTATCTCCCGGATGCAAGTTCACAGCCGCGTGCCCCTGACCGCTCTGCCAACTCACCCGGTAGAGGGCTAAATTAGCGATAGACGGTTTTTTTGACTTGTCTAGAACAGGAGATAATTTTTCGATACCTTTAGTTATGCTACATTTTTGTAATACGGAAGAGTACAAGTGTATTCTCTCCATGAACGCAACCAGAGGTGGTTTGGATATAGAAATAAGGGCTCATTACCACATTATAGGAAGTGTTAAGGTCAGGAAAGTCGTTGTCCAATTGGTGGTCAATGCACGAATCGGAAATGAAAGTGATACTTACTACGAGAGATGACAACGGCAGTACGAGAAGACCATTAAACAACAGCTCCTACATCGAAAGTCTCCAGGTACCATAATCTACAAATGGTGAGCTAATGACATAAATTACTGCAACCCTCGGCGTAACAGTTCATTTTATTAAATTTTATTACATCCTATTTTTCTTTCGTTTCCGGTAAGTTCAGTTTTCGTAAATACGCTCTCACGTTTATCACCCTCATAAATCGTTATTCCAATTTTTTACTTTCACAAATTCTTATTAATGATCCTTAGTTTCCTAGTTAGCGTGTACTTAATGGTTAGTGTTCTGTCACCCCACATCTGGGAGTATCTAGATTCTCATTAATTATTACTATTAATTAACAACTATTGTCTTCAAGCGATACGTTTAAAAATGGCGCCGAAGATATATTGTTTATGGAGAGAGAAACGAGCGAGTATTTATTTATATTAAAATTAAGGTGACCCGCCCCTCACAAGTGTATGGGAATGATGGGAAATTCTGCAGGCAACAACTCTGTTCCATGGAGATGTGAAGGGAAGCAGAGGGGTGTGGAGAAAGCCACGTAGGCTACATTGGAGTAGGGAGGGTAAGTGCTGATTCTTAATTTCATAAGGAATGTTCGTGTATTAGTGATTAGTGTCGCCAAATTTTTATTTCAGGATAAGTGTACACAAATTCCTATTTCTCATTCCCATATTGACCCTGTAAACATGACACAATCCAATTTTGAATTTTTAGTAGAGTCTTCCATAAATAATTGATGTTCAAAAATGGATTTATTGGACCAACTCGTTTCTTTCTTTATTAAGCCTGTATGTTTGTGATATAGGATCATCCTTCTGTGAGTTTTCAACGGTTTTATATATACTATAATTAAAAACTTACTTATTTGCATAATTATTATGCTTGGTACATGCAATATAGGCATTGTATTTCATAAATTTGTCGCACTTATTCTGATATAACTCATAAAATAGATAAAGAAACAATTGTATGGTGAATTTGTTACCTTCCATTTGAATTCCATATTCATTTGTGAGGATTACTTTCATTTCCAACACTTCGTTGTTAAAAAAAATAAAAAATCCTGAACTGGAATCAAAAACTTTTCCGTGAAGGCGGGATGTTCCCACACCCTAGGTTTCTCTTCCTTGATGTATACTCTCTTCCATTCCCTTGTTGCCGTTCGCTGAGGTCTTCCTTCTCTTCTTAATCCATACTCCTGTTTATATCAGTACTACGTTCTGTATACTTACTGCTTGCAGAAAGTGGGTGGACATTGCTATTGCTCCAGCGATGCAGTTCTGTATTTCTCATACTTCTATAAAATGCTTCCGCATTCTTGTTGCCACCAGAAAATGCCTCTATATTCCTGTTGTCCCCCAAAAAGTGTCTCTGAATTCCTGCTGCTCCTACGAGGTACATCTTCATCCTCGAAGTATTCTCTCACTTCCCGTTTCCACTCACATTACAACTCCCCGAAACACAGTCGACAACCTCTTCCTTCTTAGCCCACTGTAAATTACTGGAAAAGAGTTTAATACATGGCTTTTTAGGTTATGGTAAATCATACTTTGCAAGCCGTTTGCACTAATTATGTACTACATAGTCTATTGTTATATAACAGCACTGTCCTGTAATTACCATTAGGGAATCTGCCACCTGTGAGACAGTCCTAAATGTTGGAAATGATTGATTGATTGATTGATTGATTGATTGATTGATTGATTGATTGATTGATTGATTGATTGATTGATTGATTGATTGATTGATTGATTGATTGATTGATTGATTGATTGATTGATTGATTGATTGATTGATTGATTGATTGATTGATTGATTGATTGATTGATTGATTGATTGATTGATTGATGAGGAAGTGGCTTACCCTTTTATGTACGGCATAAATATGATGAAATACCAAGTTCTCAGCAACATAAAAGCTTCTTATGCGATTACTGCGTTACAGCTGGCATAGACATAAAGAATGGAGATCGTAACTATGCAGTACAACCTGACTTTCGAATGGTAATGTGAGACCAATGAAGAGCGCGAATCTGTATTCGTGTTCAAACAATGAAACCGTGCGGTCAAATGGATTAATCATTTTGATGAAATAGAAGTAAGGAATTGAATTAAAGAGCCTCTAGTAAGATATTACTTTTAGTAATAAAATGTCTCGAATAACGGAGACTTTGCGTAAATTCGGATAATTCCGGAAATTTAAGTTAAAAGTAAACTCCTCTGGTAGTCATTAAGAGCTAAAGCAAAAAAGTGAAATATTGTTTTGTAGGCAATATCTCTGTTCAGTGGAGGGAAGGGGAACGGCTACTTCTTCAATTTATAGTGCGTTTTTGTATATTAAGGTGTAAATGCAAGTTTACAATGTTTATAAAATAAAAATATGAAATTGAATTGTCCGAACCGTAGGCTGAATGCTTAGCGTACTGGCCTTCGGTTCAGAGGATCCCGGGTTCCGGGATTTTAATCGCTTCTGATTAATTCTTCTGGCTTGGCGACTGGGTGTATGTGTCCGTTCAAAAACTCTCCTCATCATATTCAGACGACATACCACACTACCAACCACCACGGAAACACACAATAGTGATTAAATCCCTTCATATAGGGTTGGCGTCAGGAAGGTCATCCGACCCTAAAACAGGGCTAAATCAACATGTGCGACACAGTTCGCACCCGCGACCCCACAGGTGTGGGAAAAGTGCTAGGAAAAGAAGAAGAAGAAAAGTATGAAATTGAATTAAAGTGTATTTTGTAAGATATTATTTTATTGATAAATAATAATCTATATAAATGTCTCAATTGGCGAAGACGCTGCGTATATTCCGTGAATTTACTACAGATAAGAATATCCTAACCCACATTCCAGACAATTAAGTCAAGTAGCCTGCTTGGGATTAATTAAGTGGTTATGTAATAAGAGTGAAATTCTGTACAGAAACAAAGTAGCGCGAAGAGTGGGGAATTTTTTGAATACGTGTGATCATTGAGGGTGATTTGTTTAGTATACTTTTGGAGGTAAATTTCGAAAGATTCTTTAATGTTAAAAATTGGCTTTCATTTTTGGTGTGTAAGATGTTTATATATTTGTACTAGCTCATCAATAAACCATCAATTGCACTGTACCTGTAAACAATTACAAATACCTAGCAGCGCATCAAAGGTACGTTACTTAAATTCTGTTAATCTTCAAGCAAATATGCTACATGGAGGAACCTTCAGAATTTCTAGCATTAACACTTCAAAATCACGGTCATCACTTTCATTGTTGTCAGCAGGGAGCAACGTGACATTAGTAAGAATATAACCCCCAGCCGGAGTTTAGACGATCAGAGATCAGGGTTGCAATCTTTGTATCAAATTATTCCAACTGCTACTGACGTCATGGTGTCAGGAGCTATCAAGTATGATCAACGAATATCATTGACTTCCTATAAGTATGATAAAGAATTCCGGTGACTTTATATATTGTAATTTCTATCTGAATGCCGAGTAACCGTTTTGCGCCAAGATAACATCAATCTGCCAAAAGCTCTGGTTTCCAAGGTTTCTTTTCTTCATGATTCTTTATTTTCTTGATTCCTCTGCTCACTGTATAATCTTTCTCTACGTGCGAATATTTGTGATTTTGAAAACTGTGTAAGTGGACTCAAGGATGAAGTAAACCGTATAAATTCCGTGACTGTATCAGCTCATCCATCCAAGAACGAGGCTATCCGAGGATGTACTCTAGATTAACGTATACTACGACGCAGATGGGCGCATAATTTTTATTAAATTAATTAACTACTCTATTGATATATTCACTCAAATTTCTAAACAAATATAAAATAATGAAATTACTAATAAGTCAAAATTAAATTCTAAGGATTAGAGAAAACTCAGACCTTCTAAGGAAAATGACTAAATTGATTATCATCTTCCCTCTCAAGTTTTTCAGTCTTATGCATGCATGTCCCATGCCAGATTCTTCGATTATTCGGCAATGGTTGAAATAGGCTAAAACAGCTTGTATTTGCGCAGCTACTGAAAATTCATGATAAGACAACATTAGCAATTGCTTTCTCCTGGTTCGTTAACCAGAACCTGACAATGGCATGATAAATATCTACAGATTTATACACTGCAATCACCTTCAAGTCAGATTCATCATAATTCCCTAAAATGAATAAATGTAATATTCTTTCGTGCTTTCTTTACATTTCTATGCCACCATATTGGAACATAGAAGACACATGTCGACAAAAAACCACAATACGCATAATTACGTCGAAATACGGTAAGGAGATTTATCAATCGGCTGTCGTCTGAACCGAGCATTTCAGATGATACTACCTTCTGAAGAACAACAAAACTACAGCATAAGACAGAACTGAATGTGGATAAGAGTGCTTTGTATGAAATCCGAGTTAACTCGTGATTGGGTCGGGAAAGTGGGAGAAACTTTGACATACTACTTAACTCGGGTATGGGATGAAAAAGATTAATAGAACCAGTCTTCACAATTAATGTAGCTGCATTCGAAAGTTCTTTAGTTTACGCCTCACGGACACAGACAGTTATTATGGTTGCTATGGAATAGGAGAAAACTAGAACTAGAAATGAAGAGACCGTGGCCTTGATTAACGCGCAGACCAGCATTTTCCTGGTGTGAAAATGAAAAACAAAAGAAAACCATCTTCATTTCTGCCGACAGTGTAGCTCGAACCAATTCTCTCGAATGCCAACTTACAGCTACGTTGCGCAAACCACATAGCCAACTCGGTCTATGAATACATTACAAATGACACACCTGAACTAATATTCACATGAGCTATATACGAACTTTTAAATACTCCGTCGATTGACATATAAACAGTTAAGTTGAAAGTCACGGATCCAAGTAATATAAAATATATCACACTTTTCTGAACAGATTTCAGTTAGGTATTTCCCTAAGACTGATGTAATTGTAGTGTAATCACTTCCTTCATCTGTACCACAAAAATGAAATTCATTGGGAACCAAAACATTTCTTCTAAGGGTACATGTATTAATGTTAATGAGGGTTTATAAATGTTGAAATCATTAGGATAATTGTTAGGAAAGTGTAAACATTTAAACTATCAACAATACCGTTCGTACAGTGACTGTACCAGAATCAGTGACAAAGAGACAAGTTATTGATATCTTTTGAATGGCTCGATTTGATTGATTAATAGTTGAGAGGAATATAATAAGGGTTCGGTCTGAGAATAACAATCAATAACGGAGTAGTGACGTTTTGTTTGTTTCCATGTCATCACTGACTTTAGCGTGCGTGGCATTCTTTTAGAAATTCCGAGTACAATCACAACCCAAATGAAAGAGACTTTCAAATTAAAAATACAATTTCCCTGTAAGATGTATTCTCTCCCTTCATAGCCTAATGCTCTACATACAAAATACGACATGTCATTTATTTTCTGATTGACAGTGCTCGGAACAGCTGTTTATATTTTACACTAAGTACCGTTTAAAACTGATTGCAATGGCAAGACTTAGCTATGGTTTGGGTATGTTCCAAAGGTTTAATTGTAATCACAATAATCACAATTATAAACTTCTTCAAGATTAAATATTTCATATTCAGTTACGTCGGATAGTCTTTAGCTTCATCTGGAGTAATAATGAGCACGCATGTCAACTTCTATGACTTTCTCCAGTTTAGATATAAGCATTTAAGCATCATCATCATCATCATCATCATCTGTTTACCCTCCAGGTTCGGCTTTTCCCTCGGACTCAGCGAGGGATCCCACCTCTACCGCCTCAAGGGCAGTGTCCTGGAGCTTCAGACTCTCGGTCGGGGGATACAACTGGGGAGAATGACCACTACCTCGCCCAGGCGGCCTCACCTACTATGCTGAACAGGGGCATTGTGGAGGGATGGGAAGATTGGAAGGGATAGACAAGGAAGAGGGAAGGAAGCGGCCGTGGCCTTAAGTTAGGTACCATCCCGGCATTTGCCTGGAGGAGAAGTGGGAAACCACGGAAAACCACTTCGAGGATGGCTGAGGTGGGAATAGAACCCACCTCTACTCAGTTGACCTCCCGAGGCTGAGTGGACCCCGTTCCAGCCCTCGTACCACTTTTCAAATTTTCGTAGCAGAGCCGGGAATCGAACCCGGACCTCCGGGGGTGGCAGCTGATCACGCTAACCACTACACCACAGAGGCGGACATTTAAGCATAATGACAGGAATTTAGTTTCGGCAACTCAGCATAATGGTCATAGACGTTCACCGAAAAGTGTGAATGAAGTTAAAGAAGTTAAGGAAAAGTGTTGATATATTGAAAGAGAACAAACTTATTTGCTGGTTTTTCATGGTGATGCGCTATTACATTGTATAAGAAATGGAAGCTGGAGAAATACATAGACGTGAAGTTTAGGTAATTTACATTGATCCTTAATATTTAATACTGGCGAATGTACCCGTGCTTCGCTACGGTATCCTACATTGTATTCGAATATCGAAGTAAATAGTGTATATGCAGTAAATAAGATTGTTTTAAAATTGCATGTCTCTTAGCGTTATCCGAGAAAGAGCATGGGGAGGTCCCCATACGTTGTTTCCAATGTGAAGTGTTTGTTACGGATTTGTGATATAACTTCAGGCTCACTTGCCTACTGCCATTCACAATCGAGTTGGGAAGTTTACATTATAATTGCAGGCCCCATTGCCTACTACGCGGACAGAATCGATTTGGGGAGTTTTCGTTAAAATGGCAGCCCCCCTTTCCTACTTCCAGACAGATTACAGTTGAGGGGTTTCTATTATAATGGCAGGCAATTACCCTACTATCGCTCGAAATTGAGTTGTGCAGTTATCATTATAATGCCAGGCCCATTTTCCTACTGCCAGCTAGCTTACTGCCAGTCACACCAAGTTGGTGAGTTTCCATCAAAATAGCAGGCCACTGTGCCTAATGCCAGTCACATTTTAGATGAGGACATTTCTTTATAATGGCGGGCACCCTTGCCTACTGCCAAACACAATCGGGTAGGGGGGTTTTAAACAAAACTGCAAGCTCACTTGCCTTCTGCAAGTCAAATCGAGAAGGGAACTATTCATTACAATTGTAAGCCTTCCTTACTAATGACAGTTACACAGGAGTTGGAGAAGGAACCCTTTCCTACTGCTAGTCAAAGTCGGTGTGGGGAGTACTGATTACAATAGCAGATCCACCCTTTCTCGATCGCTACAAATCGACATCAGTGAATATATATAGATCGACATACGAAAGTATATGCGTGTTTACAATATTGAAGACCTTCATTTACAGATTAACTGCTACTAAACGTACGTCATATCGACAGAGGATTATACCATAAGACACGCCGGATTTAGTGGCCTAAATGGCTGGTCCTATGATATGTCATCTATTCTTGGGTCAGATTGAGTTAGAAACGTGGAACAGGGTAAAGGTTTTGTAAGATTATCTCACATTACATTACATTTCGGATAATTATGTGACAGCTACATACATAGCATTTCTCTCACATATGGCTACTGGGTGGGCCAATTTTCGTGAAGAGTTTGATGTTTCTGTATTTCATATAAGTACTTGAAAGTATGAATTATGCATGTGAAAATTCCAAATTGACATAACATCGATTAATAGAGAAAAATCAAACGTAAAATGGGTACAGATACGGCAAAAAGTCATAAGACCAAGGTTGTAGATCATTCCAAATTGAACGGAGATTGTGCAATCCGGTATGTGATAGGAATTTCCGAAGGTCTGCATCATCATTAAAATTGCCTGCATATTTCGATATTCTTCGGGGATAAAAAGTGAAAAATTTAATGATCTAGGATGTTTCCCGTTCGTTACAGCCTAAAACGTATAATTCTGTCAAATTTCAATTTTCTTCTTTTTTCTTCTGGCAGATTATGCCGCAATCTGGATTTTGGGCGAGGCGGGTAAAAATTAGGACTTTCAGGAAAACCAAAAATTATGGAGATGGTCATTATTACCCCTTAAACGGAAAGCTGTTCGAAAATTTCGCCAAAATAGTCAGTGTAGAGGCACACAGTCGTTACGATTTGATTTACATAGATAAAGAATCTGCTCCATGTAAAACACCTTTTGGGCTATGTCCGCTGGACTTAACCTGCAAAAGTGACCATTCATGATATCTCCCTTATTAATCCTCCTGACGAATAAATGCACATGAAAAAAAAGGTTTAGAGGTGGAATTCCATCACGTTTGGTCGATTTCCAGTCAGGTTGGTCTTGTTCTGTATATATTCTGGAAGAGTAAAATCACCATTTCGGTTCCCTATAAACCGCCAGTCCATTCCGGAACATGAAATGTTATTTACGTTTAAAACATACCTTTGGACAGGTGGATGCTAAATATAAATTTTGGTTCGAATGTCTTCAGTAGTTTTCAAGTTGTAAGGAATACGCTTTACACGCACCCGCTCGTGAGTTAAGTCCGATGGGACTTGTACAGAAAAACGGTCCGTTAATGATATCTCCCTTATTAATCCTCGTATCGAAATGATGCACATGAGAAAAAAGGTTTAGAAATTAATTTCTACCAAGTTAGGTAGATTTCCATTAAGTTTGGTTGTGTATATTTTGTGGAAGGGCAAAATCACTGTTTCGGTTTCGAATAAACCCCCACTCAGTTCAGGGATTTAGAAACAATATTTTTCCCTAAAACCTGTCAGGGACAGGTGTATTCTAAATATGAGTCTTGGTGGAAATACATCCAGTAGTTTGTAGCACTCGCGTACATACGGCGTAATTAAGGAAGAAAAGAATACAGTTAAAAAAGTTGAAAGGATAGAAAATGGATTATAACTGAGGACAGCCGGATAACGACAAATGTGTAAATGCCAAGTGAATGTATTGGAAAATCAAATGCCCCTCAATAAATTATGCTTGTGTGAGTTATGGATATAATAAAGCGGTAACAGAGGAGAAATTTAGGTCCAGTGATTCTTAGGTAAACAAATAATAAGAAGATGACTAATGGTGTTATTATTTCATCTATTCGAGGGCGGTTATAACATCCAACGATATTCCGTCAATATCCCGCAGATAGGCCGATTGACGCCTCTCTTGCCTTCTACCCAAGGAACAACCACGAATTTAAAAGCATGATGAGGAAAATGGAAATACGTTACTTCCCTGCTGGCATGCAGTCAGAGACGTTGCCATGGTAACCTGTAGGTTCGTTGTCGGTCTGTCGGTCACTCAATGCAGAGCATGATACCAGTGGAAAATTGTAAATTTCTCCGTCATGTGAAGAGTAATGTAAATTATGAACATAACGAAAGTTGTTTATAATGAAGAGACATTTCACGTACGGTAAACTAAGTTCATAGAAAATCAATAGTATAAGAGAAAATGGCTGAAAACCATTCTGGTTTTCCTATAAACCCCCCGTCTATTCAAAGAGTTTAAAACAATATATATGCATATCGAAACCTTTCCCGGGATGAGTATACTCTAAATATGAAGTTTGGTTGAGATCTATCCAGCCGTTTCGACGTGATGGTGGAAAAACCGTTCTGGTTTTCCTATAAACTCCCCGTGTATTCAAAGATTTTAAAATCATATGCATATCGGAACCTTCCCCGGGATGAGTATTCTCTAAATATGAAGTTTGGTTGAGATCTATCGAGCCGTTTCGACGTGATGGTGGAACAGGCAAACAGACAAACAGACAGACAAACAGACAAACAGACAAACAAACAGACACGAAACGTAAAAACCACCGATTCGGTCTTGAGATGACCTAAAACGGATAAATATCTGAAAAATTGGCAAAACAAAAGAAATTACAGACAGCGGACCCCCTACAATTTTATTTATATAGATAAAAGTCCAGGGTAGGATAAGTTCGTAATTACCGTAGAGCACCATCACAGCATTGTCCTGCAAATGAGGCGTTCAGTGGTGTCTCAACTGCGCGCTAGCCACAAGCGTCTTGGAAAGGTGTGGGAATACAACATATGAGTCCACTGCTACACTGGAGCTAAACGCTGGTTACTTCACGACTGGAAACGCGGAAAGAACTTGACATTTGCAATCAATGAAACATTATTGTTTCCTTCTGGGAAGTTTTGATAGATTCTATTCGTTTTGAGTAGAAGAAAATTGTCAAAATTGAATTAAATTGAGTGTCTGATCTGTTTCTTACTCAGAATCATATGATTACTTGAAGGACATATCTACAGAGTGAAGCGAAATTCGCGCACTCGGGCGTGGCAGCGCGACTCCTCACATGTCAGCAATAAAAAACTGTCTCTCACAAAAGTTCGTTCTGCGAGTATATCCGGCAGAAAAAGAACGTTGAAGAGTGGCAATCTGGCAACACTGTAACCACATGTAGAGTAACTACCTCTGTCAGCACATTTTGGTCGTGCTGTACAGTAGGTGCAGTGGGCAGAGTTTCCGGTTAGCATGCAGGAGGTCGGCGGGTTCGATCCTGGGAGGAGGCGCATTATTTTATTTGCTAATTTCCATCGGACATTACATACTGTAATACAGTAAGACACCGTTTCTTAGGTCACATTTATCCTACATTTACAACATTTAGTAACGCTGAACACGTTGTAAAGCATCTGGTAGATGAAGTGGTGCTAATAAATTCACGCCGACGACGTGAAAAGGGCGTCTTTCAAAGCTCACCATTTTTTTTTTTTTTTTTGCTATTTTGCTTTACGTCGCACCGACACAGATAGGTCTTACGGCGATGAAAGCTCACCAATGAAAACGAATGTTCGTCCATTTCTAGGAGCGTAGTATTTAAGTGCAAATGGTTTCTAGAGAACCCGCTGCAATCGCTGTTGACGATAAAGTTGCCAGATACCATATCACCTGGACTACATTTACGAAATAAAAAACATACGCCTCAACGCATGATCGACCCCTCGACCTCCTGCATGCTAACCCAAAACTCTATCCACTGCACCAACTGTACAGCGCGACTAGTGTGTGCTGACAGAGGTAGTTACCCTACATGTGATTACAGTGTTGCCAGATTGCCACTCTTCAACGTCCTTTTTCTCCCGGATATACTCGGAGGACGAACTTTTGTGACATATATTTTTTTATTGCTGGCATGTGAGGAGTCGCGCTGCGACGCCCGAGTGCGCGAATTTCACTTCACCCTATATAACGTTTGTTGAAGGCGATAAATATTTTTGGAGGAGGGAACACTCATGCTCATGTTATCGGAATACTTAAATAATTGTGAAATATTTGTGTTACACTTCGATTAGGTGTGGCTGCCTTTTCGAGGCGTCAAATGCCTTACTTGTTCATCTTGAAGGACATGGGTTCAGTTCTCGTCCGAAACATTTGAAAGGAGGCAGGCTTCAATTTCTGGAGAGACACGTAGCTTAAAGACCAACAAGGCCTTCTTCAGAAATGAAAACCGGATTCATTTCTGTAGACAATCGCGGCTGGTAGTACAACCAATCAGTCCATCCTAGAGTCAGAGCCAAGGTGACGGATAGTAGTAGAAAGGTATTTACTTTGCATTCGTCTACGAGTATTCATGCTTAAATTAAAAGGGATTCGCTCCACTTTAGGCAGCCGATCATCTACATGACGCAACTGCACCAAGTGTGACATGAAAATGACGCTTTATTATTTATTACCATACAAAATAGCCAGATTAAGGGAAATAAAGGTGCAGTACTGCTTAGATAAGATACCAGTTTGAGAGCTAGTGAATTCGACAATGTTCATAATGCACTTAAAATATAAAACATTCAAATAAATTACTACCTGCGCATGTTTCCTTGAACTCTCAACAGCGCGGGCTGTGACGAGCATGGGTTGCACTTCCTCCTCTTTTCCTGCAGTGCAGCCAACGAAGTGGAAATGGAACTAACTGTAGCAGCGTTTGTCATATTAACATACAAAATTAAGGGTTTGAACCCACATTTGCATCATCGGTACTTATTATAGCGGTTTGTACGGAATAATTTAAGTTGCAAACCATTCGCCGCTTTCCGATTGCGAGTCTACCGTGGAATACTCGTCACTCGTATTTTCTGACGTGTCGATAATTATTTCATCCTCGGCAATTTTCATGACTCCATCGCGCTTCCAGTAAGTGTCTTCAAATTTTCAGATATGTTTCCAGTACTCCTCCCAGTCCATGCGAGTGACGGAAGAGAATTGCAGCTGCCATATCTTTTATGATTTTGTGGTCTTAGGAATGATCTTTGTTTTAACCGAAGCTAATTCTAAGGCGTTTAAATTGCAATTATATCAAGGAAGACCAATGACTGTGAGACCTTGTGCAATCAACAGCATAAACTTACTGTGAGGGTTTATTCGCTACTAGTAACTGACACAGGGATTATCCCGTGATGTGCCTAGCATAGCCTCAGCCATTTTACGCTCATCTGTGAATCGTCGGAGATGTAAACGCTGTAAAACTGAGGTAAGTACTATGTCCTATGTAAGTACTATGTACTATGTAAGTACTATGAAAAGAAGGGACATTTGGTCACCTAAAATATTATTGATTATTCATTTAATGGGGTTGTTGATTACAGTAATTAAATCCTACTCAGCACTTAGAAGAAATGTTTTGGATTCCAACTAATTTCATTTTTGTGCTACAGATGAAGGAAGTGATTACACTACAATTCCTTCAGTCTTAGGGAAATACCTAACTGAAGTATGTTCAGAATAATATTGTATATTTTATATTACTTGGATTCGTGACTTGCAATTTCACTCTTTATATATTTATCGACGGAGTATTCAAAGGCTATGTGGTGTGCGCAACTTAGCTGTGAGTTGGCATTCGAAGGAATTGGTTCGAACCCCACTGTCAGCAGAAATTAAGATGGTTTTCTGTTGTTTTCCACTTTCACACCAGTAAAATGCTGGTTCTGCGCGTTAATCAAGGCCACGATCACTTCATTTCTACTTGTAGTTTTCTCCTATCCCATCGCCACCATAAGAACTGTCTGTGTCCGTGAGGCGTAAAGTAAAAAGCTTTCTAATGCAATTAAAAATGTTTCTATTTATTGTTAAGACTGGTTCTATTAATGTTTTGCATCCAATACCCCAGCTAAGTAGGATGTCAAAATTTCTCCCGTTTTCCCGTCCCAATCACGAGTTAACTCGGATTTCATACAAAGCACTCTTGTACACCTCCAGTTCTGTCTTACGCTGTAGTTTTGTTGTTCTTCAGGAGGTGGTATCATCTGAAATGGTCGGTTCAGACGACAGCCGATTCATAAATCTTCGTATCGTATTTCTACGTAATTATGCGTGTTGTGTTTTTCTTTGATAGCTGTCTTCTATCTTCCAAGATGGGGCACAGAATTGCAAAGAAAGCACGAAGGAAGGTTATATTTATTCATTTTAGGGAATTTTGATGAATCTGACTTTCATGACTATAGTGAAGGTGAGTTGCAGTGTATAAATCTGTAGACATTTATGACGCCATTTTCAAATTCTGGTTAACGATCCAGGAAAAAAAATTGCTAATGTTGCCTTGTAATGAATGTTCAGTAGCTGCGCAAATATAAGCTCTTTTTTCCTATTTCAAACATTGTCGAATAATCCAAAAAATCTGGGGACCTCCCGTCTCTTGATGGCTAACAATATTTTAGCCTTCTAGATACTCTAATAGTAGTTACGATCCCTTATCATTTATTTTGGGAATTGAACCTTATTTGGTTAATTCGCCTGGCTCGGGGGCTGGATGATTTGTGAAGTCTTCAACATTAGACATTATTACAGGCAGGGCCCCATCCTGACAGACATGCAGGTCACCTATAGGTCGTCTACTAGAAATAAAGGCTTGTACCAGGCCACTTCGGAGGACATACGCAATTATTATTATTATCAATTTCTCCGAGCACACCTAATTTTGTTCACTTAATTTCTATACACTCTTGAAATAACATCATTGAAGAATCATAAGTTAAAGTAGTTGATTTATATGGATCAAAGTGTTCAACGTCATTCAGGTGTCGTATATCACAGCAGAGGAAGTTTTATTTCGCTTTTTCTACACCGAACAAATTTAAAATCCTTCATTCCTAGATCTTTTGTTCCTTTCAGTAGCCCTTTAGCCTCTGCCGTCGAATGTTTGTTAATGTATATCGCTTGGTCCGAATAATTGATGTCTCTAGTGCTGAGGAAGTGCTAAATCTCACATTTTTCTTAACTTTTATGAGTTCACCTTCCTTCAACCTTTAGTAACTGAATTATGATCGGCTTTGGTAGGTGGTTGATATTCTGGAGTAATGTCTACAACATGCCTATCAGTGGTGAAACCACCACACGTAAGTCGAAATTTTTATAGTCCTATAGACATCTTCTTCATGACGCAATTCGAAAACACCACGGCTCTCCACATTTTTACGTCTTAGATACCATTTGATCTGTCCTATTTCATCATCAGGTTTAATTTTGATGAGTTCTAACTGCTGTTCATGTTCCTTAATAATCTTGTCACGTTCTTCAAGTTTCCGTCCGCAATCATTAATTGCCAGCGATTAAATTAAATACTGTCTATTAATCTGATAATGACACAGACCATCAATCTGTCCAGAGAACTTCCCAGGAAATTTGAATTAGGTGTTATTTTTTGCGCAATTGTTGTCAGTATCTGATTCAGCATTGACAGATGTTTATTTTGTATGACCTCCCTGCAAGGTGCACTTGGTGGCTCTCAGGCTCGGTTAACATTTTTGTGACTGGTTTGTGCCGTCTTTGATGTGTGTATCCTCTTCCGTTTGACTGTGCAGTGTTCTACTTCCATTCGAGTGGAAAAAAGTCTCAATCACCTATTTAATTGACTATATTCCTGGGTTTCAAGATGGCTATATGTTGAACTAGCCAGCGTCGAGTTTACGACGAGTGGAAACCTCTTTACCTACTTCTTATGCAGAGGTATTTACGTTTGGTGCTTATAAGCGTAGGTGCACTAGTCAGGTGTGGATGGAATTCTAAAAATTGTGTAAGAGTGGCGCAGTGGCTAGTAGTAATAAAGAGTTATCGACACCGATGGATGGGGACTCCAGTGGGGAATCGACTATTTTAACTCACATTCAGCATGTAGGGCTTTTTAAAGAAACAGATCACAGGGCGACTTCCATTCGTAGTATGCTTCAGTTGCTTATTAATCAGAGTTAAAAGTTTTAGGATGAAATGTATGCTATGACTAGTAAGATCACTAATCAGAGTGCTGAATTGTCTAGTAAGATAGTTAATCAGAGTGCTCAATTTTATAATAAAATTGATAATCAGAGTAAAGAGTTGAACTGTGTAATAAAATCGATAATCAGAGTGCCGATTTGTTCGGTAAAATCGCGAATAAGAGTGCTGAATTGCCTAGTAGAATTGATAATTTAAGTAGTGATGTACATGGTAGAATAGATTAATTACACCGGAAGTTTGAACATCAACGCGGGGAAATTCAGGAAGTGACCGAGAATGTTGAATCTGATTGTACGAATTGAAGGCCGTTTTAATGTAGGTAGTTAATAAGGAATTTGTTGAAAACAGCAAGAAATATGATAAAAGAACAAAAAATTTTGAAAATAATGTCGAAGAAGTGGATAGAATTAAAGCTAATCATAATGTTTTAGATAAGCTAATTGATGAGAAAAAGTGATAAGTTGGGGAAATACCGGAAGTCAGTAAGATAAAATGGCAGAATTTTATTGGAAGAACAAATTAAACCGTGTCATGTAAAAGTAAGGTAGGAGATCATTCCACCATATGTGGAGTAGGAAGTTGTTTTGTACGTAGGACTCTGAATTTACCAAGTGTAATTATTTCATCCGATGGAATTCTCTTAAAACTGCGGAGAAAAGTTTTTTTCCAAGAATACAGACGTGGTTTTATTGGTTGAGTATGGTACATGAGATGCTGGATGCAGCATTTGTTGAAGAGGCTAGATCTTGTTTTCAAGATTATAGACAGACTATTTCCAATTTGGGGGAGTGTAGGGAAACAATTAGTGCTGAATTTTGGTGTGAAGCCATTCCTCTATTTGCTTTGTCTTGCCTCTGTCCATTTGGTCAATAACTCAACTAGATTTGTTTGCGAAATCAGAGAGAAATTCTTTAATAATATTCCTTTTTTTGTAATATTCATCATTTTCGTGGTTTCTAAACCCTTCTTCAACATTCCTTCATTTTTAAATTAAGTTTAAACCAGAGAATCAATCTCAACAGTACAGTACTTACAGAAGACTCCTTGCTTTACATCTGAATAATCTAAACATAGAAACTCGCGTAGGCTGTTCCATTGGAATTTTAAATTCCCCTCTCCTGCTGGGAACTTAAAGTTATCAGCAGCGGACCTTGTTTCCTTCAAGTATTTATATCTTTCTTCGTCAGAAGAACACAGATGAATATATACCTATATCTTAGTGAGAGGTTCAATCAATGTTCAGGTGATTCTTTCCATAAATAGAATTCGCTGACCTATCAGGTCAAGACAACACATCACCTGCATCGTCATTATATTGTATTTGCTTCCTCAATAAAATGCACCTGTCTAATTTCTTCATTAGGCAATGAGAAATTAAGCACGTCATTGTAATCACATGCACTCACACATCACATCGGTAATAATTATGTCTTTCCGCATAAACCGGCATCATTAGTTTACATCACAAGGCGCACTGTCAGGTGTGTGACTCTCTCTCTCTCTCTGAAGTTGTAAACTGGTCAATTAAAAACTATCCACTTCATGTCCGTGTCGATATGACAATCTAAGAATTAAAGAATTGTTTAACCACCTAATCGATACCTTTATTTAACTTTTGCAGTTTGATAAAATCATTCGTAGTACATGTTTCGTCTGTTTCGCAGACATCATCAGCTACAATCACTCATGCTTAGGTAACAAAAAATTAAATATAAACTACCTATTTCCCTTTTACCAGCCTTTATCTCCTCTCATGAGAAACTTAAATCTTGCCTAATGGGGAAAGGACGATGGTGGTGGTGGGGAGGGGTTCGAAGGGGAGGAATGCTAAAACTGTGTAATGAAAACTTATCCTTAACTAAAATACTATTAAAATATTTGTCAAGCATCCATTGAAAAGACAGAATATATTTTTAAGTCTCTTCCATGCTTCTGCTCGAGAGCGTGTTTGAATAAACACGGGCTAACTTCTTACAAACTGATTGCTTAAGGTGTAATTAATGTGTAATTATTCATCTTTTAATTAGAAGCTGAACAAATGCTTTAATAGTACATTAGTTAAGGAAAGGTTTTTATTTACACTTTAGTTACACCTTAAGCATTACGTATGTAACAAGTTAACCAGTCTTCCTTCAAACAGGCTTTGGGGCAGAAGCATGAAAGGCACTTAATATATATTTTACCTCCTTAATGGAATCTAAACAAACGTTTTAATAGTATTTTAGTTAAGGAAAAAATGTTGTTACATATTTTAAGCATCCTCTCCCCTCTAAACCTCTCCCCCAACTACCATCGTACTTCCAAAATTAGACAATGTTATAAGTTTCTCATGAAATGAGATCAATACTGTTATGAGAACAATATATTGTGTATACTTTCATATTTTTGTACCTAAGTACAAGTGAAGTTAGGTGATGATGTCTGCGAAGCACACGAAACATGTACTACGAATGATTTTATAAAATTGCCAAAGGCAAATAAGGTATCGATTAGGTGGTTAAACAATTCTTTGATTCTTAAAACGGTCACATCAGAAATATTTTACCTGTTCGTATCGTCCATTGTTCACAAAGCCCTCTGCTATTGGTCATATAATTTCCGGGTTAACTGTGCCCTTTCACGGTAAGTAAATACTTCCCCTCATTCAAATCTTTGGCGGTAAAGGCGAGGGTAAAACCCATTCACTTAAAGTCAAGTGACCGGGCAGAAGTCTTATAATATTATTTACGTCAATTGCTGATGAGCAATGGGAATTAAGTGTGACCTGCAATGTCTCAAATATTGCAGAATGCAACAAAGACTGAAGGTTAAATACCAGGTCAATTTCATTGTTATACATATGTATAACACAGGCATCAGCACACAGTTGTCAAATACAAAGTTCAAATTAAACGAAAATAACGAGCCACCTTAAATTTTAATAACAATAATGTTATTGGCTTTACGTCCCACTAACTACTTTTACGGCTTACGGAGATGCCGAGGTGACGGAATGTAGTCCCACAGGACTTGTTTTACGTGCCAGTAAATCTACCGACACTAGGCTGATGTATTTGAGCACCTTCAAATACCACCGGACTGAGCCAGGATCGAACCTGCCCAGTTGGGGTCAGAATGCCAGCGCCTCAACCATCCGAGCCCCTCAGCTCGGCACCTAAAATTTTCATTTACGTGCTGGCCACAATGAATCACATATTTGAAATTTCGTGGGGGAGGGTATTTATCTCCCCAATAGCTCCTCCGCGTACGCCTCTGCCGCCTACGTATAAAATAGGCAAGGAAAACGACGTTAAAATAGAATGAATATGAAATGACTGGTTATAATGATTTAAAATTTATTAGACATTCATGCGAAGAGTAATTTAAGACAGAGTCTAGAAAATGACCGTAAACTGGGGATTTAGCGTTTAGGTGTAACTCATATCACAATTTTTACCGTTCGAATGTATTCTTTACGGCAACTAGAAACGGAGGGAGATAAAGCGGCAGAGGATCGTCCAATAATTACAACAATAAAATTGTGCGCCTCATTATCTCGGCATGTGTGGGCAGCGCTGCGCAATCCAGCAAAGGTCCTAAGGGAAATCAGCCCATCTTCCAGCCATTACTACTCTCCCTCGCAGGTAGAGCACGCATTTCATTGCCGGCTCAGCTCACTCTCCTCGCAATATATGGGTTTGAACATCAGGTCTGGCATAGTTAAGGACATGCTCGGGGAATAAATGAGCATTCCAGAGACATCATATTAACACTAAATCATAGTTAACTCAGAGAGTAATCAATACTTGCTGTTCAATTTTGCGCAGGAGTTCTGTAATGCTCAGTAATTGTTTTTCCAGTTTTTCCAGGAGAACTATAATGTAAATTAGGAAATCTTCAAAATTGCATGCCAATGAATCGCTTAGATCGACTTCTTCCTTTTTGAAATACCATACACTTTAATGTGTATAAAATAGTTACCGACACATAATACACATACTGAAAAATTGAACATCTGAAATGCCCCACAACGCCTGGAGAAACAAAATTTTTCCAAACTTGACGCAGACGATGTTATTCAAGTTGATGGCAATGTCCCCAACAATTGGGGTGTGCCTTTTATCAGCTTCTTAGAAATGCAATGTTCTCGAATCAAGTATACAAATGAAGCCGAAAATCTGTCTACATCCTTTGAGTTGTTTAAGGATACATTATTTCCCTTTGTCTTCGCAACTATTCGTCTCTCAATGTTAACTGGGAAGATTTTGTAAAAATGGTACCTTGCTTCATAAGCAGCAAGGCAAAGTTGTATAATGTCGTCTTTTCGAATGACTTTCGGTATCGATGTCTTGACATAAGTCCATCGGTTCTCCTGTATCCGTTTAGTCCTTCATCGTATTGATAGTAGTGTTGCGTACTTAAACTCCCCATGAAGAAGTTGATGTACATGGGGCTCGGCCTTTTTCACTATACCATCCATAAAATTGTATAATGTGTGTTAAATAAGGGTTAAATAATAATAATAATAATAATAATAATAATAATAATAATAATAATAATAATAATAATAATAATAATACCGAGCTCGATAGCTACAGTCACTTAATTGCAGCCAGTATCCAGAATTCGGGAGACAGTGGGTTCGAACCCCACTGCCGGCAGCCCTGAAGATTGTTTTCCCTGTTTTCCCATTTTCACACCAGGCAAATGATGGGACTGTACCTTAATTAAGGCCACGGCTGCTCCCTTCCCACTTCTAGCCCTTTCCTGCTCATCGTCGCCATAAGACCTATCTGCGTCGGTGCGACGTAAAGCAATTTGCAAAATAATAATAATAATAATAATAATAATAATAATAATAATAATAATAATGATAATAAAAATAATAACATCCAACGTAGGAAAATTCATTGGAATCTTCTATTCGATGCAGCGTGTTTCTTCTGAAACGTGCGGTATTGGAAATCTTCTTAGCATGCAAGAGTGTGATTAATTCCAGTTAAAGAGCATGCTGTCATGAACACGCTGTGAATAGACGGCATTACAAACCCTATGGAGTCAGAACAGCAGTAGGGGTGAATGTGATGTTTCGTCTATTTTGATAACATCACACCGGACTTGAGTATAAAAGTTAATCATAATGTTAACCATTGCTATCAAGTCATTGTTTGGATTCTCTTTTCTGTTACACGAAATCACTGTTTAATACTGAATATATTAGTAATGAAAAACGCTCGTAATATTAATTTTATCATAGAATTCACATGTTATTACTGCTATGAGTAACACAGGCTTGGGGATTTAGGATACATTGTAGTCAATAGGTAGCTGTGTATTGGAGTAAAAATGAAGTTTAAAATTAAAATTAACCAGTTAGTTATGTTCTAATACAAATGTCATACAGGCTACCAGGTGTTAAGGTATTGACCCACTCGCTTCAGTATCAATCTGAATGTCATCTATATGTATAAAGAACACTAGTAACAGTAGCATTTTAAACTAGTTTTCCGGGGCAGAGCCAAACTTGCTTCTGCTTGGTATATCCGCAGGGGTTTAATAATCAAAGGTTACCATATCACTCTTGAAAACACGCGAGCATGTCACGGAGCTCCTGTATATCCATGTGTCAAGTGCAGTATTTACGTGTGTACGTATGTTTATGTCTATGTAATGCATCTGTCCAGGGCTCCAGTGCATAATGAATTATATTAGTTCATAAACGCGTTGGCTGAATGGACTATCTTAGATGAGACCTTCGGGAAGCAATCCTGCATCAAAGTCCCAGTACCCCTACTTCGTAGTATCCAGGACTAAGCTCGAGGGAAAACGGGCCAATGGTCTGTTCGCATAAAAATGGGCACTGAATTAAATGTCTATAAGTAGGGGAAGCTAAATGCAAGAGGAATACGACTTCACTACAAAATGATAAGAATGCTGTTCCGTACTTTTAAATATAATATTTAATGAACTGAGAAAAACACATAATGAAATCTATACGAGAAGATATGCCAGAAAAATTGATATACAGACAAGAATATAATAGATTTAAGGTTGGTGATTAGAATGTCTTTCATTCTTTGTCTGAATTGCATTTTGCACTTCATAACCTTACGATATCGAAGAGGCGTCCCTCTTCTGATTAATTAACACTCGCTAACACTCATTATATAATTACACACTGATTAATGAACAAGTACACATAATAAAAGGGCACATCTCGTAACTATTGATTACTCCTGGATCATGTTTTTTTTCACAAATGTATAGTTCATTATGTCATGATATCATTGTGATGGAGGGGTTAAGTGAAGCTATAATAAGCAAACTTCCGAGGCACGTGAAAGTCATATCACAAGATTAGCCTACCAAATCCTATCTGATTATATTTATAAATTATACAACTGTCGCGTAACACTTCTTTCATCAGGATATTAATAATCACTTATTTGACAAGACAAATTCCAAAGAACGTTGTTTCCTGTGGGACAACACATTCGACAAACAACACCAGAGCACAATATACAACATAAACAAAGACAAACATCTGAAAATGAGACAAAAGGAATACTACATTATACATGTATAAAAGCGTAGGGAAAGTATAATCAATCCATGAATACTGACAGTGACCATAGTCATCACTATCGCATGGGATCGAACCCACGCTCCTCTGACATCCGGGGTGCATTTCCTGAAATTCCCTATATCGATTTAATTAAAATAAGAAAAAGTTGGGAGGAATTCTTTCATCCCGTGAAATATTGACCCTATACGACGGTGGTAATCTTTGATTTTGCACGTGAATGTTACATCGTGGAGAGGCAGAAAGAACAGCCCGCATAGTGTCCCAAGCAGGTAAGGCGAGACATCCTTAGCCGCCCCTTCGTTCAGGCAAAGAGCCATAAATCACTCTTAGTGCTCCCGGCTGGTGGCCACATTCACTGTCATCCCCAAACACAACGCAACATCCTCCATTATTATTATTATTGTCACAGAAGAATATCTTTCTTCTTCAATCATCCGGCTTCTATCAGCCTCAACATCACAATTGAATGGATGAAAACCATAACGTTATAAGTGACATTTAAAAAAAAAAGAGTTAAGTGCAGGATGTAACTCGAGGAGGATGTATCTTTTCACCAGCAAAGAGATACAAGTGATAGCGGTAATATTCTGCGCTCTTGTGATGGGTGGTATAACTACAAAAACCAAGCTTTATATGAATGTTAAGATGTTTAAACGCCTTTTTCTCTGAATGATCAAAATGCTACTTATACCGTTATGGTTTTCATCCATTCAATTTGGCTTTTATTCAGCCTAATTAACACGATTCCTGGTGCGGTATAATTCTTTGCACTTAACACATAATCATTTGATAGGCTCACACTTCTATTCATAATTTAGCGAGGCGGCTCCCGCTATCATCCCGATATCTCAAACACATGCATATAGAAGACCCTACCTTTCGGGAATTTAAATTAATTGAAACACTCGCGTTCTAAATCATTCATGGTTCGCACTCCGCAGTCGTGTCTCCATCATCTTTATCAGCAAACTTAAAACTATAGATTGGAGGAATTTCCTACATTACGTGTGAAGTATAGAACGAATAATTTAAGAACGTTCTGACGACACATATTAACTTATAAACTGATGGTGGCTGGAAATAATATAATGAAAACTAACCCCTTTTCATTACGATACTTCACACATATCAATTCTGGGATCTTATAACTACATCATGCATTAATTTTTCTGGGGTCAAAATAAAATGATTGGTTACCGAACTATAGAAGAAAGATCCTTATAAAATAATAAACTATGAAACTACAATCCCTTTGAAAAAGTATGAGGCAGTTACCTATACTATAGTTCATTTACATGCATAAAATTGTCTATTTACAGCTAAGGGTTGATATAACTTTCAGGTCAAAAATTGCAAATGTACTTATTGCTTCAGCATTATGATCACTTGTCATCAGGCAGGTACAACCATAGTAGCTTAGGCTGTCATCACGATGTCTTCAGTAGATTGGAATCCTTGGTTCGTCTGCTTCTGGGTCACGTTCATGCTGTCTGGACCTTCACCTCGCGTCGGATGGTCTAGAAGTTTTCGGACGCGCTGGGATGGGACACAGGCAAACAGCTTGTAGATTCTTCCTGGATCTAAAGTTCTCTCTGGTTCATATATGCAAATGAGAAATATATTCTGTTACAGATATATTGACTTTATGCCTCACACTATAACTCGATGCGACTTTAATCACTCATAGAGTCGAGTGCACTAGCCTAGTAACGATATTGTCCTGTAGCTCGTTACCTACGTCCTCTCATTTGCATACCACAATTATCACAGTCAGTTAGGTAATGAAACATCCCACGTTCACCTGGACACTGTTCCTGGCTACACAAATTTCTATTTAATTTAACAAATTATATTCGCTTAATTTACGGCGCTTACTACACGTAGGACATATTACTCACTGTGTTTTATGGTACTCAGCAGACGCTGCCCGTTCTATGATATCGCACATAAGCCGCTATTTCTTGACATCAAGTTCATTTCCCAAATCGGCTATGGTGACGTTACAAGTATTCCTACTGCACTACACTTTCTTTGTCTAACCCAAGCATTTCATTACTTTATGTACATATCAATCCGTACTTAATAAAATATCGCCGACTACCACACGGTTCCTTGTAGGCGAATAGCACTCGTTTCACCGCGCCCATATGGTTTCACACATGACATTAAAATCTCACAATGAGTGAATAATTCATAGCTTCGTAACACTTGAATAATTAATTTACACAGGTCAATAATTAGCGCCGAGCATTATAGATCATTGGGTACGAAGTACCTGCACACGGCACAATATGATGAATACACTGCACTAAGACTACACCGAATAAAGGCTGCGCATAAGACTGAATAAAACTGAGTAACAACTGCATAAAGACTGAGTAAAAACTGAATAAAGGCTGGATAAGCGGTTTCAGAAGCTCCTTACATTAATACTAGAACTAGCTTGGCGCTGGTAAGAGGGGCAAACATCGCCTACTTCTCAAACATCGGACCGCTAATACTTGCTTGTCAACATCGTTTGAGGTATCAAATGAAAACACAAATATTCTTCTTTCCGCTGATCAAATTTAATTCGGATCGCATCCTAGGTTTAATCACAATCTCTAAAGCATCACCAGATAAATTTCTGTTGGTGGACGCCATGCCATGGGGAATCCTGGGTTTTTGTCTCACGGTCAGAACCCAAACACCTGTTATTATTATTATTATTATTATTATTATTATTATTATTATTATTATTATTATTATTATTATTATTATTATTATTATTATTATTATTATTAACAGCTGAAGGCTGTAGGTTGGCATCAGTCTATTTGCAGGGAAAATCACAGAGAGTTACTGTTTCAAGCGTTGACACAACGGGATAAGCACCTCCTTTTGGCCTGAATCTCCGATCACGTGCAGCGTGACTTGTGTTTTCTCTCTCCCACAGAAATACAGCGTTTTTCAAATTCCCGCTGGCTCAAGCCCTCCTTTCTCTAAGTGCGCGTAATGAGACCCTAGACCTGACAGCCAGCAGAGAGCCACTCGTGCCCCGTACTGGGAAGAACGTGCTGGTTATAACACTATTTATCATAGAATGGCGCGGAAAACGGCATATTATATTCACCGGATATTGCGACATGCTCCTGACGATGTTGTGAACGGTTTCAGTATATATATAAATATGTTTTCTTTATGCTTATGTGGATATGTACGTATTTAATGAAGCGATGCCAGTGACCTCACCACACGACGAGAGCATGATCTTCATTTTGTAGTAGCGTGTTCCAGAACTTCCATTCGTTTCATTTCTTAAACTCACTTTTTCATCAGTATTGAGGACGATATTGGACTGGAAGCGTTATATACAAATTCTATGTTAATATTATAAGACCTCCCCGTAATAAGGATGTAACCAATGAATCAGTAGTTTCTCAGGAGAGACCAAAATGATTTTGGAGGTCTATTTCGTAGTATACAATACTTGAAGCAATTGCATATACAAGCATATATATAAGTTCATCTAATAAATACAATGTTTTACTGTTATAACTTAATGTTTTAAAAATGATGTAGTGGAAAATAATCTGCAAGTATGTCTTACATTTGTATGTAACAGAAGATAAATCCTGTGCATGAAATTGCAACACAAATGATAGCAAATAATATTTCTGTAATAATAAGAATTACAACAATAACAATGTCAAAAAAATTCGGGCCGATGACCTCCATGTTAGACCCCTTTAAACAACAGGATTCATCATCATCATCATCATCATCATCATCATCATCATCATCATCAAGAAAAATGCAAATTAGGGATTAGATTTCGTCCATGGCCTTTTTTAAATGATCTATTGGACGTGATGATGAACGAACACAAGCACTGTCCACCATCTTGACTAATGTTACAACCTTACACCACGGAGGACAAGGTTCTGCAAGGTGTAAAACCGCTTGAAATTCAAATGTCAGGCATCCGATGATATCACACCATACAGGCGTGATGACGCACCCTATTGCCACTGAAACTCATTTTTTCAAAATTTGTTGTTACATCCTTATTCCGGGGAGGTCTTCAATTAACGAAACATGCTATTTACTCGAATAGTATTTTACATGTGTTTGCAGCACAGTTACAGATTTTTTTTTCTAGTTGCTTTACGTCGCACCGACACAGATAGGTCTTATAGCGACGATGGGACAGGAAAGGGCTAGGAGTGGGAAGGAAGCGACCATGGCCTTGATTAAGGTACAGCCCCAGCATTTGCCTGGTGTGAAAATGGAAAACCACGGAAAACCATTTTCAGGGCTGCCGACAGTGGGGTTCGAACCTACTATCTCCCGAATACTGGATACTGGCCGCACTTAAGCGACTGCAGCTATCGAGCTCGGTAGTTACAGATTAGTAAGCCGGTCAATGATCTTCAGTTGTACTTCTGTTTAATAAAATATTTTGACCCTGTGTACTATAAAATCGCATTGAAAATTAATATTTCATGTGTTTCGAGAATAGTTCAGTGCTCTATTAGTAACTCATTTCCTAAATATTATTACCATTCTTATGGTGCAACCGCAAAAATAATTAATCTCGCGAAAATTGATAATTATACCACGTTTTCTCGCATAGTCACATGCCTGAGTACAAAATTAATATCATTCTGATGCTCATCTCTCAATTAAAACAACGATTTGGCAGAATACGTAACATGTCAATAGGTGACGTAAATCCTTGGCAAGTGAAGCAGCAATTTATAACAGTTTCTGCAAGTTTCAGGACATTTCATCAATATTTGGTGCTCCCCCAGATCTAGAGGTTACTCTCAACAGAACGAATAGGAAGATTCTGCAGGAACTCGTGTAGAAATATTCGAGGTAGAGGGGATAACGACTAATGCGATTCAGTAGATCTTCAACGCGATAAAATAAATTCGATGCATCGTCCGGAAGAAGATAGAATGATTAGATTAAATTATTAGGATCATCGGTTGAGAATATGTGAACATGAGTAGAATAAGTTTGCATTTCTCAAGTCTTTCTCAGCAATTCACTAAGCAGACATTGCTTAGAGTACTTTTTGTAGAGTAGAAGGGTAGATATAAATGTGTATAACTTATTTGAGAGCGATTACTTGTAAGTTATTTCAACGTACAACTTAGAATGTTGTAATGTGTCTTCAAAAATACTTTATTCAAAGTACATGGACGATTTGGAATAGTGATCTTAATAATTATCATGGTTTATTTTTAATTTGTTGTTTAATACTGATATAATGACTGTGTTACTCAAGATCTTTTCAAGTGGTCACTTTTCAGTGTGACGTGAAATAAAAGTAATTCTTTCGGCAATGTGTGTCTTTTCAATGCGAAGCAGAATAATAATTCCATTGATATAATTAAGGGACAGGTGATGTATATTGATGCTAATTTATTTATTACCGTCTGGTTCAGTGGTAAAGATAGGGATCTAGGCTGTCTTACATATAGCCACATTACGTTCAGGATCACATATAAAGCAATAAAAATACTTGAAATAATTACAATTAATTGAATTAAAATGTATTAATTATGACACGCATTATTGATAATAATGAACAAACAAAATTCAATTTAAAAAATAATATATTTCATGTTAAATCAAAAATTTAAAGCATATATGAAATAAAAATATTAATGAAATAGTTGGTATCATTAAAGTTAATTCTTTTTAAATCAAACATTCTTCAGGAATAAGCAATGTAAAAATATAATGTAAAGTTAAATGAAAATTAAAATCTACAGCCTGTTTCCAGTCGTTCTGCCGGGTCAGTAATGAAATGAGTGAAGCCCCTATCTAGCGGCGAAGATAGAAAATGTGCCGGCTGCCGAAGCCTGTCGGACTCCTCTCGAGCAATGATAAATGACGGACAGATGAAATGAAATGTTAATGGAGAGTGTTTCTGGAATAAAGGATGACAGGAAAAACCGAATTACCCGGAGAAAAACCTGTCCTTCTCCGCTTTGTCCGTCACAAATCTCACATGGAGCGACCGGGTTTTGAACCACGTTTTCCAGCACTGAGAGGCCGGGGCGCTGCTGCCTGAGCCACGGAGGGTACTGTAAAGTTAAGTAATGAGAAATATTCAAAACCTAGAATTAACTAAAAATAGAATATTCTCCAGCAGTAAGTAGTAATTTAACAGTATACTGTAATAATTGAATATATGCAGAGCATGATCCTGATAAATTCTAAGAATGAATTAGGATATAAAATCACATAATAACGAACAATATGCATAACAATCAATAACAACCAAGCTTGCTTTTTATTACAGCTACAGTTATACCTTATTCCACTGTTCCTATTAAATTGTGTTATAAATATAGTTAAATAACCCTCAGGCACACACACCTTGATATTACAACCAGTTAGTCGACTGTGCTCAGCAGGGAGGGTAGTCTCGGCAGGCGACCTTAAATTTTGACGAGCTGAGCTGAGCTGAAATGGAGTTCCATAACCTTGTGTCGGTCACTACTAATGATCTGTTAACTGTATTTGTGAGATGCACTGGAATAGGAAGAAAGGAGCCCGAGTGGGTATTTAGATCGTGAAAATGTGGCTAGTAGGGGAATTTAGAATAAATATAAAACGACTGGTTTTCAAATAACAATCGAAGCACCATTGTTAAGAAGTGTAGCTGTCGACGTTTACTAGGCTTCAGCCATAAGGAAGCTTGCTAGTGTGGAGTGATATGAGGATCACAACTGACATCATAAATAAATCTCAGTGTCTGTTGAAGTTTCTAAGGTTTGTACCCTTGTTATATCAATTAAAATAACGTCACAATAATCGATAACAGGGAGAACGGTGTCTGCATTAGTATAGACTTTAGCTCATACGGAAGGAAATACATCTCTGCGTCCTTGAAAGAGGTTGAAGCACACCAAAAATATACTTACTGATTTATTTTTAGTGGTAAGACCAATCAAGTATTTCATAGATAGTTACTCCAAGACATCTAATTGTTTTCTCTTCGGGATTAATGTTACCATTCAGCAGTATAAATTTTATGCTGTATTGTTTTATCACCTCAGTAATTTTCGTGATCCTCTTACGATCGCCTGAGCCCTTGTGGCATTTAGTGCAAGATAATTTATCTGTGCGTACATAATGATTCTTCATAGATGTTGCAATGTTTCACCTAAATCTGAAGTCTTGAAGTGCCGATCTTTGGCATGCAGGATATCCGTGTTGTTTACTGTCACAGACGATACGTCATTAATATAAAATAATCCAGAAAAGCAAGCGGCCGAGAATGCTACCTCCTGGATCATCCCTAAGTTTAATTTTCCATTTGTAGGACTGGTATATTTCTGTTCCCCGTTGTTTACGGAACTAAAACTTCAGCGCATTTGATTCGAAATTAAGTAATTATTAGTTAAAATTTTCCTCCGCTGTAATTAATCATCAATTAATCGATCACATTGATCTGTATTTTTGGCTGTCATCGAGGTGGAAGATTCACTTATCTAGTCGCCGCATAAAGGATACATAAGAACATGTATCATTCAGTAATCTTAATGCATCTGGTGGAAAAGGCTCTGCTGATGTCAGGAAGGAGTAGTAGCGTAGCTAAGATTGGCCTATGGGTTTTTTATAGTTAAAAACGATGGTAAACACAAAGAAGGTGCATGCATGACTTGTCATTACGAGAGCGCTGATATAAGTGAATTAAAAATCTATTGGTTCTACAATTACGTCTCTGTAGGTTTGTTTAGTTTATTGTAAGTTTCTGTTTATTTGATTTTTACAAAAAATCCAAGGGGACGATTCTAACCCAACTAACCATCACCATGGCTACGCCACTGAGAAGGAGCAGTACAGTGTGCAGTAGTTTATCCATAGGGCTCCTGCTGCCATCAGTAACTTTCAAAAGTGCAGTCGCAGCACTGTGATCCTTCTTAAATCAAGACTGGACAAAGTTCAAAAGAGCGTATTTATTTACGTACTCGAACATATGCTGTTATACTAATCGTCATATGTTCTAGAAAGAGCGGGGGTTACGGTCACTGGACAGTAGTAACAGAGTGACTGTGTATATGACCTTAGATACCGGTATGATATTGGCGGTTTTCTAGGCAGTTAGGAAATATCCATTCAGTAAACAGTAATTTAGTATGTGAATCTGTACTTGTAGGCCTAACGTTATGTAATAAAAATACGAATACGATCTATAATTATAGGCTTTGATTTAATAGAATACACAGCATTTAAACTGATGTTATGTGCCATGGTGGAGTGTGAACGGGGGATGTGCAGGAGGGGAGGATGGTGGGACTGGGAAGGTTGATAATTAAATATATTACAGCAAACGTTTACTTCGTCGAGTGGAATCACAGGATTTGTCTGTCACTGTTCAGGTTTCCAGTTTCAGTTTGAAGTTGATATTATGATCTTTGATATATGTTGTCGCTCCACTCAAGCGTATTCGCCTACAGATATCATTCAACATCGTTTCTCAACTGACAGCTCTGAACGTACCACTTAGACGAGCAGCTGGTCTCCTTACTCCCATAATTTCCCAGCCCAAATTTTGCAATATTTTCGTAACGCTACTATTTTGCTGGGAATCAACGAGAAGAAATCGTGCGGCTTTCATTTGGATCTCTTCGAGTTCTCGTCCCATGTGCGATTAGAACTTAGATTGTCAATCAATAATCAATCATCGATTATGTGTAAATGTAAAGTATTGCAGTCCCAATAGTCGGCAGAGAGGTGATGCGTGTTGCTGACTACAGTAACTGACACGTCGTTAATATAAATACAGAAAAGCAGCAGGCCGAGAATACTTCCCTGTGGGGCACTTACACTTTTCCTCCGCTATAACAAATCACCAATAATCACTAATAATTGGTGAATCACATTGATCCCTACTTATGGCTGTCATCCAGATGGCTGATTAACCATCAGTTGTATATCCAGTCATTCCTTAAAGGATATCTACGAACATTTTAATCTCCCATGATAAATCATTCCAATCCTAACTCCTCTTCTTATCAATAATGCACATTTGGACTATTTGTCCCCTTGAATTTCATTTTCACCCAGAACAAATCGTACGGCTTTTCATTGGATCTGTTAGAGTTTTCGTATGAAGTAATCCAGATCAGGGTCCTATACACTGGAACCATACCCCAATTGCCATATGATCAGGGACTTACGCGCCCTCTCCTTTTCATCCTTACTACGACTCCAAAACACTATCTGACCATACGAAGTGATCTCTGACCATAACTTACAACCCCGTTAAAGAGATCACCCCAATGAAGATCTTTACTTACATTGACACCTACGTAATTACAGTGATACGCCTCCGGTATTTTCATCCCATCAACACAGTAATTAAAAGTGAGAGGACGTTTCCCCTTGGTGAACTTTAAAAACTGACTTATCACCCCGTTTATAACAACATCATTGTCAGCTGTCCATCTCACAACATTGTTTTTGCCGACGTCATTTTGCAGTTGCTCACAATCGTGTACCATATTTCCTACTCTCCGCAGTATCGCCTCATACGAAAATAGCTTTATCTGAGATTCCAGTTCTTTACTCATATGATTTCTATACATTTGAAAAAGTTCCAATATTACTGCCTTGTTCGATCCCTCCTTATAAGATCAGATAATGCTTCCTCTACTCTAACTCTCTCAGTTCTATTTTCTAGGAATTTAGCCACCCATTCAACCATTCCTTTGTGTAGTCCACTATCCCTCATTATCGTGAGCGTTTTGCAATGATCTACCCTACCAAAAGCCTTGGATAGGTAATCCATTTGACCTCCCGAATCTAAAATAACTGCAAAATATTGTAGGAATCCTACAAGTTCATCCTCACTGGAATTATCATCTCGAAACCAGAACTGCCTTCAATCAAATCTGTTAGTATTTCCTCAAATGCATCTAATTTAATCAATAAGAAAGCTCTCCCAGAGCTTACAAATAACACATGTCAATCTGACTGGCGTGTAATTATCCGCTTTAGGTTTACCACCTCCTCCTTCGTATACTGGGGCTATTATGGCAGCTTTCTATTCATTTGGTATAGTTCCTTCATGCAAGCAGTAATCAAATAAATATTTAAATACGGTACTCTATCCCAATCCATTGCCTTTAGTACATCTAGCTTTAATTTTTTTTTAAATGTCCTTACTGTCATAGGTAAATTGCAGTACTTCACCACTATTACTCATCTAATATACCTGGACTTTATCCTTATGTATCTTTACACACGCTGACTGAATAATTCTTCCTTCTGGATGTCCCCACATACATACTTCTCATGTTCATTAATGATCCTTGGAACGATCTTTCTTTTACCTCTTTTTGCTTCAATCTATAAACTACTTTGCATTTTACCTAAAATTCATATGACTGCTAATTATGTATGTCATAATGTTATCCTTATATGTTTTTCCTTAAATCAATTTTCTTGTAAGTTCCTTCAATCTCTCCTTACTTCTACGACCATTCCTAAATATATTTCTTCCCAACCTGCACATCCTATTTATTTCTGCGTGATAATATATCGGGTATTAACAATTCCTCACCACCCGCAAAGGTACACACCCGTTTACCATTTTCAACCAATCATAATATATTTTAAGCTACCCCATGCCTCTCTTAAGAATGATATAATATTGCCTGATAGTCCAAACCTTCCTTTCAATCGCATTTATTTTTAGCCAAGGCAGGAACAGCTTCGAGATCACTTATACCATCTGTCATTTTACTTTAATTATAGAGCTCATCTGGCTTCATCAGTACCACGTCTAGTATATTGTTTACTCAAGTTCGTTCCATCAATTTCCTATTCAGCTGTCCTTCCAGGATTAACTTATTTATCATTTGTTTGTCAAGCTTTCTGTCATTCGCATTACCCTCCTAGTTAAAATTTGGTAAAATGAGATCACCCGCTACAATAAAGTTCCGTTCTGTGTCGTTACGTACATATCCGATTAGCTTATTAAATAATTTCACTAAACTACTAAATTATCAGCTAAATTACAAACAGGGTCGATGACCTAGACGTTAGGACCCTTCAAACAAAAAACATCATCATCATAATCAAACTACGGAGTTATGTATCTTTTTATTCCTAATCAACTGCCACTTACGATTTCCTAAGATGTGATAAAGTTGAGAAGTCTGTATCTTCTAACTTCAAAATAATGTATCACTATCATTATTTTGGTTTCATTATCGAACCATGGACAAGTAGGGCGAGAAACATTTATTCGTTGATCAGGGGATCAGGAAAATGTTCCTTTAAATAAGTAATTAAACAAGTTCATTTTATTGACAATGCCATTTAGATTCCGTGTATCCGTAGTTGATAAGTGTCATAATTCAAGTAATCCAAGTTTATGTCCTTCATATTTCTGACATGATCGTACTTTGGTTTGTACATGAATCCTTTAATACTGTACGAAACGAGAAATTTATATAGGACTAAGGGACGAAGTTGACGATACAGGGTTGTGTCCAAGGGTTAATTTACTTGGGCTTTCCTTTGTGAGGATATCGATGAGTGTGAGGGATGAACAGTTAGTTGCATATACATGATTCGTGGGTTGTAGCGGAGTATAGTCATGGTACACGTATGGATCTAATGTAATAATTCGGAACTATCGCGGGTTAGATCAAGCGAGTTAGAATTAAGGTAAGCCGTAATAATCATGTGTTCACCAAGTGGCTTGGAAGTGTAGCAAATAGGTTTCGAGTTACGTCATACCTGGTCACACCATGCGACTTATATACTGCATGACAGAACTCATCACCCTTTGGCTATTCATGTTTTGTTTCAGTAGACACACCCATGAAGACCACGAGTGATAAGGAGCTAATAAAGGCACATTACGTGTGTATGTATGCATGCATGTGTATTGTGCGGTAAAGGAGGATTATGTAGGCAAGTCATATGAAGGGGACACGGAACGCTCTAGGCTTACATTGTTAAATGATGCCTATTCCTGCTACACGTTTGAAATTTGCACAGTTTATACCTGCATACCTTGGCTTGATAATTAAACACTATATGAACTAATTTCGGATTTTTGAATGATTATTTTGAATTTAAAATTTTCAAATTTTTCTCAAAATAAGTCCTTAATATGTGATATACAACAACTATGTTACTTCGTCATGTGAACAACAAAATTATAAAGGAAAGCTGTAAGTTTGAATCCTCTTCATTTCATACAAACCGATAAAATGTTCCGTACATTTTAAAAATAATGACTTTCAAGAAATGGCCTGTAAAGTCACTTTACTGCATCCTGCTCCATAGATTTTGTTATCTGCATCCTCTTCAATTTCATCTTCTCACTTTCTCTTAGTAGCTCTCGTGACTTGAATGGCCTTCCGGTAAAAGTTCTTTTAACAGCTATTACAGCACATCTCAGTCTTTTCAAGTCGAGATGCAGCATGGCATCTATAGTATCAGAGCTAATAACCAGCCCTAGTCTTTGCAGCACATCACATTTTGTGATGTTTGCTTGGTTTATATGATTCCACTCCATCATATGCACCAAAAAGAAGAGTTCTTATTCCATGTACAGATTTCTTGGCAATTAGCTTCATTTCATGCTATTTACACATTAATTGGGATTCTGAGTACGACAATGGATACATTTTATCATAAGGTTAAAGTCTGACAGATCCTTGAAGACATGTTTTGATGAGGATGATGCTTGTTGTTTCAAGGGCCGTAACATCTATATCATCGGCCACAAAATAGGTTTTATTTCCTCCAATGTTGCATATGACAGAATTTGGGGATGACTATACGTTTTTCCTGTGTCTGTCCTCTGTTATACGTGTACCACCTGTCCTAGCATATATTTCACAAGTACTGCTTCCATCAGTCTGACTGTCAAATTATCCACACAGTGCGAGCATGCATCCTATGGATCGTCTCGAAAAATTAATTTAAAATATTTTCAGAATAAGGATCATAATTTATACATCGTTTGAGAGTGAACTGAACGCAAATTCAACATTCAAAATAAAATATAAATTGAATTTTTAATCAATGTTTGCGTTTCGTGTCCCCTCAAGATGCCATCGAGTGTGAAAGGAATTAGGAGCCTGGTTAAAGTAAAGCTAACTTCACAGAGAGAAAAGAAAAAAATAAGAATTATCGCCCTCACTCATTCATTAGACTACTAAAACAGCAATACTTCAGAAAATAAGCAATTGTAGTAGATACCACCTTTATAATCCCTAGAATATTTCCTAATGGGTTAAATACCTTTCACTTACAATTGATTGCATTTCTTCGACAAATTATAGCAGTAGACATGCAAGAGTTGGTATAGAAATCACGTGGAGGTTAAATCATACTCGAATTATCATTTCTTCCCGTCAGGAACCTGTAAGAAATTCCACTATCATTTCACCCTGCAATTAAAAACGTTCACAGTAGCTTATCTGTAAGCAATCAGCTGTAAGCGTGTCCTTCACAACGCACATATCGGCAGTCTGTACTCCAACAAGACGAAGACAAAAACTGGTTTGGTTCGTGAAACCTGCCATCTCGCTAGGCGATCAATCACGACTCACAGAAAAGTACTTCTACCTGCATGTTATCATAGTACTTAACTTGTCTTCAATAAATCTGCCTATGACTTTCACACGGTAATTAAATACGAATATTACACTGGTTTTAGTCTATGGAGTTTAAATATTACATAACTAGCGGTTCCCCGTGGCTTCTCTCGCGTGGATTTCGTAATTTTATAAAAGTACTCGTTCCTCGGTACTGCACTAAGACATTATGTTAAAATCCCTAAAGTATAGGCCTAACAGCTCACCTAAAAACTGAGCTTAATTTACCTCAGAAACTATTTGTAAACCACGTTTGTGGTATTGTCCTTTGAGGCTGAGGTGACCATGTGATATAGAACTGTACATATCAGAAAAAGTCGTCTCTCAAGTCTAAATAAAGGAATAATACATGTTTCTTTATTTTTAAAAAGGTTTCAATAAAATTTTTAAAGTCTGTAAAATCTTTTTTGAGATAGAAGTGTTCTAATACGTATAATTCAACTAATTGTTCAATTCTTTCACCTCCGAAAACAAAAGAATAGGTGTTTCTTTATTTCTAAAGGAGATTCCAAATATTAACATTTACGTCTGTAACATCTATAGTTTTTGAGATAAAATCATCCTCATGAAAATAATTAAACTCATAATTCACATACCCTCCTCCCTAATAAGTTGATTCCCCGAAAAATGTGTTTTCTTTTATTTCAAGAGGAGATTTCAAATAATTATTTTGACGTCTGTAACCTTCAGTTTTAGAGATGTAAGTACCTCTATAAAAGCAATTCAATTTTTTTACTTCCTTTCATCCTCCTCCCTTAAGTGACTTTTCCGAAAACAATAAAATGCATGTTTTTATTTTCAAAAAGGACCTTCCAAATACCAATTATCACAACTGTAACATATTCAATTATTGAGATATATATATATATATATCATAAAAATAATTTAACTCCTTTCCCACTCCCACCCTCAACCCAAGTTGATTTACCCCCTGAAATGCGTGTTTCTTTATTTTTAACGACGATTCCAAATAGTAAATTACCGGTCTGTGAAATCTTTAGTTTTGAGATATTAGTATCCTCATGCAAAAAATTCAACAAACTTTTAATTCTTTCACCCCCTTTAGCGTATTTTTGGAAAACTAAAAATAGGCATTTTTCATTTATAGAGAAGACTCCAAATACCAATTTTCACATTTGTGACATCTTCAGTTTTTGAGATATCAGTATCCAAATAAATATAGTTCAACCCCATTTTCGGTCCTTTTTCCCCTCCTGAATTATTTTTTGCCGAAAGCAAAGAGTACACTTTCTTTATTCTTAAAAGGGTTGAAAAGTACCAATTTTCACGTCTGTAATATGTTAATTTTTTGAGATGTACTGCAGATGTGCTCATTTATAAAATTCATCCCCTTTTTCACTTCCACTTAAGTGGATTTTCCGGAAACAAATTATATGTGTTCATTTATTTTACAGGAGATTCGAATTACCAATTTTCACGCCTATAGCATGTCACGTTTCTGACATACACTTCAGATATAGTCATTTAAAAAATTACCCCCTTTGTCACTCCTGTTCACCCCCCATTAATTGGATTTTTCAAAAAGTATGTGTTTCTTTACTTTTAAGGGAGATTCCAAATACCAATTTTCACATCTTCAGTTTATAATTTATAAGTATCCGCATAAAAGATATTCAACCATTTTTCACATTTTTCAACCCCTTTAAGGGGATTTTCCGAAAAGAAGGAAATGCGTGTTTCTTTAATTTTAAAGAGCTTTCAAATACCAATTATCGCGACTTTAATATATTCAGTTACTGAGATATATGCATCCTCATAAAATTAATATAACTCCTTTTTCACCGCCCCCTCACACCAAGTTGATTCCCCCCAAATAAAACACTTGTTTCTTTATTTTTAAAGCAGATTCCAAATACCAATAGTCACTCCTTTAGGTTCTCAGATATAATTATCCTCATACAAGGAATTCAACTAATGTTTCAAATGATTCAACCCTCCCCCCCCCAAAGTGGAGTTTCCGAAGCCAAAAGAATACATGTTTATTTACTTTGAAGGAAAATTCCAAATATAAATGATCATGCCTGTAACATCTTCAGTTTTTGAGATATGAGTATTCTAATAAAAATAACTGAACTCCCTTTTTACCCCCACCCCCGCCCGTTAAGTAGATTTCCTCCTCCACAAAAGGGTGTACCTTTATATAAAATGAAATTCCAAATAAACTTTTTCTGAATGGGTGGCTACATTTCTAGAAATAGATCTCAGAGAATTAGAGTAGGCAAATCTTTATCTGTCCCTGTAATAATTAAGAGGGGAATTCCTCAAGGCAGTATTTTGGAACTTTATGTTTCGTTATATACATAAATGATATGATTAAAGATATAGTTATTCTGGATAAAGTAATAGTAAGTTACAAGATTGAGAGCAACTGCAAAATGACCTCAACAATGTTGTGATATGGACAGTAGGCAATGGTATGATGATCAACGGGGTTAAAAGTCAGGTTGTGAGTTTCACAAATAGGAAAATTCCTCTCAGTTTTTATTACTGCGTTGATGGTGTGTATGTCCTTATGGGAATCACTGTAAGTACCTACGTGTTAATACAAGGAAAAATCTTCATTGTGGTATTCACATAAATGTGATTGTAAATAAAGGATACAGGTCTCTGCACGTGCTTATGAGGGTGTTTAGGGTTTGTAGTAAAGAAGTAAAGTAGAGGGCATATAAGTAAGACTCCAGCTAGAATATGGTTGCATCGTATGGGACCCTCACCAGGATTACCTGATTGAAGAACTGGAGAAAATCCTAAGAAAAGCAGCTCGGCTTGTTCTGGGTGATTTCGTACAAAAGAGTAGCGTTACAAAAAGTTGCAAGGCTTGGGCTGGGAAGTCTTGGAAGAAAGGATACGAGCCCGTCGACTAAGTGGTATATTCCGAGCTGTTAGTGGAGAAATGGCGTGGAATGATATTAGTAGACGAATAAATTTGATGAGTTTCTTTGAAAGTAGGAAAGCTCACATTTTTAAGATAAAGTTGTTATTCATTAAGAAAAATTTTGGCAAATATTTGTTAATAGTAAGAGGAGTGAGGGATTGGAATAACATACCAGGGAAATGTTCAAAAAATTTCCGATTTCTTTGCTATCATTTAAGAAAAGGCTAGGAAAATGACAAATAGGGAATCTGCCACCGGGACGACTGCCCCAAATGCAGTTTGGTAGTGATTAATTCATTGAGCATATATAACAGTCGCGTTTTACTTTCATAAAAGTCGTCCACTGTTATGATATGGATTAATTATAGCATAATTGATTTAATATTGATACTACAAAATGTTTACACACTTGTAGTACCTTATAATTAATTAATTCTCTTCACATTGCGTTGATTATTCATAAAAATTCACGTGTTACGAAAATGATGCATAAATTATGTTACACTAAGATTTAAGTGGATGTAAACCGAAATAAGCTTTGTAAAGTGTTTTTAGCGTTCCAATATTAATAACCAAGAAAATATCCTAGAGAATGCTTACAAATGATCGTACAATTTTACACCAGTTGAGACAAAAGTCTAAGAGTGTAAAAATGTGTTTTGCATTGAAAAATAAACCGCACTTCTTCAATCAAATATAATCAATTATTAGAGTTAAAAATGAATTATCAAGTACTGAACACCGTTCTAAGCGATTATTCTACTTCACATGAAATGTTCTGGAATAAATAACTACTGCTATCTCAGATTCCTCGTTGTCTATAAGATTAATTATTGCACAAGTGATTCACATAAAGCAAATTCAACTCCATACAGGCCATGGTTGGAATAGAAAAGGCTTCCACTATACATAACCTCGGCACTTGGTCTGGTAGGGTGGGGTAGCTCTAAATCCGGCCGCCTTTGCTCCAGGAATTAACCTGGTACTCATTTTGGTGTAGGCTGTGTGGACCTGATTGTTATGTGCATCTTCAGAAATGAAAATCTCGTTTCTTAAACATTTCATATTCCTTATGGGGAATCAAACACACGTCCTTCCGAGCGTGACTATCACGCCTTTATCGCCTCGGCCAAGCATCCCCTAATTCACATAACTTAACTTGTGCTGGATTTACGCTGGAACTGCAATAAATGACTACAAAATGTTTTCTACAAGTGTAACAAAGTAATGTATGATTGTATTGACTTACATATTCGACATTGTAGTCCCGCCATATGACAACGGCGGCTCCGAGTTATAATAATACCTCGTCTTAGATGATAAGGATTCCTTTACAATATGAAACGCTGCTCATTCATTTTTCCTCCATATGTTTAATTCTCCATTCTGGTGTCGAGATTTTGTGTTGGTGGATTTGGAGACAACGTCTTAAGGTCCACGTCGGTTAAAGATAATAAGAGGGTGGATGTCTCGCAGGAATATTGAAGATAAAATCTATGCACTTTTAACTCGAAGTAATCTATTTCTTGTTAGAATTCACTTGCAAATAAAACGTAATCAATCCTGGATCGGCTTAACTTCAGCCGAATGAAAAGAGAATTAACCTAGCCATGTGCCATGTAATGGGTCGCAGTTCATGAAGCAAACATATTACTGTTCAAAAAATTGTCACGAGAAATTCTTTACACTAGTTTATCTTATGCCTCTGCGCAGACAATTCGTTTCATAACTAAACAAAAATAAAACTCAAATTTTTACAATGTTCAAATTAGCACTACCGAAAGTAACTCGGCGATATCCAAGAAGTAGGGAGTATTTCCAAAAGTTTCTGACGTTTTATGAGAACGAGAATCTGGTCTGCGTCGCTTTCATACTTTTCCACGTTGTCAAAAACATTAACTGGAAGGATGTGTAACTCCAATAGTACTTTTGACATCATTCAAACATCATATTATATACTTCAGAAACACGCGGCCAAAGGAATGTTTTCATGGAATCTTTACGGTATGTACAATGTGTTTCAGTCCTCATCTCATGAGCGGTGCTGCAGACATTCCTCAGGGCATTTCTCTGCGTAAAACATATAGAAATATAACCTTCAGTCTTGCGATGATCAGTACACCAAATTTGCTTAAAAGTAAATAAAAAACATCCGCATTAGTTAAGAGGTTTCAGTGTATTAAAACCCTTCGGCGATTACGGAAAAAAATTGGTAGATGTTTAGGCCTTCATTAAGCCCTCTTCAGCCAGTTATTAAAATATAATGAACTAGCTGCAGTACCCGTCGTTGACGGGTATATCATATAGCATGTGCAAGGTTATTCAGGCAGACTGTTTTACTCGGGACGCAGCAGTAATCTCGTCTATGGGAGATGAGTGGCAGCAGGAGAGACAAAGCACATCACAACAATGGTCAATGTACTGTTGTTGTTATTGTTGATCAGTTGTATGAGCTTTTGACATTGTACGGCTTCACATTCAGCTTTCTTCCGAATTTGTGATATTAGGGCATCTAATGCAAAGGGAGTCCTTCCTTCTTCCATGACACCCTCTTGTCTTATTCTTCAAGCGATGGTTCCTTTAGGAGGTATTTTCTCAATTACAATCTTCCTTGTCGGTATGGACCGATGACCTGCGATTTTACACATTAAGGCAATCATGACAAAAATCATCGCCAGTTTACACAATTGAACAATATTTTCACGTTAGCAATGATCAGCGTTGTTATGGACTAAGTACCAAATGTGTAAATTCGTCATTTCCATTATCATAGTCGGTATGGTAAAACTGTGTAAGACATAAATGATCGGATATTGTAATTCCCATAACTTTTGTTATGTAGTACTTTTCGATAAGGCCAATAACATAGGCATTTAAAATTATAGTTTCAGGCGCCTTCCCCTAAACTACCATTTTATACAAAGTGAGTACAATTATTTATAGCCTACACTGTAGTGCCTTACACCCTGACTGTACATCCTGATTTTCAATAAATTCTGTTCAACAATTTTCTGGTGGTTCGGCGTTGAAATGAAACTGGCAACGAATATCTCCGTCATTTTTCCAGTACGGTAAAAATGTAGGTATAAGACATAAATGGTCGAGAATTTCATTCTATAAAACTTACGTTATGTACTATTTATCGACGGGACCACTAATAACATACATGTTTCAGAATTTAATTTTAATCATTCCCCTGAACTACCATTTCACTCAGCATAAATAAGATTATTTATAGCCTAGAGTATAGGCCCTCATTCCCCAACTCTAGATACCGATTTTCAATAAATTCTTTTCTGCCATGCGCCTACACACATACCGACAGACAGAGGCGACAGAAAATTAAAAAAGTGCATTTCCTTGTTAATTACTGTGGACACGATCGATATAGAAATACCATTATTTTTAAGTTCTGAGCAATGTACAGACAAAACTATTATTAGATATATATGTGGTTAAAAAGATGAGAAAAACAAAGGAAGAAGAAAGAAAGTATTAAAAAGTACCAAGTAAGTGTCATGTAAAACTATTCATGTTGATGCTAGGTGATTATAAAAAATTGGGATAACCTTTTTTTAGCATATGTTTGGGCAATTAATCTTATACTGTACACGGAACATCTTCTTAAACGTTTATTCTTGTCAGATAACTTTTATCGACGTCTCAATGAGGGACAAACCACTGATAATGAAATATATATGGAGGAACATACTTGGTGGAAAAATAATTGTGTAAACACAATCCTCACGGAATATTGGTTAGCTAGTTGAAGTTAATAACTGGTATGACGTTCCATTTGAAACTTTTTGTTGACATATTTAATGGAGAAAACGTATGATAAACAAAGCGTGAACTACCGTGGGAACAGCCCGACTGGCTAACCATTGTTCCGTGTTGACTCCAAGCGAAAGCTTTGATTACATAATTATTTTTCCACTGAGTGTTTTGCTTTACCTATTTAATTATCAGTGGTTTGTCTCTAATTCAGACGTCGATAAAATTTATCTGGCAACAATTTATTTTTCTCTATGATTTAAGAAAATTATTCATGTGATGGCTGTATAAGATTTTATGCCCAAATATATGCTTTTAAAAACTGATTATACCAATTGTTAGTAGTCACCTCACATCAAGATGAACATGTTTACGAAACTATTTCTTGACAAATGGGGAACATTATGGACATGTGATTCATAAACTGTAGTTGCGATGACTAGATAAGGATAAGATTTATCTGTGCTGAGATGAAGAACATAAGTGAATACTGTAATATCCAGTAGGGTGGAGTTTACTTTACATTGTGTGTTTTTGATTTATAATGTAAGAGATTAAAGCTCTTAACATGACAGCAAACGTGAGTCATCAGATTGTTTGCTTAGTGAAAGAGGTGTTGAAAGCGCTGAGATTTCAGTGAACGTTGCCCCACTTCGTATAAATCCTCTCCTAACTGTACAGTTAGCAGGATAGTAACGGATTATATTGTGGTGATGCATTCCTCTTCTTTAGACTAATTAGTAAAATCTTCAGATCGAAATCATTGAAGTTGAGACGTGGTATTCTGAGCAGTGAAAACAACAATTTCACGATTCCATTGTGATTGCTTGATATCTTAATTTCTCTTCGTTGTTGGGTTCGTTTTTACATTTGTGCAATCATGTTAACATGACTCCTCTCATTGTAGCTTAATAGGGCGATTTTAGTCTCAATTATAAAGTGGTACTCTAGGTATCAGAAAGGTTCTCCAGGAGTCATTGTACCTGAGTTATTAGTGTACTGACGGAACTGGTGAATGGATATCCTGTTAAAAATTACTCAGTAAAAATTTAGTTCAGTTATAGCTGAAACTATAATATTAAAAGTCTTCAGTTACTAGCTAATATTGATAGCCCGAAAAACTATTATCGTTGGAAGAGCGCATGAATTGAAGAAGAGGGGTTAAGTAAAAAAATTAACTTAAGTTTTGTACCTAAAATTTAGAATATGGTTTTATAGCTTCAAATGTTTTTCAAACAATTGACAGTCTGTAATTTAACCCAAAAATCTAAATGCGTTACTGTCGGCTGCAAGGACATCTTGATCAATTACGTAGTGTGAACAGTTGACAATAATTTCACTGATGACTATCTTCCACATTAGCATAACAATTATCCCTGCCACAACGTAAGCTCTGTGTGGGAATAATTTGTGGGCAGAAAAATATTGGAAATCGAATGCTACTCCTACGACTGGGATATCTATGGTATAGGGACATTCTAACTGTCCTTTCGATAGTCCAGATACATTTGATCAGTTAGAATATAGTGAATGTGAAACCTCTGGGATAATTCATAATTTATTTTGAATATTACCACAAGTAGAACGGGACTGATTTTCGGTTCATAAATATATTTACGAACAGCATGTCAAGAATACATTGTTTAATGGTGACTGAAAACCGGATTAGAACCTCCTGCGTCAAAATTTCTTGGATAACACCAAAAATGGTCATTGCTTTAGTAAAAACTCTGCTATCCTGATTGAAGGTCAAAAGAAACCTAATGTATTCTTTAGTTTGAAAGTTTAGAAGAGCTAGATGAAGTACTGTTCATCTTCATGGTGGCGTGCAAACAGTAAATGTAAGCCAATTTTTGTGATGATGCTTGTTGTTTAAAGGGGTGTAACATCTAAGGTCATCGGCCCTAAGCCTATTCTTAGGAAGTTTAGTCAGAATTATTTATCAATTATTTCATTTTAATAGGTCTCGGCTGTAAGTTGAGTGCAAATTAAATTCATTTCTAATTCCATATTTATGAAAGAATTCATACATCGGTTCACAATATATCAAAGCCCGGTTTTCTTTGCCCCATGGGAACTTTTTCTCTTTTAAACCGCAACGCAGATCATAATTACTTTTCAAAACAAAATTCACCCAAGAATATTAATCTAGTATGTACCGGTACTGACTAAATAGCTTCTCCCCGAGAGCGCTCGCTATATTATTAAATGTTTCATCCTGGAGCAGAATTTTTCCAGTGATTAACTCTTTGATGCACATTTCTATGCAGCTCTCTGCTATTTACGGACTGGGCCATTAGGGAATAGGATAGTTCGACTCTTGATTAATAGAATATTTTCCAGACTGAGTGGCTCAGACTGTTGAGGCGCTGGCCTTCTGACCCCTACTTGGCAGGTTCGATCCTGGCTCAGTCCGGTGGTATTTGAAGGTGCTCAAATACGTAAGCCTCGTGTCGTTAGACTTACTGGGATGTAAAAGAACTCCTTCGGGACTAAATTCTGGCACCTCGGAGTCACGGAAAACAGTAAAATTAGTTAGTGGGATTAAAGAGAAATAACATTATTAAAAGAATAATTGCAAGTATTTTGGCCAGAATTGAAATTTATGGATAGAAAATGATTTGTAAAGAAACTCGTTTGCACACATTAAGGTAAAATCTTAAAACATAGTTTACTCAGCCACTGTAAGAGCGCTGTAGAATTCGCTTGACGTAAGGGTATTGGAATATAGTGAATAAGTTTCCAAGGTATTTATTGATTGAGTGATATGTCCGACGACTTGAGTTTGTTTAAGAGACCTTCAGTCTAATTTTAAACTCAGCTGTCCGAAGAAGGAGTTTAGACTTGACTGTTCATTATAGGAAGGAAGGTTTAGATCTACACCACTTTGTTATTCACAACCACATTGTTGAAGAAAGATTGTTGGTTAACGTATCCTGGACTGTGATCTTAGTAGTGAGGATGAATATATTAAGCTTTGACTCTTACCACTGTCAGACCTGTGAAGGTGAATCCAATTCATTTTCACACCGTGATGTGTACGACTATAAAGTTGTCTCCATACTGGCCATGAAGGTTCTTGGAGAAGTGGAAGGCAATGGTTTCCACTTTTCGTAACCTCGGCACTAAGTGCCTTAGAGTGGTTAGTTCTATGCCCGATATCCTTAGCTTCCAGAAATTAACCAGGTACTCACAGTGCAATCTCACTGAACTTCAGGGCCGCTCTTGAAGTGGAAACCTCTTCTCTTCAGTTTTTCGACTCCCTGACGGGGAATCGTAGACAAGTCCGTCCTGGTGAAGCGAGCATGCCTTACAGCCTCGGCCGGGCAGCCCCTATTTTACGACTATAAAGTAAGCTTAGGTCGGGCAAATTTGCTTCATAGACTCACCCAGGCCTTCAGAGACCTCGTACATTTTCGGGCATTGGTTTTCAAATGGTTCATACACTTTGAGATGAGTTGAGCACCCTTTAAAGATGAAGTAGAAAACTGGGAGTTCTATCACAGTAGTGACTGAGAAAACGTTGTTTATGTAGAGAATATGGTGCGGTATGTCACAGAGATGCGAATGCTCCGCCGGTCGATTGGCATCCCCTTAAACCACGTCAGGAATGATACAATTCGTCATCAAATGGGCATCACGCCAATTATGGATAAATCACGGGAAAGGCACCTCCGACCATATGCCTCGCTCTGCATTCAGCGCCTGGCGCAATCGTAAACCTCGCCAACCAATTTGCCGTCATAGGTATCCGCCTACCTGGACTACCAAAACAACGCTGACTAGATACGATAAAAGAGAATATGGGAGACGTTGATTTGAGTCCAAACAACGTCCAGGACCATGCAAAGTAGCCTTTAAGGACACGAAGAGCGGACCTTGCACTTGCGTGACAACAATAAGTAAAAGAAGAGTATACAATGCACACACTACATTCGTTTAATTGTTTCCGCATTTCACAAGTTCAGTTTTTCCTTCGCGGAAATCTTCTTGTCCGTGAGTGGACTACTGCTGTTTGATGAATTTCACTAAATTGGAATCTTTGATATTTCCTCATCCAACCATCATAGTTAGTAAAATATTCATTCGCATTTTAGGTCGTTAGTCGGTGTGTGTTTTACTCTGAATCGCCAGTCGGTTTCGTTTGACCGTCTCGGAATACATTTAACCCGATCTACACATCTACACGCACACACTCAAAAAGTCCTACGGCTAAATAATTTTTGGTCATAGATAGCCAAATACTTGGCGTGTACGTTGCCTTCATTCACTCCATGTTCCTCTAATAGACTGAGGATAGTTATTTTGCTATCCAAACTGAAATGTGTTGAAGGGGAACAACAGACTGTCGATGAATACCGTTCTTGTTCTTGATATTGCACAGAGAATATGACGTTAATACATGTTCCTTCGTTACGGAAACACGCATGTGCATTGCAATGGAAGGATGACTTAATCGTGAAGTTCAAGGTTTTGTGGTTCGACGACAAATGGAACTTGAGTACGGAATTTGAGAAAATAGGTCCCTCATTTAACTCACTGATAGTGTATGACTTCATTGGTGGAAAATATGGCTGTATAATTGCTCATCATCGTCCTTGTGTAGCTTACTGAAATGGAAATATCCAAACACTGATACCTATAGTCCACACATGTATGAACATACTCATCACCGTTTGTTACGCCCAGTGGCAGGTTCAACTTATGGTTGTAGTGTATCAGCGTATTATTGCATGAGTTTTCCCTCGGTTTTCTATCGTTTGACTTCGTGAGAGTAGCCCATCTGTATAATTTTATTATTTTAATCTCGGGGAATAATTCCAAAATATCGTAACCGAATTTCACATATTTACTGATGTATCGACGAAACACTAAATTGCCCTCTTGTAACAAAGTTGGAGAAACAATCCAGTGCAGTGACACCGACTGATCAACTTAATATCATTTTATCAATGACAATCTGTCGACATTCTGCTTTTTTTATAGTCGGCCAATCGATATCATGGAATACTACGACATAGACAATGGTGCGATAACTAATTGATTTCCGGTGGTCATTCAACCGGTAATAGTAGGTGATGCCTGTTACCATTCGCCACATCGTCCAGGCGGTTTTGACCGTCACGTTCACCGCTTCAGTAAGTTGACTATGTTCTGCAATAGTAGACACAAGGTAAAAATGTTACAATTTTCTTAAGTAACACCACCACATTAGGTTTTAAAACCTGTAACCCGCTAAGAATTCTTACAGTCCGTTTATATTAGCACTACGTTTGAATTCCGTTCTTGTCAGATGTCCTGGTATGTGTTCACTATTTTACACAGTTCGAAGGTTTCTTTGGCAGATGCCAAACCACGTCATCTGTAAAGTGCATTAGTTAATAAATTTAACTGACCAATTATTATTGGGAGTACTCTTATTCAATACGAAGTAAACATTTGACGAGTGAATTCCATTTTCAAGGCATAACATTTGCTTATATCAATATGTTTCTGTAACAATTCGTTTTATTTAACCGGGCGAGTTGGCCCTGCGGTTAGAGGCGCGCGGCTGTGAGCTTGCATCCAGGAGCTAGTAGGTTCGAATCCCACTATCGGCAGCCCTGAAGATGGTTTTCCGTGGTTTCCCATTTTCATACCAGCCAAATGCCGGGACTGTACCTTAATTAAGACCACGGCCGCTTCCTTCCAGCTCCTAGGCATTTCCTATCCCATCGGCGCCATAAGACCTATCTGTGTCGGTGCGACGTAAATCAAATAGCAAAAATTGCGTTTTATCTAACTTGTTCAGAACATGAACATAATTAAAGTTTCGATCCTAAGTTTAAAGAGGAAAATTGTTTTTCTTTCTACATCGTCTGAAATATAAATGGTATATAGCAATCTAATAAAATTCATACTAGGGTTGAGTATTCTCTACATTAGCCAGTGCATTACATTACACATTAGATGACTGGAACATTTTGTACAATAAGGAAACTGTATGAAGTACAATATTGTTTATCATACAAATCAGGATTTATATTCACATACAGGTTGTATGTACAAACTGGTACCAGTGACTTCTCTTCCCGAAATTTTCAACCTTACACCAGATATAATACACACTGGGTCAGCACACATCACATAATGCACATAATGCACATGATGTTCTTATAACTGAAGGTATAATTATCCAGTACGATTAAACAGATGTTACGGTTCCAGCCCAACACATGGAAATTAGAGAAAAATACCTAATATTTTGAAATGTCCAGTAGCGAACTAACTGATATGTGAAAGCCACTCTTATTAGCCCTTAAACATTCTATCGTCGAAATCGCTAATCATGATGGTTCTCTCGTGCAACGTTCGTCCACCACGGAGCCATCATGTGTCAACTCGATGCCGTCAGGGGGTAAACTCTGGAGTAATTCCGAAGCAAGTTCGTTGTGAAAGTATCTTAGCAAAAATTATGTTACTTTGTTATTGACTTTTTAAAATCCAACCTGTCTTAGACTAGTAAAGGGGGATTTCACGCACAATTCTGGGGCAGCCATTTTACAGACTGAACCTAGTCAGTTAGGAGGTACTAGTAATAGGGTGAAGTTCAAATATTTTGTTGATTTTGGGTGAAATACGTTTGCCTACAAGAACATCAGTAATAGAATGATAATTACCAGAAAATTGAGGTACATGACTCAGAGAATATGGTACAGTTGGTGAATAAACGGTATCCCACTTAATGATGAACCTTCACAGACTTATCTGACAGATACACAATACGCAGATTTAAGGAAAGGGAACGTTAATGACAACTTAGCCACACTAGAGGACGAGATAAATAACAGACACAACATTATTTAGGTTGTAATTGAATAATCCAGATATTTACAAGTATACACAAGCGTGGTAAAAATGTACATGAATTTATCCGCCATGCTATATTCTCTTACAAGCTACATCACATTACAAAGTACTGTAAAATTTATACAACTTTCTCTTTTGTTTATATTAGCAAAGTTGCTACAGATTATATGTCTACGGGAACTCTATCCAAAGTCTGTATTCCAGACTATTTAAAACTAATTTTTCCATACTTTGCAGATTGAATATTAACGAGAGGTCGATGGTTTTTAGAGTTAAGCTATAGGTGGTATTGTTCATCACTGTATTGCGTTTTATGTTATACATGAGGATAAGAGCTCTGAGACCTGTAATCGCACTAAGCGATGGAATGTTTCCTCTTTAGTCTTTCACAATAGTAGGTAAGGTAAGGGTTATTCTGCCCGAAGGCAGGTCCGAACCTCCGCAGAGGTGTTCCTGAGCCGGAGTTTACGTGCGGTAGGGTGCCCAGGTCCTTTCGCTCCTCCATTCCCTTACCCCCAACCAACAGCGCGTGGCAACCCATCCAACTCCTGACCACGCCCAATGTTGCTTAACTTCGGAGATCTCACGGGATCCGGTGTTTCAACACGGCTACGGCCGTTGGCACAAGAGTAGAGTATGGTAAATTAAAAATATTCCTCACCGCCCTCTTCTGTACTATAACTCCGAAATGTTGCTAATGCTCAAACATACAGATCGATACAGATTGATGATGGTAGAGCCACTATCAAACATTGCGGATGTTTAAAACAATCCTAGCATGACCGTCGTAGTTTTTTGGGCTTATATAATACGAACTAAGACAGAACTCCTGTAAATCTTGTTCCTACATGAGGACTTTTCTTGGCTTCCTCAGAAGTAAATTGCAGCAGTTTTAATAACGCCTAGCAATTGTAGCAAGGTCTTCGTGAAGTGACAAGATTTGTAGCAGTTTAGTCTAGTCTAAGACAGCCTTTACCAAGGAGCCTTCAGTATTCGGCGCCGTGCAAAGTAAATTTAAAGTAATTCATTCTGCGTGGAGAATAATCGCTTATTATAATTTTTGTTTTGCCAGACTCAGTAGCTCAGAAGGTAGAGCACTGGCCTTCCGACTCCAAACTGACAGGTTCAATTCTGGCTCAGTCCATTAATATTTGAAAGAGCCCAAATACGCAGCCTCGGGTCGGTAAATGTACGGGCTCGTAAAAGAACTCCTGTCGGACAAAATTCTGACACCTCGGCACTTCGGTAATTCATGAAAGCCGTTAGTGGGACGTAAAACCAATAACATTATCATTTCATTTTTGTCCTGCTGTTCATCGATTATCTTTTGTCCAAGAGTATAAAATTACATGCAATTCCGAGTCCAGAGGAGACAGATCGCTACGGAGTAAATCTGCACCTGCAATTCTGTGAAATTATTGCCATTAGTAACGTTCTAAGTTCGTCCGACTCGTTGGCTGAACGGTCAGGGTACTGGCCTTCGGTTCAGAGGGTCCCGGGTTCGATTTCCGGCCGGGTCGGGGATTTTAATCATCTCTGATTAATTCTTCTAGCCCGGGGACGGGGTGTTTGCGTTTGTCCCAACACTTTCCTCTTCATATTCACACAACACACTACACTACGAACCACCACAGAAAGACGCAATAGTGATAACATCCCTTAATATAGGGTTGGCGTCAGGAAGGGCATCCGGCCGTAAAACAGGGCCAAATCCACATGTGCGACACAGTTCGCACCCGCGACCCCACAGGTGTGGGATAAGCGGTAGAAAAAGAAGAAGAAGAAGTAACGTTCTAAGTTCAATGTTATAGAAAGGCTAGTACGATCGTACTGCGCTTGATTGTATTAACGAAACAGTCTGAATACCTGTACAAATCATTAACTGATTTCTCCAGTCAAATATCTATTAGCTACTTCTTTGATTAAATGCACTTTTAACAGTCACGCTCTGCTACTTCCTGACCAATATAGCAGTGATCAAGCGTAAGTCTGACAGAAACTCTTACATGTATTATGAAGCAAGCAATCAAGACAAATAACCGACGTTTTTCATGTTATTTTAACATACATTTTCACTCCCAAAACGCTAACGAGTACATCTATGCTGAGTCCAAGGTCATGAACAATCCTCTAAATTTGTATTTTATATTACAATCTGCTTTACGTCGCGCGACGATGGGATAGGAAAGGGCTAGGAGTGGTAGGGAAGCGACCGTGGCCTTAATTAAGGTACAGCCCTAACATTTTCCTGGTGTGAAAATGGGAAAGCGCGAAAAATCATCTTGAGGGCTGCCGACAGTAGGATTCGAACCCATTATCTTACGAATGCACGCTGATAGCCACGTGACCCAAACTATTTACAACCACTTGCCCGGTACCTCCAAAATCCAAGAATTGGTAGAGATTCATGTAACATAGCATAATGCAGACGTGACTAACCAAAAATAAGGGATTTACTCCTTTTCATAGTAGCAAATATAACCGTTTCCATCCTAGAGGTAAATCCTACAGCTTACGACTAGGAATTCATCTACGTTTGCCCATGGCTTTTACTTTTGTAATGTACTGAGTGAGTTAACAACACGATATTGTGTAGCTGTAGGGTTCCCTTCAAGCGACGGTGACTTAGTAAAGCACTGTGGAAAAAGCTGAAAATGTATTTTCCCATTTGCTTACAATGTAACACTTTCATTAAAGATAAGCTCCCTACGTTCCAAGTCTAAGCAATTTCTAGTCCAAGCATCGCCGGAATTCTAGCTCTTAGCGTGATGTACAACAGCAATTTTATTTGTCGTTTGTGGTTAAACGTCGCACTTACAAATCGGCCGTTTTCTGCGACAGAGGGGCGGGAAAGGGCTAGTACTGGGAAGGTGGCGTCTGTGACGTTAATTAAGGTACAGTCCAAGCATTTCCTGGCCTAAATGGAAAACCACGGAAAACCATCTTCAGGGCTGTCGATGGCGGAATTCGAAGCCACCATCTACCGAATACAAGCTCACAAGTTGGTGACCCTAACCGCTCGGCCAACCCACTCGACAGTAAAAAAAAGTCAATATATTCATAATGACAGTGCAACGTATTGTATATCTCTACTATTCGTAACTATTCCTTTGAATTAAGTAATAATGTCACAAAAGACTATGCTTTAACTGAGATCGCGATTTTTGCTTCCGCAGTCTTGATACGTTCCTGTCCAGCGTCAGCGAAACCTCGCTGTGCTAGTGTGAAGTTGGAAGGAAGTCAGATTTAAATGTTCGCCGTAATGCATACAATTTGCTTTCATGACAACTTGATACATCAAGTATATTTTCAGCCATTAATGGCAGAATAGTAGAGTATATAGTCGTTTCCTGTCATTTTGACAGTCCTTCCGGAACCACTAGCTAAGATGAAACCAAAGAGAGCAGGAATGACCGGGCCACCCTGGCTCAACCGTTTCCGAAAGCCGTGGGATAATGGTTTGCGTCTCACTGGTGTTCCGTTGGCAATTTTTCTCAATAATTAGCATCCCTTTGACACGTACCCCATGTATTTGACACGGCATTATATGTAAAAGTTGCGTTTGACATATACACTCATGTTCATAAAAAGCAGAACATTTTGAAAGACAAGAGAAAGGACGTTCATATTCACAAAAGATGTGCATTAGTAAGTTCTGAAGAAATGATTAGCGTTTGAACCATGTCGGCCTTCATACTCAAGGTCCATATCTATATCTCTGCGCACCACCACCGACTGGTTAAATGTGCCTGCGGCTCTCGTTGTCGCTATAAACCGAAGGTAATGGATCACTGTAACTTGAGCAGACGTGCAGGATGCCTCGCAGACATACGCGAGAACCGCACCGTCAAATTAGTGAGTTTGAAAGAGACCGCATTATTGGCATGAGAGAAGGTGATGTATCCATCCGAGACATTTCTTCTTGTGTGGGACGAACTCTGTCGGCAGTGCAACGGGTGTGTACAGAATCGTTCACAGAAGGCCGTAGAGCACGACGAGATGGGTCTAGTCGCACCACCAAGGCCACCCCCCGAGAGGATCGACACCTCATCCGAATGGCACTGCAGGACAGATCTGCGTCCTCCGCTACTCTGGCGTGACAGTGGAACAGTGTACCACATCGTACACTACTGTATCAGGAGTGACAGTCCGTCGCCGTTTATTACGGTCTGGGTTACCGGCGCGTCGTCCACTTCTCCGCCTACCTTCGACTAATGTGCATGAACATGCTAGAATGCAATGGTGTATGCAACGAAGTCACTGGGGACAGGAATGGCAGCAGGTAGTGTTTTAGGACGAATCCAGGTTTTGTTTGTTTGTTTGTTTGAAAATGATGCCCGCATTTTGGTTCGCCGCAGAGAGGGGGAGAGGCATCGTATTGAATGCATTCGCACAAGACATACAGCGCCAACTGTATTGGATACAACAACAACAAATCACAGTTGGTGCGTGCCCAGGGCACAGTGACCAGTTGGAACTGTGTGAATGATATCCTGCGACACGTAGCCATACCCTTTCTGGACGACACCCCAGACGTTATATTTCAGCAGGACAATGCGTGACCATATGTTACTGCACGAACACGTGCCTTCTCGTTGTCACAATATATCAGACTGTTGCCATGACCAACCCAATCACCAGACTTGTCGCCTATAGAAAATGAGTGGGATATGGTGAAACGACGTGTGACCCAGTGCCAACCACTAAAGATGAATTGTGGAACCAGGTGAATGCAGCATGGATAGCTATACCCCAGGACGCCATTCGCGCCTTATACGCGTCGAGGCCATAACGTATAGAACAAGTTATCAGTGCCCATGGAGGACCCAGTGCTTACTAGGCAACAGGACACATGCTGAACCTCGGTGACTGAAATGCTAATCGTTTCTGCAGAACATACTAATGAATATGTCCTGTGAATATGAGCTTCATATCTCTTGTCTTTCAGGGTATTCTGTTTTTTTATGTATATGAGTGTAATAGAGATGTGTTATAAATAGAGTTCAAATATGTCAAATTTCCAGCGTAGAGGTGTCTATTCATTGACCACAAACTGAAGTAATTGAATGGAACCATGAAATGACGGGAGTGTGCCTTAATTAAGACAAGAGTAAATACCTGCATTGTGCAAGCCCATTCGTTTTACAGAAACACACAAAAAATATTGCTCTGTTATTGTGATATCAAACAGGAAATACATATTTTCATTTTTACAAAACATTGTATCAATTATCAATTATTTGGTATGCAGTAAATATTGACCAGCCATACGGTGTAGGAGAAGCACGTTGCCTTCTTATCTAGAGGCATAGGATTGAATTCCTAGCCAGTCCAATCCATGCATTCACTCAGCATCGTGAGACCAACTGAAGAGCTGATGTCAGAAACGGTGAACGTGGTTGAGAAAGCCCGGAAATATGACTGAAGATGTCCTCACTGCAGTATCTGCAGACCTTCTGGTCGTGTAGCAGTGGCTTTTACAGGCCAAGTTTCTAATGAGTTGTTACACCTCGGGTTTGCTTTTTGATATGGTAAAAAATAGAAAAAGCGCCAGCTTAAAAATTCGAAATGCTTGATTACAAGCCGGAGTGATTACGACTCAGGTCGATAATAGGGAAATATCTATAAAATCTATAAAATCTGCAGAGAATAAGTACATTTCAGTATATTAGTGATGCAGTGATGGAAGTCACCGTTTAGTTCACATCTGACATTTGACCATTTCCCATCCTTGACAAGGTTAATCATGTGTTCGTTTTATCCTCTCTTTCAACCTTTTGTCCATCACGGAGCCATCATATATCAGCTCAGTGACGCGTGGAGACAAACTCCGCAGTAACTTCAAAGAGCCAACCAACTATGCATTAAATCATTCAGCTTCGGCGATCTTCGTGTCACAAACAGGTAGCAACAGCTCTGCTATTTGCTTTCAACCATGTAGCATCCATCAAAGTAACTGCATACAACAGTCAGTACGTCTCTGTGAATAAACTGCAAGCTTTCTCTTCGAAAATTCTTCCAAAACCCCACCTGCTGACTATTCTGCAACCGAAAGCCTGATCCTGATTCAGACACATGATGGGGGTCAAGATGTTCAAACGTAGGGCTTCTTTCGGAAAATGCCGGTCGTTTGATGAAACAAAGTCGGACAAGTTATTTAGGCTAATATTTAAATCATTAGTTTACTTAACATACATGTGCAATTCATAGTATTTAGGGTTAATCGTGGCATAATGTGTAAAATGCTATTTTGCCACTATAGCCGGAACTTTACTCTCGGTGGAAGAATGTTTGCTCTACTAGGTCCTCTGACATGATTTTCATGATCACCAGGACCATGATATCCGTGTTCTTCATTGGTTCATTAGTCCATTGATTGGTTTGAAGGAAATATCTGTGCCACCCAATCCTGTGATAAAATGTACAGTTCTACGTCTAATCTAATCTGTATTTCATGTTCATGACTTGGTCTCCGCAAACTATTCCTACACCTCCATTAAACACTAACTGAACAAGTCCTGGATGTTCCAAAATGTGTCTTATCATTCTATATTTTATTCTGGTCAGATTTCGCCTAAATCATTCTCCTTTTACCCACTCGATTCATAATTAATTCATCCGTAATCCTCTCTACTCATCTCGCCGTCAGAATTCTTCTGTAACTACATACTGTATTTCAAAAGCTTCTATCCTTTTCCTTTCTGAGCTAATTGTTGTAATACATTGTACAATATATCAACATTCGAAGGGAGGAAATACTTCTTGAGGGATTTTTCTTGTTTGTGATAATTATGACCTTAGTACTGCCATCGTTAGCCTCCGTGGCTCAGGCGGCAGCGCTCCGGCCTTTCGCACCTGGGTTCCGTGGTTTAAATCCTGGACACTCCATGTGAGATTTTTGCTGGACAAAGCAAAGTTGGGACAGGTTTCTCCCCGGGTACTCCGGTTTACCCTGACATACTTTATTCCAGCAACATTCTCCACTACCTTTTCATTTCACCTGTCACTCATTAATCATTGCCCCACAGGAGTGCGACCGGCTTCGGCAGCTGGCACAATTTCTATCCCCGCCGCAAGATGGGGCTCCATTCATTCCATCCCTGACCCGGTCATTGACTGGAAAACAGGTTGTAGGTTTCGTTCTACTGCCATCGTTAGTTATCCTACTGTTCAAGTCACAATATTCGTTTACTTCCTTTACAACTTCATTTCCTAAAATAATATTTGCTGCAACACGTTCGACTACATGTCATTACTTGCGTAATGGATTTATTCATTTTTTCTTGTAGTCCTTTTCCAATTCTGTGCCCATATCATTCAGACATTCTGCCATATCTTCTGCAGACTCATATAACATAAAGATTACAACTGCAAATCTCAGAGTTCTGAATTCCTCTACTTCAATTGGGATTCATTTTCCAAATTCTTCGTTGATTTCCTTTACCGCTTGTTCTATTCCAAGATGCAAGAGGAGGGGAATAAGAGTGCAGCCTTTCATCACTCTTTTCTGAATTGCTAATTCCTTTTCATCACCCTTAATTCCTTTCACAGCAGTCTGATTATTGTGCGGAATCTATCCTAGATAATCTTCCTGCCGCGTTATTTGATCCTGATCAACATTAGCTCGTCACATTGCCTGTTCGAATCAACCTTTCCTATACACTTGCGAAGCCAAATCCATCTTCTGCTAACTCAGCTTCAGTTTATGTCTCCATTCTTCTGTAAACATTTAGTGCAATATTATACTGAAATGATACCCATGTTTATCGAATAAGACAGGTTTGAAGGAAGATTCTAAATAATTTGTTTCATTAGTATTCTTCCCGTGAATCAACCGCATGAGAGATAAGTGATACTTTAGGGTCCTTGGGGTGAATGCTTGTAACACGTATATGCCTAGGTAAGATTCTACTTGTCCTCATCATGAACTTAAATAACAAGTGTCATTACAATCAGCCTATATACCACCTATTCGGCTCAGAGTTCGATTCCCGGCTGGAGTTGAGATTTTAGTCGCATCTTGCTTATTATTTTCACTGGAGCAATGTACGCACTGTATAATATTGTCCGGATTCAAGCAGCAAACAAACATCGATTTATTAAGACATGATATCGGAGCCTTCTGATCGATATCGGCGTATATTGAGAGTAGAATGTGCGCCATTTGATTAACATATTTTGTTTCGGACTCATCAACATAGACATGGTAAGACTGGAGTGAAATCTTCCCAGATAAGCTATTTTTACACATATGAGAAACTTCCTATTACAGCCCATTCGAATTAAATTTGAATTAATGTTAGAATTGGAATTCGAGCTTTGAGCTTCCAGGACAAGAGCTATCAACGCTATCCGCTGTAAAACCTATTTATAGGCGGTACTTGACACGTTTTTTGCGTGTGAGTGACCACTGCCTTCACACCTCACTATGGCACTGTTAACTCACTGCCACCGTTACCATGAAATAAAAGAACGTCCCAGCCTTCTTTCGCAATGCTTATGCATCCTGTACAACCATCGCAGGGAAACTTGACATTTCAGCATGTAGTATGGTATTATTTATAAAGATAGCTGCTGCTAGGGTGTCGCCGTAGAACGACCGTAATTCCACACTTTTATAGGGCCGGCGGAGAGCGGCTGACGGCACCCGCCTTACAAATATTTGACTAGGGTCAATCATGTAAAATTTAGATAGGTTTGTTCTCGGACGCTGTCCTTCTTGACTGCTGTCTTAAGCACGGTCGCATGCAATTTAGAGCTGGAAGACCTCTAAAGAGGTATGGATCCACTAACTATCATTTCTGATAATTGTAGTTCTTTCACAATGAAAATAATATTAAAAATATCCAGGGAGAATTTTTCCACTTTAGTGGTATCTATGAAGGGATTGGAGTTGCCACATGATATGTGTTTCCACTTGTATAGAACATTACATGCTGGAGTGCAGACAAAGCAGAATCTCTAATTAAGATAAGTTCTAAATTTCAGAAAAAAATACGGTGGTTTTTTCAAATATTGAGTGTGACTTGATATAATCTAATGTTCTTTTAGGAACAAAACATTTCATCCTTTGAATTCGAAATCTACTTTCAAAACATTATATCGTGTTGCATACATTTAGTATGTGTTGAAGAGATGTTAAGTTCGTTCGTTCGTAATCTGTTTACCCTCCAGGGTCGGTTTTTCCCTCGGACTCAGCGAGGGATCCCACCTCTACCGCCTCAAGGACAGTGTCCTGGAGATTCAGACTTTGGGTCGGGGATACAACTGGGGAGAATGACCACTACCTCGCCCAGGCGGCCTCACCTGCTATGCTGAACAGGGGCCTTGTGGAGGGATGGGAAGATTGGATGGGGCAGGCAAGGAAGAGGGAAGGAAGCGGCCGTGGCCTTAAGTTAGGTACCATCCCGGCATTTGCCTGGAAGAGAAGTGGGAAACCACGGAAAACCACTTCCAGGATGGCTGAGGTGGGAATCGAACCCACCTCTACTCAGTTGACCTCCCGAGGCTGAGTGGACCCCGTTCCAGCCCTCGTACCACTTTTCAAATTTCGTGGCAGAGCCGGGAATCGAACCCGGACCTCCGGGGGTGGCAGCTAATCACGCTAACCACTACACCACAGAGGCGGACAGAGATGTTAAGTACAGAACAAAAATGGCTAACTGGACACCAGTGGGATCCGAACCCACAACCTCCCACTGGTGTCCAGTTAGCCATTTTTGCTCTGTACTTAACATTTCTTCGTCCGCCTCTGTGGTGTAGTGGTTAGCGTGATTAGCTGCCACCCCCGGAGGTCCGGGTTCGATTCCCGGCTCTGCCACGAAATTTGAAAAGTGGTATGAGGGCTGGAACGGGGTCCACTCAGCCTCGGGAGGTCAACTGAGTAGAGGTGGGTTCGATTCCCACCTCAGCCATCCTGGAAGTGGTTTTCCGTGGTTTCCCACTTCTCCTCCAGGCGAATGCCGGGATGGTGCTAACATAAGGCCACGGCCGCTTCCTTCCCTCTTCCTTGCCTATCCCTTCCAATCTTCCCATCCTTCCACAAGGCCCCTGTTCAGCATAGCAGGTGAGGCCGCCTGGGCGAGGTACTGGTCATTCTCCCCAGTTGTATCCCCGACCAAGAGTATGAAGCTCCAGGACACTGCCCTTGAGGCGGTAGAGGTGGGATCCCTCGCTGAGTCCGAGGGTAAAGCCGACCCTGGAGGGTAAACAGATGATGATGATGACTTAACATTTCTTCAACACTTACTAAATGTATGCAACACGATATAATAGGTTGAAAGTCGATTTCGATTAAAACGCGGACGTGAAAATTCAATATTCAATGTCGCCCTTTGTTTAATAGTATGTATTTCATTACTTTTTGTAGTGTGCCTGTTACAGGTGTATTAGAGTGTAAAATTTATATTGAACTTGTATATTCAACAGAATAAAAAGCTTTTAAGTTACAGGAATATGGTAGTCGAGTCAGACAGGAAGTGAGGAACATGACAAAAATTTAGCAGTTGGAGGGAATCTAGAAGAACTAGAGGAACGCAGCAATGATTCTTCTATTGTAAAAGAAATGTGACAGGACAGACATGGCTAACTACAGGGGGATCTCTCTGGTATCAGTCACGCATAAACCGTTATGAAATGCTCTCACAATCGGAACTGAACACATAATGGGCAAAAAAATGTGAATATCAAGGCAGGTTCATAAATAGCAAATACTGCCCTAAAATATATTTATTTTTAAAATACCAACAGTGGGTGAAATAATGAACAATAGGAAGTACGCAGTAGTGTTTGTGGATTTCAAGGAAATAGGACTCAATATATAGAGCCTCCCTGGAAGTCTCCGTGGCTCAGGCGGCAGAGCGTCGGCCTCTCATTCTGGGGTTCCGTGGTTCAAATCCCGGTCATTCCATGTGAAATTTGTGCTAGACAAAGCGGAGGAGGCACAGGTTTTTCTCCGGGTACTCCGGTTTTCCCTGTCATCCTTCATTCCAGCAACACTCTCCGATAACATTTCATTTCATCTGTCAGTCATTAATCGTTGCCCCGGAGGAGTGCGTTACGCTTCGGCAGCCGGCACAATTTCTATCCTCGCCGCAAGATGGGGCTTCATTCATTCCATCCCTTACCCGGTCACTGACTGGAAAACAGGTTGTAGGTTTTCATTTTCATATAGAGCCTCCCTATTTAACATCCTACAGTAATTCACAGTCCACTAAATGATAAATAACATTATGACAAACTCTGTTTAACGCAATATGCAATGTGAAATGTTTGGGATAGATCTCGAGGAACATAAAATGGAAATCAGAGTGACACACGGAGATGCATAATTCCCCCATTCAGCTGTGTCCTGTGGAAGTTATAAATTGCCTGGGAAGAGGATAATAAGTACCTGGGAACAGGAACTTATAGAATAAGAATTCCACCAAGCTGTCATATTAGGCTGGAAACTCGATGCGAAATGTATACATTGTTTTAATTTTACTGACCTAATATTCTCTGAAAATGTAGAGTCAGTAGTTGAAAAAGTTAACTCCGTGAAATATGTCATTGAGAATGTTTGACTTAAATGCCTTCTGAGAAAACCAAACTCATGACGAAAGACGGCAAAATTATATGTTTCGTAAATTTAAGTATAATGGAAGTAACAAATGGTAACTGGCTAAGGTGAGCTATGGAAGAAGAATAACTATATATAAAAAGTTGATAGTATGGCCAATGTCAGAGAGTAAAGTACAAAAATGAAGCTGGAATGCCTGTACGGAGTGTATTTTCTTGTATTTTTTATGCATTAAATCAGGATAAATAAATGGTGTGGGGAATAGGAGAAAGAATTATTTTAAGAATAATGTGGGAGCCACTCGAATCTGTGAGGTCAAGTTTAGAAGTGGGAAGTATGGAAATCTCTACATCTCATCCCATGTCAGCGTTGCCGAAAACCCGTAGATCAGAAAGAGAAGAGTTTGGTTTTTATGCCACGTAATGGAGATGGACAGCAGAAAACCAGCGAAGATAATTTTTAAGAGTGTATACAGAAGAATGAACTATTATCAGTATTTGTTAAGGATAAAGGAAAATATGGTGATAACGGAAGACATAACAGATGACAGTATGAAGTTCTGAAGACTGGTAAGAAATTTCAAGCGTTTCCAGGATAAGAAAATATACAGGTGAAAGAAGGAAGGAAATACGAAAGTGAATCACCGGATATTTGAAATCAAGTAAGAAGGCGAGAAGTATAATAATAATAATAATAATAATAATAATAATAATAATAATAATAATAATAATAATAATAATAATAATAATAATAATTCCGTGCGGCTATTTCTAGCCTAGTGCAGCCCTTGTAAGGCAGACCCTCCGATGAGGGTGGGCGTCATCTGCCATGTGTAAGTAACTGCGTGTTATTGTGGTGGGGGATAGTGGTATGTGTTGTGTGAGTTGCAGGGATGTTGGGGACAGCACAAACACCCATCCCCCGGGCTAATGGAATTAACCAATGAAGGTTAAATTCCCCGACCCGACCGGGAATCGAACCCGGGACCCTCTGAAGCGAAGGCCAGTACGCTGACCATTCAGCCAACGAATCGGACGAAGGCGAGAAGTGAGTAAAGAATATTAATGCCCTACGTTCTTTTCCGTGGTATTTATGCGGTAAAATAAATAGATAAATAAATATATATGAATAAATAAATAAATGTTTAATAAATAAGATGAGAAATACTTAAATACATATCGTCCAGTCAGAAAGCACAAATATATATATTACAGCAAGCGCTTTAACGACATTACGTATTATTTTAATTTTGGTTCATAGACAGTAAAAAGCAGCCAATACACCTGTTTTGCCCTCCGCTCTACCCTTCTTCGAATACTATCGATAATTCTGGTTCTAGAGAGAATTCTTGACAGGCAGTAACTGCTCCCAGGAGTGAAATAGTGTGTGCTAATGGAAAAATGGGTTTCGTCCTGGGAGAAACGTTACACACTAGTCACTGAATCTGGCCGTGAACCGCCTCAGGCTGGACTCCCACGAGTGTTGCCTCTCCCGTGGTGAAATTAGTGTGACCGGTTACTTTAATAATGCATCGCCCGACACAATATTTCAACGCGTTCCCGAGGGCCGGCTACCTGAAAATCCTGAAGAAAAGTAAATATTTGACCGGCGCTTTCTCGGAGAATGCAATCTCACAGTTTGTAACGGGCGTTGAGTACGCAGAAGAAGCATAGATATTTTAAATAAAACACAATAACAAAATTCAAGTATATACACTTAAGTGGAAACACACACTGAAAATGTGCCCGCAATTGATCACATGTTAATTTCTTTCCTCCTACAGTACGGGTCAAATGCAATATTTTAATTCATAGATAGCTGCTTTGTTGAGTGATATAGATGTAAGATTGCATTCAGGAGATTGTGGGTTAGAGCCCCACTACTGGTAAATCTGACAGCGGTACATCGAAGATTTCCATTTTCATACCAGGAAAGTCATGACATTACCTTCCCATTCTCAGCTTGGCCAATCTCAACGAAGCCAAATCCTGCAGAATTTAGAGAAACCTTAAACAGCTATGAAATTAAAATAAGTGAATTTTGCGTGATAACCTGTGCCAATGAGATGTACTTAGGCCTATTGTTAACATTAAATGTGCCAGACAGGTCAGTGTTCTCAAATAATCCAGGGAACAACCCATGAAATTTGGCTGTATTGCTCATATGAGCCTTTATGGGCTCAGTAAGGTAATATTTATAGGTGCCCAAATATGGTAGTGTTGTGTCAGTCACGTTAGTAGTACGAGAGACGAAATTTTGGGATCTCAACGTCTGCAAAACTGTAAAATGAGACGTAAAAATTCTGGGATCTCAACGTCTGCAAAACTGTAAAATGAGACGTAAAAACAAAAATATTCCTAGTATTTATATTATTAGCATACAGAAATCCCATCCGAACACTGGCCACATTCAGTGTTATCCAAATGGGGAGATCAATTGGAAATGGACGTTTCAACATTGGCACTGCATTGGTTCTATAGCAACAGTTATTTATGATGATGAATGACGTGGCTTACTAGGGACTTAATATACCTGCATTCATCTGCAGTGACTGGGGAAGAACCCAGGAGATAACAGAACTCGGAGTAAAACTTTCGAAGGCACGATCATCTGAGACGGAATCAAATCATTTAAACTCGTATCCCCTCTGCAGACACGTAAGTTAATTCATAACATCGGAACGGCTAGAGATTCAAGATCGAACTGTAGCAGAATTAAAGTTTCCCATCATTCTATCAGTTGGCAATGAAGAGCGGTTAAGTGAGTGAGACCTGCGTCAATAGATTTATTCGGACGACTCAAAATGTTTCATTTTAGGGAAACATTCCTGCACTCCAGCGGTTATGAAGTGTAGAGTTTGCCGGGCTGAGTGGCTCAGACGGTTGAGGCGCTGGCCTTCTGACTCTAACTTGGCAGGTTCGATCCTGGCTCTGTCCGGTGGTATCTGAAGATGCTCAAATACGTCAGCCTCGTGTCGGTAGATTTACGGGCACGTAAAAAGAACTCCTGCGGGACAAAATTCCGGCACCTCAGCGTCTCTGAAAACCGTAAAAGTAGTGGGACGTAAAGCAAATAACATTATTATTATTATTATTATTATTATTATTATTATTATTATGAAGTGTAGAGTAACTGAAGGGGCATTCAACACAAAATTATTTTACAATACAATACAATCAATAATGATCTGCATTTAGGGCAGTCGCCCAGGTGGCAGATTCCCTATCTGTTGCTTTCCTAGCCTTTTCCTAAATGATTTCAAAGAAATTGGAAATTTATTGAACATCTCCCTTAGTAAGTTATTCCAGTCCCTAACTCCCCTTCCTATAAATGAATATTTGCCCCAGTTTGTCCTCTTGAATTCCAACTTTATCTTCATATTGTGATCTTTCCTACTTTTATAAACGCCATTCAAACTTATTCGTCTACTAATGTCACTCCATGCCATCTCTCCGCTGACAGCTCGGAACATACCACTGAGTCGAGCAGCTCTTCTTCTTTCTCTCAATTCTTCCCAACCCAAACATTGCAACATTTTTGTAACGCTACTCTTTTGTCGGAAATCAACCAGAATAAATCGAGCTGCGTTTCTTTGGATTTTTTCCAGTTCTTGAATCAGGTAATCCTGGTGAGGGTCCCATACACTGGAACCATACTCTAGTTGGGGTCTTACCAGAGACTTATATGCCCTCTCTGTTACATCCTTACTACAACCCCTAAACACCCTCAAAACCATGTGCAGAGATCTGTACCCTTTATTTGCAATCCCATTTATGTGATTACCCCAATGAAGATCTTTCCTTATATTAACACATGGATACTTACAATGATCCCCAAAAGGAACTTTCACCCCATCAACGCAGTAATTAAAACTGAGAGGACTTTTCCTATTTGTGAAACTCACAACCTGACTTTTAACCCCGTTTATCAACATACCACTGCCTGCTGTCCATCGCACTACATTTTCGAGGTCACGTTGCAGTTGCTCACAATCTTGTAACTTATTTATCACTCTATAGAGAATAACATCATCCGCAAAAAGCCTTACCTCCGATTCCACTCCTTTACTCATATCATTTATATATATAAGAAAACATGAAGGTCCGATAATACTTCCTTGAGGAATCCCCCTCTTAATCATTACAGAGTCAGATAAAGCTTCACCTACTCTAATTCTCTGAGATCTATTTTCTAGATATATAGCAACCCATTCAGTCACTCTTTTGTCTAGTCCAATTGCACTCACTTTTGCCAGTAGTCCCCCATGATCCACCCTATCAAATGCTTTAGACAGGTCAATCGTGATACAGTCCATTTGACCTCCTGAATCCAAGATGTCTGCTATATCTTGCTGGAATCCTACAAGTTGAGCTTCAGTGGAATAACCTTTCCTAAAACCGAATTGCCTTCTATCGAACCAGTCATTAATTTCACAAACCTGTCTAATATAATCAGAAAGAATGCCTTCCCAAAGCTTACATACAATGGATGTCAAACTTACTGGCCTGTAATTTTCAGCTTTATGTCTATCACCCTTTCCTTTATACACAGGGGCTACTATAGCAACTCTCCATTCATCTGGTATAGCTCCTCCGACCAAACAATAATCAAATAAGTACTTCAGATATGGTACTATATCCCAATCCATTGTCTTTAGTATATCCCCAGAAATCTGATCAATTCCAGCCGCTTTTCTAGTTTTCAACTTTGGTATCTTATTGTAAATGTCATTTTTATCATATGTAAATTTTATTACTTCTTTGGCCTTAGTCTCCTCCTGTATCTGGACATTATCCTTGTAATCAACAATCTTTACATACTGCTGACTGAATACTTCTGCCTTTTGAAGATCCTCACATACACACTCCCCTTGTTCATTAATTATTCCTGGAATGTCCTTCTTGGAACCTGTTTCTGCCTTAAAATACTTATACATACACTTCCATTTTTCACTAAAATTCGTATGACTGCCAATTATGCCTGCCATCATGTTATCCTTAGCTGCCTTCTTTGCTAGATTCAATTTTCTAGTAAGTTCCTTCAATTTCTCCTTACTTCCACAGCCATTTCTAATTCTATTTCTTTCCAGTCTGCACCTTCTTCTTAGTCTCTTTATTTCTCTATTATAATAAGGTGGGTCTTTACCATTCCTTACCATCCTTAATGGTACAAACCTGTTTTCGCATTTCTCAACAATTTCTTTAAAACCATCCCAGAGTGTGTTCACATTTTTATTTACCGTTTTCCACCGATCATTGTTACTTTTTAGAAACTGCCTCATGCCTGCTTTATCAGCCATATGGTACTGCCTAACAGTCCTACTTTTAAGACCTTCCTTTCTATCACATTTGTTTTTAACTACCACAAAAACAGCTTCGTGATCACTAATACCATCTATTACTTCACTTTCCCTATAGAGCTCATCTGGTTTTATCAGCGCGACATCCAGGATATTTTTCCCTCTCGTTGGTTCCATCACTTTCTGAATCAGCTGTCCTTCCCATATTAACTTATTTGCCATTTGTTGGTCATGCTTCCTGTCGTTCGCATTTCCTTCCCAATTGACATCTGGCAAATTCAGATCTCCCGCTACAGTCACATTTCTTCCCATGTCGTTTCCCACATAGCTGACTATCCTATCAAATAATTGCGAATCCGCGTCAGTGCTACCCTTTCCCGATCTGTACACTCCAAATATATCAAGTTTCCTAGTATCTTTAGAAATGAGCCTTACACCTAGAATTTCATGTGTCTCATCTTTAACTTTTTCGTAGCTTACAAATTCTTCTTTCACCAGAATGAACACTCCCCCTCCCACCCTTCCTATTCTGTCTCTACGATACACACTCCAGTGCCGTGAGAAAATTTCTGCATCCATTATATAATTTCTCAGCCATGATTCAACTCCTACTACAATATCTGGTAAATATATATCTATTAAATTAGTTCTATTCCTTTCCTTACAATACCTCTACAGTTCAACACTAACAATTTTATGTCATCCCTACTTGATTTCCAGTTCCCTGTTCCCTTATCACCGCTCCCTAGGCCATCCCGTTTCCCTGAATGTACCTCCCTATTACCCTTCCAAACAAATTTCCTAACTTTTACGTACCACTGCGGTTTAAATGAAGGCCATCTGAGCGCAGATTGCTATCTCATACCCACCCATTAGGATCTAGAAATTTCACTCCCAGTTTTCCACATACCCACTCCATAGTCTCATGTAAATCCCCAATCACCCTCCAGTCAGTATCCCTTCTACACAGTATTCCACTAATAACAATCTCCGCTTTCTTAAACTGCACCCGTGCTGCATTTACGAGATCCCACACATCTCCAACTATGTTGGTACTTATATCAGCTTGCCCTATGTTGTTGGTACCAACGTGAAACACTACTATCTTCTCCTTCCCCTCCTCCCTCTCTTCTACTTTCCACAACATCTGCCTCAAACTAATTCCTGGATAACACTCTACCCTGGTACCCTTTCCTCCACACACTTTTCCCACGTGTCTAACGATGGAATCTCCCATGACCAGAGCCTCAACCCTACCCACATCGTTTGATCCCCTCCCCTCCTGGTCAGCCCTATCTTTCCTGATAGCTGCAGAAGCTACTTCCTCCTCCCTTTTATCCTTCCCATGACCCTGTTCCACCTGTCTTTTCCTATCCTCTACTCTACATTTCCCTTTCCTACCCTTTCCCTTCCTCCTACTTCCACACATCTCAGCAACAGTGCCCTGTCCCTCATCTTCCCTCTGTTGTTCTATCTGGAGTGACTCGTACCGATTTCGCACAGGCACCTGTCCTGAATTCTGATCCTGAATAGAGCCCTTAGCCTGCAATCTCCTACCCCTTAGGACATTAGTCCACCTGTCTTCTACAACTCCTCCCTTTCCTTCTCCTCCCTCTTGTACACCTACTGTAACCTGTGCATTGTTGAGAGAGTCCTATCTTCCTTCCTGTCTTCTGTGAGAATCCTAATTATATCCCTCAAACTTTCCAACTCCTCCCTCATACCCCTCAATGCATCACCACATCCACAGTAAGTACACTCGCGCTCCTTAGCCATTCTTTACGGGGGGGAAAATGAAATTAAAAATAAAATAACTTATTTGTCTGAGATAGTACACAACAATAAGGTAATTAATGGCCTATACGACTACACTACAATACTATTTAGTCGTGCTCTTTTTTTTTATCCTACAACCCCTGACAGGATAAAAACTGCTTTTAATTACTGAATATCGAAAGTAATAGCCTACACAAGAACTACACAATTCCAAACTGCAATTAAGCCTATTCTAATTACAACAACAGTATTTTAGTAAGAGTTTCTACGGATACCTCTACTACACCAGTACTACACAAATATTTTACAATAATAAAATAATCACACTAAATACTAATAGGATATTACTCGTATACTACTATACAGTACACTACAGTAATTTTAAACTACTTTCAGACGTATCCTAATTACGATACCGGTACCGTACCGTATGTCACTAAACTATGCACAACAGAAATGAAATTTGCAAGAACTACTGTACTCAAAGATTACCAACGAAGCTAAATGCTTAGACAAATTATTATTAGTATTACGGTCTAATAGATACACACGAAAAATAACACACGAATATAGCAGGCAAGATACGGCACTATATCTAAATAAATCTAAATGTACTGTATCTATACTACAATTTATCTACACTACACTGCGTTTGGTTAAATGCTTAAGTATCGAAAGGATTGCCGTACACGAAGAAAAACACGAATATAACTGGCAAGATACTATCCTACATAGTATACCGTATCTTCACTACAATTCTACAATTCTACTCAAATGTGGTTATGTGATTATTACAGCTGGTGGATTACTATTATTTTCCCTACTCCACGGGACGGAGAATAAAAGTGTCCTTAATTAGGCCTACTGAAAAATACGAGGTTGTCTACAGTAATTTCTCAAATATTTCTATCAAAACTACTACTACTCCAGGGTCTTGAACTGCAATTACTGGGATATATGAACTTTATTATTATTAGCTAACCGCTCATAAATACTGAAAGATCGACGGAACGAAATATAAATTACGGATACTTTAACTACCTACTCAGAAGTACAAATGAATGGAATACAAGGTCAGCTGATTTTTATTTATATTTACTTGACTACACTACACCCTTTGTTCACGACTGTAGCCAAAAATACAATATTGGAATATGAGGAGCGACAATAATCAATAACATTACAACGACTGTTAACTATTACCGTGTAATCTCTTTAACTTCTTTTTAAATGGAAGTTTACAGGCGTATCGTGTTTTTTTATGTAGTAAATTATTACCTTCGCGATAGTTTGAACGGATATCTATACGAAATACTGGAGAAGTTGCTGCAGAAGTTACGGTACTATTCCTTATGATGATCTGCCTTTGTAAGTATAACCAACGAACCTACAGATATTTATAAATATTTTAAAGTTAATATTATTACCTAAAGTATTTCCTAAACCTAAATTCGAAACAAGGTACACCTAGCTAGCCTACTTAACCTAGAAAACGTAATTTACTGAAGACCAACTGAATTACTTGTTACAAAATTTAAATAAATATCACTACTCCCAATTTCTACCAACAAGCACAAAACACCACTATATAAACAGCACTAAATGAATCAGATATACACCAAATTTAGCTATTTCAACAGGTTTTCACTACTTTATCACTACAATAATGCAAGAGCTCTCTCAATAGCCAACCGTTCTCAAGCGCATCCAACAACTTCCGTACTACTCCTTCCTGTGGAGTCTGCTTATACGACAGTTTGGCTCTCAGTCACTTGTATTCCGTGCGTCTGAAATTCATCTTATAATGCTTTGTTTTACTTTCGCATCCACAAAAGTCCAATCTGCCTTTTAAAAAACCTTGAAGTATCGTTTAAGAACTTATATTTGACTGTTCGAATGGATAGTTTGAACCTCCAGATATCGCTGTTAGTCACTATTAACAAACACAACTTCTATTCCGTTGTTGATAGCATTATTTTGCCAACGACCGTAGCCGTGTTGAAACACCGGATCCCGTGAGATCTCCGAAGTTAAGCAACATTGGGCGTGGTCAGGAGTTCGATGGGTTGCCACGCGCTGTTGGTGGTGGGTAAGGGAATGGAGGAGCGGAAAGGAACTGGCCACCCTACCGCACGTAAACTCCGGCTCAGAAACACCTCTGCGGAGGTTCGGACCTGTCTTCGGGCAGAACAACCCTTACCTATAGCACTGTTTTAGTGCATTTCATTATAAGTATACTTAACCCTCAAAGGCCAAACTCCTTTAAATGGAATTGAATGGATCAGTGCTAGAGTGTTAGCCTCCGGATCTACAAATAGCGGGTTCAAACCCAGCAGAGGTAGTCGTACGATGTCGGCAGGTAAAATATTTCTGGTGTTTGGAGTATACGTGGAGAAAGTCATAAAAACACCGACAAAGACGCCGCTCTAGAGAAATTCGGTTTACTCTGCTATGTGATAGGCCTAGATTAAAACGGAACATCGATATTGACGAGCGAGCAGCCAGATGGCGTGAAATTAAAATACTTGCACACGGTGGGTGAGGTCATGCGATTGTTATTACTAGCGGTAGGAGGAGGAGTATATTTAAAAGTAATAATATTAGTAAAATAATCTAACAAAATCCTTTCGTATATACTGTATAATAAATACTGCAGGTATCAATAGATTAAAAATATTAAATTAGCTTCGTAGTGTAGATGGTAGTAAGGGTACAATACTTTAAACTACTTCTTCTTCTCATTATTTCCCTTCCAGTTTATAAGGGTCGGCACTTGGTGTGGATTTGACTCAGTTTTAACGGACGGATGCACTTCAAGACGATGAACCTATTGCTTGTTACTGTGGTGGTTAGTAGCAAGGTGTGTTGCATGAAGATGAAGATAAGTATATTAAGACGAACATAGGCACCAGAGGAATTACCCATACAAGGTTAAAATCCTCACGCCGGCCGGGAATCAAGCCCGGGGACCGTGAAGCGAAATCCAGTAGGCTCACCACTCGGCTAATGAGCCGGTAAACCTAATAAAACTGAAGTATACTTACTGATATAACATCGAATCATAAGAAAAGGTACCAATTTAAAGAAGATACATCAATATATGGTCTTCGATAGGTAGGAGAAGAGGAGGAACAAGAATAAGCGAAACGAAAGATCCAGAAAATCAAATGGGAATTTATGACAAACAGGATCAAGGAGGAAGAGGAGGAGTTTAGGGGTCACATTTGGATAATCTATCATATTTTCCTAGTATTTCTTAGTCGCAAGTACAGCAAGTGACAATGTACAAGTAATTAGGAACAGATGAGAAATACAACATTGACTGTACTGAGGAAATAATGTCCAGGATAGGGCAAGCCAGAACTGCATTCAATAAAAAGAGGTGAGTGTTCAGTAACAGAGACCTTAGTTTACATCTCAAAATTAGACTTCTGAGATGTTGCGTCTTTTGTTCTATGGATTTGAGACCTGACCATGGAGGAAAGAGAAATGGACAGATTAGGGGCATTTGAGTTATGGACGTACAGAAGAATACTGCGGTTGAGTTGGACGGATAAGGTCAAAAATAATGAGGTAATGTGGCGAATGGGGAAGAGAAAGGAAATGTTCAATGCTGAAAAAATCAGAAAGCTGCAGTATCTCGGTCATGTTATGCGAGGAGAGAAATATCAACCTCTGCAGCTGGTGATTCAAGGGTAGATACAAGGCAAAGGAAAACCAGCTTGGGTTGATAATCTGAAAGCTTGGTTCAACTGTTCCAGTAATGAGCTGCTTCGCGCTGCATTATCTAAAGTAAGAATCTCTATGATCGTAGCCGACCTTCTGAGAGGAGATGGCACTTTAAGAAGAAGAACTTTAAAAGGATGTCATTGAATGGAAGAAAATTCTCTAACGATCTCATGTTTAGTTTTAGGAAAGGTTATTCCACTGAAGCTCAACTTGTAGGATTCCAAAAAGATATAGCAGACATCTTGGATTCAGGAGGTCAAATGGACTGTATCGCGATTGACCTGTCTAAATCATTTAATAGGGTGGATCATGGGAGACTACTGGCAAAAAATGACTGCAATTAGACTAGACAAAAGAGTGACGGAATGGGTGGCTATATTTCTGTAATTATTAGGAGGGGAATTCGTCAAGGCAATATTATTGGACAATTATGTTTTCTTATATACACTGACTGACAAAGCAAATGCAACACCAAGAAGGAGTGGTTCGAAAGGGATGAAAGTTGGGGAAAGAACAGAGACGGCACGGACGAAAAATTGATGTTTATTTCAAACCGATATGCAGGTTACACAATGCGCACGGCATCGACTCAGTAGGATGTAGGACCACCGCGAGCGGCGATGCACGCAGAAACACGTCGAGGTACAGAGTCAATAAGAGTGCGGATGGTGTAATGATGGATGGTTCTCCATTCTCTGTCAACCATTTGCCACAGTTGGTCGTCCGTACGAGGCTGGGGCAGAGTTTGCAAACGGCGTCCAATGAGATCCCACACGTGTTCGATTGGTGAGAGATCCGGAGAGTACGCTGGCCACGGAAGCATCTGTACACCTCGTAGAGCCTGTTGGGAGATGCGAGCAGTGTGTGGGCGGGCTTTATCCTGCTGAAACAGAGCATTGGGCAGCCCCTGAAGGTACGGGAGTGCCACCGGCCGCAGCACATGCTGCACGTAGCGGTGCCTTGAATACGCACTAGAGGTGACGTGGAATCATACGCAATAGCGCCCCAAACCATGATGCCGCGTTGTCTAGCGGTAGGGCGCTCCACAGTTACTGCCGGATTTGACCTTTCTCCACGCCGACGCCACACTCGTCTGCGGTGACTATCACTGACAGAACAGAAGCGTGACTCATCGGAGAACACGACGTTCCGCCATTCCCTCATCCAAGTCGCTCTAGCCCGGCACCATGCCAGGAGTGCATGTCTATGCTGTGGAGTCAATGGTAGTCTTCTGAGCGGACGCCGGGAGTGCAGGCCTCCTTCAACCAATCGACGGGAAATTATTCTGGTCGATATTGGAACAGCCAGGGTGTCTTGCACATGCTGAAGAATGGCGGTTGACGTGGCGTGCGGGGCTGCCACCGCTTGGCGGCGGATGCGCCGATCCTCGCGTGCTGACGTCACTCGGGCTGCGCCTGGACCCCTCGCACGTGCCACATGTCCCTGCGCCAACCATCTTCGCCACAGGCGCTGCACCGTGGACACATCCCTATGGGTATCGGCTGCGATTTGACGAAGCGACCAACCTCCCCTTCTCAGCCCGATCACAATACCCCACGTAAAGTCGTCTGTCTGCTGGAAATGCCTCCGTTGACGGCGGCCTGGCATTCTTAGCTATACACGTGTCCTGTGGCACACGACAACACGTTCTACAATGACTATCGGCTGAGAAATCACGGTACGAAGTGGGCCATTCGCCAACGCCGTGTCCCATTTATCGTTCGCTACGTGCGCAGCACAGCGGCGCATTTCACATCATGAGCATACCTCAGTGACGTCAGTCTACCCTGCAATTGGCATAAAGTTCTGACCACTCCTTCTTGGTGTTGCATTTGCTCTGTCAGTCAGTGTATATAAATGATATGAGTAAAGAAGTGGAATCAGAGGTAAGGCTTTTTGCGGATGATGTTATTCTCTATAGAGTAATAAATAAGTTACACGATTGTGTGCAACTGCAAAATGACCTCGATAATGTTGTGAAATGGACAGCAGGCAATGGTATGTAGAGAAACGGGGTTAAAAGTCGGGTCGTGATTTTCACAAATAGGAAAAGTCATCTCAGTCTTAATTACTACGTTGATAAGGTGAAAGTTCCTTTTAGGGATCATTGTAAGTATCTAGGACTTAATATAAGGAAGGAACATCATTAGGCTAATCACATAGATACGATTGTAAATAAAGGGTACAGATCTCTGCACATGGTTATGAGGGTATTTATGGGTTGTAGTAAATATGTAAAAGGAGAAGGCATATAAGTCTCTGGTAAGACCAACTAGAGTATGGTTCCAGTGTATGGGACCCTCACCAGGATTACCTGATTCAAGAACTGGAAAAAATTCAAAGGGTATCAGCTCGACTTGTTGTGGGTGATTTCCAACAAAAGAGTAGCGTTACAAAAATGTTGCAAAGTTTGGGCTGGGAAGAATTGGCAGAAGTAAGACGAGCTGCTCGACAAAGTGGTATGTTCCGAGCTGTCAGCGGAGAGATGGCGTGGAATGACGTTAGTAGACGAATAAGTTTGAGTGGCGTCTTCAAGAGTAGGAAAGATCACAATATGTGGATAAAGTTGGAATTCAAGAGGACAAATTGGGGCTAATATTCATTTATAGGAAGGGGAGTTAGTGATTGAAATAACTTACCAAGGGAGATTTTCAATACATTTCCATATCTTTGCAATCATTTAAGAAAAGGCTAAGAAAACAACAGACAGGGAATCTGCAACCTGGGCGACTGCCCTAAATGCAGATCAGTATTGATTGATTGATACTCACCATTCCGATTTATGCCTGTGATAATTACGTTCAGTAATTTCGGTCAGTTTCTGTTCTACCACACTGTGAGAACAATGGAGTAAGGAATGCTCCTTCTGATATGAGAGAGACTATACGGGTGCGTATAATGCATGGCTTATCCAGTGATGCAGCGAAATGAAAAGTTTTGCTGCCTCATAATAATGGTAATCCCGATTGATGGAACGGAGATGGGAGAGCAGGCGCTGCCTAACGTGAGTCTGAGAGGCTCAGAGTTTGTGAGGTCGTAGGAATCAGGTTGACAGTACACGGGCTTAAACCTCATTGGCTGACTGGCAGAAATAAACTTTACAGCTTGTATCCGGGCTGATTAGATATATTCAAGAAAATATAAACCAAGTTTCGTGTTACGTGTTTAAAATCTCAGAACGTGGGTATTAGTCTCGGCTACTGATGAGGAATGTTCGCTGGACAGTGTGAAGTGGAATATATTTTCTTCGGCGCTCGTGTTTATGAAAAATTTCTATCACGATAATTTAAATGATATGAAATGGCGATCAGATGTCGTAGATACATTTCGCTAAGCAACTTATCACAATAATACCATTTTTAGCCGTTGAAAACCGAAACTCTTTCGATTTTATCCCAGAATAACAATCACCATAAGTATTATCTTTACATTCATCTCTTTGGATATTATTCTTCTTCTAAGTATAGCATTGCTGTCTTGGAATTATAAATAAACACGTCTCTCCATCAAAAATATTGTCTTAATCAGTTAAATAATCGTATAGTCCACGTTATTCCTTTATCCCATTTAAGTTCAGCTTAACAGTTTTTTAAGTGTACCATGGGGCTTTCAGCATTGATCCGGATGCATCACAGTATCAAGCCTTATAGTAGTAAACCTGCTTTGAAGTTAACATCGGTCCATTTTTCCTGCGTCTTAACCAGTATTTTATACACTCCTAGTAATGAGTCGGTATTTAATTCCTTCTGTTCGATTATTATATTCCAGAAAATATTGTAGGTACCTCTTGAAGAGTAGCGTTACAAAAATGTTGCAATGTTGGGGTTGGGAAGAATTGAGAGAAAGAAGAAGAGCTGCTCGACTAAGTGGTATGTTCCGAGCTGTCAGCGGAGAGATGGCGTGGAATGACATTAGTAGACGAATAAGTTTGAATGGTTTTTATAAAAGTAGGAAAGATCACAATATGAAGATGAAGTTGGAATTCAAGAGGACAAACTGAGGCAAATATTCATTTATAGGAAGGGGAGTTAGGGATTGGAATAACCTACCAAGGGAGATGTTCAATAAATTTCCAATTTCTTTGAAATCATTTAGGAAAAGGCTAGGAAAGCAACAGATAGGGAATCTGCCACCTGAGCGACTGCCCTAAATGCAGATCAGTATTGATTGATTGATTGATTGATTGATTGATTGATTGATTGATTGATTGATTGATTGATTGATTGATTGATTGATTGATTGATTGATTGATTGATTGATTGATTGATTGATTGATTGATTGATTGATTGATTGATTGATTGATTGATTGATTGATTGATTGATTGGATTGATTGATTGATTGATTGATAGTGTTCCCGATATTTAAACGTTCATATGCAGGGACTTGACAGGGGTATACCATATAATTGTAGTTAATTTATTGTTGTCTGGTGTGGTTTATAGTGGTGACGTCCTAGTTCGTAAACCATGGGCAAGGGTTGAATGGCCTTGTAAGTTGTTCTGAGGGATGGTATACCAGTTTTTAAATAATACGTATGAGCACCTCGGGCATATTCTGAATCATGGCCCTCTTTAAGCTCAGGCGGATAGGACTATACAATCCACCGGTGGTTAGACGTGAGATTCTAACTAGGACTAAATATAAGTGTGGTGCCATCTTATACCTTCTGAATTTTATTTTAAGCAAACCTAGGACTTACCTGTGTAATGAAGTCCCAATTCCATTTGACAGGCGAGGGACACCCAAGAAACAACTGGCGAACAAAATATAATTCAAAGGGGATCTATCAATATTAACGTGGCTTATGTAGGAAAGAAAGTAGAATTTGCTGAGTCACCAAAGAAGATGCTTCTGGATGTGTTCGGGTAAGGGGAGACAACGAGAAAAAGGTAGAAGATTATAAGGTGTTATTAAGAGATGCTAAGAAGGCAAGGACAGAGTGTGGGGAAGGACTACTTATGAGGAATACTAATGCACGCAGTATAGTTTTTGTTAGGTATATAAATCAGCGAAAGATTTGCGTACGTTTAACAGTCGGAGGAATCAGTACGTAGATTGTCTCTGTCTATTAACCATATGGGTGCAGATGAGGATTAAATCGTCAAATTTTATGAATCACGGAATGAAATCGTAGACAGGGTGAACAGCAAGGATAGGATAGCGTTAATGGGCGATTTCAATACGAAGTTTGGAGATAGAACTGAAGGAGATGACAAGATGGTGGATAAGTGTGGCGAAGACATTTAAGCTAAAAGTAATGTGAGGTGTTCTCATCACTTATATACACTGACTGACAGAGCAAATGCAACACCAAGAAGGAGGGGTCAGAACTTTATGCCAATTGCAGGGTAGACTGACGTCACTGAGGTATGCTCATGATGTGAAATGCGCCGCTGTGCTGCGCACGTAGCGAACGATAAATAGGACACGGCGTTGGCGAATGGCCCACTTCGTACCGTGATTTCTCAGCCGACAGTCATTGTAGAACGTGTTGTCGTGTTCCACAGCACACGTGTATAGCTAAGAATGCTAGGCCGCCGTCAACGGAGGCATTTCCAGCAGACAGACGACTTTACGAGGGGTATGGTGATCGGGCTGAGAAGGGCAGGTTGGTCGCTTCATCAAATCGCAGCCGATACCCATAGCGATGTGTCCACGGTGCAGCGCCTGTGGCGAAGATGGTTGGCGCAGGGACATGTGGCACGTGCGAGGGGTCCAGGCGCAGCCCGAGTGACGTCAGCACGCGAGGATCGGCGCATCCGCCGCCAAGCGGTGGCAGCCCCGCACGCCACGTCAACCGCCATTCTTCAGCATGTGCAAGACACCCTGGCTGTTCCAATATCGACCAGAATAATTTCCCGTCGATTGGTTGAAGGAGGCCTGCACTCCCGGCGTCCGCTCAGAAGACTACCATTGACTCCACAGCATAGACGTGCACGCCTGGCATGGTGCCGGGCTAGAGCGACTTGGATGAGGGAATGGCGGAACGTCGTGTTCTCCGATGAGTCACGCTTCTGTTCTGTCAGTGATAGTCACCGCAGACGAGTGTGGCGTCGGCGTGGAGAAAGGTCAAATCCGGCAGTAACTGTGGAGCGCCCTACCGCTAGACAACGCGGCATCATGGTTTGGGGCGCTATTGCGTATGATTCCACGTCACCTCTAGTGCGTATTCAAGGCACCGCTACGTGCAGCACGTGCTGCGGCCGGTGGCACTCCCGTACCTTCAGGGGCTGCCCAATGCTCTGTTTCAGCAGGATAATGCCCGTCCACACACTGCTCGCATCTCCCAACAGGCTCTACGAGGTGTACAGATGCTTCCGTGGCCAGCGTACTCTCCGGATCTCTCACCAATCGAACACGTGTGGGATCTCATTGGACGCCGTTTGCAAACTCTGCCCCAGCCTCGTACGGACGACCAACTGTGGCAAATGGTTGACAGAGAATGGAGAACCATCCCTCAGGACACCATCCGCACTCTTATTGACTCTGTACCTCGACGTGTTTCTGCGTGCATCGCCGCTCGCGGTGGTCCTATATCCTACTGAGTCGATGCCGTGCGCATTGTGTAACCTGCATATCGGTTTGAAATAAACATCAATTATTCGTCCGTGCCGTCTCTGTTTTTTCCCCAACTTTCATCCCTTTCGAACCACTCCTTCTTGGTGTTGCATTTGCTCTGTCAGTCAGTGTACTAGTATGGGATTAGCAGTTATGAATACATTCTAAAAGCTTAAGACTATTCAACGCTACACATAGAAAGGTAGGGTACCACATCCATAAGAGACTAGATTAGTGTAATCGGCTTTGAGTTCAGGAAATTTGTTAGGAACGTTCGGATATTCCGGAGATTTTTCAATGATACAAACCATTATATAATCAGGGAAGGTGAAACCTGTTTGCTGACGGATATGTGTAGGTCCTCTCCAGGATGAGGAAATTATGCAGGAGTACATGGCTATGATTATTGAAAAGTTCACAACAATAAACTGCAAGAAGGTTAAGAACATAGAGAAAGAATAAGATACATCCAGGGATGCTGTCGTAGAAACAACAAGGGAATGCCTTGGAGGAATTGTGCGTAAATATGTGGAAAAATCTGGTTTCTTGATGGAATCATGAAGTAGGGGCAGCTTGTAAACGTAAAAAAGGCATATCATAAATGGCTCCAAACAAGGATTGATAGAGGCAAGGAATTGTACGTAAATGAAAAGAACAGAACGAAAGTAATAACTGTTGAATCCGAGAACTCATGGGAAGATTTCGAAAATAACCTAGAAAGGCTAGATCAAGCAGCAGGCAAACCTTCTGTATAATAATAAAGAATCGTAGAAATCGTAAAAAGAAGGATAAAATGGAAATGAATAATCTTTTGGTCAAATCAGTTAAACTGGAATTAGATCCCACGGAATTACTGGTAAGGTGGAAGGAATATTTTGAAAATGTTCTCACTACAGAAGGAACTGTTTCTATTGACGTCGTGAACAACAGGGCTCATGGGTAGGAGGACAATGATGTTAGTGAAATTAAGCTTGAGGAAGTGGAAACTATGCTACTTAAAATCCATTTTCATAAAGCAACGGGAATAGGTGATGTTAGATCTGAAATATTGAAATCTAGTGGGATGGGAGTGATAAAGTGTCTTCATGGAGTAATATGATTAGCATGGAATGTTAGTAAGGTACCTTCTGGTTGGACGAAGGCAGTATTTGCGCTTATCTTTAAGCAAGGGGACAGGAGGACTTTAACAACTATCGAGGTATTTCATTGATCGGTATACCATGCAAGGTGTTCACGGGTAATTTGGAACGGAGTGTGCGATTGTGCCATCCATGGTTGAGACTAAATAGGAATCAGAGTAATTTCAGACCAGATTTTCAGTATGAACCAGATAATTAAAAATGCAGCGAGCAATATGACAGAGTACTGAGGGGAAAGTTGTTCGCCGCATTGGGGTACTGAATCCGTTCACTACATCGTAATGAGCACTCATGACATCCTGGTAACACAATATGCCATTTCCCGCGACATTCTATGATAAATGCTGTCATAATTGGCACGCTTTGCCCCGTCCGAGACGGGAGTGGCGCTACGCTGGTTGGAAGAGCTGGGGTCTAGTTAAGCGGTAATAAGTGAAAGGAGAACTCGTACATGCAGGTACATGAAAAAAGCTCTCTCACTTCTCCGAGTGAGATGAAAGTTTCCACGCTACGAGCGAGGGTAAATTCAGGTCATGAGGAGGGACTTATCGCCGCGTGTCAACGCATGAAACAGTAACTTTCTGTGATTTTACCTACAAATCCAATGATGCGAACATACAGTCTTCAGTTGTTATTAATAATAATAATAAGGACACTTAAAAACTACGTGATAGATATTTTTGAGTAAAGATTCATACCAATCAGGATATTTTGTACTGATTTATGATATCAAGATATGTATTACACAATTAATGTATTACTAAGGACGCACTTTATGTGGGTGCAGTTAATTGCAAACAGATGTTTGGGTCTCGATCGTGAGACATAAGTCCAGGATTCAAGACGGCTTGGTGTCTCACACTGAAAATTATCAAATGACGCCTTAGAGATTGTAGGCGGTCCTACGATGTGATCGGGATGGAATTTGATCAGTGAAAATAAGAATCTTCGAGCTTGCATTTGATACCTCAATCTACTTAGAGAAGCAGCTCTTAGCGGACCGATGTTTGGAGAGCAGGCGTGTTCTGCCACCTCTACCAGGACAAGACCAGCTCCACTATATAAGAAAGAGCTTTTGGAAGTCATTTACTCAGTTACTCATTCACTTACTCAATCTCTTCTACATCTCGTGTGGGTACGCAGTGATTTACGGATGCAGTATATTCATCATCTTGTGCGGTTCGCATATATTTTGTTATCCAGTGATTTATAAACGCGGTTTTGAATTACCGACATGTGTAAATACTTGCTCGAGTGGACGGGGAAATGAATTTATTCATTTATTGTGAAGCCCTTTGTCACGTGTGAAACAACGTAAATCTAGTGATGTGAAAATGCTGGAAGAAATAGTGGCTTATGTGCGTGAGTCTTATATAACGGGAAGCGTCGGCTAAATACCATAAATCCACGGTGTAATACATCCTAAAAATTGTAAATGCCGTGAATCAGGCAAATATAGTATCAGCAATATGCGAAGTGTTAAACTAATCAGAGTCGTTCGTGTATCCAGAGCCAGTGTTCGGGTGAACGTGTGATGATCTATTACCTAACTGACCATTATTAACTGTGATAGCAAATGAAGGAGGATAGGTAACGGGCTAGAGGACTAGTATCGTTGCCTGGCTAGTTCACTTGATCCTGTGAGTGATCCTAGCAGCACCAATTTACAATATGTTGCATAAAATTAACATAGCAGTAACAGAATAATTCCCTCATTTGCATATATAAACGAGCGAGATCATCAAGTCCAGGAGGAGTCTACGAGCTGTTTGCCTAGTGTCTACTCCCAGTGTACCAGAGAACTTCCAGATTATCCAACGGCAATTAAAGATCGAGACAGCATGAAAGGGACCCTGAAGCTGACGAACCAAGGATTCTCCAGTAGTGAAGCCGGTGTGATGGCAGCCTAAGCGCTATGGATGTACCTTCCCGATGAAAACTGATCACATAGCTGAAACGATAAGTACATTTCCGGAATTCTATGCATGGAATTTCATGTCACAGCCCCATAAATGTAAATAGATAACTTTTTATGTATGTCAATAAGATAGAGAATAGGTAACTGTCTTAAGCTGTTTCGAAAGGATTTAGAGTTTTTCTCAATATTATCATATTTATAGGGAATTTTTCTTGAATGGTTGGATAACCACATTTTTGTGCCCCTGGGGAAGATAATGCATGATGTAGTTATAAGATCCTAGAGTTGATTAAATGTGAAGCATTGTAACGAAAGGGGTTAGTATTCAGTAGGTCATTTCAGTGATCACCAATTCACGGAGTGCTATGAGTCGCTAGAATGTTTTCAAAGTTATCTTTAAATGCTTCACATGTCATATCGGTGACCTCCCAATATGTAGTTTTAAAATCGATGACCAGAGGATATGAAGACATGACAACGGGTTGTGAACCATGATTGGTCTAATACGCGAGTGATAAGAGTAATTTAAAATACCCGATGGATAGACCCTTCTAAATAAATATGCAAATGTTTGAGGTACCGGTGTGAGGGTGACAGCACATCCCTTTCCAGCTGAGAGCTCAGTGACATATTTATGGCCTCCTTGTTTGAGGCTCTAGCGTACTCGTTGTCTGGACAGCGTTTGGAACATTGGGCAAGATGGGCTCCACACGTAGGTCTGTGAAGACCCTTTGTGTCCCTTAAACTGGTTTGCCTAGTCCAGCCCTAGTGCTCCTATAAAGGATACCAGTGTCCGGATGTTGGCATTCTTGATGTCTTCCAGGCTCACGAAATGTGAGCCAAGGTATCGATGTCTAGTGCTTGCAAGAGCCTCGCACTGACATAACACATGCGCGGAGGTCTCATCCTCCCTGACGCATCTTCTACACATCGGATCCTGACTGATTTTCATGATGTGTAGGTGTCTCTTTAAGGTATTGTGGCCTGTCAACAGTCCAACTACCATTCGCATTCTGGTCCTATTCAAATTTATCAGGACCTTTTTATAACTTTGGCGAGGTCCTTAGCCTTGCTATGGTAAACCTTTTCCAAATGTCTAAGTGAAACTGGTTTGTCCACTGGGATATTACCAGTTTCACGCTTCGGAGTGACACTCCCAGGAAGGGCTCTGGTCCTATAAAAGGACCTTTTGAGCCTTGTTTCGTTGGTTTATCAGCTTCTTAATTTCCACTGATACATGCGTGCCCAGGGACCCATAATAGAGTTAACTGAGCTAAGTTCACACAGCTGATCTAACATCCTTTGGCATTCCCATACCATTTTTTATGTTGTTTTAACTGCGCATAGTGCTTTTAACGCTGCATGGCTATCGCTGCAAATGGTGATGCATCATCTATGTCCAGGCATGTTCCATATATATATAGAGCACAGGCCAGTATTGCGTATACTTCGGCCTGGAAAACAGTAGCATATTTACCCATGGGAAGGGAGAGCCTTGTCTTAGGCCCCTAGACCCCGGCGCCTGTGCCCGTCCCTGTCTGCGAGCCATCTGTGTACCATGTACAGCCCCAGACCTAAGACGGGCCCCAGCATCCGCGGCCCACTACTCCCATGTGGGTATCACCACTGTGAACGTATAATTCAAATTAAATCTAGGCTTCATCAGGTCCCCGATCATCATTGTCGTAGGGCAGGTCTGGTGAAGCCTTGTAAGAATAGAGGCATGACCTCTATTCGGATTCTTGAAGGACCGTCCTCCAAGTGACCAGAGGCGGTAAGCACTCTTTCCCGCTATTTCCTTAACATATAAATGTAAGGGGGGAAGACCAAGGATGGCCTCCATTGCACAAAATGGTGTAGTATCCAGTACCCCTGTTGTTCCTAGACAAGCAAGTCTTTGGACACTGTTTTACTTGGTGGTCACAGTTTTACTCTCCGAACCTGGCCACCAGACTAAAGATGCGAAGGCGATCGTGGGCCGTACAATAGAAATATAGAGCCACTGGACCACCTTAGGTCCTAGGCCCCAAGTCTTTCCAACGGCCCTGCGACAGGTCCACATAATCTTGCGAGCCTTATCCACCTCGTGGTCCACATGTTTCTTCCTCAAGGATTACCCCAAGGTACTTAACTGAGGTTGTCTTAACTATTTTTTCCTAAATAGGAAAGGCTCTGACAGTCCGTCTAGCCTCCTCCTCCTGGTAAATACCACGACCTCCGTCTTGTCGGGATTAACCGACAAGTCCGTGTCGTGGGACCATCTTTCCGCTCTGTACGAGCTCTGAAACCGTACTGTGGAAATTTCCCACCGCCATCAGGCTAATGTCATCTGCATAGCCTTGGGCGTAAATTCCTCCAACATTTCACCTGGTAAGTAGTTCATCCACTACCAGACACCATAATGTTGGTTATAATACTCCTCCCTGTGGACACCACCTGTCTATATTAGCTCTCAGCATTAATGCGTTGAGGGTAAACAGAACTTGACGGCCCTGCAGTGAGGCCATAATCCATTTTATGAGCATCCTGCTCACTACTCTTCTCTCTAGACTAAGTTCTATGGAGCCCAAAGATGTGTAGTTAAAGGCCCCTTGTATATCTAGGAATACAACCATAGCAAGTTGTTGCTGATCCAAGGCACTCTTCAGTGTAGAAACTAGCTGGTGTAGTGCCGTCTCAACCGACTTCCCTGGTTGATATTCATGTTGATGAGGATGCAGGGGACAGTCTCTTAATACTTTCTCCCTGATATGTCTATCCACCAGTCCTTCCAAGGTCTTAAGAAGAAAAGGCGTTAGACTAATGGGTTTATAATCCTTAGGTCTAGTATATGAAGACATTCCGGGTTTGGGTATATACGCTACCTTGGCCTGACACCACAAGGAGTACACGTACCCCATAGTGAGACAGGCTCTAAAAATTCTGACCAGGTAAGGTATAAGGACCGCGCCCGCTTCCTGAAGAAGAGCTGGGAAGATCCCATCCATTCCTGGGCTTTTATAAGGGGAAAAATATTCTAATGCCCACTTCACCCTTCTTGGGGTAACAATCTCTGCGGCTTCCTTGCAGCCACTTCTATCTGGTCTGAAGGATCCGCTCGATTCTACTTCACTATTCATGACTGATGCACCTGGAAAGTGGGCATCAAACAATAAGTTCAGGGTCTCCCCCTCTGTGGATGTATATCCACCCGAAGGTGACTCCAATGACCCCAGCCTTGCCCTTCTATCCAAGGTTAAAATTTTATGAAGCCTTGCCGCTTCATGTTGACTTTCAATGGAGTCACAAAACTGTCTCCAAGATTTCTTACAAGCCTTCTTGACTTCTGACTTGTACTTTCTTTGTGATTCTTTTTAAGAATCTAGGCTTTCTTTATCCTGAAGTTCCCTGTATTTATTCCATAGCTTTCTTGTGTTTCTTCTCAGGTGTTCAAGATAACTGTTCCACTTGAAGCTTCCTGTTACCCTTTTTGCGTTAACGACTGGGCAGTATAATTCATAAGAGGTAACCAGTGTCTGTGTGAGAAAGCTCACATTGAGCTTCAGCTCCTCTTTGTTCTTAATTATATTCGAGGATCCTCCTTCCAGTCCCCTCCTCACGTCCTCCCTAAAAGAGATCCAATTGTTTCGTCTAGGGTTCCTGGGCGACTTGGTCGTGCGCGTAGGGGCGCGCGATTGTGAGCTTGCATCCGGGAGATAGTAGGTTCGAATCCAACTATCGGTAGCCCTGAATATGGTTTTCCGCGCTTTCCCATTTTCACACCAGGCAAATGCTGGGGCTGTACCTTAATTAAGGCCACGGCCGCTTCCTTCCAACTCCTAGGCCTTTCCTATCCCATCGTCGCCATAAGACCTATCTGTGTCGGTGCGATGTAAAGCCACTAGCGTTTAGGGTTTCTATAAGATGGGTCCTCGAAGGAGCCCTCTATATGAATCACAATGTGTCTATGATCTGACAAGGAAGGCTCCAAAGAAACTTTTCAGTCTTTAAATACCTGTATGATTCCCATGGATCCAGGGTAAGATCTATGATCCCCTCACTCCTGTTATTGATGAAGGTAGAGGTATCACCTATGTTCATGATCTCAAGATCAGTTGTACATAGAAATTCTATGAAATGCTCTCCCCTTCGGTTTGTGTGTTTACCTTCCCAAATGCTGTGATGAGCATAGGCGTCACAATCTACTATGATGTTAAGTCCTTGTTTCCGACAGTATATCACCAGTCTCTTGAACTCCTCCGGCGAGGGTGGAGATTCAGATTCTCCTGGAAAATATGCAGAACAGACAGCCAGGTCTCTTGGCTGTCCGCCCTCTTCATATCTCACTAGAACTGCTACAAGGTCTCTAGTAATGAAGCCCGGTATAGCCCAAGCGTTATGATCCTTAACTAGTACACATGCTCTAGGCTTCTCCTCCCCTACTCCACTGAATAGAGTGAAGCCTGCACATTTTAGTCCCATGATATGCCCCTGTCTAAGCCAGGGTTCTTGTATCAGGGCGACCGAAAACCTGCCTTTCTGGATACTTGTAATAAGTACCCTAGAGGCCGCAATACATTGTTGTATGTTTCCTTGTATGAAAGTAATCATTCCTTACTTTCATGCAATTCTTTAGCCTATGCGGTCTCCGGAACGTGCAGCTCCGTCTCCAGCGATGAATCCTGAGGCTTGGCTGGCCCTGGTTCCTGTCCAGGCTCCCGCTCTTCGCTCCTGTTGGTCTCAGTGTTGTCTGTGGTGGGGTTGGTCCTCTGCTTGTCGCGTTTGCCCTCCACCAAGGTGAAGGTAGCAACATGCACCTCGCAGAAGATCTTCTTCCCCACTACTTTTTCCACATCTCTGGAGTCCATGCTGACCACAAGTCGGACACCTCTCTTCTCCTCCTTGCGGTCGTAGACCCTCCAGCTGTTGGGATTTAAGCCATGAATATGGCGTGCCATTCTTCCCAACAGGACGTTATTTTCCTTTGGTTGTCCTGGAATCCAGACCATGACTCTCTTGTAGGAAAGGGGTTTATCCATGCCCACAATTGTGAGCCTGGCTCCTTCCCACGGTTGTATACCTGTAACAAGACTAGAAAGCCATGCTACAGTTTCATCATTCTCTGCGATAATGATGGCCGCACCTCTCGACAGATAGCATTCAAGGAATTGAGGCTTAATAGGCCCCTGCTCCGGAAGCTCGTCCGTCAGATTGGTGATAGCCTCCACCACAGATTTCACCTGTTTCTCAGTTAGCTGCTGGTCAGAATATCCTACAGGCACTATGGCCATCCTGATCCCAGCTTTAGCTATCCTGGCATACTCCACCTTGGGTATTTTGTGGGCCTGTCCATCTTCTTCTGGGGTTTCCCCCGACAGAAGTCGTTTACCCACTGGCGTTTTGGTGGGTGGAGTCCCCTGTGCCCTAGAAGCAGAGCCCTTTTCAGGGTTCCACCTCTTGTGCCCTTGGATCCTCCCACAGTCGTCGCTGTCGTGGCAGTGGAAGGCCTCTCAGCTCCAGGAGTTAGGCCCACTTTGGCCTGCTCCCGGGCCTTTAAAGCCTTCTTATACCTCCTCTTCTCAGCGCCGGAGCGCTGTTTCTTCTTCTTCTTCTGCTTCTTGACTAGTAGATTGCCCACCTCTAGGGTGAGCTCTCTTACTGTCGAGGTCATATTATCCGAGGATATCTCCGAAGAGTCCCCATCGGTTGTTGCTGAACTGGTGTTTCTCTCGAAGGCCCCAGAGGAGCTCTCCGGTTTATGGGTAGCTACGGTACTCATTTAGATCCCACGAGTAGCTAGGAAAATATAATATCCGCCCAGACAGAGCCGCGCATACCCAGTAAGGCGACTTACTTCGAGAGGACCCCAAGTATCTCGAAGGCTCTGTTCGAGACATGCACCCCACCGGGACGGGTCGCGTTACACCTTACGGTTGGGTGGTGCTTTAGCTTCCTCCTCCTTGTATACCGAATGGTTACCCAATAGGGCTCCATTCGGCATCGCAAGAAAGGAGCTGCTAGTCCTCCTCACCACGCAGACGATCTTCAATTGAAGAGGGCAACCAAGGTTAACCCCCTACAATTGTAGAAGCACACACGTTCGTTCGTCATGGTCGTTGTAGAATCAATATTTCACGAGATGAAGGAATTCCTCCTATTTTCTTTCTTTATTTAATTAAACCGATTTAGAGAATTTCAAGATAATGAACCCCGTACGTCTGGAGAGCATGGGTTCTACCTCATGTGACAGTATCTCTTTTTCAGGTAATTGCTATTGCTCATGTCTTGTATCGTGTGCTTATATTATTCGTTGAATGTATTGTCATGTAGGAAAGGGACGTTGTTTGGAATCTACTTTGTAATTAGTATGCTAATGCTATGATATGATTTTCACATGTTTGGGAAACGTGCTTAATGTAGCATTTAAACACCTCATCCACCATGATAGTATAAACAGGAATAGTGAATAATTATATTCCTTCTACCCGATGTGCCTTTCATGTGTTTGTTTAAATCATTTAGTGTGCAGAATATAATAATTGTTAGTGAATATTTGCTAGTTAGAAGGTGACGCCCCTTCGATAACGTTACGAGTATGAAGTGCAATGATTCAAACCCGACAGAGAGTGAAGAGACATTTAAGTCGCGACTCAGAAAGATAGTGTATATTTATTTTATGTAAGATCATATGGCATATTTCTCGCATATTTTCGTATGTGTTTTTCTCGGTTCATTTAAAAGTATGTTTTAAATTATGGAACATCATTCTTCTCATTTGGTAGTGATAATTGTATTCCTCTCATATTTAGATTCCCTTACTTTCTAGATTAATCGTACAGTGACCATTTTATAGCGAACAGATCATTGACTCACTTTGCTCTCGAGTTTAGCCGTGGTAAAATGTGAAAGTAGGGAGGATGGACTTCGATGCCGGGAGTTGTTTTCGAAGAACGCATCTAACATATTAATTTCAGTCATTGTATTTCAGAACTCAGATAAATAAAATCTGCCCTGGACCCCTGGACAGGTGAAGTTCTATGTGATTAAGTGCGGATTATTAAAAGTAATCCAAAGAATTTATATTGACAATTGGACTGCCGTGAGAGTTGATGGTAAAATGAATTCTTGGTTCAAGGAAGTTAGACAAGGTACAAGGCTGCAATCTTTCACTTTTGTTTTGTTCACAGTTCATATGGATCATCTACTGGAAGGTGTAAAGTGGCAGGGAGGGGTTCAATTAGGTGAAAATATAGTAACAGTTTGGCCTATGCCTGCGACTTGATCGGGAGACTGTGCTGAAATCCTGCAATCTAACATCGCGAAACTTGAACATACGTAAAGTGAGTGTTGAATGAAAATGAGCACTTCCAAGAATAAAGCGGTGTCAGCAGGAAGGCAATCTAAGATAATTTATTGCCAGATTGGGAACAGAAAACTGGAAGAGGTAGATCATTTCAAGTATTTAGGATGTGTGTTATCCTAGGATGGTAGTATAGTAAATAAGATTGTTTCGAGGTGCAACTGTGCTAATGATGTGAAGTAGCAGTTGCGATCAAGAACAGTGTTCTTTAAGAAATAATTCCGCTCTCGAATAAAACTATCTTTACACCGGTCTATTTTTAGGCTAGCTGTGCTGTACAGCAGTGAAAGCTAAAAAGGATCACGATATCTTACTTGTAAATTGCAAATTACAGTCATCAAAGTAGTGAGAATGGTCGCTGGTACTGAGAGTGGGAACGATGGAAAGTGGGTACTCGGAATGAGTAGATAAGGGCTAAATGATGAATGAACTGGAATAATGAAGAGGTGCGCATTAGGTTGCTTCATTGGTGGGGTCAGATCAGGCGAATGGAATAAGATAGGTTACCTGTAATGGACTAGATCAAGGAGGTTAAGAGAAGTAGATGGAGAATGAGACGACGATGGTTAGGCTAAGTTTCTAATGATCTGAAAATAAGAAGTATTAATTTCAGTGAGGACACAGCACTAGTTTTTAAGTGGAGAATTGCATTGGCGTTTAGTAATTTCACAGAGTAGTGCTCACTGTACGCTGAAGAGCATAAGACTCTACGTATTATGAAGTTGAATGTACAGTAGAAATATGTGTATGTATGTATGTATTCATTACTTAACAAATTATGAATGGAGCTGTTGAAACTGCCGCCCATCATTCTCTACAGATTTTGGGCAACTTGTTCGTAACTTATGGAACAATTCATCTTTCGTTGTAGTTCATGTTGTGGAATCCCGGTAATTTCGTGAAGAATGTTATGTTTCAATTCATGTGTTATGTTTCAATTCTTGTACATGGCATTTTTAAATTTACCCTAGAGATAACTATCGCAGGCGGATAAATCAGGGGATTGAGGGGCCATACAACCCTAATATTAACTCATTTCTGGTGGAAATACTTCGTGAATTTATCCCATAAAATTATTTGCAATGTGAACAGTGGCAGAGTCACCTTGAAAAGATGAAAAATCACTCTCCCTTTTGGTTAAATACCTGAGAAAGGTGGTTAGTATGGTATTCATACGCTGAAGTGAGTCAATCATATTCTCAAAAGAAGAAATCGTGTTGTGTTTCTTTCACCACTGATTGCACACCGTATTCGGATTTCTCTGTCATAGTTGCACAATTCATGTGCGAATTCCAGTTTAACAGTACTCCAGTAACGATTGTTTTGTGTACACATAACCAAATAGGCCAAACTAGGCCTTGTCCAAAAAGCATACTAAATATGGGTATATTTGTCCATTCTGTTCCAGCCTCCAGTCACAAAATGTGCTCCACGTACAGCATCATCTGGTTGAAGAGCATGCGACACAGTTATTTTCCAGCCACCACATTTAAGCTTGATAATTTGGTAGCCATTTTGCACAGATTCATGTTGAATTCCCACATCTTGTGCCAGGCGACGACGTGATTGTTTAGGAGCGTTATCCAAACTATGACCAATGTTATCCAACTTTTCTTCGGAGAGAATCCCAGGATACCTTTTTGGTTTCTTAGGCTGGGTACTTCCAGTCCCCTGATAATTTTTTTCATAAAAGTTATGGACTGTTTTACGACTTGGAACTTCTACTCCCGGGAAACTCTCTTGAAACCATCTTTGAAATTAACGAGCTAATCAGGTTAACACATGCAAATCGTACGTAAAGAAAAGCTGTGCTATTGAAAGCATACGATCCACAATGCCCTATATAACTAATTACATAGTTAAGAAAAGGACAAAATACGCACATTTGGGAATGGCTGAAATACGATTGCGACATCGCAGATGTGTACGAGGTCAGGTAGCATTGATGTGCGCCCAAAAAATAAAGACCGTTATCAGGGAACAAAACATGTGATGGGGTACCACGCCATCCCCTTCGCGCTAAAGAGCCTGGGGTTCGCGCAGAGGAAAATGACTGCGCGCCGAAGTAAAGCATATCTGATCATCCTGTGCTTTAACTTATAGGTCATGTACATCACATGCTAAAATCATATAACACCGGGCGAGTTGGCCATGCGGTTAGAGGCGTGCGGCTGTGAGCTTGCATCCGGGAGATAGTAGGTTCGAATCCCACTGTCGGCAGCCCTGAAGATGTATTTCTGTGGTTTCACATTTTACACCGGGTAAATGCTGGGGCTGTGCCTTAATTAAAGCCACGCCCGCTTCGTTCGAACTCCTAGGCCTTTCCTAACCCATCGTCGCCATAAGATCTATCAGTGTCGGTGCGACGTAATGCTACTAGCAAAAAAATTCTAATATCATTAATGACATTCTTAAAATCGATCAAAAATCATCTAATGAATAAAAATCTGTTACTTATCTATGTAGTTTGTTTGGTATTTTCTTTAATACAGCCTGACATTTCATTTCCTAAGGAAATTTATTTAAACGTATGACTCCCGTTTAAAAAGGATTTTGTCCAGCACAGCCGGGCTAAGTGGCTCAGACGGTTGAGGCGCTGGCCTTCTGACCTCAACTTGGCAGGTTCGATCCTGGCTCTGTTCGGTGGTATTTAAAAGTGCTCAAATACGTCAACCTCGTGTCGGTAGATTAACTGGCACGTAAGAAACTACTGAGGGACAAAATCAGCCAACTCGGCGTCTCCAAAAACTGTGAGGTAGTTAGAAGGACGTAACGGAAGTAATATTTATTTGTTTAGCACCCTAATTATGGAATAGTTGTGACTTATAAATTCATAATTGTGTGTGATATGGTTACTTACCATTTTATGTGGACTACACTGACTTAGCAAATGTCATGGAATAGTCACCTAATGGCGTGTGGGGCCCTGCGAACTGCAGTGAGACGCCGTAGAAGTGAGTCGACAAGTCCCTGGTAATCTCTGGACGCAGCTGACACCAAATCGTTTGCAGAGCGGCCGCCAATGCTAGTCTGTTCGTGGGTGCAGGATCCATGGCACGGAGCCTGCTTTCCAGGATATCCCAGATTTGCTCGATAGGGTTCATATCGGTGGACCTGGGTGGCCATGGCAGTCGTTGGACCTCCGCTGCATGTTCGTGGAACCATTCCCGAGTGACGTGGGTGCGATGTGTCGGCGCGGTTATCATCAAGAAACACCGCAGAACCGTCTGGGCGCTGTAAAGCCAAAAATGGGTGGAGATGTCTCCGAGCAGCTCAACATACCGCGTACCATTCAAAGTCTCTTCCAGAACAACTAGGGGCCCACTCCATACCAGGAAAATGCACCCCAGGCCATAACAGAGACACCAGCGCCCTGGACCACACCTTCGAGGCAGGCGGGATCCATCGCTTCATGTGGTCTACGCCATACACGGTGCCTCCCATGGGCATGGTGCAGTTGAAATCGTGATTCGTCCCACCATATTACGTTACGCCATTGTTCCAGTGCCCATCCCTGGCGACAAATGCGCGTCGCTGTGCCCGAGGACGTTGGGTTAACAGTGGCACCCGTGTGCGGCGCCGGCTCCCATACCCCATAGAACCTATGTTCCTACGGATTCTCCACTGGGAGACATGTCTCGCACGGCCTGTGTTGAATTGAGTCGTGATTTGTTGCACAGTTGCCAGTCTGTCACTATTGACAATCCGTCTCAGATGTCGCCGGTCACGGTCATGGAGGGTGGCTGGACGACCGGTCGATCTTCTGTTGTGGACGGTGACACCCGCATTCAACCATTCACGATACACCCTGGACACGGTTGATCGTGTGGAGCCGAATTCCCGCACCATTTCCGAAATCGCACTTCCCATCCGTCGGGCACCGATCACCATACCCTGTTCGAACGGTGTCAGCTCACGACGTTCCATTTTACACCTGTCACATGCACAGCCACTGCTCACAAGGTCTCCTATACAACTGCCGTTGGCACAGGGGGCGTGTGATGCGCAGATGACACTCCTGCGCATCAGTGCACCGCTATCCCATGACATTTGCTCAGTCAGTGTATTTATTACCAATAACATTAGTTTAAAAATATGGACAACCTATGAAGTGTCAAAATATCATTTTGCATTATTCATTTTGTCTCCAACCAAATATGAAACTAACCACTCATTTCTGTGTTTTGAATAACCTGTATATTTGTCTATGAAATCCACTCTACATATCTTAAAACCATATCATAAATTAGAATTTATTACACCATTGTATAATGCAGTTTTATGTTCAGTGTTCATTTATTCGGAAATTATCTTTTATATGAGTGAGTTTGTGTTTATTTAATATCTAACAACTAGAAACGACGGGCATACGATTTGCAAAATTGTTATCCGCCTCAAGACCTTCGTAGGCCTTCTCTCGGTTGTAAGAGCATGCTGAGTATCTGCACGTATTGATTTAGTCATCGAATATTCATGTGGGTGGAGAACGTTGACTGATGATTAAAGCACTTAACGAGGGATCTTGGATTAATATGGGTTTCCCCAGTGCAGGACGCGTTCCCTGCACAGAACGGAAATTCACGTTCTCCTGTAATTTTTGTCCATGGTCTTTTTCAACAGTATTATAGGATACATTTTTGCCTTCAAAATCGTGGGCAATCCGGTCTTTTATTTGGTTTGTGTACGCTATCTGAGCCGACCCCGTGGTGTAGGGGTAGCGTGCCTGCCTCTTACCCGGAGGCTCCGGGTTCGATTCCCGGCCAGGTCAGGGATTTTTACCTGGACCTGAGGGCTGGTTCGAGGTCCACTCAGCCTACGTGATTAGAATTGAGGAGCTATCTGACGGTGAGATGGCGGCGCCGGTCTATAAAGCCAAGAATAACGGCCGAGAGGATTCGTCGTGCTGACCACATGACACCTCGTAATCTGCAGGTCTTCGGGATGAGCAGCGGTCGCTTGGTAGGCCAAGGCCCTTCAAGGGCTGTAGTGCCATGGGGGTACGTTATCTGAATACAATTTACGTCGATGCTTTTTTGTTGCTTAAAGGAGCCTAACATCTAGGTCATCGGTCCAAATCACATCGAATACGCGACCGTTTACTATTATTATTATTATTATTATTATTATTATTATTATTATTATTATTATTATTATTATTATTATTATTATTTGAATTACAGCTGGGAGATGTCACTGTGGCAGTTATTGAATTCTCTTCCAATTGCAAGAAAACTTGCAGTGAGCGCGATACATCACCACTGAAACCACAAGAGGTAAATAATGCCTTCAGGGTCTGTATAAAAATCGTACAATCGGTCTCTTATCTAAGAGAAGTACTCGGCGTCAAACAAGATAAAGCTGTTGATGCGTCGCATCAAAAAGTTGTGTATATTACCAGAAACGTACTGGGACTTATCATCAAACTACAAAACGCTTGAACATTATCAACGTATTGTTATAAAAATCGTGTATGCCCTATTTTTGACCAGTGTGTGCACATGTTTCATTTTATTATTTTTCTGCAAAAGGCCAACGCCTTTTGGTGGGGCGGTATGTTAGGTAAATTTAATCCCTGTAGTAGACTTTGTCTTGTAGGTTGGGAGCTGTATAAAATGTGTACATTATTAAAAATACTAGATGTCGGAACGCTTAGCTCACGTTCATTTCATGGTCCTCGCAGCCCGGATGAACTTGCTTCAAACTCCTACAATCCACCGTCCTATGTAAGGTAATTAACGCAACCATTGGATTACAGTCACTTAAGTATAAAATTTCATGATTCTGATCGAATTCAAACGAATATTAGATGCTTGACCAAGTTAACCTAGCACAAACTTCGCCCAAAGTCACAACTTATCAAGGAACTTGCAGCTAGGTTATGATACAACTAGCCGTACCTTTCGCCCAAAGTCATAACTTCTTACAAGGTCCACAACCGTCCACTGCTACAACTATCTATTAACATCTGTTAACAAATTTACGAACTTTTATAAAATCTTATAATTAGTTCCTACTTACTTTACCGTTCATCCAGAAAGTTACGTGTTACCTCGGAATAATTATTATCCACTACACTGTGGTAACTTATTTAAAGTACCACGATATTCTATAAATATGGAAGACTCCAACAAACGAACATTAACCGAAAGGAGAGCAACCTTGAAGGCTTGTGTAACTCGAATTCAACACTTAGTTGAGTCGGAAATAAATTCTGCCGATATTAACCTCATTCAGGTTAAATTAAACAGATTGCTCTCCACCAACGAAGAATTCAAGCAAATTCAAAGCCAACTAGAGTCGTATGATGAAGAAAATGAGGAATCTAACACGATCTACCGAGAAGAATTCGAAGACACAATCGACTTGCTGGAGGCTAAATTAAGGAAGGCCACCAATCTACAAAACACGTCAGGTAATGTTCGAGTGCTCACTCAGTCATCACAGTCATCTCCCTACCTTTAGTGGGACTCTAATTACCTGGTTTCATTTCAAAGACAAGTTTGAAGGCCTGGTGGTCAACAATAATAACCTATTAAACATAGAGAAATTCCACTACTTGCTCTCCTCTGTGAAAGGCGAAGCCAAGGACAGCATAAGAAATATCAGCATTTTTGACTCCAACTTTCAAGTAGCCTACAACATTCTGGTCAATCGTTATCATTCACCCAAATTAATTGCAGCTGAACACATTAGGCAAATTACGGAAACTTCACATAAAATAGGTCCAAGGGAGAGTGAAATACGCAAACTGATCAATATATTCAAGGGCAGTATAGATGCTCTTAATTCCCTAAACGCCCAACCAAGTATCCTAGATTTACTTCTTAATGAACTCCTACTCTCTCGACTAGACAAAAAACTAAGGTTAGAATTTGAAAAGGAGCATTCTCATTCCGATGCAGGTACATTCGAGGAGCTCATTAGTTTCTTGGAGAGACGCTGTCAGACACTATAATTCTGCTCTTCTACCCAACCATCTGCAGTCAGTCTTAACAATTACCCCAAATCAGCGCCACGCTTGATAACACAACAACAATCACACATTTCGACAGCAGAAAGATGTTACATCTGCTCAGAAGAGCACAGGCTGTATAAATGTCCTGATTTCCTCAATTTGAGTTCTGGTGAAAGGTTCAAATTGATCAAAGGTAGCAAGCACTGCAGTAACTGCCTTAGTCCATCACACACTTGGAAGGCATGTAGATCCAGTACTACATGTAAGGTATGCAATAAATACCACCACACGCTGCTACACCAAAAAGATCAGAATGAGGAAAAACTAACGTAAACAGCACTATGGCACAAAACCCACAGGATAACGACACACTCCAATCGTCGCATCACTCTATCAGAAGTACTCCAAACACTCAGGTTCTTCTAAGCACAGTCACGGTTAAAATCAAGGACTCAATCGGAAGATATCATCGCATGCGAGGCATATCAGATAGCGGTTCCCAAAGCAACTTCATATCCGAGCAGGCGGTACAACAACTTAAACCTAAGTAGAAAAGAACGACCGTTATATCCCTAAAAGCATTCGGTGAACTGACATCCGAGGGTGATTCACCGATAAACGTAGAAGTGCACTCGACAGTCAGGACTTCCTTTTCAATATGGAATGTATAGTACTATCTAGGATAACTGGCAATATCCCTGCATCAAACATCGACCTCAATGAATGGAATATCTCAAAGGATGTCATCCTCGCTGATCCAGATTTCCACCTTGCTCAGAATACTCACTTACTAATCGGGGCTCAGTTCTTTTTGCATCTCATGAAGGAGGAGAGGAAATTTCGCCCAGGATATCCCACACTGCAGAACACTCAGATAGGATGGATTCTAAGCGGGGAGTATCCACAGCAAATGAATAAAGGAGAAGACAATGGGCAAAGATCTAATTCATTATTTATTAGGTCTGACCTCAGTCTTGAGAATCAAATACAACGATTCTGGTCCATAGAGGAAATAAGTCATGAAATTCGTTCACCAGAACATGCGGAATGTGAGAAAAAGTTCATCGACACCACATTAAGGGACGAGAGTGGAAGATATGTAGTAGAATTACCCCTGAAAAGGGAAATAAACCTAGGAAGCTCAAAGGAGATTGCAAGACAACGTTTTCATTTCCTGGAGAGAAAATTGCAAGTGAAGAGCAACCTTCGTCAAGATTATGTCGAGTTTGTGATGGAATATGAAGCACTTGGACACATGGTCGAGCTTTAACCAAATTCCACACTAAGACAAACAGAATATTACCTTCCTCATCACGCGGTTCACAAGCATTCGAGCGGTACTACCAAGACAAGGGTGGTTTTTGATGCTTCTACAAGAACCGACAATGGCGTGGCACTAAATGACATTTTAATGGTAGGACCAACAGTACAAGACGACTTATGCTCATTGGTCATGAGGTTTCGTATACACAGAATAGCCTTTACAGCTGACATAGAGAAAATGTACCGACAAGTAAGAGTGCACCCAAAACATCAACCCCTGCAATGCATATTATGGCGAGAAAGCCCTCAGGACGAACTAAAATCCTACGCCCTTACTACCGTCACGTATGGCACATCATCAGCAGCTTACTTAGCTACAAGATGCCTGGTACAGCTGGCTACGGATGAAGCAACCAGATTCCCTCGAGCGGCTTCAGTTCTTCGCCATGATTTTTATGTGGATGATTGCATCTCAGGAACAGATACTTTGGATGAAGCTCTAAGGTTGCGAATCGAACTTCAAGACCTTCTTCAGCTTGGAGGATTTCCGTTGAGAAAGTGGTGCACAAATAGCCCAGAACTCCTTGAATCAATCCCAGAGAACTTCCGAGAATATAAACATTCATTGACTGACAGTGAGAGCAGCGTAGTAAAAACGTTGGGCTTAACTTGGCGCCCTTCAACGGACCTAAGTGTAGTAATCTTACATGTTCCCTCAGGCAGACAAGTTTGGTGAGGTGATGTTCAGGAGGAAATATAAGTTGATGCTTGGCTTCGTATGGAACTGGTGCGTTTTGTAGTCTTCCTCCGACTCGAAGAAAACCATTTTGGTCCAGAATTGCGCTCAGACTCCTCAGAGTACTACTTGCATCAACAGCTTTACCTTGCTTTAGACAGAGTATTTCTCTTTGATAAGAGAACGATTGTACGATTTTGATACAGACTCTGAAGGCATTATTTACCTCTTGTGGTTTCAGTGGTGATGTATCGCGCTCACTTCGAGTTTTCTTGCAATTGGAAGAGAATTCAATAACTGCCACAGTGACATCTCCCAGCTGTAATTCAAATAATAATAATAATAATAATAATAATAATAATAATAATAATAATAATAATAATAATAATAATAATAATAATAATAATAATAATAATAATAATAATAATAATAATAATAATAATTGTACCGGGCGGTACACCTCCACCTCCACGCCGCTTATTTAAACCTTGCGCCAGTTGAAACTCCCCTACTGGGAGAAGTCTGAACTTTGTCTTATGTGTTAATTTTCAAGTTACCCTGAAGATGCCACTACTTGGAAATTTTGAAGTTTCTGAACTGTGTTGTTTTCGATGTATTTTTGTTTTGCTTGTAGTAAGAAGTGTGAACATTCTCTTCTAGAGGACACTACTGAAGAACTACAACGGTGCACCCTAGTGCGAAGTGAAAGAACTGTTTTTGTTGAGAAAATTTAATTTCAAAAGTTTGTTCTTTGCTAAATTTCTTTCAGTCATTGTTTAAGTTGGCAATATTAACCCTTTCTATCCCCTTTGTTTTGAATTTAGCCAATCCCGAATTTCTCGAATTAATTTTCCACCAATAATGTGTTTCTTCTTCATATTGTGTAGGGGTTTCGTTTATCCACCAATAAAATGATTGTGGCCGGGTGTTTTCCTTCCTGAAACGCCTCGAACTTTCCGCGAGAGTATATAAACTGCTGATTTTAGGGTCTCTGCGCCACGTCAGTACCATCTTTCAGTGTGTAAAGTACATAGCAGGGGGCGGGAAGCGCCTCTTTCTTCGGGGAGCAGTTCAACACCAAGGTAATGGCCTTTTAATAACTTCTTTTCTTGCTAGCTCAGCAGTTTAACTCTCGGGGCGGGTCCGAAGCATCTCTACCACGTAACTTTCCCTAAAATGTAAAGACTCTTAGCCTCTATTCTCTTTCAAAAGTCACCTCTTTAGTATGGGATTAGCCCTTGCATTAGCGGCCTAGTGCCAGATTAGGGTTTTAAACAAGTGTATTAGGAGTGCAGATCGCCTCCTCTCAATTGTTATTTTAGAGGTCAAGTAATTAACCTTTTTCTCACTTAATAGACCTCAGTAGGTTGGGTATGTTACCCCTGTGTATATGTCCTTAGAGGACAACTTGAAGGTGGAGTTCGGTGTGGCCTTTGATAGGCTTAAAGTTGAGAGCGAGTGGCTCTTTTTCGAAAACTGAGTGTTGTATGCCTCGAGGAGGCTTTACTGTGTAATTTGGAGCAAGTGCTCCTGGGCTTGATTGGGGTCTTCTGCACCTTTGTTGAATTCTGTATATCGTAAAGTTGGGCTAATTGCTCAGAATTGTGTATCTGGCTCTCGGAGCCCAAATCCTGTAATTGTACATTCTCGATTAGTGGTTTTGCTACTCTGTACCTGCCATTATTGTTATTTCTTGTTTTTTGCTAAGAAAATATAACCTCGTTAAATTTTACATTAACTTTAATTTCGTAGTTTGAGACTCGTTCACACCCGCACCTTCTTTCTCCTCTAACCACCACGGAAAACTCCGTAACAAGTGGTAGCAGAGCGTGGTTGAATGGGTCTCAATTTAGCCCCTTTTGACGGCTAAACATTGTTTTGATTCGAACTCTAACAATTTTCTCAGTTGCTGGAATTTTTAAATTTTCCTTTTTCAAAATTGTTCTGTCATCATGCCCGGCCCTCGCGATGTTCTCCATCTTAACTATTTGCGCAAGGAGGAGTTGATCTATGAATTGACTATTAGAAATGTGCAATCTGGAGGCTCGGTTGCTGTAGACACAAACAAGCTTAGAGAGTCCCTTGATTTGCCCATTTCCATCCCCACTTTTGGAGAGAAAGAAATTGACGACTCTCTTTCCACGATCATCGAGAATATTACTGGGCTAGCATCTGTAGTTAGTTTTTTTGATGAAAATGATCCTTCTCCTAATCAAATTAAGCGTGTGCAAGCCAGGCTATTTCATTTTTCAAATAGAGTTAACGATCTGTTGTCTCTAAAGTTGAATGACGTTCAGAGGAAGGAAGCTAGTATGGTACTTGAAAATATTTCTGAATTATCTAATAAGGTAACTCAATTGTTAACTGGGGAAGTTCCTCCCAAAATCGATCAACCCACCACGGTGAATGTAGGTAGTGAGGAAGAGCCTCCTAAGGGAGAAGTCAATAGGATAACCGTGGGAGCTCAAACGATCTCTGCCCCATTGGACAACGAGTCTGAACGCCGTGCATCGTTGAATAATGTACGTTCTGAATTAACTTCTTTGCCACTGAAACCTTTACCTACTATGTCACCTGGGTTCAGCAGCTTGCCTCATCCACTTGCAATGTTGCTCAGAATTATCTCGAAGTTTTCGGTTAACACTACCAGTGAAGTTATTTCTTTCTTAAGGTTTTTAGTTGAATTTCAGGATCATGCCCTTGTTTTTTCTCTTTCTCCATGTCAGATTTTGTAAATCATCTATCCCTATGCAATAGGTATTCTCTCAGACAAAATAGTAAGAGCCATTGCCGAGCAATCATCTATTGAAGACTTCCACGCCCACTTGCTAGCTAACTTCATCCCGGCTAGGGCAAGGTCATCTCTGATTCAGAAGTACTATTATCGAGTACAGAGATTGGATGAAAATCTGGCTGATTTCATACAAGACATTAAGTTCTATACTAGGGTGTTTGCTCTTCACTTTCCTGAGGATCAGATTGTACAAGCTATAGTGGAAGGCATTTCACCATCGTATAGGTCATATCTGTGTTTCGCGGCGTGCCCGCAAACCTTTTCTGAACTTGAAGCATTGGCCGTCTCAGCGGAAGGAGTTAGATACGCCGATTCCTTGCGTGTCGCGAAAGAACCCCCTCCTTCGTTTAGTAATACTCGGCCTCCACCTCGCCGACCAGTCACATCCCGTAAATGTTATGCTTGCGGGTCGCCTGACCATCTTCGCAATAAATGTCCATTGGTCAAAACTAGTAGGGCAAATAATGGAGCTGGTTCATCACAAGGCTGTTTTAAATGTGGGGCTTTCTCACATATCGCCAAGAATTGCCCAAACTCAAATAGCACCCCCTCCTGCTCAACCTCTGGTGCAAATTCCACCAATGCCAATAATACAAAATGACTAGTGGCTTCGGCTGAGTCGACTAATCCCTCTTCCCGAGGCTCAGCCCCTGGTAAACAGGTCGAAAATTCAGGGAACGTTCAATCTGCAAATCCATCTTTTGAATGCCCCAAAGAGTGTCTTAGGATTGCGGCGGATACCCCCGAACCTGTTCCTTTTCTTAAAATTGAATTAAATAATGAGCCTATAACAGCCCTATTAGATTCAGGCAGTGTTTGTTCTATTATTTCGGCTGAATGGTATGCAAAATTGAAATCGGTTTGTAAACTTCCTGACTATTGTTCCTCTTCGATCCAATATGTTTCGGCTAATTCATCTTCCTTAGAAATTCTAGGTTCTTTACAGGTCAAAATTCGTATTTTTAAATTTACATGGAAAATCAAACTGTTTGTGGCTAAGCACTTGTCTTGCCCCATCATATTGGGAGCCGACTTTTTTTCGCACACGGGTCTTGTGCTCGATCTTCAGAGTAAGTCGTGCACATTCAAATTTGCTTCCAATTGTAAAATTCCCTTGTTAAAATGTAATTCTGCGTCATGTTCATCTATTTCGCCTACCCAGGATGAGATGTTGTTAGACCATAGACATCTACCTGAGGAGCAGGCTGATAGTATTCGTAAGTTGTGTCAGTCGTTTCCAGAGGTGTTCTCTGATACTCTTGGTGTTACTGACCTTATCGAATACAACATTGAGGTCACGGATTCGATTCCTGTCCGTTTTCCACCTTATAGGCTATCTCCACCTAAAATGAAGGCTCTGAAAGAAATTATCTATCAGATGTTGAAGGATGGTATAATTAGGCCCTCTAAGTCGGCGTATTCTTCGCCTATTTTCCTAGTCCCGAAACCCCAAGGGGGCTTCAGGCCTGTCATTGATTATAGGGCTCTCAATCGGAAGGTGGTGTTACAATCTGTGCCCCTTCCCGACCTTCATTCTTGTTTTTCATGGTTCCGTAAGGCCAAGTTCTTTACCATCTTGGATTTGAATCAGGCCTACAATCAAATTCCCCTGGCCGAAGAGTCTAAACATCTTACAGCGTTTGCCACGGATTGGAATTTGTATGAATACAACCGCGTGCCTTTCGGGCTCCCCACGGGAGCAGCGGTACTCACTAGGCTGCTAGATAGGGTCTTCTCCGACATCAAATTTGAGTACTTGTATCACTACTTGGATGATGTCGTCGTATTTTCGGAGACCTTTGAAGCACACCTAGATCATCTGCGAGAAGTTCTCAATCGCCTTCGTAAGGCTGGGTTAACTGTCAAGTTGTCCAAGGTTGCCTTTGCTAAGCCCTCTATGTCATTCCCAGGGCATATTGTGTCACCTGATGGTGTTGCCGTCGATCATTCTAGAAAACAGGCCATCCGTGATTTTAAACCTCCCAAGGACATTAAAAGGTATTGCCAGGTTCATTGGTATGGTGAATTTCTTCAGGAAGTTTATTCCTAACTTCGCTAATAGAGCGGCGCCCTTAAACCTTCTTCGTAGGAAAGGCATCAAATTCGAGTGGGGACCTTCTCAACAAGCCGCTTTTGAAGATCTTAAATTAGCTCTCTGTAATGCCCCTGTCCTTGCTATGCCTGATTTCTCAAATAAATTCATCGTCCAAACTGACGCGTCGTCGTCAGCAGTAGTTGCAGTCCTTCTTCAAGAGACTGAACTAGGGAGGCGACCCATCGCCTATGCATCTAGGACTCTATCGGCTCAAGAAGCAAAGTACTCCATATATGAGCTCGAAGGTTTGGCAGTCTTATTTGCCTTAGAAAAGTTCCGTCTCTATCTGGAACATGTCAAATTCGACCTGGAGACAGATAATCAAGCCTTAAGCTGGGTCTTAGGTAGGCCGCGTCGTACTGGTCGTATAGCCCGTTGGGCCATCCGTATTTCCGCCTTCCAATTCGATGTCAGGCATATCAGAGGCACCGAAAATGTTGTTGCTGATGGACTCAGCCGTATGTTTTCCAACGACGTCGAGACCCATGAACCGGGCGACAGTTCATCACCTCCCGAGTCCAGACTATTTGATGTTAATGCCATCTTAACAGATGCTCCCATGCTCTTTAGGGATATCGAGAAATGCCAACGTGAAGATCCGACGCTGGCTCCGATAATGGAAACCCTTTCTTCTGGGGAACATGTCGTCCCTTATGTTCTGAGGAATGGGGTTTTATGTTGCCCATCGAGGCATGATAAGATGATGAAGGTTGTCGTTCCAGCTGTTCTTGTACCTATGATCTTCAAGTACTATCATGAGACCCCATTAGGCGGGCATCTTGGTATCTTTAAAACTCGTGAAAAGATTCGTGAAAGATTCATCTGGAAGGGTATGGACGGTGAAATCCGTGAACTAGTAAAAGCTTGTAAATCTTGTTTGCTTAGTAAACCCACCATGTCCACCAAGGTAGGCCCTTTGTCTTCGCATCAGGCTTCGCGCCCCATGGAACGCCTGTATATTGATTATGTAGGACCCTTCCCTCAGTCAAAGGGAAATGCCAACAAGTTCATCTTTGTATGCGTATATGGTTTTACAAGATTTTCCTGGTTATTTCCGACTAAGCTGGCTACCGCTCAGTCCACCATTACTTGTCTAAATTCTATCTTTGCTTCTTTTGGTCCGTGTCAATATATTGTATCTGATAATGCTAAGGCTTTCACATCTAATTTATTTCGTAAATTCTGCTTTGACCTATCCATATCTCATGTGACGACTTCTGCTTATTACCCTCAACCATCTCTGGCTGAACGGGTTAATCGTAATCGCAGGTCCGCGCTTATTGGCTATCATCATGAAGATCATTCTAGATGGGACACGTCCCTGCATTGGTTAGCTTTTGCTTTGAATTCGGCGGTTCATGAATCACATAAATTTACTCCAGCGTCTTTGATGTTCAAGTTTGTTCCCAACACGCCGCTCTCTAACCTCTGGTCCCTGAGCGACATTCTACCCGAGACAATAGACCCGGACAATATTAAAGATCTTTGGAAGAAGGCTAAAGCCAATCTTAAAGTGTCTCATGAAAAGGTTAGGGAAAGATATGATCGTGGACGGAGACCCACCAATTTGAAGGTAGGTGACCAGGTGATGGTCAAGAACTTTGTTCCCGCGGGCAAGCTTGCCCCCAGATTTCATGGGCCGTGTATCATTCTCGATTTCCTTACGCCGGTTACGTTGTTATTAAGTAATCCAGCCACCGAGAGGATATTTAGGGTTCACCTGTCACAGGTGAAACCGGAGTAATTTCTGTGTTAACTTGCTTCATATTATTTTGAAAGAAATATGAAGGTTATATTTTTTTGAGGTTTTCACCTTTAAGGCTTTCTGCCCCTGCTATAATATTTTGTTTTATATGTAAGCATTTTTGTGAAACCTTCCCCGAACCGTTAAAATGCCATCCTGTCGTTGCCACGGCCATTACCACGCTCCCGTCTCCTGCTCCACTACACACAGTGGCTTGCTTATATAATATGCCATGGATATCTGCACGCCGCTGGCCCCTCAACCTCTCCACAAAGCCTGTGCCCTCAAACAAAGATGATGGTCCAACAAAATTCTGCCGCCTAGCTTTAATGTTTCAGTGCCCCCGCAGCCGCGCGGCGCCGTGCCGCGACTGGGATAGAGGAAGGGCCCCCTCTACTCCAGCGAGGACGACAGGTGTACGGCGAGCCGGAGCCCTCCTCCCGGCCAAGGCTGATGTGCGGCGCACGACCTGGTACTTGCCCGCAGCTTGTATATGTTCACCGCGGGCGCGGCGTGCTTCAACACCACTGCTCCCCTCATAGTGCGGACGAGCGGTATCTCAGGGTACTTGAGGGGTCCGAGCGGCCGCCTTTGGACGCAAGCTGCAACGGCCGGTCTGGCCATCCAACTTAATCAACATCGAAATATTTAATCAACTACATGGACATTTACTATCAGCAATTACTACTCTTGGGAATTCAACAGCCATATTTGGTGGACTTTGAAAATTTTTCTTCTCTTTCAAGTATTAAAAGTTTTTCTTCTGAATTCAACTTCTACAAACATAAAGACATTACTTCAGCAGTTACTACGAGAATTTTTGAAACTGGATCAAATCAAATTTTCACTATTTTGATAAATGCTTCTGCAATTAATCTCCATAGCAACATCATAACTTGGACCTTGTTTTCAAACAAAAGTGTATGTTCTTCCGTGTTACCCCCTTGGAGGAACTTTTGGGGGGGGAGGTCTGTACCGGGCGGTACACCTCCACCTCCACCTCCACCTCCACCTCCACGCCGCTTATTTAAACCTTGCGCCAGTTGAAACTCCCCTACTGGGAGAAGTCTGAACTTTGTCTTATGTGTTAATTTTCAAGTTACCCTGAAGATGCCACTACTTGGAAATTTTGAAGTTTCTGAACTGTGTTGTTTTCGATGTATTTTTGTTTTGCTTGTAGTAAGAAGTGTGAACATTCTCTTCTAGAGGACACTACTGAAGAACTACAACGGTGCACCCTAGTGCGAAGTGAAAGAACTGTTTTTGTTGAGAAAATTTAATTTCAAAAGTTTGTTCTTTGCTAAATTTCTTTCAGTCATTGTTTAAGTTGGCAATATTAACCCTTTCTATCCCCTTTGTTTTGAATTTAGCCAATCCCGAATTTCTCGAATTAATTTTCCACCAATAATGTGTTTCTTCTTCATATTGTGTAGGGGTTTCGTTTATCCACCAATAAAATGATTGTGGCCGGGTGTTTTCCTTCCTGAAACGCCTCGAACTTTCCGCGAGAGTATATAAACTGCTGATTTTAGGGTCTCTGCGCCACGTCAGTACCATCTTTCAGTGTGTAAAGTACATAGCAGGGGGCGGGAAGCGCCTCTTTCTTCGGGGAGCAGTTCAACACCAAGGTAATGGCCTTTTAATAACTTCTTTTCTTGCTAGCTCAGCAGTTTAACTCTCGGGGCGGGTCCGAAGCATCTCTACCACGTAACTTTCCCTAAAATGTAAAGACTCTTAGCCTCTATTCTCTTTCAAAACTTCATATTGGGATAGAGAGTGCTTAACCCTCTCGATCTCCCACTCATATTGTTCTGAGGTGAACTTATTTTTCTCAACCGATTCTTCCGTAACAGTAATGTAAATTGTTTCTTTCTTAAGTCACCTCTTTAGTATGGGATTAGCCCTTGCATTAGCGGCCTAGTGCCAGATTAGGGTTTTAAACAAGTGTATTAGGAGTGCAGATCGCCTCCTCTCAATTGTTATTTTAGAGGTCAAGTAATTAACCTTTTTCTCACTTAATAGACCTCAGTAGGTTGGGTATGTTACCCCTGTGTATATGTCCTTAGAGGACAACTTGAAGGTGGAGTTCGGTGTGGCCTTTGATAGGCTTAAAGTTGAGAGCGAGTGGCTCTTTTTCGAAAACTGGTGTTGTATGCCTCGAGGAGGCTTTACTGTGTAATTTGGAGCAAGTGCTCCTGGGCTTGATTGGGGTCTTCTGCCCCTTTGTTGAATTCTGTATATCGTAAAGTTGGGCTAATTGCTCAGAATTGTGTGTCTGGCTCTCGGAGCCCAAATCCTGTAATTGTACATTCTCGATTAGTGGTTTTGCTACTCTGTACCTGCCATTATTGTTATTTCTTTTTTTTTTTGCTAAGAAAATATAACCTCGTTAAATTTTACATTAACTTTAATTTCGTAGTTTGAGACCCGTTCACACCCGCACCTTCTTTCACCTCTACCTACCACAAAAATACGGTAATAATAATAATAATAATAATAATAATAATAATAATAATAATAATAATAATAATAATAATAATAATAATAATAATAATAATAATAATAATAATGGTGCTGTCCATAATATCATCAATATTCGACCCACTAGGGTTGATAACTCCCGTAGTTGTTTTTCTCCAAAGTCTTCATGCAATGCCTATGGCAAGAAGGTTCAGGATGGGATGATCAACTGCTCGGCAATTTGCTCGATAACTGGATTGACCTTTATCAACAAATACTACTACTTAATAATTTTAAAATTCCAAGACTGGTCCTCAGTGAAGGGATAGTGAAGAATATCGAGATACATGGCTTCTGCGATGCTTCACAGACTGCTTACGGGGCTGCCGTGTACATAAGATCTGTTAACCACAAATCCGAGGTTCTCACGAGACTTCTTTGTGCAAAATCAAGGGCTGCACCTCTAAAACAGATTTCAATTCCCGGTCTCGAATTATGTGGTGCCTTAATTTTGGATCGTCTCGTCAAGAAAACGCTTGAAACTCTACGCACTACCCCGGATGGTGTACTACTTTGGATTGATTCAGCAATCGTATTAGCTTGGTTACGCGCATGTCCTTCAAAATGGAAAACATTCGTGGCAAACAGGGTGGCAGAAACGGTTCTGATGATCTTTTCAAGAACACAGTTGAAGAGTATCGGGGATAGCCCATCACCTTGTCGGACTCCTGTTTTTATGTCAAATGAATGCGGGAGACATCCGTGGAACTTCACTTTGGATTTTGTATCGGTCAGGCTGGCTCTAATTAATGCCAGCAGTTTCAAATGAACTCCAAATTCATTTAAGATGTTTAGCAGGAATTCCCGGTCAATGGAGTCGTACGCTTTCTTAAAGTCCACAAAGACAGACACATACTGCTTGGACCTTAGTGTACAATATCTGATGATCGTTTTGAGATTTTGGATCTGTTCAGCTGTTGAGCGACCTTTCCTGAACCCTCCTTGGTATTCACCTATTTGATGTTCGACTTGTGCTTCCAAACGCTCCAGAATGGCAAGTGTAGAATTTTGTAAGTCACGGGTAGCAAATATATTCCTCTGTAGTTGTTGATGTTCTCCATACTGCCCTTTTTGTGTAATGGATGGATCAAAGCTATTTTCCAATCTTCCGGTAGGGTCTCCTTGTTCCAAATTTCTTCTATTTGCTTTTTCAAGATATCAAGTGATTCCTCTGGGGCATATTTAAATAGTTCTGCTACTACTGAGTCTTCCCCCGGCGCTTTGTTATTTTTGAGACGGGCAATGTGGCGCATGATTTTATCTCTGTCGGGTTGTCTGGAATCTGGGTACCTGAGTAAGGGTTCCTTGGTTACAATGGGGCTTTGCGGTTTAGAGCAATTAAGTAAATTCCTGAAGTAATCTGCCAGAATGCTGCAATTTTCTTCATTTGACGTCGCCAGTGTGCCGTCCTTTCGCTCAAAGCATAGAGATGGTGGTTTATAGCCAGTGAGTTTGCGTTTGAAGGCTCTGTAGTACTCTCTGCTTTCATTCTTCCTAAAGTTTTGTTCTATCTTTTCAATGAGAGATTTCTCGTATATACGTTTCTCAGTTCTGAACACCCTAGATGCTTGGGCACGTTGGGTTTTATAGGTTTCCCAACCATTTTCTGATTTCATAGCGTAGTACTGTTTCCGCGCATTGAGACTTTCTTGGAGGACTGATTCGCAGGTACTATTCCACCAGGCATGCTTTTTGCTTCTCTTGATTTCCGCAACGTTTTTGGCGACCTCAACAAAGAGACTTTCGGCGTTGTTAAAGTCACAGTTACTTGGTCTAGCCTTTTCCTGGAACTCCTCGACCCTTTGCCGAAGTTTATCATTGTCGAAGCGTGTGATCTGTTTGGTTGTCTTCCTTGTGTTTACGGGAATTAGTTTGCATTTGATAAGAGACATATAATGATCTGAGGCCACATTGACACCTTCCTTTACCTTGACATTCATAATCTCAGGGCTGTTTCTCCTGGAGATTGCAACATGATCAATTTGGAGCTCTCCGAGAGCTTGGACGGGAGAAAGCCAAGTCATTTGCTTTCTGGGTAGATGGCGAAAGTGGGTCGACATGACCTGCAGGTTGTGATTTTCGCAAATGGACATCAGTCTTTTGCCGTTGGGATTGGTTCTTTTGTGAGCAGGGTAATTTCCTATAACTTTCTTGTACTTCTGTTCACTATCTACTTGGGCATTGAAGTCACCCAAAAGAAGGTTGACAGGGTGTTTGGGGATTTTGTTTAATTTTTCATCCAGTAGGTCCCGGAAATTATCAACTTCGTCTGGATCAGACTTGTTCTTATCGTTTGTAAGAGCATGTGCGTTAACTAGGGCGTAGGTTTTGTTCGCGCATTTAATTGTGAGTATAGACAATCTGTCATTCACAGGTTCGAAATTTGCAACCGATTTAAAGATCTTGGTTCTAACAGCAAACGCGGTTCCAAGCATCACAGCTCCATTGATGATTCCCCTTTGCGCCTTGCTCTTGAAAAATCGGTAGCCTTCGGATTCAAAAATCTCTTCATCTGGGTACCTTGTTTCCTGTAGGGCCATTATGGATATCTGATTTTAGTGAAGAGCTTTGGTGAGGGTTTTCAGCTTGCCAGTTTGTGTAAGTGAATTTATGTTGAAAGTTGCTAGAAAGGTTTTAGATTTTGGCCTGAGTTTTTGACTCTTCGGGGTACACCGAGACGCTCCGACTCGTCTCTTGCATGATGTCGAGTCTCCCCCAGAATCCGAACGAGACCCGTGCGCCGTGCGTTCACGACGAGTGATTTATCCGAAGATTTACCCCCTGGGGTATGTTTCTTGAAGTGTTGTGCCATCATGCTTTTTGACTTGACTTTGCTTTGGATGGGTATCCATCCTTTTACAACTAGGGTTGTTAGCCCTAGAGGTGGCCTCAAGATGTTTTCTGGCTTCTGGTCATTTACCAGTCTTCGCCGTAACCCTGGCAAGGGACCAGTCATTTTTCACGGTGGTAATTTATTTCCCTACTACCCTCTGACTCTGCTGGCGGCAGAGCAAGCGAGCATCCCCAAACCCAATGGGACGCGCCCGATGAAGGTAACCGGTAAATCCCCACTATTATTATTGTACCATAAATTATCACTGGCAAACCATCAGAAGGTGCGGCCTCCATAGGATCTGGACTTTGAGAGGATAGGAAACCACCCAGAGCGCAAGAACATTGATACCCGTAGGAAATCAGCTTAACAAAGTTTATTGAACAAAAATAGATAAACACCGAAAAGAGTAGAGAAGATTTAAATATTTAAATATCAACATTACTAAGGTTACGTTGACACGTGCCCTATACTAATTCACAGGGGCCCAGCTCTGTTCACAGTTTAACACCAGAGTACTACAATGTAATAGATAATTCTAGATAAGGCTTATTGATAATACTCCACTTCAAGTGACTCAAGGGGGAGAGCAAATACCCCTAACATAACATACAATAGTACCGTATACTTTCATTAAAAGACGCTTCTGAGTGCCTAAGACTCCTAGGGAAGTGGAATACCTCGTTCAACATATATTATATATATATTTACAACTACCAAGGGCACAAACTCCCAATAACTTAAGCTGCAGTAAAGCTGCAGTAAAGCTGTAGTAAACAGACCCACGGGTTCACACATAACTTTACAATTTCCAAGCAACTCGGCATTTATAAGGCCTTAAAACAACATTCAGCGTCCATCTAGTGGCTTACATTCGAAGGAATGTCCTCCGATCATCCGTAAGTTTAAGCAAGTCTTAGATGCTTACCTCCCATACCCCTAGCGGTCCTGGGTTCGAAGACGGGTCCGTGAAGTGCTCAAGTGAGAGACAGCAAGGCAAGAACAGGAATACCTACTCCCAGCAAGGCAGCACGGCCTCGCCAAGAGTACCGATGACGCAAGACCACGTGACGCAAAGCGACACACACAGGCTGCGTGAGAAGAGCACGGCGCATCCGCAGGGGCAAGGGAGGGAAAGCAAAGGGAGGCAAGTACAGGACGGGCCGTTTCCAGGGCGGAAAAATCTCCTTTACCCTGGGACCATAATTTAGGAATACTTTATTGTAATTTGCCCAGGGGGACAACTCAAAGGGCGAAAAAACATAGTAGTGCCTAAAATAAGTTGAAAACCATTAAAATAGACATAGTAAATAGTATAAGGGGAGGTGAAATCAAATACATGGCTCAGACCTCCCCCCCCCCTTAAGCACTAACCAGGGTGAGCAATAAAATATTCTTGAAGTATAGTCCATTCACTTGCTCATAGGCTAAAAATATAATAAAAATCTTTCCTTACAATTAATAAGAATAAGACACATATCTTGCTGTACAAGGTGACGAAGAATCTTGTCGAAATATCCCGGGATGTAGACAAGTAAGTTTTACAAGCAATGTCTCAGCTGATTGACGAGACCAAGCTGGCCTCACAAGCCAACACAAACACGGCGAAAAATGTCTCCACAGGCGCTTGGGCAGTTCTTGTGGCAGAGGCACGCCACATGACGAGAGAAATAAGGCAGCGACCTGCACACACCAGGTCAGCAGTAGGCTGGCAGTACATAGTCCGACAAGAGGAAAAGGCGAAAGGCTCGGGAGCTGGAGACAAGGCACGCGAAGGCAGCCCACACGGGCGGCCCTTCCCATGCAGGCACGGGCGAAGATAGTCACTCCAGCACACTGGTTAGATACAGGCAAGAGACGGTTCGAACAACCGGACCGGGTATGGGAGTGATGAGGGAGAAACGGGACTCCGGGAGGTCTCACATAATCATTGAACACACCACTAAAATGTTAAATAAATCTAAAGAAAATAGCTCCGCTTTAGGCAGAACACGTGTCAAGGGAACCGAAGGAAAAAAACCACAAAAGAATGGATAGCACAGAACAGGCTACACATAGCGAGCAGAAATGCCACACCAACCCAGGTAACGCTAGGTAGCTTTAACCTGGGATGGATGCACTCGGAACATTTTCTCCGTCTCCGGATCTTTCACCAACAAGGTGACTGGTGTCAAGAAATCAATAATCTCGCAGGGCCCGCGAAAGCGAGGAGCGAGATTCCCAGAAGGAACGAAATTCTTAACAAACACCCTGTCTCCGACGGCAAGATTTGTAGGACGGCGCCCCTTATCATAGCGCTCTCGTTTATTCTCGTACGAGATCTTCAGGTTTTGCTTAGCCTTCCTCCAAATGGCCCTGATGTTAGGGGGATCAATCTTTTCTGGCAACAACTCATTTATGTTCCACAAATTGGTAAGCGGAGAATTAGGGACGAAAAAAAATCAGAGAATTAGGGGAAAATTTATGAGCCTCGTGTACCGCAGAATTGAAAGCAAATGCAAGCCAAGGCAACGACGTGTCCCACCTCAAAACATCGTCGTGGTAAAAAGCAATGAGAGCAGACCGCAAGTTTCGGTTAACCCTCTCAAAGTAAGAAGGTTGAGGGTAATAGGGAGATGTAGTAACATGAGAAATGGACAAGCTGAAACAAAATTTCTTTAACAGGTTCGATGTAAAGGCCATGGCGTTATCGGAGACTAAGTACTGGCAAGGACCGAAGGACAAAATATGGACTTCAAACATCTAATAGTAGTCTCATAAGTAGCTAACCTCGTCGGAATCAACCAGGAAAAACGGGTAAAACCATCTACGCAGACGAAAACGAACCTATTACCATCTGTCTTAGATTTCGGCAAGGGGCCTACGTAATCTATATAGAGGCGCTGCATAGGAAGGGTAGCCTGAGTAGAGGACAATAAGCCGACGCGGGTGTTAGGAGAAGGCTTACTGAGTGCACAAATTTTACATGCCTTAACAAGTTCACGTACTTCAGCGTCAAGCCCTTTCCAAATAAAATTTTCCCTAATCTTCTTCCTAGTCTTAAACACTCCTAGATGGCCACCGAGAGGAGTTTCGTGGAAGTATTTAAAATCATAGGCACCAGGACCGAGGGTATAACAACCTTCATTTTATGATCGTGACGGGCGGGACAACACAGTACGCCATTCCTTAACACATAAGGATCAATAATTTTCCCTTCCTTAAGATCTTGGACAATAGGTCCCTAAGTAGGAACCTCCGCTTAGAACTTAGCAACGTCGTGATACAATAATGGAGTATCGGACAAGATGGCCCCCGCTAGGGGTAATAACAAAGGAACCTCAGAAGTTGAAGATTCGCCCTCCTGAATAGGCTGATCCGAAAACATCCGTCTGAGAGAGTCAGCGACTACGTTGTCCGAACCACGAATATGACGTACGTTGAACTGAAAAGCCGAGATCCTAATGGCTCAACGGGCCAGACGGCCAGTTTTCCTAGGCTTCCCCAAAACCCAGCTCAATGCCTGGTTGTCAGTCTCGAGTTCGAACCTTACATGCTCTAGGTAAATACGAAACATTTCTAAGGCGAACAACACCGCCAATCCTTGCAGCTCGTATACAGAATACTTGGCTTCGACAGAAGACAAGGTCCTAGAGGCATACGCAATGGGGCGTCTCCCCAATTCCGAGTCCTGCAAAAGGACAGCCGCAACCGTAGACGCCGACGCATCGGTCTGAACGATGAAAGGCTTGGAAAAGTCAGGCATAGCCAACACCGGAGCGTTAGATATGGCCAACTTTAAATCATCAAAGGCAGCTTGTTGGGAGAGCCCCCATTCAAGTTTAACCCCTTTACGTCGGAGGGCATTAAGAGGCCCGGCTCGATTGGCGAAATTAGGAATAAATTTCCGAAAAAAGTTCACCATCCCAACAAAGCGGGCAACACCTTTAACGTCCCGAGGAGGTTTCAACTGGCGAATGGCCTGGGTGCGAGAGTGATCGACAGAGACGCCGTTGGATGACACTATATGTCCCAAGAAGGACATTTGGGGCTTGGCAAAAGATACTTTAGAAAGTTTGACCGTGAGGCCAGCTTGCGAAGCCGAGACAACACTTCCTTCAAATGGCGGAGATGATCCTCGAAGGTTTCGGAGTAAATTACTACATCATCAAGATAATGATAAAGGTAGTTAAACATGATGTCAGAAATCACTTGATCAAGCAGCCTAGTAAGCACGGCAGCGCCAGTGGAAATGACAAAGGGCAGACGGCAAAATTCGTAAAGATTCCAGTCCGTAGCGAAGGCTGTCAAATGACGGGACTCTTCAGCTAACGGAATCTGATAGTACGCCTGATTTAAATCTAAAACAGTAAAATATATAGCCTTCTTGAACCATGAGAAGCAAGAATGCAGATCAGGGAGAGAAACTGACTGCAATACCACTTTCTTGTTCAACGCCATATAGTCCAGCACAGGGCGATAACCACCTTGAGGCTTCGGGACCAGGAAGATGGGGGAGGAGTAGGCAGAAGTAGACGGCCGAATAATGCCTTGATCCAACATTTTATTAACTATCTCTTTTAACGCTTGCATTTTCGGAGGAGCCAAGCGATAGGGCGGTGACCTAACCGGAACCGTGTCCGTGACCTCGATCTTGTACTCCAAAAGATTCGTCATTCCCAGTTTCTCGGTAAAAACCTCCGGGAAAGTATTGCATATTTCCCTAATGCATCTAGCCTGATCCTCAGGCAAATGACTAAGGTCAGGTTCGATTTGATCCTGAGGAGTTGACACAACAGATGAAGAAACAGAAGTAGACATAAGTAAAGGTAGCTTAGTAGTATTACAAAATTTAAACCACCAGAAGCCCTCCTGCATATCCAAAAGCGCCCTGTATACGCAAAAAATTAGAGACAAGAATTATAGGATACGGCAAATTATTAGCCACATAAAGGGGAAATTTCCAGGAAAAATTAGACAATCGAATTTTGCACTTTACTACGCCGGAAACCTCAACTCTCGAAGAATTTGCAGCAAAAAACGACAGAGAAACAGGCAGGACATCGGAAAATTTACAAATAGAACTATTGAGAGCAAACCACTTCTCGCTAATAAACGAGACTACGCTCCCCGAATCCAAAAGAGCCGATACCGGTTCATTATTTATCTCTACCTTGCCAAAGGGGCCTAAACCTTTGACCTCAGTAGATATGCCTAAACACTGAAGGGGGCAGCCAGAAGAATGTCCCCCGGAAGAAATGCTAGAATAACGTTGATCAACAGGCAATAGATCGGGGAACCCAACGCTTCCCGCTTCCCTGTCTAGTCAGCTAACATTTGGCTTACACGAACACTGCCTCGCCATGTGACCAGGAACCCCACACCTGACACATACGACATTAGAAGCCCTAGACTGAACCCTGGTGCCCGAACTGGTACCCGACACCTGTGCGCTAGGAGAACGAACAGGGCACTTAATTCGAAGATGATCAGAAGCCCCGCAACCAAAACATCTTTTTAATGGGGCAGGCTTACTAACAAGCGGAGAGCCAGAATTATCACAATGCAAGGAAGATTTACTCTCAACTTGAAGGGAATCAGCATGTCGAAAACCCCCCGCGGACACAACCATCGCTTCCATCTCTTCAAAATTGCGAGGCTGGGACGCGAAGCATAAACATGAACGGTATGCTGGAGAAATGCCCTCCACAATCGTAGCCACAATCTGCTCTTCAGTAAAATTCAGCGCAAAAACTCTGGCATAAAACTTAATATCCGAAATAAACCCCGATAAAGTCTCGTCCAGGCGCTGCACTCTAAAGTAAAATTTCTGGACGAACGAATGAAGAGCCCTAGGAGGAATGAACTGAGCCAGTAAATTAGCATGGAACTGATGTAGTGAGGATTGGCTCGAAATAGCATTAACGATTTTATTTCACAAAACCCCGACCGTATATGGATAGATAATCTATAGAATTTGAACATGCGTTAACCCAAAGACTAAGGCATGATCCAAAAATTCAACCAGAAACCGAAGAAAGGAAACCACATCGCTTGCCGAATTTACAGAGTAACGAGGGGCACCTTTCAATATCATATTCAAAGGGTGAGGCATATTCGAAAATGGTGAGCTCAGAAATGGCAAGGTTGACTGTTGGTTCAACAGGAGACAATCAGAAGGAGCATTCAAATGAACAGACTGCTGCGGTGGAAGCGAAATCTCTCCTCGTCAAGGTCACAGCTACGAGTCTGTTGGTTCAACTCGCCTTCCACCTGGGCAGGTGGGGGAAGAACGGGCTTTGATTTAATGGAAAGCCCAGCTAACGAGGCCTCCACTTTCTCTAAAAGGTCAGCTGATGTGTCCTTTAATTCCAGAACCTGACTCGATATCTCTTCCTTCAATTCCAGGGAAAGAAGATCTTGCACTCGTTGACAATAATGATTTAATCTACCCTGTAGTCTCCTAAGTTGATGGGGAGAAGCCACGTCATTCTACAGAAAATCCATCACAGATGCAATATTGTAAAGGTTAGCCTGGATAAGGGACAGCGCACTAGCGACCTCACCTTCAGTATAATGGGGCACCGTAATCGGTCTATTTAAGTTATTCCGTAACAGAATTTCATCGGCCTTGACGGTGCCTTTAGACTCTAAGTTACGTATCCCAAGTTCGTATAAAAGCTCCTCCTTCAGCAGGGAACCCGGATAAGGTATGTCTCGAATGGACATGGTGCAATTAATATAAGCCACACGACAACTAAAGAAATCCTGGAAACGGAAAGAATGTTACGGGCTCAAATTCCTCGGCTAAACGAAAACGCTCTGCTACCAGTTTTTGTACCGTAAATTATCACTGGCAAACCATCAGAAGGTGCGGCTTCCATAGGATCTGGACTTTGAGAGGATAGGAAACCACCCAGAGCGCAAGAACACTGATACCCGTAGCAAATCAGCTTAACAAAGTTTATTGAACAAAAATAGATAAACACCGAAAAGTGTAAAGAAGATTTAAATATTTAAATATCAACATTACTAAGGTTACGTTGACACGTGCCCTATACTAATTCACAGGGGCCCAGCCCTGTTCACAGTTTAACACCAGAGTACTACAATGTAATAGATAATTCTAGATAAGGCTTATTGATAATACGCCACTTCAAGTGACTCAAGGGGGAGAGCAAATACCCCTAACATAACATACAATAGTACCGTATACTTTCCTTAAAAGACGCTTCTGAGTGCCTAAGACTCCTAGGGAAGTTGAATACCTCGTTCAACATATATTATATATATATTTACAACTACCAAAGGCACAAACTCCCAATAACTTAAGCTGCAGTAAAGCTGCACTAAACAGACCCAAGGGTTCACACATAACTTTACAATTTCCAAGCAACTCGGCATTTATAATGCCTTAAAACAACATTCAGTGTTCATCTAGTGGCTTACAATCGAAGGAATGTCCTCCCATCATCCGTAAGTTTAAGCAAGTCTTAGATTCTTACCTCCCATACCCCCTAGCGGTCCTGGGTTCGAAGACGGGTCCGTGAAGTGCTCAAGTGAGAGACAGCAAGGCAAGAACAGGAATACCTACTCCCAGCAAGGCAGCACGGCCTCGCCAAGGGTACCGATGATGCAAGACCACGTGACGCAAAGCGACACAGACAGGCTGCCTGAGAAGAGCACGGCGCATCCGCAGGGGCGAGGGAGGGAAAGCAAAGGGAGGCAAGTACAGGACGGGCCGTTTCCAGGGCGGAAGAATTTCCTTTACCCTGGGACCATAATTTAGGAATACTTTATTATAATTTGCCCAAGGGGACAACTGAAAGGGCGAAAAAACACAGTAGTGCCTAAAATAAGTTGAAAACCATTAAAATGGACATAGTAAATAGTATAAGGGGGAGGGGAAATCAAATACATGGCTCAATTATTATTATTATTATGTTTATTATTATTATTATTATTATTATTATTATTATTATTATTATTATTATTATTATTATTATTATTTGAATTACAGCTGGGAGATGTCACTGTGGCAGTTATTGCTTGCAGTAGCATCACAATAAAGTTACGTGAAACGTACGTCAAATAGCAATAGAAGAATTAATTACATACAACATTAATGCTTCAGAAAAGACATTGAGAGCAAAGCTACGTGATAATAATAAAAGCGAAAAGAGACATACATTGAAACAAGAAACCAAATAGGCTGGACATTTACAAAAAACAAATAAGGATATTCTGCCACAAATTGCAGCATAATCATTGCAACGCAATCAAATATTAATTAAAAATAAATAATTAAATTAACTTAACACCTGAAGTCCACTTCTGCTCCCGGAAATATCTTGCTATTCAACATCTGGTTTCAGAATATCTGTCTAACAAAAAACAACATAAAATTTATGTCTTACAATGTCTCAGATTCTTGTTCACATATACAGCCAATGTTTGTGGTTTTTCAACCAGGTGTTAGCAAGGATTAAATTATGATCAGTACAGCATTTTACTAGCCGACTTTCTCTTTCATTCCTTAGTCCCATTCCGTATTCTCCTATCACGTTACGTTCCCTTCCTGGGCCTATCAAAGTCTAATATCACAATTAACATTCGATCTTATTTTACATACTGTTAAATTTTCTCTTTTTTCATTTTTTCTTTCGATTTCTTCGTCATCTACTGACCTCGTAGACATATAAGGCTGGCACTGACTTTGCTTCTATCCTAACAACAATATACCATTCGGTATGCTGGTCGTAGTAACTTACCCGTTGTCGTACTTCCTTATTCATTAATAAACCAACTCCTGAATTGCACCTACTTGATCTTATGTTGATACTTTTATAGCCGCTTAAACAGAAATCCCGCTCTTCCTTCCAATGTACTTCACTTATACTAACTATTGCTAACATTAGTCCACCCATTAACCTTTCTAGGCCCTCTAACCCACCACCAAGATTCAAACTTCTTATTTTCCACGCTCCGACTCGTATAATGTCAGTATTCACCTCGATAATGATCACGTCCTGTCGTGTGTTCCCTGCAGGGTTGTTTGAATGGGGGACTATCTTACCGCCAGGATGTCTTAATAATTCTATCATAAAGAGAAAGGCGAACGTCCCTAGGAGTTAAAGCATTAGTTTCTCGCTGCAACATAAATAAAACACTGTCAAGCAGAAATGTATTTATTCATTATTTATTTATTTATTTATTTATTTATTTATTTATTTATTTATTTATTTATTTATTTATTTATTCATTTATTTTGTATGACGTGACTCAGGCTATGAAGCCTGCTGTTATGCCAAACCATCTCTTGTGTGCTACATTGTACAAACTACAGAGTCTTAAGGTTCCTAATTACATATAATTAATTATGGAATTACACTTAAATAATAGTAGTTATAGACGAAAGGTGAATTTCTGAGGGTTACTATAAAGAAACATTACATTATACACTAATTTCATAAGTCTATGTACATTTTACAGCATCTCTAGTCAGATATATTTATACCATGTATGTCTGTAGCCAGCCCCGCTTTGTTGGGGGTAGCGTGCCTCTCTCTTACCCTGAGACCCCGGGATCGATTCCCGGCCAGGTCAGTGATTTTTACCTGCATTTGAGGGCTGGTTCGAGGTCCACTCAGCCTACGTTATTACAATTGAGGAGCTATCATACGGTGAGATGGTGGCTCCGGTCTAGGAAGCCAAAAATAACGACCGAGACGATCCGTCGTGCTGACCACACGACACCTCGTAGTCTGCAGGTCTTCGGGATGAGCAGCGGTCGCTTGGTAGGCCGTGGTCCTTCGGGGCTGTTGCGCCACTTGGGTTGCGGGATATATGTCTCTAATAACAGCCGGAAGGAATTCCAGGAGCGTATGTTTGCAGGTATGAATGAGTTGCCGTAACTTGTCGTGCGGAAAATTGGGAAACTCACCATGGAAGAGGATACTGTCTAGGGGTGACAAGTACTTAAGATCCGTTTTCAGATAACTTGGTGTGTCTGTACGCAGTATGTTGTGGACAAGCGAGATCGAGTGAATGTTTGTTCTCTCTGCCAAATATAATCACAAAATCCGTTCAACTCAGGGTGATATATGGCAATACCGGGGCATATTAATAAAAAATGGACACATGCATTATTAGGCCGCTGAATTTTAGCGTTAAGTGTGGTTTTCAGATTGTTGTATATTATGTCACCATAATCAAAGTTACTTCCTCGCATTAAGTGAAAGGAGATCTCGTAAACTTTTAAGGGAGTGCAAAGGAAAGAATACTCGTTGGCCAATTTTCGTGGTGTTCTCCGTCCCGTTTAAGTACTCATAAAAAATAAAGCCAAAGTTCTTTACAGTTTCGTTTATTTTTACTTGTGTTACGTGGAATTAACAGAAATTGCAGAATGTTTACCGTATCTTGAACCAATTTCCTCAAAAATCTTACATTTTTTGGGATAAGGCCACAAGACTGCTACAGATAATGCATTCCCACTATCAATACTCCGAAATGATAATTTTTTTCAATGCAGTGAAATACACTGCAATACTTTCGACAAGAGGCTATTTAGTAACTTGAAGTAAATCGTGCGCTGAGTACCATACGTGACACTCCTAGGAAATGAAATATCATAATAGAAATACATTCTGTAAAAACCTCAAACATTTCCTTAATGCATAATCAAGTTCACGACTATTGTTGAAGATGATTACGTTTACCTCACCTTGAATTTTCAAGTTCACTGCGATGTGCTGCATTCTAATGACTTCTATATATATAATCCTATATGCCGCGTCCTAATCATATTCAACAACACTATATTATTCATATATGAGGAATGTGTAAAATCCATTTTATATTCAGTCAATTATCTAATCATCTCTCTCTCAAATTATTGCCTTTCAGTAAATCAGCGTTCTGGGAGTGGTTTGAAAAGATCATTTCTCTCCGCCTTCAAGTTTTGATTTTATCAGATCCTGTAGGTTTTCCAACTTTCTATTGCAATCATCGCCGTTTGTGGTCTCATCACTGCAGGATTTCTTGTTTTCTCTTTTATTGATAGTAGTATAATAAGCGGGTTCGGCAGCCGCCGCCGCCGCCCGCCTCCTCCTCCGCGTGCTTTTTATGACAGCTGTCATCCACCATCTTTAATCAATAGAGCACTGTGCTGCTATCATGCGGGCAATTTCATCACCTGTCATCCACCATCTTTAATCTACAGAGCACCGTGCTGTCCTCTATGTAGTAGCGGGCAATTTGAAAAGTTCTGTTAGCCGTCATCCGCCATCTTTAATCAAGAGAGCACCGTGCTGCCATCTATGTGGTGGTGGCAAATTCCATGTGCTCTTGTTTAGTAAACAAACTCACGCGCTTTTTTGTCAGCTGTCATCCGCCATCTTACATCGCAAACCTCAGTGCTACACTCTTTAGTTGAAATATGGTGGCGGATAATTTAAAAAGAAAAATTCTACAGCAGCCATCTCTCGGCGCTAATTGCACAAGATAGTGGCTATACATGACTCCTTAAAGGTGCTTATGCAAGATGGCCGCTATACATAGACTCCCTTGGGATGCTTGCGCAAGATGGCGGTTATACATGGCTCCTTATGAGATGCCCTAGGGATGCTTGCGCAAGATGGCGGTTGCTCTTATGAGGCGGCTTAAGGGTCCTTGCACAAGATGACTAGAGACGCCCTAAGGATGCTTGCGCAAAATGGCGGACGCAAGATGGCGGCTATACACGACTCCTTATGAGACGCCTCAAGGGTGCTTGCGCAAGATGGCTGCTGCTCTTAGCTTAGAGGCTAACGTGTCATGCTAGTTCGATTCATTAAATTTGGGGCTTAAATGCAAAATGTTAAATATCTCGAAAACGGTGCATCGTAGAGCAAAACGGACAAAATTTTTCCGCCCAATACCTCGGTTCGCAGTACGAGGAACATGATAGCATAAGTCTAATGATGAGATCGACGGTTCGGTTCCTACTTAGGCCCTATGGCATTCACTCTGTTTTAGCTTGTATTGAAGCAAGTCTTCGTAACATGATCAGGTCTAGCTATGGTAGAGAGTATAACGTGCCGTGCAGGTTCGATTCATTAAATTTAGGGCTTAAATGCAAAATGTTAAATATCTCGAAAACGGATAAAATTTTTCTACCTGATACCTAGGTTTGCAGTATCAGGAGCATAAGAAAAACATAGTCTAATGATGAGATCGACGGTTCGATCCCTACTTAGGCCCTTTGGCATTGGCAGCTATCTAATTCTACGGCTATACATAGCTTCTTATGAGACGGCTTAAGAGCGCTTGCACAAGATGGCTGCTGCTCTTATGAGACGCCCTAGGGGTGCTTGCGCAAGGTAGCAGTGACAAGACGGTGACTATACACAGCTGCTTATGATACGGCCTAGAGGTGCTCACACAAGATGGTGGCTGCTCTGATGAAGAGAGTTAGCTTTGCATCGTGCAGGTATCTTTACAGCACTAAACCTCATACCTTTGAAATGTGGTGGCAGGTAATTTGAAAAATTCGACGTGCTTTTTCATAAGCTGTTAAGGCCTCCTCTTATGTCGAGGCATAGCTCTATCGAACGAGTTTAAACCTGCATCGGGATAGCTAGAGTAAGCGCGTGCTGCAGTGATGACGTCATTATGCATGTTTAGACTTGCAAATCACAGAAGAAACGTAACAAGGCTGGAATCGAAAACTGCACTCTATGCTGTTAACTTTATCATGTGATCGAAACATTGATTGAAGTATTTAGAACACGCAATAAGTAGAACCAAACACTGTACTCGATGCAACATGTGTTTAGAACATGTCAGGGGATATCTTTGTTCTAAGAAGATTAGTTTACCGCACATTCCTTGGCTAAAGGGCTAATGGGCTAAAGGGCTAATGGGCTAAAGGGCTAAAGGTGCAACAACCTCATCGATCGCTATCAGCAAGAACGCTTGTACTTTGTTAAGTGTAGAAAATAAATCTTTATTGGTAAATGGTTTTATGTTCAGAACAAGGAATGGAACCTAGGGGTTACGTCTTACCTAATAAAATCCCCGAGGTGCGATGAGTTACGTTTTTCGAACTAGTGTTTGGAACACTGAACTTTTCAAGATGGCAAGAGTGAGGTTAGCAATGTTCTGTTGTTGTATTTTAAATTCCGCGCTACAACATGCATAAGGTGGCAGCCCTTGAGGTTTACCGCCGTAAAGATGGCAAGAGTGAGGTTAGCAATGTTCCGTTGTTGGATTTTAAATTCCGCGCTATAACATGCATAAGGTGGCAGCCTTGAGGTTTACCGCCGTCAAGATGGCAGCAGTGAGGTTAGCGACGCTCTATTGTCCTTCAAAGTGAGGTTAGGGTTCGTCAAGAAGACAGCTGTCAAAAAAGCACGTGGCTATGTTTACCAAACAAGAGCACGTGGTCGTGACGTCACGGTCACGTAGTATGCTGCCTCAGCATGCAAAGTTCAATGTCTACACCTACGTAGTTAACACTCTGCTATGTTCACAAGATTTTTATACATCACTATTCTTTATGCTCTAAGTTCATTCACATAGGCTATGCTAAGATAGCAGCACAAACACATGCGAACTTTGTACATTCTAATGGAATAAGTTTAGTACTGTGTGCGTCATGGATACATGATGTGTGCACGCATTTAATCTTGACTATACGTAATGCTGCCGCTTTGTTTACAAGATTTTTATACATTGCTATTCTTTATGATTTATGTTCGTGCACGCACAAGCGATACTCGTACGCTCTAGCAGGAGAAGTTTAGTACGATATTCGATACATACATTATCGATAGGTGATGTGTACACGCTTTACAACATAGCTCATCTTTATGCTTTAAGTTCATGCACATGGGTTAGGGATACACAAAAGCGATTGCTACATGCTCTAGCGGAAGAAGTCTAGTACGATAGTCGATGCATGTAAAATCGATAGGTTATGCTAAGATAGCAGCACACTTACACGATTTTAGCACAATCTAGTAGGAAAAGTTTAGTATGATAGTCGTTTCGTGCAAAATCATTAGGTAATGTGAAAACGCTTTGAAACAAGGCTATTCTTTGTACTTTAAGTTCATGTGTATGAGTTATGCTAAGATAGCAGCACAACCTAGCGGAAGAAGTTTAGTACGAGAGTCGATACGTGCAAAGTCGATAGGTAATGTGTACACGCTTTAAAACATGGTTATTCTTCGTACTTTAAGTTCATGCGTATAGGTTAGGCTAAGATAGCAGCACAGTCTAGCGTAAGAAGTTTAGTACGAGAGTCGATGCATGCAAAATCGATGGGTGATATGTACACACTTTGAAACATGGCTATTCTTTGTACTTTCAGTTCATGCATCTTAGTTATGCTAAGATAGCAGCACAATCTAGCGGAAGAAGTTTAGTACGATATTTGTTGCATGCAAATCGATAGGTGATGTGTACACAATTTGAAACATGGCTATTCTTTTTACTTTAAGGTCATGCGTATAGGTTATGCTAGGATAGCAGCACAATCTAGCGGGAGGAGATTAGTACGAGAGTCGATGCATGCAAAATCCATAGGTAATTTGTACATGCTTTGAAACATGGCTATTCTTTGTACTTTTAAGTTCATGTGTATAAGTTATGCTAAGATGCCAGCACAATCTAGCGGAAGAAGTTTAGTACGAGAGTCAATGCATGCAAAATCGATAGGTAATGTGTACACGCTTTGAAACATGGCTATTATTTGTACCTTAAGGCCATGCGTATAGGTTATGCTAAGATACCAGCACAATCTAGCGGAAGAAGTTTAGTACGAGAGTCGATGCTTGCAAAATCGATAGGTAATGTGTACATGCTTTGAGACATAGCTATTCTTTGTACTTTAAGTTCATGCGTCTTAGTTATGCTAAGATAGCAGCACAATCTACCTGCAGAAGTTTAGTACGAGAGTCGATACATGCAAATTCGATAGTTGATGTGTACACGCTTTGAAACATGACTAATCATTGTACTTTAAGTTCATTGGTATAGGTTATGCTAAGATAGCAGCACAATCTAGCGGAATAAATTTAGTACGAGATTTGATGCATGTAAAATCAATAAGTAATGTGTACACGCTTTGAAACATGGCTATTCTTTGTACTTTATGTTCATGTGTATAAGTTATGCTAAGATAGCAGCACGACCTAGCGGAAGAAGTTTAGTACAATATTTGTTGCATGCAAAATCGATAGGTGATGTGTACACACTTTGAAACATGGCTATTCTTTGTACTTTAAGGTCATGCGTATTGGTTATGCTAAGATAGCAGCACGATCTACCTGAAGGAGTTTAGTACGAGAGTCAATGCATGCAAAATCGATAGGTAATGTGTACACGTTTTGAAACATGGCTATTCTTTGTACCTTAAGGTCATGCGTATAGGTTATGCTAAGATACCAGCACAATCTAGCGGAAGAAGTTCAGTACGAGATTCGATGAATGTAAAATCAATAAGTAATGTGTACACGCTTTGAAACATGGCTATTCTTTGTACTTTAAGTTCATGTGTATGAGTTATGCTAAGATAGCAGCACAACCTAGCGGAAGAAGTTTAGTACGATATTTTTTACATGCAAAGTCGATAGGTAATGTGTACACGCTTTGAAACATGGCTATTCTTTGTACCTTAAGGTCATGCGTATAGGTTATGCTAAGATAGCAGCACAATCTAGCGGAATAAATTTAGTATTAGATTCGATGAATGCAAAATCAATAATAACGTGTACACGCTTTGAGACATAGGTATTCTTTGTACTTTAAGTTCATGCGTCTTAGTTATGCTAAGATAGCAGCACAACCTAGCGGAAGAAGTTTAGTACGATATTTGTTGCATGCAAATTCGATAGGTAATGTGTACACGCTTTGAAACATGGCTATTCTTTATACTTTAAGGTCATGCTAAGATAGCAGCACAATCTAGCGGAAGAAGTTTAGTACGATGGTCGATGCATGTAAAATCGATAGGTGATGTGTACACGCTTTGAAACATGGCAATTCATACTGCTGCTCTGTTCCTAAGACTTTTAAGAATAGCTAATCCTAATGCTGCTCTTAACGACGTCGAGCTAAGGATTGATTACGTGACCGTGACGTCACAGCCACGTGCTCTTGTTTGGTAAACATAGCCACGTGCTTTTTTGACAGCTGTCTTCTTGACGAACCCTAACCTCACTTTGAAGGACAATAGAGCGTCGCTAACCTCACTGCTGCCATCTTGACGGCGGTAAACCTCAAGGCTGCCACCTTATGCATGTTATAGCGCGGAATTTAAAATCCAACAACGGAACATTGCTAACCTCACTCTTGCCATCTTTACGGCGGTAAACCTCAAGGGCTGCCACCTTATGCATGTTGTAGCGCGGAATTTAAAATCCAACAACAGAACATTGCTAACCTCACTCTTGCCATCTTGAAAAGTTCAGTGTTCCAAACACTAGTTCGAAAAACGTAACTCATCGCACCTCGGGGATTTTATTAGGTAAGACGTAACCCCTAGGTTCCATTCCTTGTTCTGAACATAAAACCATTTACCAATAAAGATTTATTTTCTACACTTAACAAAGTACAAGCGTTCTTGCTGATAGCGATCGATGAGGTTGTTGCACCTTTAGCCCTTTAGCCCATTAGCCCTTTAGCCCATTAGCCCTTTAGCCAAGGAATGTGCGGTAAACTAATCTTCTTAGAACAAAGATATCCCCTGACATGTTCTAAACACATGTTGCATCGAGTACAGTGTTTGGTTCTACTTATTGCGTGTTCTAAATACTTCAATCAATGTTTCGATCACATGATAAAGTTAACAGCATAGAGTGCAGTTTTCGATTCCAGCCTTGTTACGTTTCTTCTGTGATTTGCAAGTCTAAACATGCATAATGACGTCATCACTGCAGCACGCGCTTACTCTAGCTATCCCGATGCAGGTTTAAACTCGTTCGATAGAGCTATGCCTCGACATAAGAGGAGGCCTTAACAGCTTATGGAAAAGCACGTCGAATTTTTCAAATTACCTGCCACCACATTTCAAAGGTATGAGGTTTAGTGCTGTAAAGATACCTGCACGATGCAAAGCTAACTTTCTTCATCAGAGCAGCCACCATCTTGTGTGAGCACCTCTAGGCCGTATCATAAGCAGCTGTGTATAGTCACCGTCTTGTCACTGCTACCTTGCGCAAGCACCCCTAGGGCGTCTCATAAGAGCAGCAGCCATCTTGTGCAAGCGCTCTTAAGCCGTCTCATAAGAAGCTATGTATAGCCGTAGAATTAGATAGCTGCCAATGCCAAAGGGCCTAAGTAGGGATCGAACCGTCGATCTCATCATTAGACTATGTTTTTCTTATGCTCCTGATACTGCAAACCTAGGTATCAGGTAGAAAAATTTTATCCGTTTTCGAGATATTTAACATTTTGCATTTAAGCCCTAAATTTAATGAATCGAACCTGCACGGCACGTTATACTCTCTACCATAGCTAGACCTGATCATGTTACGAAGACTTGCTTCAATACAAGCTAAAACAGAGTGAATGCCATAGGGCCTAAGTAGGAACCGAACCGTCGATCTCATCATTAGACTTATGCTATCATGTTCCTCGTACTGCGAACCGAGGTATTGGGCGGAAAAATTTTGTCCGTTTTGCTCTACGATGCACCGTTTTCGAGATATTTAACATTTTGCATTTAAGCCCCAAATTTAATGAATCGAACTAGCATGACACGTTAGCCTCTAAGCTAAGAGCAGCAGCCATCTTGCGCAAGCACCCTTAAGGCGTCTCATAAGGAGTCGTGTATAGCCGCCATCTTGCGTCCGCCATTTTGCGCAAGCATCCTTAGGGCGTCTCTAGTCATCTTGTGCAAGGACCCTTAAGCCGCCTCATAAGAGCAACCGCCATCTTGCGCAAGCATCCCTAGGGCATCTCCTAAGGAGCCATGTATAACCGCCATCTTGCGCAAGCATCCCAAGGGAGTCTATGTAAAGCGGCCATCTTGCATAAGCACCTTTAAGGAGTCATGTATAGCCACCATCTTGTGCAATTAGCGCCGAGAGATGGCTGCTGTAGAATTTTTCTTTTTAAATTATCCGCCACCATATTTCAACTAAAGAGTGTAGCACTGAGGTTTGCGATGTAAGATGGCGGATGACAGCTGACAAAAAAGCGCGTGCGTTTGTTTACTAAACAAGAGCACATGGAATTTGCCACCACCACATAGATGGCAGCACGGTGCTCTCTTGATTAAAGATGGCGGATGACGGCTAACAGAACTTTTCAAATTGCCCGCTACTACATAGAGGACAGCACGGTGCTCTGTAGATTAAAGATGGTGGATGACAGGTGATGAAATTGCCTGCATGATAGCAGCACAGTGCTCTATTGATTAAAGATGGTAGATGACAACTGTCATAAAAACACGTGGCTTTGTTTACTAAACAAGAGCACATAGATTTTTTTCAAATTGCCGCCACCATATTTCAAAGGTATCTAGCTAAAGAGCGCAGCACTGAGGTTTGTGATGCAAGATGGCGGATGACAGCTGTCAGAAAAAAGCACGTGAGTTTGTTTCCGAACAAGAGCATGTAGAATTTTTCAAATTGCCGCCACCACATAGAGGGCAGCACGGTGCTCTCATGATTAAAGATGGCTGCTGTCACGTGGAATTGCCTGCCACCACAAAGAGGGCAGCACGGTGCTCAAAGATGGCTGCTATCAAAAAGCATTTTTCAAATTATCCGCCACCACATTTCAAAGGTAAGTAGATAAAGAGGGCACCACTGTGCTCTATAGATTAAAGATGGTGGATAACAGCTGTCAAAAAAGCACGTGGATTTGTTTATCTCAGGCTAGTGAGGTTAAGTTGGCAGCACTAAGGTTTAGGCTCGTTAAGATGGCAGCACTGCGGATGACAGCTGTGACGAATTTACATCTACTACGATAAAGAGGGCAGCACTGTGCTCTATAGATTAAAGATGGCGGATGACAGCTGTCAAGAAAGCGCATGGCTTTGTTTCCAAACAAGAGCATGTGGAATTTGCCGCCACCACATTTCAAACTAAAGAGGGCAGCACTGTGCTCTATAGATTAAAGATGGCAGATGACAGCTGTCAAAAAAAGCACGTGAGTTTGTTTCCAAACAAGAGCATGTAGAATTTTTCAAATTGCCGCCACCACATAGAGGGCAGCACGGTGCTCTCATGATTAAAGATGGCTGCTTGTCGAAAAGCATTTTTCAAATTATCCGCCACCACATTTCAAAGGTAAGTAGCTAAAGAGGGCAGCACTGTGCTCTATAGATTAAAGATGGCGGATGACAGCTATGAAGAAAGCATGTGGCTGTCAAAAAGCACGTGGATTTGTTTATCTCGAGCTAGTGAGGTTAAGTTGGTAGCACTAAGGTTTAGGCCCGTCAAGATGGCAGCACTGCCGATGACAGGTGACGAATTTTACATCTACTACGATAAAGAGGGCAGCACAGTGCACTGTGGTTTAAAGATGGCGGATGACAGCTGTCAAAAAAGCACGTGGCTGTCAAAAAAGCACGTGGCTTTGTTTACCACGCGCCAGGTTAAGTTGGTAGCACTAAGGTTTAGACCCGTCAAGATGACAGCACTGCCGATGACAGGTGATGAAAGAGGGCAGCACAGTGCTCAAAGATGGCGGATGACAGCTGTCAAAAAGGGGTATAGGTTTGTAAAGCATTTCGAATTTGCCGCCACCACATAGAGGGCAGCACTGCTTAAAGATGGCGGATGACAGCTGTCAAAGGTAAGTAGCTAAAGAGGGCAGCACTGTACTCAAAGATGGCGGATGACAGCTGTCAAAAAGCACGTGGCTTTGTTTACCTCATGCTAGTTAGGTTAAGTTGGTACCACTAAGGTTTAGGCCCGTCAAGATGGCAGTACTGAGGTTAGCGATGCGTTGTTGTCTGTCAAAAAGCACGTGGCTTTGTTTACAAATCTGTTGAAAAGCACGTGGCTGTCAAAAAGCACGTGGCTTTGTTTACCTCGCGCTAGTGAGGTTAAGTTGGTACCACTAAGGTTTAGGCCCGTCAAGATGGCAGTACTGAGGTTAGCGATGCGTTGTTGTCTGTCAAAAAGCACGTGGCTTTGTTTACAAATCTGTCAAAAAGCACGTGGCTGTCAAAAAACACGTGGCTTCGTTTACCTCATGCTAGTGAGGTTAAGTTGGCACTACTGAGGTTTAGGCCCGTCAAGATGGCAGTACTGAGGTTAGCGATGCGTTGTTGTCTGTCAAAAAGCACGTGGCTGTCAAAAACACGTGGCTTTGTTTACCTCATGCTAGTTAGGTTAAGTTGGCACTAGTGAGGTTTAGGCCCGTCAAGATGGCAGCAGTGAGGTTAGCGATGCGTTGTTGTCGATGTCAGCTGTCAAAATGCACGTGGCTTTGTTTACAAATTCAAATCTCCCGCCAAAATTCAAATTTCCCGCGGGCGGCGGCGGCGGCGGCGGCGGAGGAGGCGGCGGAGGAGGAGGCGTGCGGCGGCGGCGGCCGCCGAACCCGCTTATTATACTACTATTGATGTGAGCACATTGAGCCATTTTCAATTATTATTAACATCTGAAATTTGGTAGTTCTGATGTGTTGGCAAGATTTTTGAAATAGGAAAGTCAATTTCGGGACATCATATCCAACTATACCATCGCAAATCATGCTGCGGGTTAGATCTTCTTAACCATCAACTGCTGAGGTGAGAATTCAATAACATTTTTACTGACGTTCGGTCTGGGAGACTCCCTGAAATAAATTTCAAATTATGGACCATTACTATAATTTTACATGAGCAAAGTATTGTCAGTAGGTTTAGCATGCATTGTAGGAAATGGTTTAGTGGAAGATACGACATGACATGTTTTCTGACTTTTAATAAGCATTACATACTTTTAATGACAGAAAAATCGTTAATATTTCACATTGGTTCTCATCAAATAAAAACGAAACGGTGGATAAATTAATACATACCAGGTTACTGCATGATAAGGTATGAAAAATACAAATGTACACGGTATATTCCTTCTATCATACCTGATAAAAAGCTGACACGTACGTCATCGTACTGACGTGGATTCAGTGAGAACCGTGCACTACTTCAGACGGTTACGTGCCAGATGCGACCGTGCCGGATGCGACCCGACCATTATCGTGCCAATAGCGACCGAGCGGATATGCATCGTGCCGCATGCGACCCATCAGTCACTTACAACTGATCTGCATTAAGGGCTGTCACCAAGTGGCAGATTGTTTATCAGTAGCTAACTTGGTCTTTTCTAAAATAAAGGTCTGACACCGTTGTTATTAGGTTCGAGTGCCGTTGGACGAAAGAAAAATATAATAATGTTGCTGGATTTACGTCCCAGTAACTACTTTTATGGCTTAAGGAGGCGCCGATGTGCCGGAGGTTTGTCCCGCAGGATTTATTTAACGTGCCAGTAAATCCATCGACACAAAGCTGACGTATTTTAGCACCTTCAAATACCACCAGACTGAGCCAGTATCGAACCTGCCAAGTTGGAGTCGGAAGACCAGCATCTCAACCGTCTGAGCCGTCGAGCCACTTAGCCAGGATGAAAAAAAGTCACCATCATAATGTAGGCCGGCAGGGTAGGAATGTTGGTGTATACAATTTGTAATCACTAGATTGCGTACCAAAAGCCTGGATTCAAATCCAAACCTCTTCGCAGTGTTCAAATGAAGTGAGGGAATATGATGCTGTTGATGGTGATTCGGCCGTCGGATGGGGACGTAAAGCATTGAGCAGAGCCCTTGGTATTATTCGAAAGGAGTAGGCTACTTGCCGACACCGGGTTTCATCTTTCCCTACCTCATTATCATAATCTCACATCCAGACGCGCAGGCCTCCCATGTGCGTCAGGTAGAAAGACCCGCACCAGGCAAGCCGAACACGTCCTCGGACACTCCCGGCACTAATAGGACACGATAGGTAAGTAGGCCTAAGTCGTAAATAATTTCAGATAATTAGGATTTTTTTTGCTAGTGGTATTACGTCGCATCGACACAGACAGGTCTTAAGGCGACGATGGGATAGGAAAGGGCTAGGAGTGGGAAGGAAGCGGCCGTGGCCTTAATTAAGGTACAGCCCCAGCATTTGCCTGATGTGAAAATGGGAAACATCGGAAAACCATCTTCAGGGCTGCCGACAGTGGGATTCGAACCCACTATCTCCCGGATGGAAGCTCACAGCCGCGAGCCTCTAACCGCATGGCCATCTCGCCCGGTGGGAAAAGACGTAAAAGCATCACTATATTTTGTGTTATAAAACGAGTTTCCCCCAGAAGTGTTATGTAAAGTAGGGGCAGTAGCTGCTTATAAAACTTTTTAAATTACATTGCACTTCGTTTAGCTTACCTTATCTTGGGTGATGACACAACTTATCAAATGACAATTTGCTTGTCAACGCCGGTCGCATCCTGTCAACGCCGGTCGCATCCGGCACGGTTACAGATTATGCGGTCGCTAGTGGCACGGGTCGCATGCGGCACGGTCGCATCTGGCACGCCACTGTTCAGCCACTATTTCGGCTCCACATAATTGCTCAATAATGACCAGCTGCGTGATTACTTAAGACGATGAAAGAGGAAGGTACAAGGAAGAACAAGGATGTAAAGGGTCTGAACGGAAGCGAATGACTCACCATCTACAGGAGTCTGTGAGACTCCACGTCCGTAGCCCAGGTTTAAACGTGCACTATGTGATTTGTTTCTGTTTATTAATTGTCACAAAGTCTCCCTTGCTATGCAGGAAAGAATTGTCCAGCACTCGGAGCTTGCATTCAGAAGACAGAATCCGCCTATCAGTAAAATATACTGTCAATTTTCATTTTAATTTTTACAGCACAGTTTTCACGACACATAATGAGTTCGTCCATATTCTGAGCTGTTAGACAGACTATTCCACTCAACTATCACTATGGTTTGGTACTACCAACACCCAGAAAGCACTCGTCTCCCTCCTTTCAAATAATAAGTTACTTAATATCACATATTTATTAGTCATTGAAACATTACTATTCTCGGATAGAGATCAAATTCGTAAATGATTCACAGGTTATGTAGCGTACGGCACTTCTTCTCTTCCTTATATTTCCCGGGCTTTATCCATATTTACTGGGGTTGTTCCGTTTAACGGTCAGATTCCCTTCCAGACACCAATTCTATGCGGATGATTTTAATCACTATTACGTATTTCTGTGTTAGTTGGAAGTGTGCTGTGTTTGCATGAAGAGAAGCGTATTGAAACGAACGCATATACCAGTTTCGATATCAGAGGAATTAATCATATGAGAATAAAACGCTTGGCTGGCCGGGATTCAAACACGGGTCTGTCAGCCAGCATGCTGTACATGCAGCCAGAAAGCCGGACGTAGTGTACCGAGCATTGCAGTTAAATGTTAAAACAACCTGATACGCGGGGCAGTTGGTTCATCTTTATTTTACACCATTGAACTGTGCACTTCCGTCACATTGCGGTGAATGTAAACATCACTTTGAATTTGCCACGGATTTGGAGCCAGAGGCGTTTGTAAGTCATGGAGTTCAACACATAGTGCCACAAGTAACAAAAATATATTGAGCCACTCTATGGAACATAGCGATCATCCAACTGCAAGTCTTCATTTTGTGGATAATTATCAAATTACAACTTAGATATTCGACCATTAGGCATGCGGTCCAAATGGGGACCACAACATATAAAGGGTTAAACATACAATAAATACAGGCCTACTACATCAGAGATTCCCAGGAATTGGTAGTGCGTATAGTGAGAGCTAAAAATATAAGCTACTAAACCAAACGAGGCGTACAAAACTGCTAGCTATACACATTACACAAATTCAACCACGCAAACATTGTGTAGAGAATGTGCATCCGCATGGACTGGGATACGAGGGAGGGGCTCTACCTGTCATATCATCCACGCTAAATATTGGAACAGATCTCCAGCTTTACGCTGGAAAGGACTCACGACTATAAAGCGGCCAATGGATCATCGAGAGCAATACAGTTTAGCTTTTTTTTTTGCTAGGGGCTTTACGTCGCACCGACACAGATAGGTCTTATGGCGACGATGGGATAGGAAAGGCCTAGGAGTTGGAAGGAAGCGGCCGTGGCCTTAATTAAGGTACAGCCCCAGCATTTGCCTGGTGTGAAAATGGGAAACCACGGAAAACCACCTTCAGGGCTGCCGATAGTGGGATTCGAACCTACTATCTCCCGGATGCAAGCTCACAGCCGCGCTCCTCTACGCGCACGGCCAACTCGCCCGGTATACAGTTTAGCAGCACCGAAAAGAGAAGTGGAACGTGGACTTTTGCATCATGCTCAGATAAATAGCGAGATGGGAATAGAAATACTTTTGGGAAAAAATGCTCCTAATTCCAACACATGATAAGTACAGTATGGAATGGAATATTCTTCGAGTGTCATACTTAGGTCATTCTTATAAATGTCATTTACACTGAAAGGGAGATGGAATTGTAGTGACGTGGATTTACCTATTGTATATGAAAAGTTGTATGACCACATTTCAGAATGTTATGTGACTGTCATCTTAATCTCCATTTGCAAACCTGGCCAGTGAATTGCTATACTTTCTCCAGCTTTCCTTACTAAGTAGAGAACTAATCCTTCAGCCAAATACAGTACTTCACAAGAAACTCAAAGCATTTGAAATGTTGGTTAACAAACGCATACTGGGTATAACTGTGATTGACCAAGTTAGAAATGTGAAGGTACTGGGGCTCACCGGAAATACAAAAGAAATTTTGAGAAACACCGCGAAGCGGAAATGTGAAAATTTCATACCAGTCATGTGACATCTGGAGAAATAGTTTCTTGGATATCATCATGCACACAAGAATGGGTACAGTAGAAGACTAACATAGCGGATAGAAGATCTGAAGGACTAGTGTGAACATTCACCTTCGAATTGCTTCGAGCAGCATCAAAAAGTGACCAATTGCCAAAGTGATCGTAAAATTTACAAGGTAATTATAGCATAGTAATAAGAATAAGAAATAGAAGAAAGTTACGAATGTTTTAGCATTATTTCCCGAACGTCCCTGGCAAGATTTACCTTCTTACATGTTGTATTTTACTTTGTTCTTTCACATTTAAAATATGAGGCTTGTGTCCTCACTGGCGTTTCATCGTAGTAATGATTCCAGTATACATACATACATACATACATACATACATACATACCGAGAGAGTTTGCCTCGCGGTTAGAGTCGCGTAGGCGTGATCTTGCATTGGGGAGATGGTGGAGTCTAGGGCTAATACCCCCGTTGGCAGCCCTGAAGATATTCTTCCGTTGTTTCCCATTTCAGGTCAGACAAATGCTGGCTCTGTGCCTTCATTAAGGCCCCGACCACCACCTCCCCAGTCCCAGCCCTTCCTCAACCCTGCGTCGCCGAAAACCTTGGATGTGTTTAAACCACTAGCAACCGGGCGAGTTGGCCGTGCGCGTAGAGGCGCGCGGCTGTGAGCTTGCATCCGGGAGATAGTAGGTTCGAATCCCACTATCGGCAGCCCTGAAAATGGTTTTCCGTGGTTTCCCATTTTCACACCAGGCAAATGCTGGGGCTGTACCTTAATTAAGGCCACGGCCGCTTCCTTCCAACTCCTAGGCCTTTCCTATCCCATCGTCGCCATAAGACCTATCTGTGTCGGTGCGACGTAAAGCCCCTAGCAAAAAAAAAAAAAAAAAAAAACACTAGCAGAAGAAGAACATACATACATCTTAATTTTAAAATGTTATGCGTTTTAGCGTTCAGTCTGCAAATCTCTGTAAGTGAACTTGTTCTCCATGGTCTTCTATTTCCAACTAGTCCATGGCCTCGTTTACCTCCACACTTCTTGTCTGTAAGCCATTAAAAACTGAGTCTAATCTGCATTGCCTTTGTCTATCCCTGTTTCTCTTAACCTCCATGATTGAGTCCGTTACTCTTCTAGGTAACCTGTTTTCCTCCAGTCGTATCATACGACCTCCATCATTTAAGTCGTACCGAGCTCGATAGCTGCAGTCGCTTAAGTGCGGCCAGTATCCAGTAATCGGGAGATAGTGGGTTCGAGCTCCACTGTCGGCAGCCCTGAAGATGGTTTTCCGTGGTTTCCCATATTCACACCAGGCAAATGCCGGGGCTGTACCTTGAATAAGGCCACGGCCGCTTCCTTCCACTTCCTAGGCCTTTACTATCCCATCGTCGCCAAAGACCTATCTGTGTCGGTGCGCCGTAAAACAAATAGCTAAAAAAATAATAATAAGTCGTTTCATGAGCAAAGCTTCATCCATCGGTAGTATACCTAGCAAGAGCTTTTCCACCAAATATTACAGTTGACAAATTATTATAATCTTAACTAAAGTATGATATATTTCATTACGTAAGTATTCATTTAATATTTTCTTGCTTTCATTTGAAGTTACGCAGTATGATGTTGTTTTCTGTGTTTTAAATTTCCGCACTTGAAGTAGTGATACAAGCCATCGCATGAGACTGGACTTTACTATTGATATAAGTTGAAATTACTGAGCATTTACCGTCCCGCAGGCGAGAAGCCCACAGAACGGGGCACCCCTGTGTTTGGAAAGACACACAATTTAACTAATAGATACGTTGGCCTATGATTTAAATCCTCCATTTGAGAGCTGCCTGGTGGCTGCGTCTCCATGGCTACAGATCGATACCGGTACGTGGTGTGAGCCAGCAGCACTCCTCCCACACTCCCCACAGTCCCAACAAACCTTTTCTCGTCGCAGGTACATAGTATTTGGTGTTCGCTTGCTTTTGGTGACAAATCTTCCAATTTGAGAATTTACTATGACTTTATAATATTTTCCCTGAAATGTCATCTATCATAATTGTATAGCAAACCAACTGATGATAAAATATTGAGCTTGATACTTGCAATCGCTCAAGTGCGGCCAGTATCCAGTATTCGGAAGATAGTGGGTTCGAACCCCACTGTCGGCAGCCCTGAGATGGTTTTCTGTGGTTTCCCATTTTCACACCAAGGCCACGGTCGTTTCGTTCCCAATCTTGGCCCTTTCCTGTCCCATCGTCGCTATAAGATCTATCTGTGTCGGTGGGACGTAAAGCAACTTGCAAAATATTGAGCTCATAACCTCGTGAGGGTTTCAAAATATATAATAATATATGCTAGTTAATCTTTCTACCCATTTTTCTTCCGTTTCTGCTGTTCCATTTCTCTAAAACTATTCCGTCTACGTGAAGTTTACCCCGGTTCTCTTCATTCTACACCAATCTCTCTGGAGTAATTTCGAATTCGTCTTTTACACGTGACCGACTGTGTTGCGAAGTCGGTCAGAAGTGTTCCTGTTATGCCCCGCTCGAAATGTTAACATTCAATAGTTCTTGAACGCAAATGCCTTGTGAGTGTATTGAAGATACCCCATTAACGGCATATTTCTGTTATTGTGTCATTTTTACCACCTGTAGAAATGTAAGCGACGTTGAACACATAGCACTAGTGCCCATTTATATATTATCTACTTCTCTTCATTTCTATTTTCACTCTCACGAGCAGGTTCCATTATCTTATCAAAACACCCCCAAGCATTCGTGATGAGATCAGTTAACCATCGATGAAATCTAAAATTTCACAAACTCGTAATTTTAAATTCATGCATATCTCCCTCTCTAGATGTGCTCTATTCATACATTCTAGTTACAATCTTTGTATACACTAATAGGGCCTAAACCCTATTAATTCTTTTCTTTAATTAGTATTATATTTCGTATGAGGTCGTGAAGGATCCCTTGTACACTCTACGTAATTTCAAAATTATATACGGGCTGGTTTTTCCAATTCTATCACCTATCTTTACACTGCCATTTGTGACGGCAGTTGCTATTTCTGCTTCGGTAGCGTTTTCATTCTTGTCATCGCAAGTTGTAAAGAAGGAGTTACAGCGCGTTTAACCAAAAATATTATTCACATTGTTTCAAATAAATAAAAAAATGAATAAATAAATCTGGGTCAGTAGCTCACACGGTAGAGGGCTGGCTTCCTGAGCTCAACTTGTCAGGTTCCATCAGAGCTCAGTTCGGTCGTATTTGAGGTGCTCAAATACGTCAGCCTCATGTCGGTTGATTTACTAGCACTTAAAATAACTCGTGTAAAACAAAATTCAGGCACCCCGGCGTCCCGCCCAAAAAATATAAAAGTGCAGTTAGTAGAACGTAAAATAAATAACATTAAAATTTTATATATTAACAAATAAATGAGTAAACAAAAATGAACAAGTAAATATATCTATTGGTCCTTTGAATGTACCACTTATCTCTCTACTTCCACATAAACTTTTATCATTTTGTTATGCATTACCGTGATTCACTGCCGACTGTGTCCGCATGGTTTGCGCCATACAGTGTAGAACTAACCCCTTACTTAAGGATGTCGTTTCCAAACGAAGTAGATGAAAATGCCAGTATCGGAATTTTAGAAATGATTTCCATTGATTTCCCGCCTTATCATGGGCTATGGTGGCTTCTTTCACAATCCTAGTCCGGAACTTTTAACTACGCACACAAGTACTGACACCAAATCGACGCCAATGAATACACAAAACCTCACTCGCGTTTAGAACACGGGACAATCAAACCCGACGTCGTGAACTTTGTTCATGAAGCGATAAAAGAATTCCATGTAAAGATGAGGGCGATAAAACTCATTCCAAGGTAGGAATAGAAAACCTCAATATCCAGGCGCCAGTGTTTGAAGTCCCGTTATTAACAAAGGCATTACTAAATTCAGAGTTCACAGATCGTCACGTACTCACTGCTGAAATAGTACCTTATACCAAATTCTGTAACACTTATAGCAATGATATGCAAAAATAGCTGGTATTAAACGCACATTAACCTACTCTACTACCACTAATTGTTTTCCTTCTTCTTCTTCTTCTTCTTCTTCTTCTCAGTTACATTATTAACATCGAAAGCATACTTATGCATTTTAGTGTTCAATCCAAAAGCATCTGCAGATTAACGAAGCACCCCTACAAATCTATACTAGCAACTAGATCTTGAGCGTAGTTTAATTCTGCATCTCTTATGAAAAACCTAACCTGAACACCGTCACCTTGAATTTCACTGGTTCTCTTAATCTCATTGACAGCGTCCTCTATTCTCCGAGGTAGGCTATCCTCCTCCATTCACCTCACACGGCCGCACTTCCAAAGCCATTTTATACTCACAGCTTCGTCCATCGAGTTTGTACCCACAAAGTTTAAAACTTCATCTCCTAACTCCAAGTCCCTTTCCAGCCATTGTTAACACGTGTTTTCATCAACAATCATCATTCTCCCTACCTCTATGTCTGTTACTTCCAACTTATGAATAAGATAGTGAGCCCACCCAGCCTTCATTATAAATATCTTGCAGGAATAATAATAATAATAATAATAATAATAATAATAATAATAATAATAATAATAATAATAATAATAATAATAATGTGTTTATCGCACCTACCGTTATTATCGGTCTTAAGTCCGACTCGTTGGCTGAATGGTCAGCGTAGTGGACTTCGGTTCAGAGATCCCAGGTTCGAATCCCGGCGGGGTCGGGGATTTTAACCTTCATTAGCTAATTCCAATGGCTCGGGGGCTGGGTGTTTTTGCTGTCCCCAACATCCCTAAAACTCACACACCACACATAGCACCATCCTCCACCACAATAACACGCAGTTACATACACATGGCAGATGCCGCCCACCCTCATCGGAGGATCTGCCTTACAAGGGCTGCACTCGGCTAGAAATCACCTCACGAAATTATTATTATTATTATTATTATTATTATTATTATTGTTATTATTATTATTATCGGTCTTAATATATTTCTGCTTAGGTTACATATTAACACTTGAGGATGAGATTTGGAGCAGCAGTGTATCAACGACGACGTATTTCCTTGCAGACTACATTTCATCTATTACAGGATGTTAATAACTACCTAGGAATTTTCTCTTAGTTATATAAGCTGATATTCTCTGCAAAAGCTGATTGGGTCAGATTTATTTTCAATGATAATTAATCTCTCATGGAGGTAAGAAATCATATTGTTTGTCGCTACAGCCTTAATTGGCCTTGGTCCACCAAGCGAGCGCTGCTCAGCCCGAGGGCCTGCAGATTTTGAAGTGGCGCATTCTCAGTGCCAGGAATCCTCTCGGCCACCATTCTTGGGTTCCTAGACCGGGGCCGTTAAGTCGCCGTCAGATACCCCCTTCAATTGTAATCACATAGGCTGAATAGACCTCGAACCATTCCCCTGATACAGGTAAAAATCACTGACCTCACCGGGATTCGAAACAGATGCCTTCAGGTGAGAGGCAGGCACGCTATCCCTAGACGACGGGGCCGGCAATTACTCTACAAAATTCAATAATTATTATAAATATGCGAGTTGTCGTATACGTCTTTGACCGGGTAGATTTTTATTACTGCAGCAGTAATATCATCTGCCGGAGATGTGTGGCATCAGAAGAGACGAAGCACATCGCAAATCATAACAATAGTCTGTCAATGTAATGACTTTGTTGATAAGTTTCAGGGACTTGAGGACGGTCCCTCACATTTCGTTCCCTTCTGGCTCAGGGATATCAAAACATCTGAGGCCTGGTCTTCCGGGGTCCTCTCCTGATTTCTTTTCCCCTCGTCCCTCCAAGATTTCCTTCTCATTTTGATAGTCTTCTTCTTTATCTTCCTGATGTGTAAAATATAATGACCAGGCGGTTTTTCAGCGTATAAACCAAACCAAACCCCGTGGCACTACAGTTCTTGAAGGGCCTTGTCCTACCAAACGACCGCTGCTCAGCCCGAAGGCCTGCAGATTACGAGGTGTCGTGTGGTCAGCAAGAAGAATCCTCTCGGCCGTTATTCTTAGCATTCTAGACCGGGTTCAGCGTATAAAGAAATCACGGTAACCACCGCCATCGCCAGCTAGTATGTTATTATGGTGCCTGAACTTGGAAATCAAAACTTCAACTCGTGAATATCTCCATTATTACAGCTCGTACGGTGAGAAGATACCAGACGTAAAAAGAATTAGATTTTTGATAATCGTTGTTCTGTAAACTTTTAAGAGAGAACTAATATTTCCGGAGACATTCAGATGTTTCTGAAAATGTGATAATTACGAATAATGTCAATTATTGCTATTAGTAAAGTCAATGTTCACAAGCATAAAAGTTCGGAAATCGTATTTTACACAACTTTTATGATGTACAGTTTTTTGGTACAGTTAATATTAATGGAGAAATTTCATTTTCCCCGTGTTGGTCCCCTTAAATGTGTTACGTCACTGTATAGTAATCAAATAATATCTAGCCTAGTGCACTCTCCCGGATATCCCTGAACTCATATACCGAGTGTCCGACTCGTTGGCTGAACGGTCAGCGTACTGGCCTTCGGTTCAGAGGGTCCCGGGTTCGATTCCCGGCCGGGTCGGGGATTTTAACTTTAATTGGTTAATTCCAATGGCACGGGGGCTGGGTGTATGTGTTGTCTTCATCATCATTTCATCCTCATCACGACGCGCGGGTCACCTACGGTTGTCGAATAGAAAGACCTGCACCTGGCGAGCCGAACTTGTCTTCGGACACTCCCGGCACTAAAAGCCATACGCCATTTCATTTCATATACCGAGTTACAAGACACTCTGCAAGCCGTTTTCCAGGGATGATGACAAAAACCTTTAGGAATAGACGGACAGGCAGAAATTAAGTTCAGTTCAGTTTTTTCCGCCTGTCCGTACCTAATTCATGTTGAATACGAAGTATTTAACAAAAATTCGAAGTGTACAGACGAAATTATAAGTTTGTTTATAAGTTATAGGTAAGCAATAAAGCATGGACGAATACCTATAATAGTCTGTATGGAAAGATTTTCGTGGGAATTTCTTTAACAGAAAACTGGTCGTAGGATTTTTTTAATACGGAAAGAAGTGTAGATTCCCTTTCAAAGTTTAGTCATTTGGTTCTTTTCAATTTTAAAATATTTACATATTTATTATGACTATTTGAGACGTTGTCCTTTTTTTTTATCTCCGTTAGCTGTAACGAATGCAAAACGTACATTCCTGTAATGCAAAGCTGAAACCATACTCACTGAATAATGATCCTATATTATGTCACTCGGCATGGCTTTCATGTCGTTCGGTTCCACAGCCAACTAACGACTATTTTCTGTAGCTTTCTTCAAATTATCCGTTATCGATTCTAGTTAATTTTTAGAAAAGTATGCGCTAAAATTTACGGAATTTACGTTTCCATACAAAACATCTCTAGTTTTCTGGTTCGGCGAATAGAATTAAAAATGCCCTAACTCAGTTACTTTAACGATTAAGAAGTTAGAGGTTTGTCCACTTTTCCGGTGATTTTTCTGGAATATCCTCAGTTGAACGACATACAATTTGTTAAAATTGGCCCGGTAGTACTCTAACGATGAACAAATAGCCTTTTTTTACTAATTAGACAATTAAATAATACTCAAAAATTCATGCATGGGGCGTAATTACAATACCTCGGTAGTCATGCTTTGTGTGCATGTAATGTCTGTGGTCTGTTTGGTGTACCTCATTCATACGCCGCATCTCTGCTGTTGTCATTTCTTGATGGATACAGTACTTTTGCATCCATCTCTTGGCACAGGCCAGAGTAAAGTGTAGCTTCCACCGAAGTCCCAGTCAACATCCATGGCTGTGACAATATGGAAGTTGCTGGGGTATGGGTAGTGTTGAGTAATGATATTCAGAGCATGACTAGTGCATCTGAGTGTTACGAAAGGTGCTGCTCATAGGGTCAGTTGTGCTGCATTAGTACTTTCTGACCCAATGAGGAAAGCAATGGAAAACTACCTCACTCCTCATCTTGCCTAGTATGTCTCATTTTGGTGTTGCCATTGGTTTTTAGGGTTTCCTTATAACTGCATAAACTTTGGTGGTGCTATGTGAGGATCCAACCAGCCTCTGGGCTGATGACCTGACAGACAGACAGATGGTGCATATTTGAAACGTACGACATCCTTGTGACATAATGAAGCCCCCAATATACTTATATAAAAGTAATTTTGCAGCCTGCCTCTGTGGTGTAGTGGTTAGTGTGATTAGCTGGCACCCCGGAGACCCGGGTTCGATTCACGGCTCTGCCACGCAATTTGAAAAGTGATACGAGGGCTGGAACTGAGTTCACTCAGCCTCGGGAGGTCAAATGAGTAGAGTTGGGTTCGATTCCCACCTCAGCTATCGTGGAAGTGGATTTGCGTGGTTTCCCAATTCTCCTGTAGGCAAATGTCGGGATGGTACCTAACTTAAGACCACGGCCGCTTCCTTCCCTCTTCCTTGTCTTTCCCTTCCAATCTTCCCATCCCCGCACAATGCCCCTGCTCAGCATAGCCGGTGAGGCCGTCAGTTGTCCCCAGTTGTATCCCCTGACCCAAAGTCTCACGCTCCAGGACACTGCAGTCATTTTTGAAACTGCAGCCATACGGCCTTCTAACACAAAAAACAAAAGAAAGTCCGTCAGATTTATTTCTACAGTTTATCCGGCGACTATAACTATAAATTTCCACGCGTAACATAAAAGGAAGAACATGGCAACTTATTCCATCTTAAATTTAACTTTACCTTTACACATTATCTAAGACAACTTGGACTGGAAAACTATTGTGGATGTGACGTTAGTAAAGAACACTCGTCCTACATGCTGTCGGTTTTTGCGTGTGATCTGCGCTTCACACTGTTCGTAACCACCGCTGTCATGCAATGTAACAGTTGTCACGTACTGTATTATTGACTAGAGCACATTGAGCACGTGTCCAGCTGTCGCAGCGTGAGGGACACTTAGTCGCTCGTGGCTGAGATAAAGTAACTCCCGTATGTAAAGCATTCATTGGTGGAGCTCGATTCCTTGTTACGAGATAACGTTACATAACCAGATGCTGCTTTGTTGTCAGTCTGTTGTACTTATTTTCATAAGGATTTCAACCGGCACTTTGGTTCCTATGTCAATACTGGTTACGTGTGCGTTACACCTCATAGTACAACAGTAGAATATATACGTAATATATACGAAATTTCTGGAGAATATCAAGTAAATAATTCCATTACTGTATCTTTAACTTATTACGTCTTAAATACAGGAATTGTTTATTCTCTTGAAGCACAGTGACATTTAACATTGTTAATTACATGTAAATTTAAAACTTTTAAGTCTGTCGGAATCATTAACTGTATCTAGGGACCTGCGTTTTTCGTTTTAATTTTTGGTGCAATTCGGGGTTATATTTGAAGAATATTGCGTTACTTTTTTAGAATTTCACGTTATTTTTTATCACTTTATTATTATAGTTTGGGATTTTAAAGGCATAATACTAGCCGTAGCAGAACACAGAGAGAAAATAAGACTGGTACTGACCAGCTTCTTAAGCAGAAAGACGCACGCATGAGTCTAGTTGATAGAGTGGGAGAAAAAGTTGACTTTGTAAGACTGTGATTGACACGATGGTCTATTCTGACGGTGGGAAAACATTTATAAGAAAGCAAATACTGTGAATTCGCATTATCATGCATATAAAATTGATAAAGTTGACATATTCACGTTATTGTATCATTTCGTTTTATTTCGCGAAATAAAGCTGAAGTATTTATTTGATTATTGTTTGCATGAAGGAGCTATACCAAATGAATGGAGAGTTGCTATAGTAGCCCCTGTGTATAAAGGAAAGGCTGATAGACATAAAGCTGAAAATTAGAGGCCTGTCAGTTTGACATGCATTGCATGTAAGCTTTGGGAAAGCATTCTTTATGATTATATTAGACATGTTTGGGAAATTAATAACTGGTTTGATAGAAGGCAGTTTGGGTTTAGGAAATGTTATTCCACTGAAGCACAACCTGTAGGATTCCAGCAAGATATAGAAGATATCCTGGATTCAGGAAGTCGAATGGACTGTACTCGCGATTGAACTATCTAAGGCATTTGATAGGATCATGGGAGACTACTTGCAAAAATGAGTGCAATTGGACTTTAAAAAAAGAGTGACTGAATGGGTTGCTATTTTTCTAAAAGATAAAAATAGATTACCGGGCGAGATGGCCGTGCGGTTAGAAAAGCGCAGCTGTGAGCTCGCATCCGGGATATAGTGGGTTCGAACTTCACTGTCGGCTGCCCTGAAAATGGTTTTCCATAGTTTACTATTTTCACACCAGGAAAATATTGTGGCTGTACCTCATTTACGGCCACGGCCGCTTCCTTCACATTCCTAGGCCTTTCCTGTCCCATCGTCGCTATAAGACTTATCTGTGTCGCTGCGACATAAAGCAACTAGCAGAAAGTAGAACTCGAAGAATAAGAGTAGGCGAAGCTTTATCTGTCCCTGTAATAATAAATAGCGGAATTCCTCAACGCAGTATTATTGGACCTTTATGTTTTCTTATATATATCAATGATATGTGTAAAGGAGTGGAATCAGAGATAAGGCTTTTAGCAGACGATGTTGATCTGTACAGAGTAATGAATAAGTTACAAGATTGTGAGCAACTGCAAAATGACCTCGATAATTCTGTGATACGGACAGTAGTCAATGGTATGATGATAAACGTGGTAAAAGTCAGGTTGTTAGTTACATAAATAGGCAAAGTCATCTCAGTTTTAATTACTGCGTTGATGGGGTGAAAGTTATTTTTGGAGATCATTGTAAGTACCTGGGTGTTAATGTAAGGAAAGATCTACATTGGGGTAATCACGTAAATATGAGTGTAAATAAAGAGTACAGATCTCTGCACATGGTTATGAGGGTATTTAGGGGTTGTAGTAAGGTTGTAAAGAAGAGGGCATATAAGTCTCTGGTAAGACCGCAACTAGTGTATGGGACCCTCACCAGGATTTCCTCATTCAAGAACTGGAAAAATCCAAAGAAAAGCAGTTCGATTTGTTCTGGGTGATTTCTAACAAAAGAATAGCGTTGAAAAAATGTTGCAAAGTTAGGGCTCGGAAGACTGGGAGAAAGGAGACGAGCTGCTCGACTAAGTAGTATGTTCCGAGCTGTCAGTGGAGAGATGGCGTGGAAGGATATCAGTAGACGAATAGTTTGAGTGGTGTCTTTGAAAGTAGGAAAGGTCACAGTATGAAGATAAAGGTGGAATTCAAGAGGACAAATTGGGGCAAATATTCGTTTATAGGAAGGGGAGTTAGGGATTGGAATAACTTACCAAGGGAGATGTTCAATAAATTTCCGATTTCTTTGCAATCATTTAACAAATGGCTAGGAAAACAACAGGTAGGGAATCTGCCACCAGGGCGCTTGCCCTAAATGCAGATCAGTATTGATTGATTGATTGATTGATTGATTGATTGATTGATTGATTGATTGATTGATTGATTGATTGATTGATTGATTGATTGATTGATTGATTGATCTGTCTAATTTTCGATTTGTTAACAACATTATGTATAGGTAACTATTCCTGACCATTTTGGGGAATATTTTTAAAACGTTGGTGTTACCGCAAATGCGAAAAGCGCAGATCACTAATTATAACAGTATAAAATACCAGTAAAAACACACTCTATAAAGAATGCACACATTTTGTTCCACAAGTGCATCCTCATATATTATTATACAAATCACTTTAAAAATCCGTATAAATATACAATATGGTTTACGTTACATACAATTGTCAATAATTGAGACTTAGGGATATTATGAACATGTAAAAGTAATAACACATAATGATTTTGTAGTCTTCATCTGCCACGTTATTAAATTATATTAATATTTCTGTTCTCATCTAAGCTGCTAACGTCCGTTCACTTAAGTAACTGCATGTTGACTGCTGTCAGTGGCCTCGCCCTGTCCTGGTATTGTACCCCAACGGGCTTCGAATGGAAGACCTACGCATAATAATTCCTCAGCGTAACCTGGTAAACAACCACGGATTAGACTGTAATGAAGAGCGGCCCTGATTGCCTACACGAGCTTCGATCCGCTCCCCTCCTACTTTCTGTGTTGGCCTCGGCAACTCGAGCACTTGGGGGTGGTTACGTTCGAAGAAGAAAAAAGTACTTATGATGGAGCCCTATACAATATGAAAGTAGGATCTCTGGGTTCAACTGTCTACTGTATACTGCTTAGCACTACTAGAAATGACAAGAACCATGTAATTGTGTTACGAAATCTAATTTATTATGAATTATGACATAAAGAAAACAGCCCTATTCAACGAACATGTTGTTGTTGTTGTTTGAGTCATCAGTCCATAGACTGGTTTGATGCAGCTCTCCATGCCACCCTATCCTGTGCTAACCTTTTCATTTCTATGTAACTATTGCATCCTACATCTGCTCTAATCTGTTTTTCATATTCATACCTTGGTCTACCCCTACCGTTCTTGCCACCTACACTTCCTTCAAAAACCAACTGAACAAGTCCTGGGTGTCTTAAGATGTGTCCTATCATTCTATCTCTTCTTCTCGTCAAATTTAGCCAAATCGATCTCCTCTCACCAATTCGATTCAGTATCTCTTCATTCGTGATTCGATCTATCCATCTCACCTTCAGCATTCTTCTGTAGCACCACATTTCAAAAGCTTCTATTCTCTTTCTTTCTGAGCTAGTTATCGTCCATGTTTCACTTCCATACAATGCCACGCTCCACACAAAAGTCTTCAAAAACATCTTTCTAATTCCGATATCAATGTTTGAAGTGAGCAAATTTCTTTTCTTAAGAAAGCTCTTCCTTGCTTGTGCTAGTCTGCATTTTATGTCCTCCTTACTTCTGCCATCGTTGGTTATTTTACTACCCAAGTAACAATATTCATCTACTTCCTTTAAGACTTCGTTTCAACGAACATACGGAAGAAAAAAAGAAATAAACACTTCAAATTGACTCGCCTGAGGGTGTTCATTTAGCACAAAGGTATAACGGAGGTCTGGCTACTAATATCGTTTATCTTCCCCTCATTAGTTTTGTGCCTTTGTCGTTAATTATATTCTTCTGTCGATCACACTGTGTAATATGAGAAGATATCCCCTTACATAATAGATTCTATTCTTAACACGTAATTAATCGGTCCCTACGCTACATAATTAACATATTAGAAATATATTTACATAATACACAAAGAAACACACACTGAGTTCGACTTCCCGGACTCCCCAATCTGGCACCAAGACGAACAACGTTGGACATCGTTCTGTTTGAACTCAAAGAAATACACACTAAACACAATCATATGTACACACCTTGTATAAATGGGGCCTTTCCTGAAAGAAAAACATGGTTATCAGTTTCTTCTGCCCCGGCGCAAGCTTAATGGAAGCTCGCACAAGGCGCCCCATCCTGACGTGGGCTCGAACTGGACGCCTTCCGACTGAGAGGTACATGCCTGCAAATCCCTAGACTATCCACGGCCTCATACTACTGGATATTGAGGGGATCTATAATAATTTATTAACCACCCTCTCAATCATCGTGATATTATCACTTACACAAGTGTTCTTAGGTTCTTAGCCGAACCATTAAAAACAAAACACATTGTGAAATCCAGGGTCCAGAGCCTTTAACTTCAGTAACATGGTCAGCCGCTTTGCTACTATGGGAGAGAAAAACGAAAAAAGAAGGTCATTGTGCCCTAATGGGTCCAATTCAATGGCTGCGCGAGGTTCCTGACCCTTCACTATTTAGCGGCCAGTTCCCCTTTCACGGATACACAAATTTCTTACCCACTTCATTTGTTTATTCCATTTATTTCATCTTACCGCAGAATTTACAAGAAATATTCACTTATTCTCTACCCAATCATTCTTCTCGTTGAGCGCCGAGTGTGGCACAACATAACATCTGAATTATCTCATCGTAGACTATTTTGGGCGTTCGTCCCTATCACTACATCTCATATCGCGTATGCTAATTTCTTGGGGCATAGGTCTCTCGTGATTCCTCTCGACCCTTCATATTCCTCTTTGCTCATCGCAAAAAATATTATTCTGACCATTCCTTCAAGCCTCCGGCACCTCCGCATCCACACTGGTTACGAAGAAGAAAGAAAAAAGAACACTCCAGACAAATTCTGGTCAAATAATCAATAATTTCGGGATCTTGCATATTGTCCCTCACCTAATTTACCTAAATAACACAGTTCTGTACCTCTCTCAGTCGGGACTTTTTCTCTCTTGATTTTCATGCCTTAATTGTACGTATCAGCTAAGCATGCATTGTCTAACTGACCCGTGAGCTCCTGCAGCATATGCGATAGCAATATTGGACACTAAATAACAACCTTTGGACATGGTATTCCTTGCTCATCAACACTACTGTTTCTACCCCGCCTTAGGGGAACTCGTAATACTCTTCTATCCTTGTTTCTCATACTTGCTAGGATGTTATTCATATTAATGATAACTACTCCCCACGAAAACTAATCACTAAGAAGAAATGGGTTGTCCGGAGAGTTAGCTCCCTTAAATTTACGTTATCATGACAAAGAACAATAAAACTCCATATTAGGACATGCATTATTTACAACATTTATGTATTACAAAAGATAAATCTCATCCTATGACCCCGGTTATGCTTTATCGTGCTAAGAAACTAAAATGACATCACTCATCTGTCTGGTGGCCGTTTCCCATTCCACGGGAAACCCATAGTGGAGTTTACTGCTCTATCACCTCGGCGCTGGAGACGAGTGTGTTATCCTTCGATCCTGATCTGCAACTGCCCGTCGTTCTGGTTGACTCGTTCACTGCTACAATCTTAAAGTAATCCAAAATGGGTGTCAACTCTAAAACTTGTCACACGTTTCTCTGTTTATAGCGACACGCACACAGAATTTAAACACGATATTTCCTTATGCAGGCAAGTCATTCTATTCACAAGCGGCACGCATTCACAGAATGAGTCGACGGCTCATAGGACTTGAGGACCCTGACTCCGAATAGCGGATTGGATAACACCAATCTATTAATACCGCGTACTCATTTAGGCCGGCATTGATCATGGCCGACTCCCGCTACTCGTTCACAAATTATTCTAGCAGCCTAATTAATTGGCACGCCGCACTGAGACACTTGCCTAGGCTCGCTTGGCTATGATTCGTCTTCCTACCTACACTTCACAAGATTTTCATAATTCACGGCCGCGACGGACACAATAAATTTGACTTTGTAAGCGGTCAATAGAATGCGGACGGTAGACTGTAAAAACTGTAACACACTGTCCTCTAATCTTCCCTCTATGAACTCTCCTCAGAGAGGGCCAGTCCGGCTTATATTGTCTCCGCGCCGGAAGACTGGGGGTGTAGGCCTTTCACGGTTCACTAAGGCAATCAGCTCCTTTCGTCCCGGGAATTCAAGACATATAAATGGTGCGTATTGTAACCCTCTACTGCCTCTTTCATTTGAGCCAGGTGTGATCGGACTGCGATCGGCAGTTCTTACGTAATTAGGCTCCCGCCATTAATTAAATAACTAGCCTCCGCTTGGGGGAGGAGCCACCTTTGAGCACAATTCTTGGCTTGGGAGACGCTCTACATTCACATATGTCAGCAATCCATTACAGCTGGACATCTAGTGACCTCATTTCGCCCCTTGAATAGAGTATTCCATATTTTCAGTGTAGGATATGCAGAAAATTCAGCTCTATTCATTGGTGTGCCCCCCATAATTTTCCCATGTCTGGATCAAAATATCATATAATTTTACGCGCCAAAATTCGACGTTGGCATCCGTGGAACGTACATAAAAACCTGAAGTTCCTCCTGTTAGTGTGGAACCCTGGGAAACTATGCGACACCTCTGGGCGTATTAGACTATCGTTGCGTCGCGTCGTATCTCCAACTCTGTCTACAAGTTGACAGGGCTTTTTCACGAGGGGTTGGCTTCAGCCACACCTTTCCTTTGTTTTCCAGGCGACCTTTCGCGGGTCTCGATCTGGCCACACGCCGCTCGAGTCCCGCGACTGTCCCTTTTGCCCATCATGCTACAAATGACACGAATTTTGAAATGATTGTAATAGGGTAGAAAGACACATATGCTATCAATGATCTGTACAGGACACTGTACGGTTTCAGTATATTATGTTAAAATCTTTAAAGTTACCTTAACTAAGTCGACACTAGAAAATATGACTTCCTTCTTAACAAATTATTAACTTCAATTGAAACACGCAACCAAACAACTTTATATGGCACTTATGAAAGTGTACAGGAACGAAGAAAAACTTTTCTTTATAGCGCATATCTTAACTTTCGTATTTAAAACAATAAAACGTAATTAGTGGTGAATAACATATCCCGTTCAACCGTCGGATGTCCAAATGCTGCTCCAGTGACAGTGCAACATCTGTTTGAAATCTCAATATAGCGGAACAATGCGACTGCCCGTACTGCGTTGTTCCATAGCAAACAGAACGTACGTGAATACAGTACCAGAAATTGTTTTCTAATGTACCTCATTACACTGAAAGTACAAATACACACTAAAATGCAAAAAATCAGATACATGTAGACTATTAAACCATTAAACCGTCATTAAACATTGGAAAGAAAACCAAATACAAAGAAAAGAAAGCAATCATTTTTAAGGTATACAATACTCCTCGAAGTCAAAACAGTAATGCTAGACTTCAGAGCGGAGATTTTCGTAAAAATTCCTGTATTCTGGGCACAGATACCTGCACATGCTAGTAAAAGTTTTTCTCCTTTCTTTGGTGATGGGAAGCGGACTTACGTATAAGACGGGAAGATTCTGTGGCAGAATACCTACAGGAACACTGTTCATTGACGTCACCTTGCTCTATTTTAATACAGCGTATCTTACCCATGGACTCACTGCAGTTGGATCATCACTGGACAATTTTAACCACATAACCTTCGTGATTTTTAGACCACAGTCTGTTTATGGATGCTTTTACCTAAGTTAAATCCTTAAAATGACTTTGTTGGGGTTCAGTTACGTTGAATGTTTTGTCAGAGATGCTTCCAATATCACGTATTTCCACCGCATAGGACCTGTCACTTGAGAAACGATACAGCATTGCTCCACTTTAGGCTGTTTAGCAGGGATATTCCTCCCTCGTCGACTTACTATGTCTTCCACTCATCCCTCAGTGTTTTGCGAGTAATATCCTTCCAGTCACTCACGTTCAAGTTCTTCTTCTTCTTCTTCTTATTCTTATTCTTATTCTTATTCTTCTAGAGGGGTTGGTTTCGACTCTTTAGGTTTTCGCCCAGTAACTTTAAACTTGTTTATAAGTACACTCTTAAATATATATATAAAGCTGAATTCGTGATTAATGTAAAAAGTAAATTATAATCTAATAGTGACATGGTATGTTTATGACACACGTAATTTGATTAGTCATTAGGACACGCAAAACAAAAGAAATGAGAGACACACTTCACAGTGGACAGGAGTGGCGGAAGTCAGTCATAGCAATACAACACTGTTTGAGCGTCATCAAGAAAATGATTTAAACTAGCAATGAGATTAGGGGAAGGTGTTGCCAAAAGACAAGGTATCCTGGTAGGAAATGGGATAGCCATCTTTGCTAAACAAGATAAGAAACTTCTTCGAGGTAAATCGTAGACCTGCATTTTACGTGTTGATTGTACACAGATTGATCTATTGATCTCGATCTATTCAGTAGACTTACACTACTAGGATTCAAAACAACATCTCCCGCGATCGCCATGTTGTAGACTTCATAGAGCCGTACAGCGTAGTTCCACATGTGCCATACTTACAGGCTCGCAACGAGGTGCTTGTAAATAACACCTTATCGAGTTTTTTGCGTAAGGGTGCGCATAATGATCTATACATCAGTGTTCAGCCATAAACTCAGCTTGACCTAAAATATACCACACAGCGTCGTTCGGTGGCGTGCTTCAGTTTGCCATTTAAGTTATTGTACATATAATGGTATACGGTATTCATGCTAGTATCGCTTCTGAGTAAACGCCTCACTAGTATTAAGAGGAGACTGAAATGAAATTAAAGCAAAATTTTAACTTCGTTTGAAATCAATGAAAAAAATCCACAGCCTGTTTCCAGTCATTCGGCCGGGTCAGCAAGGGGATGAATAAAGCCCCGTCTAGCGTCGAGGATAGGAAATGTGCTGGCTGCCGAAGCCTGTCGCACTCCGCTGGAGCAATGATTATAAATGACAGATGAAATGAAATTATATTGGAGAGTGTTGCTGGAATGATTTATGACAGGGAAATCTGGAGTACCCGGAGGAAAACCTGTCCCGCCTACGCGTTGTCCAGCACAAATCTCACATGGAGTGACCGGGATTTGAACCACGGAACCCAGCGGTGTGAGGCCAACGCGCTGCCGCCTGAGCCACGGAGTCTCCTTCGAAGTTAATAAATGTACTTTTCACGCTAAGTTACATTAAATATTGTAAGTTATAGGCCTATGATGAGAAAGCTTTGTTATATGCCACAGTAATGCATTATAACACGCTTCACGATACACTTTCTTCAAATACAGTAAAACTATCAACAATTCAAGTATTTAGACTGTTCAGTGTGTGCACTACATTTCCATTTGCAAGAAAGTCGTTACTGATAGCACGTCCTTCTCATTTAGTAGCACCTGAAAACTTGGTAGAGAGATTGATGTTTTATTCTTCCTCGTTTGGCAGGGATCAAACATCGGGCACTAGGAACTGAGTGACCAACGCACAGCCGGAAACCTGGTCTAGGATCGTATGAACTAAGGTAATGAATAAGATAGGACAGATGAATATGAAGCATCAAATCTCGAATTGTATTTGAGTTATTTCAGGACGTAGAAGAAACCACCAGCAGAACAGAAATTCGAATACGAAATTCAGAACAACGCCAAAAAAAGACCACGGAAGTAGTAGAGTAGTTGCTATATCAGAGTGGACGGCAAGTTGATCGTACCCTAAACATGAATACGAGTACAAAAGATAAAATAATAAAAGCATGAAGAGGATAAACAAGTTACGGGAAATTAGTGGAAAATTGTGCCCTGACACAAGCAGAAAATACAAAATGGTTTAACAAAGTATTCAATACATTGAGCATCCCAGTATTTTCAACTTCGTCATTATATTCTCCACTATGTCGATATACTCTGGACTGCGATTGTTTCCCAGGAAGTTTTGACTATTCCTTGAATTAAGAAAACCTTCATCTAGCATTATTTTCCGAATATCGGGACCATTGAACACACACTCCTTCAGCTTAGCATCTGACAGGTTGGGGAACTTGTTACATAGATATTTGAAACTGTTGCCACACCTGCGTAATGCTTTGACAAACTGCTTCATTATGGCCAGTTTGAGGTGCAGAGGTGGCAAGAGTATTCTGTACCGAGCTCGATAGCTGCAGCCGCTTAAGAGCGGCCAGTGTCCAGTATTCGGGAGATAGTGGGTTCGAACCCCTCTGTCGGCAGCCCTGAAGATGGTTTCCCGTGGATTACCATTTTCACACCAGGCAAATGCTGGGGCTGTACCTTAATTAAGGCCATGGCCGCTTCCTTCCCACTCCGAGCCCCTTCCTGTCCCATCGTCGCCATAAGACCTATCTGTGTCGGTGTGACGTAAAGCAACAAAAAAAAAAAAGATATTCTGTCTCTTTCCGCTAGAGGGTCACACTTGATATTTTTGTCCCCTGGAACCAATACCAACCTTCGGGTCCACAGCTTTTGCTCCCAATGTCTGTCATGAGCAAGACTGTCCCATTCACAGATGAAACAAGGAAACTTGGTATATCCGGTCTGTTGTCCTAGAAACATACCCAACACTTTCAAATCGCCACACATCATCCAATTGTGATTCTCATAATGAATGGTAGTAAGAAGCACCTTCATGTTGTATGTTCCCTTCAGGTGCACAGAATGGCCGACAGGTATTGAGGCATGCATCTTACCATTGTGCAGCAGAACTGTCTTCAGGCTTCTTTTAGATGAATCAATGAGGAGTCTCCAGTCACCACGGAATGTTGAAATGACCCATCAAACCTTCTACATCACTGCGGTACAGTAACACGTCATTTTGAGAAAAATATTGCGTGAATATCAAGTCCCTTTTTCTATAAAACGTAAGGGACGTTCCCGGTCCCTAAGAAATGTCTTTCACGCGGTCTTCATCCTAGGAGCTCTGCTTTGTCCTTTGACAGTCCCAGATCACGGACTAAATCATTTAGATCTGGCTGAGGGAACAGAAGAGGGGCCACATCTGTGCCTACTTCAAAGTCAGTATCATCCGTCTCCTGCACGGCATCCATGTCATCACTGTCGTCCGTATCTAATGTCTGCGGAGGCTGTGGTATGGGTAAATCCGTGCCATGTAGAATAGGACGAATAGCTGAGCGAATGTTGTTCGGATACTCAATAGTCTTCTTGTTTTTCTTGTTGAAACCTGTTACCTTACAAGAGCAGAAGTAGCAGTCGTCGGTATGATCCTGTTGCTCTCGCCAGACCATAGCGGTGCCAGTTCGTAATGACTTCTTTTTTCCTGCCACCCACCATCGTAAATCTTCTACACACACAATGCACACGACCTGTGGAGCCCATGGTTTATCGATGTCCCCGAGTTTCACTCCTAAATAGGTATGGTAGACCATTTTCACGAAAGTAGTAATGTTTCTTCTGTCCTTTTTCACCTTAAGTTCACCACAAATATAACAAAAACTGTTAGGAGAGTTTACACAACCTCGGGTAGACATTCTGCACCAAGACTAACACGTACTTCCTTCCACAATCACAACACAGTTACGGAGAGGCATTTTCAACGTGACAGTTCGCTACGTGCCACTAGGAGTTCAAGTGTTGAACAGTTGAAAGCGATGTACCGCTTCAGAGCTTCATATGGTGTTTTCATGTCTATATAATAAACACTAAAACCTCATATGAAGCTCAGAATATTATTATAATACCATTAAATTGCATTACCATTAATTACAATTTTATGCGATTTGTGCAAGAACTGTGGGTGATACGATGTCTTCAGTATCATTTTCGAATTCAGGAGGTCGAAATACACAACGAACGCCCACATTTTCGAAAAAGTTTATGTGACCTTAAAATTTGTTGCATATTGTAATCGAACAGTGAAAAGGCAGTTACAATTGCCTCAGCAATCTATAATTGTATTTTTCACGCCATTCAGGATCTTTGTATATCATTTTCGATGTTCCATCTTACTGTACCAGCTGGAAGAGGAACTGGAACTCTATCGGGCAACCTTTTTTCTGGGTGTTGTTTCTGGCAGGTAAACAATAAATATGTCGCTAGATATCTTTTACTTCACTCCACTGTACGACATAGAGTGTCGAATGGACTTTTTCCCATACGCGCGGCTGTGAACTTCCATCCGAGAGATAGAGGGTTCGAACCCCACTGACGGAAGCCCTGAAGATGGTTTACCGCGGTTTATCACTTTCACACCAGGCTGTACCATAATTAAAGCCACAGCCATTTCCCCCCCCCTCCTAGGGCTTTCCTATCCATTCATCGCCATAAGATCTATCTGTGTCGGTGCGACGTAAAGCCAATTGTAATTTGATTTCTCATCCTTCAGAGTGAAGAGAGGAAATCCGCAAAGGATGGCTGCCCTAGAACAAGGGGTACCGTACGGTAACAGCATCAAATTAATAGTATTGTAGCCTACTTAATGACATTCCAACTTTCGTACTATTTTTCTTAGGGTAATATGGGCTTACGTATTTTTTAATTTTGAAGTTCTCCTGTTGTATAGCTATCCCCGACAAGGAATAATTTATTTTTTCTCTGCATGTATCGTATAAACGGTGATTTGTCGTTGCTAATGCGTTACGTAAAACACCAAAAACATATCGCTCATTAAATACAACGGCATAACTCAAAAAGAGCCTGTTTTGAGTTATGCATACTAGTGTAGGTGTTATCGCATGCACATTTAACTCGCAGAACGTCATAATCTGAAGTTCAATGCCGCGGCCTTGGAGTGCAGTTGTGTCGTTATTTCCCGTCTTGCTTTGGTACTTGAGCGCGCAGCAATAACGTACCATTTGAGTTGCGACCTTGGCGCTGTCCGGAAGGCATGCGCTTGTGGTTGTGCAAGAGTGACATATTTGGAGTTGTGACACCCTTACTGTGAGGAAGGTTAGTATATTGCGTTATATAATTTCCCATGTATAACGTATTATTTAGACTTAATGCAGTATGCAGTGTAAATCAACCCAGGTTATGTGTGTATTATAAGGAAATATGACCATCTTGCTCCGAGAAATAGTTATTTCATTTGTACTATTTCACTTTGTGACATTATTGCTTCAAATCAAAGACATCACTTCGGGTATAAATAAAGGTAATAAATGCTATTATGTCGTTCTTGCTACGAAGACTGTCTCTTTTTTTAAGAAACGACATCCGATTATTTTCAGTTATGCCGTCATTTTTAGAATAATTTGTAACCAGTGCTCAGATAAGGTAAGGTAAGGTAAGGTAACGGTGTATTCTGGCCGAAGGCAGGTCCGAACCTCCGCAGAGGTGTGCCTGACCCGGAGTTTACGTACGGTAGTGTGGCCAGTTCCTTTCTGCTCCTCCATGCCCTTAGCCCCCACCAACAGCGCGTGGCAACCCATCCAAATATTGACGCCCAATGTTGTTTAACTTAGGAGATCTCACCACATCCGGTGTTTCAACACGGCTACGGCCGTTGGCAGTGCTCAGGTAGGTCATGGTTATTCTTTATAATCTCCACTGAAGCACTTCTTTTTCCATCTCTGTAGACCGTGACTTCTCGCGGTAAAGTGTTCGTAAAGTGCCCTCGCTGATATGGAATGGATTCAAACAAAGGAGGCAATTGCGAAGGGACCGGATGGGACAAAGCAGTGTTTAATGTACAATGAGCCTTTCGTTTAACCGTCCTTAGCGGAACCAGGTATACATTGCTCTTAATAAGCATCTTCTTCGTAGTTATAGTGCAGGGTTCATATTTTGTAGAGTTATTAATTAGTAAACTTTTAAAGTAATTAGTACATTTATTCCTTTCTCTGTTTTGATACAGGAACTTCGAGTTGCCCGATTCCTGCATCTGAAGCTTCGACAAGGTAGTCAAGTTCTCGTACCAGATCTTCATCTTCCTGTACTTCGTCATTAAATACATCATCAAGTAGCACATCTTCTGAAGTCTGCGATGACGTGTTTAATGACAAAACGAACTCTCCCAAGGATGATTGTGGACATGAGAGTGAGGACAGTTCTTGTACTGCTATTTCTGGTGTGCCTGAAATCCCTGGAAATCCCAGCTAAAATATTTCCAGTAACAAACACTACGTCTTCTACCACTGTCATTAAAAGTGGTTCAATAGCCAGCGTGCAGGTAATATTGAACACCATATTAGCGAGTCCTTCAAAGAAAGGTGTGAAATGGCAGAGAAATATTGCGAAGTGGAAGAGGAACCTTTCTAAGGAAGCAATAAATACTGGACAGGCAAATGAGAACCATACACAAAGTAAAAAGTACGATCTCAGAGGCAGATGAAGGCAGGGTGTAAGGAAAATTGCCAGCTTCAATACTCATCTTGATCATCATCATCATCATCATCATTTAAGTTCATTCCAAAGGCATTAACACACTTTTATGTGTCTTTCTAATCTGAATGATAATACAAAAGCACTGACATCATCTTCAATTCACTTTTGATGACCCTCAGCAGATGCCTATGTTTCGTTGTACTGCATGATACTATTTCAGTATGTTAGGGGACATGGACGCCGGTGACATAACTATCGCCAGTATGATTCCAATTTCTATCAAGAATGTCACATTTTGATTTATGACGTATTTTAAGCTCAATGGTTGTGGCAACATTGATATAAGTGCCCATGGATTCTACTCTGAGGCTCATATTGTCTTTATTGGTAACAGTTAAAATAAATCTGATACATTCATAATTACTGCAATCGTTTACTTTGTTACATATTCAAACGTGATGTTTGCAAATGCATTTGTCTTGAAATGGCAGCCCTTTAAATGTTTCAAGTGCTCCTCCTGAAAACTGTTTTTGAGATATGACGTTATTGTATCTAACGAGCGATATCTTTTAAAAATGAAACAGGAATACCAAAACGTAGGAAGAAATTTACTGAAAATGTTGAGATAGATTGTCGCGCACCAAAGAGCAACCAAATCACTTCCCAGCACCTGGCGGGTATGAGATACTCTCCTTGAAAGTACAGTACTTAAAACACGGTTCGTAGTGTCCCTTCTTTTCAGAATCAAGTTCTTTAGCCTGCGAACTGTTACTCTCGAAACTTATTGTCGGATCAGTAACTACGCCAATGTTTCTCTTCCTGTCAATCGCGACAATGACCGCACTTTTACCGGATCCATCGAGAGATACACAGTGAACTTCTTCAAAGACTTCAAATCTGACAGATTTTTTAGAAGTTCTGCAATACTACTCCCGATCCTAGAGTGCCTGTTATTTCTCAGTAGTTCCCCTTCTGGGGCAGAAACCAAGAACGTGAGGAAGGGTTGCTATCTCGCTTCAGTGACGGCAAAGATTTTCTTGGCTTCTACCGGGAACATTTCGGAATGATGTCACATTACGGTTTATTTTCATGGCGTCATTACATTGAGAAGTTGAAATTCCTTTCTTCCTTGTAATTCAGATTTCGAAAATGAGAGACACCTTTTCCACAGTGTGGTATTTTGATTCCATAATTCAAATTGCAGGTTTCTCAGTTCCTTCCGAAGGGTCTGTCAGGGTATTTATCAGAAGTAAAGCCAACCATTTCTTTTTTGTTGAAAAACATCCTTTTGTAACAGAAGTGGGTCAATAACGGAGTCCATCCTATTAGAAAGGAAAAGTGTTGGTTGGTGATAGTCGGTGTGATGTCAATGAAACTTTTTAACTCTTTGGCCGATGTTTGAGGGGTGATGCACAGTTGGCCACCAGTCGTGATGTTTTAGAACATGAAAATTAGGAATAAATGTATAATACAGAAAAATGTATAGTTGGAGGATTTTATTGCGTACCATAAAACTTGGCTTTGATCAATCGGTGTAGTAAATGGTGAAGAGCTTTGTTTCCAGAGAAATGTCACTATGACCGACGTAAAATCATCACAGATCTACGAAAACTTATGTAAACTTTAAGTACTCTCCCTTGTACGTGTTATTGCTAGACATGCTGCATTTTTCTTGTAATTACTACATGTGTGACATAGCACATTTTATGGCATTCAGGTGACACGTAACTTATGCAATTGATTCGTTTACAAGCAATCTGCCCAGGGGTTGTCTAGTGGAGATTTAACCGTACTGTCATCGCTTCTCTTTCGTGACTAGTTGGGGCAATAAAGAATAAAAATTGACCACCCGAAGCCACATTGAAGTCATAGTGAAGGGTGTTTTACTTTTAATTTAAAATTAGGTCACGTAATATGATCTAAAGATAGTTGAAAATAATTTAGATTGCACTTTCATGACATTCCCTTCATTGAATAAGGGTAAGATGCCCTTGTACGACGTACGGTATACAGTAAGGTTATCATGTAGCGAACAAAAACTCCCTTGAGTGGTGCGAAAATGACATATGCAATACAAACTTATATAACCCGCTTTCGAAAGGGGAAGTGTTGACTAATAATAGGCGATGAGATGTAACTGAAATTTTTAAATAAAATTCATAGGAGGAAGTTAGATTGCCGACAACGTTTCGTGCATTCAATATTCAGTATTAGACCAATTATGTAGTTCTGAATTACTGAATTACACAATTAGAGCTGTGGTTTAACATAAAATCCTTTTGTGAAATGCATTACATGTTGATATTCATAAGATTTATTAAACTCCCGTGCTAGTAGAAACTTTGGGAGACTGATGTGATTTCGAAACGTTTGGTGCCTAGTTATTCGGCGTTTCTGTATTAAATTAAAGGCTTTAGGATATTGACCATCGTTCTAGTTTTCTATAAAGGATGCGAATTCTTAGTACACTCACAATAGAACGTTGCTATGAAGGCAGACCTTACAGAGGTCCATAACCCTGACTCTAAAAATTTAGGTACTTGGCGATCAATCGGTGAATTTGTGGGGCATATATTCAGGGATTATAATAATAACGTTATTTACTTAACGTCCCACTAACTAATTTTACGGTTTTCGGAGACGCTCAAGTGCCGAAATTTAATCCCGCCGGATTTCTTTTACGTGCCAGTAAATCTACCAACACGAGAATGACGTATTTGAGCTCCTTCAAATACCACCGAACTGAGCCGGGATCGAACCTGCCAAGTTGGGATCAGAAGGCCAGGTCCTCAACCGTCTGAGCTACTCAGCCCAGCTGCAGGGATTCAAGCGGGTATGTGACCCATGTTATACCTCAAATAACTGATACTCACTAACTACGACAAGGAATTGATTCTAAATCCGTGGTCTAGAAGTCAGCGTAGTGGCAGTAAAAGGAAAGAGGAGTGTGTTCAAAGCCCTATCTCAGCCAATTTCAAAGTGATATTTCATATATTCCCCTCTTCAAAATGCTGGGATTATATGTAACATAAACATAGTTACTACTCTTCCAATCTTGGTTTTGATCTATCGTAAATACTAACCTCAGTGCATCCTTGATATCCACATATCATAACAGATAGATTTTACACACACCAAATGTATTATATAGTTCAACACTCATCACGCAGGCTTCTTAAATGAATCAATAAAATCAAATATGTTCACTCTGGATTTTGACTACTATAGAACAGAAGAAACTACAGTATTTAGCTTCAGAAATTTCTACATATACGTGAAGCAACTGTATACATGTCTTTCATATCCAGTATAAATTCATATTATGACTGGAGTGGAACAAATAATTTACCGTCATAGATGACTATTCATGAAGTAGCACGTACACAGTAAGTGAAGCAGTGACAGCATCCTGTATTCAATGGGGGTTAAATCTAGAAGAAGAGAACAGAAGAGAGCATTTTCCTTTAGTGTTCTTGCTTAGTCAAATATTGCATGTTGCGAGCAAGAATCACGTCATTTCTTAGAATTGAAGCTTTCACGTGCCGATGCGTTATATAGTTCTTCTTCTGGCTATATTTCCTTTAGCTGGGGAGATTGATTATCTCAGGTCGAATAAGGGTATTTACATCGTCTTGTAAAAGAATACTGAAATGTATTCCAAACGCCGGGAATCTGTACGGAAGATACAGAAAACAGCACCACGTTTCAACCCGAAAGTAGAACTAAAGAACCACGTCGTTTGAATAATTGAGCGTAAATAGCAGTCTTGTGAGGAATGAAAGAATCTATTTACCATCGTAAATTCCTGTTAATGAACTACCACATATATAGGAAGCAACAAAAATAGCATATCTCCAATCAGGTTTAAATCCAGACTTTGACTAGAACGGAAATACCATTCAGAAGCTGGAAAGCTTGTCGATGAACTCCATCAGATAGACATGAATTAACTACAACAACAAAACGAGCTCAATAGGTTTGAAATTCGAATTTCGACTGTTTGTATTTTGTAAAGTTTTGTTGTTATATACCTTCAAAAATTATTCCACACATTTCCAAACATTCTGTTTTGCAGCAAATGGAAGGTTGCCGCGAATGGGTTTCCTAGCATAGGAAACACGTCCAAACGTTTCTATATTAATGAAATTCTGTACGTGAACTAAGAACTCATCGAGACTGTAGGAGCATGCCTACATCATAGCATGCTCTCCTTTACTTTTCTCATATGGGATCTGAATCTTGCGCTATTTGTGTAACAAACACAGTGAATATCAGCAGATCATAAACATGAAACGTATTACTCTTGTTATACACTGTGCGCCCTTATTGAAGTGCTCATTTATTTAATCATTCATATTTGAGAGTACAGATAATATTTCATTTTATTGAGTCTTGGAAACTTGCAGGGACCATATACATTCACAGTACATTTCACAATTTCAACAGGAAGCTTGGAGCCGGGGGTCTATTTGTTCGCAAGCTATATTAAGAAGGAGGGATTTCTACACGACACACCCGACCTTCACGTGCTTGGTTTAGAACAAGGAAATAATGTAAGTCAACGGTGTAGACCAACAGATCATAATTTTGGGAGCCCGGCGAGAGACTAGAAGGTCATATGACACAAGTTTGGCTATGCATGAGTTAAATTGAGACATGCCCCTAAACGAGCATACAACGGCGTCTGTGAAGACGAATTAATAAAAGCGAACAGCGCGTGGGCTAGTGACCCCATTATTCGGCAGGAGTCTTCGAAGGTGAAACGTCGTAAGATGAAATATATTTACGCGAGCTCGAAATCAGGTATTATGTATCCTGATCGTGTGGGGCTCCTATCATTTAGCTCTATACGCTCAGACTGCACTGCATTACTCATGACTTAACAGACAGAACACTTTCCGATATGGTCATTTACAGACGTAGTTGTCTGCCTCAATCAATCAATCAATCAATCAATCAATCAATCAATCAATCAATCAATCAATCAATCAATCAATCAATCAATCAATCAATCAATCAATCAATCAATCAATCAATCAATCAATCAATCAATCAATAAATACTGATCTGCATTTTGGGCAGACGCCCAGGTGGCGGATTCCCTATCTGTTGTTTTCCTAGCCTTATCATAAATGATTTCAATGTCATTGGAAATTTATTGAACATCTTCCTTGGTAAGTTATTCCAATCCATAACAACCAATTTGTCCTCTTGAATTCCAACTTTATCTTCATTTTATGATCTTTCCTACTTTTAAAGACACCACTCAAACTTATTCGTCTACTAATATCATTCCACGCCATTTCTCCGCTGACAGATCGGAGCATACCTCTCAATCGAACAGCTCGTCATCTTTCTCCCAGTTCTTCTCAGCCCAAACTTAGCAACATTTTTGCAACGCTACTCTTTTGTCGGAAGTCACCCAGAAAATATCGAGCTGCTTTTCTAGGGATTTTTTCCAGTTCTTTAATCAAGTAATTCTGGTGAGGGTTCAATACACTGGAACCATATTCTAGTTGGGGTCTTACCAGAGACTTATAAGCTCTTTCCTTTACATCCTTACTACAACCCCTAAACACCCTCATAATCATGTGCAGAGATCTGTATCCTTTATTTACAATTCCATTTATGTGATTACCCAATGAAGATCTTTCCTTATATTAACAACACCCGCATACTTACAATGATACCCAAAAGGAACTTTCACCCCATAAACGCGGTAATTAAAACTGAGAGGACTTTTCCTATTTGTGAAACTCACAACCTGACTTTTAATCCCGTTTATCGTCATACCATCGCCTACTGTCCATCTCACATTATCGAGGTCATTTTGAAGTTGCTCACAATCTTGTGACTTATTTACTACTCTATACAGAATGACATCATCCGCAGAAAGCCTTACCTCTGATTCCACTTATTTACTCACATCATTTATATATATATAAGAAAACATAAAGGTCCAATAATACTGCCTTGATGAAATCCCCTCTTAACTATTACAGGCTCTTTTGTCTAGTCCAATTGCACTCATTTTTGCCAGTAGTCTCGCATGATCCACCTTATCAAATGCTTAAACAGGTCAATCGCGATACAGTCCATTTGACCTCCAGAATCCAAAATATCTGCTATACCTTTCTGGAATCCTACAAGTTGAGCTTCAGTGGAATAACCTTTCCTAAAACCGAATGGCCTTCCTATTTAATGTAGATTTTTCCTAGGACATGAATACCACACTTTCTAGTCCAGCATTTGTGTACTGTTTGCAGATGTTTGAACTGCGATATAACACAGCTGAATTGTGGAGTGAGTGAGGGAAAATTTGTCCTAGTTACGGGGTTAGATGAGCGCAGAGTTGTCCCTCAGTTGAATGGGAACTGGTTTTACACGGCCACTGGAAATTACCCCGACAGATGTAGATAGCAACGGGCAGGTTGTCTTGATCCAGTTTTTCAGTCAAGATCCGAGCACGCCGGCGCGGCCACATTTTTCTACGCCAGGGTGGAGGAAAAGGACTGATTGTGTTCAATTTTGAAGGCATCACAGTCAATATGGCCGGCTAGACGGAAGGAAGCCGGCTGTCTGTAGGCAGGTGGCTGAATCAACAAGAATATTAGTACTAGATTTGCAATGTAATTATGTGGGTGTGCACGTGTTTTAATGTAGCCAAGGGAATAGGTTAGTTTTATTATTTAGTTTCGGTATGTTTAGCTGTTGTTTGAAAGGACTACGTCCTATTTCAATAAATGTTAGGAAGATTGTAAATGTAAATAACTGTAAAGTACACGTGGACCGGTTGCATGAGGTCACCGCTTGCTTTTTCTATTCAGGTTTTGTACCAGAGTGGTTACCGTCAATATTTTTACAAGTCAGTTTCTTGCCTTAGCCTCGTTTATATTTTTTTCGTTTGATGTTTGAGAAGCAGTGTACATCTCGGGGCTTGAATGTAAGTGTAATAGAGATTTAAAGTAAAGTCAGGCAGGATTTGATTAATTAGATCATGGGTCTTCAAAGTGTACGAATACATGCTGTCACGTTTTCTGTGATTCATTGCATGAAGTGTGAATGGGAATGTGTGGGATGGTGGAGATTGGATACACGATCTCTTGCAGCGTCATATTCATGATTATTTGAATGTAAAGGCGAGTGTGAATTAGTGAGTTGCTCGAACGCAGTTTCGTATTCCAAGCTCCGAAGATTAGAATCAGTTTTCTTTAAATATTATTATTATCACTGCGATTTTCGCGAGTTTAATGTATTAGATATTTCGGTAACATTCAGATTTTCAGACATGGGCTATGTCTATGTGGTAATTACTCAATTTCTAGTTATGGTACTATTAGAGAGTTGGCCATTTCCTTATACTGAAGTTTAACTTTATGAGAGTGAGTGTTCTGGTATATGACAAGCACGGTGTTGTTTTCCTTTCTTGCGAACGCTTGTTAGACGACGTCATTCATATTTTTATCTGTTTTGGCAACTTTAGGACATGTGACATATTTTGGGTGATAATGAGTAAGAAGACGCGTTCCTCATTTGAAAGGCCTGCATTTTCATGGTTGAGTAACTTACCTGGGCTAGATTTGAGGGCAGCGTGTGTTAAGAATTGAACCCTGGATGCTTTTTGGTATTTGCTGTCTTATTTTTGGAGACTGAATCTCCATATTTGTGTCATCGCACCTTGTGGAAGGCGAGTATGATGTGTGTTTCTAACGAGGAGTATTTTATTTTAATGGCCTATTTTTCTTGGGTTGATTTTATTGGTGTTTGTCCATGTCACTACGGTTGTTGCTGTAGACGAGATTTGTATATCGCGACGTTTAGTTTGACTTTTCTTTTACGATTCGACCGCGCTGAGGAATATTTGAGTCATGTAATCCTGCTCTGAGACCAAAGTTTAATTCTGTGTTGGAGATTAAAGCCTACTCTGTTATTGTTTAAAATTTTGTGTCATGTAATTTATTTCATTAATCCATGTTGACTTACGCGTATCGTTGTAAAATCCAACAGATGATTGGTTTGTGTCATGTAGTCTATTTCAGGAACCTACTTCGAATAGGGAGTGATTGCTCAAAGTGCAAAATTTATTTCCTTATATTTTTCCATCGAGACTGTGAGTGAGTGAGAATTGCATAAAAGCAGCATGCTTTTTCTTGGTGAGGCCTGCGAAATAAGACAACATTTTTTATTCTTTGATTGTGTATTTGTGCCATTTATGTGATTTTTCCTGTGTGGTTTCGATCCACAGTGTTCTTCTAGTTCTAATGATTTTACTCATGATCGAGGTGTATATATTAGTAGGATGTTTTACCACTCAGCGTAGATTTCTTGTGTTCAGTTAGATTAGTTTTTTCTCCCCAGCGCGCATTAAAACAGTCTTTTCTTTAAGGTTAAGGACCCACACTGAAATGGCAAGTGTGCACGAAAGGGCCGAATCCTGATTTTAAGTCGAAAGAAGTAAGAAACCAGCAAATGCGTGGTGCGAGCAAGCAAGTCAAAGTGTTAAAGTGATAAAGTTCTAGAATGTTTCGTTGCTAATGTTATGTATGTGTGTCAGCATACGCTTGTTTATACGTAATATATATCTATTCCCAAGATTAACGCTATAAGCTGAGAGAAAGGTCTGAGCCATGTAAATTTTGTATCACAGTTGATAATTTTCGCTATTTTTCGTATTTTCTTGCTTATTTTTGTATAAACATGTTTTTCCCTAAACTGACGTCATGCTTCGTCTTGTATTATTTATAGCTATTAATTGACCTCACCGTGTCCACATTATTTTTATGTTCCCCATCAAATCCGTGATGTATTTTTAAGTTATGAATAGTTTATAGTTCGAACTGAGCACGCCTTGGAGCGGCTGACTAGTCTGGGGCAAATTACCCTGCAGGTAGAAACGAGGGCAACTACTAGTGTAATTCAGTTGTTCTATTTCAAATACAACATCTTCCTGTTGTTAGCGATTTCCGGCTTCTCAGCCACCAGATAATTAGGTCATCATCATTCCACATTGGTCTGCAGAAAGTAAATAGTAATTCCGGTATCGGTTTCCTACTTTGTTTCGCCAAGCTCGTCATTTCTGCAATAAACTTTCAGGGTCCTGTTACTGACTGGTACGCCGTATTCCATTGACTTCCTCTGTGAAATTTTTACTTGTCCCTGCCGGAATGCGTTATCGACTTGGTAAAATATATGAAATCGTCTCATCATACTGTTTGCCTCGATAATCCAAAGTCAAGTGCTTCCTTCGCGAAAGTCAATGAAGGCTGTATGGGTATACGTTAAAAACAGTAGTCGCTTGCAATTTAGGCCATGGATATATGACAATAAATGAACTTGGATATACATCAATGGTATTATTTATTCTTCACTGGACATTTTGGTAACTACAATATTAATGCCACTGTCTGAACTTGCTTAGACCTGTACAGTGTGTATAATTGTGTAACGATGTGTATGTAAAAATGTATCAAACGTCATCAGAAATGAAGTTGTTTGAATAAAAAAAACAAGAACTAAAAGTCAGAGGAGTTGGAGGAATAAAATATAGCAGAATTTCTGATCACCATCTTGACCTGAAAGGCATATTACGTGGTTATACATTATAGTACTAAGTTATTAATTGAGTGTTACATAGGAACCTTCCTGTAAATATGGACTGTAAGTAAATAATCCTCAATATACTGAGGACGTTACCGGATAAGCAAGCCTTCATCTGCTCTACAGTGGTCGTCTTTTATGGAAACGGAACTTCAAGGTTGACTGTAAGTGTCACTGTGGCAAATCATCACTACGTATGATGGTAAATATAGGGGACATTTCGACTGTTTTCTGAACTACTGTCGTCTGCTGACTTCATATACCACCCAAATCAGCAGTGAATATAGTATAATGCTTCATAAATAAACATAATGACCAGACACCATCTCAAATTTAATTTTTGGAACCAATAAAATTCCGACTTGAACTGGTATTTTAAATTACTTCCGTGGAAATTCATGGAAACGCAAGCCTCGGATATTTTTCACAACCTGTTGAAACCATACAAATCTGCGTCGATTTTTTGTGACAAATGTTGCACAATTACTATGGCTCACTTTGATATGATAATCGGAAAGCCTTAAGGGTAGGACAGGATCTTCTGGAGAGAGTAAAAACCACTAAAATCACGTCCTTGAAATGCCCTCACTCTACTAACTCTAGTATAGCATTATATCACACTAGTTGTAACCAAATGTAGCAATTGCTTCTAAAGTTCTTAGTTCCATGTATTTCTATTTCACAGACATAAAACTCCATATATATTTAAAATCTGCATATAATAAACCTGATTGTAATTTATTAATTCCGAAGACTTTAACAAATTTAACAAACTCGCCTCCGCTTTCGTACGGACACACGTATGATAATCCACAGCCTGTTTCCAGTCATTCGACCGGGTCAGGAATGGAATGACTGAAGCCCCCATATAGCGGCGAGGTTAGGAATTGTGCCGACGCGCAATGCCTGTTAGACTCCTCTGGGGCAATGATTGATGAATTAAATATGAAATGATATTGGAGAGTTTGGCTGGAATGAATGACGACATTGAAAACCGGAGTACCCTAGAGAAAACCTGTCCCGCCTCCACATTCTCCAGCACAAATCTCACACGGAATGATCAGGATTTGAAACACGGCACCGAGAGGTATGAGGCCGGAGCACTGCCGCCTGAGCTACGAAGGCTCTTGTCCTACTACACAGTAAGGATTATTTAAAAATAAGTAGTATAAGTTAGTTCTTATTTCTTCAGTTGAAGAAGGAAGGGAGGAACTGTGGATCTTGAGCAGCATGGAGAGCCTTCGGTGGTAGTCATTAATTTCCATTAGTTTCTCTCACCCCTAACAAGAGGCGCGGCCGTTTGATCTCAGGAAGGCTTAAATCGGAGACAAAGCGAGAATCAATAAGGCGATGCTTGCTCAGCACTGCGCGGAGGGAATTTGTGCAAGATTAAATATTGATCGATCTTTTTAACCCGTAAGTACTATATCAAGTTCAATGCACGTAGCTACAGACCTTTGTATTGCTCATCTATGTCTGGGATGCTACACGAAAGAGAAATTTTATTGTAATTCAAGCTCCCCTCTCTATTGATTATTTTACTCGGACTTCTAATAAGAACTAAATGAAATCATTTCGAAATGTACCTTGATATTTCTTCAAGAGAATGGACACCTAAGAGAAGAAGTATTATATCCATCTATAGTTTTAAACTAATAAGTCGCAAAATGTATAGAGGAGTATGAGAAAGTTTGAGAAATTCACGCCCCCTATAAACAATTCGTATCTATTAAAGAATGAAGTGTTCACAGAAAGTAACCGTAATTTAATTTCATCGATGGTGAATAATAAAGTGTTCAAACACTTTAAGGATTGTCAATGGTGAAATTACTAGCGTTTTGCCCGAGTCTGGCATTAATATCGCCCGTCGGATTTCTATAATTTTTCAAGACAAACAGTCACCAGTGATCTGCCGTCACCCAGGTAGTCTATTCCCTAGACTTTTCTAAAACGATTTTTATGAATTTGGAATTTTATCAACAGTCTCCCTTGGCAAGTCATTCTATACCAAAATCTTCTTCCATAACTTCACACCCCGATCTTTCCGTCTTCAGATATCTCCATTTTAACTTATTCATATACTAACATCCTTCTACGCCATCTTCCTGGTGACAGATCAGAACATACTGCTTAGTTAAGTCGTACGTCTCCTTACTCCCAAGTCTACCCAGTTCAAAGTTAGCAATATTTTCTTAGCACTACTCTTTTGTTGAAATCATGCTGTTTTCCTTCGTACATCTTCGAGTTTTCATATTGTTACCAAGTTTTAGTGGTAGGTAGAGGTGAAAGAAGGTGCGGGGGTGAACGGGTCTCAAACTACGAAATTAAAGTTAATGTAAAATTTAACAAGGTTATATTTTCTTTTCAATATCAAGAACTAACAAGAATGGCAGGTACAGAGTAGCCAAGACACTATTCGAGAATGTACAATTATAGTATTTACAGGGTTTGGGCTTCGAGCCCCGAACTCACAATTCTTGAGCAATTAGCTCAGCTTTACCCCAAAACAAGTTTCAACAGAGGGGCAGAAAACCCCATTCATGCCCAGGAGCACTTGCTCCAAATTACACAGTAAAGCCTCCTTGAGGCGCGCAGAAAACAAAATTTTCAAGAAAGAGCAACTCGCTCTCAAAATTTAAGCCTGTCAAAGGCCACACCAAATTCCACCTTCAAGCTGTCCTCTAAGGACATAAACACAGGGCTAAAATACCCAACCTACTGAGGCCTATTAAGAGAGAAAAGGTTAATTGCATGGCCTCTAAAATACCAATTTGAGAGGAGGCGATCTGCACTCCTAATACATTTTGTTTAAAACCTAATCTGGCTCTAGGCCGCTAATGCAAGGGATAATCCCATACTACGGAGGTGACTTTAGAAAAGAACAATTTACATTACATTAAGGAAGAATCGGTTGTGAGTAATAAGTTCACCTCAAAAAAATATGAGTGGGAGCTCGAGAGGGTTAAGCACTCTCTATCCCAATACGTAGCTTAAAAGAGAATAGATACTAAGAGTCTTTACATTTTAGGGAAAAGTTACATGGTGGAAAAGCTTCGGACCCGCCCCGAGAGTTAAACTGCTGAGCTAGCAAGAAAAGAAGTTATTAAACGGCCATTACCTTATGGATGGACTGCTGCCCGAAGAAAGAGGCGCTTCCCGCCCCCTGCTACGTACTTTACACACAGAAAGATGTTACTGAAGTGGCGCAGAGACCCTAAAATCAGCAGTTTATATACTCTCGCGGAAAGTTCGAGGCGTTTCAGGAAAGAAAACACCCGCCCACAATCATTTATTGGTTAGGGTTAAGCAGCATATCCAATTTGAAGAAGAAACCCCTTATTGGTCGTAAATTAATTAAAGAAATTCGGGATTGGCTAAATTCAAAACAAGGGGAAAGAAAGGGGAATACAGCCAACTAAAACAATACCAGAAAGAAATTTAACAAGAAACAAACTTTTGAAATAAAACTTTCTAAAAAATCAGTTCTTTCACCTTGCACTAGGGTGCACTATTGTAGTTCTTCAGTAGTGTCCTCTAGAAGAGAAAGTTCACACTTCTTACTACAAGCAAAACAAAAATACGTCGAAAACGACCCAGTTCAGGAACTTCAAAATTTCCAAGTAGTGACCTCTTCTGGGTAACTTGAAAATTAATACATTAGATAAAGTTCGGACTTCCTATAGCAGAGGATTTTCAACTGGCGCAAAGTTTGAATTAGCGGCGTGGAGGTGTACCGCCCGGTACAGACCTCCCCCCCCCCCCCAAATTCCCTCCAAGGGTGACACATGAAATTTGTTTGAAAATAAGGTCCGAGTTATGATGTTGATATGGAGATTAATTGCATAAGTATTTATAAAAATTTTCTAAATTCGGGTTGGATCCAGTTTCAAAATTCTTGATAGTTATTGCTGATGTAATGTCTTTATGTTTGTAGAAATTGAATTCAGAAGAAAAACTTTTAGTTTTTTAAGGTTGATGAAAAATTTACTAAGTCCACCAGATATTGCAGGAAATCCAAAAAAAGGTAGTAATGTTGAACTGGAATGTCCATGTAGCTGATTAAAGATTTTCAAGGTTGATTAAGTTGGATGGCCAGACCGGCCGCTGCAGTTTGTGTCCAGATGAGGCCGCTCGGACCCCTCAAGTACCCTGAGATACCGCTCGCCCGTACTATGGGAGGAGTAGTGGTGTTGAAGCACGCCGCGCCCACGGTGAACATATACAGGCTGCGGGCAAGTAGCAGGTTGTGCGCCGCACATCAGCCTTGGCCGGGAGGAGGGCTCCGGCTCGCCGTGCACATGTCGACCTCGCTGGAGTAGAGGGGGCCCTTCCTCTATCCCAGTCGCGGCACGGCGCCGCGCGGCTGCGGGGGCACTGAAACATTAAAGCTCGACGGCAGAATTTTTGTTGGACCAGAATGATAGTAGGGTACATTCATTGTGGTGAGGTTGAGGTTCCAGCGGCGTGGAGAAATTCATTTCATGTACAAGCCACTGTGTGTAGTGGAGCAGGAGACGGGAGCGTGGTAATGGCCGTGGCAACGACAGGATGGCAGTTTAACGGTTCGGGGAAGGTTTTACAAAAATGCTTACATATAAAACAAAATATTATAGAAGGGGCAGAAGGCCTTAAAAGTGAAAACCTCAAAAAAAATAATATATATATATATATAACCTTCATATTCCTTTCACGATTATATGAAGCAAGTTAGCACAGAAATTATACAGGTTTCACCTGCGACAGGTGAACCCTAAATATCCTCTCGGTGGCTGGATTACTTAATAACAACGTAACCGGCGTAAGGAAATCGAGAATGACACACGGCCCATGAAATCTGGGGGCAAGCTTGCCCGCGGGAACAAAATTCTTGACCATCGCTTGGTCGCCTACCTTCAAATTGGTGGGACTCCGTCCACGATCATATCATTCCCTAACCTTTTCATGAGACACTTTAAGATTGGCTTTAGCCCTCTTCCAAAGATCTTTAATGTTGTCCGGGTCTATTGTCTCCGGTAGAATGTCACTCAGAGACCAGAGGTTAGAGAGCGGCGTGTTGGGAACAAACTTGAACATCAAAGACGCTGGAGAAAATTTATGTGATTCATGAACCGCCGAATTCAAAGCAAAAGCTAACCAATGCAGGGACGTGTCCCACCTGGAATGATCTTCATGATGATAGGCAATAAGCGCGGACCTGAGATTACGATTAACCCGTTCAGCCAGAGATGGTTGAGGGTAATAAGCAGAAGTAGTTACATGAGAGATGGACAAGTCAAAACAGAATTTACGAAAAAGATTTGATGTGAACGCCTTAGCATTATCAGACACAATATATTGGAACGGACCAAAAGAAGCAAAAATAGAATTTAGGCAAGTAATGGTGGACTGATCGGTAGCCAGCTTAGTCGGAAATAACCAGGAAAATCTTGTAAAACCATCTACGCATACAAAGATGAACTTGTTGGCATTTCCCTTTGACTGGGGGAAGGGTCCTACATAATCAATATACAGGCGTTCCATGGGGCGCGACGCTTGATGAGAAGACAACAGGCCTACCTTGGTGGACATGGTTGGTTTACTAAGCAAACAGGATTTACAAGCCTTTAGTAGTTCACGGATTTCACCGTCCATACCCTTCCAAATGAACCTTTCACGAATCTTTTCACGAGTTTTAAAGATTCCAAGATGCCCCCCTAATGGGGTCTCATGATAGTACTTGAAGATCATACGCACAAGAACAGCTGGAACGACAACCTTCATCATCTTGTCATGCCTCGAAGGGCAACATAGAACACCATTCCTCAGCACATAAGGGACAACATGTTCCCCAGAAGAAAGGGTTTCCATTATCGGGGCCAGCGTCGGATATTCACGTTGGTATTTCTCGATATCCCTACAGAGCATGGGAGCATCTGTTAAGATGGCATTAACATCAGATAGTATGGACTCAGGAGGTGATGAACTGTCGACCGGTTCATGGGTCTCGACGTCGTTGGAAAACATACGGCTGAGTCCATCGGCAACAACATTTTCGGTCCCTCTGATATGCCTGACATCAAATTGGAAGGCAGAAATTCGGATGGCCCAACGGGCTATACGACCAGTACGACGCGGCCTACCTAAGACCCAGCTTAAGGCTTGATTTTCTGTCTCCAGGTCGAATTTGACATGTTCCAGATAGAGACGGAACTTTTCTAAGGCAAATAAGACTGCCAAACCTTCGAGCTCATAGATGGAATACTTAGCTTCTTGAGCCGATAGAGTCCTAGATGCATAGGCGATGGGTCGCCTCCCTAGTTCAGTCTCTTGAAGAAGGACTGCAGCTACCGCCGACGACGACATGTCGGTTTGGACGATGAATTTCTTTGAGAAATCAGGCATAGCAAGGACAGGGGCATTACAGAGAGCTAATTTAAGATCTTCAAAAGCGGCTTGTTGAGAAGGTCCCCACTCGAATTTGATGCCCTTCCTACGAAGAAGGTTTAAGGGCGCCGCTCTATTAGCGAAGTTAGGAATAAACTTCCTGAAGAAATTGACCATGCAATGAACCTGGCGATACCTTTAATGTCCTTGGGAGGTTTAAAATCACGGATGGCCTGTGTTCTAGAATGGTCGACGGCAACACCATCAGGTGACACAATATGCCCTAGGAATGACATAGAGGGCTTAGCAAAGGCAACCTTGGACAACTTGACAGTTAACCCAGCCTTACGAAGGCGATTGAGAACTTCTCGCAGATGATCTAGATGTTCTTCAAAGGTCTCCGAAAATACGACGACATCATCCAAGTAGTGATACAAGTACTCAAATTTGATGTCGGAGAAGACCCTATCTAGCAGCCTAGTGAGTACAGCTACTCCCGTGGGGAGCCCGAAAGGCACGCGGTTGTATTCATACAAATTCCAATCCGTGGCACACGCTGTAAGATGTTAGGCTCTTCCGCTAGGGGAATTTGATTATAGGCCTGATTCAGGTCCAAGATAGTAAAGAACTTGGCCTTACGAAACCATGAAAAACAAGAATGAAGGTCAGGAAGGGGCACAGATTGTAACACCACCTTCCGATTGAGAGCCCTATAATCAATGACAGGCCTGAAGCCCCCTTGGGGTTTCGGGACTAGAAAAATAGGCGAAGAATATGCCGACTTAGAGGGCCTAATAATACCATCCTTCAACATCTGATCGATAATTTCTTTCAGAGCCTTCATTTTTGGTGGAGATAGCCTATAAGGTGGAAAACGGACAGGAATCGAATCCGTGACCTCAATTTTGTATTCAATAAGGTCAGTAACACCAAGAGTATCAGAGAACACCTCTGGAAACGACTGACACAACTTACGAATACTATCAGCCTGCTCCTCAGGTAGATGTCTAAGGTCTAACAACATCTCATCCTGGGTAGGCGAAATAGATGAACATGATGCAGAATTACATTTTAACAAGGGGATTTTACAATTGGAAGCAAATTTGAATGTGCACGACTTACTCTGAAGATCGAGCACAAGACCAGTGTGAGAAATGAAGTCCGCTCCCAATATGATGGGGCAAGACAAGTGCTTAGCCACAAACAATTTGATTTTCCATGTAAATTTAAAAATACGAATTTTGACCTGTAAAGAACCTAGAATTTCTAACGGAGATGAATTAGCCGAAACATATTGGATCGAAGAGGAACAATAGTCAGGAAGTTTACAAACAGATTTCAATTTTGCATACCATTCAGCCGAAATAATAGAACAAACACTGCCTGAATCTAATAGAGCTGTTATAGGCTCATTATTTAACTCAATTTTGAGAAAAGGGACCGGTGCGGGGGTACCCGCCGCAATCCTAAGACACTCTTTGGGGCATTCAAAAGATGGATTTGCAGATTGAACGTTCCCTGAATTTTCGATCTGTTTACCAGGGGCTGAGCCTCGGAAAGATGGATTAGTCGACTCAGCCGAAGCCACTAGTCACTTTTGATTATTGGCATTGGTGGAATTTGCACCAGAGGTTGAGCAGGAGGGGGTGCTATTTGAATTTGGGCAATTCTTGGCGATATGTGAGAAAGCCCCACATTTAAAACAGCCTTGTGATGAGCCAGCTCCATTATTTGCCCTACTAGTTTTGACCAATGGACATTTATTGCGAAGATAGTCAGGCGACCCGCAAGCGTAACATTTACGGGGTGTGACTGGTCGGCGAGGTGGAGGCCGAGTATTACTAAACGAAGGAGGGGGTTCTTTCGCGACACGCAAGGAATCTGCGTATCTAACTCCTTCCGCTGAGACGGCCAATGCTTCAAGTTCAGAGAAGGTTTGCGGGCACGCCGCGAAACACAACTATGACCTATAAGATGGTGAAATGCCTTCCACAATAGCCTGTACAATCTGATCCTCAGGGAAGTGAAGAGCAAACACCCTAGTATAGAACTTAATGTCTTGTATGAAATCAGCCAGATTTTCATCCAATCTCTGTACTCGATAATAGTACTTCTGAATCAGAGATGACCTCGCGCGAGCAGGAATAAAATTTGCAAGCAGATGTGCATGAAAATCTGCAATAGATGACTGTTCGGCAATGGCTCTTACTATTTTATCTGAGAGAATACCAATTGCATAAGGATAAATTATCTGTCAAATATGACACGGAGAAAGAGAAAAAACAAGGGCATGATCTTGAAATTCAACTAAAAACCTTAAGAATGAAATAACTTCACTGGTGGTATTAACAGAAAACTTAGAGATACCTCTGAGAAACATTGCTAATGGATGAGGCAAGCTGCTGAACCCAGGTGACATAGTAGGTAAAGGTTTCAGTGGCAAAGAAGTTAGTTCAGAACGTACATTATTCAACGACATACGGCTTTCAGACTCGTTGTCCAATGGGGCAGAGATAGTTTGAGCTCCAACGGTTTTCCTATTGACTTCTCCCTTAGGAGGCTCTTCCTCGCTACCTACATTCACCGTAGCGGGTTGATCAGTTTTGGGAGGAACTTCCCCAGTTAACAATTGAGTGACCTTACTAGATAATTCAGAAATATTTTCAAGCACCGTACTAGCTTCCTTCCTCTGAACGTCATTCAACTTTAGAGACAACAGATCGTTAACTCTATTTGAAAAATGAAATAACCTGGCTTGCACACGCTTAATTTGATTAGGAGAAGGATCATTTTCGTCAAAAAAACTAACTACAGATGCTAGCCCAGTAATATTCTCGATGATCGTGGAAAGAGAGTCGTCAATTTCTTTCTCTCCCAAAGTGGGGATGGAAATGGGCAAATCAAGGGACTCTCTAAGCTTGTTTGTGTCTACTGCAACCGTGCCTCCAGATTGCACATTTCTGATAGTTAACTCATAGATCAACTCCTCCTTGCGCAAATAGTTAAGATGGAGAACATCGCGAGGGCCGGGCATGATGACAGAACAATTTTGAAACAGGACAAATCAAAAATTCCAGCAACTGAGAAAATTGTTAGAGTTCGGATCAAAGCAATGTTTAGCCGTCAAAAGGGGCTAAATTGAGACCCATTCAACCACGCTCTGCTACCATCTGTTACCGTATTTTTAGTGGTAGGTAGAGGTGAAAGAAGGTGCGGCGGTGAACGGGTCTCAAACTACGAAATTAAAGTTAATGTATAATTTAACAAGGTTATATTTTCTTTTTAATATCAAGAACTAACAAGAATGGCAGGTACAGAGTAGCCAAGACACTATTCGAGAATGTACAATTATAGTATTTACAGGGTTTGGGCTTCGAGCCCCGAACTCACAATTCTTGAGCAATTAGCTCAGCTTTACCCCAAAACAAGTTTCAACAGAGGGGCAGAAAACCCCATTCATGCCCAGGAGCACTTGCTCCAAATTACACAGTAAAGCCTCCTTGAGGCGCGCAGAAAACAAAATTTTCAAGAAAGAGCAACTCGCTCTCAAAATTTAAGCCTGTCAAAGGCCACACCAAATTCCACCTTCAAGCTGTCCTCTAAGGACATAAACACAGGGCTAAAATACCCAACCTACTGAGGCCTATTAAGAGAGAAAAGGTTAATTACATGGCCTCTAAAATACCAATTTGAGAGGAGGCGATCTGCACTCCTAATACATTTTGCTTAAAACCTAATCTGGCTCTAGGCCGCTAATGCAAGGGATAATCCCATACTACGGAGGTGACTTTAGAAAAGAACAATTTACATTACATTAAGGAAGAATCGGTTGTGAGAAATAAGTTCATCTCAAAACAATATGAGTGGGAGCTCGAGAGGGTTAAGCACTCTCTATCCCAATACGTAGCTTAAAAGAGAATAGATACTAAGAGTCTTTACATTTTAGGGAAAAGTTACATGGTGGAAAAGCTTCGGACCCGCCCCGAGAGTTAAACTGCTGAGCTAGCAAAAAAATAAGTTATTAAACGGCCATTACCTTATGGATGAACTGCTTCTCGAAGAAAGAGGCGCTTCCCACCCCCTGCTACGTACTTTACACACAGAAAGATGTTACTGAAGTGGCGCAGAGACCCTAAAATCAGCAGTTCATATACTCTCGCGGAACGTTCGAGGCGTTTCAGGAAAGAAAACACCCGCCCACAATCATTTATTGGTTAGGGTTAAGCAGCATATCCAATTTGAAGAAGAAACCCCTTATTGGTCGTAAATTAATTAAAGAAATTCGGGATTGGCTAAATTCAAAACAAGGGGAAAGAAAGGGGAATACAGCCAACTTAAACAATACCAGAAAGAAATTTAACAAGAAACAAACTTTTGAAAAAAAATTTCTCAAAAAAACAGTTCTTTCACCTTGCACTAGGGTGCACTATTGTAGTTCTTCAGTAGTGTCCTCTAGAAGAGAAAGTTCACACTTCTTACTACAAGCAAAACAAAAATACGTCGAAAACGACCCAGTTCAGGAACTTCAAAATTTCCAAGTAGTGACCTCTTCTGGGTAACTTGAAAATTAATACATTAGATAAAGTTCGGACTTCCTCCAGCAGAGGATTTTCAACTGGCGCAAAGTTTGAATTAGTGGCGTGGAGGTGTACCGCCCGGTACACATATCAAGTAATCATGGTGTGGGTACCACACACTGGAACCATACTCATATTGCGGCCATACCAGAGACAATACGCCCTCTCTTTACATCCTTACTACAACCCCTAAATACTCTCATAAACGCATGAAGAGATAATTAACATTTCTTTACAACCCCGTAAATATGATTACCCCAACGGGAATATTTCCTTATATGATCACCTAATTATTTACAGTGTTATCCGTGAGCTGTTTTCACCCCATCAACACGGTAATTAAAAGTGAGAGGACTTTTCCATCTGGTGAAACATACAACTTGACTTTTCGTCCCGTTTACCACCATAATATTGTCTTCTTTCCACCTCACAACATCATCGATTCTTTTTTGCAGTCGCTCAGAACCCTACAACTTATTTAATACTCCACGCAGTGTAATATCATCTGCGAAAGCTCTTATCTATGATTCCAGTCCTTTACCCCTATGATTTGTGTACTGTTCATCAGAAAACAAGAGATTAAATAATCCTGCCTTGCGGAACTCCGTTCTTAAACATTACAAAATCACATAATGCTTCACCTACTCTAATACTCTGTGTTATATTCCCCAGAAATTTAGTCACCCGTTTGTCTAGTCCAATAGACCCCATTTTCTTCAATAGCCTTGAAGAGGTCGATATTGATACAGTCTATTTGGCATTCTGTATTTAAAATATCTCTTGTAAAATGCCGGATGGTGGCTTCTTTATGAAGAATCGCTATCGATTAAATTCTATTTGGGTTTTCTTCTAGGAGCTTAATTTTTGATATAATTTTTAAAGGCATCAATGAAACAATGCTACTCATAGAAACATTATGTTATTGTTAATTGTGATTTTTCTGTGAAATAAGAGACATGGACAAGAGCAGCGTACATACACTAATATTTGTTAACATTAGGGAGGAGCACTTTCGGAGATTTTCGCAATGCCATCAACAGTCTAACATCGTAATTATCCCCTATAAGTGCAAAGTGTTCTGCTCTATGGTGACCGACAAAAATGTTTAAGATTGAATACTTTTAAATGAACACTAATATTCTTCTTGGTAATTATTGTTGACATTTAACGAATAGATGGAAAGGAGAACATATGAAGGTAAGAGTTAAATTTTTGACGGTCTGTCTTACATTAAGCACTTCCTCCGGGCTGAACAGTGACCTTGTTTCACTTTGGTTATCTACAGGTTATCAATGTTTGGAACACTTTACAGTCTTCTCTATGTGCCCATACCTGATCCGATGTAGTCTCCCAAGGAACGTGAAATTGACTTAATACCTCTGATGGAGTAGTGCTGTATCAGTCACCTTGATGAGGAATATTGAAGTGTATTCGGAACTTCGGCAACTTAAACAAAACAACGACACGGTTTAACGTGTTGAGAAGGGGGATTTGAAGAGGATTAAAAGGTTAAAGACCTAAAGGAGGTCAGAGACTACCTGATTCAATTCTAGGTGAGAGGCTTCTATGAAAAAGCTCAGAATAAAGAGCTGAAGAAGAATTCTTCGGAAATTATAAATGAAATTATACCTCATCGTAAACTCTATCTGGTAAAGTGTGAAGGCCTTGGTAAGTACCTTCTCGTGTAATATCACTTCGTCATTGGATTATAGTTAAGGTAATTAAAGTTAATCTTAAAAGTAGGAGGGAGTTGTCGTACTGGTGAAATTATTTAATTATTCCTATAGTTGTTGCTATAGCTCCAAGAGCACCAATACATGCGCTTACATTACAAAACGCCTCTCCCACAGTTTTCAGGGCAACCTTGTGAAATTTTGCACTCAATATTCCTCACATATAAGATAAATTATATAATACTTTTCACAATTTTGTATGAATTGTCAAAAATTTCACTAAATTTAAAGTTGAGTTTCTAGCCCAATTCATAAATGTTACTTTCTTTTATCACAATATACTTAATGCAAATTCCCAAGATGTTGAATGAGGAATACACATGCAAATTATCACACTAGGGGGATTTTATTTATTTACTCTGCACCATATTTACTAGGTGATTTTAAACAATTTCTGAAGTTTTTCATTCACGTGCTTCAAAAATATTTTCATTGCCACGTTGTTACTTAGGTATCTAAACGCAGGTATAAAATGTAATTATTTTCTCTTACGGAAATCGTTAGAATATAAACAAGACTTAGTTTTACCTCTCTATAACTTTAAAAGAATCTGAGATAGGTACACAAATGACAAAAAAAAGGAAATCATGCCACAACCAGTTAAAGCTGAGCAACGTATTCTTTAAACGCATACATCATTTGAATCCTCCAGACATGTACTCAGGATCCTTATCCTTCCAAAGACAGGTATTCTTTTCTTCTTTCTTTCTTTCTTTCTTTCTTTCTTTCTTTCATTCTTTTTTCCTTCTTTAAATAGGTCCTGAACAGATCTTTCAGCTCCTACCATGCACTTTGTGACAGTTTTTGTCAGGATATCTTGTGTGAATACACGTACACTAAACCCCATTCTCTCCAAGATTTTCATCTTCCCCATATTTCCATTATTAAAAGTGTGTCAGCATTTTAAGTTGCAATTTTAGCAACACCCGTTGTGAGAGTAACATGGTTGTCCACTTTATCTTCAAGAACCAAAGAAAATATATCCACATGCAGGTGCACTCAAACCGCAAATAATTGTTGTTGTTCTAAGATATTGTTCTAAGATAACCCATTTGATCCATCACACATGGTATATGAAATCAAGGAAAACACATTATATCTTTCCAGATAAAACATGTTCTTCTTTTACTGACGAAAACACCAATGTACTCGCTTCGGTAAACTGCTGTGAACGAGTTGTCATTAAATAAGGGTGCGACACGATGACGTTCAAAGAAACCTAATTACCTTTACGCACATAGAATACAATCACGCCAATACAATTTTAGGAAATAATTGACTAGGAGTTGCTGTGTTGGATAAAAAGAATAACTAAAGTCGATTTCATACACATCCCCCTCCTTTCTTGCAAGAAGCAAGCAAGCTCTCTTCGTGATAGATGGTTCGTCCAATCTACTCCTCTTTGTAAGGAGAATGTTGGTATTTCCATAAGTAGATGAAGTTCATCATGAATTCGAATATCCTTATTCTCATCTCTTGATTCCTCTAGGTTGAAAAATGTCATCTTTGTTTAAGTGATTCAAGGTTTTTTCTAAAGTCAACGTGAGCAATTTATAGCTTTAAATGGAAGTCTTGGCTCTTTTGCAGTACTTCCTTCACTGTTGACGGTTGGTTCTTTGTTGTTAGGAACAAGGTGTACCCCGCTTGTTCTGGGGATGAAAGTTAATCCAATGACCTGAATAATATGTCATAATTTTTGAAAATATTTTGGCCTCTATAGACATGATATTAAGCTTCAGGGCTTCTGCCGTGTCAGGAAAACAAGGTGACAGTTTTTTTGATTTGCAGAGAATTTTGCTTCGCGTCTTCAGAAGACAATCTCTCGCCTGTTCACGACGAAGAATTCTCTAACAATGACGGTTTGAATTTAAGAATACTTTACCATTGGTCTGCCGACCCCGGGGTGTAAGGGTAGCGTGCCGGAGGCTACGGGTTCAGTTCTCAGATAGATCAGGGATTTTAACCTGGATCTAAGGGCTGGTTCGATGTCCACTCAGCTTACGTGATTACAACTGAGAAGCCACCTGACGGTGAGATGGCGGCCCCGGTCTAGAATCCCAAGAATAACGGCCGAGAGGACACATGGTGCTGACCACACGATACCTCGTAATTTGCAGTTCTTCGGTCTGAACACTGGTTGCTTGGTACGCCATGGCCCTTCAGGATTGTTGTACCGTGCGGTTTGGTTTAGTTTTTGTTTTTACGGTTGTCTGTTATAATTGGTACGTTCGTCACCAGATGGTTCACTGTCCGCTAGTCCGCGCGCTGCGCGCTGTAGGAAATGACGACGACATCTGAAGCTAGGATGATGTCGTCATTTCACACTTGGAAGGATTTTTTTCTTGACATGGCAAAAACCCAATAGCTTATTATCATGAATATACGAGGGATTTTAAAATAAAAACTATCGGTCGCGAAATTGAAACCGCAGTGATAATCCGATGAAGTGTTTTGCTTATGTGTTGTGTAGTGTCTCTAGCATGCCTGTCCACCACATCGCCACACACCTGTCAGTTCTGAGCACGCAATGATCACGTCAACATGCCTAAGACAATAGAGTCTCCTGCCAAATGTGAAGTGCGAGCTGTCATTCGATTTCTTCATGCTGAGGGGTGCAATGCATTTTTCTCGAATCGCCTGATCCACTCGCTGAACAAGATCATCGTCTGATACTGGCATTCTTCCATGACCGCCTGCAGCATGAACATCTGTACGTCCTGCATCGAGGGTCCTGCACCATTGCCGCACTTCCAGGTCACTCACGAAAGTTTCACCGTAAACATTACTCATTCTTCGATGAATTTCAGCTTAATTGCACACCTTAGCATGCTTATCGAATGACAGCTCTCACTTCACATTTGGCGGGGGGCTCTATTGTAGTAGGCATGTTTACGTGCTCAGTACGCGCTCAGAACTGACAGGTGTGTGGCGATGCGGTCGACAGGCATGCTAGAGACACTGGGCAACGCACTGACAAAACGCTTCATCGAATTCTGACTGTGGTTTAAATTTCGCAACCGATCGGATGTTGAAAAAAATAGCCCTCGTACTTACGGGCCGTGAAAGCATCAACCTAAATACCTTCGCATCTCTTCAATGAAAATGCATTTTATGGACCCCTATCATGCGAAATGATGAGAAATCCTATTCATTAGACATATAAACATATTACTATAAAAAGCAAAAGTCGAATTAATTACTACATTAAAGCAAAAATCCTGAAGTTACCTCTGAAAAATTTTAATGTTTCAAGTCTATTGTGGGACTGAGATGAAAAGTAAACTGAATTAAGTAGTTATCTTCAGTTCACGTTTATTCTTCGAAGCAAATATCATTAATATTTGCTTCGTCCTCCTTTTTACCTTCACAAATTCAGAAGTTTCTAAATGCTCGTCATTAAACGGAACAGTGAATTTTCCCAATCACCCACTTTCTATAATAGATAAAATTCTAGTATGAGATTTAGCAATCTATTGGACCGGGAATCAAATTCGGTACCTCTTCTTGCCTATAACGTTTTATTTTTTTTATTACTTGCTTCTATAAACGTTTATAATAGATGGAGAGTAAGAGCTTGTTGACTAGGTGCCTTTCCACGACCCAATAGAGTTCCCGAATTGCTTGTTATTATTCTTGACACGTTTGTCTTCTACCCCCATCTCGACAGGTTTCAGATGCCCTGAAATTCAAAAGAAGCTTCAAATTTATTGAGATTTCCGTTTGTACCGTTAGGTTTCGAGAATCAAAAGTTGGCCAGTTCATTGCATCTCTTTTATAGGCACAATACTACACTTTTGATGTGAGCAACATTAGTAATGGTCTTTAGAGGTTCGACATTTTTGGATCGTGTTCACGACCATCCGCTGATTCCACGTAGTCTGGTTTCAAAGGTAGGCGTCGTTATCCTGGATAACGTTTTAGGAAACATACGTGAAAAGTAAATGGTCATCTGTATAAGCATCATGGGTCATCAAGGAAATGAATAACATTGTAAATTTTATCTAAAACTGTGTTTTTTGGGGGTTGATTCGTGAATATACGCTCATTGGATTTCAATATTTAATTTGTATTTCTATCATGGCATAGAATTATGCACTGCCTTTTCTGATATGATCAATTAGTCCAACCCAACAGAATTACTGAATGAACTCTTAGTTTGGTGGTTAAAGTTGGCGACAACGTTACTGAAACTGCTCAAGTTTTCACCTATCTGTATGATAGAAAAATAAATAAATACATAAATAAATAAACACCTAATTTCTGACACTGTGTTGTAGAAATCTATGGACGTTCCTGTATTTGGCTACATGTGACTGATTTGTTATTTTACGATAGTCTTAAATTTCATTTAAATTTTAAATTCCTAAAGAAGTTAATAAATACTATACAGGCCGGTAATTAAAGCTGGAAGGTTTCATAGTACTCTTTATTCGTGTTTCATGGTGACCGTAGGATCAATCGTTTATTCTGATCAGTTAGCATGTAATTCCTTTCAGAAGAGAAAAAATGAATAAACATTAATCCCACTTGCATATGAATGTTCGTTTAAACAACATGGAATATTACGCGTGAAGTATCCAAATTCCTTATGCTGTTTAATTTTTCTACAGCATTCGAGAAATTAAACAGTGTGTGTTTACCTTTGAAGGCGCAGTGTCAGAGTTTTTATCTCCGCCGTAGGAAGTCTGTACAAAGCATAACGCTTGATAGCTCCAACATGTGAACTGATCCCCTTTAAACGCTGGAAGCGAGGGGGATGTCCTGAAGAGGGCGCTTGGTGTTGCTACAGCCGGATGTTCCTACTCTTCAAATTTCTCATTCAATAACGAGATATCTGCCTCTTAACTTGATGCCAGTCTTGGATGACACAGTCTTCGCAGAACTGACGCCAGGCCTCATTACCATGTTACAGATCGATGATGTTCCCTCCACGTTTGGATTAAATTAAACATTCAATACATGTTGTGGAGGATGATGAGTGAAATATGGATATTGTTAGTTATCCTGAATCCTGATTCTTTAAATAGGTTCTGAACTTACATAAAATTTGCAGATAAGTTCAAGTGGAAATTTCCTATGTTTATCTTCCGATCGCAATTCAGTTCATGCAATAGACCAATTGGCACCTTCCCCTCATAGGTCCCATCGTAAATAAGTGACAAACTGCTAAATGAAATTTCGTGTTGAAGATTTAATAATAATGGCATACGTACATTTGCTAACGATGTTAGGAGATTTGGAAGGAAAAGCCTCCAAATGCATGTTCTGATGATCAGTAAAATTCCGGGAAAGAAAGGTCAGCATGAGACAACTGCAGTTCCAATCTTAAATGAGGACGGTGAACGATTGATCCTTAGTATGTAAATGTACCTGTGAACCATGTGATCTTGCCGTGGTTGGGGGGCATGGGCGTCTCAATGAGGCAGGTAGCCCAGCCGAATGTACAACCATATCGCATGGGCATCTGCCGAAAGACCAGACCAACGAATGGATCATCGAAATGGAAGTAGTAGCCTTTCGGAAGTTGCAAGGATGGCAGAGTAGATGATCGACTGATATGCCCTTGTAATAATACTCAACATGGCTTAGCTGTGTTGATACTGATACACGGCTGAAAGGAACGGTAAACCTCAGCTGTTTCTAACTCCCGAGGACATGCATCACTCTCTGTATGGGTGATGTACTGATGATGGCTTCCTCCCGAGTAAAATATTCCAGAGGTAAAATAGTTCCCCATTCGGATCTCCGGGTGGAAACTACATGAGAGGGGACAATCATCAGGAAGATGGATACTGACATTCTGCGGGTCGGAGCATGGAATATTAGAAGTTTGAGTCATTGTGGTAGGTTAGAGAATCTGAAAAGGGAGATGGATAGACTCAAGTTAGATGTAGTTGTTGTAAGTGAAGTACGTTGGCAGCAAAAGCGGGATATTTGGTCAGGCGACTACAGAATTATCAACACAAAATCAGACAGGAGAAGTACACCAGTTGGTTTAATAATGAATAGGGCAGCGGATAAGCTAATACGACCAGCAAAGTGAAAATATTATTGTAGTCAAGATAGGCACCAAACCAATGCCCACTACAATAGTGCATTAATATATGACTAATAGTTCATCGGATGATGAGGAAAACGAAATACTGTATGAAGAGACAGTAGATTTAACACAATATATAAAAGGTGACGGGAATCTAAATGTGGTGGGAGGCTGGACGGCAGTGGTAGACCAAGGAAGGGAAGGTAATAGAGTAGGAGAATTTGGATTGCGACAAAGGAATGATAGAGGAAGTCGGCTGGTTGAATTCTGCATAAATCATTATTTTGTCCTTGCTAATACTTGGTTCAAACGTCACAAACGACGGCTGTACACTTGGACAAGACCTGTAGATACTGGAAGGTATTTAAATAGACTTTATTATGATTAGTCAGAGATTCAGAAACGAATTGAATTTGCAAAATTTTTGCCAGGAGCAGACGTGGACCGTGATCACGGCTTCTTGCTCATGAAATATCATCTGAAGTTGACGAAATTAAAGACAGGGAGGAATGCAAGGAGATAGGATCTAGACACGTTGAAAGAAAAAAGTGATGGATTGTTTCAAGGAACATGTTACACAACGACTAAATGAAAAGGCTGAAGGAAACAGATTGGACGAAGAATCGACAGTCGTGAATAATGATGCCAGTAGAGCTGCTGAAGAAATATTAGGGAGAAAGGAATGATCAACTAAGAATGAATGGATAACTCAGGAGAAACTATACCTGATCGATGAACGACGAAAATACAAAAATGAACATAATGAAGAGGGGAGAAAAGAATACAGGTGATTAAAGAAGGAAGTGGATATGAAGTGCAAGGCAGGTAAGGAAGAATGGCTGAAAGAGAAGTCCACGGATGGTAAATGTTTTGTGGTCCTTGGACAGGTAAATGCAGCTTACAGAAAAATCAACGAAACCTTAGGAGAAAGGAAAACTAGGTGCATGAATATTAAGAGCTCAGATATGAAACCACTTCTAGAAAATAGGACAAGGCAGAAAAATTGCAGAAACATATCCAACAGTTGTACCAAGGTAAAGATATAAAGGAAGAGTCTGTTGATGCTGATCAAATGGGAGACACAATTTTTAGGTAATATTTGGACAGAACTTTAACAGACCTAAGTAGGAACAACACAAATGGAATCGATGACTTTCCCTCTGAAATACTGACTGCCTTAGGAAAAACCAGCTTGGCGAGGTAATTTCATTTAGAGTGTAAGATGTTTCAAAGAGAAATACCATCCCATTTTCGGCGTTATGTTGTTGTACTAATTCCCTAGAAAGCCGGTGCTGACAAGGGTGAAAATTACCGCACAGTAGAGGAGCAGTGGGGTTCCCAATGCACCTCGTCAGCATTTTTTGCTGTGTCAGCACCCGAGGTCATTGACTCTTAGTAGTGTACCTAGGCGGGTTCTGACCAAGAGGTCATTGACCCTCGGTCTTTGACCCTCGGTCATTGACCCCTAGTGTAGTAGAAAGGCTAGACCGATTTGCGGATTTTACGTAAGAGATTGAGCCTAACATCACAGTCGCCATCTTGAGGGGCGTAAGCTCACCTTAACGGCTAGTTGCCCTTCCCGACGCCTAAGAGAGCGAGCCTAACCTCACATCCACCAACTTGAAGGGGGCTATCCTTAGTATTACTGCAAGATGTCCTTCCCGACGCCAATTGCACAAGACGGCGGCTATACACAGCTCCTTATGAAACGGCCTAGGGGCGCTTGCGCAAGATGGCTTCTATACATAGGCCCTTATGAGACGGCCTAGGGGCGCTTGCGCAAGATGGCTGCTATAGATAGGCTCTTATGAGACGGCTTAAGGACGCTTGCGCAAAAAGGCGGCTATACATAGGATCGTATGAGAGGGCCTAGGGACGCTTGCGCAAGGTGGCGGCTACTTAATTGCACAAGATGGCTGCTGTACACAGCTCGTAATGAGACAGTTTAAGGGCGCTTGCGCAAGACGGCGGCTATACACTGGCACTTATACGACGGCCTAGCGACGCTTGCGCAAGATGGCGGCTATACACAGGCTCTTACGAGACGGCTATGGACGATTGTTCAAGATGGCCGCTATACATACGCTCTTATGGAGAAATATGCCGGCCATGGGCGATTGCACCGGATGGCGGCTATACAAGGCTCTTATGGAGAAAGATACCGGCCACGGGCGATTGCACAAGATGGAGAAAGATAGCTTAATGGCTACTGCGCAACATGGCGGCTATACATATGCTCTTATGACACAGCTTAAGATCGTTTGCGCAAGATGGCGGCTATACATAGGCTCTTATGGAGAAAGATGCTTGCCATGGGCGATTGCACAAGATGGCGTCTATACATGATGATGTCCATGGACGCTTGCGGATGATGGCGGCTATACACAGGCTCTTATGAGGCTAACTCCTAGAACCTTGGTCAGCTGTTACTGTGCAAGATGGCGGCTGCTCTTAGGAGACAGCTTGAGGGCTCATGCGCAAGATGGCGGCTATACATAGGCTCTTATGTAGAAAGCTACCCCAGGGGGCTACCGCACAAGATCGCGGAAACAAATAGGCTCTTGTCGCCTCTTCCTCCTCCGAAGGGCCACAGCCGCCCTCCTCCTCCTCATGCGTATAGCATAAGGCAAAGGGAACCTCCTCATAGCAAAAGGGCAAATGGGAAAAAAGAACACCTCCTCCTCATCTGTAGAGCAAAAGGGCAAAAGGGCTACTCTTCCTGGCAAAAGAGCAAAAGAGCTCCTTGGCAAAAGGGCACCTCCTCCTAGCCAAAGGGCAAAAAGGCAAAAGGGCTCTTCCTTATCTGTATGGCAAAAGAGCTCTTCCTCTTGGCAAAAGGGCAAAAGGGAACCTCTTTATCCGTTTGGCAAAAGGGCACCTCACCCTAGCAAAAGGACAAAAGGGCTTCTCTTCTGGGCAAAAGGGCTCCTCTTTATCTGTAACGCAAAAGAGCTCTTCCTCTTTGCAGAGGGAAAAAGGGCTCCTCTTCCTCGCAAAAGTGCTCCCCCTCCTGGCAAAAGGGCTCTTCGTGGGAAAAGCTAGTTGCTTTACTTCGCACCGACTCAGATAGGTCTTATGGTGACGATGGGACAGGGAAGGGCTAGGAAGTGGAAGGAAGCGGCCGTGGCCTTAATTAAGGTACAGCCCCAGCATTTTCCTGGTGTGAAAATGGGAAACCACGGAAAACCATCTTCAGGGCTGCCGACAGTGGGGTTCGAACCTACTATCTCCCGAATACTGGATACTGGCCGCACTTAAGCGACTGCAGCTATCAAGCTCGGTCGTGGGAAAAGGGAAAATAACTCCTCCTTACAGTTACTGAGGTTAGCTCCATCCCTCCTCTTACAGACAGATGCTTTATTCAATTAAATGTTACATTACAAACAAATATACTTACGTTGTGTAGCGTTGTCCTAGTCGCATAAGTTTTTCGATTGAGGAGAAAGCGGTAGGATGAGTAGGCGGTAAGAAGACGGTAATACCTTTTTAGCATGCAAAAATATTGTAGGATAAGCAAATGCTGTATCCAACAAGACAAAACATTTTCAATCTAGTTACAGAATGCAATTGCAAAATTATAGAATTGACCTGCGGTATGTCTTTATCCGACAAGACAAAACATGTTGAATATTAAACAGAAAACTTTTATCGCTACTGTGCTATGTGTTTCTATTCGTCAAGACAAATTACAATTAGCACCCACTAGAATTGATTGTAGAACAAGACGAAACATGTTTACAATTAATGTTTAGAACAGAAAAACATATAACTCAAAACATTGTGAGATTAATCTTTCTGTTGATACAAACGCACTCCTATGCAATCAGCGCACACACATAGAATTGCAAATGTTGTATATCTCCATCCGAGATACTTCTTCTTATTCACTGCAGATAAAATGATTTTACTACTTTGCAGGTGATACTATGAAAAATCTTTAGCCTAAGGCAATGCATTTCTTTTTTGCGGGATTCGAACACATGCAACAGAAAACAATCTGTATAAATTTTGAACTCTGATTTAGTTACAACAGAAAAAAACATAGATTCAAACCCTGTTCTCTTATCGCAAACACCATAGAGAAAGAAAATTAATTATAGGATTTGAACTTAGATCCCAGGGGGAGACGAATTGGTGTACTTCCTCTTAGATCAATAACCACTACTGTACAGAAAAATAACTTTCTGCAACTGTATCTTCTATCGATATTCATATTTGAATTTAAAAATATCACAACAGCCTATACTTACTATCTTCTTGTAATCTCGGGAATCGAACACGTGATTACTGAACTGTGCAACGATAACGCTGTAATCATTGACAGAAGGGCAACTCCAAGTCAGCGGAACGATAGAAATAGAGGATAGATGCACTTCCTTATAAAACAATAATTACTACTACTACTATTGATGTGATTAGCGCGGACAAGTTATATGATGGAGACTGTGAGGTTAGGCTCGCTCTCTTACGTAATAAATCCGCAAAACGACCTAGCCCTTTCACTATACTAGGGGTCAATGACCTCTGGTGCTGACGCAGCAAAAAAAAATGCTGACGAGTTGGATTGGGAACCCCACTGCTCTTCTGCTCCGCAACATTACTTAAGTATCATGCTCCAGCAAAATTTTAACACGTCTTATTTACATGAGAATAGAAAGACAAGTTGAAGCTGAGTTTTGAAAAGATCTGTTTGGCTTTATCAGGTGTATGCATAAGTCTTTTCCGATTTCACTAGGAGATGGCGGTAGCGAACAGTACGCAGCGTATGATTATGACAAATATGTCTGTGTTGTATCGTTCAGTGATCATGTCGAAGATTGTGCCTGAAAAGTAACGTTTGCGGCACGCACTGCTTTTATTATTTAATAAAATGAAAAAAGCTGTGTAATGTCATCGTTTGCTGGTAGAAACATAGGGTGTACACGCTCCATCAATTAGAAAATGTGAGGCATGGTTTCAACAATTTAAACATGGTGAATTCAGTGTGAAAGACAATGCACGCTCTGGTAGACCACAAAAGCACTATGAACTCTTGAAGCCCGGCGAAACCGTTAATGCACAACGCTATTGCCAACAAATTATTAATTTAAATCACGCATTGATCGAAAGACTACCGGAATGGGCCAGAAGACATGGCAAAGTGATTTTGTTGGACGAGAATGCGCCGTATCACACAGAAAAACCAGTGAAAAACACCTTGAAATCGCCGTACTGCTCCGACCGGGTGCCATCTGATTATCACTTCTTCGCATCAATGGAGCACGCGCACACAGAGCAGCACTTCAGCAATTCCTCGGAGGTTGTTAAAACGTTCGACGAATGGTTTACCTCAAAACTAGAAGTTTTTCTGGCTTGGTATTCATAACTTACCTGAAAGATGGGCGAAGTTCATAGAAGCCGATGGCCAAAAATTTGAATAAACAAAACAATGAATTTCCCTGAAAAATTACTTTTATTTACTATATAAACCGGCAAAAACTTATGCATTCACCTGGTAAAAAAATGTAGGAACATGTGAAGCAATTCTGACTTTACGTCTGATCTTAGATGATCGAATTATGAAGGACTTGCCCAAGGGCATGGCGTTCGTAGACTTAGAAAAAGCATTCGATAATGCTGATTTGACCAAGTTGTTTGAGAATCTGAAGGTGATCGGGACCAGGTTCCGAGAACGAGGAATTATGTACAAACTAAATAAAATTAAGTATGAAGTAATAAGAATCGAAGGCTTTGAAAAAGAAGCAGCAATCCAGAAAGGAGTGGGTCAAGGGTGCAGTTCGTACTCTCTCCTTTCCAGTACTTATATAGAACAGATTGTAAAGAAAAACAAACAGGAATTTGGAAATGGAAACAAAATCAATGGAAGAGAAGTCAACACCCGAGGTTTGCCTTAGAGATTGTTTTTTATCTGAGTTTGCAGAGGATCTGGAGAGATCGCTGAATGGTATGGACGGAGTCTTAGGTATGGAAAGAAAATATATAAGTCCAAAACAAGAGTAATGGGGTGCAGTCGGAGGAAGTCAGGAGAGACAGATAATATTAGATTAGGAAAAGTCTTGAAGGAAGTAGATGGATATTTTTACTTGGGTGGTAAAATAACTTACGACGGCAGAAGTAAAGAGGACGTAAAATGCAGAATAGCACAAGCAAGGAAGGCATTTCTTAAGAAAAGAAATATTCGAACATTGATATAGAAATTAGAAAGATGTTTTTGAAGACTTACGTCTGGTGCGTCGCACTGTAAGGAGGTGAAACATGGACGATAACTAGTTAGAAAGGAAGAGAATGTAAGCTTTAGAAATGTGGTGTTACAAACGCATGCTTAAAGGAGATGGATAGATTGGATCACGAATGAGGTGATACTAAAGAGAATTGGTGAGAGAAGATCGATTTGGCTAAATTTGACGGAAAGAATCGATAGAAGGATACGACATATCTTAGGACAACCAGGACTTCTTCAGTTATTTTTTGAGGGAAGTGTAGGGGGTAAGAATTGTAAGGGTAGATCAAGTTATGAATATGACAAGCAGTTTAGGGCAGATGTAGAATGCAGCTGTTACGTTGAAATGTAAATGGTAGCACATAATAAAGGGGCATGGCGAGCTGCATCGAACCAGTCCGTGGACAGATGACTCAAACACAGACACATGCAAATATACGGAGGAGAATACATTAGACTACAGATTTCAGGACATTTGTTCCACTTCGCAAGGCCCACACAGAGTAAAGTGCACTAGACGTTTAATTTCTACTCAGAATTTAGTCTAGATTCAATTGTCACCCATTCCATGAATACCCAGATTTTGAGCTCCACAAGTTCCAATTTATGTAATGTCCATTTGTCAAAAATGAATGTCAGCATATGAACTGCTGCTGAAAATCACTAGTTAAGTATTCAAGACAGCATAGCATGTGTTATGCCCACAAAAATGTTAATAACAATATTATTTTATAGACATGCTATAGGTTTTTGAGCGTATGCCATTTGAAGAAAATAAGGTGAAATTATTTACGTTTCGCACAGAAATTTGCTCTGCGTCATCAAAAGAAAATCTCGACTGCCCACGAGAAAGGCTTCTCAAACAATTAGCTTTGAATTTAGGCCTGGAAATGGTACGTTTGTTCGTCACCAGATGGCTCAATGTTTGAGAAGGCTTTCTAGTTGACAGTCGAAATTTTCTTCTGATGACGCAGAACAAAGTTCTCTGCGGAATGTAAAGAACTTCACCTTATTTTCTTGACACGGCATAAGCCCAAAATCCTAAATCATGTCTATAAGTACGGGCCGTGAAAGCATCAATGGCAAAAATGCTATTTGTTTTTTTACGTCCCACTAACAACCTTTACGGATTTCGGAGACGTCCCAATAACAATGATAAAGACTTGAAGAATCCAGTGGTTATCAAACATTTTGGTAATTTTTACTTGAAGTCTGTAAGCGAGGACCTTCAGGTAAGTAGTGATATGTTGTAAATATTTGTATTACCGATACCCTTGCACTAGCTGAGAAATAACCTTCAGTTCGCTAAATATACTTTGCTCACTGGCGGTCTTGTGTTAGCATGTCCTCCTAGCAGCTGGGTGATTTCTTGTTAATTTTGTTGCTATTAATCTTTCATTGTGTCTGTGAACCTCCACAAAGAGGGAGGTAAACAGTCATGAACGTATGGAATTTATGATCCCATCCCTTCACGACATATTTAGTTATTTGTTGACCGCTAATCACGAGGCCATAAATGCTCCATATTGAGGGAGGGAACCTTGGATTCTTGCCTCCTTGGCGACCTCTGGCTCGCCTTCCTCTGACGTACACCAGCTTAACCTTGTGGGTCTTCTGACAGGATTTCTGCACTATCATCAATGAAACGAACTACGTCTTCCCTCTGAACAAATAGCAAACCCAATAACAATGTCACTTTATTCCTATTTTGCTTCTTATGATGTTGTTTTTCACTGCAAATCGACAAAATAGGAAGGAGAGGTCGAAAAGAATCAGTGAACGAGATTAGCTGGACATTAATCACAATTGACAGTTAATAATTCGGCAGCATTATCTAAAGCGTTCTTGAATGGAGCCCCTTACCATAAGCACTTGTCTGTAATGAACTCAGTGTTTTTTTCCGTTTCTGTGCCTCAATACTCTCGAGTATTCGTAAAAATATCACACCATTGATGAATTCTATCAGTATATACTTCAACACGTAGTACCTATCAAAGCAAAGCCATCTCCCTATTAGCCATGGAGGCTCTTGGAGGAGTGAGAAGTAAAGGCTTTTCTCCTCCTCGGCACTAAGTGGGATAGTGTGGTTATCTATATGTCCGGTCACCATTTCCCCCAGGAATTAACCTGGTGCTCATTTTGATCTGGGCTTCTAGGCCGAGTGAACCACAGGGCCATGTGCCGCTCCGGAAGTGGAAATCTAGCTTCTTATGTTTTTTTAACTTCCTGACGGAGAATCGAGCCGAATTCCTTTGGAATGAACCGAGAAAGCCTTTACCTCCTAGGCTTCATTCTTTGAATGAAAATACTGAGTTGGCGAAAATTTCATCACATTCTCACTTTAAAAAATTAGTAATTATATTTTCAAATTTTATAGAAGCTCACCCAACAAATGCTCCACTAAAATCCTTGTTTGATTAATGCAATATATTGTCCCCGTTTACATCTTTACGAGCAGTACATCTTTGATTCGAAGTGGCTTATCAAGCGTGTATTATATTTTTGGGTACCGGGCGAGTTGGCCGTGCGCGTAGAGGCGCGCGGCTGTGAGCTTGCATCCGGGAGATAGTAGGTTCAAATCCCACTATCGGCAGCCCTGAAAATGGTTTTCCGTGGTTTCCCATTTTCACACCAGGCAAATGCTGGGGCTGTACCTTAATTAAGGCCACGGCCGCTTCCTTCCAACTCCTAGGCCTTTCCTGTCCCATCGTCGCCATAAGACCTATCTGTGCCGGTGCGACGTAAAGCCCCTAGCAAAAAAATATTTTTGGGCAGACTTCACCTTGAAACATGTGAGGCTAGACCATTTTTTATGCTGGACCAGTATTTTATGTCCACTCGATAGCCTACTACCTTATGAAGAATTGGTCCAACGTCCGTAAAATTATAACGGCTAATTTTGGAGGACAGAACACTAAAATATGAATGGAAATGCATAGGACCCTAGTTCTAAACCTACCGTTCGCTTGAAGAAGAAGGCATTTATAATAATAGGAGTGAATTAAATTGATGTAAACTCCACTTTTAACATTTGTGGTTTAACAAAAGTTCTAGTGCTCAGGCCTTACTTATTGCTGGAACGTTTTGAGAGACACATTGTCGCCTTAAGTTGGGTATGGTGTAACTGCTGCACATGCTTGAGAATAGTGAAACCCTCATCTGATTCTCCTATACACTTTTCATATTACTTGATAATTAGAGATTTGCATTAATGATCATCGCATGAGAAGGAGATATGGAAATTTTACTGTGTTTCGACAGTGGATGTTCGTGGTTGAAGGTGGATTCTTCTAAGGGATTCAGTGCGAAGGGCATAGCAGCATGAATGGGAGATCTGACAACCAATGGAGACAGGACGTTAGAATGCGTTGATAGCACCTTCGTCATCCTGCAGCCATCCGTTCCTGAAGTCTATTTTAGAAGAAGCAGATGGAAAATAAAATAAACATCGACACTGAAAATCATTTCCTGTATTTGAGTTTGATTCCTGTAGACGTAGAGTAAAATAATAACTCCCCTGGCATATGTTCAGATTAAATCTACAACTCTTTAATTCTTGATGCGTAGAGATTTTCTTTTAGTACAATTTCCATACATTCTTTGATTCATCTGAAGGTCTACTGTGAGGAAATTCTGCATAATTCTTTGTAAAATGGTGGCAGGAAAATATTCAATGTACAACTATGTGGACAGGATGTTAGAAGAAAATAATTACGATGCTAATACTAATGTCAACTAAATCCGAATGAGATTAGTGGATGATAACCGTTCGTGAGTGTCATAACTGCTACGATGATTTATTTTGATGGTATTTTGAAGTCTGTTGTGTTATCTCACGATCACTTTACTTCGTGGTGTTGTTAGGTGTTTGGAACTCATCTTGAAATTAACTTCACTTATGACTGACAAGATATATTTGGTTCTTTGTCCTCTTGGTTGGCTACATCACTTGTCTCGCGGGTGGTCTTGCCTTAGCATGCCCTACTAGAATCAAATAATAATACGATAATAAGCAATTATTAATTAATCGTCATGAATGTAAACAGTAAGCAATTATGAGATGGTAATAATAACTCTGAGAATCGTGTGATGCGTGCCACATATTTTGAATTTGATACTTCACAGTGCTTTAGTGAATATTGTATTTGAGTTACCATGTGCTGCGTAATGTGTTGTAATGACCACCGATTCGCAGCTTTATTATTCTCTTTGTAAGACAGTTAGGGCAGACATTGAAGTCAGGCATTTTTGGTAACGATTTTAGCGAACTAGAGGATGCGTTGATTCCCCCCTAATTATATTTGGATCACTTTGTCAGTGGTATTGCAAAGCCTTGTACATGAATATAAGTTACGATGCGTCAGAGTAAGGGAAAGTCTTCTCAATTTTAAGGTAAACATTTCGATTATGATGCTTATCATCACATTTTCATGTGAAATTCTTTAATCACATATCAACGAGGATCTTTTACACCAATATAGCAGATCATTTGCGTTTTATAGACCAAATCTGTGACCGAGTTGCAAATTCGCCTTGAATGAGCAATAAACGTCGTGAATACAATGTCAGTCTTTTACGTAACTTACGGTGACGATTTAACCTTTTTTTTACCTGTAAATATTTGTAATAATAGTATTTAATCAGTTAGGTTCATTTAATTTATGTGGATATATTTCGTGTGATTTTAGTGATATTTTTTGCTTGTGTAGATCCTTTTAGTAGATATTTCTATTGTAGAAAATGTAATGTGTGAAACTTGTTATATTTTAATTACACCATGTGTTTTATTTCGTCATGTACTATCCATGTAGTATCGTTTGAGTTGTTTATTTTTCTTTGCATTGAGTAATGTTATTATCATTAAAACCACACATATACATACCATCAGCCTAGTGTTAATAAATATTTAAGATATAATTTTAGGTATTCTCTAGGCTGATGGTATATGTATGTGTGATTTTTTTGATAATAAGATTGTAGTCAATACGGACCAATTATAATTTTTAACCAATATAGTTAGGATAATAAACTTGATCAATGTTGTATGAGTCTTGAACCAGCGTTGCCTTATTTGTGATGTTATCGGATTTAAAAATTATATGTTTTCTTCCACAGGAAAGTTTACCTGTAATATGCTAACGGAAACGAGGGTGGAATTACTCTGTCGATTAATCTTCGCAAGAATAAGTAGTCACATATGCACAAATATTCATATATTGACGGATAATAAAACATTCAAGGACATTAAAAATACATTTGTTCGATTTATATTTTTAACGTTTGGAAATTAAAATTAAATTTTTATTAATGTAAATTTAAATGTATTTATTTCATCCGGCGAGAGGAAAAAACATTTCAGAAATAGTTTACGGTAATGTTAATAATAATAATAATAATAATAATAATAATAATAATAATAATAATAATAATAATAATAATTTTGTACTTTTGGTCAAAAACACTCATTTATTAGAAGTGATTGCGAATATTTTATACTATTTAATTTGTTTCGATGGAGTTTGGATGTAAATTAAGTAATTACTAAATTTAATTACCAGTATCATAATTAATTATCGTAACCAGTCAGGATGGTCGATTTATGAATACATTCGTTATTAGTTTTAGCGTGAGACACACTAGTTATGTTTTAATGTATGTCAAATCTCTGAGGACCTTCATATTAATCCACGATATTGGACAGGACAACTCTGGGATGTCTCCTGATCCTCCGACTGTCACCAGATTAAGGGTAGAATATTCAACGAAGTAACCCAGTGACTGTCAGTCACTACATGTCTACGAAGCATTTTCAGTGTAAAGTCACGTCAACTCACGTCTTACAATTTTTCCCAATAATTTCACCTCCAGTGTCTACAACAAAATAATCTAGATTCGTCTTCTCATGAGAGCATAGCATTGGCATGTACTATTGCTATTATTACTTTATTCGAGAAAGGTCTACTTACCGTTAATAAATTTCGTGTGGCTATTTCTAGCCGAGTGCAGCCCTTGTCAGGCAGACCCTCCGATGAGGGTGGGCGGCATCTGCCATGTGTAGGTAACTGCGTGTTATTGTGGTGGAGGATAGTGTTATGTGTGGTGTGTGAGTTACATGCCGTTAATAGTAAATTACTTTAAAACGGGCTTCTTAGCCAAAAACACCGAAGTAATGTGAACAAAAGTAAAACTATCCGATTAATTCAAAGTATCAATTGCCCAGGTATATCATAGAAGCAGTGCAAAGAATTAAAATGTAGTATAATTGGTACCTGGATGACAGAAATAAAGGAAGATCACAAGCTCCTTAGTAACTGCTATTTTTACGCCACACTGACACGTAGGTCTTATGGCGACAACAGGATGGAGCACGGATAGGTCGTGGAACGAATTACCCGTGGACTAAATTAAGGTGACCTTAAATTAATTAAGTCATGTGAAAACCACGGACAACCATATTCAGGACTGCTGGCTATGGCGTTCGAACCCACCACCTTTCGAATGCAAGCTAACATGACCTTGATAATGCAGCCAACGTCCGTGGCCACATATCTTTGGTTATGGGAAGGGGTGAGAAAAAATTCTTAGAATGCTATAATACTGCCGAAATTTAATAACTCCTTTTTTGTTACAAAAATGATGGCAAGTTCTGTATGTGAGCCTTTATTCAGGGCTACTGATACGCATACCTAAATTATCTAAAGAATGACCAATGAATTTTCTAGAAATACAGCGAGGTTAACGCACAGGACTTCTACACAGGATATGACTTGATTCTCAGAACAATGATTAGCAAAACATGGACTTCGTTTCCATAATTTTTATCACCGACCTTAAGCTTCATGATATAACCTATGGTGGTATTATATTCTTCTTCAGCGACGTGTCCATGACGACATATTCTTTCAGATAATGTTGTTGTAATGCGATGGTAACATGAGAAGATGATGAAAACTTGTTATTCATAACGGTGGGAATAGGCTACGAAGTTTTCTTATAATGTCTACATTCAGCTACATCCCTCATTCCCAGTCCTCTCAGACAGGATAATGACTAAAGTGACTGAATACGTCCTTATAGTTTGAAGAAGCCAGTATGATTCTAAGGACGACATGATGACAGTGTTGTTGATAATTAGAAGTTACCGAAACTTTTCTCAATTTTATTCTTAACTTTCGGTGACTGAAACATCTCCGCAGATAGGAGCCAGACAAATAGCCGTATACAAATTGTAAAAGAAACACAGAATATTTTGCTGTATAAGAGAGGATTAACTTTATGGGTTCCTTTTCAAGATATATAACTATTTTCATTTAGGTAAGTCAGTATGGAGTATAATTAAATGACTTCATATCAGTGTCCATATTAAACAACATCAAAATAAAAGCTTCCCCTGGATTGAAACAAGTAATTAATGTCGACATAATGGCCTAGAAACTAGTTACAAACTAAAACACAAATTATTTTCAGACTTCATGACGTGTTGACTATCTGAAAATTTCTGCTTATTATTTTTAACTGTCAGTAAAGAGCGTTGAAAATTATAACTTCTAAACAGATTTTTAATTTCATTGATACGTTGTGTTCACTGACTTCCACTCAATGCTATGTATGAAGTCTTTAATATACAAATTCAGCTTAGTCTTCTGTGTACAGTATTCCGAACAAAGAATGAATCCAATGTAAAATTGAAACTCAGTACTACAAATTTCGATACGCTTATTAATTGTTTTAATCAATTTATCGTACAATAACTGTAATTGATTGTATTACGTCTATAGCTCAGCTTCAGTTTCCTTACCTAACAATTATCTCTTTACCGGATACGGCATCTAAGAAATACGTCTCTGTGCAAAATATCGTGGTCTTAAATTTCATATGGGAAAGTAATATGTGACGGTTAATACGTACATATTTCTACTCTTGGTATAGTCACTAATTTTGGACGTTGTCATAATTTGCCATGACACATGATTATGAAATACTAATGCGTTTTGGTTCCAGAATGTAATTCTATGGCAGAGCTATTTTGGTCTTTATATAGCTACGCTTAGTTGTTAGGAGTTGAGACTTTTTACAAAATAATGTTTTGAATAGGTCGTAAAAGTTGGGCTATTGTGTAAACTCAACAGCAGTTACAGTATCAACAACGTTCCGTGTACTTTCTAACTTCCAGTATGGTGAGAGTGTAGTGTAGTGAGCGGGCGCTCCCATTACGAGCGAAGTGTTGCAGAGTGCAGTAATATTTAGTCGCAGTTACCCTCGTCAATATTCTCAAGTGTGTCATAATGGAAACGTGATGTCCGAAACAATAGCGGAGAAATGTGCTCCACCAAGCGCCCGTTTGTAATGTCTAATGCACTCCGCACAATGGCCTATATCTTATACTTGTTCCGGCTCCTTGCTAGAAAACGACTGAACACAAATGGTAAGCACAAATTGAGCAGCAGGTTGCAGAGACGCGTAATTGTATACTTTCATTTGATTTCTTGCCTGCAACAAGGCGGAAATACGTTTTTGGTTTCACTTTAAAATCCCAAGGCTTAGTAATTAGGGACGTGTCGTGTTTATGTTACTTTGCGCCAAGTAAATTCCATTTTCACCGTCCGAAAATCCTGTAATACCGTTTTGTTAGCAAGTGAGTTAAGTTTAGGAGTAAATATTTTAAACTACCGGAGCTTTGAGTGTCGGTATTTCAGAAAATATAGCCTACAGTCGAAAAATATGTGCCTCATCACTAAGGATGACGTAGGTAATTCATCCGTGTTAGTCCACTCTTCACCTATGAACTTCTACATACTTTCGACGATCTCCAGTGCAACGATATTCTACATGAACCTACTTTGAGCAGCTTTCATCCTTTACACGGTAATGTCCAATGTTTTACTAGTTTGTTACTGGTTACCAACCTAGGAAATGGCCTACGTAGTCTAGGAACCTACACATTCCTCACTTAAACGTCTCCTTGTTTGAAAACTATTTGAAATGTATTGTGGCTTGACGAAAGTGTTACGAGATATGATAGATCCCTTCTATACTGTGGAGAGGAAACAACAAAATTGAGATGACATTTCAAGATTTTAAAAATCAAATATGAAATATATCATGGCTTCTGCACAAGGCAGCCAGACTAGAACATGGTGCTCTAAGCGTCAGGTAAACAATGGCAGTGCTCGAAATTACCTTTCCCGTTGAGACTTTTCATTCACATGGAGTAAATATGGTGGAGGGTTAAGAAGGTATTCATGGAGAAAAATGTAATCTGGTATAAGTAATTATTGAAAAAGAGATTGAATCGTTATGGCGTATATTGCATGAAGAGCCAATGAGCTTACAGTAATATTGTAGGGGAGATATAGTTGAAAGAAAAATATTTTGCTGGAAAGACGTCTATGAAATGAGGTGGTATAAGTTGAAAGTACTTTCATTGTAGGGAAATAGTTGCAAAATCGTATGAAATAGAAGCAGTTCACACTCGTATAACACTGTGAAAGATAAAAGAACCTAAATTAAAGTCGGTTAAATGCCAAGGACTCCCTCACCTGCGAACCATCTGACCGCGCAGTGGTGGGGTGGTTTGTGCGGCGCAGTGAAGCAGATAAACAAGCCGTAGGTGCAACCATAGTGGGTATCTGTCGAGAAACCAGACTAACGTATGGTTCACCGAAAGGGGGTAGCAGGCTTTCGGAAGTTGCAAGTACGGCAGTCTGGATGATTGACTGATATGGCCTTGTAATAATGCTTAACTTGGTTGAGCTACGTTGATACTGCTACACAGATGAAGGCAACGGAAATTCACAGCCGTAACTAACTCCCGAGGATATGCAGCTCTCTCTGTGCGGATGATGTACGGATGATGGTAAAATAGTCTCCAATTCGGATCGCCAGGTGGTGGCTACACAAAAGGGGGCAATCATCAGGAAGCTGGATACTGACATTCTGCGAGTCGGAGCGTGGAATATTAGAAGTTTGAATCGTTGTGGTATGTTAGATTATCAGTGAAGTACGTAGGCAGGAAGAGCAGGATTCTTGGTCAGGCGACTACAGACTTATGAACACAAAATCATATATTGGAAATACAGGATTTATTTTTATCTATATAAATAAAATTGTTCGTGTCTGTTTGTTTGTCTGTTTGTTCCACCATCACGTCGAAACGGCTGGATAGACCTCAACCAAACATCATATTTAGAGTATACTCATCCCGTGGAAGGTTTCGATATGCATATCATTTTAAAATCTTTGAATACACGGGGGGTTTATAGGAAAAACCAGAATGGTTTTTCCACTATCACGTCGAAACGGCTGGATAGATCTCAACCAAACTTCATATTTAGAGTATACTCCTCCCGGGGAAGGTTTCGATATGCATATCATTTTAAAATCTTTGAATACACGGGGGGTTTATAGGAAAACCAGAATGGTTTTTCAACCATCACGTCGAAACGGCTGGATAGATCTCAACCAATCTTCATATTTAGAGTATACTCCTCCCGGGGAAGATTTCGATATGCATATCATTTAAAAATCTTTGAATAGACGGGGTTTATAGGAAAACCAGAATGATTCTTCCACCATCACGTCGAAACGGCTGGGTAGATCTCAACCAAACTTCATATTTAGAGTATACTCCTCCCGGGGAAGGTTTCGTTGTACATATCATTTTAAAATCTTTGAATACACGGGGGGTTTATAGGAAAACCAGAATGGTTTTTCCACCATCACGTCGAAACGGCTGGATAGATCTCAACCAAAGGGGAAGGTTTCGATATGCATATCATTTTAAAATCTTTGAATACACGGTGGGTTTATAGGAAAACCAGAAAGGTTTTTCCACCATCACGTCGAACCGGCTGGATAGATCTCAACCAAACGTCATATTTAGAGTATACTCCTCCCGGGGAAGGTTTCAATATCCATATCATTTTAAAATCTTTGAATACACGGGGGGTTTATAGGAAAACCAGAATGATTTTTCCAATATCACGTCGAAACGGCTGGATAGAACTCAACCAAATTTCATATTTAGAGTATACTCATCCCGGGGAAGGTTTCGATATGCATATCATTTGAACATCTTTGAATACACGGGGGGTTTCTAGGAAAACCAGAATGGTTTTTCCACCATCACGTCGACACGGCTGGATAGATCTCAACCAAATTTCATATTTAGAGTATACTCATCCCGGGGAAGGTTTCGATATGCTTATCATTTTAAAATCTTTGAATACACGGGGGTTTATAGAAAAACCAGAATGGTTTTTCCACCATCACGTCGAAACGGCTGGATAGATCTCAACCAAACTTCATATTTAGAGTATACTCCTCCCGGGGAAAGTTTCGATATGCGTATCATTTTAAAATCTTTGAATACACGGTGGGTTTATAGGAAAACCAGAAAGGTTTTTCCACCATCACGTCGAACCGGCTGGATAGATCTCAACCAAACGTCATATTTAGAGTATACCCCTCCCGGGGAAGGTTTCGATATGCATATCATTTTAAAATATTTGAATACACGCGGGGTTTATAGGAAAACCAGAATGGTTTTTCCACCATCACGTCGAAACGGCTGGATAGATCTCAACCAAACTTCATATTTAGAGTATACTCCTCCCGGGGAAGGTTTCGATATGCATATCATTTTAAAATCTTTGAATACACGGGGGGTTTATAAGAAAACCAGAATGGTTTTTCCACCATCACGTCGAAACGGCTGGATAGATCTCAACCAAATTTCATATTTAGAGTATACTCATCCCGGGGAAGGTTTCGATATGCATATCATTTTAAAATCTTTGAATAGACGGGGGTTTATAGGAAAACCAGAATGGTTTTTCCACCATCACGTCGAAACGGCTCGATAGATCTCAACTAAACTTCATATTTAGAGTATACTCCTCCCGGGGAAGGTTTCAATATGCATATCATTTTAAAAACTTTGAATACACGGGGGTTTAGAGGAAAACCAGAATAGTTTTTCCACCATCACGTCGAAACGGCTGGATAGATCTCAACCAAATTTCATATTTAGAGTATACTCATCCCGGGGAAGGTTTCGACATGCATATCGTTTTAAAATCTTTGAATACACGGGGGTTTATAGGAAAACCAGAATGGTTTTTCCACCATCACGTCGAAACGGCTGGATAGATCTCAACCAAATTTCATATTTGGAGTATACTCATCCCGGGGAAGGTTTCGATATGCATATCATTTTAAAATCTTTGAATAGACGGGGTTTATAGGAAAACCAGAATGGTTTTTCCACCATCACGCCGAAACGGCTGGATAGATCTCAACCAAATTTCATATTTGGAGTATACTCATCCCGGGGAAGGTTTCGATATGCATATCATTTTAAAACCTTTGAATACACGGGGGGTTTATAGGAAAACCAGAATGGTTTTTCCACCATCACGTCGAAACGGCTGGATAGATCTCATCCAAATTTCATATTTAGAGTATACTCATCCCGGGGAAGGTTTCGACATGCATATTGTTTTAAAATCTTTGAATACACGGGGGTTTATAGGAAAACCAGAATGGTTTTCCACCATCACGTCGAAACGGCTCGATAGATCTCAACTAAACTTCATATTTAGAGTATACTCATCCCGGGGAAGGTTTCAATATGCATATCATTTTAAAATCTTTGAATAGACGGGGGGTTTATAGGAAAACCAGAATGGTTTTCCTCCATTTCCTCTTATACTATTGATTTTCTGTAAGCTTCGTTTACCGTACGTGAAACGTCTCTTCATTATAAACAACTTTCGTTATGTTCATAATTTACCTTTCTCTTTACATGACGGAGAAATTTACAATTTTCTGCTGGTACCATGCTCTGCATTGAGTGACCGACAGACCGACAACGAACCTACAGGTTACCATGGCAACGTCTCTGACTGCATGCCAGCAGGGAAGTAACGTATTGCCATTTTCCTCATCATGCTTTTAAATTCGTGGTTGTTCCTTAGGTAGAAGGCAAGAGAGGCGTCAATCGGCCTATCTGCGGGATATTGGCGGAATATCGTTGGATGTTATAACCGCCTTCGAATAGATTAAGTAATAACACCATTAGTCATCTTCTTATTATTTGTTTACCTAGGAATCAATGGACCTAAATTTCTCCTCTCTTACCGCTTTATTATATCCATAACTCACACTAGCATAATTTATTGAGGGGCATTTGATTTTCCAATACATTAACTTTGCTTTTACATATTTGTCGTTATCCGGCTGTCCTCAGTTATAATCCACTTTGTATTACTTTCAACTTTCTTAACTGTATTATTTTCTTCCTTAATTACGCCGTATGTACGCGAGTGCTACAAACTACTGGATGTATTTCCACCAATACTCATATTTTGAATACACCTGTCCTTGATAGGTTTTAGGGCAAATATTGTTTCTAAATCCCTGAACTGACTGGGGGTTTATACGAAACCGAAACAGTGATTTTGCACTTCCACAAAATATACACAACCAAACTTTATGGAAGTCTACCTACCTTGGTAGAAATTAATTTCTAAACCTTTTTCTCATGTGCATCATTTCGATACGAGGATTAATAAGGGAGATATCATTAACGGACCGTTTTTTGTACAAGTCCCATCGGACTTAACTCACGAGCGGGTGCGTGTAAAGCGTATTCCTTACAACTTGAAAACTACTGAAGACATTCGAACCAAAATTCATATTTAGCATCCAGCTGTCCAAAGGTAGGTTTTAAACGTAAATAACATTTCATCTTCCGGAATGGACTGGCGGTTTATAGGGAACCGAAATGGTGATTTTACACTCCACAATATACACAGAACAAGACCAACCTGACTGGAAATCGACCAAACGTGATGGAATTCCACCTCTAAACCTTTTTTTCATGTGCATTTTTTCGTCAGGAGGATTAATAAGGGAGATATCATGAATGGTCAGTTTTGCAGGTTAAGTCCAGCGGACATAGCCAAAAAGGTGTTTTACATGGAGCAGATTCCTTATCTATATAAATCAAATCGTAACGACTGTGTGCCTCTACACTGACTATTTTGGCGAAATTTTCGTACAGCTTTCCGTTTAAGGGGTAATAATGACCATCTGCATAATTTTTGGTTTAGTTTCCTGAAAGTCCTAATTTTTACCCGCCTCGCCCAAAATCCAGATTGCGGCATAATCTGCCAGAAGAAAAAGAAGATAATTGAAATTTGACAAAATTATACGTTTTAGCCTGTAACGAACGGAAAATATCCAAGATCATTAAATTTTTCACTTTTTATCCCCGAAGAATATCGAAATATGCAGGCAATTTTAATGGTGGTGCAGACCTTCGGAAATTCCTATCACATAACAGATTGCACAATCTCCGTTCAATTTGGAATGATCTACAACCTTGGTCTTATGACTTTTTGCCGTATCTGTATCCCTTTTACGTTTGATTTTTCTCTATTAATGGATGTTAAGTCAATTTGGAATTTTCACATGCATAATTCATACCTTCGATTACTTATATGAAATACAGAATCAACAAACTCTTCACGAAAATTGGCCCACCCAGTAGCCATATATGAGCCATATATGTATGTAGCTGTCACATAATTATCCGAAAATTAATGTAATGTGAGATAATCTTACAAGAACGTTACCCTGTTCCACGTTTCTAACTCAATCTGACCCAAGAATAGATGACATATCATAGGACCAGCCATTTAGGCCACTAAATCCGGCGTGTCTTATGGTTTAATCCTTTGTCGATATGACGTACGTTTAGTAGCAGTTAATCTGTAAATGAAGGTCTTCAATATTGTAAACACGCATATACTTTCGTATGTCGATCTATATATATTCACCGATGTCGATTTGTAGCGATAGAGAAAGGGTGGGTCTGCTATTGTAATCAGTACTCCCCACACCGACTTTGACTGGCAGTATGAAAGGGTTCCTTCTCCAACTCCTGTGTAACTGTCATTAGTAAGGAAGGTCTACAATTGTAATGAATAGTTCACTTCTCGATTTGACTTGCAGAAGGCAAGTGAGCATGCAGTTTTGTTTAAAACTCCCCTACCCGATTGTGTTTGGCAGTAGGCAAGGGTGCCCGCCATTATAAAAAAATGTCCTCATCTAAAATGTGACTGGCATTAGGCATAGTGGCCTGCTATTTTGATGGAAACTCACCAACTTGGTGTGACTGGCAGTAAGCTGGCTGGAAGTAGGAAAATGGGCCTGGCATTATAATGATAACTGCACAACTCAATTTCGAGTGATAGTATTTTAATTGCCTGCCATTATAATAGAAACTCCTCAACTGTAATCTGTCTGGAAGTAGGAAAGGGGGGCTGCCATTTTAACGAAAACTCCCCAAATCGATTCTGTCCGCATAGTAGGCAATGGGGCTTGCAATTATAATGTAAACTTCCCAACTCGATTGTGAATGGCAGTAGGCAAGTGAGCCTGCCGTTATATCACAAATCCATAACAAACACTTTACATTGGAAACAACGTACGGGGACCTCCCCATGCTCTTTCTCGGATAACGCTAAGAGACATGCAATTTTAAAACAATCTTATTTACTGCATGCACACTATTTACTTCGATATTTGAATACAATGTAGAATACCGTAGCGAAGCACGGGTACATTCGCTAGTAATGAATAAGAAAATAGGGTGATGGGTAAGCTACTATGATTATTATTGTTATTATTAAAGCGACTTTATTGTGGCGAAGTTAGGGCTCCCGGCCCTTTCTTACATGCATATAAATTAGTTCTAATTTACAAATAATGTTTACACAAAATTTTAAAAAATGTTAAATCGTAACAACTGGAACACATTACAATACATAACGATATTCACTCTCATTCATGCATTCTATTCACATTCAAGAAAGACTGGATAGTGCTTATAAAATGAAGCTGGCAAATGATTTTAAACTTTGTCTTAGATATAGCTGGGTACGCCGTAGCCTTACCTATATAGATCTTTGTTCTTTAAGTTATGTCTCTACTCTTGAAACCACGGTCGAGATTGACCATGGCCTTTCTCCCAAGGAGCAAGTGTCTTTTAATTTCATGGCTCCAGTCACCGTCAGAGATGCTCAGAGGGAGATTTTGAATAAATTTCCAATTTCTTTGCGATCATTTTAGAAAAGGCTAGGAAAGCAACAGATAGGGAATTTGGCACCTGCGCGACTGCCGTAAATGCAGATCAGGATTGATTGATTGATTGATTGATTGATTGATTGATTGATTGATTGATTGATTGATTGATTGATTGATTGATTGATTGATTGATTGATTGATTGATTGATTGATTGATTGATTGATTGATTGATTGATTGATTGATTGATTGATTGATTGATTGATTGATTGATTGATTGATTGATTGATTGATTTCTTTGGGGAGTTCATTCCACCAGCTCGTGGGGGTGATTGTGAATTTATCTGTTGTAGGCTGCGGTTCGATGTACAGGAATTTCTAGCGTACAGCCTGACTGGGTATTTAACAGGTATAGTGAACTAAGGTAGCGAAATCTGGTGGATAGATAAGGAGGAGTGCTTTCAGAAAGCACTTGATACACCAAAGTAGTTGCATATAGTCTCCGTCTGTCATTCACTCGTAACCAAGATAACTGTCTATAGTATAGGGATACGTGGGCATATGGTTCTATGTTGAATACATACCTGATGCATGCATTTTGGGCACGCTCAGTCTCATGCATTTTGGGCGCGTTGCAGTCTCATGCCTTGCTCGTTATTGATACCAATAAAAACTGCATCACAGTATTCGAGAATTGGAAATAAATATGACTGAATGAGCTTTATTTTCAGGGACCAAGGAAATATATTTTTAAACCACTTCGGGGATGCAAGCTTTGATATATCTTTTGGCACACCTTCGTCACATGTTGCGACCAGTTCAGTGTTTCGCTTATAGCCACACAAAGATTCATAACTGTTCCACAATATGGAATAATGGTATTGTTTAATGCTACAGGAGGAATTTCGTATTGTTTTTCGAAGTAGGCCTACCAATGATTATTGCTTGAGTTTTAAGAGGATTAATTTTGAGATTGTTACTCAATGCAAAATTACTTATGAGACTTAAATCTGCGTTAAGTTGTCGTACGGCACTTTGAATTTTATCAGTTCTTAAGTGGTAGTAGATCTGCAGATCATCAGCATAAAAATGATACTTGCAGTGTTTAATCGATTTGGAAAAATCGTGTATGTAAATTTCAAACAGCAATGGTCAAAGTACAGAACCTTGGAGGGAAACCGAGGGTTTTGTTAAACCACTCAGATCTGTAATTTACTTTGATACGCTGACGGCGATTTTTGAGGCGCGAACTGAAAATGTTTATTACTGTCTTGCTGAAATTTAATGAATACACTTTTTAAAATAGCAGTTGAAGAACAACAGTATCAAAAGCACTAGAAAAATCGAGTAGAACCAGTACTGTCACTTGTCGATTGTCCATTCCTAGTCAGATATCATCAGTTACTTTCAGAAAGGCAGTCGTTGTGCTGTGTCCTTTCTTGAAACCAGATTGGTAAGGGTCAAGCAGTGAGTAGTTAGTCAAGTAAGTAAGGAGTTGTTCGTGTACCAAGCATTGTAGTACTTTGGAAAAGGGTGGGAGAATGGAAATAGGGCGATAATCTGGTGGTAAACTAGGATAATTCTTCTTAGGAATGGGAATAACGATACCATACTTCCATTCAGTTGGGAATGCGCCCTGTACGAGGCAATGATTAAAATATGCGTCAAAATAGATAATATTGAACCAATGATATTTTTTATGAAAGATAATGGTATGTCGTCATTACCCGAAGCATCTGACTTGAGGGAATAAATTACACGCTTCACATCGTTCGCACCAAATTTTTGAATGTGAATTTTACTTGATTTACTCGGGAATGAGCATTTATGGCTTTTATATCATCATCAGCAGTTAGGTCATCATCTGGATGATGATTATCCTTAATATTATTATTAGTAGTATGCTTAACATCATAGTCATTATTATTAGTAGTATAGTTATTTTCATGGTCATTATTATTAGTAAAATCATTATTAGTGTATGCTGCTTTCATAAAATGTGAAATTATATCATCATATGTTATAATGGGTGCTTGTTTGGTCAGGCTGCAACATATACACATCTGTTTCCATATTAGTGCCGAACTTCCTCTGTTTGTTATCTCTTGAATATATTTATACTTGCTGTTACGAATTACTTGCTTAACTTTATTTCAAAGAATACGGTAATTTTCGAAATCACTAGTGCCTTCAGTTCGTCTAAATCGCCTATACCATGCATCACGATTTGCCATGACAGACTTAATTTCATTTGTCAGCCAAGGAGACGTAGGTTGAGAAACCCGAATTTGCTTCTTCGGAGCGTATTTTTCATACAGTCTTAGTATTAATGAGTTCAGTCTGTCAACCTTATCATCAATGTCATAGGTCATTAAAATGTCATTCCACGGCAGATGATATGGTTCATTTCGCATCACCTCGGTATTTGCCAGGTATTGTAATAGGAGTTGAATCATGGCTGAGAAATGATATAATGGATGCAGAAATTTTCTCACGGAACTGGAGTGTGTATCGTAGAGATAGGATAGGAATGGTGGGAGGGGGAGTATTCATTCAGGTGAAAGAAGAATTTTTTTGCTACACGCTTTACGTCTCACCGACACAGACAGGTCTTATGGCGACGATAAGATAGGAAAGGGCTAGGAGTTGGGAGGAAGTGGCCGTGGTCTTAATTAAGGTAATTAAGGCGTGAAAACGGGAAACCACGGAAAACCATCTTCAGGGCTACCGACAGTGGGATTCGAACACATTATTTCCCGGATGCAAGCTCATAGCCGCGCGCCTCTAACCGCTCTGCCAACTCGCCTGGTGAAAGAACAAACATGAACTTCTATGTGTAAGGCTCATTTCTAAAGATAATAGGCAACTTGATATCTTTGGAGTGTACAGACCGGGAAAAGAAAACGCTGACACGGATTCAGAATTATTTGATAAGGTAATCAGCTATGTGGTAAACGACATGGAAAGTAATGTGATTGTAGCGGGAGATCTGAATTTACCAGATGTCAACTGGGAAGGAAATGCAAAAGACAGGAAGCGTGACCAAAAAATGGCAAATAAGTTAATATATATATTGGATGTGGTGCTGGTAAAACCAGATGAGCTCAATAGAGAAACCGAAGTAATAGATGGTATTAGTGATCACTAAGCAGTCTTTGTCGTAGTTAAAAATAAATTTGATAGAAAGGAAGGCTTTTAAAGTAGGACTACAAAGTATTAGGCAGTACCATATAGCTGTTAAAGCAGGCATAATGCAGTTTTCAAAAAGCAACTATGGTCGGTGGAAAACGGTAAATAAAAATGTAAACAGACTCTGGAATGGGTTTAAAGCAATTGTTGAGGACTGTGAAAACAGGTTTGTACCTTTAAAAGTGTTAAGGAATGCTAAAGACCCAGCTTATTAAAATGGAGAAATAAAGAGACTAAGAAGGAGGTGCAGATTGGAAAGAAAGAGAGTTAGAATTGTCTGTGAAAGTATCTAGAAACTGAAGGAACTTACTAGTAAATTAAATCTAGCAAAGAAGGCAGCCAAAGATAACATGATGGCATGCATAATTGGCAGTCATACAAATTTCAGTGAAAAATGGAAGGGTATGTATAGGTTTTTAAGGCAGAAACAGGTTCCAGGAAGGACATATCAGGAATAATTAATGAACAAGCGGAGTTTGTATGTGAGGATCTTCAAAAGGCAGAAGTATGAGTCATCAGTATGTAAAGATTATTGGTTACAAGGATAATGTCCAGATAGAGGAGGAGACTGATGCTAAGGAAGTCCCTTCGCAATATGTACTTGATTTTGTACTTTGGTACCTTGAGTAACATAAGTAGATGAGATCGTGCGTACAAATGTCTGGTACAGCAAGCTGTCCATGTTTTACCAATTTCTGGGGATGGTTTGTTATAATAAGGTCGATCAGTGTGTAAGACGAGTAGTTTATTGTGTGAACGTTGTTAGTCGCATCTAGTGTCAGTATATTGTAATTCATGTCATGGAATAAGTTGTTACTTGTAACTAGGAGATTAGTATCGAAGTCACCAAGAATGATTATGTTTCTGTACAGGGGAGTTAACTTCGGCAATGCCACTTCTATACCTCTAATATCTAAAGTTAAGTTCTGACAGTTCTTAGAGTGAGGTCCATTTACTGCCTGCCGGGGTGGGATAAAGGGAATGGGGGTATGGTTGTCATGGAAACGAGGGTGGGGCGACTGCGGTTGCCATGGAGATAAATCTTCCGACCAGCTCGTCTTGCTGGGAGTTGACAAACCTCTCACTTCTGAGTTAGATCTAGACGCAAACAGTTCTGATAACGGAACAAGAGACCAAGTCAGTTAGAGTCTGGCCAGGTAGTCTACAACAGATCACAGCGGTCCGAAAGAACGAGGGAACAAGTGAGCCAGGAGTGAGGGTGTAAGGGAAAAGATTGCTGGAATGTGGCAACATCCCTAGCTGTAAAAAATCTCTAGTTATTACAGGTATAGGTAAGATATGTGTTGTGTGTCCAGCGCCTTGCATACCGCTCCGATCAGTAGTTTTTTATTATTAAACAAGAGTTCAACAAACATGAATTCAGGTCGAAAAGGAATGGTAGGACCTAAGGTCATAACTATTTTACTTTTTAAGTCGCTACGGCAATATATCGCGCAACCGCCCCCACACGATTTAAACGATCTAGGCGATGTAACGTCATGTTATTTAGCTAAACGAGATCAGATTTGAGTGACTGCTGTAACCATGTATCTGTTACACAAATACAATGCAAGTAACTGTTTGTAAATAGCGCCTGTATTTCGTTAATGTGACAAACAAGCGATTGCGTATTGATGTGACAACACTGAAAATATTGTGGATGGGGAGCTAACCTTTCCTTAAGAATGTCTCCTGCCACAACTGATGAAGGGGATGGTAGGGGTGAAGGCGATCGACATTGAAGAGGGACAGGGTCAATGACATCACAGACGTGCTATTCGATATAAATAACACACTCATTTACGTTAGCCGTTGTCAACAGAAAAACTACTCATCCTAGTTGTTTCAGCACCTCCAGAAATATTTACACAATCACATTCACACACACTATCACTTCCACATACACACACATTATACGCTATTATACAGAGTGACCGATGGGAATCTGACGTTCTTGGCAAGGCTAATGCTCTCTTGGTAGGCGGAGTGAGGAGCGGAATTGTCAAGCAGGACACTCGCCATGCGTTGCCGTTTCAGTAGCTATGGAGCAGTGGTCGGTTGAACATCGTAACTTTGCGTACGACGCATTTGTGCAGAATAGCGGGTCTGTTATAACAGTGCAGCGACTTTTTCGTGTGCGTTTCAACCGTGGGCGTCGTGGTGCCGTTCCCAGCCGCAACACGATTATCAGGTGGGCTCATTACGGGTACGCGTGCATGTTTACGTGCTGAGCGCCCAGGACTACGCGTCACCACGGCTCTCACACGCTCGATGTTTTCTGGTGTTCTTGCTGTCTTAGTCGGACCTGGTGGCATCTTTTTAACAATAGATCCTGTTGTCCGTACATTATTAACCGACCACTGCTCCATAGCTACTGAAAGGGCAATGCATGGCGAGTGTCTTGCTTGATAATTCCGCTCCCCACTCCTCCTACCGAGAGAATACCAGCGATGCTAAAAACGTCAGATTCCCGTCGGTCACCTTGTATAACTCATTGTTACTTTCCCAATCAATCTCGTGCTCACTCAACTGTACTGTTCCGTTTCATTAGGCAGTTCAGCCTGTTGCTCGATGCGCTGTTCAGTATATTCCAGTTTTATTGTTATGTCTTCCAGCTCACTAGACAGCCTTTCTTTCGTCAGGACTGCCGCGGCGGGATTCGAAACCACTGAATGCAAGTTCATAGCACACGCTGTGGGTTGGGACGGTAGAATGACAATCACAGTATCCACTGCCTACCGTAAGAGAGGACTAAAAAGGGGCTCCACGGGGTCTTCAGTTGGGCGCGTGGGTTGGCGACTACAGGGCCGTTCGCTTAGTCCAGGCATTGCTTCCACTTACTTGTGCCAGGCTCCTCAGTTTTATCTATCCTATACGACCTCCCTTGGCCTACTCTTGTTCTTTTCTGACCCCGATGGAATTAGGCTTGCGAATATTAGGGAGTCCTTCATTTTCATGCCCTTCGTGGCATTTGTCTCTTTATGCGAGTCACCTTCAGTTTTCTTGGAACTGGGAGAACTTAGCCTTTAGCCGCTGTAGCTTTTCCCCGAGGCAGATGCAGCTTGCGACGTGTTCCAAGCTGCCTTGAAAGTCCTTCATAACATCTTCAATAGACGCTACACGACGAATAGCTTCTTTAACGGACACACTGAAGGATGCTTCAGGTCAATGACAGATTAGTTATACTGTGAATATCACAAACTTGTTGGCTGTTAATCTTGCTAACAGACGAGATTTACTGGAGAGACGTTTCACACAACAACGGCAGTTGGCGCCATCTTGAATCTTGAATCAGCTTAGTGAAAGGATTATTGTTGTCAGAATAAACACAAGGTCAATGCCCAGCACTATTGTCCATGTCTATATGCCTACCAGTTCAGCGGGCGATGAAGGAATCAAATAATATTTGAAGAGATGTAATACAGTATGTAAAAGCTCACGAGAATCTACTTCTTATTGGAGACTGGAATGCAGTGGTAGGCCAAGGAGGGAAGGTACTGCAAAACTAGAATTCCTACTGGGACAAAGAAATGAAAGAGGAAGTCGTATGGTTGAATTCTGCACCGATGATAATTTAGTTCTTGCTAATACTTGGCTCAAACACCACAAACATAGGATGTATAAATGAACGTGACCTGGAGACACCGGAATGTGTCAAGTATATTTCAGTATGAATAGGCAGAGATACAGTAATCAAGTGTTGGATTGTAAGACATTCCCAAGTGTAGACGTGGAGTCTGACCACAAGACGTTGGTCATGAAATGCCAATCAATCAATACTGATCTGCATTTAGGGCAGTCGCCCAGGTGACAGATTCCTTATCTGTTGTTTTCCAAGCCTTTTCTTAAATGATTGCAAAGAAATTGGAAATTTATTGAACGTCTCCCTTGGTAAGTTATTCCAATCCCTAACTCCCCTTCCTATAAATGAATATTTGCCCCAATTTGTCCTCTTGAATTCCAGCTTCATCTTCATATTGTGAACTTTCCTGCTTTTAAGGACGCCACTCAAACTTATTCGTCTACTGATGTCATTCCACGCCATCTCTCCGCTGACAGCTCGGAACATACCACTTACATGAGCAGCTCGTCTTCTTTCTCCCAATTCATCCCAGCCCGAACTTTACAACATTTTTGTAACCCTACTCTTTTGTTGGAAATCACCCACAACAAATCGAGCTGCTTTCTTTGGATTTTTTCCAGTTCTTGAATCAGGCGATCCTGGTGAGGGTCCCATACACTAGAACCATACTCTAGTTGGGGTGTTACCAGAGACTTATATGCCCTCTCTTTACATATTTACTACAACCCCTAAACACCCTCATTACCATGCGCAGAGGTCTGTATCCTTTATTTATAATCCCATTTATGTGATTACTACAATGAAGATCTTTCCGTATATTAACAGCTAGATACTTACAATGATTCCCAAAAGGAACTTTCACCCCCATCAACGCAGTAATTGAAACTGAGAGGACTTTTCCTATTTGTGAAACTCACAACCTGAATTTAACCCCGTTTATCAATATAACATTGCCTGCTATCCATCTCAAAACATTATCGAGGTCACGTTGCAGTTGCTCACAATCTTGTAACTTATTTATTACTCTATACAGAATAACATCATCCGCAAAAAGCCTGACCTCCGTTTCCACTTGTTTACTCATATATATACAGTATATAAGAAAACATAAAGGTCCAATAATACTGCCTTGAGGAATTCCCTTCTTAATTATTACAGAGTCAGATAAAGCTTCGTCTACTCTAATTCTCTGAGATGTATTTTCTAGAAATATCGCAACCCATTCAGTCACCCTTTTGTCTAGTGCAATTGCACTCATTTTTGCCATTAGTCTCCCATGATCCACCCTGCCAAATGCGATACAGTCCATTTGACCTCCTGAATCCAAGATATCTGCTATACCTTGCTGGAATCCTACAAGTTGAGCTTCACTTGAATAACATTTCCTAAAACCGAACTGCATTATATCGAGCCAGTTGTTAATTTCGCAAACATGTCTAATATAATCAGAAATAATGCCTTCCTAAAGCTTTTACTTTCCTCAACATCAGCCTCAACCTCATTCCTGGATAACACTCTACCCTGGTACCCTTTCCTCCACGTACTTTCCCAACATGTCTAACCATGGAATCCCCCATGACCAGAGCCTCATCCCTACCCATCTCATTTGATCCCCTCCCCTCCTGGTCAGCCTTATCTTTCCTGGCAGCTGCAGAAGCTACTTCCGCCTCTCTTTTCTCCTTCATGTGACCCCGTTCCACCTGTCTTTTCCTATCCTCTACTCTACATTTCCCTTTCCTACCTTTCCCCTTCCTCCTACTTCCACACATCTCAGCAACAGTTACCTGTTCCTCATCTTCCCTCTGTTGTTTTACCTGGAGTGATTCGTACCGATTTAGCACAGACACCTGTCCTGAGCCCTTAGCCCGCAATCTCCTTCCCCTTAGAACATTAGACCACCTATCTCCTACATATCCACCCTTTCCTTCCTCTCCCTCTTGTACACCTTCTGTAACCTGTACATTGTTTGAGGGAGGCCTATCTTCTTCCTGCTTTCTGTGAGAATCCTAATTATCTCCCTCAAACTCTCCAACTCCTCCCTCATACTCCTCAATGCATCGCCACACCCACAGTTCCTACACTTGCACTCCTTAGATATTCTTTACGGAAAAAATGAAAAGAAAAGGAAAATTAAATTATTTATGTGGAAAAAGTGAACGGAGGGATATATTGTCTGGGATAGTACTCAAAGATCACACGACAATAAGGAAATTAATATACGACTACACTACAATACTACTTAGTCGAACTCTATTGTTATCCTACAACACCCTAACAGAATAAAAACTGCTGTTAATTACTGAATATCCAAAGTAATACAAAAGAATTACACAATTCTAATCTGTAATTAAGCCTATCCTAATTACAACAACAGCATTTTAGTAAGAGAGTTTCTACGGATACCTCTACTATAGCGGTACTACACTAATATTTTACAATAATAAAATTAACACGCTAAATTCTAACAAGATATAACTCGTATACTACTGTACAGTACACTACAATAATTTTAAACTATTTTCTGACGTATCCTAATTAAATACCGGTACCGTATGTCACTAAGCACAAGCAGAAATGAAAATTGCGAGTTCGAAATTTGTAAGAACTAATGTACTCAAAGATTACCAACAAAGCTAAATGCTTAGACAGGTTATTATTAGTACCATGCTCTAATACATACACACGAATATAGCAGGCAAGATTCGGTACTATATAAATGTACTGTATCTCCACTACATTTCTCAGCTGAAATATGGTTATATGAATTTTTAACACTGGTAGATTATTATTGCTTTCCCTATTACGCGGGACGGAGAATAAGAGTGTGCTTAAATGCTGAAAAATAAGGGGTTGTCTACAATCATTTCTGTCAAAACTACGCCGGGGCTTGAACTGCATTATTATTGGGATATAGGAATTTGATTACTTACTTTTACTCGATGAATAAACGAAGGTGGAAAGTACAAAGTATGCAGGGGACTAAGGCTACAAATTATCGGAAGAAAGTAATCAGCTGATTTTCTGTTTATTTACACAACTACCATGTGCATGTAGCAACAATCGTCAACAATTCTAATAGAATCGTCAACAATCCAAAAAGTATTAAGTACCGTAATTATCCAGTGGAAATTACTTTGCATTCTCTTTAACTTCTTTTTAAATCGAAGTTTACAGGCATGTCGATTTATTTAATTTAATAAACTACTACATTCGTGATAGTTTGAACGGATATCTGTACGAAATATCGGAGAAGTTGCGGCGGAATTTACAATGAGTTACAACTCCTTATGAAAATCTGCCTATGTAATTATTATACCAACGAACCTACAGCTATTTAAAAATATTGTTTTAAAAGTTAATATTATTACTTAAAATATTTCCTAAACCTAAATTCGAACAAGGTACACCTTGCTAGCCTACTTAACCTAGAAAACGTAATCTGCGGAGCACCAACTGAATTACTTGTTATAAAATTCAAATAAATATCACTACTCCCAATTTCTACCAACAAGCCTCCGCTTTGTCCAGCACAAATCTCACATCGAGTGACCGGGATTTGAACCACAGTGTCCAGTGGTGTGAGCTCGGCGCGCTACCGCCTGGGCCACGGAGGTTCCATTCCCAAGTATAAGATACAACTAGAAAATCATATATTTGAAAAAAGTAACCAGTAAATTGTTGGGAAGCTCCCCTACTTTATTCCTTAGATATAAAGAAACGAAATAAATTAAAATATGAAACAAAAGTTTCTCTTTATATAAAGATGAGGTATGTTACAGGATATGACATTAGTAATTTATATGATCATGAACCTTTACATTTAAATCAACAAGTTTAAGTCCACTAAATTCCACAAATATTCTTGAATAATTCAACAGTGATGGTAAAACATATCCAGTTCAAGTATCTATGATTCGCTGATGCGTAGTCATGAAAACGTAGCTTTCACTGTATTTCTAAAACGAAATAAGAAAAAATAAAATGAAATAAAACAATTCTTCATATAACGAAAATTTTAGATTGCTAGTTGCTTTACGTCGCACCGACACAGATAGGTCCCATGGCGGCGACCGGAGAGGAAAGAGTTAGGAGTGGGAAGGAATGCGGCCGTGGCCCCAATTAAGGGACAGCCCCGGCATTTGCCTGGTGTGAACATGGGAAACCACGGAAAACCATCTTCAGGGCCACCGACAGTGGGGCTCAAACCCACCATCTCCCGAATACTGGATACTGGCCTCACTTAAGCGACTGCAGCTATCGAGCTCGGTAAATTTTAGATTAATGGTCAATATTAGTATATGCAAAATTCACAAGGAGAATATTTTCTTGTTAAAGGTCTGTACTCTTTTGGTTTGCTAATACTAACACTGATAAATAATGTAACTTTAAAGCTTTTTAGTATGTCGAAAACAACAATATAACACACAAAAGCTATAACATACCTTTAAGAAGCGCTATTGAACAAATAATAACATGTTTCGTTTTACAAGATAATACTCAGATTCTATCAAATCACATTAAATCATGCCCAAAAGTTTACAATATTGTTTACTTTGCATAAATATGTCATTGATTGTGAATTGTTGTTGTTATGAACAAATGAGGACAAATTAGGATTGTAAATGTCTTCCACTGTTTCGTTCGTAATCCTGAGAAAGTTTTCTGTATTTAACTAATTGTAAGCCTCTTAATGTTAGTTACCTCCAGTGACTTGTTTTGGACTGAAGCCACTTCCCTTGCTCCGTTCCTGGGATGAGGGGTATACTGTAGGCAATAACTCTGTTCAATGGTTAGGGGAGGGGAATGTTGTGAGCATTGTCTCTGTTCAATAGAGAGGGGAAATACAGCTTCTTCATTTTATAATGTATTTGTGTGTGTCAGGGAGTAAATGTAAGCTAATGATTCTGATGAAGTAAAAGTAACGAATTTAATTAATGAGTATCTTCAAACAACGTACTTAATATTGATAAAGTATAACCTACAAAGACGTCTCGAGTGGCGAGAACGCTGTGCAAATCATCTTATCTTTTGTCTTACCACATTTCAAATCCGTCTATTCCTTTTCTTCCTGCGAACGTTTCTGCTTATTGATTACTTTCATGCGATGTTACGTCCCTCATAAATTCTTCAGCAGTGTTCCTGCAATATCTTTATCTTGTCGAATACACCAATTATAACATATAAAAATATACTATGTACTATATACCTTTAAAAAGTAAACACTGTTAAACAAAGAATATCATGTTTCGTTCTACAAGAACATCCTCAGATTCATTGAAATCATATTAAATCATGTGCATATGTAACATATTGCTTACGTTGCACAAAATTTGTCGTTTATTGTGAACTGGTGATATTATTAACAAATGAGAACAAATTATGTTCGTAGTAGTCTTCCACTGTCAAGTTAGTAACTCTGAGAAAGTATATATATAGGTGTGTGTGTGTGTGTGTCTATTCCTCCTCTTCCTGCAAACGTTTTTGCTCATTGATCATTTTCATGCGATGTGACGTCCAATATTCAGAATATTCAGAAACATTCTTTCAATAACATTATCTTGTCGAAAACACCAATTATAACACATATAAAACTATAGCATTCCTTGAAAAATAAACACTATTAAACCAGGAATAACAATTTTCGTTCCAAGAGAACATTCTCAGAGTCAACAATGTAACATCTTTATCTGCTTGTTAGGTAAAAATGTTTATAAAGAAAAGCCTTCTTGTTTGAGTTAGTCTTCAATTTGTGTCCGTCCTTCTGCCATCATTAGTTAATCTCTTACTCAAATAGCAATTTTAATAACAAGCCTGCTTGAAAATACAGGTTTTATTAAGCCAGTTGAAAAATATTTAAGATTCAGAAATAAGTTACCGACATGAAAGATGTTCCTTAGGAGATATTTGATAACATGACACATTTACAGGAAATTATGAAACTTGTTTACGATTCCTATTACAGGAGTTCTTCGTCCATACTAAAATATAATTTGAGCTACCATTATTCCCCATCACTGATTGCTGTTGATTATGGTGAAGAACGTGGACCTATTAACTAACTCTGTTTTCAGTTCAAACTGAAAGCATTATCGCTAACTACATCTAACTAGAAACACTTTAACACAGCAGCAGGAGCACGGGCGGCTGGCTAACTCAGTCAACAGACAAGTAAAGCCTAGCCAACCAACCAACTTTGCGAGTTAGTGCATCATCAAAAGGCCGGACCAAATCTGCCGAAGCATCTCTGGCAGGCCGGACGAGACGTGCTGGGGTGAATTCAACGGCGCGGTGGGAGAAGACGTCAGCTCGATGTAGTGCGCGCTCATGCACGCAATTTGCGGCCTAAGTAAATATAAACAAACTGCTGAGCGAACAGATACGGAGTTCTGCGGGTTAAGTAACATAACTGAGTCTCTAATTAATACTGAGTACCGAGTTTGTACGATATGACTCACTACTCTCCAATACGGTGAGAAATGTTCGTTCTCTCTTAAGTTGAAAGGTACAAATGTGATTCGATACTTCAGAATTCGGGGATGGTTATTTTAAGGTTTTCTCTATCTTAGGTAGCAAATAATTATTTCTGTATATTTGTTTCAGTAGATTTTTCCACGTGTAGACGGTATTTTGATGCTCTTCTCATAGTTGTCGTTATCATCAATGAACTTAAAGCGTGTACCATATTGATATTTCAAGAATTAAAGCTGGGACTGTTTAACACGACCGACGATTTTAGTTCAATTGAATTTATTAGTTACAATTTTTCACTCGGAATAATAAGCACTTATGTAGAGTCTACATTGTATACCATGTGAAAAAACTTCAAAACGAAGTGAGAGATAAACTAATATATAAAAGAAGAAAACAAAAAGCTAAATATTGAAACCAAAAATGAATACGAAAATAAAAATAATACCCGAAACTAAATATGTACTGACCTAATGCAAAAATATGTCATTTTTAATTAAAAAGGTTAAATCTAAATAGAAACATAAAATGACATATTTTGAAATTAAATACATTGACCTTAAATTTGATGCACAGAGGAAATGTGTATACCAGTATAGTTATGGCAGTAATACAGTTCATCACTTTAGATAAATCGGTACGCATATATTTACATGCAAAACAACGTAAATTGAATGTTAAACTTAATCTTAGAAGACTGATTTGCTTTCAGCCATGAATACATGAATGAATTCACACTCGCCGTTTAATGTCGGAAGACGGCATTTGCAAGGTCAAGCTCAACTTCATGACATTTCTAAAAGTTAAAAATGCGTTACATACCATTGCTTGGGCCGGGATTTTTGAGATTTCAGATTCTAAAAAATGAATGGAAGCAGGTACGTCGGAACTGGCTTTATAAATATTCTGGGCAAGAATCAATCAGACTGATGAGATACGAAAATGAAACATAAATACATTAATACTAGAAGGAGTTAGGTAAGCGTTTAAACATATCTCTCCTTCCTTATGTGTGAACAGAAGGAATGGTAAAGGAGATCATGGATAAATATCGACGGCTCCAAGTATTAGCATCGTAACTTCAAGTTTTCAAATGTACACGAGAAGTAAGAGAAGTTTAAATAAACACAGAGTGTCCAATTAAATTACAGTTTGATTGAAAGTTCACAGGTGACCATTTACACATGAATTGATTTAAATAGTCTGCAAGCATCGGCTCTAATAATTTTCAAAATTGACTTAGTGCACTTACGATGTTTTGATCTGGAAATATGTGCAAAGGATTTAGATCGTAAGTAGTGTTGTAGCGGTTTCCCATTTCACATATGATAAAAACAGTGTCAGATGTCGACCTGTAATTTTTTCACAAGTACACACTCATTCATCAGCACTTGGTACATCACTGTCACTGTGTTCTGGTGTACCAGTTTGTCTTGGAACCAAGCTTTGATAAGAGTGACGATAAGCAGTCGGGGTTCATTTGCTATCGCATAAGAACATGAGTTCCTTCAACGTCTGCTCGTTGATCGGCAGGAACCCATGAAATACCTCCTCAAGCATGTCGCAGGGTGATGGCTGCCTCCCTCTAGATCTCTTCTGGTCAAAAATACAATTTGTTTCTTCCTCCCTAATGTAATTGAAGTACACATTAACAGAAACTTACCGTACAATACTCCACATGACCTTATTTTTATCGGTATCGTGCATCCAGTTTTGCTCCTGCACCACATTCCTAAAGTTGTACAGTAAGTTCTGAGTAATTTGAAGGATTTTTTATGACTTGACGATGACCTTACTCATCCTCATTAATGTAACCCACTGATTCGGAACTTACACAGTCTGGTTCTTCTTTAAACATCGATGTACATTGCACACTTAGCACATTGGACTTATGACAGTGTTTTACTGGAGGTGTGACTTGCAAACAATAAATGTTTTCATGTACATACATCATAACTACAGTTACAATTTTAATATCTCCCAGTAGAGACATCGTAACATGATGTGCAATTTTTTTCATTGGTGAAAACGTTCCTGACATGACTTAAGATGCATATTGCTGCTAAGTTTTGAGCGCTGGAAATATGAATTTTATACAGGGAAACATATTGAATTAACGGTTCTTTCGATGTCCGTAACTAATTATAGCTGATTTTGGAGCCGTCGATATAGCACTGCTAAGAGAGGGAGAATTCAATCCTTCAGATTTAACGATCACATTGCCTTTCAGAGAGACTGCAGTTGTTTTGAAAGAGCTCTGAATTATCTCGACACGATTTACAGAAACAATCTTGGATGATAAAAATAAGTTAAATGAACATGAATGTACCAGTGATCCATCCTGGGAACATTTAAAAGTTAATGATGATATACTTTTTATCGGGCTTTTATGACATGACCCTCTACACGACATTATTAACTGTTCAACAGACTTGGACTAGAAAAGATTTCGTTTCAATGTGGCACGTGTTAAGGTTATGTGAAGGTCCACGACAGAAGCAATCTAGTCAATCTCAAGCATGCGGAGTGCATGCTTGTCTACTCTATTCACTGTCATGTCAAAGCAGACAGAACTGGGAAGAGGAGGAGTTTGATATTTAATTGCAACTCTGATGAGTAAATCGGAATTCTAAGTATTCTTATTTTCTTCGCCTGCACATCTAGCTTATGAAAGTAGTTTCAGGGGAAAAGTTCTCCAAAGCTTAATGTGCTATCGCATCTTGTTGCATGGCTTTGAAGAATTTAGATTATAAAATGGAAGCTCCTACTTTTGTGTAGTCGCACACCAGACAGAAGTAATTAACACAGAAATACTCTGTGTAGCAATTAAAACTGTCTTCAGTATCTAGTATTGCATCTACTGAGAAATAAACCTGTTCATTCATTGACGGTAAGGACGTCTGACATCATTAAAGTGGCTTATCTACAAGACAATGGATTTCAGATCTAGACTTAAGTACTAATCACAGATACAAACTACACATCAAAATTATGCCTTTTTAATTCATAGACGATTCCACATTTTCTCGTCATTACCAAGCAAAAGTACTCTCATGGCAGTTTCAAGTGTCTATTACGTAACAAATTCCCGAACTTAGGTATTGTAATGCAATACCATTTTGTCCGCCTCCGTAGCGTAAGGTTAGCACTATTAGCTGCCATCCTTGGGGGTACGGGTTCGACTTCCGGGACTGCCAGAAATTTAAGAATGACAGGAGGGCTGGTATGAGGTTAAATGGTACATGCAGCTCACCTCCATTGGCAGTGTGCTTGAAAATAGCTACAACACCTCCTGATGAGGACACGACTTCAAATCCTACTGTACCATTTTGAAGAACCATCCACAGAGTTTCGACACATCATTGTAAGTATCTAGTTGTTAACATAAGGAAAGGTAATCACTTAAGCGGGATTGTAAATAAAGGGTTACAGATCTCTGCACATGGTTATTAGCGTATTTAGGGGTTGTAGTAAGGATGTAAAGGAGAGGGCATATACGTCTCTTGTAAGACCCCAAATAGAGGAAGGGGAGTTAGGGATTGGAAAAACTTACCAAGGGAGATGTTCAATAAAATTCCAATTTCTTTGAAATCATTTTAAAAAAATCTAGGGAAACAACAGATAGGGAATATGCCCACATGGGCGACTGCCCTAAATGCAGATCAGTATTTATTGATTGATTTGATGAAAATATTCTGTGAACAACACTGCGCATTCACCTAGTGGTTATATCATACTCTATAGATCTTAGCTGTGTCATCCAACGATGTTTCGTACTTAATATTAGCCTACTCCCGAATATTTTCTTGTCTTTCGTCGAGGGTTTGATTCCCGGATGAGTAGGCGTTCTTAACCGTAATAGGTTAATTCCGACGGCTTGAAGGCTGGGTGTGTGCTTTGTTCATCATAAGCAGGACCCCATGCGGACCGACGTGCAGGTCGCGTGTACGGCGTCAACTCGAGAAATCAGCATCAGGCCCCTTCGGAGGCCATACGCCGTTATAATTGCAAGTGTTTAAGATATGCAGAAAACTGACGGTTACGAAGTTACGTTGGATGAATATTCCACCCCATTTCCGTTGAAGATCACAGTGGGATCCTGATCATGCTTGATTACGTTCCTAGGGGATTAGCTACTACTGAAATTCCTATCTAATCGTTTGGATTGGTAATTTACTTTAATATACAAAAATAAGTTTAATCAAATAATTAAATCTCAAATATAACACTGGTGGATTCGAACCACCTACTTTCCTCTTATATGAAAAACACATCTGAAAGACATACGCCTGTTCCTAAACTAAAATCATTTGCTTGAACTTATAACCAAATATGTACTATTCATGCCGAGAATAAATAGACAACAGAACAGCTGATACCCGCGATAATTATATAAAAAAAGACGTAGATATAGACATCAAATACTAAAAGATAAACGTAGGTCACTGGACGTGAACGAAAACTTAAACATTTAAAAAATTTATAACGAATTTAATATTTCACAAGTATTGTAAAATAGCACCTTCTAGGATCGGCGAAATCTACCAACGTTGTGATCGCAACCACAATAACAAATACAAAAATTTACACTATTTATCCCTCCCATGCAAATAACACACGTGACTACATGCTATTGTCACGCATATAAATTTTGGGGCTGTACCTTAATTAAGGTCACAGTCACTTCCTTCCCACTCCTAGCTCTTTCCTCTCCTATCGTTGCCATAAGACCTATCTGTGTCGGTGCAAATCTAAAACAAATTGAAAAAAATGAAAAAAGGAATATTATGGTGACACATTTCTTTCCTCAACCTCTACTGGTTAAATATTTGAAATGTGTTTTATACTATCAGTGTTAGGAATCATGTGATAGTGGCTTACGGCGCACTGTCACAATACATACTGTAGTACATCTTCATAATTTCAAACGTAAATATGTAGGGTAGAGAACATAAAAGGACAAAGTGTAATATTATTTCTGGTTTCCATGAATTATTTTAACAAAACCTTTGTAATAATTAGTGGTAATTCATCATTAGAAAAATTAATATTTTTCCACAGTTAATCACAGCGTATTTCTGAAAGTACCAAACAAAATCCAAACCGCATGGCGCAACAGCCCGGAAGGGCTATGGACTACCAAGCGATCGCTGCCCAGCCCGAAGGCCTGCAGATTACGAGGTGTCATGTGGTCAGCACGACGAATCATCTCGGTCGTTATTCTTGGCTTTCGAAACCGGGACTGCCATCTCACCGTCAGATAGCTCCTCAATTGTAATCACGTAGGCTGAGTGGACCTCGAACCAGCCCTCAGATCCAGGGAAATGTCCCTGACCTGGCCGGGTATCGAACCCGGAGCCTCCGGGTAACAGGCAGGCGGGCACGGCACCCCTACAGCGCGGGGTCGGCTTTGAAAGTAACCAAATGTTAATAAAAAGGGTTACATGAATTATGAACGCCTTCGGGATGAACATGTGTGCAAAATTTGAAAGCAAATGGATTAAAACTTGTGTATTGAATTCTAGAAATAGGTGCTTTCGAGTAATTTACACAGACAGGAGACTCACCATTAACATTTATTTTTGATTCAGACTTTAAGATTATCAAACCTCGATGACTCACTTCATCGTTTCTCAATATCTCAACGAGTACTTTTACTACTTTTGCGTTCCCTGTCCCTAGAACACCTCCAGCGATTATGACTAGAATATATTTTACTTACGTATTTAATCGTAGTTTTGGAACATCTTCTACCAGCAAATTCTCATTTTCGGTTTGTTGGGTCATTTGGACCATTTCTGAGCCAGTATTTCAGGTACCCCACTCAATGCCCTGCCCCTATTACATAGTAAATCGGTCCATGGGTTGTTTTGTGCTGACGTTTTTGTGATACATGCTGAAAAGCAAATCATTAGTTCCTATTTCATAATCTTAATTTAAGGTTTCATATTTCTGCATTCCTTGTGACTGTTCCACCGAACATATCTGAAACCCTATCTGCAAGTGTAAGCAGACGTCTGTCCCCCGAGGCGACTACCAACTAATGCGATGTGCCAAGTGTCTAGATGTAATAAGCCAAGACTCACATAATCGTATTATTGTATGCGGAAAGGGATGTAGCGAGAACAATTCGCACATGCCCAGGACACAGGCGTTGCCGTGAAATGAAATGAAACGAAAATGATGCTGATAATATGATCATCCTTATGTTGCCATATTCAGCAATGACATAAGTATTCCATCATGCTAAGTATTATAGAACAGAATTCTTAATTTTATTAAATTCATCTTAATTTTAAACCACTTTTCTGCGTATTAAAAGTTAATAGTAGGTAATAAAACATTTTGAGTGAGCCGCGTTCCAGCTTTAATTTTCGGATTAAATTCCTCGAACTTGCCAAAAATCGAACCCAGGTGGCTAGGCGAGAGAGAATCAGGTTACACCTACCCCACGTCACTGGCCGACAAGCAGTACCACATGCAAAAAAATTATTGTTTATTATTTGCATTTGTTTTCATTGTGGACATGAGTCGACGTTGCTCTGTATTAAATAATCTAAACCCGCTGAAGTCATTTGGATTAAACACAAACGTCTTGTGACGCAGACTCCTGACATCTTAAACATTCTATTTTCCGGAAAACGTTTTGACATCACAATTTTTAATAGGATACTCTTCTTTTCTTCCACCTGTTTTTATTTTGAATACTGCACAAATACAGCTTACGGAGGAGAGTATGAGGAATTCCTAATGGCAAACCCGAATTCCATCAGATGCATCAAAGTACTACATGTTTGTTTATAGTAATGAATGTAATTATGTTTCTCATCATGTATCCAAAAAGCTATAGGCCTACGCTAAATAAACAAATAAATTATTATTATTATTATTATTATTATTATTATTATTATTATTATTATTATTATTATTATTATTATTATTATTATTATTATCATATCAGATATACATAAGTGTTCATTCATGGGAGGTTGTTACTCTATTAATTTCTCAGCCGGCAAGCATCTTTGAATGAAGTAAGCACTTCCATAATATCCCTTCTTTTGCAACAGGCAACGTGACCTCTTCTTCTTCTTTGCTTGAGATCGTTGAATCCTGTCAGCTCTTGGAAATTATTTACTCTTTATTTACCATCACCTGACTAGGACATCTTCAATAGGTGTCTCTTCTATCCACCTCACATGACTCCATCACTGGAAAAACTTAACGCACAAATGTTCAACAACGGGTCATTTTTATGTAGATCATCCTTTCATTATGGATACCCATCAACCTGATTAATTTGTACTCGAGAAGATCTTATTTTATCATGCAGCAGTGCAGTACCAATCTATTATTTGCGTATACTCTAAGCTTAGTCAACTTATTGGGGGTAAGCACTCAGAAGCTAGTTGTTGGTTTTACAGACCACCGCATGTGGGACAGTACGTACGCCAAAAATGATTTTGTTGGTCTACATACTCAGGTTGAGTGTCCTTGACGAAGTAAATGAAATGGCGTGTGGCTTTTAGTGCCGGGGGTGTAGGAGGACAAGTTCGGCTCGCCAGATGCAGGTCTTTTGATTTAACTCCTGTAGACAACCTACGCGTCGTGACGATGAAAATCCCCAACTAACCAACTATGGGTAAAATTCCCGACTCTGCCGGGAATCAAACCCGCGACTCCTGTGACCAAGGCCTGCTCGCTAACCATTTAGCCATGGAGCAGAACCACTGATCTCTATACATGGATCGCTGATGGCAGGTCTCCGCTGCAGGAGAAAGTACGCCAAGTTGAACGCGCGGTTCGCCATGTTGGCGTACCCAACCTCGAGCTCGCCTTATGGGGAAGCAATGACAATATAGTCAATTTTAAGTCGCAATTAATGGCGCATTGGAATAATTAAAAATATAGAGACATGTTCACACAAAGAATAAGGACATTGGGATCACTGACACGTCATTCCGAGGTCAGTAAATCTCCGGGATAGCAATAAAAATGAGTGTATAATAACGGCCGGCAAATATTAACTTAGGTGCTGAATACATGCAATTAGCGATCGGTAACACAATACGAGTGAAAACCAGTTTCTGGAAACATTGCTGTAAATTGTATATATGTATGCCACGAAATTATGCATTCTTAAAATGATGTACCTATAAACGTAGCTCAATATACAGGCCTAGATTCGACATATCGTAATCGGTGCTTGATAATGAATTTCTGTTTCCTGTTTCCAAGAAATAACGCGCATATTATCAAATTAAAATATCATTGAAGCAAATGTACACATTTATAAAACCAGCAAATATTCAAAACTAGTCAATATATCACATTACCTCCAGCTTAATGTACTATTACAGACCTCTTTAATTAAATTCAGCTAGCAAAGCGATATTGATAGTCATCATCAGAAATATGTAACACGAGTTAAAAGAGTCCCAAATACCGCGAATAGTATAATGGAATAGCCCCAAACACCCACCACACTTTCCCTTCTCCCATCACTCCAGTGTCTGAAACCCATAATTATTACTGATGTAAATAAGGTCTAGAATTCCTCCAGACTTCATTTTCTAAGATTGTTATAAGGTCACGTCAATTATTTCATCGAAACCATCAGTTTAATTATGAGAAATAAAAAAAAATATAAGTAAATCTTTACTTGCAGTTAATGTTCAGCAAAATTGAAAACAGTTGGCTGTGCATCACTTCTAAGGTGTACAGTTTGTCCATTTCTATCAAAACAGTCTTCCTCTAAGTGATCCGAGCAGAGAACAGCTGTTTTAGAAGGCTCCCAATTCTCCCGCCTGATACTCCTAATCGATGATCTTAGATGTTCGGGTCTCGAGAAAGGAAACCTACAAAAATTAATTGCCATTTTGCTCCCGGAATATGCGAAATAAGATACAATAAACCTAAAACTTAAAACACTACCCTAGGAAGATTCTTATGTACAGTATAAAACTCCCCGAGCCGGGCTGAGTGGCTCAGACGGTTAAGGCGCTGGCCTTCTAACCCCAACTTGGCAGGTTCGATCCTGGCTCAGTCCGGTGGTATTTGAAGGTGCTCAATTACGACAGCCCCGTGTCGGTAGATTTACTGGCACGTAAAAGAACTCCTGCGGGACTAAATTCCGGCACCTCGGCGTCTCCGAAGACCTTAAAAAAGTAGTTAGTGGGACGTAAAGCAAATAACATTATTATTAAAACTCCCCGATGAAATGATTTCTCCTTCTGCTGATCGGTTCTGTTTGTACATCCATAAGCTGAATACTGCGGTATGTTAATACCCCGTAGAATGTTTCTTCATTCATATTTCAGATAAACACTTACATATTTAAATTTAATCTTGTAATTCACAAGCATACTACAAGGCAACGAACCTAAATTCGTAAAATACACTACTATTTACTTTGCAATAACACAGCACAGAACAGTCGTGAAACTACAATCAAGAGGCCTGGCGTCACTGAACTAAGCATAAACAAAGGAAGCGCACTCCTCGTGGTCTATTGCACCATGCGCTCGCTGCCATCTTACGACGCCAGTCATCTTCTATTCGGCTTACTGCTACCCAAGCTACCAGCCATCCAGGTATAGAGATCAGTGAGCAGAACCTAAGCGAAGCGATCCTTTACAGTGGTGGTGTAACTGCCATGCTGAATATGTTGAATAACTAGGGAGTAAAGTGTGGACCCATCATGGCGAATGCTCTACATGTAGCTGACGGGATTCCTGTACGAGTAGAAGAACGTTCACTGATCAAAGAAGTCAGAAGCAAAAATAAGAATTTGAAGATGGAAAATGAAGTGGAAGACAGATAGGGATTTTTCTGCTGCGATGTTCAGGAGTTACGGTATTTTTCTGGAAAAAGACATCGTTATATTTAGTTGTTTCCCATCACTATCCTTTTTGAATGTTTAGATACCAACAAGTCAAATACCGTCAACGTTAGAGGGCCATTATTTACTACACTAACTTGTGTGATAGAGATAGGCTGAGTAATAGTAATCCTTTCAGAAATGACAAAACACCAGTTAATTAAGCTACATTTTAACTAAAATTTAACTGCAAAACAGATCTATAATCCGACATTGCATACTTCTAATATGTGTAAAATCGCAATACATTTAAGCGAATGAGCAATAGAACTATTTCTCTAAGGAAATACTATGATATTTTCTTCATTTGTTCAGAATTCATACTCTCAAATAACATAGTATTGTGCTAGCTCACTAATTTAAAATGGAACAGAATTAACATAATCATGAAATAAAATACTCAATCGTCGGACTATGTAGTTTCACTTAGTACTTACGTGATTACTTACACATACAATTGTGTATGGGGGCCAGGTACAAATAGATGTAACGACAATAGAATGAGAATCTTGAATATCTCTAGAGTGTAGGGTAATAAGCATACTTAGACAGCACAACATATAGGTTCTGGAAAAAGGACATTGTAGTTTGGTTTGCCAAGTAAAGTTTGAGGCATCTGATCTACCATTGAAATAAAACAATGAATTAAATTTGATACTAAACAAAATATATTCTTTAAATTTATAATTTAAATGGCGAGATTTGCTGCGATAATGTAGATGATAATATAAAACTCTGAAATTACAACTGAAAGAAACTCTAGGCATAAAATTTGAAATCCTCTTGACCGGACATTTAAAAATTTTACAAGAAATTTATCCTTCACTGTTTCACTTAATAGTACCTTGAACACTTCGAGTGTTATTAGGACGTATTCCTTTGAGTTGGTATCAGATGTAGGTATCTCAAACTTGATTTGGTGAAGTATCCTTTTAGTTTCGAAAACGAGATATAGCATGGCTTAAAAATATAATCACAATTCACAATCAACTTCACAAGTAATTCACTGATAACTGTTAGTCTGCATAACGACGACTCAGTATTAGGCTGTCACCGAGATGACACAAGAACTCGACCGAAGAGATACACGAAACACACTCCGAACATATAACCCATTTGGTCACTGACGACTACGTATCCATGTCACTGCTCTACCTTCAACTGACTGTTCGACTGACCGACCAACTGGGGCCTCACTCTTCATATGACTATCCATCGACCAAGACTCCTTCCAAACGACTAAAATACTTCATCGTTCGAAGCTGTCCATCCAACTGACTCTTCACCATCCGTCTGATTAGCTGCTATATGATACTGCTCTTTATATAGACATTAGTTGTCGCATGGTATTACACTCACGACACAGTTAAAACAATCCATCACATCATTCCAACCCAGCTCCAAAGTAATAGATATTGTGTTAAAATAGCCTGAGGCAAACTAGGAACTCCTAAATCATCTCAATACTACCAAATGCATACAATGACAGAGCGATGACTCAACAGTTCCTATAACAGTATTGCACCATATGTTGCAATGCCTTAAAAGTTTTTTCACATATAAATACATATCCTATCATCATCATCATCAACATCTTTCGGTTTACTCGTTGCTGAGCGTCGTGACCTCATTTCTTCACTTCATTAGTAACTGCGTCCTTAACGAGACTTTTTCATCCTGAACGGTCTTCAGCTCTTCTTAAGATATTGTGAAGAGGTAGACCGGCGATCTTCTTTGCTTGGTTTAACCATCTAGTTGTTGTTCTGCCTTTTTGTCTGGTGACATATCCTATATAAAGCAGAAAATCTCTGTATACATAATCTTAATGCTAACATACACATACATATACGAGGATTGGGGCAAAAGTCATGGAAACTATTTTTTGTTTTCCTTGTAGATATGTGAAGGGATCACAAACGTACATGTGCCGTGTGGACGTTCTACAGGCATAGTGTGTATGCAGAACAACGGATGGCTCTGTGGCAGCTGGTAGAAGTGCAGTGAGGGCTGTGAAATCAGTCAGTTAGTGAGTGTTGTGCGAGATGGAAGTAACCCGTGTTGAGCAGCGCGCTTACATCAAAATAGCCGTTCTCCGAGGGAGAAATTCGATGGAATGACACACTGAATTACTGAAAGCCCTTAGCAATAATGCTCTACTATACCGTACAGTAGCACGGTGGGTAGGAAAGTTTCAGCAATGACGTGTGTCAACCAGTGATGAGCAACGATCGGGACGACCTGTCAGTGTGCGGACTGACGTGGCACGTGCCATCATCGAGCAGCTCCTGGATGAAGACACACGATGGACGCTACTGGAGTTGGAGAGGGCAAGTGGCATCGAGAAACGCACCGTCCACAGAATATTGCGTAATGAGCTGCAACTGCGCAAAATCGCATCGCGGTGGGTACCGCATGCACTGACGGAAGTTCAAAGGTGGGTGCGCTATGCAATATGCTCCGACCAACTTGCACGCTCGCAACAGGACGACGATCAGTTCTTGTCACGAATAATCGCCATCGATGAATTTTGGGCCAGGGCATACGGACCAGAATTGAAACGTCAGTCCGCGGAGTGGCGACATGCTGGATCACCAAGGAGGCAGAAGGTCCGTCAGAATCCTTCCCCAGTCAAATTGATGGCGATCGTCACGTATGACGTCAGGGGTGTCATGCTATGCCACTTTGTTGCACATGGCAGAACAGTGACCGCACAGTACTACAGGGACTTCCTGGTGCGACAGGTACGACGTGGTGTTCGGGAGAAACGTCCGGATCTTGTGGACAGTACAATAATCCTGCACGACAATGCAAAACCACATCAAGCAGAGTGTGTACGGTAGCTACTGCGACGTTGGAGATGGGAAGAATTGGAGCACCCACCGTACTCTCCCGACATTTCGCCCTGTGACACTCATCTCATTCGAAAGATTAAGCGACCACTACGTGGTAGGCGGTTTGCAACACGAGAGGACATTGCTAATGTTGTGCGCCAACAGGTGACCCGATTCACACATGGTGCGGCAAATGCTGAGGCAGATGGTATTCAGCGCCTCCCACAACGTTGGCAGCGTGTGGTGTCAGTAGCAGGGGACTACTTTGAGGGTCTTTAGGTCCAGGTTTATCATGTCAACTTTATGTGTACTGTGTTGTTATTCTTTTGCACCGGGAGGGCCATATTGCCCTATATACTACCGTAATAAATTAGTGTGTTACGATATTTCAGTGCTATTCATTGTCCACACACGTAGTCAACACCTTGTCCTTTCGTCTGTATATGTAACATTTTCCAACCGGACTGGTATCTTCAAGAAGAAAAATAGTTCCCATGACTTTTGCCCCCCGACCCTCGTGTATACATAATACAATAAATTAAGCGATAATTAATGAATACGTAGCGAAATCAGATTATAGACTTGAATCAAAATAATAATAGTTACAATAATAATAATAATAATAATAATAATAATAATAATAATAATAATAATAATAATAATAATAATAATAATAATAATAATACAAATAAATATATTACAAATAATGCTAATAATAATAATAATAATAATAATAATACTTTTTTTTGCTAGTTGTTTTACGTCGCACCGACACAGATAGGTCTTACGGCGACGATGGGACAGGAAAGGGCTAGGAGTGGGAAGGAAGCGGCCGTGGCCTTAATTAAGGTACAGCCTGGTGTGAAAATGGGAAACCACGGAAAACCATTTTCAGGGCTGCCGACAGTGGGGTTCGAACCTACTATCTCCCGAATACTGGATACTGGCCGCACTTAAGCGACTGCAGCTATCGAGCTCGGTAATAATAATACAGAGGAATATTTGCAACTGGATTTGAACCGTTACTGTACGGCCATCAGTCCACTCAGAATAAGCTTCATTTTAAATGTGGAAAAATTAAAAGCCGTTTTGTAGTATACATGTACATTGCTTAGAGAACTGACGTCCGCTCTTGTATATATATATGCAATGCTTAGGAGTCCCCAGTGTTCTCAAGACCGACTTTGGTGTGATTTGTCCTAACTGCTGTAATATAAAGATTGTCGGGACTAATATGATGACCGAAATCTCTCCAACTGGTTCCAGTACTCGTACTCGTTCATTTTGAGTCTTTCATTATGTAGAAATACCTAACATCAAATAATATCTTCAAAACCTACAAGATTCAAAGTGCCATTTTAATTGACTGAACTTTCTGAATGCTAACTCTTCGCAACTGATCCTCCGGAAATACCCTCCCAGTAATCTTCACACATGTTCACACCTGAATGTAGCATTTTATTTCTTTCCACAGAAGCTTAATGTACTGAGAATGCAACCTTTTCTATATCCTATAAATAAAGTTGTAGGGGTTCCATTGCCTTTAATGCAATTTAAATCGCCATATTTTGACATATTTATCCGTTTTGGGTCAATTCAAGATCGTATCAGTAGTTTTCAGCTTGCGTGCCTTTTTGTTTCCTTGTCTCTGTTTATCTTTTTGTTCCACCATTGCGGGCAAAAGGAAAAACGAAACTTCATATTTAGAATCTACTCATTCAGAAGCAGTTTTTGATGTGCATGTCATTTAAAAATCACTGAATAGACTGGGCCTTTATAGGGAGACCTAAAGAGTTTTTTTCAATATTCTCTTAAACTATTGATTATATCTCGTTGTAATCCAACCAGCGAGGTTAATGGACGTGTAGTGCTGAGTGCGTGACTAGAGTACGTAGGAGGAAGAGTGGAAGTGTCGACCGAGCAATACAGGTGTGCTATAGGGAGGTGACATTGTAGGATGAAAAAGCAATATCCATTCACAATGTCAACAGTCACTATAACTTTACACAATTTGTGTCAACAGCATGTGTTGTGAAGGCACTGTTGGTGATCGGTGGCGTGGAGATAAACCCGGGCACTGGGCTGTCTTGGAAGGATACTGAGAAGCTGAAAGAAGTTATGGAAGATCTATTGATGGACCATAAAATGGAACTCCAACACATGAAGCCTGATTTAAAAACGGAACTAAGTGAGATAAAGAAAAGTCTGGCACAAAATAACTTCGAGTTGGATGAAATTAAGAACAAAGTTCTGGACTTACAGGCAAGGGAAAGGAAGCTTGAGATGGAGGAATTGACGCGAGAAAAGGAAGTTAGGAGAAGAAATATAATTATACATAGACTGGCTGTTTCAGGAAAATTTTAACGAGACGTTGGAGAAAATAATTGCCTTAATACGCGAAAAAATCAAAGTGGAGTGTAGTGTGAATGACATTGATGCTTTTAGAATTGGAAACAATACGGGAAGAAGGCAAATAAAAGTATGTATGGTATCAAGCATAAAAACTAGATAAATTTTGGAGAACGCGAAACACTTGAAAAGGTTCAAAAATTTGGATAAGGAAAGAACTGGATGCGAAAGAAATGAAAAATATGAAAGTACTACTCTTCGGATTATTTCAAGCAAGGAAGTCAAGTCTCGAAGCATTTATCACCAGAAACAGGCTTGTCGAAGAAATGGCCTGCCGAGCAATTGCAGGAGAGGGTGCAACGACCAGAGACGTCAGCAATGTGCAAGGTCTGTGTCACGGCTAGCACACGCGAGAACACTGAAGCTGTAATCGTAGAGGACGGAGAAGTGTTATACGTGTGCAAGGTCGGGGAAAGAACAAACTGCTGTACCGGCAGAAGCCGTGGACGTTGGTCTAGCGGATAAACGGTTCGAGTCACGTACAGGATCCAGCAGAGAGACAGGAGAGAGGAGGAGAGGAACAATGGATAAAGGTAGAAGTTTAAGTCCAAAGGACTTATGGACAAGGAAATTAATAGTTCACTAGAAGGCAGCAATTTAGAAGTAGTGAAATCGAGGGTAACAGGAAGCAAATCAACCAACCTGACAGAGGGTAAAAATAAGAAATAACTAGAAATGAGACTAGGATGTCTGAACATAGGGGGATTTTTTAATAATGTAGTAAACGAAGAGTTGAAACAATTAATGACCGAAATGAACATTATTACCTTTCTTGAGAGTTGGATTGCAACAGGTCCATGTGGACGGTTTTAAAATATATAACAAGGCAAGAGATAGGAGAGTTCTAATGGGCAGATATCCTGGTGGAATACTAACCCGGATAAGGGATGATATACATGTGAAAATTGAGCTTGTAGAAACAGAAATGGAACACGTTCTTTGGACAAAATGGAAGACGAATGTGAAAGGTGAAATAAACTTATGTCTTGGTTTTGTCTACAACCATCCGGAAGGTTCCCCATTTGGAAACAAAGATTTTATTCCTTGAGTTGGGAACGAAAATAAACAAATTAAGGGATGTGTATGAAGATGTAGGTATAATGCTTATGGGGGACTTACAGTTAGAGTCAACTGTAGTTAATAAGAGAACAAATCAAGGTGAAGGGTATAATAGGTATGGCAATAAATTTCTAGAACTATGCGGTACGGAAGAACTGTATATCCTGAATGGGTGGTGGCCAGGAGATGAAGTGGGTAACTTGACATATATAACAGAAACGGGAGGTAGTGTTACAGGCCTAGTATTAGGTTCAAAAGGATAACAGTTAAGGACTGGGCAGAATCGAATCACTTACCAATTATCATCAAATTGATATGTAGGGAAGATCATAGTGTGGCTTGTTATCAAGGAAATAATAAAAAGAGATTAGTGTCAAAATATAGATGGAGGGATGACCTCAGGTAATGTTTTGAGGATTAATCTAAAGGGAGAATTTTCGAAATAATGAAGGTAGAGATAGGACCCACGATCGAAAATAACCAATTAGGTGCGTCAATTCAGTTTAGAAAATACTAAATTGACAGCAGGACAGAAGATGCGAGTGAAAGGAACGGGGTTGCCAAGAAATACTGGGAGGTACAACGAAGAATGCAGAAAGAAAAGGGCTGAAGTAACGAAGGCTTTAAAATTCTACAGGAAGTTAGGGGTTCTTGAAACAAGGATGGCATTCTGTAGCAAACGAAAAGAGTATAGTGAAATATTAGTAAGTACAAAGTATTCTAGGCAGAAGAAACAAGCGGAAAATCTAAACGGAGATTCCAAAAGAAAGGACAGTAAGAAAGTGTGGAATAGAACAAACCAAGCCTTCGGAGATAGAAAGAGAACAACACAAGCTAATATAAGTAATGGTGGATGGATCTAGCATTTCAGGCGGCTATTAGATCTGAATGATAACTGGAAACCAACACAGAAAAGGCTGGGATCTCGCGAGGACTGGAGTACTTTCTGCCTACCTTAGACCAGGAGATTTCAATTAGTGAAGTAAAAGATTTAATAAAGAAGGGGCGGAAAGGTAAATCTGGAGCAATTCCAGGTATTAATAATGAACTTTTAAAATAAGTGAGTAAAAACAACTTTATCCTCGAAAATATAGTAAAAATATTTAATAAGGTATTTGAAGAAGTGAGAGTATCAAAATCATGGCAGGAGGGAGTTATTTTCCCTCTATGTAGGAAACGGGGTGAAAGAGCAAATCCAGGGAACAATAGAGGGATAACGTTACTTGATTCCCTAAGTAAGATTTATACAGGGATATTGGCAAGAAGACTAATGAATTGGGCAGTGGGGTGCTCAGTCCTTAGCATTTAGGAAGGGTATGAGGACTAGTGACAACATAATGGTTGTTAAAACATTAATGGATAAATACATGAAGAAGAACAAAGGCGAATTTTACATCACGGCAATCGATTTAGAGAAAGCTATTGACTCGGACTGGCTGATGTCTATATGTTAAGCCATTTCGGATTTTCAAGGAAGATGATAAGGGCAATTGAAAATACGTATGAGGAATTTAAATGTTCATCAAAGTCAAAGATGGGGTAGTATTGGGAGAGATTTTTACAAAACTGGGTCTCAAATAATGATGCAAATTATCACCAATATTGTTTTTATTATTTATATAAGACATTTTTCATTCTGAAGGCATTGAGAAAGGAGCGTTTCCTTGTCTCGACAACCAAATGTTCCGGGTCTTATCTTCGCAGACGGTATCCTGCTGCTCAAATTATCCTCTGTTAATATGCAAGACAGTAATAATGCGATAGTAAATTACTGTGAAGAGTGGAATCTAAAAATAAATCCAAATAAAACCAGAGTTATGGTGTGTAAAAGGGGAGACAAACTCTCAAAATGTGAACAGTGGTGTATGGATAAGACAAAATTAGAAGTTGATAAAAATATAGAATACCTAGGGACGATGGTCAGAACAGATAAAAAGAGCTAAAAGGAAGGAAGTTAGTGCTCTGGCTAGCATAAAAATATTGGACGAAAAGATGCCAAACATTGAATCTGGAGTTCAGAAGAATGTATTCAATTCAATAGTTAAAATGAAGTTATTGTATGGAGCAGAAATATGGGGAGTAGATGATATAATTGTAACATTAGATATAGTTGTAAGTAAATTTGCCAAAATAATAATGGGACTGCCAAGCTGCACCGCAAAATTTTGGAGCGAGAAAGATGTGTGAAAGGATGAGTATACGGGCGGATATTGTTAAGCGAATAATTAAATATGGGTGGAGACTACAGACGGGGTCAGAGGGCGAAATTCTAAGGATAGCATAGCAGCACCAAAAGGAACGCCAAAGTGAGGGTAACTGGGTTGATGGAGTGAATAAGATACTAGGAATGCGGATACTATTCTGATAGGAATTTATCAATAAATGACAAGGGATTGTGTTAAACGGTGGTTCTGAGATACTTCCTAACTGTCTGACTGAATTTACAAACATATAAAACTGTATTTAACTTGAAAAATCTGAATATCTGCATTTAAAATGGAAATTATGAAAATTAACATTCATTAAATAAATTACACACTTGTCGAACCTTGTACTCACACTTACTTGTTACCTGCTTACTTACACATACGTTATTTGAAGGGCGCCAGCTGTCACTCAGTACAGCAATAATAGAATGAGATTCTTGACTATCTCTAGGGTGTGGGGTAATAAGCTTACTTTTGACAACATACCATATAAGTTCTGGGAAAAGGAGATTGGCGTTCGGTTTCTCCATTAATTTTGAGGTTAAGATATTTTACTGTCAATGAAATGAAACTCTGAATTCGTTTGATAGAACAATATATATTCTTTAAATAATATATCAAAAAAATAGTGAGTCTTGTTGCAATAAAACAGATGAGAATATGAAATTATGACATTGCAACTGAAAGAAACTAGGCATGAATTTGAATTCTTCTTGACCGGACATTTAACAATTTATACGAAATATTTCCCTCGCTGATTCACTTGACTGTACCTTCAACACTTTGAGTGTAATTACGACGTAATCCATTGCTCTGGTGTTTACTGTAGATGTGTCACGCCTAACGTGGTGATACGTCCTTGCGACTGCTTCTTCTCCATATCATCTGACTTCTTTGTAAGTCAATATGGTATGACCTCTTGGCAGGTCCAGGGTTGCCCTCTCTGACTCCTTGGTAAGCCTTGCGTCCACGTCTTCCACTAAGTGACGGACCAACCATTTGGTCTCACTCTCTCAATGACCAATGATGGCTCACTGAGTCTTCACCATCTCTCGTTCACACTGGTTGGCTGACCACTTAAGGCCTCTTGATCTAGTAGACTACTTCACTGTACTGCATCCGTATAAGTAATGACTGACGCTACAATGTGCACCCACCTTATATAGACTTTGGTTGACACAACTACGTAATCTCCAGAAATAACAATGACATACTCCCACCTACGCGACAGATATTACATCCAGTGGTGAAATAGCCCCGCGGCGACGAGTCCGTGCGCGCATATTCTAAATAAAAACGATGACATAGCCAAGGCGCGGCGATGACTTGGCAGAATCGCCAGTGGTGTCGCAATATAACAACGTCACTTCCAATCTCTGATATATACAACAATTCTCACTGTACAGGTATTGAGTGTTATAGTACACATACGTATATATGTATACATCTAAGTGCAATCTTGCAAGCAACAGGCAATTGCAAAATTGAATAAAACGGATAATTACAATAATAGTACAATATCACAGATAACATAATAATAATACTGACATAATAATAATAATAATAATAATAATAAAATAATAATAATAATAATAATAATAATAATAATAATAATAATAATAATAATAATAATAATAATAATAATAAAATACAGATAAAATCATACAATAATAAAAATACAGATATCATCTTGTAACGGGATTTGAACCGTTACAATTCGCCTCCCTCATAAATAAATCGAAGAATAAAGAATCGATTGATTTATGAACAAAATTATATATATATAACACTGACACATATAAACACTTTAAATGAGTATACAACAATAATTTTCTTTTTCAGCATCCATACATTTTATAATACATCACATATGAGAATTTTTCTCGCACATTGCCATCGTAGATAACTGTTCAGTGTCCCATTCTCATACAATTCACAAGAGCATAGCCCTTAATTTAACACACACAAATAATTTCAATCAATATACAACATTCTTCTCTTTTTTTTTTAACATATCAAAATATTTTGTGAAATATCACTTATATGAGAACTTTTCTCGCATATTGTTATCATAGATAACTGTCCAATGTCCTGTTCTCCGCTTTTTTTTTGTCACACAGTACATGACAATGTAGCACTTATTCTTCCAATACACCAATACGACACTTGGTTCACACGCATATCGCAGATGTTAGTTTTATTTTGCCAGTTTCTCACAAAATTTAATCATCTTACACTTATTTCAACAAATCTCACGTGAAATACTTCTTTACATATATAATACTACAAATACCGACAATATCCCCTTCCTGATCTTTTAAGGAATATGCACACTTCCCGATACGGTTCACAATAGTGAAATACCCCTGATACAAAAATAACTTCAACATATTTCCCGCCTCTGCAGATGATGAAAATGGAACTCTGAGTAGCACTCTGTCACTCAAACGAATCAATTTTGCCCTCATTAACTTACATATCTCAAAACATCACATCCTCCTTGGCAACGATAATTAAAGGATTAATACTATGGCTACAAGATGGTTCAATTATTCCGTAATCCAGCATAATGTTTATCTGTTCTTAGACTTCACTAGCATTTTTAAGTTGAATGGGGTACTTACCTCCCACAAATGATGAATGGTCATTTACTACAAATTTATGTTCATATACGTGTTCTTCCTCACTTACCACTAAATACATCTCGATGTTTACCTAACATCGACCACAATTACTCCTCCTGTAATTCACTCAAATTACCTCACGTCACTGCCTCATACCGACGATCCCTCAGATCCAGGTCGTACAGGCACGTAACACACCCAACAAAACATTTCCTCTCACTAGGAACAACTTCACTTACCTCTCATATATTTCAAAGAACACACGTCACCAACACACTTACCTCAGACCATCATAATTAACACGTACTTCTTTGCTAGTTTCCTCATAGAACAAACACACACTACCTAAATTAAAGTCTACTCTACTTCCATGATTTGCAACCAAGTCAGCTCCCATAATAACCGAATACACAAGTTCTGGTACAACAAGGCGTGGCTGAAACTTACAATTATCTTCAATTATTATTGGTACCGCTATCTTATTTACTCACTATGACTTACCCAACGGCTGTTATAATATCTAATAGTACCTTCACTTACCTTCTTCATATCACAATTTCCATCATTGGAGTTACTACCTCACTACTTACGTCATATTCTCGGCATTACAAGTACTTACATCACTTAACAAAACACTTCTTACGTCTAACTTACTGCTACCATTAATTACTTAATTATTTATGACTACGTCATTACTTAAATATCTCACTTAACACTACTTAGGTCACAATCACACCACTCTTAACTCTACTTTCACTACATAACTACTTATACTAAATACCAGTTCATCTTCTACCTTTGGACTGTTCACTTAATTTACCCGATTCCCTGTGAATCTGAAATACTCGGGCTCGACAACGACACCTGAATAACATTCATATTAAGATTATCATAATCCCTCTGATAACTCAAACCCGTACGCCTCCCATCTTCCGATTCTCTCTGATTACTCCTCTGACCTTCTCTCTCATAACTCAAATACATACGCCTCCCATCTTCCGATTCTCTCTGGTTACTCCTCTGACCCTCTCTCTCACAACTTAATTCCATACGCCTCCCTTCTTCCGATTCTCTCTGATTACTCTTCTGATCCTCTCTCTCATAACTCAAATACATACACCTCCCATCTCCCGATTCTCTCTGATTACTCTTCCGACCACTATCACCTTCAACACAACTATTAATCCTCTGCGGATCATGATTACCCCTTCTCTGATACACTGCTAACATTTTTCCCTTTCTCTCTACTATACTACTTTCTCCAGACATCATGCGCTCTCTCTCGCGCGCGCGCCCTAGCACACATTACTCCCAAAGCCTATCAATGAACACTTTAATCTCTTCTAAATTAGACCTATTATCCCAGTACACTCGAAACCATATTCTACTTTCACCGATAAAAACATTCGACAAGATTTTCAGCACGTATTCCCATTCAATAACATTATTCCTCAACTTACTTGCAAACGTTTTCTCAACTACTTTTACAAATTCTATAGTACTAAACTGTTTTCCAGAAAACTTGGTTAAATCACGATCCCTACTGAACAAACCACTCGCTACTATCACGTCTAAATCTGTCTTACCTCTACCTTTCTGCCGTATCACTTCCTGGCAGTTTACAACTTCTTCTTCTTCTTCTTCTTCCGCTGCTCTCTCAGAATTCTCTTCCACTATTCTCACGTCCTCCTGCAATTCTTCTTCTCTCTTTCTCACCTGCTGTGATAGCGTTTCCTGTTCGTTCCGTAGTTCAGTGACCTCCACAAGTTTGCTTTCAATTTGTTCATTTCTACTACTCTGTTCCCCCATCTTTTCCCCAACTACATTGCAAATCTTGTCCAATCTTTTCTCGACTACCTCATGAATTTCTTCCCGATTACTAGACATTTCTGACAACTTAATAATTACCGGTACGATCTTGTTACTGTCCTCTGTACATATTTCTTTGACTTCCTCGGTCTGAATATGAAGACTGTTCCGATTCAACTTCATTTCACCTTCTCTACGGTCAACACACTCTTTGTTTAACTTATTTTCTAACTTAGATATTTGATTAGTTACCTCTACTATCTTAGTATCTATTTTATAATTTAGTGATTCACTTAGAGCATCTATTTTCTCATTGGTCACATTAAAATTTTCTTTATTACTGCCAATTAATTCTTCCATTTGTTTCTTATTATTTTCATTACTACTAATTACTTGTTCCATTTTACTACTTAGAGAGTTAATCTGTTTATTACAATTTTCATTATTAGTACTAATTAATTCTTTCATCTCTTTATTATTTTCCTCCATGCGTTTCTGACTATTTTCACTACTACTACTAAAAAATTCTTTCATTTCTTTCATCTCTATCTTACTATTTTCACTCAGTTTTTTACAGTTTTCATTACTGATCTCGGTAAATTTGGACATCATCAAATTTATAAAATCTTGGTTCATTCCCCCCGCGATCTCCTTTTGGGTTTCAGTGTGCTTCTCAATTTCTGCACTTTTCTGAATTACCTCAGAAGTTTCCATCGTATTCACCTGTTCCCTACTCTGAATATCACCTTGGATGTCCGCAGAAGCAATGACCTCGTCGTCACATGACTTGTTATTGTCTTCCTTGTCCATCTTTGGTTCACTAGTGATAGTACGCGATCTCAAATTAATTTCCCTCTTCAAATCCCTTGACATATCCCCAAAATACAAATATATATCACAAAATTATAGTCCTGAAATTTACCGGTAATAATTCCGTTGGCTTAAATGCGCATGCTCCTCCCAAAATGAACCTATGATATGCTGTCATTCAGAACAAATTCTGAATTTCTTCGTGCACCACGTTGCGGGGCCAAAATGAGATACTTCCTAACTGTCTGACTGAATTTACAAACATATAAAACTGTATTTAACTTGAAAAATCTGAATATCTGCATTTAAAATGGAAATTATGAAAATTAACATTCATTAAATAAATTACACACTTGTCGAACCTTGTACTCACACTTACTTGTTACCTGCTTACTTACACATACGTTTTTTGAAGGGCGCCAGCTGTCACTCAGTACAGCAATAATAGAATGAGATTCTTGACTATCTCTAGGGTGTGGGGTAATAAGCTTACTTTTGACAACATACCATATAAGTTCTGGGAAAAGGAGATTGGCGTTCGGTTTCCCCATTAATTTTGAGGTTAAGATATTTTACTGTCAATGAAATGAAACTCTGAATTCGTTTGATAGAACAATATATATTCTTTAAATAATATATCAAAAAAATAGTGAGTCTTGTTGCAATAAAACAGATGAGAATATGAAATTATGACATTGCAACTGAAAGAAACTAGGCATGAATTTGAATTCTTCTTGACCGGACATTTAACAATTTATACGAAATATTTCCCTCACTGATTCACTTGACTGTACCTTCAACACTTTGAGTGTAATTACGACGTAATCCATTGCTCTGGTGTTTACTGTAGATGTGTCACGCCTAACGTGGTGATACGTCCTTGCGACTGCTTCTTCTCCATATCATCTGACTTCTTTGTAAGTCAATATGGTATGACCTCTTGGCAGGTCCAGGGTTGCCCTCTCTGACTCCTTGGTAAGCCTTGCGTCCACGTCTTCCACTAAGTGACGGACCAACCATTTGGTCTCACTCTCTCAATGACCAATGATGGCTCACTGAGTCTTCACCATCTCTCGTTCACACTGGTTGGCTGACCACTTAAGGCCTCTTGATCTAGTAGACTACTTCACTGTACTGCATCCGTATAAGTAATGACTGACGCTACAATGTGCACCCACCTTATATAGACTTTGGTTGACACAACTACGTAATCTCCAGAAATAACAATGACATACTCCCACCTACGCGACAGATATTACATCCAGTGGTGAAATAGCCCCGCGGCGACGAGTCCGTGCGCGCATATTCTAAATAAAAACGATGACATAGCCAAGGCGCGGCGATGACTTGGCAGAATCGCCAGTGGTGTCGCAATATAACAACGTCACTTCCAATCTCTGATATATACAACAATTCTCACTGTACAGGTATTGAGTGTTATAGTACACATACGTATATATGTATACATCTAAGTGCAATCTTGCAAGCAACAGGCAATTGCAAAATTGAATAAAACGGATAATTACAATAATAGTACAATATCACAGATAACATAATAATAATACTGACATAATAATAATAATAATAATAATAATAATAATAATAATAATAATAATAATAATAATAATAATAATAATAATAATAAAATACAGATAAAATCATACAATAATAAAAATACAGATATCATCTTGTAACGGGATTTGAACCGTTACAGTTCAAAAAGTTAAAGATATTGAAAGTCAAACAATAAAGTCAGACTATAACAGCAAGAGAACACTGGCTGAATTTTGTAAAATAAGTGAGAATATGGTGTCATGACCTACCTGTCCTGTGAGACGTTCTGGTTGGTTGGTCACCAGGCTGTTGGAATTGGAGTTGGCGTATTACCTGTCCTGCCGAGCGGTAAAGTAGGAAGGTAAATGTAGGTACGTACTGTGTCCCGCAACTCCCGAAATGAAATATGTATTAGCTTCACTGTCCTTTATTATCCAGGACGACTAAGTCTACTATATACAATATATTTACAAGTTTGAATATATTGATCTGATGAGAGAGCTTGTTTCACGCGCATACCCTACGGCTACACGATATATCCGAATTCTGCCCTGCGGCACTTATGAAAGCCTCTACTGTCACGATTGACTGCTCGAAAGAGCCTGGTCTTGAGAGTACGAATTACTGGTCGAGAGAGAAAGTCCCGCGCCATCTTGTCTTATACTTGATCTCCTTGAAGCAAAGGTCGATCCCTTCCCACTACCTTAGGGGTTGGGCCTTAGGGGCGTTACCTAGCTGCTCACCTTGTAGGTGGCGCCCTCAACTACTATTCTCAACTTATTGTCACAGTAGTTGCTGCCCTCTGAGCACTACTGTCTCTGTCCTACTTTACACTCTTATTTCCTTGTCTTTCTTACAGTGCAACTGTACTGGCTTTGTCTCTTGTGTCGGCAAGCTGCCCGGCTCACATACCAACTATTAGACTCTGTTTGTCGATACACGAAAACAAGTAAACTTCCGCTATTGTCAACATGTTTTCGTAGGCCCATTTCACAAGCTCTCTGCCTTACTAAGGCTCTCTACTATTTGTAACTTACTGAAATGTTCCTTCTTCTTTCTAATTATTAAATCTGACTATAATTACCATACAATTACTCTGATACTACAAGGTGTCCTGTATTTCTGGTTATTACTCTAATATTAGTTTATTTCCCTTGACACCTTGAGATCGAATCTCGGCTGCGAATCCCGGCTGCCGTTCATCTGACAGTCCGCCGGTTCGAGCCCCTGGGGAGGTCGGTACACGACAATGACAGTAAGGACTGAAATGTTAACAAAAAGGGAAATGAGAGGGATAATTTGGTGGCTGATGGGAGTATATAAAAATAAAGCTCTAAGACAAAAATTGAGGAAAACCTCTGCATTTTATGCAATAAGAACGTGGAAGTTGCTCACTTACTAATAGACTGTAAAGAAACAAGGAAGGTTAGAGAGAAATATATAGATGGAAGGGATATAAGTATAATCGGTAATGAATATGAATTTTACACCATTTCTAAATTAATAGAAAGAAAATGAAAGGTAACAGGAAAAACAGGAAAACTTTGTAATAGCGTATGAGGAAGGAGAAGATACATAATAACTTATAGGTGTAAAAGTATTATTAAATGCAGCAATAGATAAATTGTTGTATTTTAGGGTCGCTATGCATGTTTTCTTAAGCTAACTATTAAACTGCATGTGTACACTTTAAGCACTAATACAACTTAGGGAGGGTAAGGTACATGCAGGTCCTGGACTATATAACGAGGTTTACGTCTAGGATAAAATAAACAGATAATATGAAAAGAAAAAAACGAAATACAATCTAGAAATAGATCGAAATAATGAATAAGTTTAATTGTAAATGTTTAATGGTGTATATGCAAGTACCAAATCATATTGGATTACAATAAATTATTACTCAGTCCCCAGCTTCAGGGGATCCGAGACGGGGGAGGGGAGTATTCTGTTCTATTCTATTCTATTCTATTCTATTCTATTCTATTCTATTCTATTCTATTCTATTGATTATATCTCGAACAAATTTCACACTCAGAGTCTGCTCATCCATGAGAAGGTTTCAATATGCATATCATTTTAAAAACACTGAATAGACACAGGGTTTATGCGAAGAAAAGGTTTTTTTCAATATTCTGTTACACTGTTGATTATACTTTGACCAAGCTTCATATTTAGGGTCTATTCTTCAAGGAGCAGCATTTGATATGCATCTCATTTAAAAATCAGTGAATGAACTGGGGTTTTATAGGAATATCAGGAGAGTGTTTTTCATTTCTCATACACTATTGATTAAATCTCGACCAAACACATTATTTACAGTCTACTCATCCAGAAGCAGGTTTCGATACGCGTATTAATTAAAAGTACTCTATAGACTGAGGGTTTATAGGATGAAATTAAGATTTTTAAGATTTCTCTACACTGTTGATTATATGTAAAATCATTAGGCTATATGCGAAACCCCCCTTCCTTTTAAATAATATTTGTTATGTGCGTAATTTCGCTTACTTTTCAAATGAGGGGGAACATTACTGATTTCTACCGGCTTCATGCTCTGCAGCCAGTGACGCAGACCTTCGCTGACCTACAATTATTTGAAGGATCCATAACAGCAGAAAAATCGCTCGGCTTGGAAATTAACACCATCTAATGTATCTGAACACCGAGGAAACATGAGGCAGAACTTTCCACTTTTGTGTCTGCCTGTTTCGTTATATGTCTGTTTATATATTCCTAATAGTGGAAAACTGCTGGACTCATTACGTATTTGGAATATACCCGCTCAGGATTGTGTCATCATGTGTATATGATGTAGTGGTAATCACATGCAGTTGGTATTTATAGGAAGATTATTCTCAAGTATTTTCGCTAACATTAGGTCTATTAAAAGACTGAATATAAAAAACAGTTAAGAATACGTTATTTCCTTTCCTTTGTGCTTTGTAGGTATGTATCGTAGGACGGATAAGAATGCAGATGATTACATAAAGTAGGATATTTAGTCAAAGTCCCGTGGGACATGTGCATGTCACTTCAAGGTGGGAAGCGGAAAAAAATATAGAGCAATTTTATTCTTTTCGATAGGGCAGATGTTAAGGTAGGTATCATCAACTTCAGAGCACCACGCCAGTGGTTAGAGACACAATTTGCAACCTGAGAACCACGGAGAATTTTGCACAACTTTGGACCAGAAACTGTACCGTACAATAAATTCGGAAATTCTCCTCATTCTCTCCCTTGACTTTATTCAGCTTCATCACATTTCACATTACTGCCACGCGTTTTCGTAGGAAAATATTATTTTAGCATGTCGCATTAAACTTGTTTATTGTGCCAGTTTACTTCGCATTAATTCCTAAAAGGAACGTGTAAATCACTGTAAATTTCATGCGAAGAACGGGTAAAAAGCGCACTGACGTGGCTGCACTGTTATTTAATTGGGCGGCAGTAGTGCGTGCCAGCTGGTACGAAGGGAACACACTGGCAACAAACTGAATTTGTCGTAGTTCAGGGCAGTGTTCTAGCTCCACATATATTTTCACCGTACTTAAATGATCTACCATAACATATAAAAACGTATAAATAATATTTCTACGCAGATCGCATTCAACTATATATACATACAAACCCGAAGAAAGACATCCAACTAGACATTAACAAACTAAACGTTGACCTGGAAAATATAGAAGACTAGACAAAAATAATTATCAATCCATTCAAATTGCAAGCAATCATAATAGGATCCAAAAGTAATCATACCAAACTGAAAAGTGTCCTATTCCACGCAACACCGATACAAATAAACAAAACTGTAAAGAGCCTTCGCCTTATTTTTGATAAGTGCTTAAATTGGACGGAGCACACAGCAAAAATTTGCCAAAGAGTATTCATAACTATGCACTCCCTTGAAAGTTTACGGGATCTCTTTCCACTAAATACGAGTAAGTTACTTGTTCAAAGCTTCATTCTACCCATCTTCGATAATGGTGACGTAGTATACAACAACCTAAACACCACACTCAACGCTAAACTTCAGCGGGCCTATAATACATGCGTCCGTTTTGTATTAAATATGCCCAGGTATTGTCACATATGGTTATATTTGACGTTGAGAAGAAGCCTTCACTCTGTTTCGCTTGTCCACAACGCCCTCCGTACAGACACACCAAGTTATCTGAGAACGGATATTAAATACTTATCATCCCTAAACGGTATACCTACAAAGTCAGAAACCTCTTCCCTGCTGAGCTTCCCAATTTACCGCACGACCGGTTACGGAAACTCATTCATACCTGCAGCTATACACTCCTGGAATTCCCTTCCGGCTCTAATTAGAGACATACACAGTAGAATTTTTTAAAAGATATTATAAATGGTACATAGACTTAAGAAATTTAGTATTTAATGTTTTCTTTATAGTAACTCTCAGAAATTTACCTTCTGTTTATAACACTATTATTTAAGTTTAATTTTGTAATTAATTATATGTAATTGGGAATCTTAATACTCTGTACTTTGCACAATGTAGCACATATTAGATGGTTCGGCATAAAAGCAGGCTTCATAGCTTGAGCCACGCCATATAAAATAAGTCTATAAATGTTTAATATTAATATTTAAAATGATAGTAGAGAATAAAATAAAAGAGCACACAACATTCTGTGATGATGTTCGAGAGATCATACTGTAGTTGTATTCTCTTTGTCAAGGATTGCCACATTCGTATATTTTATTTCCAGACGGTAGGAATAACAACACGTTCCTCCAGAATACATCTGCTAGAAACATGAAGATAACTTATTTTCTAACATACTGATTGATTGATTGATTGATTGATTGATTGATTGATTGATTGATTGATTGATTGATTGATTGATTGATTGATTGATTGATTGATTGATTGATTGATTGATTGATTGATTGATTGATTGATTCATTCATTCATTCATTCATTCATTCATTCAGTCATTCGTTCGTTCGTTCATTCATTCATTCATTCATTCATTTATTCATTCAGGATTGATTTTTCCTTGCAAGATTAAGATCATATACGTGTAACAACGTAGATGGTTACGTATCATTGGGGGTTCATCTTCTACATGATTCACAAGATAGTGGTTTAGATTTTTATCTACGTATGTGGATCAAAACGTTAGTTGCACTAACGCGCCGCAGCAGCGCGCTGTGTGTCGCAAACGTGGGCAGAGCGGAGAAAGGGACAGACATTGTCCACACGTCTGTTAGGCAGGTCGCTGTGGTGTCTCGTCTAGTATTGTGTGAATAGCGGCCAAATGCAATGGTGCGTCAGCTGGACGTTCACTCCAAATACGAGGTGCGTGCGACAATCCGATTCCTATGGGCCATTCATCGTGAAATTAGTGTTGTGTATAGGGAGCGGGCCATTTCCAGGCAAGGTATCGTAAAGTGGTGTCAGCAATTCGAAGACGGACGCACGGATATCACGGACAACCATCGCGAAGGAAGGCCCGCAACATCCAGGACCCGTGCAAAGGTCAGCAGTGTGAATGCGATCATTAGACAGAACCGGCGCATTAAGCTCAGAGAAATCGCGGCGCAGCTGAACATGTCGTATGGCAGTGTGTTCGCCATTGTTCACTAGGACCTTGGATATCGTAAGCTGTGTCAAAGATGGGTCCCACGTCTTCTTACCGATGAGCACAAGGGACAACGTTTCCAATCCTTCCTGGCATTTTTGCAACGCTATGCTGCAGACGGCAACGGGTTGCTGCGGCGAATCGTCACAGGCAACGAACCGTGGGTCCACCACTTCACCCTCTAAACGAAGCGAACATCAATGGAATGGGTGCACCCGTCATCACCACAACGAAAGACGCCAAGGTTCAACCTTCAGCCGGTAAGATTATGGCGACAGTGTTCTTTGACATGGAGGGTATGCTGCACGTGGAATTCATGCCGAAAAGAACGACGATCAACGCGGCGTCGTATTGTCAAACGTTACACCGGATGCGTAAACCGATTAAAGAGAAGCGCCGGGGGAAATTAAGCGCCGGTGTGATTTTGTTGCACGATAATGCAACACCTCAAAAGGCCTGCCAAACGACAGAACTGCTGCAGCGTTTCATGTGGGAGGTCTGGCAACATCCACCCTACAGTCCCGACCTAGCGCCATGTGACTTTCATCTGTTCGGTAAGCTCAAAACGGAGCTCGGTGGTCGACGTTTCCAGGGTGGTGAAGGCCGCTGTCTCCGAGTGGTTGCAGAGCGCTGGAGGAAATTTCTATGCATCCAGCATCGACAAGTTGGTTGTGCGTTCGCAGAAATGTTTGGAGTCTCTTGGAAACTATGTGGAAAAGTGACGTTACAGTGTATGTCGTTATAGTAGTGTTGCTGATGTATAGGTTGTGTAATAAATGGCCATAACTGGGAAGTGCAACTTATTTTCTGATCTGCTCTCGTAGTTTCAGAACTTACCGTTGTCACTCTGTAGGCATTGTGGTCCTCCAGACTGTCCATTGTGCGTCTAATAAGTGCTCAGTAGGAGCGTTGTTAATCTTGAATTCATGACTGAGGGCATTTTTATGAAATGATACAATTCGCTATTTGACTTATGATCCCAGATCAATTTTGATTCTTGTATCAGTTCTCAGCCATGGTGGTTCTAACCTTAGGCCTTAGGACACAACAAATACTTATGCTGGTGTTTCATAAAAAATAATCACTTTGCGATGCAGTAGTCGAATCGAGAGTGGACCTAATGACAAGTACATTGCATGGGACACGGTTAGGCGCACTTCGAGCGTCTTCCTGGATTGACACTTCGAACATTCGCTGGAACTGATGATGAAATTTGAATATACTCTAATGTTAATTAAACTCAGTATGCGTTAACAATTACAAGTTCATTAAGAAATATCGAAAGGTTCAAAAGTACCGACCGAAGCTCTTACAGACGTGCATTTCTGTGTGAAAACTGACCATACTGAACCCCTCAATTACCTCTGAACGTTTGTAACAAAGTCACAGGTAGGCTACACCCTATCCACTTTGACCCAGATATGATTTCCTGGTTATTTCAATATTTTAAAAATACGTTTGTAGTCCGATTGAATGTGGCCACAGTTACACAGTAATTAAACCATTCGGCACCTCAGCCGAGAGTTACTAGCTAGCATTCTGGAGTTTTATAATAATAATAATAATAATAATAATAATAATAATAATAATAATAATAATAATAATAATAATAATAATAATAATTTTAGCAGAGATGTTGTGGTACTTACTCATCATGATACGTTTTATAAGAATTTTTACCACATAGCTATTGATGCGTGGAATCTGTAAAAAAGAACGTTGTATGTTTTTCTGTTGTATATTTCGACTGAGGGGCTGCTTGGCCGAGGCGGTAAAGGCGTGCTCGGTTCGCCAGGAAGGACGTGGGTTCGAATCCCCGTCAGGAAGAAGTAAAATTTCAGAAATGAGATATCCACTTCCGGAGGTGCATATGACCCTGAGGTTCACTCAGCCTATACCAAAAATGAGCACCAGATTAATTCCTGGGGGCAATGGTGGCAGGGCGTAGAGCTAACCACTCTACCCCATCAAGTGCCGGGGTTACGGATAGTGGAAGCCTTTACCTTCCACCCCTCCAAGGGCCTTCACTGCCTGTACGGAGATGACTTTGCTTTTGCTTTTATTTTTCGACTGAGGATGACTTTGAAGAAAGTCAGAGTTTAAGTCCCTGATTTGGATTATTGATTGGGAAAAGCTACTACCTCAGTCCGGCTTCTTGGCTGAATGGTCTACGTCATGGAGCTTTGGTTCTATTATCGGCCGGGTGGAGGATTTAGTCACGTCTGATTAAATTATCTGACCCGGGGACTGGTTGCTTATGTGTATCAATATATACATACAACACACCACGCTACCATCCACCACATCGACACTCAATAGTGTGACCGTTCACAACGTCACTTATGGTATGTCATGATATCCAGGAGATGAAATATGCCGTTTTCCGCGTCATTCTACGATAAAAACTGCCCAAGTCAGAATTTTTCTGCCCGCTCCAGGACTCGAGTTGCAATATCCAGAGTCGCGCGACCCAGCTCTAGTTGCTGGTAATTAGCAGCAAGGCGGTGCAAGAGCGCTTGTACTCGAAACTCTCTCACTCCCACCACGAGCGAGATGAAACCATACGCGTTATCACGTGACAAAGAATCTAGGTCACTAACTGAGCCCAGAGAGTAGGTCCAACGTGAAAACTAACATTATACCATGTTTTCCTCGCTCATCCACCACTACCAACTTATCGCGTTCAGCTGTTTTATTTCTGTTAATTTTCATAAATCGCAAAATACCCACTGGATAATTAAGCGCAAACATTCATTTGAATCAGGGAATTTTACGCATAATTATGAGACCGAGAAGTGCTCTACTTAACTGACAGAGAGATAACTGCGCTGTAAACAAGGGCGCGTCTTAATGACTAACAGATGTTGGACTCTAACCGTGCCAGGGAACACAAGGAATCCCCTGTGCTCGTCATCATTCACCGCCAGAAATTAAAGGACGCTTTTAAGATTGCTTCAGAACCTACGAAGTTATTTTAATAACAGTCACTCAGTGGAGATGGGAATACAAGAGCTACATTTTGATATCCTGTTCGTTACTGTACGTTGCGTATTAACGGACCAATGTGTGAGAAAGGATTGCATTTTTCCCCCACCCTCAGCATTCGGGTCTCTAGCGTAGCGCGCCTATATATTCATGAGCTGAGAAGGAGACAACACCCCAGTGCGTTCTTATTGTGATGCCAGCACGGTAGTATTTCGTCGTGGCTTGTGAGTGAGTCGTTTGTGAAGAAATAATCTTGTAATTTGAGTAGTGTAATACAGTGATTCATTAAATTCTGTGAGTATGTGGAAATAATCACCCTCTGAGTGAGATGTTAGCGTGTACAGTGTGCCGCAAATTAATAAATAGGAACGGTACGAAACCGTAATAACTGATACCCGTGTGTAGAAAAGGTCGTACATCAAGCCTCCTATGTGTCTAAGTTAATACGGCTCAGTTAACATATATAGTGACGTACTTAGCGAAGTGGGTGGAGCGTACGTGCTTGATATCAATATGAATTACCAAGAAAGTCAGTGAACAGCTCAGTTAGACCTAATTGAGGACAGCGCCACGTTAAAATAACCCGCAGTACAGTTGAGAGCTCGACTTACGGCTAAGTGCATTAGAACAGGCCTGAACTAGTGTCATGAATACGAGAATGCTAATACATTAGTGGCCTAACCACTGTCGTTTCTAGGGAAACTAGTGAAATTTCTGGGCCTATAATCGCTGCCTACGAGAAGAATAGATAAATGAGAAGGGATTAATGTCGGGCTTCTGGGACATTACCGACATTAGGTTGGAATGCTCGTGCTATTGAGCAAATCCAACCATATGTTCAAATTGTGGTGTGTGATAAACTAACGTATTCACTTGAGATAATTTCCCCTCATTTACATGTCTACGTGAACGCCGGAGTGAACGCCGACGCCCATCTGAATGCCAGAATTTTGCCTGCATATTAGAGAGAACCAGACGCATAGCTGTCTTCGCCTGGTGTAGCAGAGAACGTCAAGAACGTCATACCAGATCAAGCCGTCATGTTCGTGACCTGCCAGGAAGTCATCATGGGTCTTCACATCACCGATGGCGTGATGCAAGCAGTTTAAATCCATGGAGTGCCTCCCTGTAAAGCTGTGAACGTGGTATCCAGAAGGCTGAGTACATTTCCAAGTATTTATATCTTTGAAGGTCGTGTCCCATTGTAAATATGTAAATTTTTCACTTAGATATAACGTAGACTGCAAGCACGCCATTTCAAAGGGATAATAATTATAATTTCATTTTATTTGGGTCTTTTATGGAATACTTCTTCATGGTTTGGGAACGGCCATATTTTACTTCCATTTTTTTTGCAAGGGTTTGATAATGCATGACGTAAATTTAAGGACCTCAGATTAATTATGTGTGAAGTACTGTCAAGTAAAAGGGCTTAAATATTTTACGTAAACGACTCCAGTTATCATCTTTCTACAGCCAATAGGATTCCTCAGAGATATCTCAGTAACTGATTTTTTTTGTACTTCACAAGCTCTTAGGAAATCCTCCTTACTAGAAATTAAAACTGCTGGAACAACGAATGGAGCATGAGATTGGGGTATATATCTTACATCGCTAATTAGTTCGCGAATGTGCAAGTTAACTTGGACCCTGATGGCAGGAGATCATCATTAGATCTGCATCGTGGTCGATGTACCGAGAGGAAATGAAATGGCTGAACAGGCTGTAGCCATAATATATATTGCGAAATGAAATGTGAAGTTCCCTTGGAATCTGTCATTAAGACACGCGAGGTGCATATCGCGATGTGAATATGTTGATTAGGCCGGATATAGGGCCGTGATTTGTGTGATGCCATTTATGGCCAGTATTGAAAGAAGTGAATAGATTATTTGCCGTGAAGTCATTGCCCGAGAAGGCTAGTGGACCGCTCTTGAAAGTGTGGCACGGGTAGCTCCCAGCGGGAGTTTTATGAGCCCCTTTAAACGGGGGAGTGAAGGCGTTTCTTCAGTGAAATAGAACAGACACAAGTGGCGAGTTCCTTTTCCTCTTGATACAAAGATTATGTGTGCTAATTTAAATAGAGCCAACGTCGCAGAGATTCCAAATGAGCATTAAATGAAGGATCCCTCCAATTTATTTCTTTAATTATCCACAGCGTATAGGGAATTCCAGGTCAGATATACCCCGTCTCAGAAGGTCCTGAGTTCATCGCAGGAGACAGTAAAGCCTCCTGTCACAAGCGGCAGGTGAAATAAGACCACCTGCGGCCAATTATGTGTATGTGAAGTGTATATATTCTTGTCCATTCGTTGCAGGTAGTGCTATAATACTTTGTTTATGATGTCTGGTATTGAAGTCGCTAAATGCTTGTCCATAGGTAACATCGTTGTGTAAATAATGTCCTGATATATGTGTTGATAAAAATCCTAATGAAATGGGCGTGTTTGTCATACTGCATATTTGGCAACGTATAACTTAAAGTACTGTTGTAACGCGACTTTCAAGGGATTGGGAGTGTAAATTGCCTATTTCAATTCATACGATACTAGCAAACTTATATCATAATTTGATGCAAGTTGAATATATTAATTTTCGACAAACAAACAGAATTACAGCTGGGTATGCCTATGTTGAATAGATGTGTGTGTAAAGTGATTAGTGTAAGTGTAAAGTGAAATAATTAGAGAGAAAACGCCTCTCTAAGTCTGAGGTACCGGTAGTGTAATAGTTCGAGAGGGAGCGCCTTCCTAATTTTGAATATTTAAACGTATAATGAAGTGTAGAAAGGACTACCGAACATTTAAACGTTAAGATCACCCAAGTTAATATATGTAAGGTGTTTGTATGGCATACCCATGTAAATAATGTGTTTCACTAGTATAAGTAAAAATTTATTATACAAGATATTGTCTTTCTTCTCATTAGTAATGAAATGGTATTCCTCTCATAATTAACTTTCCCCCCTACTATAGAGACTATTACTAAAGGACTTACCGCCCCATCGGACAGTCCACAGACCCGAAAATGCGATACCGACTCGGCTAGCGAACTATTCCAGTAGGGGAGGGTGAGGCTTCGACAAACCGGGCTGAGTTCGAAGCTCACCGATGGTGCTCCATTCTAACGTCATATTTATGAACAATGGTAACTGGTTTATGTACAGATGCCTTGGAAAGGTTACATAATTGGCGTCCCGTAACGTGTGGCCTTATTGTTGTTTGGGGCGAGTTACATATTGTTCTCGCGACGCATAATTTAGCGTCCCGTTGTTGGGGCAAGTTTGTAAAGCCCTACGGCACCATAAATATTGATATAGCAAATATTAAGGCACAAGTTCGAATACCACTACTATAAAAGGAGTACCTAAGGTAGTAGGATTATCAAATTGATTCGGTTAGAACTGAACGAATGGAAATACCAAATTTTACCCGTATATTAAATTTGCTAGAAGAGAGGAATACAAAATAGAATCAGAGCGTGTGAACGTGATAGTTAATATGGATAATGTGTCGGATGGAGTGCGTAAGCCGCTACCATAGACAGTTACGTCACGCGCAACGATATTTGAATGAGTGACTGGAATAAATTAAATCCGACGGATGTAGGGAGAAGAATGAAGAGATCGTGTACCAGGTTAAGTGGAAATATACCCGATGGTCACTCAGAAATATGGCGGACCTGAAAAAAAGTTATGGAGTTGTGTAACTTCAGGGGAGCAATAAAATGACCTTCCCATTGTTGAGGATAAAATGACTGGACTGAGTTCTTCAAATTCTTCTGGTCACAGGTTCATGCCGAAGGCGATGCGTTTGTAGCAGGCCTTGGTAGTTTAGGGGATTCATCCAATGTAAACAGGGTAGATATCGCGGACAAGAGTGGAAGCCTCATCACTCTTAATTTTTTTTCTCTCAAATGAACAGTGCAATGTTGTCAGTTCGAGACGGGGAATTGTCTGCTAAAGCATCTTCCAAATCTCGAGGCTGAAAACATCCAATGTTTATTAAGTGCATCACATTTCTGGCACACGTAAAGTACCGAGCCCATTTAGGTCGCGGATTTAGGTAATATTTATTTTTAAAAAGGGGCTACATAAATTTAATTATAAAAAACAATATGTCGGGATAATGTTTATGAATTACGTAGGAAAATACTAGGGAAACACAAGTAATTATTAGGAGGTGTGACGCAGCTGTTTTGAAGCTAATTTTGGCGTAAAACGACTTGGTCATTTTCAAAAATTGCACACCTTCCTAAGTTTAGGAAACTGAATCGTATGAACTGAAATACCACGAGCAGCTTAATTCAGGGGGGCACACATTTCTCAAGAAGTGAAGTATTATGGATGTGGAAGGTATTAAACAGTTGATGGCCGCCTTACTGGCCGAACAAAGTGAGAAGCAGGCAGAGCTTTTCAGGGAACAGAGTGCGAAGTTTGATGAGCGTCTTGCGAAATTGGAACAGGCTAATGCGGACAATAGTGAAAGACAGGCAGGACTTTTAAAGGAGCAGCTAAAGGCCGATAGTGAAAGACAGGCAGGACTTTTAAAGGAGCAGCTAAAGGCCGATAGTGAAAGACAGGCAGGACTCTTAAAGGAGCAGTTAAAGGCTGATAGTGATAGGCAGGCAGAACTATTAAATAAACTAGGACAGGCAACCACACAAATTGAAGAACGTTTAGACCAGCACAATAGTCGAGTAGGTCAGCTCACTGCACGGTTAGACGGATACGAGGCGTCGTGTAAAGCCCAAGCTGCGGAGCTCAAAGAACATGTTAACTCTCGCATTGATGACGTGACGACACGTATAGATTCCCTCGCGGTGAAGCTAGAGCAAACCAGTCGCCGTCTGGATGAGCGTACGGCCAAAATAGAAATAAAAATGACAGCTCAGGAAAGCAAAATGGAAGAAATGGAATCGAAGGTTAACGCCAGTACGGAAGCCATGATAGACCTACAAACAAGATTTGAGGATCTGTCTTTAAGGACTGAAGAAATGGAAGGACAAATAACGCAGGTTCGGGACGGCACAGAGACTAAATGCAAGGAATATATTGATCAGCACATGGATCGGGCGAAGAATGAATTGAACGTTACCGCCGAGGGAAAACATCGGGAAACGCAGGGAAAGGTCCAGGAGTTGAAGGACAAAATTGATAAATTTGAACTGAAGGCTCATAAAGCTACCATTAAATTAGACGTCCACGAGAGACTAATCTGGGAACTCCAAGAAGAAGTAGAGAACCTCAAGACTCAAGAATCTCGAGGAGACGACCTGTTGAAGTCCATCTTGAACAAGTCCGATAAGAAGGACCAGGAACCGCCAGGAACGCACAACGAATCTGACTTGACGGGAAAATCAGTTCCAACCCATGAGAACAATCAAACTCGCTTTATGTCAGGACGTAGCTCAACACCACAGGATCTTGGTTCGATCCCTTTTTACAACCTTTTGCGTTTCAGTCATGATGAACCTAAGAAATTCGGGTCCAATGCCCATATGACACCGAAAGGGTTCTTAAATGAGATGGACCAATATTTTTCCGACCACAATGTCCCCGCAGAGAGGCGCCTACGGATAGTTGAAAGATATCTCGCGGACCAGCCGTTGATATGGTTCAAGGCATTTAAATACTGCTTTGACGGATACGAAGAATTCCGGCGTAGGTTTTTAGAGAAATACTGGGGGATCGAGACACAGCAAGGGTTACGCCTCGAGCTGTACTCACGGCGATACTCGGCAACTGGACAAACGAGGTTTTGTGAGTACTTCGTCCATCAGCTTCTTCGCATGAAAGAGTTAGACAGCCCACCTTCCGAGTTAGAGCTGATATCAGCGATCGGGAAGCAACTTCCGCCGGAAGTCCAAAAGATTCTCATCTCTGCCAATGTTAAGACCGCAGTAGAAGCCGAGCACATTTTGCGCCAGTTGGACCAGACAACAAGTGGAGGACATGTGAGACAGAGACACCACGAGACGGTGCACACGATAGACGTGAAATCAGAAGGAGGGTCACCGAAACGTCGAAATCAGGGCACGAGTACCGAAGAGAGAAGGGAAACTTACTCAACGTCGAGGGATGGTGATAGAAATCCTCCGAGATGGAGTGAGCCAAGAGATAGACGCCGTGAAGAATGGAATTCCAGGAGTTATGACTACCAAAGACGACCTGAACGGAGAAATAGGTTTAGGTATAGTCAGGTCGACCATTGTAGAAGGCCATACGGTAGATGGAGAGGAGAGAGTAGACGGTCATGGGATAGACCGAGGAATATGGACAACCAGATACGGGATCGACAGGCGGAATCGAAGAGGTACGTCGAACAACTCCGAAACCAGCCCGCAAGAACGGACAAATGGCAAAGGCCTATCCAAGAGATGGCATCATCTGAGGAAGTCACAGGAGCTGAGAGTATCGAATTTCAAGCTCAAAGGGAACAAGACCGAGGAAACCGGCTGAACCCTCATGCGTCAGAATACTTCGCAGGGGGCGGAGCTGTTAAAAAAAAGCAGAACTAGGTAGCGAGGAGATAGTTTCTCCACACATTAGCAACCATCGAGACGATTCAGACTTAGTCATTGTCACGATTGACTCATGGGAAATTCAACCCGAAGATTTGTTAGAGGATCCAAGTCCATGTTGTAAAAAGATTATCCGAGAACTTCCAGTAATTTATATTCGTGTCCAAGAGTTACGCGTACGCTGCCTAATAGACACAGGAGCTAGTGTCAGTGTAGTTTCAAGAACGTTCGTACGTGAAATACAGTCAAAATTCAAAATTCCGACTTTACCCGTTTCCAAGGTGAAGGTGCGAGGCATCATTCCGGATCGCACGGCAGTATGTGACACGCAAGTGTATTTGGATTTACAAATAGGCAACGCCACACTCGCACATCCATTTCTGGTCATGGACCGAATGGAATACAACGTTATCCTGGGATCTGACTTTTTACGTGAATATAAGGCACTCGTCGACATGGATCAAAACCATGTTAAGTTGTACATAAATATGATTCAAGAGAACGTGAAACTGAATGATAAACCAGAGACCATGGACGGAGAACGGATATGGACGACCCAGTTGTCACAAGATACAGCGGAAGACTACCATGAATTCTTGAATTGGGACGAACAGAAAGTTGAAGAAATTAGAAAACAATTCGACGAGTTGGTTGCTAATCTGGAGAAAGTGGAAGAAGCAGAACCGAAGTTTGAGGATATTGTACAGGTCAAATTGAGCGAGGCGAAGATTGATGACGAGAGCAAGTGTAAATTGATGGAAATTTTGGAAACTTATCGGGATGTTTTTGGATCTCAACCAGGGAAGATCCTGAATTTCAAATATAACATGGTTGTAACTAGTTGGGAACCATTTAAGAAAAACCCCTACCCTGTACCAGAGAAGCACTATCCTAAGGTGCGTGAGATCATCAAGGAGATGGAAGACAATGACATCATTTCAAAGGCTCCAACACCGTTCCTAAATCCATTGGTAATTGTTGCCAAATCAAACGGATCTCTGAGGGTTTGCTTAGACGCCCGAGCAATTAACGAGAGACTCGTGCCGGAATACGACCGTGCGCCGAATATCAAGGAGCTCCTAAAGAAATTTCAGCATATGCAGTTCTTTTCCAGTGTAGATTTGCGAGCCTCCTACCATCATGTAGAGCTGTCAGCTGAGTCAAAGGTCTTGACTGGTTTTCTGTTTGACCAGCAGACATACGTTTACAACCGTCTCCCGTTCGGACTCAAGAACGCTGGGTCAGCCCTCATCCGAGCACTTGATCGCAACTTAAGTGATAAGGTGAAGAAAATCACAGTCCAATATGTAGACGACATCTTGATAGCTACGCAAACTTTGGAAGAACACATGGAACATTTGCGTCTCGTTTTGGAAGATTTAGGCCGAAACAATTTCAAAATTAACCTTGAAAAATCCCATTTTTGTCAGCGCAGTATCCTCTTTCTAGGGCATGTCATTGATGCCGAGGGTATCTCTCCAAATCCTGTGAAAATCAAGGCGATTCAGAACTTCCCGAAGCCAACCAGAGTGAAGCACGTTCGGCAATTCTTAGGCTTATGCGGATTCTTTGCGGATCACTGTCCGTCATATACCACCACGGTTGCTCCTTTGCAAGAGCTATTAAAGAAAAACAACCGATGGAAGTGGGATACAGCTTGTGAGGAAGCTTTCCGTAAGACTAAGGATCTGATGAGTAACAGCGTTAAATTAGGATATCCTGATTATAGCCAGAAGTTTATAATACAGACGGATGCGTCCATGATTGGTGTCGGCGCAGTGTTATATCAGGAGAAGGAAACTGAGCCACGAATAAATTACTTGGCCTTCATGAGCCGCAAGCTACGCGGACATGAGCAAAATTACACTGTTACCGAATTGGAGATGCTTGCGATCGTAACTGCATTGAATCACTGGCGCAAATACATCTATGGTTTTCCCATTTTATTACGAACGGATCATCGAGCTTTAACATTTGTACTCAAATCCACCATGGCCTCTGAAAGGGTAAATCGTTGGACCTTATTCGTTCAACAATTTGATCTGGAGATAGAACATTGCGCAGGCAAAGAAAATATCATCGCAGACGCCCTTAGCAGAAATCCTGATCCCGAGGGCGAAGCCATACATCATCTACAGCTAGTTGAGGAAGATCGAGAGACCTTGGATCGACTCAGACAAATTCCTGAAGAACAAGGAAGTTGGCCGGAGACCCGTCGAATGATTCAGTTTCTGCGAAATCAGTTGCAACCAGGAACGCCAGAATATCAAGACGCTGAGAGACATGCGCAAAACTATAACTACATTAATGGGATCTTGTACAAATATGTGGATGATGCGCATACTCGTCTTAGAGTGGTCGTTCCACCCGCTCTCCAGGTTGACTTAATATGGCTGACGCATCACTCCATAGGACACGCTGGTGTAGACAAAGTCATGGCGACGCTTAGAGAAACCTTTACATGGCCGCGAATGAGGAGGATGACTCGTAGAGTTTTAATGACTTGTGACATCTGTCAACGTATTAAGCCCAACGCGTACTTACTCAAACAACCACCGAAGCCGTTGATTCCTGAGAAGCCCCGTGAACTGTTTTCCATGGACTTCTATGGTCCGCTTCCAAAGGCGACCAGGGGGCTCCAATTCATTTTGGTGTGCATGGACGTCTTCAGCAAATATGTTATGCTGTGTCCAGTACAAAAAGCAAATACATGTACCGTTGTCAACCAGATAAGGAATAAGATCATTCCCAAGATGGGCAAACCCGATAAACTCTTAACCGATCACGGATCGCAGTTCACATCAGCCGCGTTCCGTAGAGACATGGAACAGATGGCAATTCAACACCTCATGAGTTCGATTCGACATCCAGAATCGAATCCGTCTGAAAGGATTATGAGGGAGATCGGAAAATTTTGCAGAATCTATTGCCCGAGACAGCATTGGCGGTGGGTAGATGTTGTTCCAACCATCATGGAATGCATAAACTCAACCGTACACGAATCGACAGGGCAGATTCCTAGCGTCGTGCACTTCAACGAACATCCCGAGAGACCATGGAAAGTTGTCATGCCATGTCCAGAAGATCCTAGACCATCAGTAGAGTTGAGGGTGAGAGATACGTTGGAATCTCTGAAGAAACAGGCAGAGAAGCGGTTACGACGATTGCGACGCAAACGATTCCACAGACCTCTACGTGTGGGAGAACTTGTATTGGTCAAACGTCCCGCAACTTCGGATCCACCACGGAAATTTTACCACAAATTTGCAGAGCTGTATATTGGGCCTTATCGAATAATTCAAAATTTAGAAAATAACGCGTACAAGGTACAATCCATGGACGGAACAACTGAGGCTATCTATAACGCCTCAAATCTAAAACTATACCATGTGCCAGGACAATTACCGGAGGAGAATCCAAACGATCCAGATGACCTAGAAGATGAAGGACAGCCTCCAGAAGAAGACGAGGACGACGACGGAGTGGACGTCGCGGATGAGGAGGATCCTGAAGAAGAGATGGATGGAGTAAACTACATGGAACTGGAAGATCACCATGGGATGGATGATAACACTGGCGAGTCGGGAGATGAAGATTGTCTAGCATGCACGGAAAGACGAGATATCATGACCCAAGAATACTTGCATATCCTTATGTCCATATACGTTCTAAGACAAGAAAATGCCATCCTACGATACACTCACATTTAATGATACGAGAACCATGTGATTGGTAAGAAAAATCCCTACCCGTGATTTTTCTTATTTTAAGCAGGGGAGGGATGTGACCGTTCACAACGTCACTTATGGTATGTCATGATATCCAGGAGATGAAATATGCCGTTTTCCGCGTCATTCTACGATAAAAACTGCCCAAGTCAGAATTTTTCTGCCCGCTCCAGGACTCGAGTTGCAATATCCAGAGTCGCGCGACCCAGCTCTAGTTGCTGGTAATTAGCAGCAAGGCGGTGCAAGAGCGCTTGTACTCGAAACTCTCTCACTCCCACCACGAGCGAGATGAAACCATACGCGTTATCACGTGACAAAGAATCTAGGTCACTAACTGAGCCCAGAGAGTAGGTCCAACGTGAAAACTAACATTATACCATGTTTTCCTCGCTCATCCACCACTACCAACTTATCGCGTTCAGCTGTTTTATTTCTGTTAATTTTCATAAATCGCAAAATACCCACTGGATAATTAAGCGCAAACATTCATTTGAATCAGGGAATTTTACGCATAATTATGAGACCGAGAAGTGCTCTACTTAACTGACAGAGAGATAACTGCGCTGTAAACAAGGGCGCGTCTTAATGACTAACAGATGTTGGACTCTAACCGTGCCAGGGAACACAAGGAATCCCCTGTGCTCGTCATCATTCACCGCCAGAAATTAAAGGACGCTTTTAAGATTGCTTCAGAACCTACGAAGTTATTTTAATAACAGTCACTCAGTGGAGATGGGAATACAAGAGCTACATTTTGATATCCTGTTCGTTACTGTACGTTGCGTATTAACGGACCAATGTGTGAGAAAGGATTGCATTTTTCCCCCACCCTCAGCATTCGGGTCTCTAGCGTAGCGCGCCTATATATTCATGAGCTGAGAAGGAGACAACACCCCAGTGCGTTCTTATTGTGATGCCAGCACGGTAGTATTTCGTCGTGGCTTGTGAGTGAGTCGTTTGTGAAGAAATAATCTTGTAATTTGAGTAGTGTAATACAGTGATTCATTAAATTCTGTGAGTATGTGGAAATAATCACCCTCTGAGTGAGATGTTAGCGTGTACAGTGTGCCGCAAATTAATAAATAGGAACGGTACGAAACCGTAATAACTGATACCCGTGTGTAGAAAAGGTCGTACATCAAGCCTCCTATGTGTCTAAGTTAATACGGCTCAGTTAACATATATAGTGACGTACTTAGCGAAGTGGGTGGAGCGTACGTGCTTGATATCAATATGAATTACCAAGAAAGTCAGTGAACAGCTCAGTTAGACCTAATTGAGGACAGCGCCACGTTAAAATAACCCGCAGTACAGTTGAGAGCTCGACTTACGGCTAAGTGCATTAGAACAGGCCTGAACTAGTGTCATGAATACGAGAATGCTAATACATTAGTGGCCTAACCACTGTCGTTTCTAGGGAAACTAGTGAAATTTCTGGGCCTATAATCGCTGCCTACGAGAAGAATAGATAAATGAGAAGGGATTAATGTCGGGCTTCTGGGACATTACCGACATTAGGTTGGAATGCTCGTGCTATTGAGCAAATCCAACCATATGTTCAAATTGTGGTGTGTGATAAACTAACGTATTCACTTGAGATAATTTCCCCTCATTTACATGTCTACGTGAACGCCGGAGTGAACGCCGACGCCCATCTGAATGCCAGAATTTTGCCTGCATATTAGAGAGAACCAGACGCATAGCTGTCTTCGCCTGGTGTAGCAGAGAACGTCAAGAACGTCATACCAGATCAAGCCGTCATGTTCGTGACCTGCCAGGAAGTCATCATGGGTCTTCACATCACCGATGGCGTGATGCAAGCAGTTTAAATCCATGGAGTGCCTCCCTGTAAAGCTGTGAACGTGGTATCCAGAAGGCTGAGTACATTTCCAAGTATTTATATCTTTGAAGGTCGTGTCCCATTGTAAATATGTAAATTTTTCACTTAGATATAACGTAGACTGCAAGCACGCCATTTCAAAGGGATAATAATTATAATTTCATTTTATTTGGGTCTTTTATGGAATACTTCTTCATGGTTTGGGAACGGCCATATTTTACTTCCATTTTTTTTACAAGGGTTTGATAATGCATGACGTAAATTTAAGGACCTCAGATTAATTATGTGTGAAGTACTGTCAAGTAAAAGGGCTTAAATATTTTACGTAAACGACTCCAGTTATCATCTTTCTACAGCCAATAGGATTCCTCAGAGATATCTCAGTAACTGATTTTTTTTGTACTTCACAAGCTCTTAGGAAATCCTCCTTACTAGAAATTAAAACTGCTGGAACAACGAATGGAGCATGAGATTGGGGTATATATCTTACATCGCTAATTAGTTCGCGAATGTGCAAGTTAACTTGGACCCTGATGGCAGGAGATCATCATTAGATCTGCATCGTGGTCGATGTACCGAGAGGAAATGAAATGGCTGAACAGGCTGTAGCCATAATATATATTGCGAAATGAAATGTGAAGTTCCCTTGGAATCTGTCATTAAGACACGCGAGGTGCATATCGCGATGTGAATATGTTGATTAGGCCGGATATAGGGCCGTGATTTGTGTGATGCCATTTATGGCCAGTATTGAAAGAAGTGAATAGATTATTTGCCGTGAAGTCATTGCCCGAGAAGGCTAGTGGACCGCTCTTGAAAGTGTGGCACGGGTAGCTCCCAGCGGGAGTTTTATGAGCCCCTTTAAACGGGGGAGTGAAGGCGTTTCTTCAGTGAAATAGAACAGACACAAGTGGCGAGTTCCTTTTCCTCTTGATACAAAGATTATGTGTGCTAATTTAAATAGAGCCAACGTCGCAGAGATTCCAAATGAGCATTAAATGAAGGATCCCTCCAATTTATTTCTTTAATTATCCACAGCGTATAGGGAATTCCAGGTCAGATATACCCCGTCTCAGAAGGTCCTGAGTTCATCGCAGGAGACAGTAAAGCCTCCTGTCACAAGCGGCAGGTGAAATAAGACCACCTGCGGCCAATTATGTGTATGTGAAGTGTATATATTCTTGTCCATTCGTTGCAGGTAGTGCTATAATACTTTGTTTATGATGTCTGGTATTGAAGTCGCTAAATGCTTGTCCATAGGTAACATCGTTGTGTAAATAATGTCCTGATATATGTGTTGATAAAAATCCTAATGAAATGGGCGTGTTTGTCATACTGCATATTTGGCAACGTATAACTTAAAGTACTGTTGTAACGCGACTTTCAAGGGATTGGGAGTGTAAATTGCCTATTTCAATTCATACGATACTAGCAAACTTATATCATAATTTGATGCAAGTTGAATATATTAATTTTCGACAAACAAACAGAATTACAGCTGGGTATGCCTATGTTGAATAGATGTGTGTGTAAAGTGATTAGTGTAAGTGTAAAGTGAAATAATTAGAGAGAAAACGCCTCTCTAAGTCTGAGGTACCGGTAGTGTAATAGTTCGAGAGGGAGCGCCTTCCTAATTTTGAATATTTAAACGTATAATGAAGTGTAGAAAGGACTACCGAACATTTAAACGTTAAGATCACCCAAGTTAATATATGTAAGGTGTTTGTATGGCATACCCATGTAAATAATGTGTTTCACTAGTATAAGTAAAAATTTATTATACAAGATATTGTCTTTCTTCTCATTAGTAATGAAATGGTATTCCTCTCATAATTAACTTTCCCCCCTACTATAGAGACTATTACTAAAGGACTTACCGCCCCATCGGACAGTCCACAGACCCGAAAATGCGATACCGACTCGGCTAGCGAACTATTCCAGTAGGGGAGGGTGAGGCTTCGACAAACCGGGCTGAGTTCGAAGCTCACCGATGGTGCTCCATTCTAACGTCATATTTATGAACAATGGTAACTGGTTTATGTACAGATGCCTTGGAAAGGTTACAATAGTGATTACATATCTCCGCGTGGGGATGGCACCAGGAAAGGCTTCAGGCCATTGAGTCAGCTCCAAATTAACATGTGCGGCACGGTTCAATTCCTAGAACCCATCAGGGAGTATGAAAATAATAAGAAGAAGAGGAATCAGAGGAAGAAGAAGAAATTGAATTATTAACTAATACTTCTACTGCTCCTACCAGTGATCGTTTACGTCAGAAACTTCCTCTGTGTTGCCGTCTTGTGGTGTGAAGCACGTACGGTAGTTACTGTATATAACTTCCATACACATACAGTATATAAAATATTCCGAATGCTAGGGATGGGAATACTTGCAACCCCATCTAATCCGGTGGTTTCGTCACTACTGTTAAAGCACATCCACGCAGCATACTCGCCTGGTAAGTACAGCAAATAACAGAAAAAATTACCAAAGCAAAGCCAACTCCGAGCAGGCCGTGGAGGCTCTTTTAGGGATGGAAGGTAAAGATTCTACTGTCCTTAACGTCGGCACTTTGTGGAGTAGGGTGGTTAGCTCTACACCCGGCCGCCTTTGTTCTCATGAATTAAACTGGTACTCATTTTCAGAGCAGGTTGAGTGAACCTGAGTGAACCATGTGCACCTTCGGAAGTGGAAATCTCGTTTCTTAAATATCTCAACTTCCTTATGGGAATTGAACCTCCGCCCTTTATGATGAAACGAATGCGCCTTTTTCGCCTAGGGCATGCAGTCCCTATATAATAGAAATCCTGGAATATTAGTATTAGGCACTATAAGGTAATAGAAACAAAGACACGGGATTACGAAGATATATTAGGCATGTGGACACTGAAGTGCACAGGCTCAGACAGTAGAGCACTGGCTTGTTTCGTCCAAGTTTGCGGATTCCATCCCGGCTCAGTCTGTTGGTATTTGAAGATGGTGAATTCGTCAGTCTCGCATGGCTGTATTCATCGACATGTAAGAGAACTCCTGCGGGATCAAATTCCCCCCCCCCCCTTCACTTTATCCTATAGTCATAAAATCTGTTAGCTGAACAGAAAACTAAGATCTTTATTACGATTAAGAGTAAAACGAAACCGACAATCTCCAGGAGCAGTTAGTCAAAATGACACCAACACAGGCTGTGGTTTCTGAATAGCTGTTGGCAGGAGTTCGTTCATGATGTTGAGGACTTACAAACGTTTCGACCAGGACTTCGTCCCTCGGTGTTGGACAATAGCAGGAACGTTATACTCATTCCTTGTAACGGTAGTAAATATATGTTCCTGAGATCCACTTAGCTAAAGTTTCGATGTCGGTTGTAACTGCTACGCCTTGAAAGCAGATAACTAACCTACTACTCGACTCACGTCCGCTATGTGATTAGACGTTGTACTCGCATTGGCAGATAGTATGCTATTAAAAGCTATTCTGTAAAACAGAACCATGCACTACACTCTCGCATGTCGACAATGTAACCTTCTGCAAACTCTCCAAGAATAATGTGCAACTTTCGTATAGTATGTGTGACATCGAAAACCACTTGTAAATATGCACACACAGTTTTACCATGAACCTTGGGGTTTTTAATCGGTTATTGTACAGGACTGACGCTTAGTCCCTTAAAGCACCTATAAACTTCATCATCGCCATCAATCAGGTCATTATGGATTTTACGTCATGTGCTGTTGTATCATATAATCGGTCCAGCGACAATTTTTAAATCCGTAAGAGCACAATACTAAACATTTGGTAATTTTTTCTTTCTTTCTTTCTTTCTTTCTTTCTTTCTACCGGGCAAGTTGGCGGTGCGGTTATGGGCACGCAGCTGTGAGTTTGCTTCCGGGAGATAGTGGGTTCGAATCCCACTGTCGGCAGCCCTGAAGATGGTTTTCAGTGGTTTCCCACATTCACACCAGGCAAATGCCGGGGCTGTACCTTAATTAAGGCCACGGCCGCTTCCTTCCAACTCCTAGGCCTTTGCTATCCCATCGTTGCCATAATACCTATCTGTGTCGGTGCGACGTAAAGCCACTAGCAAAAAAAAAAATCTTTCTTCCTTTCACAATCCGTTTACCCTCCACGGTTGGTTTTTCCCTCGGACTCGGCGAGGGATCCTGCCTCTACGACCTCAAGGGCAGTGTCCTGGAGCGTGAGACTTTGGATAGCGGGATACAACTATGGAGTAGGACCAGTAACTCGACTAGGTCACCTCACCTGCTATGCTGAACTGGGGAGATAGGCAAGGAAGAGGGAAGGAAGTGGCCGTGGCCTTAAGTTAGGTACCATCCCGGCAATTGCCTGGAGGTGAAGTGGTAGACCACGGAAAACCACTTCGAAGATGGCTGAAAAGGGAATCAAACCCTCAACTACTCAGTTGACCTCCCGAGGCTGAGTGGACCCCATTCCAGCCCTCGTACCACTTTCCAAAATTCGTGGCAGAGCCGGGAATCGAACCCGGGCCTCCGGGGCTGGCAGCTTATAACACTAACCACTACACCACAGAGGCGGACTCATTTGGTAAATACTCCATAAAACGTATACCTTAGAACAATTTTATTCTTCTATAATTTAATCATAGTTCCTCTTGGCCCTTATAGTGTTACTTGAGAGACTGCTTAACGTATTGACAATTGATGGTCTTAGACTGTCACGTGGAGGTAATTAAAAGTGTGTACTCAATTGCATAATGAGTATCTTAACTTTTCTCTGCATATTAAATCGGCACAAAATGCTAACTTCAGTTCACTATAGACTCTCCGAATCCTCTCAGTGTATTCAGTGACCAGTAGCTATTTAACTAAAACATCATGTTACTTCTGTTAAACATGGCTTATCGCTGGTTTCGAAATTACGGAGGCTGTTACAGAGAGTTCACCCGAGGTCAGTCCAGCAGGCAAGATAACATCGAGACAGTCCATGTCAGCTCGCCGAGGTGAACTAGTAACTCGTCCGGCTTAAATTATTGTAGTTACTTCACACCATTCTCTGTAGATTTACATGGGTGCTATAAGCGAATATCGTAAATTATCCCAATGGTATGGGTTAAGGAAACCTGGATGTGGGAGTCTACTCAATCTACAATAGTTCTGAAGTGGATTTTCGGTACACATTCTACAAAATCTCTTTACAAAATTTATGACCAAGCGCATTTTTGTGCCGGCCCCGCGGTGTAGGGTTAGCCTGCTTGCCTCTTACCTGGAGTCCCCGGGTTTGATTCTCGGCCAGGTCAGGGATTTTTACCTGCATCTGAGGGCTGGTTCGAGGTCCATTCAGCCTACGTGATTGGAATTGAGGAGCTATCTGACGGTGAGATGGCGACCCCGGTCGAGAAAGCCAAGAATACGGGCCGAGAATGCGTCGTGCTGACCACACAACTCGTAATCTGCAAGCCTTCGGACTGAGCAGCGGTAGCTTGGCATGCCATGGCCCTTCGGGGCATTTGCGCCACGGGGTTTGGTTTGGTTTAAGCGCATTCTTAGATCAAGAAATGTTGACGCACCTTTCTAAAATTCCAAATTAAGGAAGCAGTTTGAGTACTTCCTTCTTTACAAAGCGTTTCATGAAACACTAGGTGTAATGGTTGTAGTAAATTATCCTATCACATACACTTACATTCACAAATTTTATTGGCTTAGAACCAAAAGTACTGAAACATTTCATTGTAAATGTTACCGTAATTGTTTTGGATTTTCTTTGCGAATATAGATGTCACAACGGAACTCGAAAGGAAATAAAAGTGCCAAAATATATCTTCCTGGAAAACCGTATTACGCTATTAGGAATTATTCAGCAAATACTTTAGTTTGCACGGTACGGAATTTACTGGAAAGGAAACAGAAAATGCATGAAGGCTGAGTAGTTGGCTTGAAGAAATCTATGGAAATGGGCTTGGGAGAAAGATATTATGCATAAACTAAACGAATTGGTCGAATCCAAAAGGTATTATATACCGGGCGAGTTGGCCATGCGGTTAGAGGCGCGCGTCTATGAGCTTGCACGCGGGAGACAGTGGTTCGAATCCCACTGTCGGCAGCACTGAAGATGGTTTTCCGTCGTTTCCTATTTTCATACCAGGCAAATGCTGGGGCTGAACCTTAATTAAGGCCACGGCCGCTTCCTAGGCCTTTCCTATCACATCGTCACCATAAGACCTATCTCTGTCGGTGCGACGTAAAGCCAGTAACAAAAAATGGTATTATGTAATTTATTTCAAACTTTGACGTGCATATTCAAAACAATTTGCTCCGGATAAGACATATTAGGAGCTAATGGCAGGTAATACTCCCACGTTATGAGGCAAAGAAATACTACTTACACTTCCGGAATTGTTTATAATGGAATAGAATATAAAAGTAGAAATTCCTTTTAGCTCCGATTATGATTTTCCCTCATTATTTTGTACCAAAACAGGTTATACATCTGTGTTTATTGCCTGAAATATAATGAATTATGCATGTATAGTATAATGGTATACAGTATAGAAAATTGCTTTACCAGAAACTTATGCCTCAAAACTTTAGTATACAAAGTTTATGCTTTGTAATGTCTAATACAATTGCTCCAGGCTTTCTGTTATTTCTATAGTTATCAGGAGAGTATTAAAGTATCTAGGTAGATGCTCCACGTACTTCCGATATACAGTATTTTCGATATGAGTACAGTTAAAAAATGATGAGGTGAAAGTAATTACATGCGAACATCGTATGACGTAAAATTTCGAATTGACATTTTCCCCCTTCAGAACCCGACTTTCCCCTGCCGTGTTTGAATACATGACCTTGGGATCCAGATGCTGACATTCTACCACTGATCTGCAGAAACTGATAATAATACAGTAACAATATTACTGTATTATTAGCAAATTAATTATGACTGGCTTTCCTCCCCTTTGAAGCATGTGACTTTGCCGGGGTGGGGAGGCATGGGCGTTCCGATGAAGCAGGTAGCCGAGCCGCAGGGCCAAAAATAACGGATGGGTATCTTTCGAGAGACCAGACTAACGAATGGTTCATGGAACGGGGGGATAGCAGCTTTTCGGAAGTTGTGAGGACGGCAGCCTGGATGATTGACTGATATTATCTTGTAATAATAATATTTAATATGGCTTAGCTCTGCTGATACAGCTACACGGCTGAAAGCAATGGGAAACTATTTGTACTTGATTAACGTCACACTAACACAGCGGAGATTTTCGGTGACGGAAGGATCTGAAATGGCTAGGATTGGGAACGTAGCGGTTACAGCCTTAATTATGGCACAGCTCACCCCGCCCCCATTTGCCTGGTGTGAAAATTGAAAAATACAAAAACCATCTTCAGGATCTGCCAACGGTGGGATTCGAACCCACTGTCTCCAGAACGCGACCCTAAACACACGGCCAACTCGCTCGGTACAACGGGAAACTACAGCCGAAACTAAATCCCGAGAGTATGTAGCACTTTGTGTATGAATGAATAATGTGCTGTTGGTGGCTTCCTCAGGCGAAAAATATTCTGGAGGTAAAATAACCCCCGTTCGGATCTCCGTGTAGGAATTGCACGGGAGGGGTCAACTTTAGAAAGATGAATACTGGCATTCTGCGAGTCGCAGCGTGGAACGTTTGAAGTTTGAATCGTTCTGGTAGGTTAGAGAATCTGAGGAGGTGGATAGACTAGAGTTTATTTATTTATTTATTTATTTATTTATTTATTTATTTATTTATTTATTTATTTATTGTGCTTCAGACAGGTACAAACCTAATGATGTGAAACACATATACATATACTACTACATTAGATAAAAACAAATATTAAATTAAAATGATAATACCTCTTATGAAAGTCCTTGTAAAATAAAGTCATAAATGAAATAAAAAATACACTTTTCTTCAGTAACATAGTATTACAAATATTCAGTTACATATGCACATATTATAACAAGGTATTTAAAATATTACAATTAAAATTATTTACGAACTGCTTTAAAGCTGCATTAGTACTGTAATTATTATACATGATGGTAGTGATCTTATCGAAGATAATAATTATGATGAGCTAGATGGTATAACTAGAAACTAGAATATTAACTAAAGTTATGAGGCTAACAATGGGAATCAGCAAAGTGGGATTTTAACTTAGAACAGAAAACAATTAAGTTATTTGTTTACATTGTTTTACTATGGATGTGTATGTAGTTGCAAATATATCTATTCTATACTCATTGCTATATTTATTAAATATTTTCATTGAGTTTAACACTGGTGAATTACTATGTTGTTGGGTTCTTGATCTAGAGCAGTAGAAAGTAACATATTTCGGGCGTGTAGATGGATTAGGGACAGAGAAGTTGAACAGAGAGAGCAAGTTAGAGCTACCAATAATATTGTTAAATAATTTGTAGACAAATAGAAGAACTGCAATTACTCGTCTTTTTGCTAAGGACTTATAGCCAAGTTGTTTCATTAAGTCATCATACGAATCAAATTTAGGATAATTATAGTTATTTTGTACGTAAGGTATCTAAGAAATTTGTTTTGCACCATTTCAACTTTGTTTTCATATAGTTTAAAGGTGGGATTCCAAATGGTTGGTGCATATTCCAGCCGACTTCTTACAAAGGAGTTGTATAATAGCTTTATTGCCTCGGGATTTGTGAAGTCACGTGTGCATCTCTTAATAAATCCTAATATTCTGTAAGCATCTGCAACTACTTCGTTTATGTGCAGAGAGAACGTCAATTTAGCATCAAAATGCACGCCAAGATCCTTGATAAAATTCACTGATGACAGATTAGTATTAAAAATATTATATGAGTGACTAATTTTATTTTTTTTCCTGGAAAATACCATTACATGACACTTGTTAATGTTAAAATCTAACTTGTTAATAACGCTCCAATGTGATATGCTATTGAGGTCTTTCTGAAGAAATCTACAGTCCACCTGTGAACGAATGGTTCTGAAATTTTTTACATCGTCTGCGAATAGCAATATGTTTGAATACTGTACGCATTTAGGAAGATCATTGATAAGGAGTAAGAAGAGTAATGGTCCAAGATTTGAGCCCTGTGGGACACCAGATCGAGTATTGTAATACTCAGATTCAAATCCTTTATAAGACACAAATTGTTGTCTATCAGAGAGATATGATGCAAATAATTTTATTAAGCTGTGAGAGAGTCCATAATAAGCTAATTTATTTAAAAGTACATAGTGATCAACTTTATCGAATGCTTTTCTAAAATCTGTGAAAACTACATCCACTTGGCCTCCTGTATCCATGGCTGCCGACACTTCATGAGTGAACTCCAACAAATTTGTCGTTGTCGATTTCCCCGGTCTGAAGCCATGTTGGGTGTCACAGATGATAATTTCTACATGTTCGAACAGATGCCGATATAGGGTTTGTTCGTAGACTTTTGCTAATGCGGAAGAAATTGCAACGGGTCTGTAGTTATTAATTACTGACCTATCCCCGGATTTGTGAAGCGGACTAACTCGCGTTGTCTTCCACTTTGTAGGAAAAGTTCCAGTTTTTAGCGAAATGTTAAAAATAATTGAGAGAGGGTGTAATAAAATATCTCCACAGCCTTTAATTACATACGGAGGGATTAGATCTGGGCCTGCGGCTTTTTTTGGTTTCATCTTGCGTATTGCGTTTTGAATTTCGGTAGTACTAATTTCATTAACATTTAGTACATTCATCAATGGATCTATTTCCGTATTCTCATATATGTACTGTAGTTGGTTCATGTGAAGTAAATCGGCAGGAAGGGTAGAAGTTTTCGTCAGGCGACTGCAGAATTATCAAGACGAAATCAAACATCGGAAATGCAGGACTTTTCTTAGTAATGAATAAGAAAATGGGTCCGCCTCTGTGGTGTAGTGGTTAGTGTGATTACCTGCCACCCCCCGGAGGCCCGGGTTCGATTCCCGGCCCTGCGACGCAATTTGAAAAGTGGTACGAGGGAGGGAACCGGGTCCACTCAGCCTGGGAGGTCAAGTGAGTAGAGATGGGTTCAATTCCCACCTCAGCCATCCTGGAAGTGGTTTTCTGTGGTTTTCCCACTTCTCCTCCATGCAAATGCCGGGATGGTACCTAACTTAAGGCCACGGCCGCTTCCTTCCCTCTTCCTTGTCTATCCCTTCCAATTTTCCCATCCCTATGCAAGGCCCCTGTTCAGAATAGCAGGTGAGGCCACCTCGATAGGGTACTGGTCATCCTCCCCAACTGTACCCTGACCCAGAGTCTGAAGCTCCAGGACACTGCCCTTGTGGCGGTAGAGGTGGGATCCCTCGCTGAGTCCGAGCGAAAAACCGAACCTGGAGGGGAAACAGATAAAGAAGCAGAAGAAGAAGAAAAAAATGGGCAGCAGGTAAGCATAGTGAACGGATTATTTTTGTCAAGATAAACACCAAGCCGGAGCCTAACACAATAATGCAGCCCTACATGCCTTCTAGTTCAGCATTTGAAGAAATCGAATGAATATAAGAGGAGATAGAATATATTTTAGTACACTATATAGGCACCGTGCAGATAGCTCGAAATGCTACTTCTAGCGCTACACAGTGGCCCGTTCTGAAACAAGGGGTGAGGCGCAGTGCGAGAGTCTCAGTACAACGTGTGTAACATTCGAACAAGTTGCGGGTTTAAAGCGATTCAGTTCGGGGATCAAAGTGAATCATCATGCAATAAAGGAAGAAACCTTGTTGTCAGTGGCCACGTGAACGGCGTTGAAGAGTTAATTTTGAATGGTTTCGGATATATCACTGGAAAAGTCACCCGACACACGTCTGCCAATTTGCCGCCTTATATCGTGAAACTTGAGGTAGGCAAGGTGTAGTTAGGTAAAAATTTATATAGTTTATTTAGTAAGGATTAATTGATGCATGTTTGCTAAGTTGTATGCACTTTTATTTTGTGTTCAGGTTGACCAGAATCGTAATGCCTCTACCAGCGAATGTTCCTGTCCTGCCAGCGCCAGAAGAACTTGCAAACGCGTAGCTGCGGTAGTGTATTATAAAAATAATGAAAGTGTTGTCTCCAAAACAGACCGTCCGCAACAGTGGGGAAAACCGAGCCCGAAAACAATGTCAACAGAAAAATTTAGAAAAGGCAAACGCGTAGAAGAACTGTTCGGTAAAAAGACTTTGAGGACATCTCTTCCCCCCTTCGAATTAACTCAGGATATTTTAAAACACATCTCTTTCAGTCTCGTACAAAGCATCGAGCAGAAGCAAGTACTGAAATCGAACAATCGTGCAGGGCCGTAGTCACCTCATTGATAGACATGGTAGTGAATGATGTGGAGAGAGAAGAATGTGAGGAAATTGTGACACAGCTATTACATTTACAAGTCTCTAACGACGTGCGCTTGCCAGACAAATACACCTTTCTCACTGTGAGTGACGAAATGTTTTTTACCAACAAAGTGCAGGTTGATACAGATCATATAATTAAAATCTCCCTAGACACTCTATCTCAATCAGGAAGCCCTCGATGGTTTCAAGAAAAACAGATAAGAATATCTGCTAGCACGAAAGCAAATCGGATCAAAACTAGGCGACATAACTTTGATACTTTTGCTCTCGCATTTCTAAATGAATCTCCAATTGGGGGAGCTGCTTTGAACACTTACGGAAGTGAAATGGAAAGTTAAGCAATAGAATGCTATGGAAGTTCATTTGTTGTTCGTGTTATTCGATGAAGTTGCAAATTCGTTAACACGCAACATATAGACGATGTCATCCACGTGTGGAAAAAGTTCTGTTACCGAGCTCGATAGCTGCAGTCGCTTAAGTGCGGCCAATATCCAGTATTCGGGAGATAGTAGGTTCGAATCCCACTGTCGGCAGCCCTGAAAAGGGTTTTCCGTGGTTTCCCATTTTCATACTAGGCAAATGCTGGGGCTGTACCTTAATTAAGGCAACGGACGCTTCCTTCCCACTCCTAGCCCTTCCCTGTCCCATCGTCGCCGTAAGACCTATCTGTGTCGGTGCGACGTAAAGCAACTAGCAAAAAAAATGTTCTGTTGGCAATTTCTGTAATATATTGTATATTTTGATTCTTTGAATACACCTTTCTACGTGAATTCTAACACTCGCAATATTGTAAGTACTCTCAACTTCCTCAGCTGTTAATCTCCCGTCATGTAAGAACGGTGGTGTCACGATTATGATACCGCGGCCAGATAAGTTAGTTCTGATGCCTAAATCCTTTATCAGCCATGACCTCATCGCCAGGTTGAAGGAAAGTAAACCACTGACGGCTGTTATGAATGAGTCGCTAGCTCTTCCACCGTAACATTTAGATTTAAAGCGATCATACCATTAGACGTGATCGCAATTAAAAATTTTGTAGTGTAGCAACCCTTGTATTGAGAATAGAAATACAATCTCTTGATCTACTTGGGGAGGCTGTTCAACCCTAAATTCCGTGCAGTCAATAATGACTCGACAATTACCGTAATTTCTTTTAAATGCTGGAGACATTGTTTCTTGAACATTTTCCTTACTAGGCCAGTTGCATAAGCACGGTCGTAAAATACGTGGAATTGTTGTCCTGTGAACACTCTCAAAGCAGAATAGGACAGTCCGATTTTCATTTTCATTAGGAAAACGAATAATCTGGTTTCTCTACATAATTTCGAAACGTTACAGTTTGGTAATAACGCAAGGCAAAAAGTCGAAGTTTACACCTGTTAAATCACGCATTTGTATATTGTTCCTTATGGAAGTGTATCCTTGGAAACCTGGACCCTGATCGTCTTCCGTTCCACACATTTTATCATGTTTCGTAATGTCCCCTCCCATACCGAAATTAAGTGGAATACATGCTTATGTATTTACGTCGTTTTCATTTATTGAACAAGAAAACATGAAGTCTGAACAATGAAATTCAGATACATCTGTTCCCACGTATGCATCCTTGGTTATGTTACTAGGGCAAACTGTACTTGAAAATTTTCCGTCTGATTCTTCCTTTTTTAATCGCTTGAGTTGTCAGTGCAAGCGCTGTAAGCTGGGTCGCAGCCACACATTCCTCTTCTTGTACTCATCCGGAAATATTGTCGGAACATAGGCTGGACTTAGTGGGTGTCCAGATCTTTTGTTTCCGATGAAATGTGCACTACATATTCTTGAGTAAGTCGTAGGTTGCCAAAGTGGTCCATCAGTGCTAAAAATTAAATTAAATCGGATCAACTGAACTCATTGCAAACATGTGCAGTACGTATGCGTAGGCCTACATACTTCGTTCGGTTAACTCCTTGTATTATCCATCGCCTCCTTCGGTCCACATCTATCGGTCGTTTTGGAAAACAATTAATTTGTACTTCACTTCTCGCATTTGCGTAAGTATTGGAACATCTGACAACACAGCCATTACATTTCCTTGATCTCCTTTTTTCTGTCATTATCATCGGAGTAACTACACGCTCAATCATAACAGAACAGCTACTGCGAGTCTGGAGTCTGCCTCACGTGTTGTTCTCCGCCCGGCCGCTAGAGCGACGCGCACGGTGCCTATAAAAGAAGACAGGAATGTAATATTAATGTGAGACTGGAATGCATTGGTAGCCGAAGGAAGAGACGGTAATGCAATGGGAGAATACGGACTAGGGCAAAGGAATGAAAGAGGAAGTCGGCTGGTTAAATTCTACACTGATCATAAATTAGTATTGCTAATACTTTTATCAAACACCACAAACAACGTCTGTACGCCTGGATGAGACTTAGAGACAGAGCAAGGTATTAAATGGCCTTCATTATGATTAGGCAGAAATTTAGAAATCAGGCGTTGGTAAGCAAGAACTTGCCACAATCTGATCATAACTTGTAGCCATTACATGCCATCTGAATTTGAAGAAAGTTAAGAAATAAATGAGTGCAAGAAGATTGGATCTACGCAGGTTGAAAGACAAGAGCGTGAGTGATTGTTTGAAGGAACTCATTGTACAAGGACTAAATAAAAGGGCTGAAGAAAACTCAATAGACGAAGAATGGACAGTCGTCCAGTTTGAGATCAGTAGGGTTTCTGAAGGAAGGCTAGGAAGAAAGGCAAGATCAAATAAGAAACAGCGGATAACACAGGTGATATTAGAAAGGCTTGACGAACGGTGAAAATGTAATAATGCACAAAATGAGGACGGCAGGAAAGAGTACAGGCGATTAAATGATGATGCAGATAGGAAGTTCAAGACAGATAAGGAATATTGGCTGAAAGAGAAGAGCAGGAATGTGCATGGTTGTATGAAACGTAGATGCTTTGTGCAGAAAAATCAAGGAAACCCTTGGAGAAAGGAAATGTAGGTGTATGAATATTAAGAACTCAGATGGAAGACCACTTCTATGGAAAGTAGACAAGGCAGATGGGTGGCAGAACATATTAAACAATTGCGTGATTGGAAATAGGTAGAAGCTGAGTTTCTGGAATAAGAAGTGGCTGTTCATGCTTATGAAATAGGAGACCCAAATTTGAGGTCGGAACTGAATAGCAACTAGGCACTTAGAATTGAAGGCATACCCTCAAAATTACTAACTGCCTTAGGAGAAACACGCAAGGTGAGGTTATTTCATTTAGTGTCTAATATGTTTGATACAGCAGACGTGCCATCCAATTTTAGAAAAAAATGTTATGCCTATTCCCAAAGAAGGAGGTGCTGACATGTGTAAAACCTACAACACCGTTAGTTCATTATCTCATGGATGTAAAATTTTAATTCTTGTTATCTAGAGAGGAATGAAAAGACAATTTCAAGCTGAGTTGGGAGAGAGTCAGTTTGGCTTCAGAAGAAATTAAGGAAGACGTGAAGCTATACTGACTTTACGTCTGATCGTAGAGCATTGAGTTACAAGAGACAAACCCACGTCCATGTCATTAGTAGATCTGTAAAAGACCGGGCGAGTTGGCCGTGCGCGTAGAGGCGCGCGGCTGTGAGCTTGCATCCGGGAGATAGTAAGTTCGAATCCCACTATCGGCAGCCCTGAAGATGGTTTTCCGTGGTTTCCCATTTTCACACCAGGCAAATGCTGGGGCTGTACCTTAATTAAGGCCACGGCCGATTCCTTCCAACTCCTAGGCCTTTCCTATCCCATCGTCGCCATAAGACCTATCTGTGTCGGTGCGACGTAAAGCCGCTAGCAAAAAAAAAAAAAAGATCTGTAAAGGGCTTTCGATAATATTTATGGGACCAACCTACGATAATATTTATGGGACCAAGCTGTTTGAGATTCTGGAGATGATCAGGATCAAATATTGAGAAATAAGGGTTATCTACAATTTGTACAAAATTCAGTCTGCAGTGATAAGAATCAAACGCTATGAAATTGAAGCAGCGGACCAGAAAACATTAAGACGAGGCTGCTGTTTTTCCCTCCCCTACTCGATGTTTATAAAGAACGGGCCATACAGGAAATCAAAGAGGAGTTTAGAGAAGGAATCACAATCCAAGGAGAGGAAATCGAATCGCTGAGATTTGTTTATGATATTGTTATTTTAATTGAGTCTCCATACGATCTGGGGAAATAGCTGAGTGGTATGGACAGATTCTTGGTGAAGGAGTACAAGATGAATATAAATAAATGAACCTAAATCAAACGTAAGTGAGTGCAATCGAACGAAGTCAGGTGATGCATCAAATATTAGATTAGGACATGAGGTCTTAAAACAAGTAGATGAACATTTTTACTTGGATAATAGAATATATATAATTATGGCAGAAAGATCGACGACATAAAATGCTGACCAGCACAAGCAATTAAGGGCTCTCTTTAGAAAATAAAGCCGGCCCCGTGGAGTAGTGGTAGTGTGCCTGCCTCTTATCGGGAGACTCTGGGTTCGATTCTCGGCCAGGTCAGGGATTTTTTACATGGACCTGAGGGCTGGTACGAGGTCCACTCAGCCTACGTGATTGGAATTGAGGAGCTATCTGACGGTGCGATAGCATCCCCGGTCTAGAAAGCTAAGAATAACGGCCGAGAGGATTATTCGTGCTGACCACACGACACCTCGTAATCTGCAGGCCTTCGGGCTGAGCAGCGGTCGCTTGGTAGGCCAAGACCCTTCAAGGGCTGTAGTGCCATAGGGGGGTTAAGAGAATAATTTTCCTCAATTCCAACATTGATACAGGAATTAGATATACGTTTTTAAAGACGTTGATCTGTAGCGTAGATTTGTATGGAAATGGATTATGGACGTTAATTACCTCGGAAAGAAATAAAATAGATGACTTTGAAGTGTGGTGTTACTGAAGAATGCTGAAGGTGAGATGGGTAGATCGAATCACAAATGAGATACTGAATCTAATTGGTGAGAGGAGACCGATTTGGCTTAATTTGACCAGAGGAAGAGACAGAATGTTGGGACACATTTTGAGACACCGAGGACTTGTTCACTATATTTATTGATGGAAGTGTAGCCAGAGGTATTCCAAGGTATGAATATGACAATTAGTTTAGTATAGATGTAGAATGTAGTATTTCCGTCGAAATTAAAATGTTAGTTCAGGATAGCGTGCCAGGGAGAGTTGCATCACAGCAGTCTGTGGACTGTTGGCCCTAACAAGCCTGGCTTATCGCACAATTCTCTTACGCACCACAAAAAAAAAAAAAAAAAAATCAGACTCTCTTCAATATGTGTACAAAAAATACTTTTACTTAATTTGGAAGTGTCGGAAGATTTATGCAACGAAACTAGACTAATTGTAACAGACTTGTGTTATAACGTATTTAAAGCAAACATCATCACCGGTGACAAATTCGAGAAAGTAATGCATATTCCTAGAATTACCCTTGATTCCACAAAATGTCATCTAGGATGTACCATGCAACGACGTCAATTTCAGTGAGATCTTCATTTGACATTACGGTGCACTAATGTGCAGGGCCAAACTTCTGTTTGCTGGCGTGGTTCCAAAAACATCAGTTCTTATGCAAAGTATGCTGTAGGTGTCATTTTCTGGAGTCAAGGGGCCAAACACATCAAGAGTATTACTACCACATGAGAATCCATGTCATTCTCGCTGTCGAAAGAGGTGTTAGATTAAGACGTTTAACGTTTTGTAACATATTTCTATAATTAATGTTGTACTCCTTTATGCAAACTAGTAAGTAGTTACCATATTTTTCTTCGAAATTTATAATAAATACTGTATTATTTAATAATCGTTTATCACTGTTTATCTATATATACATAAACTAGCAAGATACCCGTGCTTCGCTACGGTATTATACTGAAATTTATAATTAAATGCTTATTGTTTTAGATATAAAATCCGCCGAAATTCGCGATCTGACTCGTTTTCTGCGAGAATCCACCAAAATTCCCGATCTGACTTGTTTTCTATGATTTTACGGCACGTTTCCCCCCATTTTTAAATCTTCCTTTCCAGCAATCGATTTCGTACTTCCCGGGCTAGGCTCAGGTATTCCTCCCGGTCAGTTGGGTTCGTAAATCTTTGCCATCTTTTCCTATAATATTTTTAATATGGATAAAATCCTTCAGGAGATCCGGCGTGGTGTCATATTTGGTGCCTTGGTGGCACTGAACCCGCGGCCGGACTGCATTCTTATTCATTACCCGTCCAGAAGCCGTTTCCAGCGCGGACCGCGCATCTGACGACCATCCGGAATATTATTATTATTATTATGTGTTGCTGGAATGGCTGATGACAGGGAAAACCGGAGTATCCGGAGAAAAAACCTGTCCCGCCACCATTTTGTCCATCACGAATGCCACATGGAGTGACCGGGATTTGAACCACGGAACCCAGCTGTGAGAGGCCGGCGCGCTGCCGCCTGAGCAACGGAGGATCCTTACAAGTACATTAATAACAGTAAAATCAATTGGTCTCACCTCCTTCTACACCCCACCGCCGTTAAGTTTATTTACCGCCACCCCCCCCCCCCCCCCGAAAATTTAAAAGAATGCTCGTTTCTTTATGTTTAAGGGAGATTCCAAACACCAATGTTCACGTCTATTAACTTCGGTTTTGAGATGTAAATATCCCCATAAAAATAATTCACTTTCTTTCACTTCCTTTCACACTCCTTCCCCCCCTCCCCTAAGTGAATTTTCCCGCAAAAAATACTTGTTTCTTTAATTGTAAAGGATCTTCTAAATACCAATTATCACGACTCTAACTTCTTCAGTTTTTGATTTATGTGTCCTCATGAAAGGAATTCAACTCCTTTACACTCCCGCCCTCCAAGATGGTTTCCCCACCAAAACGTGTTTTTCTTTGTTTTTAAAGGAGGTCCAAATACGAATTTTCACGTCTGTAACAACTTTATTTTTTATTAGATGTATGTATTCTAATACAATTAAGTCAATTAATTTTTCAATTCTTTCACCCCCCCCCCCCCACTTCATTGGATTTTCCGAGAATACGTGTTTCTTTACTTTTAAAGCAGATTGTAAATATCAAATTTCACGTTTTAACATCTTCATTTTTGAGATATCAGTAGCCTAATTAAAAGAATTCATCACCATTTTCAGTCACTTTTACCCCCCTCCCTCCAACCAAGTGGATTTCCGAAAACTAAAAGTACACGTTTCTTTATGTTTAATAGAGATTAAAAAATACCATTTTTCACTTCTGTAACATGTTAAGTTTTTTTAGATACATTGTAAAAATTCTCATTTTAAAATTTCACCCCCTTTGAGTTCTCCTTAAGTGGAGTTTCCAAAAACAAATCACCTATATTTCTTTACATTTACAGGAGATTTACACCCACTCTTTACGTCTGTAACATTTTACGTTTCCAAGATATTCTGTAGATATAGTCTTTCAAAAAATTCACCCCAACTTGTCACTCCTGTTTAACCGCCATTAATTGGCTTTTCCAAAAACTAAAACATACGTGTTTCTTTATTTTTAAAGGAGATCCCATATGCAAATTATCAGTTCTGTAATATCTTTCGTTTATGAGATATGTGTATCCTCATTAAAGGCATTCAACCCATTTTTCACCCTTTCACACTATTAGGACTTACAGGAAACAAAAAAAATACGTGTTCCTTTATTTTTAGAGGAAATTCTAACTACCAATTTTTACATCTGTAAATTTTAAAGTTTTAAGATGTAGACACACTCATTTTAAAAAATTCACCCCCTTTTTTCACCCCCAATATTTGGATTTTCCAAAAACGAAAAAATACGTGTTTCTTTACTTTTAAAGTAGATCCAAAATACCAATTTTCAGGTCTGTAATATCTTCAGGTTCTGAAATATAAGTAGCCTCATGAAAGGCATTCAACCCATTATACACCCTTTTAAACCCTTCCTATTGGGATTTTCCGAAAACAAAAGAATACATGTTTTTTTATTTTTAAAGGAGATTCTAAACACCAATTTTTACATCTATAAACTTAAAAAGTTTTGAGATACAGACACACTCATTTTAAAAAATCACCCCCTTTTCAACCCCCCCCCCATTAATTAGATTTTCCACAAACAAAAATACGTGTTTCTTTTTTTAAAAGGAGATCCCAAACACCAATTTTCAGGTCTGTAATATCTTCAGGTTGTGAAATATAAGTAGACTCATGAAATGCATTCGACCCCTTTTTCAACCTTTACCACCCTTCCTATTACGATTTTCCGAAAACAAAATACCAATTTTTATATCTATAACTTTTAAAAGTTTTGAGATATAGATACAATCATTTTAAAATATTACCCCCTTTTCATCCCCCCCTTAATTGGGTTTTCCAGAAACAAAAAATAAGTGTTTCTTTATTTTTAAAGGAGATCCCAAACACCAATTTTCAGGTCAATAATATCTTCAGTTTCTGACATATAAGTAGCCTCATTAAAGGCATTCAACCCATTTTTCACCCCTTTTCACTCCTCCTATTGAGATTTTCCGAAAACAAAAAATACGTGTTTCTTTATTTTTAATGAAGATTCTAAAAACCAATTTTTACATCTGCAAACTTTAAAAGCTTGGAAATATAGATTCACTCATTTAAAAAATTCACCCCCTTTTCACCCTCCCATTAATTGGATTTTACAAAAACAAAAAAAAATCGTGCTTCCTTATTTTTAAAAGAGATCAAAAGTACCAATTTTCAGGTCTGTAATTTCTTCAGTTTCTGAGATATAAGTACCGGTATCCTGATTAAAGGCATTCAACCCATTTTCCCCCATATTCACCCTTTTTCATCCCTCCTATTGGGATTTTCTGAAAACAAAAAATACGTGTTTCCTTATTTTTAAAGAAGATTCTAAATACCAATTTTTACACCTGTAAACTTTTAATGTTTTGAGATATAGATACACTCATTTTAAAATTTTACCCCCCTTTTCACCCCCTTAGCGACGGAATATCCAAAAATCCTTTCTTAGCGAGCACCTACATCTTAATATGAATATATTCCCAAAATTTCATTTCATTATGTCCAGTAGTTTTGTCTCGGCGATGATGAATCAGTCAGTCAGTCAGTCAGTCAGTCAGTCAGTCAGTCAGTCAGTCAGTCAGTCAGTCAGTCTATATCTGATATCTGACTGACTGACTGACTGACTGATTCATCATCGCCGAGACAAAACTACTGGACATAATGAAATGAAATTTTGGGAATACATTCATATTAAGATGTAGGTGCTCGCTAAGAAAGGATGTTTGGATATTCAGTCGCTAAGGGGGTGAAAAGGGGGGTGAAATTTTAAAATGAGTGAATCTATATCTCAAAACTGTAAAAGTTTAAAAATGTAAAAATTGGTATTTAGAATCTTCTTTAAAAATAAGGAAATACGTATTATTTTGTTTTCAGAAAATCCCAATAGAAAGGGTGAAAAAGGGTGAAAAATTGGTTGAATGCCTTTAATCAGGATACCGGTACTTATATCTCAGAAACTGAAGGTATTACAGACCTGAAAATTGGTACTTTTGATCTCTTTTAAAAATAAAGAAACACGTTTTTTTTTGTTTTTGGAAAATCCAATTAATGGGAATGTGAAAAGGGGGGTGAATTTTTAAAATCAGTGTATCTATATCTCAAAACGTTGAAAGTATACAGATGCAAAAATTGGTATTAGGATCTTCATTAAAAATAAAGAAACACGTATTTTTCTGTTTTCGGAAAATCCCTATAGGAAAGGTGGAAAGGGGTGAAAAATGGGTTGAATGCATTTAATGAGGATACTTATATCTCAGAAACTGAATATATTACAGACCTGAAAATTGGTGTTTTTGATCTCCTTTAAAAATAAAGAAACACGTATTTTTTGTTTTTGGAAAATAAAATTAATGGGGGGGGTGAGAGGGAGTGAATTTTTAAAATGAGTGTATCTATATCTCAAAACTTTTAAAGTTTATAGATGTAAAAATTCAGCATTTAGAATCTCCTTTAAAAATAAAGAAACACGTATGTTTTTTTTCGGAGAATACCAATAGGAAGGGTGGAAAAGGGTGAAAATATGTTGAATGCCTTTAATGAAGCTAATTATATTTCAGAACCTGAAGATATTACAGACCTTAAAATTGGTATTTGGGATCTACTTTAAAATAATAAAGAAACGGGTATTGTTCGTTTTTGGAAAATCCAAATAATGGGGGATGAAAAGGGGAGTGAATTTTTAAAATGAGTGTATCTACATCCTAAAATTTTAAACGTTTACATATGTGAAAATTGGTATTTTGAATCTCCTATAAAAATAAAGAAACATGTTTTTTTGTCTTCGGAAAATCCCAATAGGAGGGGTTTAAAGGGTGAATAATGGGTTGAATGCCTTCAATGAGGATACATATATCTCAGAAACTTAAGATATTACAGAACTGAAAATTTGTATATGTGATCTCCTTTAAAAATAAAGAAACATTTTTTTTTGAAAATCCAATTAATGGCGGTTAAGCAGGAGTGCCATATTTGGGTGAATTTTTTGAAAGACAGTATCTACAGAATATCTGAGAAACGTAGAATGTTACAGACGTAAAAAGTGATATTTGGAATCTCCTGTAAATTTAAAGAAACATAGGCGATTTGTTTTTGGAAACTCCTCTTAAGGGGAACTAAAAAGGGGGTTAAATTTTAAAATGAGAATTTATTCAGTATATCTAAAAAAACTTAACATGTGACAGAAGTGAAAAATGGTATTTTTATCTCTATAAAAATAAGGAAACGTGTATTTTTAGTTTTGGGATATAGCAATTGGCCGGGGGGGGGGGCGGGTAAAAGTGACTGAAAATGGTGTTGAATTCTTTTAATTAGGCTACTGTTATCTCAAAAATGAAGATGTTACAGACGTGAAATTTGATATTTGGAATCTGCTTTAAAAGTAAAGAAGCACGAATTCTCGGAAATTCCAATGAATTGGGAGGGGGTGAGGTGAAACAACTGAAAAATTAATTGACTTAATTATATGAGAATACTTACATCTAATAAAAACTACAGTTGTTAGGGCCTACAGACGTGAAAATTGGTATTTGGATCTCCTTTAAAGACAAAGAAAAGCCTTTTTTGTGGGGGAGGGGATCATCTTGGGAGGCGTGAGTGAAAAGGAGTTGAATTCCTTTCATGAGGACACATAAATCAAAAGCTGAAGAAGTTACAGTCGTGATAATTGGTATTTAGAAGATCATTTACTATTAAAGAAACAAGTATTTTTTGCCGGAAAATTCACTTGAGCGGGGGGGGGGGGAGGAGTGTGAAAGTGAAAAAAAAGTGAATTATTTTAATCTGAAAACTGAAGATAATAGACGTAAACAATGGTGTTTGGAATCTCCTTTAAACATAAAGAAGCACGCCTTCATTTAGTTTTTTTTTGGGGGGGGAGTAAATAAACTTAACGGCGGTGGGGTGTAAAAGGAGTTGAGACCAATTGATTTTACTGTTCATAATGTATTTATAAGGCGCCTCCGTTTCTCTGGCGGCAGCGTGGCGGCCTCTCACAGCTGGGTTCCGTGGTTCAAATCCCGGTCTCTCCATGTGACATTCGTACTGGACAAAACGGAGGTGGAACAGGTTTTTCTCCGGATACTCAGGTTTTCCCTGTCGTCATTCATTCCAGCAACACTGTCCAATATAATTTCATTTCATTTGTCATCCGTTAATCATTGCCCCAGTGGAGTGCGACAGGTTTCGGCTGCCGCCAGAATTCCTATTGTCGCCGCTAGATGGGGGCTTTATTCATTCCATTCCTGACCCCGTCGAATGACTCGAAACAGGCTCTAGATTTTCGACGTACTTATTCTGATCATAAACCGATCATTTTTAATCTTTCCTGGGTTCGTTTTCGGGAGCCATCTTTCCCTACGGAGAACGTTCTTAGATTACAGTACCTTCTCCTGGCAAATAAATAAAAATTTAAACACATTTGAAATAAACGATAGGAATGAGATTGACCGTCCAATTTTTCACCTCTGTAATAAGGTCAATATGCACGGAAGTATGTCATTCGTATGGCCAGAAATCCCCCACACTTGCCTACGCGCGACAATGGTGCTGGTCACATTGTCAACATTGACAATGGCAGCAGATGTAATTTACCGCTAAGTAGCGGTCTTGCATCTTGCTGTTGGGTCCAGAACATCTATAATGATGATAATAATAATAATAATAATAATAATAATAATAATAATAATAATAATAATAATGTTCTGGACGGTAGTCAAATACGCGGACCGCGCTGAAAACGGGTCCTGGAAGGGTAATGACTAAGAATGTAGTCCGGCTGCGGGTTCAGAACCGCCAAGGCACCCAAGACGACACCACGCCGGATCTCGTGAAGGATTTCATCCATATTCAAAATGCTTATAGGAAAAGATGGCAAAGATTTAGGGACGCAACTGACCGGGTGGAATACCTGGACCTAGCCCGGGAAGTACAAAATCGATTGCTGGAAAGAAAGATTGAAAAATGGTGGGAGACTTGCCGTAATCTATTAGAAAACGAGTCAGATCGCGAATTTTGGCGGATTCTCGCAGAAAACGAGTCAGATCGCGAATTTCGGCGGATTATATATCTAAAACAATAAGCATTCAATTATAAATTTCAGTATAATACCGTAGCGAAGCACGGGTACCTTTCTAGTCTATATATATAAAATAACTTGTCCTGACTGACTGACTGATTCATCATCGCCGAGCCAAAACTATTGGACATAAAGAAATGAAATTTTGGGGATATATTCATATTAAGATGTAGGTGCTCGCTAAGAGAGGATTTTTGGATATTCCTTCGCTAAGGGGGTGAAAAGGGGGATGGAATTTTAAAATGAGTGTATCTATATCTCAAAACTTTAAAAGTTTACAGATGTAAAAATTGGTATTTAGAATCTTCTTTAAAAATAAGGAAACACGTATTCTTTGTTTTCAGAAAATCCCAATAGGAGGGGTGAAAAAGGGTGAAAATGGGGAAAAAATGGGTTGAATGCCTTTAATCAGGATACCGGTACTTATATCTCAGAAACTGAAGATGTTACAGACCTGAAAATTGGTGCTTTTGATCTCTTTTAAAAATAAAGAAACACGTATTTTTTGTTTTTGTAAAATCCAATTAATGGGAGGGTGAAAAGGGGATGAATTTTTAAAATGAGTGAATCTATATCTCCAAACTTTTAAAGTTTGCAGATGTAAAAATTGATATTTAGAATCTTCATTAAAAATAAAGAAACACGTATTTTTTTTGTTTTCGGAAAATCGCAATAGGAATCGTGGAAAGGGGTGAAAAATGGGTTGAATACCTTTAATGAGGCTACTTATATCTCAGAAACTGAAGATATTACAGACCTGAAAATTGATGTTTGGGATCTCTATTAAAAATAAAGAAACACGTATTTTTTTGTTTTTGGAAAATCCAATTAATTGGGGGGGGGTGAAAAGGGGGTGATTTTTTAAAATGAGTGTATCTATATCTCAAAACCTTTAAAGTGTATGGATGTAAAAATTGGTATTTAGAATCTCCTTTAAAAATAAAGAAACGCGTATTCTTTTGTTTTCGGAAAATCCCAATAGGAAGGGTGTAAAAGGGTGAATAATGGGTTGAATGCCTTTAATGAGGCTACTTATATTTCAGAACCTGAAGATATTACAGACCTGAAAATTGGTATGTGGGATCTACTTTAAAAGTAAAGAAACACGTATTTTTTCGTTTTTTGAAGATCCAAATATTGGGGGGTGAAAGTGGGGGGTGAATTTTAAAAAATTGATGTGTTTACATCTTAAAACTTGAAAATTTACAGATGTAAAAATTGGTAGTTAGAATATCCTCTAAAAATAAAGGAACACGTATTTTTTTGTTTCCTGTAAATCCCAATGGGAGGGGTGTAAAAGGGTGAAAAATGGGTTGAATGCCTTTAATGAGGATACTTATATTTCAGAACCTGAAGATATTACAGAACTGAAAATTTGTATATGGGACCTCCTTTAAAAATAAAGAAATACGTATTTTTTAGTTTTTGGAAAATCCAATTAATGGCGGTTAAACAGGAGTGACAAATTGGGGTGAATTTTTTTAAAGACTATATCTACAGAATATCTTGGAAACGTAAACTGTTACAGACGTAAAAAGTGGGTGTTTGGAATCTCCTGTAAATGTAAAGAAACATAGGTGATTTGTTTTTGGAAACTCCACCTAAGGGGAACTCAAAAGGGGTGAAATTTTAAAATGAGAATTTTTACAGTATATCTAAAAAAACTAAACATGTTACAGAAGTGAAAAATGGTATTTTTATCTCTATTAAACATTACGAATCGTTTATTTTTAGTTTTCGGAAATACCACATGGGTGGTGGGGGTTGGGTAAAAGTGACTGAAAATGGTGTTGAATTCTTTTAATTAGGCGACTGATATCTCAAAAATGAAGATGTTACAGACGTGAAATTTGATATTTGCAATCTGCTTTAAAAGTAAAGAAACACGTATTCTCGGAAAATCCAATGAGGGGGAGGGGGGGGGTGAAAGTATTGAAAATTTAATTGACTTAATTGTATGAGAATGCATACATCTAATAAAAACTAAAGTTGTTACAGACGTGAAAATTCGTATTTAGATCTCCTTTAAAAACAAAGAAAATCGCGTTTTGGTGGGGAAACCATCTTGGAGGGTGGGAGTGTAAAGGAGTTGAATTCCTTTCATGACGACACATAAATCAAAAGCTGAAGAAGTTAGAGTCGTGATAATTGGTATTTAGAAGATCTTTTACTATTAAAGAAGCAAGTATTTCTTGCGGGAAAATCACTTAGGTGGGGAGTAGTGTGAGATGAAGTGAAAAAAATAAATTATTTTTATGGGGATACTTATATCTCAAAACTGATATCAATAGACGTGAACATTGGTGTTTGGAATCTCCTTTAAACATAAAGAAACAAGCCTTCTTTTAATTTTTTTGTGGGGGGGGGGGGTGGGTTGGCGGTAAATAAACTTAACGGCGGTGGGGTGTAGAAGGAGGTGAACCCATTGATTTTACTGTTCTTAATGTGCTTATAAGTATCCTCTGTTGCTCAGGCGGCAGCGCGCGGGCCTCTCTCACAGCTAGGTTCCGTGGTTCAAATCCCGGTCACTCCATGTGACATTCGTGCTGGAAAAAACGGAGGTGGGACAGGTTTTTCTCCGGATACTCCGGTTTTCCCTGTCATCAGCCTTTCGAGCAACACATAATAGTAATAATAATAATAATAATAATAATAATAATAATAATGTTCCGGACCGTCGTCAAATGTGCGGATCCCGCTGGAAACGGCTCCTGGACGGGTAATGACTAAGAATGCAGGCCGGCCGCGGGTTCAGTGCCGCCAAAGCACCCAATATGACACCACGCCGGATCTCCTGAAGGATTTTATACATATTAAAATGATTATAGGAAAAGATGGCAAAGATTTACGGAGCCAACTGACCGGGAGGAATACCTGAGCCTAGCCCGGGAAGTACGAAATTGATTGCTGGAAAGGAAGATTGAAAAATGGGAGAAAACGTGCCGTAATCTAATAGAAAACGAGTCAGATCGGGAATTTTGACGGATTATATATCTAAAACAATAAGCATTCAATTATAAATTTCAATACAATACCGTAGCGAAGCACGGGTATCTTGCTAGTCTATATATATAAAATAGCTTGTCCTGACTGACTGACTGACTGACTGACTGACTGACTGATTCATCATCGCCGAGCCAAAACTACTGGACATTAAGAAATGAAATTTTGGGCATAGATTCATATTAAGATGTGGGTGCTCGCTAAGAGAGGATTTCTGGATATTCCTTCGCTAAGGGGGTGAAAAACGGGGTTGAAATGTTAAAATGAGTGTATCTATATCTCAAAACTTTAAAAGTTTACAGATGCATAATTTGGTATTTAGAATCTTCTTTAAAAATAAGGAAACACGTATTTTTTTGTTTTCCGAAAATCCCAATAGGAGGGGTGAAAACGGTGAAAAGGGGTTGAATTCCTTTAATCAGGATACCGGTACTTATATCTCAGAAACTGAAGATATTACAGACCTGAAAATCGGTACTTTTGATCTCTTTTAAAAATAAAGAAACACGTATTTTTATGTTTTAGGAAAATCCAGTTAATAGGAGGGTGAAAAGGGGGGTGACATTTTAAAATGGTTGCATCTATATCTCAAAACTTTTAAAGTTTACAGATGTAAAAATTGGTATTTACAATCTTCATTAAAAATAAGGAAAGGCGTTTTTTGGTTTTCGGAAAATCCCAATAGGAGGGGTGGAAAGGGGTGAAAAATGGATTGAATACCTTTAATGAGGATACTTATATCCCAGAAACTGAAGATATTACAGACCTGAAAATTGGTGATTGGGATCTCCTTTACAAATAAGGAAACACGTATTTTTTTGTTTTTGGAAAATCCAATTAATGGGGGGTGAAAAGGGGGTGAATTTTAAAACTGAGTGCATCTATATCTCAAAACTTTTAAAGTTGATAGATGTAAAAATTGGTATTTATAATGTCATTTAAAAATAAAGAAACACGTGTTTTTTGTCTTCTGTAAATCCCAATAGGGAGGAGGGTGTAAAAGGGTGAATAATGGGTTGAATGCCTTTAATGAGGATACATATATCTCAGAAACTAAAGATATTACAGAACTGAAAATTTGTATATGGGATCTCCTTTAAAAATAGTGAAATGTGTATTTTTTGTTTTTTGTAAATCCAATTAATTACGGTTAAACAGGAGTGACAATTTGGGGTGAATTTTTTGAAAGACTATATCAACAGAATATCTGAGAAACGTAAAATGACGTAAAATGTGGGTATTTGGAATCTCCTATAAATGCAAAGAAACATAGGTGATTTGTTTTTGGAAACTCCACTTAAGGGGAACTAAAAAGGGGTGAAATTTTAAAATGAGAATTCTACACTAAGTTATATATCAAAAAACTTAACATGTTACAGAAGTGAAAAATTGTATTTTTTTATCTCTATTAAAAGTAAAAATACGTGTATTTTTATTTTTCGGAAATACCACTTGGTTGGAGGTGTGTGTGTGTGTGTGTGTGTGTGTGTGTGTGTGTGTGTGTGTGTGTGTGTGTGTGTGTGTGTGTGTGTGTGTGTGTAAAAGTGATTGAAAATTGTGTTGAATTCTTTTAATAAGGAGTGAAAAGGAATAAAATTCCTTTCATGAGGGCACATAAATCAAAAACTGAAGAAGTTAGAGTCGTGATAATTGTTATTTAGAAGATCCTTTACTATTAAAGAAACAAGTATTTGATGCCGTTAAATTCACTTGGGGGGGGGGGGGAGTGTGAAAAGAAGAGGAAAAAGTGAATTCAGGTAATAGACGTGAACATTGATGTTTGGAATCTCCTTTAAACATAAAGAAACACGCCTTCTTTTAATTTTTTTTGGAGTGGGGTTAAATAAAATTAACGGCGGTGGAGTGTAAAGGGAGGTGAGACCAATTGATTTTACTGTTCATAATGTACTTATAAGGAGCCTCCGTTGCTCAGACGGCAGCGCGCCGGCCTCCCACAGCTGGGTTCCGTAGTTCAAATCCCGGTCACTCCATGTGACATTCGGGCTGGACAAAACGGAGGCGGGACAGGTTTTTCTCCGGACAGTCCGGTTTTCCCTGTCATCATTCATTCCAGCAACACTGTCCAATATTTCATTTCATTTGTCATTCATCGATCATTGCCCCAGAAGAGTGCTTCGGCAGCCGGCACAATTCCTATTGTCGCCGTTAGATGGGGCTTTGTTCATTCCATTCCTGACCCTGTCGAATGACTGGAAACAGGCTGTAGATTTTAGATGTACTTATTCTGATCAAAAACCGATCATTTTTAATCTTTCCTGCGTTCGTTTTCAACAGCTATCTTTTCCTTCGGAGTACGTTCTTAGATTGCAGTAGATTCTCCTGGCATATACGAGTAAATAAAAATTTAAACACATTTGAAATAAACGATAGGAATGAGATTGACCGTCAAATTATTTACCTCTATAATAAGGTCAATAATGCACGGAAGTATGTCATTCGTATCGCCAGAAATCCCGCACACTTGCCCACGCGCGCAATGTTGCTGGTCACATTGTCAACAATGACAATGGTAGCAGATGTAATTTACCGCCAAGTAGCGGTCTTGCATCTTGCTGTGTGGTCCAGAACATCTGTAATAATAATAATAATAATAATAATAATAATAATAATAATAATAATAATAATAATAATAATAATAATAATAATAATAATAATGGTCTGGACCATCGTCAAATTGTGCGTACCGCGCTGGAAATGGGTCCTGGCCTGGTAATGACTACGAATACAGTCCGGTCGCGGGTTCAGTACCGCGAAAGCACCCAAGACGACATCACGCCAAATCTCCTTCAGGATTTGATCCATACTAAAAATGCATGTAAGAAAAGACGGCAAAGCTTTAGGGACCCAACTCACCGGGTGGAATACCTGGACCTAGCATGGGAAGTACGAAATAGAATGCTGGAAAGAAAAATTGAAAAATGTGAGGAATCTCTCAGAAAGCGAGTCAGATCGCGAAATTTGGCAGATTCTCTCAGAAACGAATCAGATCGCGAATTTCGGAGGATTATTTATAAAACGTTAAGCATTCAATTATAAATTTCAGTATAATACCGTAGCGAAGCACGGGTATCTTGCTAGTTTTATATATATAGAATAGCTTGTCCTGACTGACTGACTGACTGATTCATCATCGCCGAGCCATAATGAAATGAAATTTTGGGGATACATTCATATTAAGATGTAGGTGCTCGCTAAGAGAGGATTTTTGTATATTCCGTCGCTAAGGGGGTGAAAAGGGGGGTAAAATTTTAAAATGTGTGAATCTATATCTCAAAACTTTAAAAGTTTACAAATGTAAAAATTGGTATTTAGAATCTTCTTTAAAAATAAGGAAATACGTATTTTTTTGTTTTCAGAAAATCCCAATAGGAGGGGTGAAAAAGGGTGAAAAAAGGGTTGAATGCCTTTAATCAGGATACCGGTACTTATATCTCAGAAACTGAAGGTATTACAGACCTGAAAATTGGTACTTTTGATCTCTTTTAAAAATAAAGAAACACGTACTTTTTGTTTTTGGAAAATCCAATTAATGGGAATGTGAAAAGGGGGGTGAATTTTTAAAATCAGTGTGTCTATAACTCAAAACTTTGAAAGTTTACAGATGTAAAAATTGGTATTTATAATCTTCATTAAAAATAAAGAAACGCGTACTTTTTGTTTTCGGAAAATCCCAATAGGAAAGGTGGAAAGGGGTGAAAAATGGGTTGAATGCATTTAATGAGGATACTTATATCTCAGAAACTGAAGGTGTTACAGACCTGAAAATTGGTGTTTTGGATCTCCTTTAAAAATAAAGCTGTTGGGCGCGTCAGACTGTGACGTGTGCCCCATGAATCTATGAATCATGCGTGTCAACATGGTTGTGTTCAGGTGGGAGGTGGCTCAGTTCTGGTATGGGTGGCGTTCTCTTGGTCGCAATTAGGCCCCATAATCCGTCTGCAGGGAGCGCTGACAGGTGCACGTTATGTGGACACTCTTTCAGACCATCGGCATCCCTTTATGGCCCTAGAATATCCTGATGGAGATGCCATGTTTCGACAGGACAATTTTATGCAATGCAGGTGGTTGGGGGAGCTCTTCAGTGATGATGCGCTCATGGATTGTTCCTCCAGATCCCCCGATATTGATCCAATCGAGCATTTATGGAATGCCGTATATCCTGGTGTACGCTGCATAAAACCCACACAAACAATACAAGAACAATTCTTCACATGGGTAGAATTGGAAGATGCGTGGGTCCAGATCCCTCCAGAACGATTCCAATACCTTGCAAAGTCGATACCACAACTTGCAGTATTGCTGCCGCTTTTAGTGCTCTCGGACGAGCAACTCGTTATTAACATGGCATTCACTGTCTTCCTCTGACTCTTTGCCACTCATCGTATGAATGACCTGTAGAGCACGTGATGAATTTTGAATGTGGTATCAATTGCTGGTGCATCAATAATAATGACAATACTTTAGTAATAATATTAATAATAAAATTGTACTGAATGTACCTTGAATATATTGTCGCAGAAACGTGGAGGTTCTTCCAGTCTTTATCAGAATTCAGATTGTAAAATGTACTTGAATGGAGCATTGTGACCTCTGCACTGTCTTAATAAGTTATTTCAGCAGCACTAAGAATAGCCATGTTTAAAAATCTTGTGAACATAGCAGCAGTAAGAATAGGGATGTTTAAAAATCGCGCGAATATAGCAGCAGTGAGTTTTTTTATTTTCTACCGCTAGAGACGTAGGCGCGGAATTTAAAATATATGTGCTTTTTGACGCGTTCTAACTACGTGAGCGTAGATTTTAAACTTCGCATGCTAACGCAGCATACTACGTGACCGTAACGTCACGACCACGTGCTCTTGTTGTAAAGAAAGCCACGTGCTCAGTCATGTGCATTTTTGACAGCTGTCATCTTGACGGACCCTAAACTCACTTTTAAGGACAATAGAGTATCGCTCACCTCACTGTTGCCATCTTCACGGCGCTAAACCTCATTGCTGCCGCCTTATGCACGTCGTAGTGCTTTTTGACACTTTTCAAAATAACAGCCACCATCTTTAACCATGCGGGCGCAGAATTTTAAACTACAGAACATCACTAACCTCATTGCTCCCATCTAGACGGGGCTACACCTCACTGTTGCCACCTTATGCAATTAGTAGCTGGCAATTTAAAATCCACGTAATCTTAACTCGGTACAATATTCCTCTGTGAGCCACGACATGCAGTCGACGCACACTGCTGTGTCATTAGTAATTTAACGCTCATTTCCGGTCGCGAGCAAGCCAGCTCGCTGCATGGAAATATTTACTTTGAATGTACTGTGAGTGTTAAATGCAGATCTTTCCCTTTGCCTTTCAATATTTTGTTTAGCACAATTTTTTTGGTTCTGAACACAAAGTTTTAACCTCTAAGTGAAGTCAGCATTAAGGTAGGCAATTGAAAGTCACCAGAGTTCAAATCTATAAACATGAAATGTTAAAATCAAACGTTCGGTGTTCCAAATACTAAAAAACTATCAAGCAGATACTGATTTCTGTTAGAAAAAGCAACTCAGTGCACCACTAATAGATCGGGGATTTTATTCTTTATTAGGTAATTCTGATAAGACGTGACCACTGGGTTCCATTCCCTGTTATGTGTAGCATGAATTTCTTCGATTCTGAACACAAAACCATTTACCAATAGAGATTAATTTGCTACACCTAACAAAGTAAAAGCGTTCTTGCAGATAAGCTGTCAAAAATGTACTAACTTCAGCTAACTCCTTCTGGGAGGCGGAGGGTGCCGTGAGGTGGAGGAGGAGCCCTTTTGCTCTTTAGTCTTTTATCCCATTAGCTCAATAGACATTTAGCCCTAGGAGAAGGAGGAGGAGGATGGCGCGGTAGGAAGAGGAGGAGTCCTTTAGCTCATTAGCCTTCAGCCACTTAGCCCTGGAAAGAGGAGGGCGCGCTGAGGAAGAGAAGGAAGAGGAGGAGGAGGAGGAGTCATTTTGCCCTTTTGCCCTTCTAATAAGATGAGACCCCTGAGTTCCATTCCCTATCATATGTGTAGCACGAATTTTTCTTTCGGCTCAGCATTTTGCAATCATCTTGCATAGTAGCCCTCTCCTGCACATGCTACATGCTTTTAACTCATGCCAACAGATTGAAATAATATGTCTTGCGAACCGATATTTCATGTTACATTTTTATGCGATATTTTGTTCGACTGCTAGGGGCTTAAATCTAGGCAAAATATTTCTCATAGCACTAGGCGTTCTGTTTATTTCACTTTCCGCATGAGCTACATGCTCATAACCCACGCCAACAGATGCAAATATTATATTTCCGAACTGAAATTTCCAGTTACATGTTTATGACTTAATTTGTTTGACGGCTAGGGACTTGAATGTAACCAAAGTATTTATTATAGCACTAGGCGCTCTGTTTAATGTCGCTCCTGCATGAGCTACAAGCTTATAACCTATGACAACTGATTGTAATAATATTTTTCCGAACAGATATTTCATGTTACATGTTTATGCTATAATTTGTTCGACTACTAGGGGCTTAAATTAAGCAGTGCATTTCTTATGGCACTAGGCGTTCTGTTTATTTCACTTACCGCATAAGCTACATGCTTATAACCCATGCCAAAAGGTTCAAATAGTATATTTCCGAACCGAAATTTCAAGTTACATGTTTATCCGATAATTTGTTCGACTGCTAGGGGCTTAAATGTAACCAACGTATTTCTTATGGCATTAGGCGTAATCATAAGAGCCCATATATAGCCGCCATCTCATGCAATCGTCCATAGACGTAATCTTTCTCTATAAGAGCCTATGTATAGCCGCCATCTTGGGCAATCGCCCATAGCAGGCATCCTCTATATGAGCCCATGTATAGCCGCCATCTTGCGCAAGCGTCTCTAGGCTGCCTCATAAGAGCAGCCGCTATCTTACGCCAGTGCCCCTAGGCCGCCTCATAAGGGCCTATGTATAGCCGCCATCTTGGGCAAGCGCCCGTGGCCATCATCTTTCTGCATAAGAGCCCATGTATAACCGTCATGTTGTACAATCGTCCATGACCAGCATCTTTCTCCAAAAGAGCCTATGTATAGCCGCCATCTTGCGCAGTAGCCTCTAAGTTAGCTTTTGTCCATATAAGCCTGTGTATAGCCGCCATCTTGCGCAAGCAACCCTAAGCCGCCTCATAAGAGCCTATGTATAGCCACCATCTTGCACAGTAACCTCTGACCCAGGTTCTAAGAGTTAGTTTCATAAGAGACTCTGTATAGCCGCCATCTTGTGCAATTGACGTCAGGAAGGGCATCTGGCCGTAAAACTGAGGTTAGGCTCCTCCCTTTGGTAAGGTGTGCTTTCTTATAGAAATCTCCATTGCCCCACTACTCAAAATAACGTCTCGGGAATACTCATTGCCCTACTATTCAAGATGGCGTCGAGAAGGGCATCTAGACGTAAAACTGAGGTTAGGCCCCTTCAAGATAGCGGCTCTGAGGTTAGGCTTGCTCTCTTGCGCGTAAAAAGTAAGGTTGAGCCCCTCCAAGATAGCGTCTGTGGGGTTAAGCATTCAGTCTTACCAAACATAGCAATGACCTTGCCAGAGCTCAATGCAGTGGAGGCCTCTCTCGAGGCCCTGTGGTGGCGGTGGCCGCCGAACGCCTGAAAAGAAAATAACTGATTACATTTCATGAAAGAATTACGCGATAAATAGGGAGTATTCAATAAGAGGTAAATATCCAATTAATAAATAAGGAATATCGAACTTAGTACCACAGAGTGAAATTCCAAGCTGTAAGAAAACCTTATTTTAATATGAGGCAAAAGGAAATGAACTGAATACTACTATGTTAGAATCTGATTTCATTTAAAACAGTGTTACTATGTTAATGTGTTATCTGTCCTTGGGAACAATGCACAACCTTACGAGAGAGGAGTGAAGCGTAAATTTGATACCCTACGGTACTTACATTTAGTGTGGTAGTGTGTGGCAATATGGTAGTGTTTCACGTTGGTACCAACAACTTAAGGCCAGCAGGTGTATGTACCAACATAGTTGGGGATGTGCGGGATCTGGTAAATGCAGCACGGGTGAAGTTTAAGCAAGCGGAGTTTGTTATCAGTGGAATACTGTGTAGGATGTATACTGACTGGAAGGTGATTGGGGATTTAAATGAGACTATGGAGCGGGTATGTGGGAACCTGGGAGTGAGATTTCTAGATCCTAATGTGTGGATAGGAGATAGAGATCTGCCTCGGATGGCATTCACTTAAACAGGAGTGGTTCGTTTAAAAAAAGGAAATTAGTTGAGAAGGGTAATAGGGAGGTACATACACGGAAACCGAGTGGTAGAGGGATAGGTGAGAAGGGTAGAGAGATCTGGAAGTCAGGTAGGGGTGATATAAAGATAATAGTGTTGAACGACATAAGTATTGCAGAGAAAGGGATGGAAGCTCAGTAGCCTAATTTAATAGATATATACTGTGCCCTACAGGACTCTATGGTTCCGGCCAGGCGAAAGCCGGTCTCGAACCCAGAGTACAGTAGTGAAAGAACTCTCACAAACGTGAGCTTGTGCACATAGTCTTACCTGAACTCACATCCTTGCTCGGCCAGATGATAGCGCACTTCTCAGGGATAACATGGGTGAACAATGGGCAACATTAAGATAAAACAATAGGATATGTGACAAATCAGGTAATAATCAGCTAAATTAAAATGAAAAAAATATCTAACAGAAAACATCGCTGCATTCAAAGTTTTACAATCAGGGATTCATTACATAAACAGAAACTAATTACAAATGTAAGAGCTTTCAAATGCTTGGGTAAAGATAATGTTGAGCCAATGACAACCAGTTCACTGCCTTCACGACACAGCTGTGCTGTAACAAGCATGTTACAATTGTGTAAGTAATGAAATCTAGAAAAACAGATATCTGCTGAAATACACATCTAACAGCCATTCCCATAAAATTTACTATGCCTCGTACCATCGAACCCCGGTGCAAACAAATATAAACACATAATGGACAGTGTCCTGACTCGGTCACGAACCCTAGTCCCATGAAGAGTAAGGCGTATAATATTCATATACAAACAATATAAAAAGAACACAACCAACATATCCAAGGGGTCAATATCAAACGGGCCAGTGTTAAAATTAAAGTAGAACAAATAGAACAAAAAATCTCTCCCTGCGTTCAAAACATCAAGGTCGTCTCCTCCCCCATACACACTCGACAAGCTGCAGACAGCAATATCACCGAGTTTCAAGAATGTGACGTCAGACACAACAACCCTCACCATTCCAACCCTTGACAAGCGGCAGTCCACATGATTTACGAGCTCAGCTGGCTGCAGGCTAAGAAATCTCGCCTTTCAAAACACCTCACGTAATCTGGCTGCTAAAAGCACTCTTTTAAATACACCTGGGCTATCCGCCCTCATCTCAATATCACCAGCAATATAACAAATCTTATTTCCGTCTCCCATGGGCTCAACCTTGATAATACAAAGACACAAATCATTAAGCTATAGTCACATGGCCATAATAAGGCATCTCACATACATCCAATACACTCTCAAACTGTGCTGGGCTTTCTCATATCAATTCATACAGTCAGCTACATGCATAATGCTCACATCTCTCAAACATTCGGACTCGCTCGCCCTGTCAGTGAAGCTAGGTGAATTACGGGTTAAATCCTGGTCTCAACTATACAGCCTACGTCTGCAGTGACAAATGCCTAAACGCGACACAATAAATAGTGCCTGCCTGTTAGACTAACCTACCATGACCAAGGGAGTTCGACCTGACCCATGAAGATAACACGTACGCTAATATAATACAATGGAAATGAAATATAAACACACCAACAAGGAATCTACAAACTATCATCTACCCTAATGTACGGGGTTCGAGCATGAGGCCTAGCTCTTTATTACCAAGAAATTTCCTAGCATAAACTAACCTGTTGGCTGACGGCCCCCCTATTCCTATCTAAATTTAAATGACATGCTTGAAACAGAATTGGAAAGCTCTGACCTTATATGATTGATGACATGACGGAGCGGCCCTCCCTGTGGACCACTGAATTTACCACATCATGACAAACTGCGACGGTTGCAGCAGATACTGGTGAACACTTGGAGACATTCTATCTTGCGTGAGTCCTTCGTACAGCTCCTTAGATGGTTGGAAGATTTCCCCTTGGACGTCGCGCTGATCAGGTACGCCAACGTTCCTGGATCGATTCCCGTTGTCGTGTCGGCTTCAGCTCCGGTTGTGGCTTCCTCGCAATGATGATGTAAAAGCTCGTTCTGGCTTGATGCAGGGGTAACTGAAAACAAATTCATTTATTACAGACTGTCCAGACTCGATGCCTGTTTCCACTGCTATCGTGTCTCACACGTTACATTGACCAAGTCTTGTTCTGAATTTTAAACCTGGTACACCATAGTTTCTTCACCACTCTTAGTAACACTGTTATTCCATCCTTTCACTCGGACAACATGTAGTTCGGGAAGAACTACCCTGAGCCTATATTTATTCTAGCATTACGTCAGTTACAACTTGACCTCACAGAAATATGAAGCTACTAGTTCATCAGTCTATTATAGGCAGTACCTCATCTCACCATAGCATATCAACACAGGTAATATCAAGACTTTAGCTGAATATGCAAGTTGATTACTTACTTCCTCGCAGATACAGTAGTACTAGTTGTAGGTGCAGCTCGAAGATAAAATGTTGTTCTCAGTACCGACACGCAGCATGACGACTTCGTTCACGCAGCCTTACGATCAAAGAATGAGGCTGATGTGCCAGGCGGCCTTGCTTTTATAACCAGGTTAGCGTAACCACGCCGCTTGATCGCGTGCAGGATACGCGCGCCCGCGACTCGAAGTTTTCCCGCACAAAGCACGTCAAGTACCCTATGTAACGAATGCATTTATGGTTGCAGCCCTAATGCATATCAAAATTAAGCAGAAATTATGCAGGTTGCAATTCTTGTATCAAATCCAATGCAACTCTTCCGTAACCAAAGATATTAATTTAATTTTTTTCCCTCCGAAGGTAAGTTTTGCCGGGATCCGGGAAGCGTCCCCAATCTTCATTAAGAGGCTTGGCTTGGGACATAACTCCCTTTAATGAGGTTCTGGAGATTTTCATAATGACGCTCTAGCTCTCTTCACACGAGAACGCTTCTTCTGGAATCTTTCATGAAATAAACTATAAGACAATGACTTCGTGGGTGGTCTTATGTAATCCCAATATCCAATACTAAAATCTATACTATTGGTCCATGAACAGAACGGTTCAATACTTACAAGGTATTGTAAGGAGTTGAATCATGGCTGAGAAATGATATAATGGACGAAGTTTTTTCAAGGAAATGGACTGTGAATCGTTGACATAGGATGGGAATAATAGGAGGGGTAGTATTGATTCTGGTGAAGGACGAATTTGCAAGCTACGAACAAGTTAAGATGACAAACATGAAATTCTATGTGTAAGACTCATTTCCGAAGATAATAGGCAATTTGATATATTTCGAGTGTACATATCGTGAAACGGTAGCACTGACGCTGATTCAGAATTATTTGATTAGATAATCAACTATATGGGAAACGACATGGAAAGGAATGGGATTGTAGCGGGAGATCTCAATTTAAAAATGTCAATTGGGAAGGTAATGCGAACGGCAGGAAGCATGGCCAACAAATGGCAAATAAGTTTATATGGGAAGGAGAGGTGATTCAGAAAGTGATGGGACCAACTAGATGGAAGAATATCTTGGACGTGGTGCTGGTAAAACCATTAGAGCTCTATAGAGAAACCGAAGTAAAAGATAGTATTAGTGATCATGAAACTGTTTTTGTGGTAGTTAAAAATACATGTGATAGAAAGGAAAGTCTTTTAAGTTGGACTATTAGACAGTACCATATGGATGATAAAGCAAGTATGAGGGAGTTTGTTGTAAACTGTAAACAACGATGTAAACAGACTCTGGGATTGGTTTAAAGCAATTGATGAGGAATGTGAAAACTGGTTTGTACTTTTGTGGTAAGGAATGGTAAAGATCCACTGTATTACAACAGAGAAGTAAAAAGACTAAGTACGAGGTGCAGGTTGGAAAGAAATAGAGTTAAACATGGCTGTGGAAATATGGAGAAATTTAAGGAACTTATTAGGAAATTGCATATAGCAAAGAAGTCAGCTAAGTATAACATGATGGCAAGCATAATTGGCAGTCATACATATTTTTGTGAAAAATGGAGAGGTGAGTATAGGTTCTTTATGGCAGAAAGAGTTTCAAAGAAGGCATTCCAGGAATTATTAATCTACAATGGAAGTGTGTATATGGGGATCTTCACAAGGCAGAAGTATTCAGTCAGCAGTATTTAAAGATTGTTGGTTACAAGTATAATGTCCAGATAGAGAAGGCGAATAATACTAAAGAAGTATTAAAATGTACATATGATAACAACGACTTTTACAATAGGTAAGGTAAGGGTTATTCTGCCCGAAGGCAGGTCCGAACCTCCGCAGAGGTGTTCCTGAGCCGGAGTTTACGTGCGGTAGGGTGGCCAGTTCCTGTCCGCACCTCCATTGCGCGTGGCAACCCATCCAACTCCTGACCACGACCAATGTAGCTTAAATTCGGACATCTCACGGGATCCGGTGTTTCAACACGGCTACGGCCGTTGGTCTTTTACAATAAGATACAAAATTGAAATCTAGTAAAGCGGTTGGAATTGATAAGATTTCCAGGGATATATTAATGACGGTTGGATGGGATATATTACCATATCTGAAGTACTTATTTGGTTATTGTTTGCATGAAGGAGCTAAACCAAATGAGTGGAGAGTTGCTATATTAGCCGCTGTGTATAAAAGGAAAGGGCAATAGACATAAAGCTGAAAATAACAAGCCAGTCAGTTTGACACGCTATACGTGAAAGCCTTGGGAATGCATTCTTTCTGATTGTTTTAGACATGTTTGAAAAATTAATAACTGTTTCGAAAGAAGACAGCTGGTTTTAGGAAAAATCAACTTGAAGGATTCAAGCATGTCACATCAGATATCTTGGATTCAGGAGGTCAATGGACTATATCTCGATTGCACTGTGTAAGGAATTTGATAGGGTGGATCATGGGTAACCAATGGAAAAACTCAGAGCAATTGGACTAGATGAAATTGTGCTTGAATGGGTGGCTACATTACTTGACAATTTTTTTTTGCTAGTTGTTTTACGTCGCACCGACACAGGTAGGTCTTACAGCGACGATGGGACAGGAAAGGGCTAGGAGTGGGAAGGAAGCGGCCGTGGCCTTAATTAAGGTACAGCCCCAGCATTTGCCTGGTGTGGAAAAGGGATACCACGGAAAACCATTTTCAGGGCTGGCGACAGTGGGGTTCGAACCTACTATCTCCCGAATACTGGATACTGGCCGCACTAAAGCGACTGCAGATATAGAGCTCGGTTTCTTGAAAATAGATCTCAGAAGATTAGAGTTGGCCAAGCTTTGTCTGACCCTGTAATAATTAAGAGGGGAATTCCTCAATTGAGTATCATTGGACCTTATGTTTTCTTATATAATTCTATAAATGATATGAGTAAAGAAGTGGAATCAGAGATAAGGCTTTTTGCAAATGATGTTATTCTCTATATAGTAATAAGTTACAAGGTTGTGAGCAACTGTAAAATGACCTCGATAATATTGTGATATGGACTTAAACGAGGTTAAAAGTCAGGTTGTGAGTTTCACAAATAGGAAAATTCCTATCACTTTTAATTACTCTGTTGAGTGGGTGAAAGTTCTTATGGCAATCATTGTAAGTACCTAGGTGTCAATATAAGGACAGATTTTCAATGGGATATTCCCATAAATGGGATTGTAAATAAAGAGTACAGATCTCTGCACATGGATATGATGGATGTCGAGGGGTTGTAGTAAGGATAAAAAGGAGAGGGCATGTAAGCCTCTGGTAAGACACCAAATAGAGTATTGTTGAAGTGTATGGGACCCTCATCAGGATTACTTGTTTCAAAAACTGAAAAATATCCAACGAAAAGCAGCTCGATTTTTCTGAGTGATTTCCAACAAAGAAGTGTCGTTACAAAAATGTTGCAAAATTTGGGTTGAGAAGACTTGGAACGAAGGAGACGAGCTGCTCGACCATGTGGTATGTTCCGAGCTGTCAGTGGAGAGATGGCGTGGAATGACTTTAGTAAACGAATGAGTTTGATTGGTGTCTTTGCAAGTAGAAAAGATCACAATATGAAGATAAATTTGAAATTCAAGAGGACAAACTGGGGAAAATATTCGTGTATAGGAAGGGGAATTACGGACCGGAATAGCTTACCAAGGGATGTGTTCAAACCATTTTCAATTTCAATGAAACCATTTAAGAAAAGTCTAGAAAAACAACTGAAGTGTAATCTGCCACCTGAGCGACTGCCCTAAATGTAGATCAGTAGTGATTGATTGATTGATTGATTGATTGATTGATTGATTGATTGATTAATTGATTGATTGATTGATTGATTGATTGATTGATTGATTGATTGATTGATTGATTGATTGATTGATTGATTGATTGATTGATAGTGTATAATATTTGATTTCATTCACACCTCATTTGCTCAAACATTTATTCAAGTCACCTGCATGCACTCTGGATGAATTTATGGTAGGGTGTTTTAAACGTCGTAGACGAACGAGACTTTTTAATAACTACCATAACCTTAAAGCAATGAGCAGGAGAGAATGGCTGTAGGTATTTGTTCGATGCGGTGTTATTTGGAGCAGCTTCCGGAGCAGGCATTAATTTCGTGAAACAGGGAAAGTAGCCTAAAATTGGAGGAAAGTTTGGTGTGGCTCTTTGTAGAAAGCAACTGGATGACGAGCGTCATTTTGTGGGTTTTTCTACGTAACTATCCTAATGTTTCGTAGTATGTTGTTATGCGAGTATCATGTCGGAGCTGGAAGGAATATCGAATTCAAAAGTTCCATACACATTGTAGTTTTGCTGTTTTTCCCATTTTAAATCGATCAGTATATTGACACAGTATTCACAGTTTGGAAATGGAAGTGTTTGTATATTTTTTATTTTAAGGTCTAAGGGGAGAAAATTCCAATGACGCTTTATGGTATAAAGTGATGCATGAACCTTACTTCACGAGTTGTATGTTCTTTCCAGGTCACAGCCTCATTTATGGTGACCCCAAGTTTTGAAATTATCTTGGAGTAAGGCACTTCAGTATTCTCAATCTTAATTGGAGGAGGATTTTGTTTATTTGGACAGATAGTAGTTTGTGACCAATTACTATGCTTTAGGTATTTCGAGGGATGATGAGTGAGAAGTTGTTTCCGGAGTATGTGGAGAGTCGTTGTATGTCATATGTTGTATCGCTTCTCACATACGATCTATGCTAGTATGGTAATATACCTGTAAGTTATCAGCATATAGATGACATTTGCAGTCGAGGAGTGGGGATGAAATATCATTGCTATGCAGGCTGAATAATAAAGTACGCAGCACAGATCCTTGAGGGATACGGGATAATCAGATGGTCCGGTTGGACGTAACATTTTAACCGAGACACACTGACGACGATTTTTAGGTAGGGGTATAATGAAGTTGAACGCTCTCCTGTCGGTACCAAGGAGCGTAATTTTGAAAGGAGGAGTTGTATGTTGACTATCAAATGCAGTTGCTAAAATCAAAGAGCGTGAGTACCATCACTTCACGTTTATCCTTAGCAATCCTAATATCACCTTTTACCCGAAGAAGTGTTGTCGTCGTACTGTGGCTCTCATTGAAGCCATTTTAATATGAATCCCAAGTACACCAACTTGTTTATTGCTATATCAAAGAAAGAATGTACATAAAATTGTGTCCTTTTAAATATGGAGGGGCGATTGGTATCAATTGATATTAAGCTTATCTTGGGAAGGAAAGTTATTTGGCCTCTACATGCCCAGTAATTATTTGTAATTTCGGCAGATAATCAAACATTCCTGTTACAACCATTTCGTAGACTGCCGTGGAAGTTCTGAGTGGTCTCTGAAGGTCTCAGGCACACAAGCGTGTTCTAGTTGCTTCCTAATCCTGGAGATTCAGGCACACAGCGCGTTCTGATCAGCCATTCGTGGGTTCGATGAACACTCGCGTACACATGGACAAACAGGAAAAATGGTTAGTGGAATACTGTTCGTATGCATTCACCATTAATTATTAAGAACTGATCCACTCATTAACTCGAGTAATCTATCCAAACAAAGAATAATGTTATGGAAATCGCTACTTCTTTCCCGTTTATTGTCACACGGCACTAGTCAAGAACATTGTTTTTTCTATGTGAGCACTACTTGTTTAATTAGATGGCACGTCCTGGCTTAATCTAGCATTTCCTATTGTCTCGTATGACGTCTCCCAACACTGTTATTTCTCGATTACAACAGGTTATTTACTCGTAGGATATGTTTACTTCTCACTTGCGTAAGCGTGATTTGTCGGAAGTTTAACCCGTTCCTTAATTATATTCATGTGAGCTGCCACTGTTTGTTAACAGTCCGCACTCTCATAACATGTGACTATGTAAATATGGGAGTTACAAGCACCCACACTCGCACACGAAAATCCTACTTTCGTCCTGTACGATCGGATTATATTCCGAGTAACATTGTCTGATATAAAACAGACTTCACTCGAACACTACTCTTCAAATTTGAATAGCACCTACTATTCTTCAATAACACTGCCCAACATTTGGTATACTATGAACTATGAAGATTACTTCGAATACACAAACGAATGACTGACTGAGTCGTGAAAGAGGGAGTCAGTGAGTAAATGAGTAACTGAATACAGAGCCTATCCTGGACGTTTATTTTATAGGGAGCTGGTCCTCTGGTAGTGGAAGTGGTAAATTCTGCCCCCTTCTGAAAGATTGCTCCGCTAATAATTACTTCTCAGAGTCGAGTAAGGCGACAAATTAGAGCTCTTAACTCCTTCTATCTACTGATTGAATTTCATTTAGATCGCATCGTGGGATCGCTCGTAATCTCGTGGGCCTTCTTTCATAACCTGTCGCCTTTTCATCGTTTCGTGGGGAATCCCAATTCTCTATCCCACGGTCAGACCCTTCACATCCGGCTCCTAACAACGCCTCACCTATCTCAAGTGCGTTACTGCTAATCCACTCGTTATATATTACATATTTCGGTATCATTGTTTAGCATAAAATACACTGGTTCAAACGAGTCCTTACTCATGAATTTCAATAGGTTAGCTCTAAACTTTTATTACTATTATTATTATTTTTGACAAGTGAATATTGCGTATTGGCATCAATGAATCTGCGGGGGATTTTCTGAGATTTTCTAGCTCTCTTGTTAACACACCGGGATAAACTCCGCCTACATATATTCTTGCGCGTGGCGTGTTCTTTTCTTTCTCTCTACTCGAAGTGAGAGTACAATTTTGAAGGCCCGCTTTCCGGAGCTCTTCATCTCTCGGTACTGTGACCGTTCACAACGTCACCTATGGTATGTCATGATATCCAGGAGCTGGAATATGCCGTTTTCCGCGTCATTCTACGATAAAAACTGCCCAAGTTAGAATTTTTTCACCCGCACCAGGACTCGATTTACAGTATCCAGAGTCGCGCGACCCAGCTGTAGTTGCTGGTAATTAGCAGCAAGGCGGTGCAAGAGCGCTTGTACTCGAAGTTTTCTCACTCCAACCGCGAGCGAGATGAAAAGAGACGCGTTATCACGTGACAAAGAATCTAGGTCACTAGCTGAGCCCAGAGAGTATATCCAACGTGAAAACTAACATTATACCCTGTTTTCCTCGCTCATTCACCACTGCTAACTTATCGCATTCAGCTGTTTTATTTCTGTTAATTTTTATAAATCGCAAAATACCCAATGGATAATTAAGCGCAAACATTCATTTGAATCAGGGAGTTTTACGCATAATTATGAGACCGAGAAGTGCTCTACTTAACTGACAGAGCGGTAACTACGCTGTAAACAAGGGCGCGTCTTAATGACTAACAGATGTTGGACCCTAACCGTGCCAGCGAACACAAGGAATCCTCTGTGCTCGTCATCATTCACCGCCAGAGACAAAAGGACGCTTTTGAGATTGCTTGAGAATCTACGAAGCTATTTCAAAAACATTCACTCAGTGGAAATGAGAATGCAAGAGCTACAATTTGATATCCTGTTCGTCACTATACCTTGCGTATTAACGGACCAACGTTTGAGAAAGGGTTGCATTTTTCCCCCACCCTCAGCATTCGGGTCTCTAGCGTAGCTCGCCTATATATTCAAGAGCTGAGAGGGAGACACTATCCAGTGCATTTCAGTTCAACGCCAGTACGGTAGTATTTCGTCGTGGTTTGTGTGTGAGTCGTTTGTGAAGAAATAATCTTGTAACTTGAGCAGTGTAATCTAGTGATTTAGTAAAGTCTGTGAATATATGTGGAAATAATCACCCTCTGAGTGAGATGTTAGCGTGTACAGTGTGCCGCTAATTAATAAAATAGGAACGGTACGAAACCGCAATAACCGAGGTCCGTGTGTAGAAGAGGTCGTACATCGAGCCTCCTATGCGTCTAAGTTAATACGGCTCAGTTAACATATATAGGGACGTACTTAGCGAAGTGTGTGGAACGAGAGTGCTCGATATAAATGTGAATTACCAAGAAAGTCAGTGAACGGCTCACTGTCGACCCATTCAGGACAGTGCCACGTCAAAGTGATCCGTAGTGCAGTTGAGAGCTCGACTTACGGCTAAGTGCAATAGAGCAGGCCTGAACTAGTATCATGAAATAAGAAAATGCTAATACATTAATGGCCTAACCACTGTCGTTTCTAGGGAAACTAGTGAAATTTCTATGCCTATAATAGCTGCCTACAAGAAGATTAGATAAATGAGAAGGGATTAATGTCGGGTTTCTGGGACATTACCGACATCGTGTTGGAATGCTCGTGCTAATGAGTATATCCAACCATATATTCAAATTGTGATGTGTAATAAACTAACGCATTCACATGAGATAACTTCCATTCATTTACATGTCTATGAGAACGTCGACATCCAGCTGAATGCCAGAGTTTTTCCTGTGTACCGGAGTGAACGAGACATCTAGCTGTGTGCTGGAATTTTGCCTGGTAGCCGAGAACGTCTGGAACGTCGCTGTCATGTGCGTGACCTGCCAGGAAGTCATCACAGGTCTTCGCATCGCTGATGACGTGTTGGAAGCCGAGTAAACCATGGTTGCCTCCCTGTAAAGCTGTGAACGTGGTATCCAGAAGGCTGAGTACATTTCCAAGTATTTATATCTTTGAAGGTCGTGTCCCATTGTAAATATGTAGATTTTTCACATAGATGTAACGTAGACTGCAAGCACGCCATTTCAGAGGGATAATAATAATAATAATGTCATTTTTTTGGGTCTTTTATAGAATACTTTCATCATGGTTTTGGGACGACCATATTTTACTTTCATCCTTGTATAAGGGTTCGATAATGCATGACGTATTTATAAGGACCTTGGCTTAATTAAGTGTGAAGCGTTGTCAAGTAGAGAGGGCTTAAATATTCTGTAAAAGTGACTCCAGTTATCATCATTCCATAGCATATACGAGTCATCAAGATTTTTCAGTAATTCATTCTTTTTGGTGCGCTTCACCTGGTAGAGATCCCTCCTAATTAGTAACTAAGGCACCTGGAACAAGGCATCGAGACAGTGGGTATATTACATCGTTAATTAATTAGTTCGCGAATGCGCAAGTTAATTTGGACCCTGGTGGCAGGAGATCATCATTAAATCTGCATCGTGGTCAATGTACCGAGAGGAAACGAGATGGCTGGACAGGCTGTAACCATAATATATATTGTGAAATGAAAATGTGAAGTTCCCGTGGAATCTGTTATTAAGATACGCGATATGGATATCGCGATATGAATGTGCCGAGTACGGCTGAATATAAAGCCGGGATTTGTTGTGATGCCATTGTGGGCCGTATTGAAAGACGTGAATAGATTATTTGCCGTGAAATAACTGTCTGGGAAGTGCTTGGCAGGCTGCCCCTTGAAAGTGTGTCACGGACAGCTAACAGCTGGAGTTTTATGAGCCCCTTTAAACGGGGGAGCGAAGGCGTTTTCTTCTGTGAAATAGAACAGATACAAGTGGCGAGTTTCTTTCCTTTCGGCACAGAGATTACGTGTGTTAATTTAAATAGAGCCAACGTCGCAGAGATCCCAAATGAGCATTAAAGGAAGGATCCCTCCAATTTTTTTCTTAATTACTTATAGCGTACAGGGAATTCAGGTTAGATATACCCCGTCTCAGAAGATCTTGGGTTCGTTCCAGGAGACAGTGAAAGTTTATGTTCACTGTTACCAACAGCGGGTGGCTTGTACCATCTGTGACTCATTGTGTGTGTGTATGAAATGTATATATTCTTGTCCATTTATTTGTTTATGATGTCTGGTATTGAAGTCGCTAAGTGCTTGTCCATAGGTAGCAACGTTGTGTAAATAATGTCCTGATATATGTATTGATAAAAATCCTAATGAAATGAGCATATTTATTATACTGCATATTTGGCAACGTTTAACTTAAGGAGGTGGTGTAACGCGACTTTCAAAGGATTGGGAGTGTAAATTGCCTATTTCAGTTCATCCGATTCTAGCAGACTTATATCATAATTTGATACAATTTGAATATATAAATTCTCGGCAGGTAAACAGATTTACAGCGGGGTGTGTCCATACTGATTAAATATGTGTGTGATTTAATGTAAGTGTAGAGTGAAATAATTCGAGAGGAAGCGCCCCTCTAAATCTGAGATAGTGTAAATAACCCAAGAGGGAACGCCTTCTTAAGTTTGAATATTTAAACGTATAATGAAGTGTATAAAAAGACTACCGAACATTTAAACGTCAAGATCACCCAAATTACTGTATGTAAGGTGTTTGTATGGCATGCCCATGCAAATAATGTGTTTCACTAGTATAAGTAAAAATTTGTTATACAAGATATTGTCTCTCTTCTCATTAGTAATGAAATGGTATTCCTCTCATAATTAACTTTTCCCCCTACTATAGAGACTATTACTAAAGAACCTACCGCCCCATCGGACAGTGTACAGACCCGAAAATGCGATATCGACTCGGCTAGCGAATTATTCTAGTAGGGGAGGGTGAGGTTTCGACAACCGTGCTGAGTTCGAGGCTCACCGATGGTGCTCCATTCTAACGTCATATTTATGAGCAATGGTAACTGGTTCATGTACTGATGCCTTGGAAAGGTACAGTACGCGTAATGAGACGCTCGCTCTCCGAGGTGACGTGGTGCCATTCGTATTCCGGACTGGACGAAAAATGCTTATTATGACACTTTTTCTAGCAAAATGTAGCGGAAAAAGGCATATTGTATTAGCTGGACCTCACAACATGCCTATGGCGAGGTGATGAACGCTTACAATAGTGAGCATGACATGAGATAATTGGACTTGGCCACGCACACCGTCTACAATGAGATATTAGCATAGCCACTTCGACGAGGGAAATCGGTGGAACATTTGGTGACATTCTGTCATTTGAATGACAGGTGCCTTCAGCATCTGAGATAGAAGTTACATTCAATTTTGTACTTCACCTTACTGCTTGATGTAAATCTTATAGGTTAGATATGATGGGATGTCTTCACTTTCAGGAGTGTATTTAGATGCTAGAATTAAGACACCTGAGGTTTAGCTGGCTCTTTCGTCTTGTCACTTAATTTATTGTATTGGTCAGAGTGAGAGGAATCACACACGCTTTAATGTAAATATGAGGTCAGTAACTTTAGGGGAGGAAGACAGCATGGTTACGCTCTTAAAATAACATTTCGCTTACAGTATCCAAGCAAATTGCAACTTAATAATTAAGTCACTTAAAAGGTCTCTGTAGAATTATAAGTAAGTAGCACTGTAAGTGTAAAGAAATAGACTTAAAACATGTGTTTATAATTGGGGAAAAGTTATGCGAATCATGCAAACCGGGTTGGGTTAAACATTTGAATGTGTAATGATAGTATGTAGTTGATAGGCCAGTCTGTTCAGTTGATTTCTTTATGCGAATTTCTAACTCAGAGAATCCGTGGTGACTACACAGTGATCGTTAAATGCTCATGGATAACATTTTGTTTACTTATCCTTCCGACGCCAGAACATGAAATAACAGTTGACACCATATTTAATTTTATGCTAATTTAAGTAATAATAATAATAATGGGCAATGGTAACTGGTTCATGTACAGAGAGCAGTAATCTCCCAAACTCAGGTGTGTTCTCAGGAATCTCCTAATTACTTACAAGAGCAGTGCCAATTCATATAATTAAATGTAATTATTTTTATGATTTTAAATTTTGACATATGTCAATTGAAATAAACATAACTTTAACACTTCTCAGAGTTTTCTTATGTAACAATTATTAGTGCATTTGGCATTGTAGATAAAGGCAACTAGGTTACGTCAGTCATTAGTCAATATTGCACACATATGTCAATAATTAATTTCAATTTAATTAATCTGTATTGGAGAATTCTTGGCTATGGCGTAACCGAAATATCGATGGCTATTTTACAGTCCGAGTCCATTTTATGATTTTATTCGGCCACTAAGTATTTTGTATTTTTAATTAATTTCGATTTGAATAAATTAATCAGTAAAATTTTAACCTGGTCCATTCTCATTTATTCGTGAGAGTACCCGCAGTACTCAGTATCCATATGTACCGGAAGTAGAAGAAGAATACCGATCCGATCGCGCCCCACGCAGATGAGACTCTCAAAGAGCTAAGTATATTTTATTACAGAGCGCCGTGGCAGAAAGATGATGGAGAATATGACCGCTGATTCAATATTCCCAAGGGTACAATATAAAACTAAGTATAAAGGAGGAAATATTTATAATCGGAATTTCTTTCAACATAACAGAGTTTAAAATAGAAAATATATTTGTTTTCCTGAAGATCCCTAATCGTAGTAATGAGAAATTAATTAAGTCCAAAACAAGAAGTATTGCTATACATTTACAAATAATGGTTTTCATTGAGATAGTAGCAGCCACTGTTCAACTTAGAAAATAAATGAGAGAATTTTTAGAATAATTGATGCACCTAGGCAGACCATCTTGTCTAAAGTTAACTATGCAAGTACATACAATATTTATCATTCAATAAAAACCTTAAAATAAATTCAGATCGTTTGTTTTGGAACATGTCAAAGGAATATGTCGTCATAATGATAATAAAAATAATTAATTTCGAATTTCAATATGAAACATCCCCAAAAAAATTCCTTCCCAGTATAATTTCAAACTCTAATCCCGTTTGTTATTACGCGGCTGTACGTAGGGCAAAGTAATTTAGTATAAAATATTTTAAAATGATACTGAATAAGCATAATATACGAAAAAATAACGAGAAATACCATTCTGGCACCAACCGACACAAAACATTACCCATTCGGGTTTAATTTGCTGCCTTATCGTCCGAAAATTCAGGCGTCTAAAATGCGATAGGTTAACACTGGATTAATATCGACCTACACACAGTTCTCACACTAAAATAAAATTTGTCGAATAGGCCAAACGCAAGTACAAAAACTAATTTCTCTAACAGTTAGGAAATACAGCACTTAAAATCCATGAATGAAATATGTGATTTCTTCATTCAATTATATATACACTGACTGACAGAGCAAATGCAACACCAAGAAGGAGTGGTCAGAACTTTATGCCAATTGCAGGGTAGACTGACGTCACTGAGGTATGCTCATAATGTGAAATGCGCCGCTGTGCAGCGCACGTAGCGAACGATAAATGGGACACGGCGTTGGCGAATGGCCCACTTCGTACCGTGATTTCTCAGCCGACAGTCATTGTAGAACGTGTTGTCGTGTGCCACAGGACACGTGTATAGCTAAGAATGCCAGGCCGCCGTCAACGGAGGCATTTCCAGCAGACAGACGACTTTACGAGGCGTATGGTGATCGGGCTGAGAAGGGCAGGTTGGTCGCTTCGTCAAATCGCAGCCGATACCCATAGGGATGTGTCCACGGTGCAGCGCCTGTGGCGAAGATGGTTGGCGCAGGGACATGTGGCACGTGCGAGGGTCCAGGCGCAGCCCGAGTGACGTCAGCACGCGAGGATCGGCGCATCCGCCGCCAAGCGGTGGCAGCCCCGCACGCCACGTCAACCTCCATTCTTCAGCATGTGCAAGACACCCTGGCTGTTCCAATATCGACCAGAACAATTTCCCGTCGATTGGTTGAAGGAGGCCTGCACTCCCGGCGTCCGCTCGGAAGACTACCATTGACTCCACAGCGTAGACGTGCACGCCTGGCATGGTGCCGGGCTAGAGCGACTTGGATGAGAGAATGGCGGAACGTCGTGTTCTCCGATGAGTCACGCTTCTGTTCTGTCAGTGATAGTCACCGCAGAAGAGTGTGGCGTCGGCGTGGAGAAAGGTCAAATCCGGCAGTAACTGTGGAGCGCCCTACCGCTAGACAACGCGGCATCATGGTTTGGGGCGCTATTGCGTATGATTCCACGTCACCTCTAGTGCGTATTCAAGGCATGTTAAATGCCCACCGTTACGTGCAGCATGTGCTGCGGCCGGTGGCACTCCCGTACTTTCAGGGGCTGCCCAATGCTCTGTTTCAGCAGGATAATGCCCGCCCACACACTGCTCGCATCTCCCAACAGGCTCTACGAGGTGTACAGATGCTTCCGTGGCCAGCGTACTCTCCGGATCTCTCACCAATCGAACACGTGTGGGATCTCATTGGACGCCGTTTGCAAACTCTGCCCCAGCCTCGTACGGACGACCAACTGTGGCAAATGGTTGACAGAGAATGGAGAACCATCCCTCAGGACACCATCCGCACTCTTATTGACTCTGTACCTCGACGTGTTTCTGCGTGCATCGCCGCTCGCAGTGGTCCTACATCCTACTGAGTCGATGCCGTGCGCATTGTGTAACCTGCATATCGGTTTGAAATAAACATCAATTATTCGTCCGTGCCGTCTCTGTTTTTTCCCCAACTTTCATCCCTTTCGAACCACTCCTCCTTGGTGTTGCATTGTCACTGTCAGTCAGTGTAAAACATGGTCCACATGATTTTACAAGCTATAAAACTGTACGTTTTAAAATTAAAAATGTACAAATTTGAACAAGAAACAGAACTGGGTTGGGAAATATGGTGAAATGGAAATTTAGTTGTATTAATTATCTTCATTACTCTTCCGTATGAAAGACATTGACTAGAAATGGATATGGAGTCTGAATTTCAAAATAATTCTATTTCAGTGAAGAATATGTGTTATTTTCATAGCAAATAAATATGCTCATCAGGGGTTCTAAAATGCGGTGTAACGTTAGAGATTATCACTTATGTCTTAACTCTCAATTTTTTCTGGTGGTAAGTATTCTTTGTAAATGGCTCATGATGTTTTCTTGGGCGCACTGAAACCTCAGATTTCTTGTCGACGTTTCTGCCAGCCAGGTGGAAATAGTCAATATTCATACATTTTATACACCATACGTTAAATCAAGGAAACTTGTTTAATTGTTTTTCTAATTACTTTTACGTATCATTTCTAGAGCCGTGCGCGGATATGCAAAACATTTCCGCATCCACTTCGCATCCAAATCTGTGACTGGTTATCCGCGGATATTGCGACTATTTGACTATGTTACACCGCAGGTATTAAAACGGCTAGATCTGATAACACGATACAAGAGGCTTAATACCTGAGAACAGCCCCCTACAGTGACACGTTTATCAGGAATATCCTCTAGCAAAATCTACTGACATATTGAGCGGTTCTCTTTCGCTCCTTCCTTTCACCAATTGCGGGCAGGAGCCAGGTAGGCTTTGTTCAGATTTACGGTTTTATTGACTCAAGACTCTTTATAAGTTATATCACCATTTTCCCACACCAGTGTCAAGTGTCGCGTCACCACAAGCAAAAAAAACTGTATGAAATGTGTGAAAACCTAAGTTGTCGAGATTTTTATTGTATGCCTAAAACAAAATCAATAAACATTATTTAGGAATTATCAGCAAAATTATCCGCGTTGCCATACAGTTTGCATCCTCCAAGACACTATTTTTGCGGATATCTGCGGATAAATCCGTGCATGTCCTCGGCCGTGCTATAAACACTGTAAACACTAATGGTTATTTCCCACCCCCTGACATGTTTGCTGCTAGAAAATATAGGTGTACTTTTGAACACACGAAATTTCGTAAGACTAGAACATTCATTTTCATCTTTAAGAGTGAACGTCTCTCAGTTTCTTTCTAAAAGGAAAATACAGTATAGGCCTACTATCTTAAATTGTTTACGCAAACACACGTCAGCAGTTCAAATCCGTAAACCAAAACCACTTTGACATCTTGATTCTATAATCGCGTAAATATTATATAATATTAATTTTGTGGGGCTATTGCTAGCCTGATACAGCCCTTGCAAGGCAGACCCTCCGACGTCATATGCAGTGTGTAGGAAACTGCGTGTTAATTTGGTGGAGGATAGTGTTATGTGTGGTGTGTGAGTTAAAGGCGTGTTGCGGACAGCACGAATATCCCGTCCCCGATCCAAGGGAATTAATAATTTTAGGTTAAGATCTCCGTCCAGGCCGGGAATCGAACACGCTGCTCTCTTAACAGAAAGCCACTACATTGACAATTCAGCCAAGGAGCCGGACACGTAAGTATTGACACTTCCAGAACATTGTACAGCTCATATCTTGTTTCGGTTCTTTGTATACATATTCAGTTGTACGAAACAGTTGCAAATGGTGAATTACCCTCAAGACAATTGCAGGAGTGAACAATCTATCATTCGAGACTCGTTCTGTTACACAATGTATGTACTTTTCTTGATGAAAGCTAATGATTTAAACAGCTTTTCTTCTTTCACATTCTAGACTTTTCTAATTACACTCACAACATAACAAGGCAGTCTCCCACCATAACTATCGCTTATAATGTTAGCTCTTGAAAGGCTTTTCAGTTTATATTTCAAGATACGACGGGGTGTCTAAACTTTCTCCTCTAGAAGTTATTTAACGTTCAGGAAACTACTGATACTCTAGTCAGGGATACGGAATGACAACATCTGAACTTCGCTGACGTCAGCCGGGATCGAATTAGCACTCTTGTGAACAGAAGTACAACTAATATTCCACTGTGCCACTGAGGCTGGTTTACCAGAGTGAGACTGAGAGAGGGTCACTGTTTGGGAAGATCAAATTGAAAGTTACATCAATCACTCCGTATCTCCATCTCCACCCGGTTATAGTGTTTTGGAATCTAATAGAATATATATATTCAGAATAACAATTTTCCTTTACCGGTAATAACTATTATCAAGCCAGGAAATCATATTACAAAAAATAGAGAGTTATGATTTTATACGCCTTTTTAAACTAAAAAAATCCCAAGTAATTTGACTACAAACTCTCTATGACGATGACTATAGTCTATATATAGTATTGATTGACAATAGACTAAAATCGGTTGAAAGTTTATCACGATGGAATTCCAAAAAATTTCCCTTACGAAACTATAACGTAGATATTGATCTGCCGGGGAAGAAAAATATGCAGGAGATCACCAAATACATGTCATATATCACTCCCATCAGAAAAGGATTAATTTAATGTCATTTTGATCTATACGTTGCTTGTTCCATTTTTGGGTTTACATTACTTTTTTTTACAATTTGTTTTACGTCGCACGGATACAGAGACGTCTAAAGGCAACGATGGGATAGAAAATCCCTAGGAGTGGGGAAGAAGCGGCCGTGGCCTCAATTAAGGCAGAGCCCCAGCATTTGCCTGGTGAAAAAATTGCAAACCATGGAAAACCATTTCCAGGACTGCCGACATTGGGGTTTGAATCCACTATCTCCAGGATGCTTTAACAATAATGCCACACATGCAACGTTCATAGTGAATCGTTTCGAGAAACACACATATCGTCAGATTCGATTCCCAGTGCTATGGAAGTGTAATTACCTGTACTAGGTAATATTTCGAAGCTGGATACACCAATTTCCTTGCAACAGTTCAAGTTGTTCTTTACTAGTGGTAAGCTGTAATATCAACAATTGAACTGTGAAGATGAATATTCGTTTACCTGAATGGCCAAATTAAGGTAGTTTATGGAGTTTCTGGTGAATATGTTGGCGGGAGCCAAGCGCTGCTCAGGCACACGTGCAGTTGACGTAAGACGAAGAAGGTCGTGGCGTCACAAACGAGGAATTAATATCATTTTATATCTCCACGTGTCACTGACAGTCATATATCTACCGAATTGTTGTCTGGGTTCTTCTCTAAGAGAACAATTCTTTGTAACGTGGTGTTTTAACGAGGAATGCTTGCTACAGTCATAGGGAATACGTAAGTCTCATGAATGCGAGAGAGTATAGATTTTCTGCCCCTTCATTTAAGCTGCTTGGAATACAGCGATCAAAATCATGGTGAATTTTCTAAGCATGTTATATTTGTCTCATATCCGATGTGAAAACAATGTTTATTAAAATGTGTTCAACAGCAGTTCTCACCGAGCTCGATAGCTGCAGTCGCGTAAGTGCGGCCAGTATCCAGTAATCGGGAGATAGTGGGTAAGAGCCCCACTGTCGGCAGCCCTGAAGATGGTTTTCCGCGGTTTCCCATTTTTACACCAAGCAAATTCCGGGACTGTAACTTAATTAAGGCCACGGCCGCTTCCTTCCAATTCCTAGGCCTTTCCTATCCCATCGTCGCTGTAAGACTCATGTGTGTCGGTGCGACGTAAAGCAAAAAAAAAAAAAAAAAAAAAAGAACAGTAGTTCTCTCTCTCTCTCTCTCTCTCTCTTGCTCTCCAATCGGTTTGCTTTTGAATGAAAATCGTGACATCAAATATGTTGTGTCAATTTGTTCTGGACATAACCTGCTGCTTCCATTGTTCTCGATTGTCTTCCTCTCATATGATCTTCCTTAATGACATCTGGGTGACCGCCTACACCTGATCAACCACCTGCGGGGAACTCTCTCACTTGGCATTTTTACTATTGACTGTTCTCTGTACTATAGTCTTCGCCACAGTAAGTTGTCCCCCTTTCGTCTTGACCGAGGTCGATAGCTGCAGTCGCTTAAGTGCGGCCAGTATCCAGTATTCGGGAGATAGTAGGTTAGAACACCACTGTCGGCAGCCCTGAAAATGGTTTTACGTGGTTTCCCATTTTCACACCAGGCAAATGCTGGGGCTGTACCTTAATTAAGGCCACGGCCGCTTCCTTCCTACTCCTAGCCCTTTCCTGTCCCATCGTCGCCATAAGACTTATCTGTGTCGGTGCGACGTAAAGCAACTAGCAAAAAAATAGCCTTTCGTCTTGTGACGTGGCAGAAAAACTGCAATATCTTCTGATAGCATACTAAATAAAGAGGACTTCTCAACCTAGCTTATTCCTGATTGACACATTCGTTCTTCTCTGTGCCCACAGTATTCTTAGCATTTCTCGCCAGAATCACATTTCAATGACGTCAAGACGCTGATGCTCTCTAGCTTTGATAGTCCACGTTTCACAACCAGACAAGAAGACGAAAAGCACCAGAGTCTGTAACAAGTGGATTTAGAATTTTCTAGATTTCCTCTGTCACGCCAGACGATTTTCAACTTTTACATTGCACAGCGTCCATGAGCTTTTTTCTTTTAATATCCTGTTCACAGCCACACTCAGCACTCAGAACTGAGTCTAGATAAATATATTCATGTACAGCTTCAAGATCCATCAGAGACCAACGAACTGATTGTGATTGACACGGCCAACTACAATTACATTCTATTGTTAAGAACCGAGCTCGATAGCTGCAGTCGCTTAAGTGCTGCCAGTATCCAGTATTCGGGAGCTAGTAGGTTCGAACCCCACTGTCGGCTGCCCTGAAAATGGTTTTTCAGTGGTTTCCCACTTTCAGACCAGGCAAATGCTGAGGCTGTACCTTAATTAAGGCCACGGCCGCTTCCTTCCCAATCCTAGCCCTTCCCTGTCCCATCGTCGCCATAAGACCCATCTGTGACAGTACGACGTAATAAACTAGCAGAAAAATAGCTATTGTTAAGGTTTATCTCTAAACCAAGAATCTGACTTTCTAGCTTAACACCTTCGAAGAAGATAGCAATCTTTTCCTCACTGATGGCGAATAGAGTAGAATCGTCGACAAAACAAAGATTATTTATCTTCCTTCCAGCAATGAAGACACCATCAACCCATCCATTTCGTGCATTTCTCATAACGTACTTTCCATAGAGGTTGGATGACTGGGGAGCCTATTACAGTACATCACGAAACGCCTTTGATAACTCACCGTCAAATGTGACTTGCTGTTGTTGTACAACACCTCAATTTGTTTTGTAAGACAAGTTAGAATGTCCATTAATGAGGTAAATGAGAGGGCCTATAAGTCTCTGGTAAGATCCCAACTAAAGTATGGTTCCATTCTATGGGACCCTGACCAGGATTAGCCTACTTGATTGGAGAACTCGAAAACTGCATAAAAGCACATCTATTTGTTCTGGGTCATTTCCGAAAAAAGAGTGTAGTTACCAAGATGTTGCAAAAATTGGACTGGGAAGATTTAGGAGAAAGGAGACGAGCTGTTCGACTAAATGGTATGTTCCGAGGTGTGAGTGGAGGGATGGCGTGGAATGACATTAGTAGACGAATAAGTTTGAGTGATTATTTTAAACGTAGGAAAGATCACAATATGAAGATAAAGTTGCAATTCAAGAGGACAAAATGGGGCAAATATTCATTTATAGGAAGAGGAGTTAGGGATTAAGGTAATTTACCAAGGGAGATGTTCAATAAATTGCAAAATTCTCTGCAATTATATAAGATAAGACTAAGTCAAAACCAGATAGGGAATCTGTTACCTGGGCGACTGCCCTAAATGCATAGCAGTGGTGATCGACTTATTGATTCCACAGCCGCTTCCATACCACGCAGTCTAAAGCCTTTTTTGTAGTCCAAGAAGCATATAAGGGTTATAATATTGAATTCTCGGGCTTTCCCGATGAGTTGTCTTATATTCAGAGTCTGCTCCCGATTCCCCTTGTCTTAAAAAGTCTAGCTTCTTCCTGTGGGATCTATAGCTAGGCTATATGACCGGGCGAGTTGGCCGTGCGCGTAGAGGCGCGCGGCTGCGAGCTTGCATCCGGGAGATAGTAGGTTCGAATCCCACTATCGGCAGCCCTGAAGATGGTTTCCGGTGGTTTCCCATTTTCACACCAGGCAAATGCTGGGGCTGTACCTTACTTAAGGCCACGGCCCCTTCCTTCCAAATCCTAGGCCTTTCCTATCCCATCGTCGCCATAAGACCTATCTGTGTCGGTGCGACGTAAAGCCCCTCGCAAAAAAAAAATAGCTATATGAATGAGTTTAGGCGCCGGCTGATGGTATAGAGAAGAACTTCAGTGGAAAGTGAAATTAATGTTATAGACCGGTAAACCACGCAGTCCCTATTTTATCATTTCTTATACAGTGGATCATTAACTGAAGTGGACCAGTTTGGAAGTCATTCGCAGGTATCTCAGACTCTCTTGCAGACGAAACGGAGTACGCTATCATCCCCCAACTCTTTTATTATCTATGCTGATATGACCTAATACACAGTTGCCTCGTGATCTTTAATGGTATTCTCTGCCTCAATTCGCAGTTCTGATGGTTCATGTTCTTTTTAACCAGATTTGATCTGACCAGCATTTTGCCCATGTATGTCAGTATTGAAACCGTATGAAATTGTATATATTTACCTCGTCCGTAGCGAATAATAAATTTCCGCAAAATTTAAACAGAATATGCAGGTGTTATTTTAACTCTTTCTACTGTTTTCGGAGACGCCGAGGTACTGAAATTTTGTCCCGCAAGAGTTCTTTTACGTTCCCGTAAATCTACCGACAGTACGGCCACGCGGTGTAGGGGGCAACGCGTCAGCCTGTCACCCGACGGCGCGGGTTCAATTCCGGCCGGGTCAGGGTTTTTTAATTGCAATGATTAATATCCATGGCCTGGGGACTGGGTGATTTTTTTTGCATGTTGCTTTACGTCGCACCGACACAGATAGGTCTTATGGTGACGAAGGGACAGGGAAGGGCTAGGAGTGAGAAGGAAGCGGCCGTGGCCTTAATTAAGGTACAGCCCCAGCATTTGCCTGGTGTGAAAATGGGAAACCACGGGAAACCATTTTCAGGGCTGCCGACAGTGGGGTTCGAACCTACTATCTCCCGAATACTGGATACTGGCCGCACTTAAGCGACTGCAGCCATCGAGCTCGGTGACTGGTTGTTTGTGACGTCCTTAATCTTCCTTTCTTCACACACATCGTTCCACACTACCGCCATTCCAATTACACGCAGGTTCATAAAATATGGTGCCAGTAGGGGCAAAAGATCCACATGGGTCGACGCCTCGAACAAATAGCATTTTAAAAAAATCTACCAATACGAGCCTGACATATTTGAGCACCTTCAAATACAACCGGACTGAGCCAGGATCGAACCTGCCCAGTTGTAGTCAGAAGGACAGTGCCTCAACCATATAAGCCCCTCAGCCCGCCACGTAGCTGTCAATTTGCATTCAGGAGATAGTGCGTTCGAATCCCACTGTCAGCAGCCCTGAAAATGGCTTTCCGTCTTTTCTCATTTTCACACCAGGCCGATGCTGGGGCTGTACCTTAATTAAGGCCACGGCCGCTTCCTTACCAATCTTAATCCTCCCACATCGTCACCGTAAGACCTATCTGCGACGGTGCGACGTAAAGCAAATTATAATAATAATAATAATAATAATAATAATAATAATAATAATAATAATAATAATAATAATAATAATGTCCGCCTCTGTGGTGTAGTGGTTAGCGTGATTAGCTGCCACCCCCGGAGCCCCGGGTTCGATTCCCGGCTCTGCCACGAAATTCGAATAGTGGTACGAGGGCTGGAACGGGGTCCACTCAGCCTCGGGAGGTCAACTGAGTAGAGGTGGGTTCGATTTCCACCTCAGCCATCCTGGAAGTGGTTTTCCGTGGTTTCCCACTTCTCCTCCAGGCGAATGCCGGGATGGTACCTAACTTAAGGCCACGGCCGCTTCCTTCCCTCTTCCTTGCCTATCCCTTCCAATCCACCCATCCCTCCACAAGGCCCCTGTTCAGCATAGCAGGTGAGGCCGCCTCGGCGAGGTACTGGTCATACTCCCCAGTTGTATACCCCGACCAAGAGTCTGAAGCTCCAGGACACTGCCCTTGAGGCGGTAGAAGTGGGATCCCTCGCTACGTCCGAGGGAAAAACCGAACCTGGAGGGTAAACAGATGAATAATAATAATAATAATTATAATAATAATAATAATAATAATAATAATAATAATAATAATAATAATAGTCCGTCTCTGTGGTGTAGTGGTTAGCGTGATTAGGTGCCACCCCCGGAGGTCCGGGTTCGATTCCCGGCTCTGCCACGAAATTTGAAAAGTGGTACGAGGGCTGGAACGGGGTCCACTCAGCCTCGGGAGGTCAACTGAGTAGAGGTGGGTTCGATTCCCACCTCAGCCATCCTGGAAGTGGTTTTCCGTGGTTTCCCACTTCTCCTCCAGGCGAATGCCGGGATGGTACCTAACTTAAGGCCACGGCCGTTTCCTTCCCTCTTCCATGCCTATCCCTTCCAATCTTCCCATCCCTCCACAAGGCCCCTGTTCAGCATAGCAGGTGAGGCCGCCTGGGCGAGGTACTGGTCATTCTCCCCAGTTGTATCCCCCGAACAAGAGTCTGAAGCTCCGGGACACTGCCCTTGAGGCGGTAGAGGTGGGATCCCTCGCTGAGTCCGAGGGAAAAGCCGAACCTGGAGGGTAAACAGATGATAATAATAATAATAATAATAATAATAATAATAATAATAATAATAATAATAATAATAATAATAATAATAATGGATTCTCAGCATTGCGCGGGTGGTAGATTTGATTCGATCCACGTGTAGTGTCGATCCCAAGTAAAAACAATAAGTCAAGAAATAAATAAATAACAATTTCCTAACATCACATCCACAGTTTTGAAAGCTGCAATAACAAATGATCATAGTAACCAGAGCAAACACTAAGAGAGAGATTCCGATACCCCACTTCAGAATACACTGCAGGACGTCTGTTGTTGCCTTTGAGGGTATATATGTAGTCTTCGTGTCCCAACATTACGGTCATTGACGTAAGATGTGTCAGCTTGTGATTCAAGACGCTGTAGTAGGTCTAGCCCAACTGAAGCCGGCTGTTTGCTCGGTAAACATGTATCAATCCTATGCAAACAGGATTTATCTGGTGCCTGTTGACTCATGGCCTTGTTGACTTACATTGCGCGCGCGGCTACTAGAACTTATCCTGCTCGTATCGTCAAAGCGAGTGTTCTGCCTGATTGAAGAGCTCTTCTGATTTCTACCTGAGACCGGTGCGGAATTCAATTCTCAATACTCTCCCCCACAACGGAGGTCTCATATAACACGCACAGAAAATCACTCCCTGTGTTTAACGCACTGATTACAGTTACTTTCCTTAATGTTCTCAGTAAATTTCACTCGTGGAATGGATATTCGTGCTGTGGTGTGCTGTAAAATGGTGGTGAAGGACGATGTAATTAAGTGGATTGTTTGTAAAATGGGCGACGGAGGAAAAATAATGAAAGAGAAAGGTAGCTAATTATCAATCAATCAATCAATCAATCAATCAATCAATCAATCAATCAATCAATCAATCAATCAATCAATCAATCAATCAATCAATCAATCAATACTGATCTGCATTTATGGCAGTCGCCCAGGTGGCAGATTCCCTATCTGTTGTTTTCCTAGCCTTTTCTTAAATGATTTCAAAGAAATTGGAAATTTACTGAACATCTCCCTTGGTAAGTCATTACAATCCCTAACTCCCCTTCCTATAAATGAATATTTGCCCCAATTTGTCCTCTTGAATTACAACTTCATCTTCATTTTCATTATAATCGCAGAACGCATGTGGGTCCCATCGTCTCCCTAAGCCCGATGATCTCAATGCATGACCCTCAAGAACAGGATCATCAACATAATTGTCGTTTCCAATGTTCCATAGGCCCCAATAACAACTTTGAGAGCCTCTCTATTGCTTACGGTCATCCCGCTGTTCGTAAACTTCCAATAGTATTTAATGACCCTCATAATCCTGTCCCAACAAAGTACAACAACCGCTGCATTAAAAAGGACACGTAACTCCGCTGGATAGCTCGGGGTATAGTATGTTGTGAACTGCTGCCCTTTGCCGAGACGATCAATGCAACTGCGCCCACCGAGCGATTGGAATGTGTTCCATAAAATCTTGTGACCGCTGACCGAGAACTTGATTACAGAGGATTACATGAAGCTACACTTAGCTGTACCCACTCATGACACAATTATCCGCCTTGGATGGGAATCACTGCTTAACCGACGTATACTCCTCACAGTACTACTTCCAATAAAGACAATTTTTAAAGGATGACAGTAGCAAACTTTCGACGAAGAGACAGACACTCTGGAAAATTTCGTTATTTCTTGTTCCGTGCAATCCTACCACAGTGAGATCAACGTTCATGTAGAGGACTGGAGAGAGTTCATTGTAAGGCAATGTTCCAGCATGTCGGCGTCTCCGAAAAATGTAAATGTACTTATCGGGGCATAAAATATAAAAAAAGGGACACTTGAGATAACTTCGTCATTTCTCCTACCGTGGACTTCTACTGCAGTGAGATAAACATTTATCTTGAGAGTTTTTGAGGGGTATATAATAATAATAATAATAATAATAATAATAATAATAATAATAATATTAATAATATTGTTATTATTATTATTATTATTATTATTATTATTATTATTATTATTATTATTATTATTATTATTATTATTATTATTATTATTATTATTACTATAACGCGTTGCCTCCGAAGAGGCCTAGTGCAACTCTTTCGTGTTGACACCGTATAGGACACCTGCGTATCTGTGAGGATGACCTACGATTAATTCTAATATTGAAGATGGCAAAAACACCCAGCCCCATGCCGGAGGAATGTACAATAAATAAAGCAAAGCAAGGCCATCTCCGTACAGTCCATCAAGTCCCTTGAATGGGTGGAAGGCAAGGGCTTCCACTACATGTAACCTCGGCACTTGTTGTGGTAGTGATTAGCTCCACTCCCGGCCGCCTTTGCCCCCTGCAATTAACCTGGTACTCTTTTTTGGTGTAGGCTGAGTGAACCTCAGGGCCATGTGCACCTCCGAAAGTGGAACTTTCGTTTCTGAAATTTTTCGACTTCGAACCCACGTCCTTCCTTTTGAACCAAGCACTCCCCTACCGTCTCGGCCACGCAGTTCCCAGGAGGGAGAATTAACTAATGCAAGTTAAAACCCTGGACCTGGCAGGGAATCGAACCCGTGACCCTTGGACCAAAGGCCAGTGTGCCAACTGTTTAGCCAAGGAGTTGGACATGGAGCTGTCATTGACGCTGATAGAGACCACTTCATGTTATGGATTACGAACTAGTGTTACAAACTGAGGGAGGGGGAGAGGGGAGATCTGGTGGCGTAGGCGTAGCGATAAACTGAACTGAAGGTGTGTGGGCCAGCTTAATATTTTCCATCACTTTATTCAGTTTTTCTGCCAGTTCTGGCGGATTCCGTTGTGAATGCGGTTGCTACGTGTTTTATAGTTAGCGCTTGAAGAAATGAGCCGGTAAGCGGTGGTACGTTGCTGTATTTTAGGCTGCACCGGCTTTAATTTTGTCCGAAAAATATAATAAGAAGAAGTAAAAACGTAAGGAATGGAGTAATCAGTAGTATCTGGAGAGAAATGCTCAAGGATAGTCCGATGCTTTACTGTTGAAAGAATTGTCCTTGTCAGATGTTAAGGATTTCATTAATTACGTGATAACCGATGAGATAACATTTAACGTCTTGCTAAGTGAAGTGTTACCGTTCATATTGAAAAAAGACACGGTTATTAGACAGGAAATATCACCGAATTGGAGACTTATTGTTGCTCTTAGATTTCTGGCGACCGGCTGAATTTTCGAGTGCCAAAAATTTTCCATGAGAATTTCACCCCAAGCAATTGGGAAAATCGTAATGGAACCTTGCGAAGCCATAATAAAGGCACTGAAGGATTACATTGTGGTAAGTGAATGTTTATTTTTGAAATACTGTACAGGATTATTTATAATAATAATAATGTCGTGCAGTAATGCTATTGAATGTTATTAGTTAGTAACTACTATTTATAGTATTGGTAATACTTAGGCGATGAAAGTATAATGTAATGGAGAATAGTTTTATTTAAATACAGTCTGTTTATCTGGTAATAGTTGTCACTAGCATTCTGGAGTTGTGGTGGAATCATTCGCTTCGTATATAAAAGTTTCCAATAAATTTACAATATTTGTACCAAGGGCGTCAGAAATCGATGGATCAGGTGGCGTGGGTTCGACGGTGTAGTTACTGTAGTACGAATTTGCAGAACAACAGGAACCGGATGAAATATATAAATTCGTGTGAGAGAGATGTCCATCTAGTTAGCTTTCCCACTTGCGCGTCCAGTAGTGTTTCGGTAATAACACTATCAATAAAAAGAAATTGTTGTGGGCTAAGTTTCCTCATTTTTGCAGCCTTACCCTTCGCCATAATGAGTAAATCTACATCCTCCCTTTGTAAAAATGATGTTGCAACATACATCAGTTTTTCTACTGAAGTATCGGTATCAATCTTCCTCATGCTTTTTCTTGGTGGAGTTTTAGAAAAGGATTCGGTTACAGTTTCCACTGCACTACTTCTTAAACTTTCGTAGGACCGAGCTCGATAGCTGCAGTCGCTTAAGTGCGGCCAGTATCCAGTATTCGGGAGATAGTGGGTTCGAACCCCACTGTCGGCAGCCCTGAAGATGGTTTTCCGTGGTTTCCCATTTTCACACCAGGCAAATGCTGGGGCTGTACATTAACTAAGGCCACGGACGCTTCCTTCCCATTCCTAGGCCTTTCCAGTCCCATCGTCGCCATAAGACATCTGTGTCGGTGCGACGTAAAACAAATAGCAAAAAAAAAAAAAAAAATAAAATAAACTTTCGTAGGAACCAATCTCCTCCTGAAATAAAACAAAAGAGAACGCTTTCGTCAGGGTATTCCAATATATTCAACAAAATATAATATTTAGGGAAGTCCGTGTAATTTTCACCGATAATATTTTTGGTATTTGCAAGTTTGGTCACCCCCGTCTGAGGCAAGAGAGCCGAGGGCAACTTTCTTCCTGGAAGTTTTTTGTTAATGAACTCAGGGTTGAAGGAGGAAGAGGAAAATAATCGTAATACTCACATTACTTATACGTTTTTTTACAATTGGCTTTACGTCGCGTCGACACAGTTAGGTCTTATAGCGACGATGGGAGAGGAAAAGGCCAGGAGTGGGAAGGAAGTGGCCTTTGCCTTAATTAAGGTTCATCCCCAGCACTTGCCTGGTGTGAAAATGGTAAACCACGGAAAACCATCTTCAGGGGTGCCGACAGTGGGGTTCGAACCCAATATCTCCCGAATACTGGATACTGGTTGTACTTATGCGACTGCAGTTATCGAACTCGGTCTACTTATAAGTAGAGCCCGCACGTTATTCGAAATTCCTTTTTGTTACCAGAGTGGATATATCGAAGTGTCAAATAGAGATGAAGAGGTTTCCAGACATTTGGGGACGGTAGCACCAGTTACTACTTATTATTTATCATTGTCATTATGTATTTATTATTTTGCCTACTTTAGCTTCTCGTGTCTATTTGAAACTTAAATGCTTTATTTTTGCCTTTCCTGAGTTGTATGGATAGGTATTCCTATTAAGTCGGCCCAAATATTGAAATTAATGAATGGAAAAAATATAATAATAATAATAATAATAATAATAATAATAATAATAATAATAATAATAATAATAATAATCATAATTTATTATTTTTATTCCTGACCTACATTTGTGGCCAAGTTAGGGCTCACGGCCCTCTCTTACACTTAACCATTATAAACAAGAAAATTGAAAAATGTAAACATAAAAGTAAGACAAAAATTCTAAATAGAAATAATACTACGGACAGATAATTCTAAGACAAAGTTACGCCTACATATCAGTACGGCAATTAGTGTGACAATACTAATACTAATAAATGAAGGCTAGGGGCTTTACGTCGCACCGACACAGATAGGTCTTATGGCGACGATGGGTTAGGAAAGGCCTAGGAGTTGGAAGGAAGCGGTGGTGTGAAAATGGGAAACCACGGAAAACCATCTTCAAGGCTGCCGATAGTGGGATTCAACCTACTATCTCCCGGATGCAAGCTCACAGCCGCGCCCCGCTACACGCACGGCCAACTCGCCGGGTAATAAATGAAGAAAAGCCATTCACACAACTTACACACAATGACTCACACAAATCAGTTCTATGTACCCAGGAAAACTTTCGGCAGGCAGATTTGAATGAAGTCATCATCATCATCATCATCTGTTTACCCTCTAGGTTCGGTTTTTCCCTCGGACTTAGCGAGGGATCCCACCTCTACCACCTCAAGGGCAGTGTCCTGGAGCTTCAGACTCTTGGTCGGGGGATACAACTGGGGGGTATGACCAGTACCTCGCCCAGGCGGCCTCACCTGCTATGCTGAACAGGGGCCTTGTGGAGGGATGGGAAGATTGGAAGGGATAGGCAAGGAAGAGGGAAGGAAGCGGCCGTGGCCTTAAGTTAGGTACCATCCCGGCATTTGCATGGAGGAGAAGTGGGAAACCACGGAAAACCACTTCCAGGTGGGAATCGAACCCACCTCTACTCAGTTGACCTCCCGAGGCTGAGTGGACCCCGTTCCAGCCCTCGTACCACTTTTCAAATTTCGTGGCAGAGCCGGGAATCGAACCCGGGCCTCCGGGGGTGGCAGCTAATCACGCTAACCACTACACCACAGAGGCGGACTTTGAATGAAGTGCGGGTATTATTAGTAAAAGAGAACAATTGCTTATTTGCCTGCTTATTTTAGCCAAGATAAATTCCTGAACTTCCGGGATCTACTTATACGTGTATACTTATACACTGACGAGTAGTACACCATACCACATTTTAATATAAACATTACTTTTATACAAATACTAAATATAATATTAATATTTATTTTCACCACATCATTTAATACGTTGTAGTAATCATCATCATCATCATCATCATCTCTTTACCCTCCAGGTTCGGCTTTTCCCTTGGAGTCAGCGAGGGATCCCACCTCTAACGCCTCAAGGGCAGTGTCCTGGAGCTTCAGACTCTTGGTCGGGGGATACAACTGGGGAGAATGACCAGTACCTCGCCCAGGCGGCCTCACCTGCTATGCTGAACAGGGGCCTTGTGGAGGGATGGGAACATTGGAAGGGATAGACAAGGAAGAGGGAAGGAAGCGGCCGTGGCCTTAAGTTAGGTACCATCCCGGCATTCGCCTGGAGGAGATGTGGGAAACCACGGAAAACCACTTCGAGGATGGCTGAGGTGGGAATCGAACCCACCTCTACTCAGTTGACCTCCCGAGGCTGAGTGGACCCCGTTCCAGCCCTCGTACCACTTTTCAAATTTTCGTGGCAGAGCCGGGAATCGAACCCGGACCTCCGGGGTTGGCAGCTAATCACGCTAACCACTACACCACAGAGGCGGACCATTGTAGTAATCACAGTGTAGAAAATTTTAGAAAGTTTCATTACGGTCAGTGAAGTTATGGACGTCTAAAGTTAAGTGGTCTAAATTACACGGAATTTACTTATATTATTTTTGTCAACTTTCATTGACTGGTATGTAACATCTATCAAAGTAATAAAGTGCATTATTTTTGTTTTCAGATCCCTAGTAATGAAGGACAACGGAAATATATCGCTGATTATTTTAAGAGAAAGTGACAATTTCCGAACTGTCTTGCAGCTGTGGATGGGAAACATATTCAAATTAGAAAACCGCATGGTTATTGGTCACGTTACTACAAGGGAACATTTAGTGTTGTGTTGCTAACAATCGTTAAAGCGAATTACGAAGGTCTACTTGCTGACGTTGGTACTAATGGCAGAATATCTGATGGTGGAGTAATTAGAAGCACTCTGTTTTATGAACTTCAACAATATGTTGATCATACCTGCCACATCGCTGCTTCCCTACAGCGATAAAATAATAATTTACGTCTTTGTTGGAGATGAAGTTTTTCAACTGCAGCCGTTTTCATTGTCAGTGTGAAATACAGAGCGGCGCATCTACTTTCATGGCCTAGAAGAGTGGTCGAGAATTTTTACCGAATTTTGGCAAGCTTTGAGGTTTATTAGAAACCTATCAAGCTTCAACCGGAGAAAGTGAATATCATCGTATTAGCATATTTCTACTTGCATAATTTTTTTAAAGAGACATTCAAGACACTATGTTCCCGTAGAATCACGAGAAGGGACATTGCATATGAGAAAGAACCCAACGGTTTTATTTTACCGTTAAGGAACAACAATGCTGCTTCTACTAACAACGCCAAACAAGTTCATGAAAAACTGTGAACAGTAAGGTTGCAGGGTTACAGCTTTGTCCATTGTCCGCAAATTTTTTAAAACAAGAATTTTTTTTTCCCCAACAGTTCTCAATAGTCTGATTGTCGACACAAATATTCACAGACTGGCAGCAAAAGTCTGTTGCGTTGCTTGTTGTTTCCATGGTACTGTACCGACAATAATAATAATAATAATAATAATAATAATAATAATAATAATAATAATAATAATAATAATAATAATAATAATAATCCGGGCGAGATGGGCCTGAAGTTAGGCGCGCGCAGCTGTGAGCTTGTATCAGGAAGATAGTGGGTTCGACCCCCGCTGAGGGCAGCCCTGAAGATGGTTTTCCTAGGTTACCCTTTTTCACAGCAGGCAAATGCTGGAGCTGTACCGTAATTAAGGCCAAGGCCGCTTCCTTCCCACTCCTAGACCGTTCCTATTCCATCGTCGCCATAAGACCTATCTGTGTCGGCGCGACGTAAAACAAAATTTCAATAATAAAAAGAAGAAGACGAAGAAGACGAAGAAGAAGAAGAAGAAGGTGTACAAGAAAGCAATGTGATCTCCGCACCGCACTGCCTCGTCTAGTCAACTTCACGCAGGTTGTAAAGTCAGCCTTCACATCCACCACCTTTGCCATCATGTTCCACTTTGCCGGGCTGAGCAGCTGAGACGGTAGAGTGCTGGCCTTCTGAGACCCAGAAGGTGGTTCGATCTCTGCTCCGCCCGATGGTATTCAAATCTACTCAAATACGCCAACCTCGTATCGGTAGATTTACTGGCAGGAAGGAAAAATCCTGTGGGGCAACATGCTAGCACCTCGGCGTCTCGGAAAGCTATAAAATTAGTTAATGTTACGCAAAATAGTTATTATTATGCTCCAGTTTTCTTACGTGCACTATCAACAATTATAACAATATGCTACCTTCAACCAAGTGGGATGGACGCCGCGTAGCTGTGAGCTTGCGTTCCGGAGGTGGAGGATTCGAATCCCAACGTTGATAGCCCTGAAGATGGTTTTCCATGGTTTTCCATTTTCACACCAGGCAAATAGTGAGGCCGTACCTTAATTAAGGCCACGGCTACTACCTTTCTAGTCCTAGCCCTTTTCCATACGTGCGTGCCCGACTATGTTTGATGTTTTACTGTGACGTTAAATCAATACAAAAACACAATATTATCAAGGATACTTTCAATCTCCATTAATGTTTCTGAGCCAAGTATATATTTTACTTACTTGACGGAAACATCGACTAGTTCCCAAGTAAATTTCGAGTCTCTAGCTTAAGTTTAAAAGTTAAAGATACTCAACGAATGCTAAAGTGCGCTAACCATATCTCCTGTTGATCCACTGCAACTCACTTTAGTTAAGAGCAGAGAAACGCTTTTGTCCCGGTCATGGCAATGTGTCTTGAGCCCGACGTTAGCTGCTATAGCTTACGTAAGTTGCAGCACAGCACGTAGCGAAGTTTTGCTTCCCTCTCCGGGTAGGATTGATGGGAGATCCTGGGGGACGCAACGAGGGCCAAGCAACAGTCCGTTCCATTCGCTGGCAGCTGGTTCAAACCGAGACTTGAAGTATTCACAGTTAGGCAGCAGGTGCAAGTTAGAGTCTGCTACATGTACTTCTGTTGCTCGCTACATTGAAAATGTCAGCGCCAGAGGACCAGAGGACGTCTCGAAGCACAGATCGTTATCCGATACTGCAGAACTCTTACCTCTGTTAACCCTCTCCCCACTTTTCCCGATAAACTTTCAAGAGTGTGGGGTTCTTCGCAACACACGCCACTTAATGACAAGTGGAGGTATGTTTCGTGGCGTACGGCACACTTGGCATACGGCCATAGCCTGTTGGCCACCATCTGTGTGTTTTGTTAAACTGTCACGTGGGATATGTATTGAATATAACATCAGAAACATTCTACCCTTAAGGCTTGGGAGCCATTGCTCATGCTCATGACCAGTTGAAATATTAAACAAACTTTCGTTGGCTTGAAATATGCGTGTGATGTGGAGCTCCATTAAATGTATTGAGTCTTTCATGCCCAAATTTTTCAGGCATATATTCTGGTCACGACAGGGGGCGCGTATTTCTGGACCTGTAACGAAAATCTATACCGTACTTTACTTATTTAGTAGAAACAGAACTTGCTCGAAATTCAGTAATATAATTTAGTTTGGCTATTACTAGTCTGGTGCAGCCCTTTTAAGGCAGACCCTCCAACGAGGGTGGCGGCTTCTGCTGTGTATGAGAACTGCTTGTTACTGTATAGGAATTTAGTGTTATGATGTGTGTGTGTGTTGCAGGATGTTGGTAAAAGTACGAACACTCAGTCCCCGAGACAGTGGCATTAATCATTTAAGGTTAAAGGCTCCGACCCAGCCGAGAATCGAACCCGGGGCTTCCTGAAGAGAAGGAGACTACGCTGACCATTCAGCCAAGGAGCCGGACCGGAAATTCAAAGCAGAATCCACTGTGGAACGTTAAAGTAATGCAATGTGAAAAATCCAGAAATCAATAGCCGAAACCCTTGGCTAAATGGACTTCGATTCATGGGGACAAGGGTTCGGTTCCCTGGTGGATCAGTAATTTTGTCCGTGTCTGATAAATTCACATGGACCGAGGACTTACGTTTGTATTCGTCTTAAAATATTCACATCTTCATACGCACACAATATCACCACAGACATATTTAATAGTAAATTCATCTCTTTACTTGGGGTTGGTATTAGGCTGGCCATTTGGGCATAAAACTGGGCTAAATCCACAATGAAGTACCGACCACAAGTAAATGACGAAGAAGGAAGAGGAGGAGGAGGAAGAGGTATCTTGAAACCAAAACATTTTTAATTATGTCCTTGTCATGTAGAAACAGCGGTACGCCCAGGTCAAATTTGAGACTTGGTTGCCGTATGACCTAAATGCCACCACGAGTCTAACCTATTGAAAATTCCAACCAGGATCACAACTATCGGAGCCAGAGACATGTAAGCTGAGAGCTGAGTGGGTAGACCACAGTGTCTGCGTACACAAACCTGGAAATTATTATATTTAACTTCACAGTGTTAGCGTTTATTCACGATTTATCTCGTAGTGCGATGTATCGTATGGTATCAACGGTAAAAGTATTACTGTTGTTGTTTCAGAGGCTAGTACATTCCATAGTGTTACTTCCAGAAGTGCAGCACACCGATAACGCGTCACAATTATTGCTCATCATTTATATTAATGATTTATTGAATTTATTTATAATTTAGTGAGATGAAAATTTTGTCAACATGTGTGTTTATTAGGAGGCACTTCCATATTATTTGCACCATTTCAATTTATTTTCTTAAGTATGAAGACAATTACTGAATTCGACTTGTTAGAGAATACTTTTCAAAAGCTTAATTCTACTTTTCGTAACTTCCTAGTAATACGAGTACTATGAAATCAGTTCATCCTCTGGGTTCCTGATATACTTTTTTTTGATTTGCTTTACGTCGCACCGACACAGATAGGTATTATGGCGACGATGGAACAGGAAAGGGCTAAGAGTGTGAAGGAAACAGCCGTGGACTTAATAAGGGTACAGCCCTGTGTGAAAATAGGGAACCACGGAAAACCATCTTCAGAACTGGCGACAGTGGGGTTAAAACACACTATCTCACGAATGCATGCCAACAGCTACGCGACTCTAACCTTGCAGCCACTTGCTCGGAGTTCTTGAATGAATGGTCAGTGTAGTAGCCTTTGGTTCATAGGTCCCCGGCTGAATCACGGTTCTTTAGCCTATAGATCGAAAGCTGGGTGTTTTTGTTCGTCGTAATACACACCATGACATACACACAACAAATCACACTACCAACCGCCATAGAAAAACACATTAGTGCGTACATCCCTCTAAATATGGTTGGCGTTGGGAAGGGCATCCGGCCATAAAACTGCAGTGAATTCCCTTTAATATTGATACTAGAGAATTGGAGAAATGACCAGGGAAGAAGGAAAGGAGATTAAAATCATTCCATCATTGTCTTTGCATTATTCTTTTCCACAATTCAACTTACATCTTTTTAACACAAGATGGAATATTAACACAGGGAATCTTCATCTCTTTGGTTGAGTGGTCAGTGTGGATCCTTCATTTCAGAAGGCTCCTGGTTCGATCGATGGCTGCGTTTCTGACGTTTCCTTCGTCTGATTAATTATTCCTGGGGCTTCGGGGCTAGCAACTAAAATTCAGCCCATCTTCATTTACATCCAACAAACCTTTCTCAACCACTCACAACCAAGCACTAAATAGTACATCTAGCCACATGGGGGTGACCCCAGAAGGGGCATGCTACCGTAAAACTGGGCTTAATCTACATCAAGTGTACTTGCAAAATAAATGGGGACCGGACAAAGAAGAAATGAATAATAGTAGTATAATTGGATGGTTCTGCGGCACCTCCGCCGCCGCACGCCTCCGCCCGCCTCCTCCTCCGCCGCCTCCTCCGCCGCCGCCGCCGCCCGCGGGAAATTTGAATTTTGGCGGGAAATTTTAACTTGGCGGGAGATTTGAATTTGTAAACAAAGCCACGTGCTTTTTGACAGCTGTCATCGACAACAACGCAACGCTAACCTCACTGTTGCCATCTTGACGGGCCTAAACCTCACTAGTACCAACTTAACCTAACTAGCGTGAGGTAAACAAAGCCACGTGTTTTTTTGACAGCCACGTGCTTTTTGACAGACAACAACGCATCGCTAACCTCAGTACTGCCATCTTGACGGGCCTAAACCTCAGTAGTGCCAACTTAACCTCACTAGCATGAGGTAAACAAAGCCACGTGCTTTTTGACAGCCACGTGCTTTTTGACAGCCACGTGCTCTTTTGACAGCTGTCATCCGCCATCTTTAAACTACAGAGCACCGTGCTGCCCTCTTTCGTCACCTGTCATCGGCAGTGCTGCCATCTTGACGGGCCTAAACCTTAGTGCTACCAACTTAACCTCACTAGCTCGAGATAAACAAATCCACGTGCTTTTTGACAGCCACGTGCTTTTTTGATAGCTGTCATCCGCCATCTTTAATCTATAGAGCACAGTGCTGCCCTCTTTAGCTACTTACCTTTGAAATGTGGTGGCGGATAATTTGAAAAATGCTTTTCGACAAGCAGCCATCTTTAATCCAGAGAGAACAGTGCTGCCCTCTATGTGGTGGCGGCAAATTGAAAAATTCCACGTGCTCTTGTTTGAAAACAAACTCACGTGCTTTTTTGACAGCTGTCATCTGCCATCTTTAATCTATAGAGCACAGTGCTGCCCTCTTTAGTTTGAAATGTGGTGGTGGTAAATTCCACGTGCTCTTGTTTGGAAACAAAGCCATGTGCTTTTTTGACAGCTGTCATCCGCCATCTTTAATCAACAGAGCACTGTGCTACTATCATGCGGGCAATTTCATCACCTGTCATCCGCCATCTTTAATGCACAGAAGACCGTGCTGCCCTCTTTATGGCTACTACCTTAAGCACGTAGTAGCGGGCAGTTTGAAAATTTCTGTTAGCTATCATCCGCCATCTTTAATCAAGAGAGCACCGTGCTGCCATCTTTAGCTAGATACCTTTGAAATGTGGTGGCGGCAAATTGAAAAATTCCACGTGCTCTTGTTTGGAAACAAACTCACGTGCTTTTTCGACAGCTACCATCCGCCATCTTTAATCAACAGAGCATAGTGCTGCCCTCTTTAGTTTGAAATGTGATGGCGGCAAATTCCACGTGCTCTTGTTTGGTAAACATAGCCATGTGCTTTTTTGACAGCTGTCATCCGCCATCTTTAATACAGAGAGCACCGTGCTGCCCTCTTTATCGTAGTAGATGTAAATTCGTCACCTGTCATCCGCAGTGCTGCCATCTTTAGCTAGATACCTTTGAAAAGTGGTGGCGGATAATTTAAAAAGAAAAATTCTACAGCAGCCCTCTCTCGACGCTAATTGCATAAGATGGCGGCTATACATGACTCCTTAAGGGTGCTTACGCAAGATGGCTGCTATACACAGGTTCTTATGAGACGCCCTTGGGATGCTTGCGCAAGATGGCAGTTATACATGGCTCCTTATGAGATACCCTAGGGATGCTAGCGCAAGATAGCGGCTGCTCTTATGGGACGGCTTAAGGGTCCTTGCACAAGATGGCTTGAGACGCCCTAAGGATGCTTGCGCAAGATGGCGGACACAAGATGGCGGCTATACATAACTCCTTATGAGACGCTTTAAGGGTGCTTGCGCAAGATGGTTGCTACTCTTATGAAGAATGCTAGCTTAGAGGCTAACGTGTCGTGATAGTTCGATTCATTAAATTTAGGGCTTAAATGCAAAATGTTAAATATATCGAAAACGGTGCACCGTAGAGCAAAACGGACAAAATTTTTCTGCCTAATACCTAGGTTCGCAGTATGAGGTACAAGAAAATCATAGTCTAATGATGGGATCAACGGTTCGGTTCCTACTTAGGCCCTTTGGCATTCGCTCTGTTTTAGCTTGTATTGAAGCGAGTCTTCGTAACATGATCAGGTCTAGCTATGGTAGAGAGTATAACGTACCGTACAGGTTCGATTCATTAAATTTGGAGGCTTAAATGCAAAATGTTAAATATCTCGAAAACGATGCATCGTAGAGCAAAACGGACAAAATTTTTCCGCCTAATACGTAGGTTCGTAGTATCAGGAACAAGAAAAAACATAGTCTAATGATGAGATCAACGGTTCGATTCCTACTTAAGCCCTTTGGCATTCGCAGCTATCTATTTCTACAAGATGGTGGCTGCTCTTATGAGAAACAAGATGCCTTGAGACGACCTAGGGATGCTTACGCAAGATGGCAGACACAAAATGGTGACTATACATAGCTCCTTATGAGACGGCCTAGGGGTGCTCGCACAAGATGGCGGCTACTCTTATGAAGAAAGCTAGCTTAGAGGCTACTGCGCAAGATAACAGCTGCTGTTATGCATGTGGTGGAGGGCAATTTGAAATTCTATGTGCTTAATCAACAGAGCACCCTGCTGCCCTCTTTAGCTGAAATGTGGTGGTGGATAATTTAAAAAATTCTTTTGACAGCTATCATCTTTAAACAAAGGCGACTATACATAGGCTGTTAAGGCCTTATCATTCTCCTCCTCCTCCTCCTCCTCCCCCTCCTCCTCCTCCCCCTCCTCCTCCTCCTTCTCCACCTCCTCCTCCGCCTCTTATGTCAAGGCATAGCTTTATATCGAACAAGTTTAAACCTGCATCGCGAAGGCAAGCGTGTGCAGCGATAACATTATTGTCCATGTTTAGACTTTCGAAACATAAGAAGAGTAGAATCAAACGCTGTACTCGATACGACATGTGATCAGAACATTGATTGATGCGTTCAGAAAACAAAATAAGTGATCAAGACTAGAATCGAACACTGTACTCAATACATCATGTGTTTAGAATATGTCAGGGGATACGCTTGTTCTAAGAAGATCAGATTGAAACATAACAAGACTAAAATAGAACACTGTAATCGATGTTGTTAACTTCAACATGTGATCAGAACATTGATTGATGTGTTCAGAACACAAAATAAGTGATCATGACTAGAATCGAACACTGTACTCGATACAACATGTGATCAGAACATTGATCGATGTGTTCAGAACACGAAATAAGTGATCAAGACTAGAATCGAACACTGTACTCAATACAACATGTGTTTAGAACATGTTAGGGGGTACCCTTGTTCTAAGAAGATCAGAATGAAACATAACAAGACTAGAATCGAACACTGTAATCGATGTTGTTAACCTCAACATATGATCAGAACATTTTTTGATGTGTTCAGAGCAAAAGTACAATTTTGATGATTTGCTTAGTGTAAAATCAAAAACCATGGAAACACACTGTACACATATCGCGTAGCTAACTCGCTCAGTAAGCGATATTGCAAAACTACAACTTCAATGATTTGCATAGTGTAAAAATCAAAAACACACTGTACCCATACTGCGCAGCTAACTCGCTCGGTAAACGATATAGCCAAAGTATAACTTGAAATTATTTACCTTCCATCATTCGTCTTGTGTGTAAAAATCAGTCGAACAAGTTATCGCATAAACATGGCTGAAAAAAATCGTGATAGGGTATGGAACCCAGGGGTTACATCTTATCAGAAGGGCAAAAATGATGAAAGGACTCTTCCTCCTCCTTACCGCACATTCCTTGTAGGGCTAATGGGCAAAAGGGCTAAAGGGCTAAAGGGCTAATGGGCTAAAGGGCTAATGGAGCAACAACCTCATCGATCGCTATCAGCAAGAACGCTTGTACTTTGTTACGTGTAGAAAATTAATCTTTATTGGTAAATGGTTTTATGTTCAGAACAAGGAATGGAACCTAGGGGTTACGTCTTACGTAATAAAATCCCCGAGGTGCGATGAGTTACGTTTTTCGAACTAGTGTTTGGAACACTGAACTTTTCAAGATGGCAAGAGTGAGGTTAGCAATGGTCTGTTGTTGGATTTTAAATTCTACGCTATAACATGCATAAGGTGGCAGCCTTGAGGTTTACCGCCGTAAAGATGGCAAGAGTGAGGTTAACAATGTTCTGTTGTTGGATTTTAAATTCCGCGCTATAACATGCATAAGGTGGCAGCCTTGAGGTTTACCGCCGTAAAGCTGGCGGCAGTGAGGTTAGCGACGCTCTAAAGTCCTTCAAGGTGAGGTTAGGGTTCGTCAAGAAGACAGCTGTCAAAAAAGCACGTGGCTATGTTTACCAAACAAGAGCACGTAGTCGTGACGTCACGGTCACGTAATCAATCCTTAGCTCGACGTCGTTAAGAGCAGTATTAGGGTTAGCTATGCTTAAAAGTCTTGGGAACAGAGCAGCAGTATGAATTGCTATGTTTCAAAGCGTGTACACATGATCTATCGATTTTACATGCATCGACCATCGAACTAAACTTCACCCGCTAGATCGTGCTGCTATCTTAGCATAACCTATACCCATAAAATTTAAGTACAGTGAATAGCCATGTTTCAAAGCGTGTACACATCACCTATCGATTTTGCACACATCGACTCTCGTACTAAACTTCTTCCGCTAGATTGTGCTGCTATCTTAGCATAACCTATACGCGTAACCTTAAGGTACAAAGAATAGCCATGTTTCAAAGCGTGTACACATTACCTATCGACTTTGCATGCAACAAATATCGTACTAAACTTCTTCCGCTAGGTTGTGCTGCTATCTTAGCATAACTTCTACACATGAACTTAAAGTACAAAGAATAGCCATGTTTCAAAGCGGGTACACATTACTTATTGATTTTGCATGCATCAAATATCGTACTAAATTTCTTCCGCTAGATTGTGCTGCTATCTTAGCATAACCTATACCCATGAACTTTAAGTACAATGAATAGTCATGTTTCAAAGCGTGTACACATCAACTATCGAATTTGCATGTATCGACTCTCGTACTAAACTTCTGCAGGTAGATTGTGCTGCTATCTCAGCATAACTAAGACGCATGAACTTAAAGAACAAAGAATAGCTATGTCTCAAAACGTGTACACATTACCTATCGATTTTGCAAGCATCGACTCTCGTACTAAACTTCTTCCGCTAGATTGTGCTGCTATCTTAGCGTAACCTATACGCATGACCTTAAGGTACAAAGAATAGCCATGTTTCAAAGTGTGTACACATTACCTATCGACTTTGCATGCAACAAATATCGTACTAAACTTCTTCCGCTAGGTTGTGCTGCTATCTTAGCATAACTTATACACATGAACTTAACGTATGAAGAACAGCCATGTTTCAAAGCGTGTACACATTACTTATTGATTTTGCATTCATCGAATCTCGTACTAAATTTCTTCCGCTAGATTGTGCTGCTATCTTAGCATAACCTATACCCATGAACTTAAAGTACAATGAATAGTCATGTTTCAAAGCGTGTACGCATCAACTATCGATTTTGCATGTATCGACTCTCATGCAAAACTTCTTCAGGTAGATTGTGCTGCTATCTTAGCATAACTAAGACGCATGAACTTAAAGTACATAGAATAGCCTTGTTTCAAACCGTGTACACATTACCTAATGATTTTGCAAGCATCGACTCTCGTACTAAACTTCTTCCACTAGATTGTGCTAAAATCGTGTAAGTGTGCTGCTATCTTAGCATAACCTATCGATTTTACATGCATCGACTATCGCAAGCATAACTAAGACGCATGAACTTAAAGTACAAAGAATAGCCTTGTTTCAAAGCGTGTACACATTACCTATCGATAATGTATGTATCGAATATCGTACTAAACTTCTTCCGCTAGATTGTGCTGCTATCTTAGCATAACCTATACGCATGACTTTAAGGTACAAAGAATAGCCATGTTTCAAAGCGTGTACACATTACCTATCGACTTTGCATGTATCGACTCTCGTACAAAACTTCTTCCGCTAGGTTGTACTGAAATCTGTCTATTAAATATAAATATAAATAATAATGACTAATGGAATTTGGGAGCCATAAATATACAAATAAATAATTCTTAAACTTTGCCGGCTGTTGAAACTCATCTTCAGGGTCGTTGCCTTGTGACAAGGAGATCTGAATCACTTGATACCTAAAAAATTAATATTGGAAAAGGAGTCCATCTGGTAATTTCCCCCACCCATAGAAATTAAACAGAATATACATAAATCTCATACAATATACTTAGTCAATTAAACCTGTATTTACCTAGAAATCCGAGCAGAGCTCGTCGTGATACACCCTTGAACATATATAACAAAATAAAGAGAATATTGATATAAATAATAAATGTCTTAATTTATGAAATAACTCTCTCTCAATAACTGGTACTCAGTTTATTCCGCAACGCAAAATATTCACACGCAGTCATGACTCATTTTTCAAGAATGGACTCAACTTTGCTGATGGCGTTGGTATAGTTTGAAAAGGCCCAACACGTTACCTTACGTAGACTCTCCGTAGAATTATATATGGCTAACATTCATAACCATAGAATGTTGTTACACTCCAGCATCTTTCTCCCTGGTTCCTTCAACAGCAGATCTCGAACTCCCAACATGGCATGGGACATCTTCCCACAACTCGTACAAAACACCTCTCCGATTACCACCAGTATCACATCTGCACACTGCAAGCTGCAACTTCCAACTCTCGACGCGTGCTTGCACCACACTAGCCCAAGCCAACACAACAGCATCTTAAAATAGCCCAGTTCCTGGAATTTTCCACCTCAGCACCGTCAACACGTAAACCCCCGCTCGGAGACTCGTCACGTACACAACCGGGAGATAAACTGAGTGATCGAAACACACTAGTCCCAAATAAAATATAGAGAGTATCCATAATAACGAAAGTTCCAAAAAGAGTTACTAAGCCGCGACGGCTAAATACACACATAAATGAAATATACACATGAATAAATAATAATAATAATAATAATAATAATAATAATAATAATAATAATAATAATAATAATAATAATAATAAAAAAATAATAATAATAATGACAATAATAATAATATCTGACCGGGGTTTGTCAGGTTACAATACTCCCCCTTTGTTTTCCAACAGATGCAAATGTTGGCAAAACAACACAAATCAGGCGGCTGATGGCCCAAGGACAGCTCCTCAAACTACCCATCAAATATACAATATACAACATTAGGGATCCCGATGGTATCTCCTCAAATTGAACACATTATAAGTTCCAATACATTTCCTATTAGCATCAATTAAGGAATATGCACACCTCCCTATCCTTCTCGCAACAATAAAAGGACCCTTAAACAATTGAAAAAACTTAGACATGGTCTTATCCTCAGCGTTAGATGGGTGAGGCACTACAACCCTCCATACATCCTTATGACATATGCGAGCTACTAAACCACTCAGAAGTTTATACCTCATATTCCCTTTTTCCACAATAGTGTCAGGCTCAGCAGCCTCTAACTCAAATAAAATATCACACAACTCCTCATCCTGTCCCTGTTCCAATTTCATCTTCGAGAGTTTCCTTCTCTCCTCTCTACATTCGTCATACTTATCAGCACATACCAAGATATTCTCACTAAAATCAGTGCTGACCTCATCAGCTGTCACAGAAATATTCCGACTCAAATAGTCAGCTAACACATTATCAGTACCCTTAACATGAACAACTTTAGGGTCATACTCCTGTATCGCCAGAGCATGAGCATGAGGAACCTGATATCTAGGACTATTAAAACTAGACCTATCTAAAATATCAAATGAGTGTTCGTACACAGTAGTACACCCTAATTCACCAGAGAACACCTCCTTGTTCTCCATCAAAACATTCAAAAGTTCCCTCTTCTGCTGCTCCTCCAGGCATGTCTGTCGCACCGCTTTCTCCACCTCACTGACCAAATCCTGACTTTCCGATACCATACTGTCATTAATTCTGATACTTGCATTATTAACTTTAACATCGACTTCATCCTCAACAATTTCCTCAATAACCTGAATATGACTACAATGAAGCACAAAACTACTCCTATCCACCTGATAATTAAGCTTAATCGGTTTACGTTCTTCACCAACAAGAAATTTCAAAACAGCAGTATCATAGTCAATCACACACTTGGTTTCAGATAGCCAGTCATTCCCCAGTATAACGGAATATACCTGATTAGGCACAACAAGACAACACTGCAACATGGTCTGACCACCAACCTCAATAGGAACAATAACCTGACTACGAATACGATTACTCTTAGCACCAGCTGCTGTGATAATAAATGTGTTCCTCACAGGAATCTCCTCAATAATCTCACCTCTGCGACGAGCTTCCTCACAAAATTTAAAATTTACACAAGACTTATGACTCCCCGAGTCTACAAGCAATTTCTCCTTCACACCCCATATGGTAGCCTCCATAGCTGGGTTGATCAATAATTCAGACGAACCACCTTCCTTAGCACTATCCTGGTCACACAACAAATCCTTACCAACATCAATCTCAAAAGCCTCCCTGATAACATGGATTTGCACATCAAGTGGGGATCTCCTAACGGACCTATTTAGGACATCCCGTTGGAGTTTAAATTCTGATTCTGCTGATTACCACTATTATTACCTCTCTCATCCCTTCTCCCCCTATCATTCAAATCCCTAGACTGATTACTAGAATTAAAATTCCTACTATCTTGATTCCTGAAATTAATCCTGGTTTCTTCCTGCCTATTCCCATTACCCTGATCCCTTCTGCTATAGTCATTCCCATTCCTACGATTACTTTCAAATGCTACTCCTCTCCTGTGATTATTTTCCCCCACACTCCTATGTCCTACCTGCCTACCCAAAGAATCGAAACGTTGCAACAGCCCTTCCATTCCCTTAATGGTCTTAACCTGCTGGATGCACATGGCCAACTGAATATCTTCATTAAAATGTCTAGCCATCCTCCTAACAATATCCTGCTCTGGCAAACTCTCTTCTAAGTTCTGACTAATAGCCACGTGCACAAGAAAATACTCCGTACGAGAAATACCCTCATTACCCTTATTCTTCCCAGCCATAATCCTATCTCTTTCCCTACCCTGAATCTCCTCATCCCAAAACTTATCCATAAACAACTCCCTGAATCCCCTTAAACCCTTAATATGACCTCTATAAACATCATACCAACTCCTAGCTTCACCCGTAAACGCACTTGCTAACATATCATCTACCAAGTCCCAGTCTAACACACCTTCTTCCAAGCTCCTAGTAAAACGTTTCTCCACTACCTTGAGAAATTCCAGAGGGTTAAACTGCTTACCATTAAACTTAGGCAGCTCAATTTCCTTAATAATATGCCTTTGTATGCTAGAACTCTGAACATCACCTGAGGACCTGACTGATTGAATCTTTTCGTCAACCCTCTGTAATGCATCTGCCTTCCATACATCAATATGACTAGCGTTCTCTCTGACCTGATGTTCAATTACACCTTGTTTACTTATCACATTGTGAATACTGTTAAAGTTATCTAAAATTTTATCCTGACAATTAGAATTATTTTCAACAAGTTTAGCTTCAAGATTATTAGCAACGTTACAAATTACTCGGTTAAATTCACTTTTATTTGATTCAGATATACCCCTAATTTCTTCAATTTGCCTATCATGCTCAGACAATTTACCATTAATTTCTACACATTGATAGTTTAATTCCTTCCTCATCTCCATAATACCTGAATCGACTTTCTTACTTAACCTCTTTACTTGATTATCCATCCTATCACTAATTTCCTGAACTTGTTTTTCAATTTTAGCAACATTAATTTCCATTTTCTGATTATTATCCTCAAGTTTACTTTCAAGTTTCTGTGTTAACTCATCATTCTGCTCTCTAAGTTTACTTTCAAGTTTATTAGTAAATTCACTCAAAATATGAACTAATTGGTCTAGCTGCTGGTCACTATTATCGCTACTCTGCTCTGATAGAGATGATGAAGCATTATCCCCGGTTACCATCGAATCTAACACAACATTTAAATTATTATCGCCCATTGTGGCTTCACTCTCTGAATTAATCATGTCAACGGTATAGTTTGCTCCCCCTGTACTACAATTAATATGCACTTTCCTTTCCACACTCCTATTTCTTAATTTTAACAGATTAATATTTTCTCTCGTCCAACTCATCACCTTGCGTTTCCCACATACGCAAAATTTCCACAAGACATATTATACACTCCACAGCGAACAAGAAATCTCCACAACAACTGTACATATCATGAAATCTGAGAGCAACTATACCATTTCTGTGTGCATACCCTATCGTGACTCAGATCAGTCTTGCCCCACGTTGCTAGCGACATTGAAATCTCTCTATTAAATATAAATATAAATAATAATGACTAATGGAATTTGGGAGCCATAAATATACAAATAAATAATTCTTAAACTTTGCCGGCTGTTGAAACTCATCTTCAGGGTCGTTGCCTTGTGACAAGGAGATCTGAATCACTTGATACCTAAAAAATTAATATTGGAAAAGGAGTCCATCTGGTAATTTCCGCCACCCATAGAAATTAAACAGAATATACATAAATCTCATACAATATACTTAGTCAATTAAACCTGTATTTACCTAGAAATCCGAGCAGAGCTCGTCGTGATACACCCTTGAACATATATAACAAAATAAAGAGAATATTGATATAAATAATAAATGTCTTAATTTATGAAATAACTCTCTCTCAATAACTGGTACTCAGTTTATTCCGCAACGCAAAATATTCACACGCAGTCATGACTCATTTTTCAAGAATGGACTCCACTTTGCTGATGGCGTTGGTACAGTTTGAAAAGGCCCAACACGTTACCTTACATAGACTCTCCGTAGAATTATATATGGCTAACATTCATAACCATAGAATGTTGTTACACTCCAGCATCTTTCTCCCTGGTTCCTTCAACAGCAGATCTCGAACTCCCAACATGGCATGGGACATCTTCCCACAACTCGTACAAAACACCTCTCCGATTACCACCAGTATCACATCTGCACACTGCAAGCTGCAACTTCCAACTCTCGACGCGTGCTTGCACCACACTAGCCCAAGCCAACACAACAGCATCTTAAAATAGCCCAGTTCCTGGAATTTTCCACCTCAGCTCCGTCAACACGTAAACCCCCGCTCGGAGACTCGTCACGTACACAACCGGGAGATAAACTGAGTGATCGAAACACACTAGTCCCAAATAAAATATAGAGAGTATCCATAATAACGAAAGTTCCAAAAAGAGTTACTAAGCCGCGACGGCTAAATACACACATAAATGAAATATACACATGAATAAATAATAATAATAATAATAATAATAATAATAATAATAATAATAATAATAATAATAATAATAATGACAATAATAATAATAATATCTGACCGGGGTTTGTCAGGTTACAGTACTGCTATCTTAGCATAACTCATACACATGAACTTAAAGTACAAAGAATAGCTATGTTTCAAAGTGTGTACACATCACCTATCGATTTTGCATGCATCGAATCTCGTACTAAACTTCTTCCGCTAGATTTTGCTGGTATCTCAGCATAACCTATACCCATGAACTTAAAGTACAAAGAATAGCCATGCTTCAAAGCGTGTACACGTCACCTATCGATTTTGCATGTCTCGTACTAAACTTCTTGCGCTAGATTGTGCTGCTATCTTAGCATAACCTGTACGCATGAACTTAAAGTACAAAGAATAGCCTTGTTTCAAAGCGTTTACACATTACCTAATGATTTTGCACGAAACGACTATCATACTAAACTTTTTCCACTAGATTGTGCTAAAATCATGTAAGTGTGCTGCTATCTTAGCATAACCTATCGATTTTACATGCATCGACTATCGTACTAGACTTCTTCCGCTAGAGCATGTAGCAATCGCTTTTGTGTATCCCAAACCTATGTGCACGAACTTAAAGCATAAAGATGAGGTATGTTCTAAAGCGTGTACACATCACCTATCGATAATGTATGTATCGAATATCGTACTAAACTTCTCCTGCTACAGCGTACGAGTATCGCTTGTGCGTGCACGAACTTAAAGCATAAAGAAAAGCAATGTATAAATATCTTGTAAACAAAGCAGCAGCATTACGTATAATCAAGATTAAATGCGTGCACACATCATGTATCTATGATGCACACAGTACTAAACTTATTCCATTAGAATGTACAAAGTTCGCATGTGTTTGTACTGCTATCTTAGCATAGCCTATGTGCATGAACTTAAAGCATAAAGAATAGTTATGTGTAAAAAATCTTGTGAACATAGCAGAGTGTTATCTACGTAGGTGTAGACATTGAACTTTACATGCTGAGGCAACATACTACGTGACCATGACGTCACGACTACGTGCTCTTGTTTGGTAAACATAGCCACGTGCTTTTTTGACAGCTGTCTTCTTGACGAACCCTAACCTCACTTTGAAGGACAATAGAGCGTCGCTAACCTCACTGCCGCCAGCTTTACGGCGGTAAACCTCAAGGCTGCCACCTTATGCATGTTATAGCGCGGAATTTAAAATCCAACAACAGAACATTGTTAACCTCACTCTTGCCATCTTTACGGCGGTAAACCTCAAGGCTGCCACCTTATGCATGTTATAGCGTAGAATTTAAAATCCAACAACAGACCATTGCTAACCTCACTCTTGCCATCTTGAAAAGTTCAGTGTTCCAAACACTAGTTCGAAAAACGTAACTCATCGCACCTCGGGGATTTTATTACGTAAGACGTAACCCCTAGGTTCCATTCCTTGTTCTGAACATAAAACCATTTACCAATAAAGATTAATTTTCTACACGTAACAAAGTACAAGCGTTCTTGCTGATAGCGATCGATGAGGTTGTTGCTCCATTAGCCCTTTAGCCCATTAGCCCTTTAGCCCTTTAGCCCTTTTGCCCATTAGCCCTACAAGGAATGTGCGGTAAGGAGGAGGAAGAGTCCTTTCATCATTTTTGCCCTTCTGATAAGATGTAACCCCTGGGTTCCATACCCTATCACGATTTTTTTCAGCCATGTTTATGCGATAACTTGTTCGACTGATTTTTACACACAAGACGAATGATGGAAGGTAAATAATTTCAAGTTATACTTTGGCTATATCGTTTACCGAGCGAGTTAGCTGCGCAGTATGGGTACAGTGTGTTTTTGATTTTTACACTATGCAAATCATTGAAGTTGTAGTTTTGCAATATCGCTTACTGAGCGAGTTAGCTACGCGATATGTGTACAGTGTGTTTCCATGGTTTTTGATTTTACACTAAGCAAATCATCAAAATTGTACTTTTGCTCTGAACACATCAAAAAATGTTCTGATCATATGTTGAGGTTAACAACATCGATTACAGTGTTCGATTCTAGTCTTGTTATGTTTCATTCTGATCTTCTTAGAACAAGGGTACCCCCTAACATGTTCTAAACACATGTTGTATTGAGTACAGTGTTCGATTCTAGTCTTGATCACTTATTTCGTGTTCTGAACACATCGATCAATGTTCTGATCACATGTTGTATCGAGTACAGTGTTCGATTCTAGTCATGATCACTTATTTTGTGTTCTGAACACATCAATCAATGTTCTGATCACATGTTGAAGTTAACAACATCGATTACAGTGTTCTATTTTAGTCTTGTTATGTTTCAATCTGATCTTCTTAGAACAAGCGTATCCCCTGACATATTCTAAACACATGATGTATTGAGTACAGTGTTCGATTCTAGTCTTGATCACTTATTTTGTTTTCTGAACGCATCAATCAATGTTCTGATCACATGTCGTATCGAGTACAGCGTTTGATTCTACTCTTCTTATGTTTCGAAAGTCTAAACATGGACAATAATGTTATCGCTGCACACGCTTGCCTTCGCGATGCAGGTTTAAACTTGTTCGATATAAAGCTATGCCTTGACATAAGAGGCGGAGGAGGAGGTGGAGAAGGAGGAGGAGGAGGGGGAGGAGGAGGAGGAGGAGGAGAATGATAAGGCCTTAACAGCCTATGTATAGTCGCCTTTGTTTAAAGATGATAGCTGTCAAAAGAATTTTTCAAATTATCCACCACCACATTTCAGCTAAAGAGGGCAGCAGGGTGCTCTGTTGATTAAGCACATAGAATTTCAAATTGCCCTCCACCACATGCATAACAGCAGCTGTTATCTTGCGCAGTAGCCTCTAAGCTAGCTTTCTTCATAAGAGTAGCCGCCATCTTGTGCGAGCACCCCTAGGCCGTCTCATAAGGAGCTATGTATAGTCACCATTTTGTGTCTGCCATCTTGCGTAAGCATCCCTAGGTCGTCTCAAGGCATCTTGTTTCTCATAAGAGCAGCCACCATCTTGTAGAAATAGATAGCTGCGAATGCCAAAGGGCTTAAGTAGGAATCGAACCGTTGATCTCATCATTAGACTATGTTTTTTCTTGTTCCTGATACTACGAACCTACGTATTAGGCGGAAAAATTTTGTCCATTTTGCTCTACGATGCATCGTTTTCGAGATATTTAACATTTTGCATTTAAGCCTCCAAATTTAATGAATCGAACCTGTACGGTACGTTATACTCTCTACCATAGCTAGACCTGATCATGTTACGAAGACTCGCTTCAATACAAGCTAAAACAGAGCGAATGCCAAAGGGCCTAAGTAGGAACCGAACCGTTGATCCCATCATTAGACTATGATTTTCTTGTACCTCATACTGCGAACCTAGGTATTAGGCAGAAAAATTTTGTCCGTTTTGCTCTACGGTGCACCGTTTTCGATATATTTAACATTTTGCATTTAAGCCCTAAATTTAATGAATCGAACTATCACGACACGTTAGCCTCTAAGCTAGCATTCTTCATAAGAGTAGCAACCATCTTGCGCAAGCACCCTTAAAGCGTCTCATAAGGAGTTATGTATAGCCGCCATCTTGTGTCCGCCATCTTGCGCAAGCATCCTTAGGGCGTCTCAAGCCATCTTGTGCAAGGACCCTTAAGCCGTCCCATAAGAGCAGCCGCTATCTTGCGCTAGCATCCCTAGGGTATCTCATAAGGAGCCATGTATAACTGCCATCTTGCGCAAGCATCCCAAGGGCGTCTCATAAGAACCTGTGTATAGCAGCCATCTTGCGTAAGCACCCTTAAGGAGTCATGTATAGCCGCCATCTTATGCAATTAGCGTCGAGAGAGGGCTGCTGTAGAATTTTTCTTTTTAAATTATCCGCCACCACTTTTCAAAGGTATCTAGCTAAAGATGGCAGCACTGCGGATGACAGGTGACGAATTTACATCTACTACGATAAAGAGGGCAGCACGGTGCTCTCTGTATTAAAGATGGCGGATGACAGCTGTCAAAAAAGCACATGGCTATGTTTACCAAACAAGAGCACGTGGAATTTGCCGCCATCACATTTCAAACTAAAGAGGGCAGCACTATGCTCTGTTGATTAAAGATGGCGGATGGTAGCTGTCGAAAAAGCACGTGAGTTTGTTTCCAAACAAGAGCACGTGGAATTTTTCAATTTGCCGCCACCACATTTCAAAGGTATCTAGCTAAAGATGGCAGCACGGTGCTCTCTTGATTAAAGATGGCGGATGATAGCTAACAGAAATTTTCAAACTGCCCGCTACTACGTGCTTAAGGTAGTAGCCATAAAGAGGGCAGCACGGTCTTCTGTGCATTAAAGATGGCGGATGACAGGTGATGAAATTGCCCGCATGATAGTAGCACAGTGCTCTGTTGATTAAAGATGGCGGATGACAGCTGTCAAAAAAGCACATGGCTTTGTTTCCAAACAAGAGCACGTGGAATTTACCACCACCACATTTCAAACTAAAGAGGGCAGCACTGTGCTCTATAGATTAAAGATGGCAGATGACAGCTGTCAAAAAAGCACGTGAGTTTGTTTTCAAACAAGAGCACGTGGAATTTTTCAATTTGCCGCCACCACATAGAGGGCAGCACTGTTCTCTCTGGATTAAAGATGGCTGCTTGTCGAAAAGCATTTTTCAAATTATCCGCCACCACATTTCAAAGGTAAGTAGCTAAAGAGGGCAGCACTGTGCTCTATAGATTAAAGATGGCGGATGACAGCTATCAAAAAAGCACGTGGCTGTCAAAAAGCACGTGGATTTGTTTATCTCGAGCTAGTGAGGTTAAGTTGGTAGCACTAAGGTTTAGGCCCGTCAAGATGGCAGCACTGCCGATGACAGGTGACGAAAGAGGGCAGCACGGTGCTCTGTAGTTTAAAGATGGCGGATGACAGCTGTCAAAAAAGCACGTGGCTGTCAAAAAGCACGTGGCTTTGTTTATCTCGCGCTAGTTAGGTTAAGTTGGTACTACTGAGGTTTAGGCCCGTCAAGATGGCAGTACTGAGGTTAGCGATGCGTTGTTGTCGATGACAGCTGTCAAAAAGCACGTGGCTTTGTTTACAAATCTGTCAAAAAGCACGTGGCTGTCAAAAAACACGTGGCTTTGTTTACCTCATGCTAGTTCGGTTAAGTTGGCACTACTGAGGTTTAGGCCCGTCAAGATGGTAGTACTGAGGTTTGCGATGCGTTGTTGTTGATGAGAGCTCTCAAAAAGCACGTGGCTTTGTTTACAAATCTGTCAAAAAGCACGTGGCTGTCCAAAAGCACGTGGCTTTGTTTACCTCATGCTAGTGAGGTTAAGTTGGCACTACTGAGGTTTAGGCCCGTCAAGATGGCAGTACTGAGGTTAGCGATGCGTTGTTGTCTGTCAAAAAGCACGTGGCTGTCAAAAAAACACGTGGCTTTGTTTACCTCACGCTAGTTAGATTAAGTTGGTACTAGTGAGGTTTAGGCCCGTCAAGATGGCAACAGTGAGGTTAGCGTTGCGTTGTTGTCGATGACAGCTGTCAAAAAGCACGTGGCTTTGTTTACAAATTCAAATCTCCCGCCAAAATTAAAATTTCCCGCCAAAATTCAAATTTCCCGCGGGCGGCAGCGGCGGCGGCGGCGGAGGAGGCGGGCGGAGGCGTGCGGCGGCGGAGGTGCCGCAGAACCATCCAATTATACTACTAATAATACAGTATATTACTCGTATAACGGAATGTTTAAGTACAAATTGGCTGTTTACTTGTTTTATGGATTGTCTATTGTCCAAAGCATAATTTGTTATGGGGACATCCGACAAGAGTAGTGTTACAAAAATGTTGCACACTTTGGGCTTGGAAGACTAGGAAGAACGGAGACGAACAACTCGACCAACTGGATTATTTCGAGCCATCAGTGGAGAGATGGCTTATAAGTACATTAGTAGATGAATCATCTTCAGTGAAGTTTATGACAGGGAAATTTGTAATTTAGAAGACAAACTTGGGCAAATGCCCGTTTATAGGAGGAGAAATTAGGGATTGGTATAATTTATTAAGGGAGACGTTTGATAAATTTCCGAATTCTTTCTCATCATTAAGAAAGGGCAAAGTAAGAAACTGACAAAAAACCTGCCAACTGGGTGACAGTCCTAAATGCAGATCAAGGGTGACTGGTTTAACAAACAAGGAATTAGCGAAGCCCATTGGCTAGTTCAAAACTTTGTCGATCAGGAACATCTATTACACCCGGGTAATAATTTATTATAATAATCTGTATTGAACCGTACTCTTCATGACTTGATAAGGGATATTTAACGCAATTATAATATTGCGCAACATGACGCCAAGTATCTGGCTGCGAAGTTGTATAGAACGCGGGAGCTTGGAGGCAGTTCCCTAGGAAGGGCGTGACCAAGTATGAGTGAAACAGAAGATGTGTTGGAGAAGGAAAGAGAGATAAGAGTTTTGTTTTGGAAAGTACCATGCCACCTTAACAGCATTTAAAGCGGGAAGAGACAGGTTTAACACGTCACGGGAATCGAGTGATATCTCATCTCCTTGAGGATTTTTTGAGATAATAAAACGATGAAAATAATACCCAGAATTTCGCGAACATGATGGTACCTCTAACGCCATTAATACCTGGCAAATTCGATAATTCTACATTAATACAACCACCGTGGGAAGCAGTCAAGTAGCTGCATACCAAACTCAAGTATGTTTGCCAGTAGTTTACCCGGCGTGGCTTCACTGTTTGCTCCCTATAAGCGCTGAAAGATTTGGAGGGAGGCATCTCATTCGACTGTAAGTTTGCTGCCAGTGCGTGTATCTTTGTCTTGTTTATTGAGCCCTGAACCTTTGTCTGAACAAAGACTGTGATTACTTTTGAGCGTTCACGCTAATTCAATTCAGAGCTGTAGAAATGTTAATAACAGTTTTATCGCGAGATCAGATTTGATTTTGTCATAGTGCGGCCATGAACTTATAATTGATCGACCATAAACTTCGTCATTTGTATAGACTTCTTCACAGAAGTGGCACGGATCGGCTCATAGTACGATGTTGATCGGTAGTAGGATTTAATCTACGAAGTGAAATTATCTTTGTGTTTGAGAAGGACGCACATGTGTGGTTGAGGTAAAATATCAGTTTATCTCGACAAAAATAGGCTACGATCTCATGTACAGTAAAGTAAGCCTGCACACATCTCCGTGTGTGTCTTTAACGGTAAGAGAAATTATGCCTTTAACTTCAGTACGCTTCTAACCTCTCTGGTATCCGCAAGAGACTGCGTTTGTATGACGATTGTGTTGTGTGGTTTTAGCTGAGTATTTCATCCCAGTAATTCGGGAACCGTGTTTCAAGACCGTGTGGATGCGAACTTCAAGCGGAGCCTCAAGAAGATGCCTGTGATGGACCTACCTGGAGACACCAGCACGATAGTATCGGCTATGGATAACGTGTTCATCATGGTTGGTTAAATGGCATAGGCGAGTCTTGATGGTGAGAGAAGAGGGTCGCCTAAAATGAGATAAGTGAACCAAAGTTGTTAGCATGTGGTAGTATTAGTGACAGTTACGCAGTAATTTAGCAATGAATTATGTAAATACTAGTTAGTTAAGCCCTTTGGTAACTAGGGTACGATTATGATGTATGAGCAATCAGGCCATTTGTTAAGATGATTTTGATGTCATTGATGTTATTAAAGTATATAACTTATCATTTAGGATTTGTACTGTGTGTTATAATAATTTACGTGTGATAAGGGAGCTAAGAGTAACTTAAGGTTGTTTCGTTTTAGTGTTAGGTCAGAATATTCCTCATGTACGGCGAGATAGATTTTGCTGTAAATATTATCATCAAAGGAAACCTTGTCATTCTCTGACATCCGGAAGGATGGAAAGATTAAAGTAGCGTAGTATCTGGATGCTGCACGCGTATGATTTATCTGCATGTTTTCACTATGATTAAAGTCTTTTGAGGAGACTCTTACCACGTTGTAGGTAATGTCGTTAAAATTTCTGACCGAGCTGCACACTGTCAAAAAATAGACTCCAACTTGGGTCTTGATGGCGTAACGTTGCGCCATATGTGTGGAGGACTGTGCTTTTTGAGAAAATGGTACGTGATAGTACTTTGGATTTAATGAATTAGACCCAAGAAATGGTCTGGTAACTGAGCCTGATATTTAGAAAGATAATTGGTTCCTCGCTTGTTACAAGAAGTTGTGCGAAGGCTCAAATGTTCGTCAAGATAAGACGGAAGTAAAGGCCCTTCTTTGGTTTCGAGTGCAGAAAAGCGGCTGAGACTAGGTCAGTATTGTCATTTGTTTACTATTTGTGAGTCTGGGAGACTTTCACCCTCCCGTGGGCTAGGTCGTTGACATAGTTACCACTCCCCTTGGGGTTGAACGGCCATTTTTAAAAGCCGCAAGCAGTATTTCGTTCCTTTCCTTTCCAGATGAGATTCATTTGTATGGCTAAGATTTTTATTTTCCTTGGTCTGTCTATATTTGTGTGTACAGAACGTGTGATATATTTGTGTATTATTTGATTTATGTTTGATCGTTGGATTGTCTGGTAACCGTAAAGATTACCCAGGGGTTGTGAGTTAACGCTCATCCAATGTTAGTGGAATCGTGCCACAAGTAACTCCTGTGTCTTTTTGGTAGGGTTTTAATTGTGCTATTTTTTATGATTGTGTGGTAAATATGTTTCACATGCAAGGGAATTTTAGTGGTAAATTTATTTCTGCGGAATGTCGCTAATCCTAGCATAATGAATCATGTTTTAGGTCCAAGGGTGTTATACACTGAAGAACCAGTTCACTACTTCATCTGACAGCACATCGACATCGTCACTCAAATTTCTAATGTACGCCGTTTTTAGCGTTTTCTTTTCTCGCACCATGAGTGCATCAGATTGTAAATTGCATTAACTTTAATTGTGATTGAAGAATCGACTATGCTTTCGTCCATTAAATAGTTGGAATTGTAAGCAGTTCCTGATTTATATTAATAATACTGTAGTATACCTGTCCTATCTACACTCTCGTCGCAATGATCCGACTCGAGTTCTCTCCGGCTGCTAGTTCGGTGTATTTTTATTCTTTCGGACAGGTAAGCAGATAAGTTATGGACCCACCATTTTTCTGTGATTTATCCATTTACTCATGTCCTATATATAAAATAACATGTCCTGACTGACTGACTGGCTGACTGATTCATCAACGCCGAGCTAAAACTACTGGACATAAAAAAATGAATTTTTTAGGATACATTTATATTACAATGTCGGTGCTCACAAAGGGAGGATTTATGGATATACCGTCGCTAAGGATGTGAAAAGAGGGCAAATTTTTAAAATGAGTGTATCTATATCTCAAAAACTTAACAGTTTAAAGACGTGAAAATTGGTATTTGGAAAATTCTTTAAAAATCAGGAACCTTCCCCCATGAGGAGGCTGCCACAAGCACAAAGTATGTCGACTACACAGTATTTTGCCTTCTAGGTTACTGGTGAGTATGCTAGTGTGTGAGGTAGAAATAACAACCACAAGGCTCAGAAATAAATTTACAATGAATTTGGGATATGGCATGATTTATGGTTCTTCATATGTTATATAGATGTTTGCGGAGTATGATTACTGAACCTCGGTTTGCGGCGATAGCAATGTCGTGAATTCGTGTCCGGTTGAGACCGAGAGAGTCCCATAGCTGTACAAGAAATTTAGGGATTATGCCTCGAGCTCCGATCATATCTCCATAGACGGAAATAATGTCTAGGTGATATTTATCTTTATAGTAGTTATAGTTTTTTACGGTTGGCTGGTAAGTCGACTTCTTTTCGGCATTCACCTCTTCGGCCTGGCCAACGTGCGACTCGAAGCGTATTGTGGGATCTAAGATTAGTCCTTACTTGCTAGCTGGTTGAAAGGCTATCATGTCAATACGTCCGTTGCTCCCGCTGGTATCTAGGCCAGAGACCTCTTCGTGCACCGTGAAACCGTGATTCCTAGCGAGGTCGTATTGTTTGATGGCGGGAATTTCTCACTACCCCCCTTGAGGACAGACACCCAGGATTTTCCTTGCCATTCATGGTAATCATTATTATTATTAACTCTACTAATTATATTTTATATTCAGATTTTCATCATTTTAATTGCACGTATCATGTATCTCATTCCGTGTAATCATAAAATAAGAGAAGTGTTATCGTAATTGATATATATGTGTATGTAAATAAGTGGGATTTGTTGAATTTAAAATATATTAGTATTTCAATTTTACCGAAGGCATGTAAGAACTGGCACGGTATAGTGAAACAATTGTAAGTTTAGCAGCTATTGCATCAGGCAAGAGGATGTTTCCGCTGACGTCGGAAATCCTACCGTTTCGTATGCGTAGTAACGCCATGGTGTCCAATGGCTAGATTTTGAAAGTCACCTGGTTTGGTTTTCAGATTCCACATCACTATTAGCTAGCTAATTGGAATATGTGTGGAAGGGATGGGCTTGTTTAGCGGAGACGCTTAGTATGACGAAGTTCATTTAAGTCCGTGTCAGACTTTTCTAGGAGTTCAATCTATCTTGTGATCGTGGTATCTTTTTTTTTTACTATTGGCTTTACGTCGCACCGATACAGATATGATTTATGGCGACGATGGGACAGGAAAGGGCTTGACTGGGAAGGAAGCGACCGTGGCCTTAAATAAGGTACAGCATTTGCCTGGTGTGACGATGGGAAACCACGGAAAACCATCTTTAGGGCTGCTGACAGTGGGATTCGAACCTACTATCTCCCGAATACTGGATACTGGCCGCACTTAAGCGACTGCAGCTATCGAGCTCGGTCATCGTGGTACCAATCGAAGTATCTATCTATCTGAGTAACATCTTGGTATCTATCTCTCTAGAGATCGAGTGAACTGTCTGTTTATTGACATATCCAGTTGCTTTTTGTATTACTTCGTATGCCTCCATAGTGTTTCAGTCTGTTCACCAGGGGTTATATTCAGCTTTCTGGAGATTTACATTCAGTATCAATATAACTTTTTGGTTGTATTCATTTAGCGGTCGCTATATCACTTCGAATTCATGATTGAGTTCAATTACACAATTCGCGAACTGTGTTCGAGATTTGAGTTAGACTAAAAATATGTTAAACATCGCGTAGAACTGTGTATGGCTATTAACAGTCCCTATTTAAGCCGTCCTGAGTGTGAAGCCAGAATAGTTAGCATGCCTGAAAATCACATGCTCTTAGTAAGAGTAGACGTGACCAGATATGGGTCATTACACTCTAAATAGGGAAGTAGACAGGACAAGTTACAGAAGAAAACGACATAACTAGAGCAGCGACCACTAACCCGATCTGGGTTTTCACAGCAGAACGAATCCAGGATCACGTCAGTAGCAGAGATAAAGTCATTCCAGGAAAAAAAGTTACCCATATATAACATGCCAAAGAGAGCATTCAGCAGCGATAATTCCTGATAATCCCAACAGCTTCTTGATATCTACGTATAATGCTGTCATTATATGCAACAACAAATCTCACAGGTTATAATTTTGTCTTAAAGCATTGCAGATTAATTTTGTTTAAAGTACATACTGTACCCTGCTGGAGGTGTAGGCTGCGTCATTCAATTATTTATTAAGGAATATGTTTTAGATACCCTAAGCAGAAATATCATACATTGTATAGAGTAGGCCTACCAGCCAGTTCGTAAGGTGTTGTGACATCCATGCAGACGACTGTCTCCAAAGGGATTAAGACATAAGGAGGAAATACAATAGCACTCAGAAATTAGTGGACCAAGAAGTCTTATCAAGATGGATCAAGAATACTGTAGGTATTTCCAAACCCAAGGAGAAATGCATAGCCTAAGTGCCGGCCGATATTTGGAACAATGAAAACACATCACGCAGGAGTTCTTGCAAATCACGTAATGGAAAATCGAACGCTTGAGACATGTTTGAAGGCTACAGTTGGCAACTAGAGGAATAACGTGAGATTTGAAACTCCCACTTAGCTATGGGCCAATGACAAAATTCGCTGGAAGAAGCAATCATGCCAAAATTATATTACGGGAGGTGCTATACAGATTAACTTCGCGAGTAAAATTAATAAATGAAAACTAAGTACAGATTCAGCATAAAGACGAATTTAGAAGCATGACCTAATATAAAAAATTGGTAATTTATGTAGATTTTTAACTCGTAATTCTTGGATATCAGTGACGCTATTCTCTGATTGGTGAAAAGCAAGGGACGCTGCAAATGGCTAGATATTGCTGCCAAGAAGACAGGAACTAAATTTGTAATTATGATAATCACCAGCGATAGAAATGAGTTGAGATTTCACACAGAGGCAAGAAATATAATCACATAAATGGACCACAAGTTCAAACCAGGGGCAGGTCTGCGTGTAGCTAAACGGGGAAGCTGGAATATCTCACGCTAATATGACCTATCATGAACCCGGAAAAGGGTTGAATCTCATATAAATAGAAGGGGCTACAGCTCACAGGATCGACTTTCTAAAGTTTATTCGAGGTGTTTACTACGTTCTTTTGGTAGTGATCCAGTGCGTGTAACCCAACCACACTGTAAAGTATCTTTGGGCCGTCGCTACTTTCATTAGTATGGTGATACAATACGGGTAGATAAGTACGCGTTACGGACTTGGAAATGTTCACCAGTAACATGGGCTCGGATACCGGAGAAAGCATTACCAGCAGCAATTGCCTACCAGCAAATAACTAGCAATTCATAAACACTTACGAAAGTGATTGAAAGTAAAACCTACTGTGGTAGGATCAATGTAAGAAAAACTAAGGAACGGTGCCAACTTCTTGAGAACAGCCGCGGTTGTTCGACATAATCAGACGCCTGTAGACATTCAGATCTGGGATAAAACCTGGTCAGTGTCGCAGACTTTAGAACACAATGACGCAAACATGCACGGCAGTGACAGGTTTGAAGAACGAATGCGCGCCGAGCCTTTGAAGGTGATACCGAGATGTCACAAGTTCCTTAGTGCCGGGAAGGAATGAAGAATGTATGTGTCAATTAGACGGGTCAGATAAAAGGCCAGAAGTATATATTTTCCTGTAAATATTAGTGTATATAAAGATGTAAAAATGTTAATTTTTTAATACTTAAAAAAATTGTAAATCTGAAAAGTGCATTGTATTACCTCTTCAAGCTGGTATGAAAACTAGTAAGATGCAGTACTAAAACCGTAAGGGGCCATGTGGACCTCGTCCTGTATAGCAAACGACAGGCAGAGAAGAGTACAGTACCAATTTAATTATCTAGATTTGATAACGTTAACGGTGGGGGATCAAATTCTTTAATAATTGTAATTTGAACGTCAAGTGAGCTGCTTCACGGCTCGTACAATTCAGATATAGGTAGACAAAGGGACAAGTTAATACGTAAATAATTATATCAAGCATTGTAATATTTTGTTTATTTTATTAGAGTCCATTAGGATTGGTTTCGTTGAGGTGGAGGTGATGACACAATCTATGATATCGCGCCAGCTTTCCAACAGGTAAATGGTCTCGACAATATTTGGGTGTGGTATTGTCGTAAGTGTCTTTGTTGCAATACTCGGCGATTTAAGGTTCAACAACCCAAGTGGGCGGGTGGTCTACAAAGGAATCTGTTTATGTAAAATTCAGGAATGTATTTGTCGGATTTATAGGAAAATTGGGGTCAACAAATTTTTGTCTGTTCCAGGTAATATTTAAATAAAATGCTTCGTAAGCATTTGCTAGGAAACAGTTCCAAGCTCTTGTTCTTGTAGACTAGTAAACACTTGAAATGAAAACCTACAACCTATTTTCCAGTCATTGACGGGGTCAGGGATGTAATGATTGAAACATATATAGGCTATTATTACAATGGGGTCGCCACTCCCAAAGTGATTGATTAATGAGTGATAAATGCTATGAAATGACAATGGAGAGTGTTGCTGGAATGAAAGTTGACAGGGAAAACCGGAGTACCCGAAGAAAATCCTGTCCCGCCTCCGCTTTGTCCAGCACAAATCTCACATGGAGTGACCAGGATTTGAACCACGGTATCCAGCGGTGAGAGGCCGACGCGCTGCCGTCGGAGCCACGGAGGCTCCAGTAAACACTTGGTAACCGTTTAAAATAACATTCCCCTTTGCTAAGACGGAGCCTCCCATTTTCTCCTTTTGACCCCTTTTTAGTGTAATTTAATTTGCTTTATTATGAGCCTCATTAAATGTTCCCTCCTGCCATGCACTTGCCACAACCTATTTTTTACCACCTATCTTTCTTCTTAACTACATATCTGTCGCATCCGACTTGCGCACACTGAAAATCTGATCCCGACAGCCACTCTGTGGTCTGAAACTACACTGGTTTTCATCCAACTTTCTCTCAACCACTGGTCGCACCCTCCCTTCCAAGATACCAGTGAATACTTTGCCTGGTATACCAATCAGTGAGATACTTGTTGCAATCCTTCCTGTTCCCTTGCTTATAAATAGGTGCAGTTAATGGATTTGTCCAATCTTACGGTACCATACCAACACTCCATGGTAATCTGATTATTCTATGAAGCCATTTCATCCCTACCTTCCCACTGTACTTCACCATTTCAGGTCTACATTCATCCATTCCTGCTGCTTTATGACAATGGAGTTTCCAACATTTCCAACCTTTCCATTTCCTCGAGCGTAATTTCACCAACATAATTTTCCTCCTCCCCATGAGCTCCGTTGTTCGCACCCTAATTTCAAGAACGCTTGTGAATCCCTTGGCAATCATTTTGATCAAAGTAATACCTCGATTGTTGTCTCGGCAATGCAATGGCTAGCATTATTAGTTGGCGTTATCGGAGGCCCGACTTACATTCCTAGTACTGCCATAAACATAAGATTGGTAGGAAGTCTGGTATTGTAACCACGTCGGTCATACATATAATTAATTGAATATTGGTTTAGGCAGTGGAAACTTGTGTCAAGCACCTTTGTCAATGTCGAAGTCAAGTTGCATCAGATTTCACAACACCTCAGACTTCGTGGTGCAAACATGAGTCCTTGATAGGTGGAGAGTTCCCCAGAAAGAGAGCGAACTATGAAAAATGACAAGGAAGGAAAATGTATAGAAATAGCTCCGCCCACTGAGAATGGCCGAAACACGGTAATGCCAACGTGCAAGCTTGATTTGTATTGTAAGATTTCGAGTTACGCGTATTAATTGGTGAGTGAAACCTCGGCATGTCATATGTTTTCATAGTAGATCTCTGCCAAAATTATAATTGTTCATAAAATTCCAACGTGTGGGAAATTACGCATCAGGAGCTTATATAAGCACCAGTATTGTAACCACGCTAGCTGAAGACGCAGAATCCGGATGGGGGATCCCCGAATAGGCATCGTTTTGATCTTATATTTCAGATAAACCGCCTATCGATTTGTTTTCCGACATAGCCAAATTTCTTAGAAGTCTGAGTCGCACATTGGACTGCATCACCTATGTTACACAACTTGTAGAACGGCTGATATGCGAAATGTGGTGGGGACCGTTCGCCGTCTGTTGTTCGTGTAGGGGTGAAATTATATAAGAAACTGCCATGTTGAGTAAGGGATGATTGACCGGGCGAGTTGGCCATGCGCGTAGAGGCGCGCGGCTGTGAGCTTGCATCCGGGAGATAGTAGGTTCGAATCCCACTATCGGCAGCCCTGAAGATGGTTTTCCGTGGTTTCCCATTTTCACACCAGGCAAATGCCGGGGCTGTACCTTAATTAAGGCCACGGCCGCTTCCTTCCAACTCCTAGGCCTTTCATATCCCATCGTCGCCATAAGACCTATCTGTGTCGGTGCGACGTAAAGCCCCTAGCAAAAGGGATGATTGGACGTGAAGTATTGGAGGCAGACACAATGTCCGCAAGTGTCCTGGCCTTACGGGCGTGCTAATGTACATTTCGCCAATACGCTGTATGGAAGACTTTGTCCAAGTTACAGATAAAGTTGAAGTTTTGATTAACGGGACAAGTATATCGCCGGAAATCCGACCGCGGGGACTGTGTTAATGTTTCAAAACTTGTGTTAGTGAATGACGTAATTTAATTGAACGTCATCAGACTTTTCCCAGTGAAGAAGACCCCAGGATTATTAAGGTGCTCAACAGGACCAGAAGATGATTCGAATCAGTGATCCACGCCAGCGCCATGCGGGGTTAAACGATGCCAAGGGCCTTTCCCAAGGTCCGAACCATGGATTTATCGACATGACGATGAGTACATTAAATTTGAAGTATTATCCGAGTAATTTGCAGGGTTATTTTCATGTAAATATGTAGCTCTCGTAAGCTAGGTTCATAAATGTAAATTGAATGTATTTTGAATCAGGGAGAGACTCTTCATATTTTATTAAACAATGTTTATCTAGATAGGAGGAGCTGCCTGGCCGAGGCGGTAAAGGCGTGCTCGGTTCGCCCGGAAGGAGGTGGGTTCGAATCCCCGTCAGGAAGTCATAAAAAAATTAAGAAACGAGCTTTCCACTTCCGGAGGTGAATATGACCCTGAGGTTCAATCACCCTACACCAAAAATAAGTACCAGGTTAATTCCTGGGGGCAAAGGTGGCTGGGCTTGGAGCCAACCATTCTACCCCATCACTTGCCGAGGTTAACAATGGTGGAAGCCTTTACCTTCCACTCCTCCAAGGGCCTTCATGGCCTGTACGGAGGTGACTTTGCTATGCTTTGCTTCGTTTATCTAGATAGGAACGGAAATTCTGTAATATATGATAAATTTTCTGGCCTGTAAAATGTCCATTTAAAATAAAGCATGTGCACGATTTAGTAATAAAATATCTGAAAGGTTGGGAGTGCTTTAGATTGGAGGGGTAAAATATAGATTTGTTTTATTGATGATTTCAAACGGTAAAATTAATATCTTCCTTTATATGGCATATTCAATTTATATTGGTAATGCATGACGGTAGTGTCTTCAAAATGCCAGTATTGGCATAATAATCATGGGTGTAGCAACGCACTCTGATTTTAAAGTAAATTTGCATGAGTAAAATATATAGATGGCTTTACCAATTTGTGTAACTTGTGACAAGCCTGGACACGAACGGACGTCGTCCCATTTTTAGAGTTTTCCTTCCATGTCAAGAAGTATATGCTTTCCTTTAAAATTAGAATAAAGTTATGGACACGTTTAGATCCATTTGAGAATTTTTGTCTCAGTTCAGATTTGTAGGAAAACCATAGGCTGATTTTTCTGTGCGATCGACTAATTGTGAACCCGGGTATTCCATGTGTATGGATGTGACATTGAAAAGATGAATAGTGACTTGATGTGAGTTAAAGAATTGTAAGCTGGCAGAGAATAATAAGCCAATGAAGCTTTGGAATATGATAAGAGTATATTAGACTCAGGGAGACTGTTTGTCTCGCATTGAGTGTGATTAAAATGAAAGATCTCTGGCCAGCCATTACACGGTAAGGCTCTGCGTTGTATGATTTATGCTTTAAAATGGTGCGCTAGCCCACCCTTGTAAGAAACAATTCTGCCAAGAGTATTGTTCAAGCCCGTGCACCAAGATGAAAAGCTTAATGATTCGCAAATATACGATCGCATTTAGAATATTTCCTTTTGATCTTTCCATGATTGTTTCTGTAATGAAATTGAATAACTGGAACGCCAGTATAGTATTGTTTTTTGATTTTATAATAATTGAGATAGGTAGAGATAGGTATCCTGGAGTCCACTGGTTCAAAGTCCAAGGCTAACCCTGGATTTTCCATCACATACAAGGTTTCTTTTGTTCCTTGAAATACAGCCAGTCGCATGTGTTTATTGCTTATACTTTTGTTTGTAGTTGTGTACATAATTTTTGAATGTGTTCTTTGAGATTTATTTCATGTTTGATGCATGAATTCGAGTATGGGTTCTGTCTCGTGATTTTGTCATCGGGTTCATTGCGATGTGGGTTCGATTCCGGACACTTCATCTGTTTAATTTTATTGTTGGTTATGATACGGTCAAATAGTGTTAGCTTATTCTTTTGTTTATTAATTAGAAGTGTAGTTAATTAGTTCGGCGACCACACAACGTTGTCTCCGATTTTAGCGTAGATAGTGTGTTTCTTCTAATAGTGAAGAAGGTCTTTGATGAGAACCGTCGCATTTACAAGGATATTCCTGTACGTAAGAATATTTCAAATTAATATACCGTACGTTTATTGATCTAGGTATATTCGTCGTCATGTCGTAAAGGAGAGGAACGATCAAAGTGATGAAATTTTCAAATTCTCAATGAACGAAGTCATATCTCCGAGTTTATATTCAGTCCATCAGACATTGTACATTATTTTTTATTACAGTGTTATTCAGGATTACATTGAATTAATTATGTGTTGATCAAGGTATGCTAAATAGGGTTTAAACGTTTGTTTGCTTATCATTTGCCGTAGAAATGCATCCTAGTTTCCTCCATTCACTTATGCCTTTAAGTTAGTTTAGTGTTGTCCGGCTCCATGGCTAAATGGTTAGCGTGCTGGCCTTGGGTCGCTAGGGTCCCGGGTTCGATTCCCGGCAGGGTCGGGAATTTTAACCATCATTGGTTAATTTCACTGGCACGGAGCCTGGGTGTTTGCGTTGTCTTCATCATCATAAATCAATCAATCAATACTGATCTGCATTTAGGGCAGTCGCCCAGGTGGCAGATTCCCTATCTCTTGTTCTCCTAGCCTTTTCCTAAATGATTTCAAGGAAATTGGAAATTTGTTGAACATCTCCCTTGGTAAGTTATTCCAATCCCTAACTCCTCTTCCTATAAGTGAATATTTTCCCCAGTTTGTCCTCTTGAATTACAACTTTATCTGCATATTGTGAACTTTCCTACTTTTATAAACGCCACTCAAACTTATTCGTCTACTAATGTCATTCCACGCCATCTCTCCGCTGACAGCTCCGAACATACCACTTAGTTGAGCAGCTCTCCTTCCTTCTCACAATTCTTCCCAGCCCACACTTTGCAACATTTTTGTAACGCTACTCTTTTGTCGGAAATCACCCAGAACAAATCGAGCTGCTTTTCTTCGGATTTTTCCAGTTCTTGAATCAGGTAATCCTGGTGAGGGTCTCATACACTGGAACCATACTCTTGTTGGGGTTTTACCAAAGACTTATATGCCCTCTCCTTTACATTCTTACTACAGCCCCTAAACACCCTCATAATCATGTGCAGAGATCTGTACCTTTTATTTACAATCCCATTTATGTGATTACCCCAATGAAGATCTTTCCTTATATTAACACCTAGATACTTACAATTATCCCCAAAAGGAACTTTCACACCATCAACGCAGTAATTAAAAATGGGAGGACTTTTCCTGACTTTTAACCCCGTTTATCAACATACCATTGCCTGCTTTCCATCCCACAACATTTTCGAGGTCACGCTGCAGTTGCTCACAATCTTGTAACTTATTTATTACTCTATAGAGAATAACATCATCCGCAAAAAGCCTTACTTATGATTCCACTCCTTCACTCATGTCATTTATATATATATAGGAAAACATAACGGTCCTAAAATATTGCCTTGAGGAATTCCCCCCATAAGTATTACAGGGTCAGTTAAAGCTTCACCTACTCTAATTCTCTGAGATCTATTTTCTAGAAATATAGCAACCCTTTCAGGCACTCTTTTGTCTAGTCCAATTGCACTCATTTTTGCTAGTAGTCTCCCATGATCCACCCTATCAAATGCTTTAGACAGGTTAATCGTGATACAGTCAATTTGACCTCCAGAATCCAAGATACCTTTCTGGAATCCTACAAGTTGAGCTTCAGTGGAATAACCCTTCCGAAAACCTAACTGCCTTCTATCGAACCAGTTATTAATTTCACAAACATGTCTAAAATAATCAGAAAGAATGCCTTCCCAAAGCTTACATACAATGCATGTCAAACTTACTGGCCTGTAATTTTCAACTTCATGTCTATCACTCCTTCCTTTATATACAGAGGCTACTATCGCAACTCTCCATTCATCTGGTATAGTTCCTCTGACCAAACAATAATCAAATAAGTACTTCAGATATGGTACTATATCCCAACACATTGTCTTTATTATATCCCCAGAAATCTTATCAATTCCTGCCGCTTTTCTAGTTTTCAACTTTTGTATCTTATTGTAAATATCATTGTTATAATATGCAAAATTTAATACTTCTTTAGCCTTAGTCTCCTCCTCTATCTGGACATTATCCTTGTAACCAACAATCTTTACATACTGCTGACCGAATACTTCTGCCTTTTGAAGATCCTCACATACACACTCCCCTTGATCATTATTTATTCCTGGAATGTCCTTTTTGGACCTGTTTCTGCCTTAAAATACCTATACGTACCCTTCCATTTTTCACTAAAATTTGTATGACTGCCAATTATGCTTGCTATCCTTAGCTGCCTTCTTTGCTAGATTCAATTTTCTAGTAAGTTCCTTCAATTTCTCCTTACTTCCACAGCCATTTCTAACTCTATTTCTTTCCAGTCTGCACTTCCTTCTTAGTATCATTTCATTTCATCATTTCATCCTCATCATGACGTACAGGTCGCCTACGGGTGTCAACTCAAAAGACCTGCACCTGGCGAGTCGAACCCGTCCTGGGATCTCCCGGCACTAAAAGCCATACGCCATTTCATTTCATTTTTAGTTTAGTGTTTTATTTGGATATCACGTCGCGAACGCAGCGTGGCCTTGGGAGGCCGAAGGTAGCATTCTATGGAACGGAGGAAGTGCAGTTGATCCTTGTACGGTCGAAAGAGCTTTTATCACCCATCAATTTGGGGGTTACTTTTCTTCGCTTGCTAGATGAGATGGCATTTGACTCTAGACTGAAAAGTTCTTATACCATCGAGCGCCTTGGCGTATGGTGCTGTATGGCGGTAGCCTGGTTTTGGGGGCAATGATGCTGTCGTATGGTTCTATGGGGCAATAGCGTGGGTTGCATTATATTGTTAAAAATGTAAGTTGAGAAGATTTTCAAAATCAAAATATTTTGTGTTGAATATTGCACCTCAAAAACAGTTGATGTTTGAATCTATTTTCGGTTTATATTACTGTATTTACAAGAGATAGGTAGATCGGACTTTAATGCTCCACCCTTGCTGTTCACAGTGAAGAAATATTATTTACTGAAAGGAATGAACCACTGGAATCAATTTCGCTGGATGGAAATATAGTAAGCAATTTCACCTACGCCCACTAGACCTTTAACAGAGGGGGAGTAGACATTTGTGTTTATGTTCGTAGACCTAGACAAAGCATATGGCGGGGTACTGAGGAAAAAGACGTTCACCATACCGGAGGACTGTGGGATTATTTAAATCAATCAAAGGCATTTATATTGACAATTGGGCTGCAGCGAGAATTGATGGCAGAATGAGTTCTTGGTTCAGGGTACGTACAGGGTTTAAACAAGGCTGTAATCTTTCACCTTTGTTGTTCGTAGTTTACATGGATCATCTGCTGAGAGGTATAAAGTGGCAGGGAGAGTTTTAGTTTGGTGGAAATGTCGTAAGCAGTCTGGCCTATGTTGACGACTTGGTCTTAATACCAGATTGTGGCGAAAGCCTGCAGTCCAATAACTTGCAATTTGAAAATAGATGCAATGAGTATGGTAAGAAAGTTAGCCTTTCGAAGACTAAATTGATGTCAGTAGGTAAGAAATTCAACAGAACTGAATGTCAGATTGGTGATACAAAGCTGGAACAGGTAGATAATTTCAAGTATTTAGGACGCGTGTTGTCCCAGGATGGTAATATACTAATTGATATTGAATCAAAATGCAGTAAAGCTAATGCAGTGGGCTTGCAGTTGAGATCAACTGTATTCTGTAAGAAGGAAGTCAGCTCCCGGACCAAATTATCTTTACATCGGTCTGTTTGCAGACCAATGGATACCGTTATGCATCAGTAGACTAAGCGCCATTTGATGAAAATTGAGATTTTAGCGCCATCTTGTAGAGGAAGGCTTGAACTATTTATAAAAAATTCCCCACTGCATTACAAGAGGCCGTTAGTTGTTAGTAAACAGAAAACCTAAGCGACAAAGCGGAAATCTGTAAAAACGTAAATTGCATCAGTAGACTATGCGACTTTCCAGTCTGCATCATTGGATCAAGCGCCACATTCCTCACATTGCGCGCGGATGACAGCGTGGGAGCCCGCATTTTCGATAGTGCTGACATTTTTACGTGGTGATACATTGAGTGGTTTATCAAGTGACGAAATTCAGCGATGCATCAAGTACTTCCAAAAGTAAGGAGAAGGACAATGTTACTAATGCAGCTTGCTAAGAAGGTTGCGTCTGAGAATCATTCTCTAGAATTTGATGGTGAATCTCAGGAAGTAAATCTAAATAAGTCAAGACACGGACGACCACGGGAAAGTAGAGTTCCATTTCACCAGGCATTAATACCTCTGTGGCCAAAAGGAAACCCTATCTCTGAAGCCAAACTAAGAGACTTTGGTTCGCTGATGCACCTAATACCTACAGATGCCAAACAATTTTACCAGAATCTTCAAGCAGATTCTCAGATCGTGGATGACGTAGATGAATTTAATGGAGATCCTGATTTCGAGATTGAATGAACTGAGAGCAACAATCTTATTACCTGTCCAGTGATTTGTGTGTATTTATGGGAGAAAATATCTTTAATCACATTTTCCGTCTCAAGCAGAACAAAACTTATCCATAGGCTTAAAAATATCACGTCAATACCGTACTCTCAGAATATAATAGGCCTATCGTGAAGGAAAATCCATTAAAAATTGTATAGACTAGAATGGCTCATGTCTTACCATTTGTATTTGACTCAAATAAGTTGAAATTCCTAAAATCAGTAAGTCGTTATAGCAACGACTTTAGAGAATAGCTTCCCTTCTAGAATTTCTCCATCTAAAACTTGAATAATGTACCGGAGTTGTGGCGCGGCTCGTGGTGGTTCAAGCACTTAGCGGGCCTTTTCAGACAGTAGGAGATTCAGTTTTTAATCATGGCTGCCACCACGTTGTATTTTTTTGAAGTTTTACTCAGTAGATACTCAACAGTTAGGGGTTATTGGTGTAGCATCGTGATACATTATTCGCACTTGAGAAAAACCTTAAATTGCATCAGTAGACTAAGCGCCATTTCTTGAAGAAAATCTATGTAGTGCGATTATAAAAATGTTGAAATTTGGTGAGAAGGTACAATCTATTATCCTACAACACCAGTAATACCATATTTAGTAAAAAAAGGTTCGCCCGAATTTACACATAGAACCAAATTTAAACGCGATTATCTCGCAACCAACTTTTGGCGCTTGGTCTAGTGATGCATAACGGCATCCAATTTTGCTTTACGGGAGCGAAAGCTGGGTGAATTCAGGATATCATTTTTATAATTTAGAATTAACAGACATGGAGGTAGCGAGAATGATTGCTAGTACAAACAGGCGGGAACAATGGCAGGAGGGTACTCGGATTAAGGAGATAAAGGCTATGGTAGGAACGAAATGTGTTGATGAAGCTGTACGCATAAACCGGCTGCGGGGGTGGTTACATGTGAGGCGAAGAAGGATAGTCTACCTGGGAGAATAACAGACTCTGTTATGGAGCGAAGAGAAGTAGAGGGAGACCAGGACTACGATGGTTAGACTCAATTTCTAACTATTTAAAGTTTTGGGGTATAGTATTAAATGAGGCCACAGCACTAGTTGAAAATATAGGATGGTGGCGACATTTAGAAAATTCACAGGGGCTTTCACGTATTTTCGGTCATTTACTGTGTTTCCTACACACTCTTATCGTGCCAGTTAAATTCAGGAATTTAGTTATACATAGCTAAGTCCATCAGCGACGGGCATCACTCATTGACGAATAAAGTCACGGCGTTGAACTAACTGGAAATGGTGGTGGTTGAGAGCTGCAAATCTGTAGGGACATAAGCCGCTCTTGCACTCTAATCACCCATTAGCAATATCGTATACTTTCTCTTGAGCCTAACAACTATGACACTCAGTGTTTCATGAAACTTGTCAATTTCAACCTCATCTGCACCCTTCCATGTTGGATACACTGAGACAATGCTCATCCTATTTCATCCAATTGCATATTCTACTCGCATCATTCGCCCTTTGACGTGCCTAACTGAAACTATGTTGCAAGCAGTAGTATTCCTGATGAACGGTTCTACCATACAATCTGCACTTCCCTTTTGAACACAGTCAAGAAAACTTTATATCATATCTCTTCCTCGTTATTTCCGCTTACCCGGATATCATTTAACCTAACACATCCAGACGCATTCTCTTAGCTTACTCAGCAAGTTCTACTTTCTTCCATAAATTACATTATTACTGATAGCTCCCCATTGAATTCCATTTCATTCCATCAAATGACATAAGAAGGAATTACAGACATTCTACCTTCTTAATACTTGATGTGTAGAGCGATCTAGCACCTCACTGAAAAACTACTACACTTATAAAAGGGTGCAATGGACTCGGCATCCTGGCATTTTTCGTACCGAATTTAAGTGCTGATGCAATAATGTGAAAGTTTTGCAAATAATCAGGAAAACTTTGGTCAAATGACAGGCAGACAGTTTTGCTGTTGAATAAACTAGGTAAACACTTTTTATGTCCTGAGGAACCAATGGCCAGATAGAAGGAATCTTTTGGGAATCTTCTGAATGAGAAAAGCATGTTTCTGTTGAAGTTATGAACCAATGAGTTCATCTGGAATAGAATAATGTTGAAAATAAAATTTCACTTGAGTAAGTGGAAAGGATGCTGAACACATTATTGTGTCAAAGTAGGAGAAAGAGAAAAAACTAAAATTGTGAATTATAGTCGGAAGGTAGGCATAAAGTGGCCTCAAAGAGTAAGATGGTAGCAAGGAATATAGTAAGATATTTTGAAATGTGTGCTACGTACTCTCTATATAGAACTAATATATCCATCAGCAGGCATTCTGAAGTTTTTGAAGAATTCTGTGATTCTTCGTATGGTGAAATGCATGAAAAACATACATCATCATTATAGACAGTTATGCCTTTCTTGGTTGAAATTGTTTCATGCTGTAGATTATAGAGACCTTGCTGTCCCCAATGAGTCTAAGTATGGTACCTGTGGAAAATTCAGCCTGTTCTTGACTATGCCATTCCAGTTTCAATGTTCCATTTCACTCCTCATCGGCAACCATTTAAACACGCTATTAATTTCCTGTATATACGGTTTTCTATCTACAGGGCGGTCGGAAACAACGCAAACCGCGTATATGAGTGTGTTAAGGTTGGCCATACTGATAAATGATTTGAAAAGAATAATTCGATATCCTTCGCAGTTGTAATTTTATCAGCTGCTGAAGTTAGCCAATCACATCGCTTCACAAGCGAATTCAGATGGGCTTTGCGAGGCGGTGCTGCTAAACCTGCACGTGACTTAAGACCAGGTTGAAAGCACCAAACGAAGGAAAACTTCACTACGGGAGGGGTATGAACATGGACCTCCGAGGTGACAGGATTGCAGCGGAGTAAATACGCTACTGTGACACTGGCTGAACCCCATTGTATTTGTGTTTGATGCTGATTTCCCGACATGACTCTCAAGCAGGTCTTAAGCGACGACCGGAATTTTCAACACCATCCCGCATAGCTCATTTAAATTCACCCGCGAAGCACTCTGATTGGTTAACGTGAGCAGCTGATAAAATGACAACGGTGCGTGATACCGAACTTTGTTTTTCTAATTATTTATCAATATGACCAACCGTCTAATTCTCATATATCCAACGATTTCTTTCAAATCACCCTGTATATTAGTTCTTGTCGGGCCCTATTTTAATACGCGGTTTCTTGTTAGTTTAATTATTCCTTGCCTTAAAATACAAGTATCAATGGAACGTGCAGTTTCAATAACACATGCTTGACGCCATTTTTACCTTTGGTCTTTCAAGTACGATGCCGTGAAGTCTTGATACAGAGTTTCTCCTGTATGTAGTAAAGGACTGCCATTAAATTAGCCCATAATAATTATACACGTGTGTAGAATTCGGAAGTACCATGTAGTGGGAAACTCTCCACCTGGAAGTTTGTAACACAGGCGGGTTAATGGCTGGTCTCCTTGAAATACGAGCGCTGCAGTGCCCTGCTCTCAGGGAGATTGACACGGAAACTCAATTCGGGCCAAGGAATGAGTTTCTCTTGTATTGTTTATGAGTTCTTCGCTACACATTCAGTCACACTTGATCGATGTGAAGTTTCATATAAGAAACTTGCACGTTATAAGAAGTGAGCATGAAGGGTATACGTGGAAGATACACAGTTTCTGCAGAAGAAAATGAATGAGAATGCCAGGATTTTAAGCTCTTAAAAGTAGTTTTGCACGGAAATGCTAGACGGTGTTATATACTAATCACGGGAGCCAGTTAACGAGTGGAGTAAGTATCTTTTGGAATAGGCTGCAAGTTAAATTTTTTAATCTTCCCCTATTTATTCGTGGTTTATTCGGTAAGCGATGATGATACTGAATTCATAACGAATGACTAAATGCTCTTCGGAATATCACTGGTAACTTTTGGAATTCAAAGGTCCAGGATTTCAAATGTTACAGAGGTGTCCCCATTTTTTTTTTTTTTTTTTTTTTTGCTAGTTGCTTTACGTCGCACCGACACAGATAGGTCTTATGACGACGATGGGACAGGAAAGGGCTAGGAGTGGGAAGGAAGCGGCCGTGGCCTTAATTAAGGTACAGCCCCAGCATTTGACTGGTCTGAAAATGGGAAACCACGGAAAACCATTTTCAGGGCTGCCTATAGTGGGGTTTGAACCTACTATCTCCCGAATACTGGGTACTGGCCGCAGTTAAGCGACTGCAGCTATCGTGCTCGGTGGTGTCCCCTATTCACTCCTGAATATTTTACATGGATAGCAGCTCTTCTGTAGTTATTGCTTTCGAGTATATTCCATAGGATACTATTTATTTACTTTACAATGGTCGAAAATGATACTATTGTAAGAGTTTTGATATAGAGAAGAAATACGTGAAAAACATTCGCTCGTGTAATGTAGAATATTTTATTTCGTACACACATACACACGTACTTACAAATGTACACACATAAAATGTATAACTATAACTAATTTTGAGTAAGTAAAAAGCAAAGTCATCTCCGTACAGGCCATGAAGGACCTTAGAGGGGTGGAAAGTAAAGCCTTCCACTATCCGTAACCTCGGCACTTGATGGGGTAGAGTGGATAACTCTACGCCCGGCCGCCTTTGCCCCCAGGAATTAACCGGGTACTCATTTTTGGTGTAGGCTGAGTGAGCCTCAGGGCCAATTTTGAGTATGTGCATTTATACACCCCCAAAGAAAACATGTGGTACAAGAATTAGCCTATAGATGGAAAAGAAACAACTTTAACCAAACAGATTCTTCCCATTACCTGTTGGTCCCTTCAGCTGTTCTTCGCTTTTCGGCATCAAGCCTGAGGAGGCCAGCAAGTTTTTGGTGGACTGGTGCAAGATCACTGGTTCACGAGGAGGGATGTTAGCCCATGTCTCCCCCAAATTCTGTTTTATTAAAGTTGGTTCTTTTTTTGGCATAATTCTGTTGCCATATGTTTTGCTTTAATACATTTATTTACACAAAAATTTGTTTCGGCACACTGAAGTGCTTAACAGTTGGAAATAAGAGATGGCTTCAGATATTACCAAAAAAATTACATGTTCATTATAGTCTCTTATGGCCTTCAGCATTCAGTCTGCAAGCCTCTTTGTATTTATTAAACGCCTCCAGAAACCTCTATTTCATACAGTGTTGAATTTCTTGATATTCATTTAAATAATAATAACAAATTTTACTCTGTTCAGAACCTACCATTAAGAAAATATTCGATATGATTTAAGAATCAGTCGAAAGATGTACCGACTCGGCCACATGACGCTGTGTAGCTGTCTGGTACCGGTATCTAATTAACTGTTTTATGTGCATTAGAAATGTTTCTGATGTTACGTTTTTGTACTGATAAAAGTTGAGTGTATTCAGTAAGCACAGCAACTTAAACTTCCACATACGTTTGAAGAACGCAAACGTAAAACTTCCCACATAAAAAGAAATGCATATTGGTGGAACGTTAATACTGAACGTTGTGATCAACAAATAAGTTATGATATCAATACATTGGGTTTGTTTGTTATGTAATTATAGCGGATACAGTCAATGTTTCTACCGTGAAAGGGCATATATGTAGTCTATGGCAACAGTGTCACCTGTAAACATTGCATTACTTGTTCTGTGTGTCATTACGAGAGATGTGGTGCTTCAGGATGGTTCAGAAAACAATACCTTACGATCAGAGGCTCTGTATAGTTACTCTAATGGAGCAGGGGGGCAGGTGGACGTTGCTGCGAATGTCGCAGTGAGACAAAGTGATGTCTCCAGAATCTGGAACAAGTTTCTAGAGACAGGGTCGTTGAGGATCGTCCCAGAAGTCGCCACGGAATGAAAACAAGGGGTATGTAGGACCGATATATGCGAATAACAGCGAACAGAAACCCTCAACACAATGCTACACGTTTACGGTGGCAGTTCCAAACAGCCACAGGGGTGCAGCTGTCAACACAAACGATACTTAAATGAACTCCACCATCTGCCACAAGAACAAGAACTTTTCCCCGACATCTTACTTGGTCTTCCTCCATTAAATTAATTTAATAATTAAGATAATATTTCCTGTAATTATAACCGCAATGGCTACTCTATGGTCTGAAAGAGAAACATTTACCTTTAAATATGTATCTTACTAGAGTATTTAAACAGCTTTCTTACACCTCAAGTTAATTTACGTTTGTAATAACAATGTATTTGCCCTAATCTTCCAACGAGCAGACGATATATCCTACCTTCTTCCAAATGTCATTGGACTTACAACGAATAATCAGTTTTCGGTATGCTACGGAAATATCAGGTCCATAACAAATAACATTACCAACTGCGAACTTCATTTTCAACACAGGTTTTGAACATCATCGCGTTAAGAGAAATTTAATAGATGGTTATTCGATTAGACTCTGAAATCCCACTCTCGAAGGGGTTTTCTTTTTTCAGTGCAGCTAGTGGAAGTGGATCCCGTAGCGGCGATATTGTAATCGCCGTACAATCTATTTGGAATGCCACCCCACCTCCTTTCCTAAAGAAAAATAAATGAAATGGCGTATGGCTTTTAGTTCCGGGAGTGTCCGAAGACAAGTTCTGCTTGCCAGGTGAAGGTCTTTTGATTTGACTCCCGTAGGCGACTTGCACGTCGTGATGAGGATGAAATGATGACGAAGACGACACATACGCCCAACCCCCGTGCCAGCGAAATTAACCAATGATGGTTAAATTTCCCGACCCTGCCGGGAATCGAACCCGGGACCCCAGTGACCAAAGGCAAGCACGCTAACCATTTAGCCGTGGAGCCGGACTCACGACCTAATGAATGACTATGAAGCTATGCTTGATGAAGTCAAATTTTATAAAGTAAAATATCGTTTTCGCATTACCTCTTCTTCTCTCAATTATTCCGAATATAATGTTTCTCTGTGCTTAAAGCCGGCCATTCCAAAGATAACGTCGTCGTACTAGGGGACATTAACACATGTGTTCCCTCAGTAGGCCAGCCTTCTAATAAACTTAACTAATGGTATTCGAACCACTATACTACACGACTGTTGGCCCCGTGGTGTAGAGGTAGCGTGCCTGCCTCTTACCTGGAAGCCCCAGGTTCGATTCCCGGCCAGGTCAGGAATTTTTACCTGGACCTGAGGGCTGGTTCGAGGTCCACTCAGCCTACGTAATAAGAATTGAGGAGCTGACTGACGGTGAGATAGTGGCCCCGGTCTAGAAAGCCAAGACTAACTGCCGAGAGGATTCGTCGTACTGACCCCACGACACCTCGTAATCTGCAGGACTGAGCAACGGTCGCTTAGTAGGCCAAGGCCATTCCAGGCCTGTAGTGCCATGGGGTTGGTTGATATTACAGGACTTGCGAACCAAGTGACCTTGCCAGGGTGGAGAGGCTTGCGCGTTCCTATGAAGGAGATAGCAGAGCCGCAGGTGCATTCATATCGCATGGGTATCTGTCGAGAGACCAGATTAACGAATGCTTCATCGAAAGGAGGTTATAAGGGCGGCAGTCTAGATGATTGACTGATATGGCCTTGTAATAATACTCAACATGGCTTAGCTCTGTTGATACTGCTGCACGGCTGAAGGCAACGGGAAACTACAGCCGTAATTAACTCCCAAGGACATGCAGCTCTCTCTGTATGAATGATGTACTGATTATGCCTTCCTCCCGGGCAAAATATTCCGGACGTAAAATAGTCCCCCATTCGGATCTCCTGGTCGGGACAACACGAGAGGTGGTGATCATCAAGGAGATCGATACTAACATTTTGCGAGTCGGAGCGTTGATTGTTAGAAGTTTGAATCGTTGTAGTAGGTTAGAGAATCTGACACGGGAGATGGATAGGTTAAAGTTAGATGTAGTTGGTATAAGTGAAGTAAGTTGGTAGGAAGAGTAGGATTGTTGGTCTGGCTACTACAGAATTATTAACACAAAATCAAGCAGGGGAAATGCAGGAGAAAATATGGCAGCGGATAAGCCAATCCAACCAGCATAGAGAAAGGATTATTGTTGTGAGGATAGACACCAAACCAATGCCCACTACAATAGTGCAGGCCTATATGCCTAGTAGTTCAGGGGATGAAGAAATCGGAAGAATATATGAAGAGATAGAATAGTTAATACGGTATGTAAAAAGTGGCGAGAATCTAATTGTGATGGGAGACTGGAATGCAGTGATAGGCCAAGGGAGAGAAGGTAATGCAGTAAGAGATTTTGTATTTGGATAAAGAAACGAAAGAGGACGTTCGATGGTTGAATTCTGCACCAATCACAACTTATTCCTTGCTAATACTTGGTTCAAACAGCACAAACGACGGCTGTGCACATGGACGACCTGGAGACACTGGAAAGTATCAAACAGACTTCATTATTATTAGGAAAAGATTCAGAAATCAGGTATTGGATTGCAAAACTTTCCCCGGAGCAGACGTGGAATCTGATCACAACTTGTTGGTCATGAAATGACATCTGAAGTTGGAGAAATTGAAGAAGGGAGGGAATCCAGTGAGACTGGATCTAGATAAGTTGAAAGAAAAGAGTGTGAAGGATTGTTCCGAGGAACATGTTTCACAAGGACTAAATGGAAAGGCTGAAGGAAACACATTAGCAGAATAATGGACAGCCATTCAAAATGAGGTCAGTAGGGCTTCTGAAGAGATGTTAGGAAGAGAGGAAAGATCGACTAAGGATCAATGGCTAACTCAAGAGATAATAAAGCTGATCGATGGACGACGAAAATACAAGAATGCAAAAAAATGAAGAGGGCAGAAAAGAATATAGGCGATTAAAGAATTAAGTGGTTAGGGAATGCAGGTCAGCTAAGGAAGAATGGCTGAAGGAGGAGTGCAAGGATGCTGTAAGTTGTTAGGTCTTAGGAAGGCTAGATGCTGCATACAGGAAAAATCAAGGAAACCTTTCGAGAAGGGAAAACTAGGTGTATGAATATTAAGAGCTCAGATGGAAAAACACTTCTAGGGAAAGAAGACAAGGCAGAAACGTGATAGGAATATATCCAACAGTTGTATCAAGGTAAGGACGTAGATGATGTGGTACTGGAGAAAGAAGATGCTGTTGATGTTGATGAAATGGGCGACCCAAATTTGAGGTCAGATTTCGACAGAGTTTTGAGAGACCTGAATAGGAGCAAAGCACAAAGACCATTCCCTCTGAATTACAGACTGCTTTATGAGAAGACAGCGTGGCGAGGTTATTCCATTTAGTGTACAAGTTACATGAGACAGGTGAAGTTCCATCCGATTTTCGGCAGAATGTTATACCTATTCCCAAGAAAGCCGGTATTAACAAGTGTGAAAACTACCGCACTATCAGTTTAGTATCTCACGCCTGCAACATTTCCACACGTATTATTTACGGATGAAAGGAAACCAAGTTGATACTGAGTTGGCAGAAGATCAATTTGGCTTCAGAAGCAATGTAGAAACACATGAAGCAATCTAACTTTGCATCTGATCTTAGAGGATCGAATTAATAAAGGCAAGCCCACATACAGGACGTCCGTAGATCTAGAAAAGGCATTTGATAATGTTGATTTGACGAATCTATTTGAGATTCTGAAAGTGATCGGATCGGGTACCGAGAAAGAAGAATTATCTACATTCTATGTATAAATCAGTCTGCAGGGATAAGAATCGAAGGCTATGAAAAAATGTAGCAATCCAGAAACGGGTGAGGCAAAGCTGCAGTTTATCCCACCCCCTCCTTTTAAATGTTTATATAGAATGGGCAGTAAAGGAAATAAAAGAATAATTTGGATAACGAATCACAACCCAATGAGACGACACCAAAATCCTGAGAGTTGCCGATGATATTGTTATATTATATGTGACTATAGAAGATCTGGAGAAGTTGCTGAATGGTGTGGACGGAGTCTTGGGTGAGGAGTACAAGGTGAAAATAAGTAAGTCCAAAACAGTGTGCAGTCGTACGAAATCAGGTGATGAAGGAGATATTAGATTAGGAAGTGGACGAATATTGTTTCTGGGGTAGTAAAATAACTAACGATGGAAGAAGTAAGTAGGACATAAAATGCAGGCTGGCACAAACAAGGAAGGGCTTTCTTAAGAAAAGAAATTTGCCCATTTCGAATATTGGTATAGGGATCAGAGGAATGTCTTTGAAGACTTTCGTTTGGAGAGTGGCATTGTGTTGAAATGAAGCATGAACGATAACCCGCTCAAAAATAAAGAGAATGGAAGCTTTTGAAATGTGGTGTTGCAGAAGAATGCTGAAGGTGATATGGATAGATCGAGTCACGAATGAGGAGATACTGAATCCAATCGGTGAGAGAAGGTAGTTGTTTCTAAATTTGACGTGAAGAAGAGATAGAATGATAGGACGGTTGGGGTAGACCAAGGTATGAATATGACAAGCAGATTACAGCAGATGTAGGACGCAGCAGTTATGTAGAAATGTACATATTAGCACAGGTAGGGTGGCATGGACAACTGCATCAAAACTCTCTATGGACTGATGAATCAAACAACAACAATCTGAAACAACATTTGCCGGGCTGATTAGGTCAGACGGTACAGCGCTGGCCTTCTGAGCCCTACTTGGTAGGTTCTATCCTGTCTCAGACCGGTGGTATTTGAAGGTGTTCTAATACGCCAGCCTCTGGGAAAATTTCGGGCATCTCGGCGTCTCTGAACACAGTAAACATAGTTAGTGAGACGTAAAATCTATAAGTTATGTGAAACAGCATGTCATAAAATGCACCTGTAAAGGTAGTCTTTTTCATTTTATTATTATTAACAGGTGCACTAAAATTGGGAAGTATCCCAATGACAATGATCACTTGCAGTGGTATGATAATGAAGTAAACTTAAAACTAGCTTAATATTAAACTCGGCCATAGTGAGACGTACCTTTCTCACGTACCTTAAGTATTTCAAAATTTTTACACTAATCATTACCTTGCCACTGTTAATACAATACGTTCATATGCAAATTCATACATACCTTAAATAATTTAGATACCTTAATACTACGATTTACATTGGATTGAGCGTTACATTAAAGTATGACACCATCACATAAAAATGTACACACTATCTACAGCCAATTTACAGAATGCTGGAGACTATACTTGAAGCATCTTAGGTTTTTGAGAAAAAGCTGTAAGACAGCTGAAGGTAATGAATTCCAGTCATCAATTCTCCAATTTATGAACGAATGTATACCGTAGTTTTATGCTATCTTTTACTTTATGTGGATGATCTGTCGTACTTATGTAACAGGGCTTTTCTAGCCGACTGTTTATCTCTCCCCAAAGTGGCTTATTCCTTCAGGCCGTATACACGGCACAGAACCGTGTTCGATTCCTTCTAATCTGCTTTATTTCAATAAGCCCCATACGTTTCTATGGGACGAGCTATTTTAAACTCAAACTAAAAGCCCATTTACGCAATTCCATACTCGCCCCTCTCCACCTCCCGAGATATCATCGATCTGTCCTTACGAGCTCTATGCCTATGCGGCATGAAATGACTGGCATATTGTTAATCACACCCTGTGCCTTTTACCATGACATTAGCTACTCATGGGTGAAATTCAAGATGCAGTGGACTTGTTTCTTTTTATTGGACCATTGCTGCGATTCTTGACCTCGTTCCTACAGGTACAATGCCAAGACAGTTTCCCCAAGGAAGAAGAGTGATACAATAAATGCTGAAATTAAAACATCTGAAGTGCGAGGACAAAGGAAGGATACACTCTCCGAGAGAGAAATTATTTTATAAATCTCTGACCTTCGCAAACACCGCAAATACTTACTAACGCGTGGTTACTCAGAGAATATTAACGGAGCCTATTTTTAAATAAGACACAACAATGAAAAGATATAGGCGCTTGTAAACAACAGAAGGGACAACAGACGAATACCGGAAGTAGTTACTTCTGATAATCCTGCAGACAGTGGAGCAGATTGACCTGACATTTTCAGTGAATATTTTGCCTCTAAATTTGTTACACCTGTTCATTATGCTGATTTTCCTGAAGTCAAAACTGTAAGATCATATAGCCTCACTATTATTTCTACCACTGAACCTGAATTCCACTCCCTACTTCCGTCTCTGTAAGGAAACAAGCCCACTGGTCTGAATGGTCTCAGTCCTATCTTCCTTAGGAATACAGCACTAGTCGTTTCATACCCTATCAGTGTGCTATTCAATCGTTGCTTCTCAATCGGGTAATATCCGAGCTGTTGGAAGATAGCAAGTTCGACACCAGTACTTAAAGCTGGAAAGAGGTCGAATATCACAAATTATCGCCCGATCTCAATATCAATTATTTATGAAAGGATTATTCTACAGTATTTGATTTTATTTAGCACTTCATACATATCCCCCAACATCATAGTTTCCTCCCTGGAAGCTCCTGCGTAACTAACTTGGCTATCTTCCTCCACCATACCACGTCCGCCAACAACGAGGGTGCTCAACCTGATGTATGCTATATACGGTAGATATCGCGAAGGCCTTCGATATCGTGGATATCACGCTTAAACCACACTATTTTTCAGAACGTTTCAAAGTGTATAGTAGACTCCAACCACGTATTCAGAACCTTCTAAGTGAAATATTACAGTACGTGGCTCTTGATGCAGGCAGCACTCCTCCCACAACCATACTGTTCGGTGTTCCTCTGGGCACTGTTCTAGGTCCACTCCTTTTTGCAACTTTTATGGACGATCATATTAATGCTATTTTCAAACAGTTCATTAGAAGTTCTTTGTTCGGAGTTGACTGTAAAATTCTCAAGAAATTCGGTTCTGTCACAGATACAATCAACTTGAAAAATGTACTTGGTTCACACTCACAGTAGAGCTCTACATGGCGTCTTAAATCTCATTATCCCAAGTGTTTCACCGTTTCGTCCACACTTTGTAAGTTACCTGTATTTTACGACTATCGCCTACAGAACCAATCTATTTCAATTGTTGATAATCAACAAGACTTGAAGTACATTTTGAAAGTAAGTTATTGTTTGTTTCCGGCAGAAACGGTGCCACCTACTTGGTTTATTCTACAGGTTTTCTGACATAATAACCTAATGAGTTGGCCTTGCGGTTAGGGTCGCATAGCTGTGAGCTTGCATTAGGGAGACGGAGGGTTAGAATCCCACCATCGGCAGCCTTGAAGATGATGTTCCATGCTTTCCTATTTTCACTCCAGGCAAAGGCTGGAGCTGTACCGTAACTAATGATACGGACCATTCCTTCCCAATCCTAGCCCTCTCCTACCCTTGCGTCACCAAAAACATTCAATGTCTTAATACGGCGTTAAACAACTAGTAAAAAAAATATCTCACATCACAGATACAAAAGTCATCGGTGCATGCAGCGTTTTCAGTGTTTAACCAGTTGTTGAATTCGCCTCTCCAGGTCTGGTCCATTTCTTCATTTTAAAATCTCAGACACCTTGACTGCGTACAACCTTTCTTCTGTGCTGTCGTCGTAGCCAGAGTCGTAACTTGAGCACTAACCATGTGCTTAGAAAGTAAAACCTTAGAACTCTTTCAGCTTGGAGTAAAGTAGATGACCTAATGCTACGTACATAGTGTCTGATGGTGTATTTAGGTCACCTGAATTCCTTTCCTACCTCCCCCTCCACCAGAATGAATACTCCTTTCCATATTAAATACTTCCACCCTAATCGTACGCAAAGGTCCACCTCTAAACGTATTTCAGCCATCTATAAAACTTTATTTTCCTTCAACACGAACCTAGATATCTTCCCAATAACATCCTTCTTTCTGCAACGATACTTCTTATATAGCTTCGTGTTTTTGTTCCCTTCCGGTTCTTTCCTGATAGTTCAATAGTTTTTCTACTTTATTTTCATTCATTTTATTTCTTCCAGCAGTGTAGCGTGGCCTGTATGGTCTTTGATTATATAAATGAGTAAAATATTGTGTGTTGATTGTACTAGGCTTGTACATTTTTTGTTGCGTACATTTTTGTCCTCTGTATATGTATATATCTTTTTAGATTAATTGTTGTAACGGATTTTTGTAATTCGATGCTATTCTGTTTCTGAGTCTCAAGAATAAATACATACATAAATAGGTAAATAGATAAATAAATGAACACATAAAAAGAAGTCACACGAGTTAGCTAAAATAGATGAAACCACTGAGTGTATGAACGGCTAGGCACTTAAGGTAGAATCGAAAGCGTAGGTGTAGAGTTAAAACGACTAAGAAAGGATGGCGGAGGAATTGTGGACTTTCAAAGAATTTTCTAGACTGGGTACAGAAATATATAACTCAGCAATGCGTATATATGCTGTATATAGAGTGTTTCAGCAGCCCCTTCCAATATCGTTTGCTTTAGCTCAACTACCGTGGACATGGTTATAGGGGTTTAATTCCCCCGCAGGCGTACTGTCTGATACTTATGTTCAATGAGCACATTTTGCACACGATTCTGAACCCTAGCGATATGTTATATCATCTGTTCGCAAAACATCACGCCTTGAAATCATGTAACAACGTCCTTTTACCATGTAACTATGTTAATGTGTCGTGCCTCGTGACCGGGTGTAACGAAGAGGGGAATCAATGCATAAAACTAGGTGTGTAGTAATTAATATCTTTAACACCGAACCGGATGGCGTATGTACTCCCCTCTCGTCGTACTACCAGTTTCTTCCAGCAGTGTAGCGTCGCCTATATGGTTAGGTGTTCCCTTAGCAAACGACGGAATGCGCCAGCGGCGGTTCGAATCCTGCATCGTTCAAATAATTTTGCATCGGTATGATGTTTGAATACGTAAAGACAGGCTCACGTTTGCCACATTGAAACAGTTTTTTTTTCTAGTGGCTTTACGTCGCACCGGCACAGATAGATCTTATGGCGACGATGGGATATGAAAGGCCTTAGGAGTTGGAAGGAAGCGGCCGTGGCCTTAATTAAGGTACAGCCTCAGCATTTGCCCGGTGTGAAAATGGGAAACCACGGAAAACCATCTTCCAGGGCTGCCGATAGTGGGATTCGACCCCACTATCTTCCGGATGCAAGCTCACAGCCGCGCGTCCCTGACCGCATGGCCAACTCACCCGGTTTTTCAAACAGTAGAATGACGCTGTGTTTCATCTTGTGCCCTGTACATAATTCGCTGGTTAGGGCCTGAATGTACTGTAATCTCTGCTGTCATTCGGCATGTTTTACAGAGGAATGCGTTGACATGCTACTCATTTATGAGGAAGCAAGGAAAAAACGCGTGTGTGGCATTACGCCTGTACCAGGAACGGTATCCCGACAGGCGACACCGGCTGCTGCGAAAATCTGCCATATTGAAAGTCGCCTAAGTACAAACGGCGTGATTTCCAACCAGCCACCAATCCGTGTTAGTCTCGTTCCATCGTGTGAAACAGAAGAGGCCTTTCTGGAGGCAGCTCGTAATGATCCACACATCAGTACAAGGCGATTACACGACAGGTGAACACCAGCCAGCCGTCCGTCCGGCGAATACTACATGAACATACATTTCACCCGTATCCCCAACATCTCCATGGGTGGGACTTTGAAGTTCGAATGGAGTTCTGTCGCTGGCTATTAGGCAGGCTGTACAATGATGTAGCATTCGTATCGCATATGTTGTTCACGGGCGAATCGCGCTTCCACAGTGATGGGAACGTCAATCACCACAACATGAACTATTGGACTCCGGACAATCCTCACTGGATGCGACAGGTGGCCCATCAAGTACGATGGAGAGTGGATGTGTGGTGTGGAATCTTGGCGGATCGCCTGATTGGACCTTATTACTTTGAGCGACATCCGGCGGGCCCATGCTACCTGCACTTTCTACGTCAGGAACTACCATTGCCGCTGGAGGATGTGCCCTTGCACCATCGTTTGACGATGTGGTTGCAACAGGATGGAGCTCCACCACATTCGACTTTGCCCATTCGTAACCATCTGAACGAGAAAATGTCAGGGAAATATATAGGACGAGGAGGCCCTGTTTCTTGGCCCACCAGGTCACTGGGTTTAACGCCGTTAGACATCTTCTTTTGGGGCCACTTGAAGAACATCGTTTACACTCAAGCGCCGGAAAACCCCAACCAGCTCCGGAAACTCATCACAGACGCCTGCCGAGCAATTACACCTGGAATGATTCAGCGCGCAAGACGATCTATTGGACGCCGGGCCCGAATGTGCATAAACCAAAACGGTCATCACATGGAGCATTTGCTGCGATAAAACTTCGTCAGAGAAGTTGTGTTCCTATTATTTCTGGTCTGTATGTGTCCGGCCTGCTAACTGATCGGCCGTTCTCAGGGCCACAAACACATTCATTCACACACAATTTGCATGAAAGCGGGTGTTGAGCTTACATTGCGTGCGGTACGTATTAGACAAATATTTTAAAAATTCGCAATCTTCGCTCTGGACTCGAACCTCCCACCTCTTATGCTAGCCCGCTCCGCCATGCCTTTACTAACTACACACGGTTCACTACGGCATGCTTGGCAGCTTAATGCAAGTATTTGGTTTACTGCGGCCAGAATATCAGTTTAGTGTTTCGCCTGCTTGTCAGGTTCATATGATCTAGAAGGCACACGCCTTCCAGTGTTTGATACAAGTTTAACATTACGGCGCCCTATTATGTTGAGGTGGTAAATACTAAGATATCCGGTTGTGTTGTCTGGAATAAACATTGTGGGTTGCATAAAACTACATTGGAAGAGGCGGCTGAATCACGCTGTGTTTAGGCATATATACAGTGTGCTTCATATGCATGCAGCTCTGTAAGTTGAGTTTCACAAAGTAGCAGGTGCTCCGGTGAAGTAGATTTTTAATCTAAACTTCCGAATTGTCGGCAGCATCTCTTCTTTACCCTTGCAACGGGACTCCTTTATTCACTAGCTCTCCATTTGCTTGTCAGCTTGACAAGAAGAAAGGGTTTTATAAGAATTCAGTCACCCGTTAGGCTACATTTAAATAGGTCCTGTACCATGTTATAATGGTATAATGGTCATCATCATCATCATCATCATCATCTGTTTACCCTCCAGGGTCAGCTTTTTTCCTCGGACACAGCGAGGGATCCCACCTCTACCGCCTCAAGGGCAGTGTCCTGGAGCTTCAGACTCTTGGTCAGGGATACAACTGGGGAGAATGACCAGTACCTCGCCCAGGCGGCCTCACCTGCTATGCTGAACAGGGGCCTTGTAGAGGGATGGGAAGGAAGGCAAGGAAGAGGGAAGGAAGCGGCCATGGCCTTATGTTAGGTACCATCCCGGCATTCGACGGGAGGAGAAGTGGGAAACCACGGAAAACCACTTCCAGGATGGCTGAGGTGGGAATCGAACCCACCTCTACTCAGTTGACCTCCCGAGGCTGAGTGGACCCCGTTCCAGCCCTCATACCACTTTTCAAATTTTGTGGCAGAGCCGGGAATCGAACCCGGGCTTCCGGGGGTGGCAGCTAATCACGCTAACCACTACACCACAGAGGCGGACGGTATAATGGTACTGATTAGAATTTATTCACATCTTATGGGCTGAAAATTGTTGATTCTATCACAATTGCTGGGGGAAGTAGTAATATTTCAGCAACGCTTTGTGGCTTATATGTTTTAGTTACTTTTCATCAAACAACGGAAGAGACGTGTATGTATTTCTGGTTAACATGTTTTGGAAAACCACGGAAAACCACTTCCAGGATAGCTGAGGTGGGAATCGAACCCACCTTTACTCAGTGGACCTCCCGAGGCTGAGTGGACCCCGTTCAAGCTCACGTACCAGTTTTCAAATTTCGTGGCAGAGTCGTGAATCAAACCTGGGTCGCCGGGGGTGGCAGCTAATCACACTAACCACTACACCACAGAGGTTATGTCTGTATTTACAGATTAATATTGTCACCTACAAATTTGGCCTGCAATATAATATTTATTGTGTATTCAAGTAAGAGTCTATTATTTCTTTATTACGGATGATACCTTTCCAGTCCTTGGTTATAGAGACGTGTCCGCATGTACAGAACCTGTTCTCACCAGCCGAGAGCAAAGTATTGATTTTCAATCGACCGGTCAGCTGTGTCACATGGCCCACTGGGAACGTCCAAGCTCACCGCAATGTGAATTACGCGTGCCAGAATCTTCGAGTGAGAGTACTTTCGAGAGTTGTAATGACCTATCAGGTGTAAGACGACGGCCAATTACGAGTCAATGTAGAGACACACCCACCTTGAGAAATTCTTAAATACCCAAGTTTTCAGAAGAAAGGCTCTCTTACGCTTGCTCTTACTCTTAATTATTCGCGCTCTACGTATTTGTTCTACTGGGATTTTACGACGCAGACACTCCGTCACTGTACTCGGCAATATTTCTACTCGAAGGCATTGCAAAGCAACTACCTTCTTATGGTACATTAGTCAACGAGTCTGGCAGATTTTCGCAGGCTAAGTTACGTGTTATTCATCTCTAAAACTCGACGTAATTGTGTGTGGAATATCTTCTAAAAATGTGTGTCAGTTTCAGCCTTCACCGTACTAGAAGAAAGAAGTGGATCGCCACGTGGTTATTGGAGTTCGTCAAGATGTTTCAACGATCTGAAGAGGAGGCCTACAGTATTTCTGCATTGGACTTCACTGCTGCGATGGTATACTAAAACGTAGGTGACATCTAACATGGGGAGATAACGACGGAAGCAGATAACCAACGACATGTGATCCAGTAATTCCAGATCATCGGCAGAGATCCAGTTTCATCATACATTTAAGTACACTTTTCTAATATTTTATCTGTTCATCTTTGTAGAAAAAATGCTTAGTTATTCATTAGTGGTAGTATTTCTTCTAGATTTGCAGTAGTAGCTAATATTTTCATCCTTCTTTCACATGTGAAATGGTAGTGTTGTCACGTTATGTGTGAGTGAATATTGGATAATATTAGAGTAGCTAGGATGTGCGCGTGTCTTCTATGAATACTCCAAATGTCCCATTTAGTAGTCTAGTGTTATTTAAAAATCACTGTCCTCATCGATAAATAATAATTCATTTTTGAAAATATTTTCAATGTGCAAGCCATGTGGGACAGATTTAGGGCATGTTTGTTACGCCGAATTTCAATGTAAATTTTCTTCTTGTTGCATTTAACGCGTGTTAGTGTCACCTGGCTTATTGTCGAACTCTGGCTTACGTAAATTTAATATTTAGCACATCTAATAAATAATAATACTAATACTAATAATAATAAAAATAATAATAATTGTTACCGTGGTTTGGTGGCTTAGCAGAGGTGAAAGAAGGTGCGGGGGTGAACGGGCCTCAAAATACGAAATTAAATTTAAGATAAAATTTAACAAGGTTATATTTTCTTAGCAAAATCAAGAAATAATAATAAAGGCAGGTACAGAATAGCAAGGTAACAAATTACAATTACAGTATTTACAGGATTTGGGCTTCGAGCCCCGAACTCACAATTCTTGGGCAATTAGCCCAACTTTACCCCAAAACAATTTTTAACAGAGGGGCAGAAAACCCCATTCATGCCCAGGAGCACTAGCTCCAAAATTACACAGTAAAGCCTCCTCGAGCCATACAACACTCAATTTTCAAGAAAGAGCCACTCGCTCTCAAACCTTAAGCCTATCAAAGGCCACACCAAACTCCACTTTCAAGTTGTCCTCCACGGACACGAAAACAGGGGTAAAATACCCAACCTACTGAGGCCTATTAAGAGAGAAAAGGTTAATTACATGGCCTCTAAAATACCAATTTGAGAGGAGGCAAGCAGCACTCCTAATACATTTTGTTTAAAACCTAAACTGGCTCTAGGCCGCTAATGCAAGGGCTAATCCCATACTAAAGAGGTGACTTTAGAAAGAAACAATTTACATTACGTTAAGGAAGAATCGGATGTGAAAAATAAGTTCACCTCAAAACAATATGCGTGGGAGTTCAAGAGGGTTAAGCACTCTCTATCCCAAATTTTTAGTTTAAAAAGATAGAATTGAAACTAAGCGTCTTTACATTTTAGAGGAAAGTTACATGGTGAAAGGTTTCGGACCCGCCCCGAGAGTTAAACTGCTGAGCTAGCAAGAAAAGAAGTTATTAAACGGCCATTACCTTTTTGTTGAACTGCTGCCCGACGAAAGAGGCGCTTACCGCCCCCTGCTATGTACTTTACACACTGAAAGATGGTACTGAAGTGGCCCGGAGACCCTAAAATCAGCAGTTTATATACTCTCGCGGAAAGTTCGAGGCGTTTGAGGAATGAGAACACCCTCCCACAAAAACTTTATTGGCTAGGGTTAAGAAATATATCCCCTTTGGGGCAGATACATCTGATTGGTTATAAAATAATTAAAGAAATTCGGGATTGGCTAAATTCAAAACAAGGGGAAAGAAAGGGTTATACAGCCAACTTAAACACTAACAGAAAGAAATTTAACAAGAAACGAACTTTTGAAATAAAAATTTCTCCAAAAAACAGTTCTTTCACTTCGCACTAGGGCGCACCATTGTAGTTCTTCAGTAGTGTCCTCTAGAAGAGAATGTTCACACTTCTTACTACAGGCAAAACAAAAATACATCGAAAACAACCCAGTTCAGAAACTTCAAAATTTCCAAGTAGTGACATCTTCTGAGAAACTTGAAAATTAATACATTAGATAAAGTTCAGACTTCCTCCAGTAGGGGAGTTTCAACTGGCGCAAGGTTTGAATTAGCGGCGTGGAGGTGTACCGCCCGGTACAGACCTCCCCCCCCCAAAAGTCCCTCCAGGGGTGACACATGAAATTTGTTTGCAAACAAGGTCCAAGTTATGCTGTTGATATGGCGATTAATTGCAGAAGCATTTATAAAAATTAACTAAATTTGGTTTGATCCAGTTTCAAAATTCTTGTAGTAACTGTTGAAGTAATGTCTTTATGTTTGTAGAAGTTGAATTCAGAAGGAAAAACTTTAAATTCTTGAAAGAGAAGAAAATTTTCTAAGTCCACCAGATATTGCAGTAACATACAAAAAGGTAATAATTATTGATGTGAAACTTCCATGTAACTGACTAAATATATCATTTGCCGATGTCTTTGACGGCCAGGCCAGCCGCCGCTGCTTGAGTCCAGAGGAGGCCGCTCGGACCCCTCAAGTACCCAGAGATACCGCTCGCCCGCACTATGAGAGGAGTAGTGGTGTTGAAGCACGCCGCGCCCGCGGCGAACATATACAGGCTGCGGGCAAGTAGCAGGTTGTGCGCCGCACATCAGCCTTGGCCGGGAGGAGGCCTCCGGCTCGCCGTGCAGATGTCAACCTCGCTGGAGTAGAGGGGGCCGTTCCTCTATCCCAGTCGCGGCACGGCGCCGCGCGGCTGCGGGGGCACTGAAACATTAAAGCTAGGCGGCAGAATTTTTTTGGACCATCATCCTTTTGAGGGCACAGGCTTGGTGGAGAGGTTGAGGGGCCAGCGGCGTGCAGATATTCCTGGCATTTATAAGCCACTGTGTGTTGTGGACCAGGAGACGGGAGCGTGGTAATGGCCGTGGCAAGGACAGGATGGCAGTTTAACTGTGTGGGGAAGGTTTACAATAAATAATTACACACAAAGGAAACAGATTCCAAGAGCAGAAGGCCTTAAAAGTGAAACCCCTTAGAAAAAAATATAACCTTCATATTTCTTTCAAAATTATATGAAGCGAGTTAACACAGAATTTACACCGGTTTCACCTGTGACAGGTGAACCCTAAATATCCTCTCGGTGGCTGGATTACTTAATAACAACGTAACCGGCGTAAGGAAATCTAGAAAAGTACACGGCCCATGAAATCTGGGGGCAAGCTTGCCCGCGGGAACAAAATTCTTGACCATCACCTGGTCGCCTACCTTCAAATGGGTGGGTCTCCGTCCACGATCATATCTTTCCCTAACCTTTTCATGAGACACCTTAAGATTGGCTTTAGCCTTCTTCCAAAGATCTTTAATGTTATCTGGGTCTATTGTCTCCGGTAGAATGTCACTCAGAGACCAGAGGTTAGAGAGCGGCGTGTTGGGAACAAACTTGAACATCAAAAAAGATGGAGTAAACTTGTGAGATTCATGAAGCGCCGAGTTCAAAGCAAAAGCTAACCAATGCAGGGACGTGTCCCACCTGGAATGATCTTCATGATGACAGGCAATAAGCGCGGACCTGAGATTACGATTAACCCGTTCAGCCAGAGATGGTTGAGGGTAATAAGCAGAAGTTGTCACATGAGAGATGGACAGGTCGAAGCAGAATTTACGAAATAAATTAGATGTGAAAGCCTTAGCATTATCAGACACAATATATTGACACGGACCAAAAGAAGCAAGGATAGAATTTAGACAAGTAATGGTGGACTGAGCGGTAGCCAGCTTAGTCGGAAATAACCAGGAAAATCTTGTAAAACCATCTACGCATACAAGGATGAACTTGTTGGCATTTCCCTTTGACTGGGGGAAGGGTCCTACATTATCAATATACAGGCGTTCCATGGGGCGCGACGCTTGATGAGAAGACAAAAGGCCTACCTTCGTGGACATGGTTGGTTTACTAAGCAAACAGGATTTACAAGCCTTTACTAGTTCACGGATTTCACCGTCCATACCTTTCCAGATTAACTTTCACGAATCTTTTCACGCGTTTTAAAGATTCAAAGATGCCCCCCCAATGGGGTCTCATGATAGTACTCGAAGATCATAGGTACAAGAACAGCTGGAACAACGACTTTCATCATCTTATCATGCCTCGAAAGGCAACATAAAACACCATTCCTCAGTACATAAGGGACGACATGTTCCCCAGAAGAAAGGGTTTCCATTATCGGAGCCAGCGTCGGATCTTCACGTTGGTATTTCTCGATATCCCTAAAGAGCATGGGAGCATCTGTTAAGATGGCATTAACATCAGATAGCATGGACTCGGGAGGAGATGAACTATCGACCGGTTCATGGGTCTCAACGTCGTTGGAAAACATACGGCTGAGTCCATCAGCAACAACATTTTCGGTACCTCTGATATGCCTGACATCGAATTGGAAGGCAGAAATACGGATGGCCCAACGGGCTATACGACCAGTACGACGCGGCCTACCTAAGACCCAGCTTAAGGCTTGATTATCTGTCTCCAGGTCGAATTTGACATGTTCCAGATAGAGACGGAACTTTTCTAAGGAAAATAAGACTGCCAACCCTTCGAGCTCATGGATAGAATACTTGGCTTCTTGAGCCGATAGAGTCCTAGATGCATAGGCGATGGGTCGCCTCCCTAGTTCAGTCTCTTGAAGAAGGACTGCAGCTACCGCCGACGACGACGCGTCGGTTTGGACGATGAATTTCTTGGAGAAATCAGGCATAGCAAGGACAGGGGCATTACAGAGAGCTAATTTAAGATCTTCAAAAGCGGCTTGTTGAGAAGGTCCCCACTCGAATTTGATGCCTTTCCTACGAAGAAGGTTCAAGGGCGCCGCTCTATTAGCGAAGTTAGGAATAAACTTCCTGAAGAAATTCACCATTCCAATGAACCTGGCGATACCTTTGATGTCCTTAGGAGGTTTAAAATCACGGATGGCCTGTGTTCTAGAATGATCGACTGCAACACCATCAGGTGACACAATATGCCCTAGGAATGACATGGAGGGCTTAGCGAAGGCAACCTTGGACAACTTAACAGTTAACCCAGCCTTACGAAGGCGATTAAGAACTTCTCGCAGATGATCAAGATGTTCTTCAAAGGTCTCCGAAAATACGACGACATCATCCAGGTAGTGATACAAGTACTCAAATTTGATGTCGGAGAAGACCCTATCTAGCAGCCTAGTGAGTGCAGCTGCTCCCCTGGGGAGCCCGAAAGGCACGCGGTTGTATTCATACAAATTCCAATCCGTGGCAAACGCTGTAAGATGTTTAGACTCTTCCGCTAGGGGAATTTGATTATAGGCCTGATTCAGGTCCAAGATAGTAAAGAACTTGGCCTTACGAAACCATGAAAAGCAAGAATGAATGTCAGGAAGGGGCACAGATTGTAACACCACCTTCCGATTGAGAGCCCTATAATCAATGACAGGCCTGAAGCCACCTTGGTGTTTCGGGACTAGAAAAATAGGTGAAGAATACGCCGACTTAGAGGGCCTAATAATACCATCCTTCAACATCTGATCGATGATTTCTTTCAGAGCCTTCATTTTAGGTGGAGATAGCCTATATGGTGGAAAACGGACAGGAATCGAATCCGTGACCTCAATTTTGTATTCAATAATGTCAGTAACACCAAGAGTATCCGAGAACACCTTTGGAAACGACTGACACACCTTACGAATACTATCAGCCTGCTCCTCAGGTAGATGTCTAAGGTCTAACAACATCTCATCCTGGGTAGGCGAAATAGATGAACATGATGCAGAATTACATTTCAATAATGGGATTTTACAATTAGACGCAAATTTGAAAGTGCACGACCTACTCTGAAGATCGAGCACAAGACCAGTGTGAGAAATGAAGTCGGCTCCCAATATAATGGGGCAAGACAAGTGCTTAGCCACAAACAATTTGATTTTCCATGTAAATTTAAAAATGCGGATTTTGACATTTACAGAACCTAGAATTTCTAATGGAGATGAATTATCCGAAACATATTGAACAGGAGATGAGCCATAGTCAGGTAGTTTACAAACAGATTTCAATTTTGCATATCATTCAGCCGAAATAATCGAACACACACTGCCTGAATCTAATAGAGCTGTTACAGGTTCATTATTTAACTCAATCTTAAGAAAAGGAACAGGTGCAGGGGTATCCGCCGCAATCCTAAGACACTCTTTGGGGCATTCAAAAGATGAATTTGAAGACTGAACGTTCCCTGAATTTTCGACCTGTTTACCAGCGGCTGAGCCTCGGGAAGATGGATTAATCGACTCAGCCGAAGCCGCTAGTCACTTATTATTGTTGACATTGGTGGAAGTTGCACCAGAAGTTGAGCAGGGGGGGGGGGTGCTATTTGAATTTGGGCAATTCTTGGCGATATGTGAGAAAGCCCCACATTTAAAACAGCCTTGTGATGAGCCCGCTCCATTATTTGCCCTACTAGGTTTGATCAATGGACACTTGTTCCGAAGATGGTCAGGCGACCCGCAAGCATAACATTTACGTCGTGTAACTGGTCGGCGAGGTGGAGGCCGAGGATTACTAAAAGAAGGAGGGGGTTCTTTCGCGACACGCAGAGAATCGGCGTATCTAACTCCTTCCGCTGAGACGGCCAATGCTTCAAGTTAAGAAAAGGTTTGCGGGGACGCCGCGAAACACAAATATGACCTATAGGATGGTGAAATGCCTTCCACAATAGCTTTTACAATCTGATCTTCAGGGAAGTGAAGAGCAAACACCCTAGTATAGAACTTAATATCTTGGATGAAATCTGCCAAGTTTTCATCCAACCGCTGTACACGATAATAGTACTTCTGAATCAGTGAGGACCTTGCCCTAGCCGGGATGAAGTTAGCTAGCAAGTGGGCGTGGAAGTCTTTAATAGATGATTGCTCGGCAATGGCTCTAACTATTTTGTCGGAGAGAATACCAATTGCATAGGGATAGATGATTTTCAGAATCTGACATGGGGAAAGAGAAAAAACAAGGGCATGATCCTGAAATTCAACTAAAAATCTTAGAAAAGAAATAACTTCACTGGTAGTGTTAACCGAAAACTTCGAGATACCTCTGAGCAACATTGCCAATGGATAAGGCAAGCTGCTGAACCCAGGTGACATAGTAGGTAAAGGTCTAAGTGGCAAAGACGTTAATTCAGAACGTACATTATTCAATGAGTTACGGCGTTCAGACTCGTTGTCCAATGGGGCAGAGGTTGTTTGAGCTGCAACGGTTTTCCTAATGACATCTCCCTTAGGAGGCTCTTCCTCGCTACCTACATTCACTGTGGTGGGTTGATCGATTTTGGGAGGAACTTCCCCAGTTAACAATTGGGTGACCTTACTAGATAATTCAGAAAGATTTTCGAGAACCATACTAGCTTCCTTCCTCTGAACGTCATTCAACTTTAGAGACAACAGGTCGTTAACTCTATTTGAAAAATGAAATTGCCTGGCTTGCACACGCTTAATTTGATTAGGCGAAGGATCATTTTCTTCAAAAAAACTAACTACAGATGCTAGCTCAGTAGTATTGTCAGTGATCGTGGAAAGAGAGTCGTCAATTTCTTTCTCTCCCAAAGTGGGGATGGAAATGGGCAAATCAAGGGTCTCTCTAAGCTAATTTGTGTCTACCGCAACCGTGCCTCCAGATTGCACATTTCTAATAGTCAATTCATAGATCACCTCCTCCTTGCGCAAAGAGTTAAGATGGAGAACATCGCGAGGGCCGGGCATGATGACAGAACAATTTTGAAAAAGAAAAATCAAAAATTTCCAGCAACAGAGAAAATTGTTAGAGTTCGGATCAAAACAATGTGTAGCCGTCAAAAGGGGCTAAATTGAGACCCATTCAACCACGCTCTGCTACCACTTGTTACCGTGGTTTGGTGGCTTAGCAGAGGTGAAAGAAGGTGCGGGGGTGAACGGGCCTCAAAATACGAAATTAAAGTTAAGATAAAATTTAACAAGGTTATATTTTCTTAGCAAAATCAAGAAATAACAATAAAGGCAGGTACAGAATAGCAAGGTAACAAATTACAATTACAGTATTTACAGGATTTGGGCTTCGAGCCCCGAACTCACAATTCTTGGGCAATTAGCCCAACTTTACCCCAAAACAAGTTTTAACAGAGGGGCAGAAAACCCCATTCATGCCCAGGAGCACTAGCTCCAAAATTACACAGTAAAGCCTCCTTGAGGCATACAACACTCAATTTTCAAGAAAGAGCCACTCGCTCTCAAACCTTAAACCTATCAAAGGCCACACCAAACTCCACTTTCAAGTTGTCCTCCACGGACACGAAAACAGGGGTAAAATACCCAACCTACTGAGGCCTATTAAGAGAGAAAAGGTTAATTACATGGCCTCTAAAATACCAATTTGAGAGGAGGCAAGCAGCACTCCTAATACATTTTGTTTAAAACCTAAACTGGCTCTAGGCCACTAATGCAAGGGCTAATCCCATACTAAAGAGGTGACTTTAGAAAGAAACAATTTACATTACGCTAAGGAAGAATCGGTTGTGAAAAATAAGTTCACCTCAAAACAATATGCGTGGGAGTTCAAGAGGGTTAAGCACTCTCTATCCCAAATTTTTAGTTTGAAAAGATAGAATTGAAACTAAGTGTCTTTACATTTTAGAGGAAAGTTACATGGTGAAAGGTTTCGTACCCGCCCCGAGAGTTAAACTGCTGAGCTAGCAAGAAAAGAAGTTATTAAACGGCCATTACCTTTTTGTTGAACTGCTGCCCGACGAAAGAGGCGCTTCCCGCCCCCTGCTATGTACTTTACACACTGAAAGATGGTACTGAAGTGGCCCGCAGACCCTAAAATCAGCAGTTTATATACTCTCGCGGAAAGTTCGAGGCGTTTGAGGAATGAGAACACCCTCCCACAAAAACTTTATTGGCTAGGGTTAAGAAATATATCCCCTTTGGGGAAGATACATCTGATTGGTTATAAATTAATTAAAGAAATTCGGGATTGGCTAAATTCAAAACAAGGGGAAAGAAAGGGTTATACAGCCAACTTAAACACTAACAGAAAGAAATTTAACAAGAAACGAACTTTTGAAATAAAAATTTCTCCAAAAAACAGTTCTTTCACTTCGCACTAGGGCGCACCATTGTAGTTCTTCAGTAGTGTCCTCTAGAAGAGAATGTTCACACTTCTTACTACAGGCAAAACAAAAATACATCGAAAACAACCCAGTTCAGAAACTTCAAAATTTCCAAGTAGTGACATCTTCTGAGAAACTTGAAAATTAATACATTAGATAAAGTTCAGACTTCCTCCAGTAGGGGAGTTTCAACTGGCGCAAGGTTTGAATTAGCGGCGTGGAGGTGTACCGCCCGGTGCATTAATAATAATAATGATAATAATAATAATAATAATAATAAAAATGATAATTCCACCTCGGGTTAAATGAATGAGTAACGGTCATGAGTTTAAATATTGCTTGATCCTTTTGTAAGATGTTAATTTGTGCTCAATTAAGATGAATGTGAGCCTGGAATATGGCAGAATCCCGGGGGATCGTTTACTGTGTTTATTGAATTATTGAATTCATTTATTGAATTTTATTTGAAGAGTACGTGTGTGGTAAAACGTAGTTTCTTCAAGTGTGGAGCACATCTTGATTGATAAATGTAGAGTTAAGTAATAATAATTTTTTAACTCATGAACCATGAATGCGAATGCTAATGTTTGACCTGTGCTATGTGCGTATCTATAGACGACAATTCTTCCAGATATCAACCGCTGATGTTATTATGACCAACGTTGTGAAATTTTCATCATTTGTGACCAAGTGATCACTCAGATTTCATCATGTTTCTGAGAGTCGTAAATGGATTTTTTACCGATACTGTCATCGTGATATTTCATGTGTCCAGGGTAAAAATCAAAGTATAAAATTCAAAGTCTAGAATTCGTTGTAAATAATGTAGATAGGCCTAATTCTCGTGTGTCTTTGAGTGAATGTTGTGTGTGTGCTGTAGCAATTTCAGTGACTTGTGAAATTTTCTAGAAATGTGGTTTTGACCCGGGCCCGTGTTCATCATGTTGGACCGAGGTTATCAGCACTGTTTTTTGAGTTGATCTGACTTATTGAAACATAAATCTTTAGTAAATTTTATTTTAAATTTAAGTTCAAATAAGGTCAAAGTGTCAGACACCAATGAATAAGGAAGGATTATTTCATGGGTCTGGACAAAGTTCACTGTTATTGTAAAGCATCGGATGTTAAAGATTAACTTCGCGTGCTGTCCAGTTAAATATTAAAGGAAGTTTCGTGGAAATAATTTTTGTACGAGTAAAATTTGATGGAAATAATTCTGGTAGAGACATCTTTAAGTAATGATTTCCGAATAATTTCTTTTTAAATGTCCAGTTCTATGGATCTCACGTTTGATGAATCAGACAATAAATCAATCAATACTGATCTGCGTTTAGGGCAGTCGCCCAGGTGGCAGTTTCCCTGTTGCTTTCCTAGCCTTTTCCTAAATGATTTGAAAAAAATTGGAAGTTTATTGAACGTCTCCCTTGGTAAGTTATACCAATTACTAACTCCCCTTCCTATAAATGAATATTTGCCCCAGTTTGTCCTCCTGAATTCCAACTTTATCTTCATATTGTGATCTTTCCTACTTTTATAAACGCCATTCAAACTTATTCGTCTACTAATGTCATTCCACGCCATCTCTCCGCTGACAGCTGGGATCATACCACTTAGTCGAGCAGCTCTTCTTCTTTCTCTCAATTCTTCCCAACCCAAACTTAGCAACATTTTTGTAGCGCTACTCTTTTGTCGGAAATCACCCAGAACAAATCGAGCTGCTTTTCTTTGGATTTTTTCCAGTTCTTGAATCAGGTAATCCTGGTGAGGGTACCTTACACTGGAACCATACTCTAGTTGGGGTCTTACCAGAGACTTATATGCCCTCTCCTTTACATCCTTACTTCAACCCCTAAACACCCTCATAACCATGTGCAGATATCTGTACCCTTTATTTACAATCATATTTATGTGATTACCCCAATGAAGATCTTTCCTTATATTAACACCTATATACTTACAATGATCCCCAAAAAGAACTTTCACCCCATCAACGCAGTAATTAAATTTGGGAGGACTTTTCCTATTTGTGAAACTCACAACCTGACTTTTAACCCCGTTTATCAACATACCTTTGCCAGCTGTCCATCTCACAACATTTTCGAGGTCACGTTGCAGTTGCTCACAATCTTGTAACTTATTTATCACCCTATAGAAAAAAACATCATCCGCAAAAAGCCTTACCCCGATTCCACTCCTTTACTCATATCATTTATATATATAAGGAAACATAAAGGTCCAATAATACTGCCTTGAGGAATTCCCCTCTTAATTATTACAGGGTCAGGCAAAGCTCCACCTACTCTAATGCTCTGAGATCTATTTTCTAGAAATATAGCAACCCATTGAGTCTGTCTAGTCCAATTGCACTCATTTTTGCCAGTAGTCTCCCATAATCCACCCTATCAAATGCTTTAGACAGGTCAATCGCGATACAGTCCATTTGACCTCCAGAATCCAACATATCTGCTATATCTTGCTGGAATCCTACAAGTTGAGCTTCAGTGGAATAACCTTTCCTAAAACCGAATTGCTTTCCCTAAGCTTACATACAATGCATGTCAAACTTACTGGCCTGTAATTTTCAGCTTTATGTCTATCACCCTTTCCTGTATACACAGGGGCTTCTATAGCAACTCTCCATTCATCTGGTATAGCTCCCCAGACCAAACAATAATCAAATAAGTACTTCAAAAATGTTACTATATCCCAACCCATTGTCTTTAGTATATCCCCAGAAATCTGATCAATTCCAGCCGCTTTTCTAGTTTTCAACTCATGTAACTTATTGTAAATGTCATTTTTATCATATGTAAATTTTATTACTTCTTTGGCTTTAGTCTTCTCCTCTATCTCGACATTATCCTTGTATCCAACACATACTGCTGACTGAATACTTCTGCCTTTTGAAGACCCTCACATACACACTCCCCTTATTCATTAATTATTCCTGGAATGTTCTTCTTGGAACCTGTTTCTGCCTTAAAATACCTATACATACCCTTCCATTTTTCACTAAAATTTGTTTGACTGCCAATTATGCTTGCCATCATGTTATCCTTAGCTGCCTTCATTGCTAGATTCAATGTAATGTATGTAATGTAAGATTATCCACAAGTAGAACAACGTGAATAAATGTTTTTTTCTTGTGAAATCTTGACCCCTTAACTTATTTAAGTTACTCAAAGAATTTAAATTTTCGTTTGAAGTAATGGATGTTGACATGAATGGATCTGATAATTTAAATGCTAAGACCAGTTAAGAGTCAGATATCTCATTGGGATTTGCTTTTTTCAAGTTGTAAATAATTACGGCATTACTAAGAGGAGGTCCTCCCCATATAACATTTATTTTCTTGTTTCGTTGAGCCAGAATTACTCTAATATAAATCTGTATACTAGCAGCATATTTTGATTTCCAAGGGGTCAGAGGAATTAAATACTATATCTAAGGTAACTGGCTGAGAAGAATTTAATTTTGAATTACCATCAAGATATATTTAATGTTAAATTGTTATTTGCTATTGAGTGCTAGTGTTAATAAATGTCAAAAACCTGTTGTTTAAATCTTTTTATATTATTGTCGCTAGTCCTTGTCTCTTTCCCTGCCTTCAAATATAAACTAAGCTGGACAGCGAACGGTTCACCCTTGAGACTCTCGCTCTCCAGCTGAGCATGCCAGGAATAAAGCAGGCAATATACAGTAATTATTAATCAGTAAAGTGAATGAAACCATCACCATTGAATTCTCGACAAGGGATTTTGTGTGTGTGTGTGTGTGTGTGTGTGTGTGTGTGTGTGTGTGTGTGTGTGTGTGTGTGTGTGTGTGTGTGTGTGTGTGTGAAAGGTTTAGTAACCTTTGTTTTAAGAAGTACTGAGCTGTATTTTTTGAAGTAATATTTGAAATTGTATAAAGATTCCCATCGCTCTTAACCAGGTCATTGAGTAGGGAGTGAATCTCAGTTTCTTACGGAGAGCAGTTTGTATACCAATTCACCCCACTAAAGAGGTCATCCACAAATACAACAGTCTGTATAATTAGAAATACTGTAGAGGAGCCTCGAAGTATAATGTCAGTGTTCACGATAACTCTACACGGTCAGAAAAGCATGATTGCACGAATCTCTGCGGAGAGTAGACGACATATCTCGTCGCTCTGGGAGTTGTGAGGGACCGCCAAACGTCGAGATATGTGTGTAGTTCTCATGCAGTGACATTTAAGTACAAGGCTGAGCCATTCCCACACTACTCAGACGACAAAATGTCATTTTATTCTTAAGCGCTATAATAAGGGTTCTGTTTTCAGCAACTACGTGAACTGAGAAGTGTCTGTAAAGTCGTTAACTAACATGTATCACCATGGTGTTTGCATTGGCATGTGTGCTTTTTAATTTCTTACTTCATATGTCCACTTACCCTTTTCTCCGGTTATTAAACTTTAAAATTCGAACTTCTTCATCAAACCTATTTCCTTTCTTTCATATATCAAAACTATGTAATTTGGCTAGGTGATACGGGACCTGTAATTTTATGTTTGTATTCTGGAGATGGTGGGTTTTCAACCCAACCGCCGGCATCCTTCAGAATGGTTTTCTATGCATCCACGCTTTCACTACTCCAGGAAAACGCCAGTGTTGCATTACAATTAAGGACTTGAATACTGTCTTCCCAGTCCTAACCCCTCCAAAGTTTGAGATATCTCTTTAGCAACCTAGATTCTGCCGGTCACAAGCTAGGCAGAAATGTGAGTAATAGGGGAGTAACACTTCTTTAAGAAACCTCGGACCAGCAGGCTTATAGTACTTTTTAGGGGCCTCTTGCATGTTTATGTAAAATCCTCCACGGAAGCTGAGATGGAGAAGGTGTCCTTGAGAACTACACAGTCGGCGAATGAGAAAACCTTTCATTTCTGTGGGATAATTGAAGAAGGGACACACGAAGATCTCATCGGCTGATTAGTGGCAAGAGTCCACAGATAGCAGGATACGGCAGACAAAGGCTGTAGCATTGTTGAAGAAGTAATCTTGCAACAGTTACCATTGAAACCAATTCCCACACTGTGAAAGAAGGTGCTATCATGGACTAGCAGCGGCATGCCCATAATACAGGAATACATGCATGGCAGTCTCCATAACTACTAAGTAGACATCTAAAAGTCCATCGGTGATCAGAAAATTGCGACGGAGGCAGGATAGTGAAATCTCGGAGACTTTAGCGATATACTAGCACGTTTCGTGGTGGATTTGTGATCAAGAAATTCACTTCAGGATTTTTGGCTGTATGGTAGTTGCATTTACAACTGAGCGGACCTAATTAGAAATCATTCCTCTCACCTTGGATGGATAGGAGGCTACAAGAGAAGCGCTAACCATATCCAGCCATTAACTAAGCTGATTGGACATCCGCGTCCAATGGCTTCCCAACATCGTGGTCGAAAATAACGTAAATATTATTTTTCTACGTGGAATGTCAGAAGCCTAATTGATGACGAAGTAAGTGAATGACCAGAAAAAAGAACTGCTCTGGCTGACGGTGAACTGGGAACATATCATCAGAAAAGGGAGGCTTGCCTAAATCCTCAGTACGTGTAATTTCGCAGTAACTGAAACATAACTTTACTGCGCCTTTACCCAAGTGTGAGAATATCTGATCGGCTTATTACGTCCCATAATCATCTTGTACTCCGGTGGTAAAAGTTGTGCAATATTCAGTGGATATCTTTGCTAGGAGCATCAATAATCCTAAATACTTTTCCTGTTTACTGTATTAGGAAGACAGGTTTCTTTAACGTGAGTTCATCAGCAATATGCATCACTCCTCTCAAGTCTTATCGGCAATGAATTCATGGACTACTGTGGAATTAACCATACCATGCTGCGGAATTTCCCAGAATTTTGAGGATCTAGCCAAAGTTTTGCAATTACAATAAAGTGAACCAATTGAAAAGTTAAGTGTAATATTGTTTTGAGGTACTAAATAAATATTATTTTGATAATCTTTCCAAAAATGTGCCAAATTTCCAATTTTGGGTTTAATATTGTGAATTTAGCCAATTTTCCCCAAGATATCGCAGCACCCGCAGAGACTCAACTGGCTCCAAAAGGACAATTGACGGAATAAAGGGGGTCTTCTCTGCGTAGATTTTAAATAATATTCCTAGACTCATCCTCGGTACAATTTGCACTATTCATCATCCAATCCAGCACGAAAATCATAGAAAAAGTGCGGTAACTATGGATAACTGTGGTGTAGTGGTTAGTGTGATTAGCTGCCACCCGCGGAGGCTCGGGTTCGATTCTCGGCTCTGCCACAAAATTTGAAAATTGGTACGAGGGCTGGAACGGGGTCCACTCAGCCTCGGGAGGTCAGATGAGTAGAGGTGGGTTTGGTTCCCATCTCATCCATCCTGGAAGTGGTTTTCCGTGATGTTCCACTTCTCCTCCAGGCAAATGCCGGGATGGTACCTAACTTAAGGCCACTCCCGCTTCCTTCCCTCTTCCTTATCTATCCCTTCCAAATTTCCCATCCCCCCACAAGGCGCCTGTTCAGCATAACAGGTGAGGCCGCCTGGGCGAGGTACTGGTCATTCTCCCCAGTTATATCCCCCGATGCAACGTCTCACGCTCCAGGACACTGCCCTTGACGCGGAAGAGATGTGATCCCTCGCTGAGTCCGAGGGAAAAACCAACCCTGGAGGGTAAACAGATTAAGAAAGAAAGAAAGAACTAGGCAGGCGTTTCCTGACCTGTTCAATCAAAATTTGCCATTATTATGTTTAATAGTTCATCAGGATATCATGATTCGATACCATAACGAAAAAAGAATGCTTCAAATGTTTGGATCTAGTTTCATTACTGGGGCGTGTCTTAAGATTATTAGCAGGATATTTTTTATTCTATTGAACGTATTACTATACCTTCCTCCATTCTAATTGTACATTAAACAGATGAATGAATTGCTTTTACGTTACTGAATAGAGTTTGAGCACTCCCACCTGGTTTAATAATTTTGTAAGACTCATCCATATATCCATATAACAGGAAAATACTCCACTAAAAGCGCCGATCTTCTGAATAAAATTCTTACTTAGATCACCTAACAGTATATTCTACCGATATTATTTACCATTCGAGTGGTAATTTCAACCATCTAACATTTGATAAATTTGGGCCCTTGAATTGTCAAGTGTACATACTCTATCTTGACCATACTCACCATTTATGGTTGGCTCTTGGTTGCTCCTTCTCAAACTGAATTATATTATTGTTAGAAGTATTACTATATACTCGAAAGAAACCAACCTCCAGTAACATGCTGCCATGAATGGCAAAGTAATACGGATCACATATGATGGAGACATTACAAAGGAATAAACCCAGAAATTACATGATGTTCAATGTTCTTATCAGTAACGACATTATGCGCTGAAAATGTGGTTCTTCAGGAGCTTAATGGAATTTCGGAGATATATTGTTATTATTTGGTGTATGCCCTCCAGTCTGTCGTCATGTTATCCTTGACCGTGACATCTGTCTTCACAGCTCCGCACTATAAATTGCCTGCCGTGATAATATAAGATATATTAATTATCATGGCGTACTTAGGGATGCATTTCCTTCTTTGCAATTAATCAGCCTTAATATATTACCCTATTCCTTGTAAGCATTACTCAAATAATCCTTATTAATGAAAATAAAAATGACAATAATAACAATATTAAGAAGAAGTATGATAACAAATAGAAAAGTAAAAAAATATTAATAAATTATTCCAAGTTGGTGATATTAAATTAGTCTCGTATAACGTGTTCACTGAGTGGCGAAAAACCACGGGAAGGTGTGTACCATTAGAAAATATGCCCTATATAACCCCTGAGCGTTGAAGATAGCTACGGCGTAGCCGAGCAGTCAGTCACAAACACCAGTGTCGTGATGATGGCAACACCCCGAGAGTTTTTTTACAAGTTGCTTTACGTCGCATCAACACAGACAGGTCTTATGTCGGTGATGGGACAAGAAAGGTTTAAGAGTGGGAAGGATGCGCCCGTGGCCTTAATTAAGGTACATCTCCAGTATTTGCCTGGTGTGAAGGTGGGAAACCACAGAAAACCATCTTCAGGGTTGCCGGCAGTGGGGTTCGAACCCACTATCTCCAGAATACCAGATACTGCAGCTATCAAGCTCGGTACGCGTCGAGAGTTAACCGGCTTTGAACGTGGGATGATCATCGCTGCACGGGGCAAGGGTCATAGCACTGCGGAGATTACACGCGAATTCGGGTTTCCGAGGTATACGGTGCCGAGGGTGGACCTTCAGTATCTCGGAGAGAATGTTACCTCCCGCTTAAACCGGCCCGCGGGAAGATCACCGATGTTTAACGAACACACATAACGTCACCTCCGCAGAACCTTACTGGGTGCTCGACGGGTTACTGTGAGACAGATCAACGCCCAGTTGAGTGTTGGGAGTCTGGAACCCATTTCTACTAGGACGGTAAGGAGGCAACTGCACCGCATAGGCTTCACCAGCCGACGACCAACTCGTGTCCCTTTGCTGACACCTTTGCAAGGTCACGCGAACGTCGTCAATGGACCATGGAACAGTGGTGGCGTGTGGTATGGTGCGATGAATCCCGGTTCCAGTTGTATCGAACTGATGGCGTATTACCCATGAAGCTCTGGATTATGCGTTTCAATAAGGTTGTGTGTAGGCGGGAGGTGGCTCCGTTCTGGTCTGGGTGGCGTTCTCATGGTTGCAATTAGGCCACATTTTCATGCAACAGGGAGCGCTGACAGGTGCCCTAGGGTACGCTGATGGGGATTCTGTGCCATGTCACCGCTCTGTGGTGGCACGCAGGTGGTTGGATGAGCACTCCAGTGAAGTTACGACGATGGATTGGCCCTCCAGATCCCCCGATCTTAATCCAATCTATCATTCATTGGATGCTGTTGATGCTGGTGTACGCTCCACGAAGCCTGAACCAAATACACAAGACCAAGTGTGGGTAACAGTGCAAGATGTGTGGATCCAGATCCACCTAGAACGATTCCAACACCTTGTAGAGTAGATGCTTCGCCATAGTACTGCCCTTTTGAGGGTTCGCTTAAGAGAAAATCGTTATTAACATCACATTTAGCGTCTTCCCGTGACGTCTGTCCACTCAGTGTATATCGCAAACACTGCGCAGATAAATCACACATAATAATATGAAATTAGAGTGAATATCAATGACGGCAGAGCTATGATAATGTGTAACATAAGTAAAATGTGAAAATGTCTATCATACGCCGAAATATCACTATCAATATACAGGTGAATAGAAGTAAAAGGAAGAAGAGGAAGAGAATGATCCATGAATGGACGACGGAAACTATGATGAAGGAGAGAATGTTGGAGGAGTCGGATGATTTTTAGGTCACATCTAGGACATTCATTCGTGTTTTCATGCAATTTCTAATTAAGCATGCATAAGACCCGGGGGAACAAAGGGGCCAAAGCCAGCATTTTTGGCAGTTATCAAGTCAGTGCTTTTCACTTCGCTACTCCTTTCTCATTGCAGGACATATCCTGATCCTAGAATGCATCCCAATCCGCTGTAAAATACAGTTATAAACACTATTAAATATTTTCAATTTTCACAAGTAACTCATTACGGTATTCCTAGAAGCTTTGTTAGATATTGATAGGAAGATCGTTGTCAACTAGTATAACATGGATCACTTGAAATTACAGTTGATAAAACTAAGATTACGGAAGGCCAAGTCAAAAGCGCATTTCTCCTAATATATAAATATAACACATGCCGAAACGTTCCTTGGAAAGTTGGCCTAGAGGGACGAAACCGGGAAAATACCTATAATGAGAATTTTAAAAAGTACACTATAATCACGAAAGCAATAATTGAATTTACAGGTGCATTTATAATATCACGGCACCCAATGCTTTGGAAGTAAGCATATGGTGTACGATCATTCAAAAATTGTCGTGTTGATATTTATCCCAAAGCGAAGCGGTTCGGAAAACTATTATGAGGCTTGTCGATCTTGGATCTGAAACTCATTTATAATGTAGTGAAAGGTACGGCCTACCAAGGGAATACATTGAATACACTGGTATACTCTGGTCTACTGCTATGGCCATAACCCTCGGTAAATCTCCCCTGCTGACATCACATTACCTACTCGACAAGCCCATCGCCATCGTTACGCAGCACCCGTGAGTTAGGTGTAATACTCGATACTGCATTACATTTCTAGAACCACACACAAACTTACAGAGCCAGGGTTATGACATTACTTGGTATTCTCTACCGAAACATAGACATCTCCGATTCCAGTGCTCTTCACCACTCCTTCCTCAAGACCATTCAACACCTCTTGAACTACTGCTCTCCGGATTTGGACAACAGTCCCCACCCCATTCACCCTCAATTTAATATTAACCAGTTTGAAGGAGCAGTGTCCTTTGCTGCAATTGTAATGAACAGAAACCCCAAGCTTAGAACTCAGTCTACTCAGCAGGTATTGAAGAAAATAAATATGTCATCGCAGCGCATAATGTGAGGGGCAGCTGACCCGATTTTCCTCCTCGGAATATTAAATGGGTAGTACTGCACAGAATATCTTGTCTAACTTCACGTTCCTTCCAGCTCTACCATAGTCAAAGACTCCAAATTCCCTACACTCAGCACACAGTAATCCAACGATCCTTTTTAATCCTTCTCGCAGCCCTTGATATAGCATCAAGAAAAAACAAAGTATATTACATAAGTGTATTTAATCTCTTAAGAACAAGTTGATGTGATGTGGCTACGAATATTCTCATGCTTTTCGATCTGGACCTTTTGTATTAACAGTCTGCGTACCTGATCATGTTATTCATCTGTTATGTCTGTTAGATTTTTTTAGAAAAGTTTACATTTGTTATTACGTTATTAGTCTCTTGGCAGTGCCAGTGAAATGCGTTCGTTGTAGTTGTATATTGTGCGTTGTATATAAATAAATAAATAAATAAATAAATAAATAAATAAATAAATAAATAAATAAATAAATAAATAAATAAATAAATAAATAAATAAATAAATAAATTAGAATATTTAAATTTCATTGAAGATTCATTCAAAAATGCATAAAGCATTTACTGGAGTTTTCCTTTGTTCAAGGAACAATATTCGAAATTATGATAACTATATAAATAATAGCAACAATCATATTTTCATTATCCATGCCTGTACGATGTTTGACACCGCAGGAAGGAACGGTAGGTTAGGCGCAGGGTCAGCGATTGGTAATCTGAACAACATGATAACAGGCACGGTGCCTCCTGGGGACGAGTGTACCACCGTCGCTTTGTTCGTGCACAATGCCTGGTTAGTAGACCTGTGTGCTGTGCAAGGCGAGGAAGACATTAAACAAGATAGCGCGCTAATGCAATTAGCGTGTGTTTTGATGGTCGCGTCTCAACACAATGCAGTCTCCATTACGGATGTAACCTTATCGGGGACCCTCCTCCCGTTCGACCAGGATAACTCCTAGCAGATCGTCATCTCTAATGGGTTCGTAGACGAATTATGTGTGAACTGTGGTTCATGTTTAGTGTGAGGTAATTACTCGTTAGGTTCTAACGGTCCGTCTTCTAGATCTGTTTCTGGAGCTACCACGCGAAAGAAGGTGGTAGATGGGTTGTGACTGGAAAAATAGTCAACCAGAGATTCAAGATTTAAGTACAGATGTTGACAGCAATAAATCTGATCATTCATAGGACTTTTGGCATATTGCCACAGCGCAAATCTTGATATCATTGGTTTAGCGGTAAAAGTCACCTAGTGAACTTTTGGCTGAAATTCAGTCATATGTCGTTTCAGATCAAAATACAATATTCCTTCTATGTCTCATGAAGAGGTCATCATATGCTTAAGAAGGCTCCATACCATCGTTTATTTTAGACGAAATCACTAATTATATTGTACCCGCTCAAAGTATGAGTCCCAACCAGCATTTATCTCGGGGAGTGTTACGGTCCGAATCTATCGCAACTAATAAACAATACAAAAATTATGAAGATATAAGATCTCCAATTAAATGTATGGGCGCCATCCAATTAGTACTATAGGGTTGAACGGGACACTCTAATCATTAACGTTAAGGCTCATCATAAAAAACACAGAAAATATTTTAAATGAGATCAAGGGGAAAAATATGAAGGCTCCGTCCTAGGAATGGGGACGGGTATTTAAACGGTCACCAAGGGTTTACTATGCTACATGAACAAGAACCTGGAACTGTTTCCTTGCAAATGCTAAAGAGTATTTTATTTAAGTTATAAAAAATTTACACACAACAAAATTCGTTGACCCTTAATTTGCCGGTTATTTGGCAAATCATTCCTGAAAAATTTACATCATATTTTACACTTTTCACCATCCATCCATTTGAGTGGTGGAACCGTTGATTTCTGAAGGTGTCAATTCGACCCTTTTGAACACAATGACCATTGATGGTCATGGACCAATTACCTGTTGGCCAAGTGGGCACGATCACATGAATCATGTCATCGTCTACACTTTTATTGAGATGAGACCAACCCGGGATACTACAAAACTATCCCCTGGTTCCTAACCAAGATATGCTAATCGTTAACTGAAGGAAACGACAAAGCGACTCTAACCTAATGGTCCAGATGTAGGGATTTGCCATTACTTTACAAATAACAAACGTAACTTATTATTTACAACAACTTGACATTATTACGTTATTTCGCCAGCTGATTTCCCTAGTATCATTCAACATCATCACCCGAAATAAAAAGATAATTTCATTATTATTATTAATGTATTATTATTATTATTATTATTATTATTATTATTATTATTATTATTATTATCATTATTATTATTATTAACAGTAGAAGATCATGATTATCGTAACCCGCAATCATCACTGATTCAATGTTTCAATTTCATTTTTAACCATTCTTATTATTCTCAAAATTAATAAATTATTCTTCTTATTCTATTCAAATTATTATAATAATTATTATTATCATTTTGAAAATTCTTTATTTTAATTTCAATATCTATGACTATTATTATTATTCCCAGAAATAATATAATAAATTCTTATTAATATTCTTCTTCACATTATTATTATTATTATTATTATTATTATTAATATTATTATTATTATTAGTTTGAAAATTCTATATTTTAATTTTAATTGTTACGTGACAGTTAACTATCATTATGTTTAACGCATAACCCCTTTTAAAATTCCGATCTAGTTTGGCACTTAACCAATTAAGACGTGATTTACATGGATTATTATATTATTATATTATTATTATTATTATTATTATTATTATTATTATTATTATTATTATTATTATTATTATTATGATTATTATTATTATTATTTCGAAAATTTATATTTTAATTTCAAACTTTAGAACTTAGTCATATATGTTAACTCCCAAATATGAACCACCAAGGTCCGATTTCACATCGCTCGGGACATAATAACGGTATTCGAACCCGCAACCTTATTTTCGTACTGTCGTTAATTTATGGGAACCCCATGTTCTCCAAAGACAAATCTCAAATCCCATGGCACCTCGCAGTTAGGCAAATACTTCCAATCTCTACAAGTCCTAAGTTATTCCTTCCATTTCATTTTTGAAGTCCATTTATCCCACTGGAACTCTTCAAACATTTAATTCATTCATTAATCTTCGGTGCGTGGATTCCTGCCACTCATGACACCGAATCGGCATATTATATTGACGTAGGCATCGAGATTTATCTATTTCATAATCAAAAACAGTACGGCTCAATTCTCACCTCATGCCGGATTTACGTCCCGCTCGACTTCCGATCTCAAAAATGGGCTGAAACCACTCTGGGCTTTCAACATCGCGTGACCATCATATACAAATGCCTCTATCGCTTCTAAACCAATATTTATGATTATTATGGAGTCCAAAAATTTTAAATCAACAATTAAGGTTAAAATCAAATTTACCGAGCTCGATAGCTGCAGTCGCTTAAGTGCAGCCAGTATCCAGTATTCGGGAGAACCCCACTGTCGGCAGCCCTGAAAATGGTTTTCCGTGGTTTCCCATTTTCACACCCGGCAAATGATGGGGCTGTACCTTAATTAAGACCACAGCCGCTTCCTTCCCACTCCTCGCCATTTCCTATCCCATCGCCGCCGTAAGACCTATCTGTGTCGGTGCGACGTAAAACAACTAGCAAAAAAAATCAAATTTACTCCCTGAATTAAAGTCTTCCATGGCATATGTTATCTCGACATTAAAATTACTTTAACTTGCAATAATTTCATCAACTTAGGCCCGTGCCATTATTCACAAAGCATTACAATAAACCCGCATTTACACATTACATATGTTCATTTATCACTCCGATACTTCTACTGATTATTATATTTCTGACCACTGGCGAAACTTCGCGGCACAAATAATCATCGATATTTACAGACAATTCAATGGACTTCATTCCGTCCCACAACAATTAAAATCACTTGAAAACCCTCTACCTCTGGCTAATCTTACCACATGCCTTAATATCTATAAAGTTTCCGATTGAACCCACATTTGAGCACCTCTAAAACGAATATTAACCTTATCTTTACGTGAAACGTGCTCCATATAATTTCAAACAATTGAAGCACTTGAATATACAAATTCACCCTACTCTACTCTACTATATAATCAAAATTATGATGAGTGCTTGATCTAATTTTGTACATATTAATTTGTACCTTTGTCTATCTATCTCTGAATTTATACGAGCCGGAAAAGGTTCGTTTCACAATAAAGTTACCATAATGAAAGAATATGATCTCCTACCGCTAACGATAGCAATCTACAAATATATATTAAAGGGTACTCATCTCAGCCTGTAGTTTGCTAACCCGGACGAGGAGCATGGCCCTCACCCATGTTTAGCACTGCATCCTACTGGTATTCATGCCAGCTTGAAGAGGTAATCGTTAATACTTTTTAAAATCACACACTTTAAATGTTATAAAAAAATAACTTTTGCACATGGAATGTTTTCCACTCTAAATTTAACACATACATTTTACACTCTTGGCTTTTATGTTAACTCCCACTTAATATGAATATACATTCTTCGTTCCTTCCCCGGACACTAGGAACATGTGATATCTCGGTATCACTCTCAACGGCCCGGCGCGCACTCGAATTTTTCCGTCTCACCCTCGCGTAGCTGACCAGGTATCAGTTATCAATTGACTGTTTACTTGGTGAAATTCCGTCGAACACCCACGACCGTTCTCACGTAACGTACTTCCTATTTTTGATATGGAACCTCACACTCCTATCCGTAGGTTTTGTTTTAATGAGTTTTGTATATATTCGAACTCCTGCTAGTATACTGTTCAAGACTGTAATACAAACTAATGCACGTCATGGTTCACTGTGCTACGTAATACCTCAAACAATATTCCACGAGTTACTACACACACGTACTGGCATAGTAACAGCACGAACAATTTATGACTAGTAAGTTACGTACCCTGGCGTATTAATAGAACGAACAATTTATCACGAGTAAGATACGCACCCTGGCGTAGTAACAGCTCGTAAAACTCCTCACAAGTAGTTAATTCCGTCTCCACGGCCATGTATTTATATTCGACTCCCCTCTCCTCCCAGTTCACGGGAGGTCATCTTAGGGCACGCAGTTTCAATATCCTCATACCACAATTTGCGACCCAGCTAGTGGCTTAAACTTGGGATCCACTGATGTAATTATGTTATTTTAGCCTCTATGCCAATTCTCAAATAATATCGTTCGCTGGTAATTGATATAATAGGGAATTTAGCTCCTGTATTCCAGGCTGAGATTTCGCGCCCTTTTGTATCGTCTCTTGCCTGCAGCCAATCAACGGATAGCGTCCATGAATTCTCAGAATTACGCCAATCAATCTCCCTCAATTAATAATTTTTAATAACCTTTATTATCTGGTTAGGCTTCTAAATTTCACCTTATCTCGAATTTATAACTCACTTCCCTCTATAAATTTAATCCGTGGAGTTAGCGTTGATAGTGCTTCTTACAATACGAAGTTGTCGTATCTGCTACTAGTCTATGAATTTTACGATTGGTCCTAGCTCACGCGGGACTGAGAAGTTTCATATTTTTTCTTTAAGTACCAACTATGCGTTCAGCTCTCGCTAGTACTTTGGAGATTCCCTGACGTCATCTTCTAGGAATTCTGCAGACGGCCTAGTCCAGTGTGTCGCACTATAATTTCGCCCGCGGGCCTGAAACCTTCCACTGAGTTGGAAATAACTCTTGCCTGTCTCTTCCCCCTCATGACAATTTCTGAGAATTCTAATTCTGCTGGCCATTGTATTTCTTAATCTTAGTGGAGACAACAGTCTGAGGCAGGTTGCACAATACCATCTCGCCCTGGCCTGCACTTACCATATGTAAAGTAAGATATTCTTGCTTCTGAAATTGAAATATATATTCCTCAATAATACATTACAATTGAATGACGCCAATAACAACCCCACCAGGGCGCAACATTTCTTTTCCAATTATGGCCGGGTCCATTTATCTTAGGACCATGAAAATTTCACTTAGGGAATTTTACATTAACCAACGATATGGTAAAGGTATTGAGGTATGGAGCACACTTTCATGTTGGTAGTCAAAATATAAGGTGGGCATCAACATGTTTTCATCCTCCTTAATTAAGTGACTGAAGCAAAATCAGTATTACCAGATGTTCACGTACCTCATTTCCTGGAATTGCATTAGCATCTCATCACGGAGATCACATCCGAATCCCTTTCAGCAGATTTGATATTTTCTAAGTAATATTTCTAGCCATTTCCGTTTGTACAAGGTAGCTTAAAAATTAAACTTGTTACTTGTGATAATGTTCAACAGTTTTGTCACAGCTGTTGTATCAAAGGTACACGAATGCATCAGTACTAACATGGAATAAATATGCTTCCGGTCTCTGCAGCCGCTTCATGACGGCATGCTGAACGGCTCTACCGTCGTTGAATTGTTTATCACCCAGGTTCTTCTTCAACGGTCGGAAGAGACGGAAATCACTGGATGTCAAGTCGGTGCTGTAGGGAGAATGGTCTACTACCTCCCATGGGAAGTGCCGTAGCAATTCACGCGTGCTCTTGGCTTCGTGTGTTCTAGCGTTGCCGTGCAGCAACACGACGCCTGTTTTCTGGTATTTGCTATCCTTAAACCCTCCAGAGTATCCCAGTAACTGGCAGAGCATGCACTGTTACTTCACCGGTGAGGAAATCAGCCACCCTCCCTACAGCCTGGACGTGGCATCCAGTGATTTCCATCTCTTCAGACCGTTGAAGAAGCACCTGGGTGAGAAGAGAACGTAAAGCCGTTCAACATGCCCTCATGACGTGGCTTCATGGACAGGACTCAGACTCCTTTTTTGCCAGCATTGGTGCCTTGGTGTACCATTGGAATAAGTGCTTAGACAAAGATGGTGACAATGGTGAATGGTGCTCTACTACAGTGTAAGATTTTATGTTGCGGTAAAGTAAAGTTTCTTACCTTACTGTTTTGGAGAGCTCTTGCATTGACTTAACTTTGTAAAACGGTGAATTGTGGTAACATAGAGGAAGCACATTCAGATGTTAGGATGACACATACCTCGTAGTCCGATTGTAGAATCAACATGTTTAATGCAACATTCTGCTGCTTAGCGACATGGGATTTTTCATTCAAGCAACTGTCGACTTAGGGGTGGTCACGTTATATTGAAACTACTATTATAGGATGTTTGAAGGACACAAGCATTTTCAACATTTTTCCCGTTGTCGACGATATCAATAAAACAAACTTGCTGTGTTATGTTTCACTCAAGCTGCCTCCTTGGATCGGATATACCTTGTACAACTAACTGTATCAAATTGGTCATTTCAATGCCATCTAAGATATGTGGTGTATGAAAAGCTGGCAACAATCTTAGTCTTCCTTATCATAATTCTCGATATGTTGAAGTGCCTTCGTAGCGCACTCTGCGTCCAATGGACAAAATTAACTCAACAAATGCAATCTTTCAATTGATCCACAATTCGCTATTAGATGGCAGCCAATTAGGACGTCAAAAAGTAGAAATCAAACCGCCTTAATGGCTCCGAATTATAGTATATGGCAAAGCGTTTATTGCTTTTGATATATTGCACCCTTCTAGAGCTGCTTCGGCGTTGACTTGAAGTCCACTATAGCCACGGCTGCCCCTGAAAGGAATATGCTTACCGAAGCTTTGAGATCCATCTCAGTCGCGATCAGTCCCTATCATCGATTTAGGGATGCATAAGGTATAACTCAACTAGGGATAGTCATCTAACTAAATGAAATTCATGACACAGACTGATTTTGAAAATTGTTTATAAAATTGTATTGCTCATAATGAAAGAAAAATGAAGAAATATAATTAATCGGTAATTAGTGAATGTGATGTAAATTCGGACTCAAAATCATATTATTACATTGTCACAATGTCCAAGAGTATTATTTATAAAATAAAATATGTTATCACATCACTGATTAATTCTTAAGATAAATATTTTTTAATTAAATCATGAAAAATATTATAATTAATTACCAAATCTGTTACTTAAATTCATTAAATACTTGTGTAGATATACACATATGCATGGTGATAATAACCATGTATAAATGTAGTAAGAAGTGGACCGTAATAATAATAATAATAATAATAACAATAATATATACCCAAATTAATTTTGCAGTGGCTACCCAAAATCAAGCATCAGACATGCTAATAGTCATACACCAAACATAATTAAAATAATAATAATAAGATTACTCAGAAGTTACACAAAAATAAATAAATATGTTATATATATATATTCGTTTACGGCCATTAGAGACCACGTTAGATAACAATTACATGTTTCTGGAAGCCTTCCTCACAGCCCAGAACTTCAGCATCCTCTCTCTGGCAGCCTGTCTTCTTTCGTCCGTCCACCCACGGTTAAGTTTTGGTTCGTCATGGAATCCCTGAAATCTGTCGATCTAATTAATTAAAATTAGAATTATTTCCAAGAATGCATAATTAACCGCTTCGAAAGGATTGATAACATGCCTCCATCATTATATTAGGCCTTCCAAATAATATGTAAATTATTGTGATAACACACTGAAAATAATAATAATAATAAAATTAGCCACTGGTGTCCACCGTAATTCATTATCACGGTGTATATGAAATTTATGATTCAGAACATTCACATCCCAATAGATCATACCTCTGGTGGTTACAATTTGCTCTAATTTATATAATTTAATAAACACTTGTCTTTAATGACAGTTACCATGACATGTTTCAATTCAAAAGAAAGAGACTGCTCACTGTGTAAAATAAAGACAAGTCAACTGCCTAAAGCATATTTTTCAAACTAATAATAATTACTTCTTTGCCAAATAGTTACTGAACCGTCCAACTATAATTCTTGTTCCATAACATACAATTTTGTTATACATAAATGTTAGTTCAGAACATCCAGTTCAGTAGCATGTCAAATTCTGGGTTCGTTGTTGTTGCATTAGAATATAAAAACATTTCCTTATATTGTACGCGAGTCCTACACTAAATTAATCTAAATTAATTCAAAGAGAAATAACTCTCCCACTAAAAAAATATATAGATTCTAAAAATACTGTACTATTTACAACAAGAGACACAGCTAAATGTAATAGCCTAATACGTCAACCAAAAAATTAGGAACAACCAACTATCACTGACTATTTACAAATATACACTAAAAGTCATATCCACAAAGATTCCCCAAGAAAATCATCATATCAGGTTATCACATTTAATTTATATAATTATTGGTTAATTTCAGTGTCCAGATAACAGTAAATCACTGAAACAACCATTGACCATGACCATAAACTAATTAATCTCGTGGCTTATTCAACCTGATACACAGTGAAAATCCATTATATAAACTCATGAAATGAGGTTCATGTCAACATTAAGGACCGTAGCATAAAATAGCCAAAAATAGAATAAGAATAAGAATAAGAATAAGAATAAGAATAAGAATAAGAATAAGAATAAGAATAAGAATAAGAATAAGAATAAGAATAAGAATAAGAATAAGAATAAGAATAAGAATAAGACTACGTAGCTTCACGCAAAATGTAGTTCCTGAAGGTAAGCAATATTTAACAATCTTAATAAATCAATTGGGTGTTCCATGTACCAACACGATATTTCAGTGGCAATCTAAATATTCAATAAAGTTTTATATATCAATAATCGATGTTGTGTTACGATTAGCCTACAAATATGTCATTAGGTCCTTTGAACTACTTAATATTTTCAACTGGTTCATCAGCATATCTGCCTCTCAATAATATGTTACTTCGGCTTCACAATGCCGGTATTCAATTCATATGAGCTGCATCGCTGATTTCTCTGCATTTTCCCGTCAACTTCTGATGCATAAATCTCTCAGTTATTCTCTGAGAAGAACATCACGTACCAACATATTCTGTTAAATATGGACCACAACAAATATCAGACTGCTATCGTCACTCAACATCGCATTTCATATCACTGACACATAGTCCTTACTAGAGGCTATACATTTTATAGTAATAATAATCACCCAACTATTTACTGAGATACCACTACAAAAAAGTAACGATTACTATCATCTTTACTGACATTATGATAATAAATCAAATAAATTCCTGGTCATAATATTGAATTAAGTTACCACAATCCTAACTCGATATGCTGGTTCACGTAAATAAAATGACACTATTAATTAATAATAATAATTCTCCAACGACGATCCTATAAATATCTCAATATGGACTTTTTTACGACATCACACTAAACTGAAATTGTGCTTCATACAATCGTAAAAATCATTACAAATAACCCGAAGTAGCAACGTATTGATATTAATAATAATATTATTATAATATGTAATATATAATATATATTATTATTATTATTATTATTATTATTATTATTATTATTATTATTATTATTATTATTATTATTATTATTATTATTATTATTATTATTATTATTATTATTATATCTAAGCACATTAACGCGACAAAAATACCCTAAATAATTTTGACTGTGCCCTCGTGTCTAAATCTACGATTCGCGTACCTATATCTAAATTACAATAAAGATATGTTTTAGATTCTACATAATAATATGAGAGTAATAATGACATCATGCAACTAACTCCAACCCGCCGGAGGACTCCGCCATAAGAAGTTAGTATTCCATGTTACACCAGTAATTATTATTATTCATTTTTCTTGAGGTATCCAAATTGCTTAACCACTACTTATATCTAACCCAGAAACATTATATTTTATTATTTACACTTTCAAACGATATTCTCACTGTGCTGCTGATATATGATATCGGAACACTAAACATTTAATATGTACACATCCTATCTCGTGCTCAACCGCGAAATATTATCTTTTTGTTTCATATACACGCAGTCAATACCAGCTGTTCTCGGCCTTCTCTCCGGTCTTGACAAAAGAAAGTTTCCCTTAAGATGCGAGGGTTGTGAGAGAGTCCGCTAGTGAAAGAGTAAATACCCAAATAGCTGCTCTCCAGCTGACTTACTACAGCAGAACAAGGAAAGTGTTTTCAAGACTGAAATGATCTCCTTGCATGTTAGAATGTCTAAGTTCCGTCACTAGTGAGCATAAAAAAGCTCGTACTACAATTGTGTTGTAATTATTACGCACCTCGAAATCTCTTGACGGCAATATGAAAATTGGCTCATACAATATGTTTTTCCATTATTTAGTTCCCTGATATTCTGGAAAACACTGTTATTGGCACTTGGTGTTTCTATGACTTAACTTTATTTGTATACATATACAGATACACTTTCTTCACTGTTGATATTCCCGAATACGGAGCGATACTCAACACGCGTCTTTTCGTCACGACCCCTTCTGAAGAACTGAATGTTGCGAATTGGGGGCTCTGCACTGGTGGAGCTACTTCTCAGCGGAAGGATACATACCTTTATCACACAAGAATCCCCGTTGGAGAGCGTCTCCTAATAAAAACTTCAAGAGATGAAATGCATCACTCAATTAACTATATAAAATGAGTGCCAATATACTGGTATAGCGTAATCCAAAAATTGTTCGTAAAATTTTTTATAATCTTGATAGCGTTGGTCGGATTAATTCTTCCCACGCGCTGTCGAACCAACTCCATAGCAGCGGTAACCACACATCTCTGTTGCTAACTGAGAGTCCAGTGCGCAATTAATATTTTCCATTACCTTTAATACATTTGCTTGGTCCTAAAATTACTTCATCAATACCAATACCCTGCTGTTATTAAGTCCATCATAATTATTTGCCTTGATTGCAGATAAATTAAATATTCCGTCCCGCTAATTTTGAAATTATTTGAGTGGTGAAACCAGATTGGACCAGATATATTCGCCAGTCACTTGTATGGACGAGTCCATTTCAGATCAAGGGATTTCAGGTGGTAATATTCGTTGTTTTCTGTCTCATTCATCAGTGGAATTTTCCGCTTCTACTGCGCAATCCCTATTCTGATGCAACAGACAAGGTGTTGACTCTTTACCTTACAGAGATAGCGTTTCCTTCTAGAAAAGAAGGGAAGCTTGGGATTCATCTAATTCTTTGTTCACATACAGTAGCCTCCTGAGTGTCCCGTAATTTTTTAAAATTTTGATGACATATATGAATATCTCCCATCCGATTTCAAATATAATTCATTAAATTTCCCAACAGGCTTAAATGATGGGTGCAACATCGCGTTTATAATTACAAAGTATTTTAAAAATATTGAATCAAATATTTTGCTCATGCAGCAATTATGAAGCCTGCTCTCTACAGAGTTAGTAATACATTTGTAGATCTTCATTTCTTAAATACACATTTTCATACGATAGACGCAAGCCCCTCTTGTAAACCTCATTCGTGTGGTGGAACTATTACCTTATCCTTCAGACAGTCAGTGAAAAGAGAACACGTATATTTCATATACGTAAACAACGTAGTTAGATCAAACACCACAATTTTACACTCATAAAAGTACACACCAGATTACACATTGAGATTAGTGGAACCCTAAGCCTTACTACAACATGTACTGTACTTTAATTTAACCGCACGTTATAAGAGGAGGTGATGCATACATACTCTCACAACGTTTAAACTTTACCACTGTCTGTTCTCCGAGCTATAACATAGTAGGTTGCGCAACATAGTAGATTGAGTTCCAACAGCCATCGCAAGTTGCGCCAGCATGGACGCGGCCTGCATTGCACTAACAATCTGGACGTGGTTATGCTGGCTGAAGGGCTATTTACTATTTCACTCCAATGCGCAAATGCGGCGCTGTGATACGTCTGACTCACATTCCTGATCTTGCAATATTTTACCTCAATGAAACTTGAGACATGGACTAGATAAACCATTGGGTTTCCACCTATGGTAATCCAGACGACACCCTATAAAATGTTTACATTTTCTTCATAAATGCTTTCTTCGTTTAGTAATTTTCTTGGACAATAATTCTTGTGCAACACCCCGTTCCAGCTAGCACACAGCGTTAGGTACTCAAGGGTGGAACTTGTGGCTTAGCAACAATGACCACCAAATTCTTGTTATGAAAGGCTTAATGTCTTACAGCATATCGTGGATTCATAGTACATAGTCGATAGTTGATTTTTCTTTACAATTTGCACATCAAAATATCTTTAATATTATGGCACTTATCTCTCTCCGCGATAATCTGAACTTTCTCACTGTTCTCCATTCGCTGGCACTATATTCTGGTTTCCATGCAGACAGATCGACGATTAGGAGCAGAAGGAGAACTCTTATATGGACTGATATACTGTTATTAAATGCAGCCTTAGTCTAAGGGTACAGTATATAAACTGCGTGTATTTGCATGCAAATATTTCTAACTAGCTTATGATTCAGGTATACTTGTATTACTGACCAAATGATTGATATGAACTTCAAATTTTGTAATTACTTCAGTTCCTCAAAATAGTAATGTACTAAACCATATTGTAATGGTTATAGCGTCCGCCATGCCAATTTGCCATTCTGGGCGGCCTTTGACGCCATTCTTATGGCCCGCCCGGTTCCTCCTGGACTGCACCATTCGTGGACAAGTCCAGTGCAATTGAAACTCTTGAGCAAACAGTTCCACCGACGCTAAAATTCCAGGAAGTTTAAGTGTTTAACTTTCACTCACGAAAAAAATCAGAGTGATGGACGAAACTTTAAAGTCGATGGAGGTATATTGTGGATAAACAGTAAATCGTATCAGAAACGGACTATACCTGAAGTTCCGAATTCTGAGGGATCTGAAAGTTCTGCAAGTTCTCCCGATCTGAGCCCGTGTGACTATGATCTAATCCTCAAAGTCAAGAAGCTATTACGTGGACAACGGTTTGCTAATAAAGAGGACGTACATCTAACGTTCAGCTAACGTTTTGATTTCTGGTGAATTTTGTACATTTTTAAAACATTATTTAATTGTTTCATCATACTTACAGGCCATTTATACGTAGGTCGAGTCATAAGTCATGGCTACTACTTTTTTCTCGCGAACAGGAGACAACACGGAAAATCTAAGATATCCATTTGGAAACGTACGATATGTTCTTGCATATGATGCCACTAGATGTGTATGTAAACAACAGTGTGGGTCTAAGCATGCCCCCAAGTTCAGTGTGTGAGTGAGAGCGTCACAGAATGAAGTTAACAAGCAGGAGCAACGATCGTATATTAAAATAGCAGTTCTCCGCAACAGAACTATACGCCAATGCCATGCAGAGCTGCGGAAAGCACTAAGTGTGCATGCCATGCCCTATAGAACAGTGCCGAGGTTGGTGGAGACGTTCAAACTGGGTAGAATACCAACTGCCGATTTCCCTCGCCCAGGCCGTCCAGTGTCCATGGACAAAGTTGTTTATTAAAATTCATTTTTGTTGTACCAATTGCGCCGTGCAGTGCGAACCAAACGTACAGATCTTTTGGACAACGCCATAATCCTACACGATAACACGACAGCTCACACAGCAGCCATGGTTCAGCGTCGCTTACAACGGTGGGGATTGGAGGTTCTTCCACACCCCCCTTATTCTCCCGATCTGAGCCCATGTGACTATGATCTAATCCTCAAAGTCAAGAAGCCATTACGTGGACAACGGTTTGCTAACAAAGAGGGCATCGTAACAGGATTTCGGAGAGAGGTGTCACACGTTAGCGAGACACATGTAACGAATGGAATTCAGCGCCTGCCCCACCGCTGGAAAAGTACAGTGGAAACCTTGGGTGTTTATTTCGAAGGTATGTAACCAGTGGAGATCTGTCCTTTGTAGGTAGTCTTGTGTATTTGCTGTCTATACCATAATAAAACAATGTTTACCAATGGCCTGTGTTCTGTCACTTTCCTACGAGAATCTCCTGAAGTCAGAATTTGTCTTCCGGCACTATGCATGTATATATGCCCTATATTTCCAAATGCATATCTTAGATTTTGCTTGTTGTCTCCTGTTCGCGAAAAAACAGTTGCCGTGATTTATGACTCTACCCTCGTAATAATGAAATTCAGCAGGCTTATTTATACATTTAACTGCCACTACCATACGAATTTTTATGATTCTAGATATCCTACAAGTACGAAAACTAAAATAATGTGTAGAAAATGTACAAATCTTACACTAAATCTAAGTTTCTAGCTCAATCTATGGTATAACTGATGAATATACTACAAAATGTCATAGGATCAAAATTATAGATCATTCTAACTTAGTCCTGGAATATTTGAAGACTGCACCTGTCCTCTAGGTGTGGAGAATAATGCAAAAAGAAAACATCTGTGAACCTACTACATTTGCCCGAGATTAAAATTATAGCTCTATCTAAGGTATAACCGTTGGAAATAAGACAAAAATCATAGACCAAACCTGTATGTCTCTCAAAATTCAGTCCGCTGGTGCAGCCCGTTTACTACTTAAGTCACAATAAACTCCAAAAGAAAGGTCTCCCTGTCACACTTGCTACGCTGTAAAAGGGCAAGTAAATGCCTGAAAATGAATTTTCCAGAAATTGAGACCTTGACATATCGATTTATAGACCTAAAATACCTTTAGTCTGTAATTTCCATTGAAATCATCTGAACCGTTTTCGAGAAAGCGTGTACATATCTTTACAACGTTTTCTCTTTTAACAGCATGGGATTTTCTATATCGGCAAGTGAGTTGGAAAATCCTAACTGAAAACGTCGCTGGTTGCCTACACCCACTACCTACCAACTTTACATAATTTAGTCCCAGACCAATCCCAGAAGTATGCGTCGTGACTCTTATGGCTTTCCGTAGTCCACACCAATACGCATAAAGAGATGAAGGGTGAAGCAAGATGAATCCTGTCTATGTATGTATTTATGTTCATGGAGGTCAATTGAGTTGTTTCTCTGTGTAATATGTAATAATAATAATAATAATAATAATAAGAATAATAATAATAATAATAATAATAATAATAATAATAATAATAATAAACACTTAATAGCCCACGGAGTACCTTTGGACTACAGAAATATTTCAGAACCTTCCTATAGTGTAAGTAAATCCGCAGAGACAAGTTAATCCAGCGTATGTACTCTTAAGTGCCAATTGGGTGGGCAGAAATGTAACCTACATCCGTAAAAACGGAGTAGAGATTGTAACGAACCAATAAACACAGCCATCCGAGAGGTCAGGTGGAGCCAGCAATGAGGTCAACACAACGTAGAAGATGTAATCGCTATTTGGCACCGTGGTTGAAAACATTAAAGCATCGTTTATTCGGGCTATTTGTTCATTTCCTGTCCGGAAGTCCTGTTAATTTGTTTGTGCGGTAACTGGTTGTGGACTTGCTCTTCCTGTCACTGTCACTGTTAAGAGGTCGTGTCTGTCAGTAGCAGCCAGCTTCTCTTCCTCCTCCTCCTTCTCCACCGTAGTCTCCGGGTGCGCGTCATGACATTGTGAAGCGCTTGCAGCCTATTGATCTGGTATTGCCGGAGGACGAGCACAATCCTAGCGGTTTAAAGGATTCGCCTTTCAATCTGCAACGGGTCGATCCACACGCTGGTGTGGTCCTTAGAGCACGCTGTGTTGTGTCGCTGTTCTCGTTCTATGAAACACATTCAGCAATTAGAGACAGCGTACTGCGACCCACAACGAGTAAGCCTTTCTCTACGTCAGTGAAAAGGAAGGTTTTAATGTGCGAAGGATATGGGTAAAAATTCAAACTTATATCAGGGCCATTAACCCTAAACTCTTCCCCTTTATTCAAACTCGTGAAATCGAATAAAATCACAGTTGGATAACATTTCTAAGAATGATTAAACGTCTTTAAATTTACTCGCACAATACGGCATTCTTTTCTCAGGGCAAGTAAAAAGTATTAACTATAGTAATAAAATTAATTGGATCGCTGAAGTCAGAAAAGACTAGAAGGACGCTGGCATAGTAGACTCAGACTTGCAAGACAGAGCCATTCAGGCAAAAACAAGACAAGTGGAAAGTGAACGGGAATATCCAGAAATTGAAGATTGGAAAAATTTCATATGAACAAATTGTTCAATGAGAAGACGAAAGAAGTGTGGTGCCCGAGAATATCTCACATCAAGTAGATAATAATAATAATAATAATAATAATAATAATAATAATAATAATAATAATAATAATAATAATAATAATAATAATAATAATAATAATAATAATAATAACAGGAGGGAGAAGATGTAGAAACCAAACCACACCCCATGTCACTAAGATCCCGATGGGTCTGCGCCTACCAAGCGGCCGCTGGTCAGCCCGAAGGCCTACAGATTACGACGGGATGCGTGTTTGCAAGGCAAATTCTCTCGGCAATTACTGTTGGCTTTATAGACCAGATCCGCTATCTCACGATAAGATAGCTATTCAATCGTAATCAGGTAGGATGAGTGAACCTGGAATTAGCCCACAGATCCAAACAAGAATTGCTTATCTGTTCCGAAAATGAGCTCGGGACTCCAGACGAGAGGGAGTACTGCGGCTAGTTGACTGCGGGGCTATTATTATTATTATTATTATTATTATTATTATTATTATTATTATTATTATTATTATTATTATTATTATTATTATTAATAATATCATTATTATTCATGTCAAGGACTAGTCCAAATATTTAAGTTTGGAATGTTACATATCTTGAACATTAACTACTTGTGGATGAAAAGAATAACATTTTACTTATTTTAAAATACGAGGGATTTTAATTCCAAAATAATACTGCTATTGGTAATTTAGACAATAGAGAGACATATATATATACATCTTCATTAAGCACTGTTATGCCTTTTATCGTTCAGTCCGATGTCCTTGCGAATCAACTACTTGTCTTCACAAGCCTCTGTTTCCATGTATCTCAGTGGATGCGTTTAGTTTCTCGCTTCTTTTAACTAAATCATCAAAAGCTGAGTTTAACCATATTTGCTTTGGTCTCTCCCTACTTATTTTACTCTTAATAGCCGAATCCATCATTCCCCTAAGTGACCTGTTAACATCCATTCGCTTCACAAGATCCCGCAAACGAATTCGTTTTATACGTACAGCTTCATCCATTGATTTCTCTCCTAACATAGACTAATTTATGAGTACCCTACGGCCATTGTTCCCACCTGTTTCTACGAAAGATCCATCTCACTTCCTTCATGTGCATTACTTCCAACATATGAATAAGATGTCCCGAGACAACCCACCTTTCACTACCATCCAGTAAATTTGGTCTAAGGAGAGACGATTTAAAAATTGTTGCACCCTGCAGCTGATTCTTTTCTTAGAGAATACACTTGATGGGAAGTGGGAGCTCAATGTATTCTCGTCGGTCCATCTTGAATCAATTTTACTAACGAAGGAACATACACATGTGTTACACTCGGATTCGGTTGAAATTTGGTAGGGATATTCGTGGGAGGCAGTAGAATGCTAAGATGAAAACTGAATGTGCCCAGCGCAAGTTTAAACGCCAAAATTGAACAAATAAATAGTCGTAAAATTAGAAGTGCCGCGGGAGTAACGGGGTGTGGCGGAGAGGTAGGGAGGAGCGAAGCAGCAAATGTACAAAGGACGATGTTTGAACAACGATGCCAATAAGGTTTGAAAAATTCACGCCCGAGTTCTTGTTACTCGTTGTAATTGGTGCAATAGTGATTGTTTACAAAAAAGTGGACAAGTCAGAGGTACTGTGTGCACCATGCACATCTTACAGCGCTGTCGCTTTCACAAGTATTACATTGATTATAGGAAGGCTCTTGTTTGAAACAATAATCGACTGGATTAACAAATTGTGAAGGTTTCTTGTTAACATAGCCACATTTGTACCAGCTGTACTGCCACATGCTGCGAAACCGCGGGGAGGAGAACTGGTTGTGCGTCAAAGATTGCACTTTTAAAAGGTTGTTCCTTAAATGTACCTTGATGTCTAACGAGTTTAACAAAATTAATTCGTACAATATACGTAAAAGTTGCTTCCAAATGCGGAAGCCCAAAACATCTAACGGCTGGATAAGTCCAGGAGCTCCTTTCAGAATTGTTTGAACATTATTTATTTTCTTACTCCCAATTTTAGCATTCAAAATATTTTCTTCTTCTTGTCCGGTCCAGGGATCGAGAACTAAAACACTGTACTCTTGTACTAGCTCAAAATAAACAACCCGTAACCATTTCTGTACAAGTTGTTTGGTCAGTTTTCCAGACTTTGAAGGCAAAGCGTACACATTTGGTGCGGTAAATAGTTTTTTTCTATATTGGGACCAAATTTGCCATTTTTTTCTTTCAACACCACTAGCAACTTCGGCATGAGTTGTCCATCTGCCGAAATTATTGGCTGTATTGTGTAGCTATGAGTTAGTGAATTCATAGATTGTGCTTCCGCTAATAAGAATTTTTCTCCTCGTTCATTATGTGTCCTACCAGAATGGAACACTTCATGAAAACCAGACTGATCAGTATTAAACACGGACTCTGGGCCGTAACTTTCAACTAATTGCGACACTTCTTCCACAAACAGTGTCGCGTTTCAATTAGTATCTTCTTGTTCAAATTGGTACTTTTTAAATACGACTTTGTAAATCTTTCTTGATCCAATTTTTAATTCCTTTTTAAAACTCATTACCCAGGAATGAGACGCTCGAAACGGGTCGTAGCCAACTAGACGAGCGTACTTTAAGGCCCATTTTTTAATATTTATATCGTGAACAATTTTGTTTCGTTGTCTACTTTCTTTGAACTTTTGATAAGTCTTCTTCGTAAAAAATTTATTTTTTTCTCCCATTGTGCCACCGTTTTCCAATTGTTGCTCCCACCTGTAAAGATCTTCCCGGCACTTTAATTTACGAAACCTGTGTTTCACTGGTGGGAAGCTAATCTGTTTCCCACATTTGTTTCGCCAATATTCGATGACCTCCTTCTTATAAGTTATAGCGATTAGGCATCGTTCAGACGTTGTTGTGGATGTAGGGTAAGGAGCAACATTTTTGAAGAAGAGGACAAAAAACTGTGTTTCAATATTGTCTTCCTCGAAAACAAAGTCATCATCTGACATATCCAATGTGCCATCCACTTCGACTGTCACATCGGTATCCAAAACCCTGCCGGCAATTAGACCTGTAAAACGGAGAGAAGAACGCAATTCCTGTGAACGCTTGTTTTTCACGTAAAAGTAAATACATGTAAATAGATTGATCTATGTTTTACGATATAATTCCAATCCCAAATTCCTTTCATCTTCAGAAAATGGGGTGTCTTTTTTGTCACACTCTGCAAAACAATTCTGAAGGCACACTACTACATTCCAGGGATTGAATGACTTCTTTAGTGGGCGTTTTGTTATATCTAGGTGTAAAAAATCAATTATTACCATACATGGTTAAAGTAAATATACACTCACAATTCATAAAAATGACTATAAGAACGTCAGACTTTACCTGTCATTGTAAGAACGTTGTCTCAGCGGACGACTAATCAATGTGCACCTCTTGATCTGCTTGACGTTTCTAATCGGGAAGATATGAGGTATGTGCGAACTGCGGTGTAGTAAAGAAGAGTGGCCGGGATGGGAGGGGGGTCATTCATTCGACTCGAGCGAGCAGCCCGACTATACACTGCTCACGTCCGCTGCTTCGCTCCTCCCTAACTCTCCGCCACACCCTCATACTCCGGCGGCACTTCTAACTTTACGACTATTTATTTGTTCAATTTTGGCATTTAAACTTGCGCTGGGTATATGCAGTTTTCACCATAGCATTCTACTGCCACCCACAAATATTTCTACCAAATTTCAACCGAATCCGAGTGTAACACATATATGTGTTCCCTCGTAAGTATTGTAACATTCTGAGTGAATACACATCCTACAAGTTTTTCTTGAAATGATCAGCATGCTCCGGTTTCGTAGTCCATACCTGACATTGAATCCCTTAGGTTTATTCGCCTGTGACAACGCTTCAGTCAATAGAATGCTAATTTTATATTTTAATCGCTGCACTACTTTATGAATTTCGAAGATTTTAGCTTACAAGCTTTCGGCAAAGTGTACCATTAAATCCAAGTCTTCAAAATTGGCTAAATTCTTACTCCATTCCACCCAATTGAATCCCTCCCGATCAGATTTTAATTTTCAGTATATGACCCAGATAAATTCAAGCATCGCTGATTGAATCTGGGGCTGTCGCCTAGGAGGCAGACTCCGTATCAATCGTTAAAGTAGGCTTTCCATGAATGATTTCAAAGAATTTGGAAATTTATTGAACATTTTCCTTGATAACTTATTCCAACCCCTAATTCTTCTACCTGTAAATTTTCACCAATTTGTCATCTTAAATTCAAACTTCATCTCCATACTGTACCCTTGGGAATGTCGAATCAGAGGTAATCTTCTCTGTCATTCTTACGCCACGGCGCTCTCTAATAAAATATACTTACAGCTATGAGAATCTCATCTGCTTGGGGCGCGATCAGTTCGGTATTCTTCTTCCTATGGTACGCGAGGATACTAAGTACTACGGGTACTATTACTACTAAATGTCCGACTCATTGGCTAAATGGTCAGTGTACTGGCCTTCGGTTCAGAGGGTCCCGAGTTCGATTCCCGGCCGGTCGGGTATTTTAACCTTCATTGGTAAATTCCAGTGGCCCGGGGGCTGGGTGTTTGTGCTGTCCCCAACATCCCTGCAACTCACACAGCACACATAACACTATCCTCCACCACAATAACACGCAGTTACCTACACATGGCAGATGCCGCCCACCCTCATCGCAGGGTATGCCTTACAAGGGCTGCACTCGGCTAGAAATAGCCGCACTAAATTATTATTATTACTACTAAATGACAATGAACCAGGCTAAAATTTTAGTAATTAATTTATTCAAATCGAAATTAATTAAAAATCAAAATATTTCATAGGCAAAAAAGTCATATAATGGACTTGGACTGTAAAATAGCCATAAATTGCTCTGTCACACCATAAAAAATCTCAATAACCCATTAAATTAAACTGAAATTAATTATTTTCACGACAGGTGTGCAATATTGACCAATGGCTGACGTAACCTAGTTACTTATGCCGACAGTGCCAAATGCAATAACTGTTAAATAAAGGAACTCTGAGCAGTGTCAAAGTTATAGTTAGTTTAATTGACAGATATAAAAATTTAAAAATCATAAAAGGAATTACATTGACTTAAGTGAATGGGCACTGTTCCGCTAAATAATTAAGAGTTCCCTTAGAACACACTTGAGTTTGTGAGTTTGCTGCTCTCTGTGACTTTATTATTATTTAAATTAGCATCACATTAAATATGGCCTCAACTGACCTTTCATGATCTGGTATCGGAAGGATACTCAAAGAAAATTTTTATCCATGAGCATTGTACTATCACTGCGTAGTCACCACGGATTCTCTAAGTTATAAATTCACATAAAGAAGTCACCTGAAAAGACCTGCCTAACAATTACATATTTTCACTACTCATTCAAATATTTAACCCTACCGGGTTTGCATGACATTCATAACGTTTTTACCGTTTATAAAATATTGTCTTAAGTCTACTGCTTTACACTTACATTCCTACTTAATTACAATTGTACATTGGCCTGTTCAGTGAATTATTAATAAGTTGCAGTTTGCTTGGATACTGTAAGTGAAATGTTGTTTTAAGGTTGTAACCAAGCTTTCTTCCTCCCCTAAGGTTATTAACCTTATATTTGCATTAGAGCGTGGGTGAATCCTCCCAAAATGACTATTAAAATAAACTAAGTGACAAAATGAAAGAGACAGTTAAAACTTAAATTATCCTAATTCTACGACCTAAATACACTCCTGAAAGAGAAGAAATATTATCATACGTAATCTATAGTAGTTATATCAAACAGCAAGATCACGTACAAATGAACGTAACTTCTATCTCAAATGCCGAAGGCACCTGTCATTCAAATGACTGAATGTCACGAAATGTTCTAATGATTTCCGTCGTCACAGTGACTATGATAATATTTCACCGTGGACGGTGTGTATGACCAAGTCCAATTTCCTCATATTCAATATTCAATCAATACTGATATGCATTTAGGGCAGTCGCCCAGGTGGCAGATTCCCTGTCTGTTGTTTTTCTAAACTTTTCTTAAATTATTTCAAAGAAACTGGAAATTAATTGAACATCTCCCTTGGTAAGTTATTCCAATCCCTAACTCCCCTTCTTATAAATGAATATTTGCCCCTATTTTTCCTCTTTAATTTCAACGTTATGTTCATATTGTGATCTTCCCTACATTTAAAGACGCCACTCATACTTATTCGTCTACTAATGCCATTCCGCGCCAACTCTCCGGTAATTACGCCGTAACAAGGGTGCGCCTTTATAGTTACCAGATGTTGGGTCTTAACCGTGGCAACGAGATCAAGGATTCCCGTAGCACTCGTCATCATCCATCGACGGAGACCAAAGGACGCTTTTAAGATTGCTCGAGAATCCACGAAGCTATTTTAATAAGATTCACCCAGTGAAAATGGGAGTACCGCAGCTACAATTTGATACCCCGTTCGTTACTGTACGTCACGTATTACCAGAGCGCATTTTGAGAAAGAGGCGTGTTCCCCCCCCCCCTTGCCTATATATTACGGAGCTGCGAAACAGACATCATCAGTTCATTTTCACGTCATCAGTTCGTTACCAGTTCGTCGTGAGTTGTGTGCGAGTTCTTTGTGAAGGAATCATTCTGAAGTGCGAACAGTACACTACAGTGATGTATTAAAGTCTGTAATTTTATGCGGAAGTTAGCACGATCTGTGTAAGCTATTTACGTCTACAGTGTAAGGTACAGCGCCCCGCTAACAAATTTAGTAGAAACGGTACGAAACCGTGATGATCGTTGTCCGTGTGACGAAGGGGTCGTGCATCGAGCCTCATATACGGCTAAAATAGTACGGCTCAACCAACATAAATAGGCACGTATTTAGGTAAGTGCGTGGAGCGAGTGTTTCGGAAACGTACGTGAAATATTTAGGAAAGTGAACGAACGGCCCACTGTCGGCAAAGTCTAATGGCAGTGTCTCGTCAGGTAAATCCCTAACGCAGTAAAGTGCTCGACATACGTATGATTAAGTGCAGTGGAGTATGCCTGAATTATTGTTATGTAGTACGAGAGTGTTAAGAAATTAGTAGCGTATCCAGTGAACCTTCTAAGTGAACCAGTGAAACTTCAGGGCCTAGAGTAACTGTCAGTAAGAAGGATATGTAGGTGAGGAGGAAATAATGTCGGACTTCAGAGACATAACCGTCATTAGGCTGGGGTGCGCGTGTCATTGAGCAGATCCAACCATATATTTAATATGTGATGTATGATATAAACTAACGCATTCACATGAAACAACTTCTCCTCATTTACATAAGGAGTCTACAAGAACGTCGGAGTGAAAGAGATATCTAGCTGTCTGCCGGAATTTCGCCCTGTGTATCAGAGAGAACGAGACATCTAGCTGTCTGCCGGAATTTCGCCTTGTATAGCAGAGATCGTCGGGAACTTCGAGATCAATCCGTCATGTTCATTACTCACCAGCCGGTCTTCAAAGAACTTCACATTGCTGAGGGCATCATGAAGACCGAGTAAATATATGGGTGTGCCCTCCTGTAAAGCTGTGTTCGTGGTCGCTGAAGGATGAGTACATTTTCAATTATTATTATTATTATTATTATTATTATTATTATTATTATTATTATTATTATTATTATTATTATTATTATTATTATTATTATTATTATTATTATTATTATTATTATTATTATTATTATTATTATGTGGATATCGTATCATAATGTAAAATACAAAAGGTAAATTTGCATGTAGATACAACATAGGTCGCTAGTATGCTATTTCAGCGGGATGACAGTATTTTATATGACGAGTTTTTTAGAAGATATTTCTTCATGGTTGAGGCAACCATATTTCTTTTCTGCTTATTTACAAGGGTTTATAGTGCATGACGTGGATTTAAGAACCTTAGATTAACTAAGTACGAAGTGTCGTAAAATAATAGGGCGCAAATATTCTGTATAAATGACTCAGATCGTCACCGATTCACTAGCTAACAGGAATCATCACAAGCTTTTTCAATTTGTTGATTTGTCACTCCACATAATGAGACAGGAAACTCCCGTTTAGAATTGTAAGACGTCGGACACAACTAACGAGACATGAAATTGGAATATACAATGCATGCCTATTTAGCTCGGGAGTGCTTGGAATAACTTGACCCGTGCAGTAGATTCACCTTCAAGGTGGTTTGTTTTAGGCGTATCGAGAGGTAAGAGATAGCTTATTGTCCAGGCTGCAACTCGGACGTGGTAATGTTAAATGTAGATGAAGCTCCTTACGAGTTAAATATATTGATAGCATGAAGTGCATGCCGCGCCAGAGACAAGATAATTAAGTCCGGAGGTAGATGCAAGGTGAAATGAGTCGGGATAAGGCGCCAGGAAAGGAATGATGTATTTGGCTGTGAAGAGACAGATTTAAAGGGATCCGAAAGGGCGACTCGTTGTGTTTTGGAAGTGAAACAGGTCACAGCTGGCGTGATTAACGATACCCGGCAAAACGACGAAGACGGGCCGAGCGCTCGCTCTGTTTGTGAACGGTAGAGGAGTATTATCTCTCGTATTTCCCTCGAAACAATGATTCCAAGCTACCATTTATTATTAACACCGTTGGTTAAGCTCCAGTGTTCTGAGATGAGCGATCCCACCAGTTCCTTCTTTAACTACTTAAAACGTACAGGTTAACATATTCCATATCTCAGGAGACGCAGGTTCATTTCTTGGATACAGTGAAAGTTGTTGCTCACTGTTACTACCGACAGATGTATTGAACCTTCTGCAACTTCATTTAGGGCATTTAAGAGTGCATATGTCTGTCTATTTATTACAGGAAGTGCAAATTTTATATTCATGAGATATTGGATGTTTGAAGTCGCTCTATTGTTCGTACACAGAGCTGCAACGTTGTATATAATATCATGTTGGGGTATTTGCTGGAATCCTAGTGAAACAAGCGTGTGTATTATATTGCATATTCAGAAATGATTAATTCAGGGAGATGACGTGATACGACCTTCAAATATTTGGAAATGTAGTCTTAGAAACATACAATTTACTTCAGTTCATCCGATGTTAGGGTATCATAAGTTGGTAAATTTTAATTTATTAACTCCCGACAGATAAAGAAAATTATAACAGGGTATGCCCATACTAATTAAATATGTGTAATCTGGATAGGCAATGCACAATGTGATAAGTGCAGGTGCAAAGTGTAAATAATTCATGAGGAAACGCCCCTTTAAGATTGAAATAATTGAACGTAGAATGAGGTGTAGAAAGAGACTACCGGATATTTACAACGTCAAGATCACTATAAGTATTATTTGTAAAGTGTATTGTATGGCATATCCATGTGAATAAGACGTGTTTCACTAGTATAATAAAGTTGTTATATAAGACAGAGTTTGTCTTCTCACTAGTAATTAACTAGTAGTCCTCTCATAATTAATATTCCCCCACTATAGAGATTATTAGAAGATTATCGCCCCATCGGACGGTCCATTCAGACCCGTAATGATCTACCTACTTAGCTAGCGTACTATTCTAGTAGGGGAGATGAGACTTCGATACCAGGCTGAGTTTGAAGCTCATCGGAAGTACTCCATTCTAACATCATGTTTATGAGCCACAGTATTTTGTTTATGTACTGAAGCCGTGGACAGGTACAGTACCCGACCCTAACAAGGATGTATGATTGGCGGGAGAATAGGAATGGAATGACAAAACATCGTGAAGAATTTTGGGCAATTGCTTCAAATGAGGAGTTTCTATATTTCTCTCGCTGTCAAGGGTATCTGTGGTATTTTATGACACACCTTACTCTAGAATTGCATAATGTGTCATATCTGCCATTTCCTCTTGATGAATTCCTTGATTACATTCTGTTTACTCAAATTCTCACTGTGACGGCCCCATTGTACCCACACCACCGCACTGGTACAAATCAATCTTTCCTGTAACTTATAAGACATCCACACAATGCCGTCTGCATTTCATACAGCTCAATGAAGTGTAATAAGAATCATCGTAAACGTGATGTTTCCTTTTCCCGAAAGGTGGAAAGAACACTCCTTTCATCCATTCTGAGGGCTACTTCCACACTTCCCACCCTAAGTCGTTTCTGACACGACACATGCTCATCTGCCTTATTTCTTATAGCAAATTTTATTAATGAATTTCTCGTTGTCGCTCATTGTGGTCCCCTTTCACTCCTTATTTGAACTCAAGGAAACCTGAAATATGAGATGTTAGCTTTTCACTTTGATATCAGGGAGTAACAATAGTCCTACAGGTATATACCACCTGATTCCTAGATGTCCCCCATTTGTTCAACTTTCCCTCGTATCAGACTCTTACCGACCATCAGAAACGTCCTATGAAAATTATTTTGTTCAAGAGGCACTTTGCTTACCACCTACTTTTTTATAACCTTATAATGACATGAAATTGGTTCATTATTACTAAGAATGAACTCAGAGGATTCAGTTTACTTCCATAATCCTTGTCGTTTTCACCATTACCCTTAGGAATACAGGTCATACTATTTGAACTTTAGATATAACGATGCTCAGTTTGCAAGAGAGCAGACGGTCGATGTCATCAAGAATGCCCCTTGATTTCTCCAACATCCTTTATAAATTGTCTGAATTCTAAGTTCGCTTTGATGTTATCTATTATTAATACAGATGCGAATAGAGCACGGAGTACTGAGGAATGGCCGGGAGGCTTGAAAAATGAATGTGCATAGGAAAATTCCATACAGGCTGAGTTGCATAGTTCAGAGTCCCGTTTAATTGATCTCTTCATGTCCAACAGTTACCTCCATTCAAATGTATCTTACATTATAGTGAATGAAACAAATATACATCGCAGTTCCCTCGAAAATTAACCGAACGAGTCCTGAACATCTTAAGATGTGTCCTATTCCTTCTTCTGGTCAAAATTCGCCGTAATATCTCGTCACTCGCGATTTGATCTACCTTCTCACCTTTATAATTCTTCTTTAACACCACATTTCTAAGGCTTCTAGACTATTTCTTTCTGAGCTAGTTATTGTCCACGTTTCACTTCCATACAATGCCACTCTTCGACATCTTTCATGTTTTTGTTACGTCCCACTGGTTTAACGTCACATTAACAAATCGAAGGGTTTCGGCGACGCATGGGCTATGATGAGGAATGTAGCAGCTGTAGCCGTAATTAAGATTTTGCTTAGTGCCAAAGTGGGAAACCACGGGAAACCATCTTCAGGGCTACCAAATATGAGGTTCGAAACCATCATCTCCCGAATGCAAACTCACAGTTAACTCTAACCTCACGGCCAACTCACTCGACTTTAAAATTCTTATACCGAAAATATAACTAACTAGAGTAACTTACATTGCTATTTAGTACAGAAGTATCACTAAACACTAAGTAATTCCGTTCTATTCCGATCTCATATTCAATTACTGACACAGATGGTTGGCATCTAAGAATGCTTAAATTTAAGTCAGTGTCAGTAGAATTAGTGATTTGTTAATCGATCCATATACGTAGTGCAGTCATTAAGGTCTGAGACTGATCGCATGATCGTGCTGTGGTGCACTATGGCGCATAGGTGGCGCCATGGTACGGCACCATGTCAGTTAGTCTCTCGTCCCTGCAAGAGACAGTTGAGTGCATGCACTGCAAGCAGACGTACGGTCGTTGTTGTGACTGTGATTTGAATTCGCCAGTCTGACCTTTATATTTCACAGTTTGAGCAACGGGCAAACATCACGTTCCGCCAGGAATTAGGCAAAACCGTTGCTGAAACGTCTGAAATGATGCAGCAGGTTTACGGTGAGGACGCATTGAGTCGCAGTGTTGTGTTTAGGTGGCACCGAAGTTTTGTGCAAGGACGGGACAGTTTGGAAGATCATGTGCGTACTGTTCGGCCACAAACAGTTGGAACGGAACCCGTGATCCAAGAAGTTGCAACGTTGGTGCGTGCTAACCGCTCCCAATCGGTGGACGATCTCGCATCAGCAGTAGGGGTCAGCCATGGTACTTGCCACAAAATTCTGACGTATGACCTCAACATGTATCCTGTTACCCAGCACAGTGTGCCACGAATCCTATCGCAAGACCCACATGATGATTGCATGACGATTTATGGTGACCTCATCAGTAGTGCTGACGATGATCCGACGTTTCTCAACAGGATAATAACTGGAGACCAAACATGGTGTTTCCTTGCAGCGGTGCTACCTGCAGCTATATCAACGTTGGTAAACGTGCATAACGGGCAACGGTGACTATTTTGAGGGTATATCTGGTTCTGTTTAAGTGGTTAACGGCCAACGGCGACTATTTTGAGGGTGGATGTGGTATTGTGTAGGTGTACGCCGTGTAATGCGGCATCGTGTGCAACATACGGAGTCGTGTGGGTGCCTATCCTTCGGGCGCCAAGTCTCAGAACTTGATGATTGTACTACGTATATTAATTTACAAGTTGTTTTACGTCGCACTGACACAGATAGTCTTATGGTGACCATGGGACAGGAAATGGCTATGAGTGGGAAGAAAGCGACCGTGGCCTTAATTAAGATACAGACCAAGTAGTTGCCCGGTGTGAAAATGGGAAAAACCGAGCTCGATAGCTGCAGTCGCTTAAGTTCGGCCAGTATCCAGTAATCGGGAGATAGTGGGTTCGAGCCCCACTCTCGGCAGCCCTGAAGATGGTTTTCCGTGGTTTCCCACTTTCACACCGGGCAAATGCCGGGGCTGTACCTTAATTAAGGCCACGGCCGTTCCTTCCACTTCCTAGGCCTCTCCTATCCCATCGTCGCCATAAGACCTATCAGTGCCAGTGCGACGTAAAGAAAATAGAAAAAATGAAAATGGAAAACCGCGGAAAACCATCTGACGGGCTGTCGACAGTGGGTTCGGAACCCAAAATCTCCCGGATACTGGATACTGGACGCACTTGTGTGACTGCAGCTATCGAGCTCGAGCTTTCGAGGTCGGTCGAACCATAATTAGCATACATATAACATAGTCGGAAACGACATGAACCGAGTACATGAGCTTTAGAGGTTTGGTCATGCTGATAAATAACTTGAAAAACTTATACAACTCGCGCCGTTCTAATTTTGTGAGCTGCTGGATTTAGTAAATCAGATCGCTTCTCATGAGCGTGAGATTTCGATGATTTTTTTTTAATTATTTATGTTTGACCAACCCTTTAACGCTAATATGCACGGTTCACGTTGTTTCCAACCATCCCGTATATGCCTATGCTCATATACTTTACACACTTACTCGTAATAAATCATTATGCTTCCCAGCGTTTAGTAGCGCACCTCTACTAATTAACTAACCACTCGGGCCGATGACCTTAGATGTTAGGCCCCTTTAAACAGTAAGCATCATCCATCATAACAAATCACTCCACAATTCTCTATTTGCCATTAGCTCTATGGATTCTCTCGTTCCAAACTTCTTATCAATGAATAGTTAAAAACTGAGTGCAATAATCATCATCTTGGTCTCCATCTGCTTCTCTTACCTTCATAAATTTGTCCATTATTGTCCAGTTAACCTATTCTCCACCATTTGCCTCACATATACCCACCACCGAATCGTGTTTACATTAACAGCTTCATCCATCGAGTTCAATCCTTATTTAGTCTATATTTTCCCCTACCGTGTGTACTCCAGCCATTGATTCCAATTATTTTTACCAGCAACAATTCTCGTAACTTTCACATGTGTTATTTTCAAGATATGAATCAGACTTTTTTTTCCACACTCCCAAACTCCAGCAATACAGACCCGTTTAAAGTCGAGTGTTTTTGCACAAAGGATTAGTGTTTCTAAAACGTTGCAAACATTGGGCTGGGATGACTTGGGAGTAAGGAGACGAGATGCTCGACCATGTGGTGTGTTTCAAGCTATCAGTGGAGAGTTGGTGTGGAATGATATAAGGAGAAGAATAAGTTTGAATGGAGCTTTGAAAAGTAGGAAAGTTCGTAACATGAAGATAAAGTTGGAATTCAAGAGGTCAGATTGGGGCAAATATTCATTTATAGAAATAAATTATCAAGGGAAATGTTCGATAAATTTTCAAATTTTTTGAAAATATTTCAGAAAAAGTTAGCTAAACAATTACAAATAAATGTAAATATCGCGTAAACAATTGATACGGAATCTGCCACCTGATGACCGCCCTAATTGCATATAATCGATGATTGATTGATTGATTGATTGATTGATTGATTGATTGATTGATTGATTGATTGATTGATTGATTGATTGATTGATTGATTGATTGATTGATTGATTGATTGATTGATTGATTGATTGATTGATTGATTGATTGATTGATTGATTGATTGATTGATTGATTGATTGATTGATTGATTGATTGATATACGTGTGGATGTGGAACCCGACAGTGTATGGGTAGCGTGTCAAACCATTACTAGAAGGTCCGGAGTTTGATTCCCAGCCAGTTCCGCGATTTTACTCTAACTCGGGCTGAACGCTGAGGCAGGGTTTACTCAGTTTTGCGACACCAATTGAGGAGCTATGTACTATGAGATGCTTCAAGCCTTCACAAGAATGGTCACGGCTAAAAATTTCATTACGCCGTTCAAGTGGCATTCCAGCTGGATGGGCGGCAATTGCCTTGGCAGGCCATTTCCCTAAAGGACGGTTGAGATTCTATTCTGTATTATTATTATTATTATTATTATTATTATTATTATTATTATTATTATTATTATTATTATTTCGGGTGTCACGTTTTCAAAGTGGTATAGCCTCTCGGTTCCCAACCTCGGTATCCCGTATTCGAATTCCAGTGACTTCGGCTAGGATCTTCTTTAGGACCAGAGGTGACAGGAAGACATCCGGCCTTAAGTCCCAGGCTATGAAGGAATGTGAGCCTGGGTATCCTCTGGTCTCATATAAACGTGGTAAAATGGCGGTGGGAAAACAATTTGCAAATAACCGTGCGCAGATGGATTCAAAATTATAAGTTATTGTACAGCTTTTTTTCAACTTGGTAACCCTCAAAATTCTGGCCGAGGCGGTAAAGGCGTGCTCACTTCACCCGGAAGGACGTGAGTTCGATTCCCCATCAGAAGTCGTAAAATTTAAGAAACGAGATTTCCAATTCCGGACGTGCACTTACCCTGAGGTTCACTCAGCCTGCACAAAAATGAGTCCCAGGTAAATTCCTGGGGGCAAAGGCGGCCGGGCGTATAGCCAAGCACTCTACCCCAACAAGTGTCGAGGTTATGGATAGTGGAAGCCTTTACCTTCCATCACTCCAGGGGCCTTCATGCCCTGTACGGAGATGACTTTGCTTTGCTAAATAAATAATTATGTCCGGCACATCTATTGGACTAGACAAATGAGTTTCTAGAAAGTAGAACTCAGAGAGTCCTCCTCTGTGGTGTAGTGGTTATTGTGATTAGCTGCGCCCCCTCGCCGCCCCCCACCCCCTGCCGGAGGCCAGGGTTCGATTCCCGGCTCTGCCACGAAATTTGAAAAGTGGTATGAGGGCTGGAACGGGGTCCTCTCAGCCCTGGGAGGTCAAATCAGTAGAGGTGGGTTCGAATCCCACCTCAGCCATCCTGGAAGTGGCTTTCCGTTGTTTCACACTCCTCCTCCAGGCAAATGCCAGGATTGTACCTAACTGAATGTCAAGCCCGCTTCCTTCCCTCTTCTTTTTCTATCCCTTCCAATCTTCCCATCCCCCCGCAGGGCCACTGTTCAGCATAGCAGGTGAGGCCGCCTGGGCGAGTTACTGGTCATACTCCCCAGGGTGGGATCCCTCGCTGAGTCCGAGGGAAGATCTGAACCTGGAGGGTAAACAGATACAGAAGAAGAAGAAGAAGAAGAAGAAGAAGAAGAACTCAGAGTATTGGAGCAGGTGAAGCTTTAACCGATCCTGTAATCATTAAGAGAGTAATTCATCAAGACAGTATTATTCGATCTTAATATTTTCACACACACACACACACACACACACACACACACACATATATATACTGCATACATATATATAAATGATATGTGCAAATAACTGGAATAAGAGATAAGGCTTCATGCGAATGATATTATTATGTATTGAGTAAGAAATAAGTTACAAGATTCTGAGCAACTGCAGGGAGACTTCGGCCATGTTGTGAGATGGACAGCAGACAACGGTACGATGATAAACGGGGTTAAAAGTCAGGTTGTGAGTTTCACTAATAGGAAAAGTCCTCTCAGTTTTAATTACAACGTTGATGGGGCGATAGTTCCTTATGGGGATCACTCTAAGTACCAAGAGGTTAATACAAGGAAATATTTTCGCTGCTTGCTTGTTGTTTTAAGGGGCCTAACATCGAAGGTCATCGGCCCAAAAGATTTTCATTGGGGTAATCACATAAATGGGATTGTAAATAAAGGTACAGTTCTCTGCAGGTGATTATGAGGGTATTTAGGGGTTTGTAGTAAGGATGTAAAAGAGAGGGCATATAAGTCTCTGGTAAGACCCCAAGTAGAGTATGGTTCCATTGCATGGGACCCTCACAAGGATTACTTGATTTGAGAAAAGGAAAGAGTCCAATGAAAATCAGCTCGATTTTATCTGGGTGATTTCCGACAAAAGAATAGCGTTACGAAAATGTTGCGAAGTCTAGGTTGGGAAGACTTGGGAGAAAGGAGACGAGCTACTCGACTAAGTGCCATGTCTGAGCCAGCAGTGGAGAGATGGCGTGGAAAGACATTAGTAGGCGAATAAGTTTCAGTTGTGACTTTAAGAAGTAGGAAATATCACAATATGAAGAAAAAGTTGGAATTCGAGAGAACAAACTGGGGCTAATATCCGTTTACAGGTAGGGTATTTATGGATTGGAATAATTTAAGGAGGGAGATGTTCAATAAATTTTCAAATTCTTTGAAATCATGTAATGAAAGGCTAGAAAGCAAGAGATAGGGAGTCAGCCACCTGGGCGAATGCCCTAAATGCAGATGAATGGTGACTGATTTGATTCGTATACCAAAACGTTACTTCTTCAAGTGTATAAAACTTTCTCACATTGGTGTAAAACTTGCTCCATTCGAAAATATTAAAATGGAATAAGTACTGCGTATAATATGGAAAATATCCTTGAAATAATAATAGCGAACATAATCTAAAGAATAACAAAATGAGTTATCACAGGAACATTTCACTGTAATTCTTTTACGTCATTTGATATCTGTGATGAGTTTTCGTAAACTGCCGTGGTTTAAATATTTTAAGGCTAATACATGCAATTACTGCACTTCAAGCACCAAATAAAATAGTGTAAAAAATCATATTCATAAACAAGATTTGAGTGTGAATAAGTATAATCAATCTCCCCTGGTCTATACTTGCCAAGTTGTCAATAAGTCACTCGCAGTCAGTTCTCTGCTGACTTTTGAATATACAGCTTTTGAATTACCGTGTGGAACTCCCAGAGATTTGGGGTAACATTTGTAACAAAATGTGAACTTTCTGTTATAGCCACGAATTAATCTCTGACTCTCCCATTCACTGGACCACAGCCCAAACGCCCGCTTGTATTTCACATATATTTTCAAATCCCAGGGCAGAATGCTAGCCACGCAGTCGTCCACCATATTCATGCAACGGTACTCTATTGCAGGATCGTTGAGGACCAATTCAGTGAAACTATAAAATACTCCCCATCCAAACTTTAACAATTTCTCGCATTCATTTTAACTTTGAAAACACTGTTCATTCTACTATTCACTAACAGTGTAACCTGATTCCCACTGCTATGCCTTTCATATTTTACGGACATGTTCACTTTATTGATGACTGCATCAAGGTGGGTAATATTTACTCACGAAACAATTGCACCAGCACAAGAAGAGTAATAGCTAATACAATGTAACAGCAGATAAAACGATTTATGCGAACATGAAATCAGTGTTATGTGATTTTTCCGAATTCTCTGACCAAGTTTTGCCTCCGTAGGCTACAATATGGTGTTGTAGAGACCATCAGAGTAAGATAGCGGATGTTGCATCTTTTATAGAAGGAAATAGATAATTTACTGCACACATTCTAACATGCAGCAGACGTGTAAAGGAAAAAGATGCATCTGTGGGTGTCCATAGTTAATTGATCCTTCATCAGTGGACGTCCAACAATTAAAAAGCCTATACTACAGTAGACTACCTGCTAATGTAAACCCCATGGACCATGTTTAAGGAGCAGTCTTCGAGGAGTTTATTTATATATTTATTTAGTAATAACCCGAGTCCTGCTCTGTGGTGTAGAGGTTAGCATGATTATCTGTCACCCCCGGAGGCCCGGGTTCGATTCCCGGCTCTTCCACGAAATTTGAAAAGTGGCACGAGGACTGGAACAGATTCCACTCAGCCTCGGGATGTCAACTGACGGGTACAGAGTGATAGCTAATTGTTCCAGATATGTGGGAGCAACTGCCTAGTTACGTGTAAAGAGCTACCTACCATATACCAGTAGCAGCTGTATAGAGCTACTTACCGGAAGACGCTGGAGCTTCGTATTTTATCTGTATTTTCAAAGTTCGGTTATTTAACAGGTCTTGTATATTGAAATATTTAGTAAAAGCATCCGAAGAGCGGATTCTAGGATTGCTGAGTATGAATCTATGACAAATTTTGTTAAATGCATCAGGTGAACATGCCCCTTACGGGATGAAATTCATTTACTACTGTATAGTCATATCCAGGGACATCACTAACCAATCCACATGTCAGGTATTCTTCTGTTGTAACAATCCCGTGTGCATTACTACGTATTACGTAGGGACCATCTCGCTTGACAGTTGGTGTACGGTTTTTGAAGGAATCCATGCCTCTTGGCGGTTGCTAACAATACTCATTTTTACCATGCAGGTATTTTCAGTTATCTGGACTCGCAGCGAACTGTAACTGTTACTTGACGTGCAACTGGATTTCAGCTAATGCGTTCTATTCCTTTGAATCATCAATTTTTGTTCCACTGAATGATATGGAGACTGTGGTCATATTTTGACCGGTATTCAAATCGTCCACACTCCGTTCTTGTGTTAGATTACTGCTAATAGCGTAAACACACTTAAGCCACTTACGACAAGATAAAATGAAACGGCCTTTGGCTTTTAGTGTCGGGAGAGTTCGAGGACAAGTTCGGCTCGCCAGATGCAGGTCTTTTGATTTGACGTCCGCAGGCTAATTGCGCGTCCTCATAAGGAGGAAATGATGACGAAGACGACACATACACCCAGCCCCCGTGTCAGCGAAATTAACCAATTATGGTTAAAATTGCCGACCCTACCGAGAATAGTATCTGGGACCCTTTGACCAAAGGACAGAAGGCTATTTAGCCATGGAGCCGGACTTTATGATAGGAATATACAGCAAATAAAACGTACCTTTAGTAAGTAAGGGACAATTCTGGAGATTTGGTACATGGACAGGATCACAAATGAGTTATAATATCATATGGATGTTTGTAGGAGGAAGAAATTGAACCGGAGGAGGCACAGGTTGACATAATACTGCATAAATTGATTTACACCCACAATATTGTGATTTGAAAAAAATATTGCAGGGAGATTAGATATGTAACAACACATTGCCAACAGATTTGTTTATGCATTGGTCATTCCAGTGAGAAAAACTGGGAAATATTCAGAAGTGTGCAATAATGCTACATCATGCATTGCAGGCTACTTATCTATATATATATATAATAACTTGTCCTGACTGACTGACTGACTGACTGACTGACTGACTCATCATCGCCGAGCCAAAACTACTGGACATAAAGAAATGAAATTTTGGGGATATGTTCATATTAAGATGTAGGTGCTCGCTAAGAGAGGATTTTTGGATATTCCGTCGATAAGGGGGGGAAAGGGGGGTGAATTTTTAAAATGAGTGTATCTATATCTCAAAACTTTAAAAGTTTACAGATGTAAAAATTGGTATTTAGAATCTTCTTTAAAAATAAGGAAACACATATTTTTTTGTTTTCAGAAAATCCCAATAGCTGGGGTGAAAAAGGGTGAAAAAAGGGTTGAATGCCTTTAATCAGGATACCGGTACTTATATCTCAGAAATTGATGATATTACGGACCTGAAAATTGGTACTTTTGATCTCTTTTAAAAATAAAGAAACACGTATTTTTTTGTTTTTGGAGAATCCAATTAATGGGAGGGTGAAAAGGGGGGTGAATTTTTAAAGTGAGTGAATCTATATCTCAAAACTTTTAAAGTTTACAGATGTAAAAATTGGTATTCAGAATCTTCATTAAAAATAAAGAAACACGATTTTTTTGTTTTCGGAAAATCCCATTAGGAGGGGTGAAAAAGGTTGAAAAATATGGTTGAATGCCTTTAATGAGGATACTTATATCCCAGAAACTGAAGATATTACAGAACTGAAAACTGGTGATTGGGATCTCCTTTACAAATAAAGAAACAGGTATTTTTTTGTTTTTGGAAAATCCAATTAATGGGGGGTGAAAAGGGGTGAATTTTAAAAATGAGTGTATATATATCTCAAAACTTTTAAAGTTTATAGGTGTAGAAATTGGTATTTAGAATCTCCTTTAAAAATAAAGAAACATGTATTTTTTGTTTTTGGAAAATTCCAATAGGAAGGGTGGAAAAGGGTGAAAAAGGGGTTGAATGTCTTTAATGAGGCTACTTATATTTCAGAACCTGAAGATATTACAGACCTGAAAATTGGTGTTTGGGATCTCCTACAAAAATAAAGAAACACGCATTTTTTTTTGGAAAATCCAATTAATGGGGGGCGTGAAAAGGGGGTGAATTTTTAAAATGAGTGTATCTATATCTCAAAACTTTAAAAGTTTATAGATGTAAAAATTGGTATTTAGAATCTCCTTTAAAAATAAGGAAACATGTATTTTTTTGTTTTTTGAAAAATTCCAATAGGAAGGGTTTAAAAGGTTGAAAAAGGGGTTGAATACCTTTAATGAGGGTACTTATATTTCATAACCTGAAGACATTACAGACCTGAAAATTGGTATTTGGGATCCACTTTAAAAACAAAGAAATCGGTATTTTATTAATTTTTTGGAAAATCCAAATAATGGGGCGTGAAATGGGGGGTGAATTTTTAAAATGAGTGTGCCTACATCTTAAAACGTTAAAAGTTTGCAGATGTAAAAATTGGTATTTAGAATCTCCTTTAAGAATAAAGGAACACGTATTTTTTGTTTTCTGAAAATGCCAATAGAAGGGGTGTAAAAGGGTGAATAATTGGTTCAATGCCATTAATGAGGATACATTTATTTCAGAAACTGAAGATATTACAAAACTGAAAAACTGTATATGGGATCTCCTTTATAAATAAAGAAGCACGTATTTTTTGTTTTTGGAAAATCCAAGTAATGGCGGTTAAACAGGAGTGACAAGGTGGGGTGAATTTTTTGAAAGACTATGTCTACAGAATGTCTGAGAAACGTAAAATATTACAGACGTAGAAAGTGGGTGTTTGGAATCTCCTGTAAATATAAAGGAACATTGGTGATTTGTTTTCGGAAACTCCACTTAAGGGGAACTAAAAAGGGGTGAAATTTCAAAATGAGAATTTCTACAGTATATCTCAAAAAAATTAACAAGTTACAGAAGTGAAAAATGGTATTTTTTATCTCTATTAAAAAATTAAGAAACGTGTATTTTTAGTTTTCGGAAATACCACTTGGGCGGAAAGGGGTGCGGGCGGTGAAAGTGACTGAAAATGGTGTTGATTTCTTTTAATTAGGCTACTGATATCTCAAAAATGAAGATGTCACAGACGTGAAATTTAATATTTGGAATCTGCTTTAAAAGTAAAGAAAGACGCATTCTCGGAAAATCCAGTGAAGGGAGGGGGGTGAAAGAATTGAAAAATTAATTGACTTAATTGTATGAGAATACATACATCTAATAAAAACTAAAGTTGTTACAGACCTGAAAATTGGTATTTGGACCTCCTTTAAAAACAAAGAAAAACGCTTTTTCGGGGGGAAACCATCTTGGGGAGCGGGACTGAAAAAGAGCTGAATTCCTTTCATGAGGACACATAAATCAAAAAACGAAGAAGTTAGGGTCGTGATAATTGGTATTTAGAAGATCCCTTACTATTAAAGAAACACGTATTTTTTGCAGGTAAATTCACTTATGGGGAGGAGTGTGAAAGGAAGTGAAAAAAGTCAATTTTTTAATGGGGATAATTATATCTCGAAACTGTAGGTAATAGACGCGAACATTGGTGTTTGGAATATCCTTTAAACATAAAGAAACACACCTTCTTTTAATTTTTTTGTGGGGGTGGGGGGTAAATAAACTTAACGGCGGTGGGATGTAAAATGCGGTGAGACCAATTGATTTTACTGTTCATAATGTACTTATAAGGAGCCTCCGTTGCCCAGGTGGCAGCGCGCCGGCCTGTCACAGCTGGGTTGCGTGGTTCAAATCCCGGTCACTCCATGTGACATTCGTGCTGGACAAAACGGAGGCGGGACAGGGTTTTCTCCGGATACTCCGGTTTTCCCTGTCATCATTCATTCCAGCAACACTGTCCAATATTTCATTTCATTTGTCATTCATCGATCATTGCCCCAGAGGAGTACTTCGGCAGCCGGCAAAATTCCTATTGTAGCCGCTAAATGGGGCTTTATTCATTCCATTCCTGACCCTGTCGAATGACTGGAAACAGGCTGTAGATTTTCGATGTATGTACTTATTCTGATCATAAACCGATAATTTTTAATCTTTCCTGGGGTTCGTTTACAACAGCCATATTTTCCTTCGGAGAACGTTCTTAGATTACAGTAGATTCTCCTGGCATATAAATAAAAAATTAAACACATTTGAAATAAACGATAGGAATGAGATTGACCGTCAAATTGTTCACCTCTATAATAAGGTCAATAATGTACGGAAGTATGTCATTCGTATCGCCAGAAATACCGCACACTTGCCTACGCGCGACAATGGTGCTGGTCATATTGTCAACAATGACAATGGCAGCATATGTAATTTACCGCCAAGTAGCGGTCTTGCATCTTGCTGTGGAGTCCAGAACATCAATAATAATAATAATAATAATAATAATAATAATAATAATAATAATAATAATAATAATAATAATAATAATAATAATAATAATAATAATAATAATAATAATAATAATCACAATAATGTTCTGGACCGTCGTCAAATGTGAGGAATGCGCTGGAAACAGGTCCTGGACGGGTAATAAGTGAGAATGCAGTCCGGCCGCGGGTTCAGTACCACCAAGGCATCCAAGAGGACAAAACGCTGGATCTCCTGAAGGAGTTGAACCATATTAAAAATGCTTATAGGAAAAGATGGTACAGATTTAGGGGCCCAAGTGACCGGCTGGAATACCTGGAAGTACGAAAACGGTTGCTGGAAAGAAAGATTGAAGAATGGGAGGAAATTGGCCGTAATCTATTAGAAAACGAAATTTGGCGGATTCTCTCAGGAAAAGATTCAGATCGCGAATTTCGGCGGATTATATATAAAACAATAAGCATTCAATTATAAATTTCAGTATAACATCATAGCGAAGCACGGGTATCTTGCAAGTGTACAAATATTGCCCCGCTACAGTATGTGAGAAAAAGTACTCTTTACTACCCGTAAGAGCATAGAAAACATATAAACTGAATTTTAAACAATTAAAAGGGATTTAATACACTGATGGAACTGGAAAATAATAGCTTGCTCAAATGGATAGGTCATGACCACAGTTCAACTGATGTGATAGCCTTTGAAAGAATTTGCAATCTTTTCCAAACACAGTGCTGCTCTGTCATGGTCATACACCAACGGCTGCCAATTTCAGATGACCACCAGATTGCACGGTTTCTAGGTAACATTGTCTTGCCAACATAGTATGTCCATTCATCCCTACCTTACATCACAGCCTGCACGGTTACTGCGTAACGTTGTCTGCCCATCCATCCATGCTAGGGTTACACATCCGTCAAGCTGCCTTCCGTAATGCATATTTTCAGATGATCCATAGTCATAAGACATTTATGTCAAAAGGAATTACGAATATATTTGCTAAAGGTAAACAACTTCATCTCGAGAAAACACATCCCATATTATAATATAATAATAATTATTATTATTAGTATTTAGGCTTAATTATTGCAGCATTATTGATCGCCAAATGCAACACTGTCAAGAAGTACTTGAAGTTATTGATGCCCATAACCTTCAAACATGCATATGAAATGAATCTCTTAGCTACATGATATAGCACATATTGTAAACTGAACATTATTAGACATTATGCTAAAAGATAAATACATTGTGGAGAAGGCAGTACTTTGTTAAACTTTAGTCATCAGTGAATCACCTAGAATTATATGCCAATGCTACTCATACATGTACAGCCACCATGACTCATGTCCAACTGCCTGAGGCAAAGATAGCATAGAAAATAAATGGAGAAAATTATTGCCCCTAGCCGACTGTAATATCAGTTCTGGAAGTACAGATGTCAAAGGTATTATGTACATAGTTAGGTTTGAGGTCTTTTAGCATGTTGCCGAACTCAAGAAGAAGATCCTGTAGCGGAAACGCTTGGGGTATTCAGGAGATGTTGAAGAGTGAATGATAAGCGAAGTAAAGTGATCTCCGTACCGAGCACGGAAGCTCTTGGAGGAAGGCTACTATTTTGCTTTACGTCGCACTGACACAGATAGGTCTTATGGTGACGATGGGATAGGAGAGGCCTAGGAATGGGAAGGAAGAGGCCGTGGCCTTAATTAAGATACAGCCCCAGCATTTACCTGGTATGAAAAGGGGAAACCACGGAAAACCATCTTCAGGGCTGCCGACAGTGGGATTCGAACCCACTATCTCCCAGATGCTAGCTCACAGCTGCGCGCTCCTAACCGCACGGCCAACTCGCCCGATCTTGGAGGAAGGGAGGATAAAGGGTTGCATTATTCGCAAACTCGGCACTGAGTGAGAAAGGTTGCTTGGCTCATGCCCTGTTCCCCTATAATTAACCGAGTTCTTTTTTTTTTCTAGACCGAGCTCGATAGCTGCAGTCGCTTAAGTGCGGCCAGTATCCAGTATTCGGGAGATAGTAGGTTCGAACCCCACTGTCGGAAGCCCTGAAAATGGTTTTTCGTGGTTTCCCATTTTCACACCAGGCAAATGCTGGGGCTGTTTCTTAATTAAGGCCATGGCCGCTTCCTTCCTACTCCTAGCTCTTTCCTGTCCCATCCTCGCCATAAGACCTATCTGTGTCGGTGCGACGTAAAGCAACTAGCAATACTTTTTTTTCTAGAATAGGCTAAGTGAATTTGATGGTCATGTTCCCCTTCAGAATTCTAAAGACAGGCTTACTTAATACGGTGTAGTGCCGACCTCACGTGACTAGGAAATTGTCAGGAAGGAAGAAGATACAGTATATCGTCGTTGCCGGGACAAGACCTCCTATGTGATAATATTTCTGAAAATATACTGACCCGCAGCACATTCGTTCTGAGGAGCGAGAATGCCTTGACAATATTCACACAATATTGCACCTTAGATGACAGAACTTTACCGGCCACAGTTCTAAGCTAAAATATTTCACATAGGAGGTTTTTCCCCGGCAGCGACGGTATGCAACTCCAGGAACAACAGAAACGGCAACAAGTAAGTGAATAAAAGCAAACAGAACTACGCCCAAGTCGTGTTATATTCTAAAGGTAATCCACATATTCTTCTCCATCGTTCTTCAATCACTCTTGGCAATGGAAACTGCGAGAATACCTAGCCTTAAAGCTGTGTTTTTTACCGTGCGCCTACGGGATAATAGCATTCCTCAACACTTCACTTTCCCTCTATCAACTTTCTATCATATCTAGAGTTCCCCATTTCTTTCTAAACACGTATACATCGCAAGGAGATCTGTATTTGGGGCCGTGTGTCTTTCTGTATACGCTCTCCAAAAACGGCGTGCAAATAGGAACGAGCGCTTTCTCTAAGTTTTTTCTTCCGCCGCTACAAAGACTTAACAACTTGGCGTTCACAATTCTGTAAATGTATTCCTCGAGTTCCCCTCCAGTCATTTCAATTCTCACAATTTGAGGATACCCTTTCTGCTTTTGAACTTCCAATTTCCATATAAGTTGCATTTTTCCATAAAGGCGAGCCCGCCAAGCCAGGCCCCGGCGCGTCAGAAGGAATGAGAGGGATCGGGTGGGTAGGGGGCTTCTCTTCTCGCCTGTTTTTCTCAATACATCTTGCTTGACGTACGGTATCGTGTTTCTGCGACTGCCTGTCAATCTAAGCTGCGAACATACTGCGTTTCCTCTGGCGTTCGGCCGGCTGCTTATAAAGCTGCTTACACGTAAGGGAGTATTAGTCACATGTTTGAAGCGATGACTCTGAATGACATTGACCATCATCATTTCATGCCATTGTCCGACTCGTTGGCTGAATGGTTAGCGTAGTGGCCTTGGGTTCAGAGCGTCCCGGGTTCGATTTCTGGCCCGGTCTGGGATTTTAACCTTCATTGGTTTATTCCAGTTGCTCAGAGGCTGGGTGTTTGTGCTGTTCCCAACATCCTTGCAACTCACACACCACACATGACACTATACTCCACAACAATAACACGCAAATACTACATATGACAGATGCCGCCCACTCCTATCGGAGGATCTGCCTCACAAGGGCTGCCACATGAAATTAATTAATTAATTAATTATTTAATTAATGTCATGCAGTACTACTAACAGAAAGTTAGCGATCTCCTTAACATCACACCTAGTTTTTTGAACCAGAATATGAAAATCAAGACCAGAAATTTAGCCTCAACTGAGATACAGCGCCCGCAAGGTGCGCTACAAAAGGAAAATTCATCTTATGATAATGTTCTCAGTGAGAGAAAATACAAACAAAATGCATGTAACTAACTTGCAAACAAAGATTCATTTTCTTGAAGGGATATTTAAATAATCTGGACTAAATTGTTAGTTATATATCCGAAAATAAAAATAGGATGGTTGGGACATAATTCATGTCACCTATGTTTTTGCACACGAATGCGGGATCTATCAGACAGACGGGAATAAACATACGGGAGACGGAAATGTAAAGTGCTGTGGAATCTATGAACAATGCCGAGTACGTTAATCAGCTGTAGGATATAAAGCGAGGAAATCCTTGAGCTACAAAATGTTTTTTTTTCCTCAGAAAGTACAGTAACCTTTACCGTAAACACTCAAAGTAGTTCTCTAGATTGCCCACATCCCGTTGCTAACTATGCGGGAGACTTCGAATGCCTGTCGCCTCAACATGTATGAAGTTTGTAATCTCATGTTTCACAGCATTGAAAAAGTCCCCTCTTGTCACAGTCCGACTCCCGCACAATGGTCCTTTCACTTTGAGGATGGGTCAAAATCGCATGGAGATAGCTCCGGTGAATATTGAGGGTGTTCCAGCACTTCCAACCTCCTGCGCTGCAGTTGCCTCCGCTGCATGCGGCCTGGCGTTATCATGGAGAAGTGTGTTATTGTTGACAGCTGAGCTGTTGTCCCAATGTCAAGACGTAACTATCTCTGCAGTTGCTATCACTGTTGTGGTATGTGGAACAAAGTGTCACGCAAGAACGCCTCTAGCGTCGTAAGCCATAGCGACCATCAAATTAACGGAGGAAGTATTTGCCGCAATTTCTATCTTCGTGGTGATCCTGCATGGCAACGTTCTGCAGACTGGAGTTTGAGCTCTGGTTCATACGCCCTGGCCCAAAATTCACCCACGGTCACTGTTCTCTACAGCATTTCCTATCCTTTTTTCTGGTAGTGTAATAAGTGGTCAGAGCATAATATGGCATACCATGCCTAGTTTTGCACGTCATTCAGTGCACGTGGCATCAACTGTGATGAAGATCTTCCCGCAAAATTCTGTGGGTGGTTCGTTCCTCGGTGCCATTTTTTGGCTTGTAACTCAAGTCGTGTTAATGCGCTGGGTAATTACTACACGTGACACATCAGTCCGGACACTAACACGTCTTCCGGACCTTGCACTTCACGCTTGTTTCATGTCCATGCTGAAATTCTGCTGCCCACCTAACAACGGTTCGGTACGGAAGGGTATTATTCCCCACAGTTTCCACAAATTTCCTAGGACATTCTTTGGCATTGTGACCCCGATGTACGCACCATGTTCTTACATCGACACATCCATTATGCACGGAGCCTGTCACACTGCAGTCGCATCGCCCTGTGCATGGTACCTGTACAACGCACCACCATCTCGTGCAGTGTCCATGAACTTGAAGGGCATGCTTTCCAGCATATACGGCCATTGTATTGTAGCACCGCCCAATTTTATATTACATTTTCGTTCTCTTCTACACACAATTCTACATCAGGAGAACACACACACATACACGCACACATACATACGTATACATACAATTTCTTTGAGCTGCTATGTCATTCAGCACTCAGTCTGCAAGCCTCTGTGAATGAATTGTGTACCTTCACAATTTCCTACTTGAACCTACGTCTGCAGATTTTTTCTTTTACACCTCTCTATCATTAAATCACTAAACAATGGGTCTAACCATCATAACTTCGGTTTCGTTATGCTTCGCTTAACCATCGTAGCCGAGTCTATTATTCTCTTAAGTATCCTAACGTCTTCCACTCGCCTTATGTAACCTCATTGTCGAAGCTGGTAATTACAGACACATTCATAGGGTTATTTCCTAACTTAGCATTTATTTCCTCATTCCATGCACCCTACTAACATAGTTCCCGTCTGTTCGGATTCTTGTGGTCACGTCATAGTTCATGAACAACAGGCGACCGGTCATTGGCCTAGGAAATAGTTCTGAGAGTCGGGATAGGCTACAGTTGATATGGATCAGTTGTGGACACCTCAGACGTATGCTGAGTCGGTGGCTCTCCTTGTGCTCAGGTGTCTAAGACCATCCAAAGAGAAGTTTTCTTTAAATCGTTAGAGTGGAACCATACACTGATTCATAGACAATTACTCAGCACGCTACAACAGTTATAAGTAATCCTCATACTTATCGCAGTGAATGAGTCCCTCTTGTACTGGAGGAGGACGCTTTGGAAACAGGAGAATAAGTCTCATAAAATATGTCATGATCATTCATTTCAAAAGTAAATTTCACTTTTATAAACGTATTCTGACATGACATTCTCAAAAGAAAAATGTAATTATAACAGAACCAAACCGATTGATCGTTGAAATTGGGCATGCGTTGTTCGCTTACACACAAATGTGCGCACTGGACACTGATGAGTTACTAATTTCCATTCTAAGACTATTCGCCTTTAAGTCCAGATGATTAGCTGAATGGTCAGCGTACTGAATTTCAGTTCATAGGGATCCTGTTCATAGAGAACCGTGTCGGTGCGAGATCTGTTAGAGCGTGTGATATAATTATTCGAGCGTAAGTTTGGGGTACGCGCTCCGGGACGTCAAATACGGTAAGTTTCCCGGAGAGAATTGCGTAAAAGTAGAAGAAAGAACGCAAAATCGTGTGGACGTGTATGTAAACAAATTTCTTTACGTCAACAAAACAAAGCATGGAATAATATGTCCAAATGAGTCGTGTCGGAATTGAATTATCGAAGCACATCAAACGTTTTGTTTCAAACTAATAATGGACATTTTATAACACTAAATACATTAAATGTACCTACATTTTGTGCTTCCTGCCGGGCTGAGTGGCTCAGACGCCTGAGGTGCTAGCCTTCTGTCCCCAACTTCGTAGGTTCGATCCTGGCTCAGTCCGGTTGTATTCAAGGTGCTCAAACACGCAAGCCTTGTGTCTTTAGATTTAGTTGCATAAACAACCTCCTGTGGTACAACATCCTGGCACCTCAGCGTCTCTAATAACCGTGAAAAATAGTGTAACTTAAATACATTATTATTATTAGTAGTAGTAATATTATTATTACGGAAGCTCTAATTAAACGGGTCAGTTACAATAATCAGTTTACCTATCGGAACTTACTGTCCAGTTATAAGCCTTCTTTTCCAAATAACCGGCGGCATTTCCATAGTAGATCTCTATCCTTCGAGCAATGATCACGCATGGATGCAACTACGGTTTTTGAAATTTGTCTCATTAATAACAATTTCACTGAATATTTATAGCCCTTCTTATCTGTATCCACCGTCATTTCATTGACCTGAAAATATTATAAACATAGCATAGACAATTCAGATCGTCTATTGTCAGAAATAAATCGTAGACTGTCACAGTAACAGCACAGAGATGTTGCATGCACTTTTGATTAACTATTTTCCTTCATTTTTGTCAGTTTGGATCACCGAGCAATGTCATTGACGTCTTATAGATTATACACAACTGCACAACATATGATTTGCATGTATGTGCTTGTACGGATATTCGACGACACTTACTGTACGTAAACAAGTACGAAATAACACTCAGTTGCTACATGAGAAGGTACAAGTGTGGATAATTGTGTAAGGATTGTGTACTTTTCACAAAGAGTACCCTAGACCGGTTTAGGAGTACGGCACGTGGACTGGTACGTGAGTCAGCCTCCCCTACTTGCCAAGCGGTTAGGGGAATTGCACAACAACTTGAATTGGCCTACGATAAGAAACAGGTTCCACAATCCCTATATACTCTGCTACATTACCTCTACTACACAAGGACAGAATGATATAACCGGCGTATCCTGCTACAACCCTTCAAAGGACATTAGGTTCTGAAATATTTGGCCCAGTTATGGGAAAACTAATACGACAAGGTATAAAGTACATAGCATATATTGTGAGATGTACTTTTCTTTGCCGAGTAGCAAAATATCTGCACGCATAGCCGTAACACTCTGTATATTGGGAATGACACAAGAATTAATGACGTTTCTATGGATAGATGTACTGATTTTGAAGGAGAGGAAGAGCATGCACCTGGAGGTGGCTGCTCAACTGGTAAAAGACTTCCACCTCCAGAGCAACAGGAACCGTCAAATCAGAGTGAGTATGAAATGCTGTATCTCCACCCAAAAGTGGAGGCCCAGTGAATTAGAAGATACTAATGACAGTATATTGGAAAAGGAAGACAATTACAATTTTGGCTTCAACTGCTATAGGAAATTATTATCGCTGAAATATCGTTAAAATAAATCACCGAGCGAGTTGGCCATGCCGTTTGGGTTACGCAGTTGTGAGCTTGCATTCGGGACATCATAGGTTAGAAAGATGGTTTTCCTTGGTTTCCTTTTTTCGCACCAGACTTTAGTTAAGGCCAAGGCCAATTCCTTCTCACTCCTAGCCCTTTCCTATACCATCGTTGCGATAAGTTATATCTGTGTCGGTGCGACGTAATGCTAATTTTTTTTAGCCGACGTTAATCAAATTCCAAGTTATTTTTAAATTGTGCGACAACAAACGATGAGAAGTAGCTCACTTCAAAGGAACCAGATTCTTATAATTTTATACTTTAAAAACGCATGGAATGTAGTAACTCAACGGGTTAAGAGCGTATGAATCTACACTTCACCATTGGCCTCTTCATAATGCTGGCACTAGAAGGGTCTAATATCGTTGACCTGGATAATTTTAAAGCTCCACATAGTTTTATCGACAAAGGGTTTACGATGGCATTCTATCCAGGCATATCACTACATTCCTCACATTTAAGAACGTAGAAGAAGATGATAGCGTACGTCGGAAGGCGCAAGAGTTTGTGGAGAATTGATCAGATTTATAACAACGGGGGGTGTGATCAAAAGATATGTTTGAAAAAGTATCCAAAGTAACAATGTGATTATGAAATGTCTTCAAAGTCAACACATTCTCATTGAAGAGAGATTGTGATTGCAGTCTGTGTATTATTGTGGCCACATTAGTGAGTGGCAGATTAGGTAACAGGCTGTATATCTGTTTTCAAGAGACAAAGACATTTTCGTCATAAACGTTCCAAAGAATCTTGAAACAACATGTCCACAAAGCATTTACACCGAGGCAATAAAAAGTGAAAGAATGACGAAAGAGCATAAGAAACGTTTTCTAACATCAGTCCTTGGTGAATATGTTAGTGAAAAGAGCCTGTTACTATACTATTTCTGGTCGTTTCATACAGATATTACCAATTTAAGTGCAAGTTTTCCAAACAAAGATGTTTTATTGAGATTTTGCCACCTAAATCAACCAAACATTTCCAACCTCCAAACAAGAGAATATTGGTAACCTCTTGATGTATATTATTTTCGGCAATATAAGTTTTATATGAGAAAGATAGCTGATATTGAAAAACTGCAATATAAAAAACACGAAGTTACATGACTCGGCATTTCATCATTCGAATTCTCTCTGAAATATACAAATATTTTCTGCGTCAAGGTACAAGCTTATGTTGCAATATGTTTAGTCATCGCAGGTTATGATATTGTCATCCGCATATCATCGTTTGGAAATACGATTACTGTAACTTTTGACAGAGGACTGCCTGAATGCGGAGGTGATGTTGGTGTAAAATATGGCTTTAGTATGATGTGCATATCGTCGTCTTCCAGTTTACTTAAACCACTTAAATGATTTCCTACATCAGCCCTTTGGAGAATAATAGGAGCACTGTTAGGTCAATAGAACTAGTTTACGTATCATAATTACATTAAACAGAGTGACTGTGACACAGTTGATTGAAAATATAACAGTATATTCATACAATTGAATTATTTGTGTTTTTCCTCATATTATAGTACATTTACACTTAGGACTTGAATAGGTGATTATTCAGATGTATCTTGGGGTAGAATGCACATTCTTGAATGGAAATACCTCAGACCACTCTTTTTATGATGAATGGCCTATATTCTAAGCTAATTTTCGTGGGGAACAGAGCGGTCGTGGTCAATAATAGTGGTTCAGACGGTAGAAGGGCTGACCTGAGCCCAAATTGGTGGATTCGATCCCGGCTGGGCATGCTGGTGTTTCAAGGTGCTCAAATACACCACCCTCATACCGGTAGAGTACCGCTGCTTAATGGAACTCGTATCAGGCAAAATGTTGGTGCCTCAGCATGCCCGAAAGTCTCAATCTCAATTGTAGTTGGGACATAAAGACCTGTAACATTACCATATACTGGAAATGAACTGAAGGACTGAAGGAACAAAATACTGTAAAATCAATTAAAATCTTCACGGCGCTGCGAAGGTTAACATGTTGATGTATCTAATGAAAGGAATATAGTTCATTATGAACACGGGTTTTCCAAGACGACTACCACCCAAACAGACGTTGTGTGTGTATTGGTATTATCATGTGATCAGCATGAAGACATTCTCAGCTGTGGTTCTTGGTATATTTGACAGAGTCCACTAACATGCATTTGAAGCTGAGTGGACTACGCTCCTGCCCTTAGTTAGGAATGATATCTTTAGATGTTACAGGAACAGAACCAGGGATCCTGCGGTGGAAGACAAAGACGCAACTCCTACACCACGGGACTGACTTCAGTATGTCAGCAAGTCTTCTGACACTTAAATGAGTACAGACTCTACGTGGATTTGATTTCACGCCTTGAGCGCAGGAGCAAATGGTTAATCAATCGCGTTACGCAGTCCGACGAGTTTTTTGTTAAAAACTTGCAAGGGCTTCAATGAAATGATCATTTCATGTCACTTCTATTCATTGTGTAAATTTGCTTTCACTTTATTCATACACGCTGAAATAACTGAATTCATTTCCCCAGTTTTATCCTAAATTGATTAAATTAATTAAATTATTTACTAAATAAATAAATTACTTATTTACAGACTTAGACAGACATCCAGCTCTTTGGCTGAATGGTCAGCCTTCGGCTCTGAGGACATCGCGTTTGATTCTCGACCGGTCCGGTATTATAATTGATTCTTCTTCTTCTTATTATTATTCTTTTACCACTTTTCGCACAACTCTGGTGTCACAGATAGGAACTGGGGCGCACATGCGGATTTGGCCCTGTTTTAGGGCCGGATGCCCTTCCTGACGCAACCCTATATAGAAGGATGTAATAACCATTGCGTGTTTCTGTGGTGATTTGTAGCCTGGTGTGTTGTATGAATATGAAGAGGAGCGTGTTAGGACAAACACAAATACCCAGTCCCCCGAGCCACACGCGATTAAAATCCCCGATCCAGCCGGTAATCGAACCCGGGACCCTCTGAACCGAAGGCCTCAACGGCGACAATTCAGCCAAGGAGGTCTGAGATTCTAACTACGTAGGTTAATTCCTCCGGCTCGCGGATTGATTGCTTGTGTTCTTCTTAATACCGACTTTTCATCTACACACGCGAGGAATGCTTGTTGATGATGCTTGTTGTTTTAAGGGGCCTAACATCGAAGGTCATCGGCCCTCGCGAGGAATGGTATCCGGGCGAGTTGGCCTTGCGGTTAGGGGCGCGCGGCTGTGAGCTTGCATAGAGGAGATAGTGGGTTCGGATCCCACTGTCGGCAACCCTGAAAATGGTTTTTCGTGGTTTCCCATTATCCCCATTATCACACCAGGCAGATGCTGTGGCTGTTCCTTAAATAAGGCCACGGCCGCTTCCTTCCCACTCCTAGGCCTTTCCTATGCCATCTTTGCGATAAGATCTATCTGTGTTGGTGCGACGTGAAGCCCCTAGCAAAAAAAGAAAAGAATGGTATGGGTCCGCAAAACTGTACAACATCCACTGAAGTATTGCCCTCAGGAAATTGAGAAACAGGCCAGAAAAGAAACCGAACAATATACAGTACTTGCGCGGACACAATATCAGCTATAATATCATAACACTGGCAGTGTGTCCGGCTCCATGACTAAATGGTTAGTGTGCTGGCCTTTGATCGCAGGGTCCCCGGGTTTAATTCCCGTCCGGATCGGGATTTTTAACCTTAATTGGTTAATTTCACTGACACGGGGGCTGGGTGTATGTGTCATCTTCATCATCATTTCATCCTCATCACGACGCGCAGGTTGCCTGCGGGTGTCAAATCAAAAGACCTGCATCTGGCGAGGCGAACTTATCCTCGGACACTCCCGGCGCTAAAAGCCATACGCCATTTCATTTCATACTGGCTGTGTTTTAAGAGGGAGTGGATTAACAAGTTTAAGTTGCGATGACAAATATTGAAATTCAGTACAATGCAGACGGATACATTCGTTAGTCTCAATCAACTTGTAGCGAGAAATCAAGCAAAGTACGTAAAGAAATAAATTAGATTTATTTACTGCACATTTTAATAACAATTGATCACACTTGTACTAAGGTACAGCTTTTGCGTCTACTTCTAATGAACAAACATGTTACGAATTGGATTTATTTGAGTTGATTGCATTGTTGGAGGTACTGGTCCAGGTAGGCCTAGGTCAGAAAACAGAAATTCCAGCACTCAGACCAACCAGACGAAGTAGGCAGAGATAAGAAGTCTATTGACCTGCATAAAGTGCCCTAATATATGAATAAATATGTCCTGGACGTCAGCGTCATAGAAGTGAGGGGTCTCATGGTCGGTGTAGGAGGGACGGTCCCTATGAAGACGGTAGTGCTTATGAAGAACTTCAACATCATTACCAAGGAGTTCATGGGACTGGGGGCCGAAAGCGTTCAGGGGTTCTCTTCTGATACTCACACACAACTTGAATTCGCCATACAGAGATCATGATCTTATAATTTACTTCAAATATCTCAAAGTGGAATTAATTGGTTTTAATGTGTTCTTTGTCTTGGGTAGCCTCCAAGTGGAAGAAGATTTTGAAAATAAAAAATAATCATAATATTTACCAGGCGTATGCATAAGTCTCTTCCGGTTTCACTAAGAGATGGCGCCAGTGAACGGTACGCAGCGTATGAATTTGACACATACGTCAGTTAATTCGTCTGACATTAACCTACCAACACACACATAAGTTGAGTCCGCCAAACACCAGTGTCTGTGATATATTGTTCAGTGAACATGTCGACGTTTGTGCACGAAAAAGAAAATTTGCGGCACGCATTGCTTCTTCATTTAATCAATAGAAAAGGCTGTGGAAAGTCATCATTTACTGGTAGAAACATATGGTGAACACGCTTTACCGATTTGAACATGTGAGTCATTATTTCTACAATTTAAACGTAGTGATTTCAATCTGAAAGACAGTGCGCGCTGTGGTAGGTCACAATAGTGCTAAGACGAGCAATTGCAGGCGAAGTCCAGCGAAACCGATAATACACAACGCAATCGCCAACAAATGATTAATTTAAATCATGCATTGATCGAAGGACGACACTAATGGCACAGAAGACATGGCAAAGTGATTTTGTTACACGACAATGCGCCGTCTCACACAGCAAAACCAGTGAAAGACACCTTGAAGTCGCTTGGATGGGACATTCTTCCGCACCCGCCGTACAACCCCGACCTGGCGCCATCTGTCTATCACCTCTTCACATGAATGGGGCACGCTCTCGAAGAGCAGCTCTTCAGCAATTTCGAGGAAGCTGGAAAATAGCTCGACGAATGGCTTGCCGCAAAAGACAAGCAGTTTTTTCTAGCATGGTATTTATAACTTACCTGAAAGTTGGGCGAGGTCTGTTGAAGATGAGGGCCCGTATTTTCAATAAACAAAAAATGAATTTTCCTTTAAAATTACGTGTTTTCCTTGCTACAAAAACAGGCTAAAACTTATGCATACACCTGGTAATAGTTCACATCTTTGGTCTGAAAGAGTTATCTCGTGAGAATCTTTACATTCCAGAAAAGAATACAAATATGGCCTTCATTTATAAAATGACATGGTAACTGTAATATGCCGGAACGCAAATATCACTATTTCAGGCAATTAAAAGAACGAGACTTTCAGTTTACTCTGTTCTCAGTCATAACTCTCGATGGTCAATTAAATATTTTCTTATTTGCTATAGAACATCCTATTAACAGATGTAGCCCTAAGGACTCGGTACACTCCCCGACAAAATATCGTTGTACTTATGTGAAATATCTAAATATAAGAGACACCACTGTCGGCAGCCCTGAAGATGATTTTCCGTGTTTTCCCATTTTCACACTAGGCAAATACTGGGGCTGTACCTTAATTAAGGTCACGGCCGATTCCTTCCCACACCTAGGCCATTTCTATCCAATCGTCGCCATAAGACCTTTCTCTGTCGGTGCAAATTGCCAATTGAAAGAAAAAAGGGAGAGAGAGGAATTAACTGTATATAGGTCAGGGATGTGTCGCAGGCGAGTGAACACGCAGATGGTGAAATAAAATCTGACGTGGCCCCTTGGAGCACACGACACGCTGCACCTGCAGTTAAGGGCGAGCTACAGCGGCTCACAGGGGATTTCACCGAGTTTCAGAAAAGGGCTACGACGGAGCGGAAAGACATAAAATATAAATCAGCGAAAATTGAACAGTGCTTCGATCAACAGGCTGAACTCCTTGATGAAGCCGAACATTACAGCCGGCTTTACTGTTTAAGTACTTCAGGCCGACAGAGAACGTGTATGAGAAAGTGTAGGACACCTTGAGCGCAGAATTAACTATGTCCGACGTAGATCGCTGCAACCGATTAAGAGCCATTAAACCAACTACAGCTTATGTTGTTGCATTGGGGAGGCGCTTCATAGTCATTAAGTTTCAACCCTATCGTGACCTGGGTGGAATCTGGTCGGTTAAGCAACTGTCTGAAGAAAATGGACTTCTACGTAAAGAATCCCTGGCGAGTACAAGGAGAAAAAATTAAATAGGGCACTTGATCACTTTGGCCTTCCTCGGGTGTGGTTAGAGGACGGCCTCGTTGTCCTGCAGAACGACAAATGACGTAAGGTGTTGTTTGTTAGGAGAATTGCACAAATAATCTAATGAGTAAGTGAAACATTCGGCGGTGTGACTAATTGTTTTACCGTGCTGGCCGTCGGTTCAAGGGGCGTCGGGTTCGACTCTCAGCCGGGTCGGAAATTTTAACATTAAATGTTTATTTCCACTGACTCAGGGACTTGGTATGTTTCCCGCACTTAGAAAATAAAAAGGTCCGCCTCTCTGGTGTAGTGGTTAGTGTGTCCCAATGTCTCACGCTCCAGGACACTACGCTTGAGGCGGTAGAGGTGGGATCCCTCGCTGAGACCGAGGGAGAAACCAGCCCTGGAGGGTAAACAGATTAAGAAAGAAAGAATGAAAATAAAAAGTAAAATGAAGTAAATAACGATAGAAATAAGAAAATATCAGAAAAAAGGATGGAAAGCAAAGCAAAAGCAAAGCAGTCACATCCGTACAGGCCATGAAGGCCCTTGGAGGAGTGGAAGGTAAAGGCTTCCAGCATTGATAACCTCAGCAAATGATGGGGTAGAGTGGTTATCTCTACGCCCGGCCGCCTTTGCTCCCAGGAATTAACCTGGTACTCAATTTTGGTGTAGGCTGAGTGAACCTCAGGGCCATATGCACCTCCGGATGTGGAAATCTCGTTTCTAAAATTTTACGACTTCCTGACGGGGATTCGAACCCATGTCCTTTCGAGCGAACCGGGGAGGCCTTTACCGCCTCGGCCAGACAGCCCCTAAAAAGGATGGAAAACTTTTAAAAAAGGCATAAGTTGACACCATACAATTCAAAGTTTGTAACATTGTAAGGAAGTGGGAATTAGCAAATCTTACTTGGAATTACTTTTAGAGGAGCTATGTGTTCATTGCAATGTCTAGGAACCCACCATCCCGACCCCCAGAAGTACATTTACTTTTATAAGCTAGTAATGAGCAGCACCCGCCATTGTGCACTGGTAAAGTAGCAGCTAGCAAACCTACTGGCCAACGTGAAAAGAATTGCCATCGAGAATGATAATTTATTGCTTTACCAATCCCCCTGAATAAAATCACAAATAAAAACACCATGTATAGAAACAATGTGAAATACACAACAGCAATAATTCACACGAAACTTACCTTAAAGGAGTTGCGGATACAGGGCTGCACCCTCGCGTTTAGGGGGAAGGAGATCTTAAATAGAGATTCGCCTGTCGCTTTAGGAGAAACAGAATGCGCTCTCATAGCCCTACAGAACACTAGAAATCTATAATCCTTTTCGCGGCCCTAATCTGTGGGCTTACAACCCCAGACCCCCTTTGCTTGGTCACAGGCCAATGGTTTTGTCACTAACCGGATCTAACCAACCCAATCCAATGGTTTTGTCACTGGCCGGACCTAACCAATCCAGACCGATCGCTTTCTCACTGACCCCGAATATAAATTAATTCAGATTTTCCACACCGTCCAACATAGACAGCGCTGCTATTGCCCAACAGAATGTTAGATGCGTAAAAGCCACTTCGCGGCCCTAACCTAAATTAATTCAGATTTTCCACACCATCCAACATAGACAGCGCTGCTATTGCCCTACAGAATGCTAGATGCGTAAAAGCCACTTCGCGGCCCTAACCTGGGGGCTTGTCCGGCTCCATGGCTAAACGGTTAGCGTGCTAGCCTTTGGTCACAGGGGTCCCGGGTTCGATTCCCGGCAGGGTCAGGAATTTTAACCATAATTGGTTAATTCCGCTGGCACTGGGGCTGGGTGTATATGTCGTCTTCATCATAATTTCATCCTCATCACGACGCGCTGGTCGCCTACGGGAGTCAAATCAAAAGACCTGCACCTGGCGAGCCGAACTTGTCCTCGGACACTCCCGGCACTAAAAGCCATACGCCATTTCACCTGGGGGCTCACGACACCAGACCCCCTTTGCTTGGTCAGAGTCCAATGGTTTTTTCACGAGTCTTGGTTCCCATCTAAACCGGTTGGCAGCATTGTTGACCGCTCGAGCCCGCACTCACTTCCTCAGCGAAAAGGCCGCGAGAAGTAAACAAACGACAGGCATTCCGCGCGCGGCTAAATGTAGTGAGTATAGGGTAGCACGGCGTCAGCTTTTGATAAAATAAAATACATGACACTTGCTAGGGAAATACTAATGTGTTATATTATTCCGTGTAATGTTTGTGTGCGTGTAAGCAACAATGTGCGTGAAGGCTACTGTGTGAATACCACTTGGGATGCTTGTGAAAAGAGTATGGAAACCACCAGTATTTTCAGTGTTTTCGTACAAATATACATCTTCATTACATGCTTTTATGCCTTGTAGGGTTGACTGTGAAAGCCTCTGTGAAGTTATTAAACTCCGCCGTGACCCTCTACTTGCAACAAGCTCTGTGGCCCCTTTTAGTTCCAAACCTATTATATTTAAAACATTAGAAAGTAAGACAGCCCATCGCCATGTTGGTCTCTCCTACTTTTCTTACCCTAAATGGCCGAATTCATTATTCTCCTTGGTAACTCATCCTCCTCCATTCACCTCACCTGAACCCACCACCGGAGCCAGTTTATGCGTAACTTGAGTTCATTGCTAACATAGCCTTCATCTCCTCATTCTGTCTACCCTCCAGCAATTGGTTACACTTCTTGTACCAGTGATCATTCTCGCTACTTTGATGTCGGTTACTTAGGAATAAGACATCCTGAGTGCACCCAGCTTTCACTCCCTTAAAGCAAAGTTGGTCTGAAAACTGACCATTGTAAAGATAGTTTCGTCTGGGAGATGACTTCTTTCTTACAGAACACTCTTGATCGTAACTGCGAGCTCACTGCATTACATTTGTTGCACCTTGATTCAATCTCGCTTACTACACTGCCATCCTGCGAGAATACACATCCTAAATACTTGGAATGGTCCACCTGTTCCAGCTCTCTATTCCCAATCTGACATTCATTTCTATTGGATTTCTTACCTTCTGACATGTCTAAAGTCTTAGAAAGGTTAATTTTCATATCATACATATTGCACCTATTCACATGTTCCAAGATATCTACTGCAGGCTTTATGCTCAATCTACCATAAGACTAAATCATCACCATACTAAATTTCCACCTAATTCAATCTTTCCCCGCCGCTTTATACCATACGGTAGATGATCCATGAAAGTTGTAAACAAAAAATATAAAGGTTTACAGCCTTGTATAACCCCTGTAAGTACAGTCCGCGAAATTTTTCGTGGTACTTCTTTTTACGGGATTGAGGAGCAAGGAGGAGCTACCCCGGTTCGGGTAATACTGCCAACTGAATGGAAATGAAATCTGAAATGAATCGATACTATGATCGATCGATATGAATTTTCTAAACCGTCGTTTCAGTGTAGGAATTCTATGTTGCTCCCCTGATGTACCTTGATTTTCCTTACTCATGCTCAAGCTTAACCTATATTTTGACTTTGCTGAGTAAATAACAACAGTATTTAAAGTGTCGCAATTATACCGCTAGATGTCTCACGGCGATGCTTAATGGTTTCATATTTCTTGTGTCAGAGGTCGCCAAAACTAATTTCGAAGATAACCGAGGTCTGCCGATTCAGCACTTGGGAGCCGAAGTATCATTAAAAGTTCCGCGCACTGTACCTCGAACCAAGAACACATTCCACCAGCAATTCTCACGGCAGCCCAAGTCTCATTGTGAATGCCTTTCATTGTTATGGCCCAAAAGCCCAGAAGGGCTATTACCTACTAAGCAACCGCTGCTCAGGTCTGTAGATTACGAGGTGTCATGTGGTCAGCACTACGAATCCTCACAGCCCTGAGGATTTCTAGCCCGGGGCCACTATCTCACCGCCAGATAGAAACAGGGCCAAATCCACATGTGTGACACAGTTCACATCCTCGACCCTCGAAAATGATTTGTGAAACAAAATCACAGCAGGAAAATTACTGAGCAAGATTCGGAAGGACAACGTGGTAGGTGCAAATATGCCAGTCGGAAAAGGAGGTAGTATAATCGTTTTCCAGTCGAGTTTGTAAAAGAATAGAAATTGATATTTCGTTCCAACAAACATTACCTGAATGTGGATTGTCACCCAGAAATTAATGCTACTGTTTTTAACAAATTGCTGGTTGACTTTCTTATGTCGCTAGAGAAAAGCTCCATTATTGTTGTGAATTTCTATGAGAAGTCATATTTCTTTCCTTGATATTATATCATTTTGTACTGTTTTTTCATCACCTTTCTGTCCGGCTCCATTGCTAAATGGTTAGCGTTCTGGCCTTTGTTCAAGTGAGTTCCGGGTTCGATTCGCGGCCGGGTTGGAGATTTTAACCTTAAATGGTTAATTCCCTAACCCGGGGACAGGGTGTTTGTGCTGTCCCAACATCCCTGCAACTCACACACCACATATAACACTATCCTCCGCCATAATAGTCACCTACAAATGGCAGATGCCGCCCTCCCTCATCGGAGGGTGTGCATTACAAGGGCTGAACTCGGCTAGAAATAGCCACAAGAAATTTTAATTTTATCACCTTTCGAAGCATGATAATAACAATTAAAGATGTTTTATTGGACATATAAATGCATATTTAGGATTTTTTATTATCTGGCATATTTTGAACAAAATATTTATTTGACCTTCGTTTTCTTTAAATCACAGTAAGGTCTAGAAATTATTTTTCAGTATGTACTGGAATATACTTCTACTGAAGAACCATGGAAAAGTACTTTATAGAATGTTTCTAACAGCTAAGAGATTTTGTATGCTGGTAGGGTCAATTCCTGGAAACCGGGTCATTGTTTTCACGGAAACAATAACAATTCTGCCATTTCTAAGCAGATTCCGAGACATTTTCTGTAAATGATTTAACTCTATTCAAGTACACTCCCATTATATCATGTGATGTTGAAATCAATTTTTCTCGCTACAAGACAATACACAGCGACAACAGGAGAGTTTTCTCATTCAACAACCTTAAAATGCATGTGGCCATAAATTGATGAATGGGATATCTACCAACTAATTTTCACAGGGGCACTACTACCAGCCGGCAGGCTACGTCAGAATATGAAGAGATAACAACCGGACCGTGGCTCACAGTGGGTTACTCAGCGCTACCTGTCTAATGCACCCCTTGCATTAGTAAACCTCGTTTTCCACCGCATAGTTCCAGGCTGGTGTATGGTACAACCCCACTATATTTGCTGTCTGCTTATCGGCAATGGCTAGTGTGTTCAGCAGCGACGAATACACATACATTTTAATCTGGACAACCTGGTCAGAATGCAGCCGAAGCTCCAAACAGACGTCTGCCTTCTACACATGTATTTCGCCGAACAGTAGTAGTTTTTATTTCATACAAAATGTCAACACGTTTATAAGTTATTGAATATTCTTTTCTGTACCTTTGTCCTATTTACATACAGTAGCGGCGATTGGGGACGGGGGACGGGGGGGGGGGGGGGGTTCGAAGACGGACAGTTGCCCCTCCTCAACTTTGTGGAAGAAATATTACATTTTTATTCCACTTTACCCAGCTGGAACTAGGAATTATTAAAGAAGAGCTATTTGTACAAGCTTTGTTTCCTTATCTGCTAATTCTTTCCTTTATTTTCTTTAACTATAAACATAATTATTGGCAGAAATAAGCACAAAATGCAGTTCGTTGCGGCTAACCGATTCGTGTAGCGCTACGGCAAGTAGTGGAGACTTTGCCTGTGCTGTGAGGAAGGGTAGTAGGGGTACATATTTTTTGCCAAGGTCTCGGACCCTGACCCGCTTGCCGCGCGCATTCGTCAGTCTTGCAGTTTCTTTATTGTCTGTTAGTTTCTTAGTGTGCATTCAAATACTCAGTGATTTTTAATAGTATAATCGTGACGTACTTCTATTAAATTGTACCAAGCGATCTGGCCATCGGATTCGGGGCGCGCAGCTGTGAGCTTGCACCCAGGAGATAGTGGGTTTGAAACCCACTGTCGGCAGCCCTGGAGATGGTTTTCCGCGGTTTCCCATTTTCACACCAGGCAAATGTTGGGGCTGTACCTTAATTAAGGCCATGGCCGCTTCCATTGCACGCCTAGCCCTTTTCTGTCCCATCGTCACCATAAGTAATATCCGTGTCGGTGCGACTATATATATATTTCATTGCAATTGTAATTTCAACGGGAGATAATACCAACTTTACTTTCAATGGACTAAATTCTTTTTTTGGTGTTTTGTTGTTTATTATATAAATGTATTTAACTTGCCCCTTGGTTTATTTGTAATAATAGTTTCTTTGAGATTTTGATAAAAAAACTCTACAATAAAATTTTCACCAGGTCTCACAAACAAACCACGAGGCAGATTAAATACAATTACTTTATAGATGACATAACACAAAGGAAGGAATATAGCCCAGTGAAGGGAAAGTTGGTATTATCTCCCGTTGAAAGTAAAATTACAATGAAATATATATATTTTTTACAATTGGCTTTACGTCACCCCGACACAGACAGGACTAATGGCGACGATGAGACAGGAAAGGGCTAGGCGTGGAAAGGAAGCGACCGTGGCCTTGATTAAGGTAAAGCCCCAGCATTGACATGGTGTGAAAATGGGAAACCACACAAAACCATCTTGAGGGCTGCTAACAGTTGGATTCGAATCCACCATCTCCCGGCTGCAAGCTCACAGCTGCGGGCCCCTAACCCCACGACCAGCTCGCCCAGTGTAATTAAATAGAAATACGACATGATTATACTGTTAAAAATCATTTAGTATTTAAATGCACACTAAGAAACTAACAGGCACTAAAGAGACTGCCAGACTGACGAGTGCGCGCGGCAAGCGGGTGAATTATACCTCAGTGTTCACGATCTTGGCAAAACAATATGTACCCCTACTACCCTTCCTCACAGCACATGGAAAGTCTCCACTACAGTTCTTGTCGTAGCGCTATACAAATCGGTTAGCCGCGACGAAGGGCATTTTGTGCGTATTTCCTCCAATAAGTATAAAAAATTAAAAGAAAATACAGGACAGATTTAGCAGGTAAGACAAAAAGGCTTGTACAAATAGCTTTTCTTAAATATTTTCTAGTTACAGCTGGCTAAAGTGGAATAAAAAAAGTAATGTTTACTCCACAAACTTATTAATTTATACACGTGTAGACATTTCACTCTATAAGAGAGTTCTTTGTATGAAATAAAAACTAATACTGTTCGGCGAAATACGTGTGTAGAAGGCAGACGTCTGTTTGGAGATTCGGCTGCATTCCGACCAGGTCGTCCAGTTTAAAATGATGTCTATGTAATCGTCGCTACTGAACACACTAGCTATTGCCGATGTGCAGACAGAAAATGTAGTGTGGCTGTACCATACACCAGCCTAGAATTATATGATTGAAAACGGGGTTTACTAAACCAAGCGGTGTATTAAACCGGTAGTGCCCTGAAAATGGTTTTCCGTGGTTTCCCATTTTCACACCAGGCAAATGCTGGGGCTGTACCTTAATTAAGGCCACGGCCGCTTCCTTCCAACTCCTAGGCCTTTCCTATCCCATCGTCGCCATAAGACCTATCTGTGTCGGTGCGACGTAAAGCCCATAGCAAAAAAAAAAAAAAAAACCGGTAGTGCTGATTAACATGCGAGCGACCGTACGGTTGTACCGTCGCTCTCTATATGCTGCCATAGCCTGCCCGCTGGCAGCAGTGCCCCTCTGAAGATCAGTTGGTAGACATGCCGTTCATCATTTGTGCATGCGGGACATTTATAAGTAGAAAGAACGGCGCTCACGAGCCGCCTAGTATATCATCCCACCCAGCTCGAAAGCTGCAGTCGCTTAAGTGCGGCCAGTATCCAGTATTCGGGAGATAGTGAGTTTGAACTCCACTGTCGGCGGCCCTGAAGATGATTTTCCGTGGTTTCTCATTTTCACACCAGGCAAATGCTGGGGCTGTACATTAATTAAGGCCATGGTAGCTTCCTTCCCACTCCTAGCCTCTTCCTGTCCCATCGTCGCCATAAGACCTATCTGTGTCGGTGCGACGTAAAGCAATTTGTAAAAAGAAATATAAACACATCATCCAAGTATTTCCTCCCACATGTGATGGGACTGATAATTTTATCGAAAAGATTAATGCAGACAGTAACGAAATCCTAAAATATAACAAGTAATTCGGAAATAACCCTACCGACGGGCGATTTCAATGCAAATGTGGAAAATTGTGTAAATAAGGATGTAATTGTCAATTATGCCTTGGTACGAGAACTGATCGTGTGGACAGGATTGTCCAGTTTAGTCAACAGGAGATCTTTGTTGTGACAAATATTTTCTATAAGTTACGAGCACGAAAACTGTAACCTGGAAATCAAATGCTGAAATCGAGTCAAGGAAAGTGGGGAATCAGATTGATTACTTTCTTATTAGAAATAGGGTGAGAAACTGCATTAAGGCTGTGAAGATTTATCCTGGTGTTGATTTTTCATTGCATCATAATACACTGGTAGCTAAAATTAAGGTTGAATTTTTTAAAAATCTAGGAATTATTTGTTAGTCCTAAACTTGATACTGCAAAACTCAGAGACGCAAACATTAGGTAAACAATACTGAAGAAACTCAGAGGCCAATACTATCTTTCTGGCCAGCCTTGACTACAGCTAAAAGCTTTTTATTCGGTCCCTGAAGGGGTCTGCGGGCCTCCTAGACGGTAATTCCGTCTGCCAGGCCAGGGAGATGTGATACGGTGAAGGAGATGTTCGCAGAAAGTGAGGGGGTTAGCGATCGTGTCCTATAGTAGGAACTGTCCAGACATTCTCCTTAGTTCAGGAGAATGGAGAACCACTTACAACCATTCTCAGGACAGCCGATGGAGGAGACCAACCCCTCTCCGTAGTAGCTTTGTTTGTATTGTTATATTCCCTTGTATCACAAATTCTTTTGTTACATTTTAATCGAACACTATAGCTCATCGGCCCCTGATAAATGTACGTTCATTTAAAAGTAATTCAGGAATATAAATCTATGAGAAACTCATGATAATGTCCTAAATTTTCAATCCATGTCGCTTGCCTTCTTATATGAGGAGAAGGTTAGGGATATCCTCCACTGGGCACGATGACCTTCAATGTTAGGCCCCTTTAAACAACAAGCATCATCATCAGCATATCCTCCACTACTATGCGTAGTGACGTTTAAGTTCTACACAGCTGTGAAATGATGTGTTAATTTTTCTCTAAATTTTAAGTTGGTGCAAAATCTATTAGATTAAAAGATATTCGTGACAGTCAATTTATACATCTGATTAATTAAACAATTAAACAATCCCTTCATCCATTCATTTACCTTCCCTGAATTTGAGCACCCATATGTTTATCAAATTCACAATTACATACTGAAAATTCTCACTGTAAAGAAAAAGTAATATAAAGAACAAATTAAGCACTAGGACGGCATTCTGTAATTTCTGATGTGTTTAGGAGAATATTTTACATTGCAATTATGACAGAAATATGAGCATCTGGAGTTGATTAACGAATGAAATGACTTAATTAGAAACATCTTTTGAAATGCGCGAGTATAGACAACGGTTTATCGTAAGGCAAGCGTCTCTGCCTTAAGTGAACTCTCGTGCTAAATATTCATGGCAATAAATCGTGCTCAAGTCCTTCCACTTATCTCGAGCAAGCAGCATTTAATGTTGAGGGCACTAGTGTCTGCTAAACTGCTACTGCTTTGTCGGGCTTCCCTTGGGCCAAGTCGCGTCATTGTGATTACAAGTTGGGAAAAAGCTAGAGTACGCGCAGGTCTCAAGATAGAGAAAGTTACTTCTCGGGCTTTGGTTTGTTTTGTTATATTCCCTCGTATCACAACTTCCCTTGTTACATTTTAATCGAACTTTAGAACTCATTTCGGGTAGAAGAGAATGGGCCCACGGCGGATTCTAGGCCTGTGCGCTCTATTCTCTCACGCTAAACGTCACCTGAAGGGAACCGCGGAACGCTTCTAATTCCCGACCAATCTACTTTATTCTTTACTTTTTATTCATCATTTTGTGTCCCCTCCGTAGCTCATTATTCATCAGGGCAACGACTCTAATTACACTTATTTTTTAAAATCCATCGTACCATGAAGAATTGCTCCGTCTTTAATTAGTACTGGATTGCACAGTAAACTTCCGATTATTGGTGCGCGGGTTATCCGACTTGCAAATTATTTGCAAAGACAAAGACAAAGACACCTCCATACAGGTCATGGAGGCCCTTGGTGGAGTGGAAGGTAAAGGCTTCCACCATTGTTAACCGCGGCACGTGATGGGGTAGAGTGGTTAGCTCTACGGCAGGCCGCCTTTGACCCCAAGAATTAACCTGGGACTAATTTTTGGTGTAGGCTGAGTGAACCTCAGGTCCATATGCACCTCCGGAAGTGGAAATCTCTTTCCTTAAATTTTAAGACTTCCTGACGGGGATTCGAAACCACGTCCTTCCGGGCGAACCGAGCACGCCTTTATCGCCTAGGCCAGGCAGCCCCGAATTATTTGGAAAACCTAAAATGAAACGAAAAGGGAAATGTACTGTAGTGTAAAATACATTTTTCCATTTTAACGCATTTTTTCCATTTTAACGAGGTCATATTTGCGGAAAGGGTGCATATACTGTATTTAGTAAACGTTTTGGCAGTATTTACCTCATATTTCCTACCTGTAAGTTCCTCACTTTCAGTTTTACTTTAAAACGTTCTTTGCTGTAAGCTGAATGAATTGTAGCTCTTATAACAGTAATAACCCTTGAGTTCTGTGATCCACTGTTATGTGTTTACGTCTGTATAAAAACTGAATTCATTTTCGGTTTTCTGTTTGAATCGGTCTGTATGGTCTTCAGTTTCATCTCGTCATTGCAGAAGAAGGAAGGAAAACAGTTGGGAAAACAATGTAAGAATTGAAAATTATGGTAAAATTTGGAGAGTCCGCTATTTGAATTTACGGTAAAATTTGAAGAGGAAGTGTTGGCTATTGGAAGTAACAGAAAAATTTGTTGAGGAACCGTTGGCTGCTAACCTGGTGGCAGGTTATGGAATAGGAGTTTAGAAACTGCGTGATTTTAAGAGTAACAGAGCAAATCTGGAGAATTTTATGTAGGGCAATGGTAATAGTGTTGGACCTTGAAAATGTAAAACATTCTAAAAGCTTATTTTTCAAAATTAATCCATTCTTGCTATGTTTTAAAGTACCCTACTACATTGCAAATATTATTCAAATTAAATTTCGTTATATTTTTAATATTTTTCTTGCATGTTCTCCTATTCATTGGCCCGAATAATCAGGAGTTTACTTCATTCCAAAACACTATACAGAGTTAATCATCGAATCAGCGTGCTTCGTAATCTTTGGAGCGAAAGTAGCCATTTGGAACGCGGGGTAGTCGTTTCGGCTCGGATAGCTGCTCTTCATGGTCGTAGTGTCTCCCGCATCTGAAACGTTATTTTTACCTGACCGGTTGTATCGAATCCATAATTTGTTTCTGATCGATTCGATATTTACATGACGTCTACTAATTTTGCAGGTGAAACCTTCTGGTTCTTGTGGGTTGTAATTTTCCTGCCATTTTCTATCATGGAGTTCATGTATAGATAGATAAATAAAGAATTATTGGAGACAGGAAATTCAAAATTCAACTTCGATAAAACCTTGCAATTTGAGCGATAATGTAAAAGTGTATTAGACGAAGTTGTAAGATATTTTTGAAGAGTATGGACTAGAGTATTGTGGCAGATCTAATTCATAACCACGAAAAGGAAGAGGACAATAGGTTAGCTCGACTCAAAATAGCAATTCATCCGAACGGAAAGCTGAAATAGCCATCAAGGATCAACGAGTCGGAGACAGTCAAAACTTCTAAAATTTTTCTTTGCTCTACCCCTACTGCCGCGGCCACAAGTTGAAGACTGCTTCATAAACGACTTGATGAGCATGAAAGCAATACACAAGAAGCTGAATGAATTTGTTCATTATGTACTGCATGAGATAGTTGCATGAATGAATCTGACTTTCATCCTGAAATGTGGGCTAATTTTGGTAATACAGGAGACCAACCAATTAACTGCTGCGAATAGCTCCATGCAACATTCAACCAGCAATGTCATGCTGTCCATCTTAATATATCGTCGTTGCCGGGACAAAACCTCCTATGTGATAATATTTATGGAGATATACTGACCCGCAACACATACATTATGAAGAGCGAGAATGCTTTGACATTATGCACACAATATTGCAGCTTAGATGACAGAACCTTACAGGTCAAAGTTCTAAGCTAAAATATTTCACATAGGAGGTTTTGTCCCGTCAGCGATAATGTATCATTTCATGGAGGTGTTGACGGGAATTCAAGCCGATACATACATAAAGCTTCGAAGCAATAAGGACAGAAGGAAGATAAAGAAAGGGAATACAGTTAATATAATGATTCAGGCAGCTGTAAATGACTACCTGCAAGGGAAAGTCATTGATCTACAGTACATGAAACAGGTCAACTAAACATTTTTCAGTACCTGTTTATAACGTGAATGAAACGTATTTACGATAACAATATTTTTTACCATATCAATAATTTATTGAAATTTTCCACTAAATGTTTAGGCTATTATATGGATGAAACCTACTTATGTTAACATCATTTTTACCAAGCCAATCTTTTAGGATTAACTGTCCTCAGCCTATTAAATATAAGGGAAATGGTACTAAACCAGCAGGAGCCAAAGCTACCTAACTTAGATATTGAAGCAGAGGGTCGAAACCACCAGCACCAATCAACAGTCAAATGGCAAATCCAGTTATTGGGAGCCAAAACCTCCCAACCCTTGGATTATTCTGGCTGCTATTTCGTTTTTAAATAGGCCTACATAATCCAGGAAAATACCGAAATGGTCCATTCATTGCGCCTTCCAGCGAACTTCCCTTCTTCCTGATGAAAAAGCAAACAAATAAGATAGTTGCTTTGCGTAGTCGTTAAGAAGGGACTCTCAGTTTTATGGGAAATCCGTAACTTAGGAACATCAGTTTCAAATATCTCACATATATTGGCCAAAATTCGAAGCACAACCTCTGTGGTGAACTGTCATTGGCTATATTATACGTTTATCTCGTCCCCTTCGAGCTGAAGACAATTAGGCCTAGATAGAAAATCCTCTACAACTCTATTACTGAATCTGACACTCACGACTGTAATGAGCAAAGGGAAGATTTAAAGCTTGACTTCGATAAAAATGCATTTTACTGTGAACGAAAGCTTTCTTCCGTCCTGATCCACATGGGAAATAACTTGTAAGTAGAAAATGATCAGTTTAATAACCATGGATATATTTGAAGATCAATCTGGATATTTCGAATTTCCTTCTAGACATATCCTAGCATGGCACATTTTTTCTTCAGTTTCAGGCCGTGTTGAACCATTCTACCGAAACCCACTGTGTGTACAAACAGTTTACTACATCACGTTATCGGACTGGCTTAAGTGTGACCAGTATCCAGTATTCGGAAGAGAGTGGGTTCGAACCTCACTGTCGGCAGCCCTGAAGATGTTTTTCCGTGGTTTCCCATTTCCACACCAGACAAATTTCTCCAGATTCGTTTCCTTGACAGTCGAATAAGAGCTGTAAATGTCGTTGCGACGTAAATCAAGTAGCAAAAGAAAAAACCGGCAATGTTGAGTTACTGTTCTTTATCAGTACCACGTGCCTTCCATACATACGCCATACATACATATTCATTATAAACCATTAGGTTTTTCATCGCTCAGTTTTGAAACCCATATGAAGTAAGTACCCACTTTCACAATATTCATTTTCGCCTAACCGTTTGGCCTCGTTTATTTCCGTAGATCTCTCCTTTAGATCATGAAAGGCAGATTCTCATCGACGTCTTCTTTTCCTCTGTTGCTCTTATACTGCATGTCCAAGGCAGATTCTCATCGACGTCTTCTTTTCCTCTGTTGCTCTTATACTGCATGTCCAAGTCCGTTGTATTCCCAGGTAACACAGCCTTCTCCATTCCTCTTACACAGTATGACCCCACCACCAAAGTCGGTTCATGGGGACAGCTTCATCAGCTCGAGTTCATGTTTTTCTCTTTATTCCGAATAAGTTGCTGCCATTGTTCCCAACTGTTTGTACCAGATATCATTCTCACTACCTGCAACTTATTCTACTCAAGTGTTAACCTTGCTTTTACCACCAGGCAGGGAAGTACATATGAAAACAGCCTTACGTATTGTTAATTTGCTACAACCCCTTTCAATTTTATTAATTCTGCTACTATCCTAAACACTCCAAATGATGTACCATTTCTTATTTTGCGTTTCCTATCAGCCATTCAATCGGATTATTCCCTTCGCTACTAACATAACTTTATTCTAAATTCGGACTAAATGTAGCCGCGTATGCATTGGAATTTATCATCCAGGAGTGTTATATCTGCTAACATTATGGACTTGACGCACCGATGACCTGTGTTATGATTGGAGACAGCTGGTGTTTGCCTTGAGTGACAGTAACTTAACATTTCTTTTCTTAAATTTGCATTTGCATTTTTAAAAGATCAGCACATGAGGTAGTACCGAACGTTCATTTTAATTCACGAACTCTTAACAAAACTTAGCATGCACTTCAGTTCATTCTCAATTATATGTGACAGTGTAAGTTCGTGTTACAATGGTTTGAACAATGCAGCTACAAAATGTCACGTATGCTTGTAGGATCAAGGAATCTACTGAATGTGGCATGATTCCTTCGATAACAACCGTTGCTTATGTGAGGTATACGGTTTTCGAATTGCAAATGGTGGTGGAAATGGTGTAAGTTATGTATTACAACTCAAGCGGCAATGGAAACATTTCATGTTTATCTCCTGTACAAAATCCAAGCACTTCATCTTCTGTCAGTTTTTAAACCTCCCCTCCACTCTTCAGTGGGATGTGATTACATTGCAAACATCAATCTACCATTTGCCCAACACTAGCAGATCATGACTTCCCTATCGTTCTGTAATCTAACATTTTGCGAACGTAGCGTTTTCAAGCTCATCCGATTATTGATGTGCAAATTTCCAATTGCCATTAGCCCAGCTTGTTATCACGGGAACGAGCATTCATATAGTTTTAACTTAATTACATCGATTGTGTTTGGAAAATCGATATTTTTAACATCCGTTTGATCCCGATATCAGTATGCTCCACTATAAGCGACGTCGTTGAAAATATGTACACAAACTCAACTGTTGAATTTATTGTAACCTTGAGCTTTATACTGCTGTGCGGAAAAATATATTTTCTCTTATAGAAGTTTAGGTGACGGATAGATAGATAGATAGATAGATAGATAGATAGATAGATAGATAGATAGATTAGATAGATAGATAGATTGAAACGGTATTTATTTCACCTGGCAGAGTTAGGTACACATGTCCTTTCCTTATGCTTTAAAATTAAGATTAAAGTAAAAAAAAATCGAACTCTCTGAAACAAATTCTAACCTTATTATAATGTAGTATACGTCTGTTTGAGCCGGCACCATGGTGTGCGTGCCTGCCTCTTACCCGGAGGACCCGAGTTCGATTCCCCTCCAGGTCAGGGATTTTTGTCTGGACCTGAGGGCTGGTTCGAGGTACACTCAACCTACATGATTTGAATTGAGGAGCTATCTGACGAAGGGATAGCGGCCCCTTTCTAGAAAGCTAAGAATAACGGCCGAGAGAATTCCTCATGCTGGTCACACGATATCTCGTTATCTGCAAGCCTTCAGACTGAGCAGCGGTCACTTGGTAGGCCAAGGCCCTTCAAGGGATGTAGTGTCATGAGGTTTGGTTTAGTTTACGTCTGTTAGGTCAACAAGCCGAAGGGAGTTTGTATTCCCAAATAGCAGTTACAGCAAAACGCCAGAATCCAACGGCGATGCTAAAATGCGACGTGCCAGGTAATATGAAGAGTTTGCCATTGTTTTCCTCTTTTTCTATTCTTACAAGTTGCTTTACGTCGCGCCGACGCAGATGAGTCTTACGACGACGACGGAATAGAAAGGAGTGGGAAGGACGCTGCTTTGGCCTTATTTAAGGTACGGCCCTAGCATTTGCCTGGTATGAAAATGGTTAAACCTCGGATCACCATCTTCAGCGTTGTCGACAGTGGGGTTCGAATCCACTATCTCCAGAATACAAGCTCTTCAGTACCCAGAACGTTCTATTTCAGTTCGACTGGCTCTTTTCGTAACAGTGAGACGCACAAATCCTCCTTAAAATGTCATTACTCAGCAACTTACACACTGCCAGAGCCATAAATGAGACCGAAACGTCAGTAAAACCTACATTTTGCTCTGGCCTATCCCACTAAACGAATGAAAACATTTTGTATCCATTATGAAATGGCAGCTGACACACTAATATTCGTAAAATATATGAATGTACTGCATACTATATAAAATACGCTAAATGGGAATTTTGCCCTAAGTACAATAGTGAAGCAATATCCATGTATATATGAATAGAATTTAATAATAATAATAATAATAATAATAATAATAATAATAATAATAATAATAATAATAATAACTCAAGAAAAGCCACAGTCAAAAAATGACAAGATTTTAGGAGAAGGAAAGGGCAACATCAGCTAAATAAGTTAAATCGCGCTCCTTAGTCGGGGATAACGAAGAATAATAATAAATCAAACCGAACCTCACTACGATCCCGACGGGCCTTGGCCTACGAGGCGACCACTGTTCAGTACAAAGATTTAGAGATTCCTACATGATGCGTGACAGCGCGACGTAGTCTCTCGGGCGTTATATTAATTTATTTATTATAATTTGCTTTACGTCTCACCTACACAGGTAGGTCTTACGCGACGTTGGCGTTGGGAAGGGTTAAGAATGAGAAGGAAGAGGCCGTGACTTTATTTCATGTATATCCGTAGCATTTGCCTGGGTTAAAGGTGGAAAACCACAGAAAACTACCTTCAGGGCTGATGTCAGTGATCTCTTCACGTCTCATATTGAAGCGGAGTAAGGTTTTGAATACTGTATATGGGCTCCGGAGAACGGAAGTCCGCGATAGGATTGAGCCGGAGAAACGTATTAGTGCCAGTAGCGTGGCGGCTGAAGTGAGCGGAGGTAGATGATGGTTCGGCGAGTTCGGGAGGTGGGGAGGTTGGGAGGTCCGATCGGGCATGTGCGTCCTGGAGAGGCAGTCGATTTCCGCTGTCCAGAGAAGTGTGTGGCGCTCCGGTGATGAGGTTAGTAGGCTGTGATGGCGCCACATCACGATGCCGGGGGGTTGGTTCATCTTCAGAGGGGAGTGCTGAATCTGTGCGCTTACACGATGTTCGAGCGTCGTCCCACTGTGCAGCCGGGTTCACAGTTAGGAACCGGCAGTTTGGAGCAGCGTCGTCTGTGAAGACATGATAGCCATGTGATATGCAATATTTATTAGATCTGTAGCTGATTGGACGGCTCCCGAAGTGGAGGTAGTCAGTGTGGTGGTTGGGGTTGGATTACATGTTGTTGCTAGACGTTCACTGTACTATACCCCGGAAATTGTCCCGTAGGTATAAAGAGTTTTAGAGAATGTATACTGGTCTGTCCGTACGCAAACCCGGAGAAACACTGTAAATTGCCGAACCACCACTAGGTACCACTACAGGGGATCAAAAATCCAGCGGTGAAATCACACGAATACCACACCGTCCACTTGTCACGAAGACGTTTTCAAGCATCTATTAAATGCCGTGTCGGATTTGGGTGTATGGGCTTCGTTGGACTGTACGACGAATGATGTGTAAACTCTGCATATGTTACTACTACTAAACGTTTTCATTCCATTCCTGAAGGGGACGGTAGCCCCGTCTCTCAGGACAGAGGGATGTTCAGAGAACGTGAGGGGATTGGGGCCGTGGCCTATGCTAGGAACTGTCCCGGCCACTTTAGTGCAGGATAATGGAAAACCACGGAAAGCCATTCTCAGGACAGCGGACGGTGGGGACTATCAATTTTTCGTCTTTCTAATGTGGAGGCGTAGAGCCACGGCAACCCCTCCTCTGTTCGGGGGGTCGGTCGTTCGGTCGTAGTGCAGAGCCGTCGAACCACGGGCACGGTGTGGCCACTTGTAGGCCGAAGCCCACTCAACAATCGCCGACGTACTCTGTATGACGACAATGACGACGAGGTGTTTTAATTCCCCGCCCGAAAGGCGGGGTGGGCCCCCTAGGGCGAAACGCGCTTTCTCGTGCCGGGAGATGTGAAGAAAAGAGTGATGTGTGGAGAAAGATGGGAAAACACGAGGTAAATAAGTTAAATGCCTAGGGAGATGTGAAGGAGGGTGTGTAGTTTTTGTACGAGAGTGCCAGGGTGGAACTGTGGGCTGAGGAGTTGTAGGGCTGCGGCGATGTGACACAGTGAAGTTGTAAGTAGTCTGTAGAGATCTGTATGCGGAGATGTTTGGAAGAAGGAACGAGGTGGGTTAAGGGGTGGACGAACGTGGTGACGAGGTTCTTAGGGAGGTTGAGCTAGCCGGGTGCGACGACGTGTAGTGGCGGGGGGATGTCTGGGGAAAGGTTGAGAAGGGGAGCGAGAAGGTTCTACTTTGCGATGGCGTCAATAGATTTGCTCTCCGCTGGAGATGAGACGATGTACTGCGCCTTCCGTCGGTAGATGGAGGTGTACTAATGAAGTCGCATCAGAGGAGTTCATAATGCGGAACGCCCGCCGTGCTGGGACGCCTTCTGCGTATAATTCATGTAGGACTTCCCGTTCAGTGATGGTGGTGGCAACACTGCGAATGACGCAACTAAACATTGCGGGTAGAGACGATGTTGGCGGTGCTGAAGATGTTGGCGGTGCGGCGGCTTGCTTCTGTAGTTGAAGCAGGTGCGTCGTTGATTTCCTGGTGACTGAAGTAGCGGGTTGGGATATATAGAAGTTTGGGGCGTTCAGAGATGACTTACATAGGGAGGGATGAGGATGTTATTGGTTAAGGATGGGAGTATACGACCGTATTGAAGAAATTGTATGGGAGGGTGAGGGCAGAGGTCGTGGTGGTGGTACTGGTGATGAAGGTTGTCATGATGGAAGAGGAGGGTATTTTTGGGAGGCTAACTTGCAATTTGTGTTGTCGGCCGCTTGCTTTATTAGCGTAGGCTGGGAGCTGATAGTAAAGCTGATGTGCCACCCGGCCGATCAAATATATGAGGAGAGTCTGGAGATCGGAGACGTCAAATACAGTCAGGTCGATGAAAGACCTACTCTGCATGCAAACTATAATTGATAAGCACAATTCAATGCCAGCGTACTAGAGGAGAAAGACATGTCTACCTGTTACATGTGACCTTGATGGCTAGCATGACCAAACATGTGGCTTCAAATTGTTGTAACTAAATAACATTCAGGACAATCAAATGTAAAATGGTTAGTGTTTCACCCCAGTGTGGCATGGGCTCATCAGTTGGATACTGCACCTTTTCAAGACTCTGGCCGGCAAGCACGCTGGTAGCGACACCACTGCACACTATAACGCGACAAGCACAATGTAGATCCGAAGTATTAGGGGAGAAATATATCCTGGAAGGGCATTGCAAGTGGAGAGATGGAATATAATTCTCCCCTAGTACGTAGGCACTGTATCGTGGTTATCAAATGATAGTTTGCAGTGGTGTAGCTACCTGTGTGCTAGCCGGCCAGTGTCTTGGAAAGATGCGGTATCAACTGATGAGCCCAAGCCGCACTGAGGGTAAACACTGGTACTTTTACGATCGAGTTTCCAGAATATTAATCGAAACACGATCCACTCAAGTGACGCCAATTGACTATCTGAGCATCCTTGTTTCAAGCCGATTATTCTGCGTTTTCCCTCTTTCTTATTCAACCTTCATTCATTGGGAAGCGATGGATAATTATATGTGACAGCGATTGGATTTGAGGTAGCCTTTCATTTGCTGATTACAGTAGACGGCCGTTCTCGTGCGCCATTTCGTATAGGTTTTATTAATCAATGGGTTCACATATTCGATGGGATAGCTATCGTCAGCAGTCGTAGACCCTGTGCGTTTAAACGTCTCCATCCAGGGAATATCCACAGCATCGAATAGGATGTTAGCATATTTTCCGCTTTCGATGGATCAATCAATGAATCAATGCATTTGGGGCTGTAAGCCAGTTCACACATTTCCTATCAATCGCTTACCTAGTAATTTGTTACGCAGTTTTTCAAAGATGTTGAAAATGTACGAAACATTTTTCTTCGTAAAATATTCCAATCTTTATTTCCTCTTCCTACTAACGAATATTTGCCCTAGTTTGTCCTCATGAAGTCCAACTTTATTTTAATTAAATCTAATGTCTACTAATGTAATTCTACGCCATCTCTCCAATGTCAGCAATGAAACAATGTTGTAAAACAAGAACCTTGTCACTAATCACCCAGAATTAATCCCGCTAATTTCTTTTGAATCTTTTCCACTACTCGAATCAAGCAAACCTGACGAGGGTCCGATACACTCGTTCTATCTCTTCATTGGGGTCTTACCAGTAACGTATATGCTCTTTCATTTACATCGTTATTTCAATCCCTCAATGTCCTCATAACCATATGAAAAGACTCACAAATTGTATTTGCAACCTCGTTAACGTGTTTATCCCAACGACGATCTTCTCTTATATTAACACCTAGGTACTTATGGTTCAACTTCGAGTATAGGGAGTTCGAGACCCTAGAGAACAGAGGGTTGAACAGGATGAAGGTGGAAAACTTGGCAGCCGATACGACAGCGTCGAAACTCCACATGGGAGACGGATCATCGTCGGCCTCTGCAAACCATACTACGTCTCCTGTAGTTCATTTTATTAGGATGTCAGATGACAAACCTCCCATGTACGATTCTCGAGAGCAAATCACGCCAAAATGATTAATTAGGGAGATCACGAATTATATCCAAGAGCATAGGATACCTGTCGAAAAAATGCGGACAGTGGAAAAATTCTTGGACAGAGCGCCAGCGATTTGGCTCAGGGCGTTTCTATATACGTTTGAAGACTTCATGGGGTTCCTTCAAGCCTTTTTATAGAAGTATTGGAGTATGGAATTGCAGCAGAACCTCAGGTTATAGTTACACTCAAGACAATACTCTGCATCTGCGCCAACAAAGTACTCCGAGAACTTCACCGCACAGTTTCATAAAATGCGCGAGTTGGATAATCCGGTCTGTGAGACCGAGCTCATAAGTGCCATTGCGAAGCAGTTGCCGTTCGAAATTCAGCGAATGCTGATTGCTTCTAATGTACGCACTGCAGTACAGGCGGAAGGTATGTAAATACAACTTGACCAGGCGACCCATCAGGGGAATGGTAGACACGAAAGATCGTGAGAGCAGCAGGTCAATAATATTGAAATGCGGACAAGCCCGAGAACAGAGTCCACTAGAGACCAGAGCACGAACACCAGTCGTGAACTAATAACTTCTAAGGGGAGAACGTATGAGCAAAATTGGCAACATAGACCATGGAACCACCGAGGGGCATTTCAGGAGTAAGGAAGACCGCAGTACCGGGGAAACTTCCAGAGAGATAGGGAATACCGAGGATATGAAGGAAGAAGGAATAACAGTCGGCCTTACCCGTACCCAGGACGGAACCCAGCCCAGTACAGAGATCGTCAGAATGCTTATAATGAATCAGAAAATAGACAGCAGAAGAGTAGGAGAGATACTGATGAAATCAACAGGAGATGGAAGGATACCATAAGGAATCAAGGCGGAAAGGAAGACAGGCGATATAGTGTGTGGGATCGTGATAAAGAGAAACCATACATAGAGGCGTCCATACAGAACATGGAGGAGCTGGAGCAGGAATCGAAGCGGTATCTTAAAGATTATTGGAGGAAAGAGGCTAATGGCGTTCGCAAAGGGGATAGGAACGCGTCCTGAACGGACAGATCACTAATGCTTCAAAATGAAGGTGGTTGCTCGCTGAATCCAAATGACCCTAAGTTCGAGAACGAACGTCAACTAGGGTCCAGAAGAAAAACAAGAGATTTTGAGTATGAGACAAAGAGAGGGAGAAGAACAAGAGGCTGATGGAGAAGAAGACGAGGCGGAAGGAGGAGAAGAAGAAGAAGAAGATGCTGAAGGAGAGGAAGACGCCATGGAATTAGGTGTCCAAATGATCCGGCCTACATTAATAGCCAGGCCATGCTCGGAATGTGGAAACCCAGACAGCGAAGTCCTGGAATTCATAGAAATGATTCGTCAATTAGAACAAGACAATGAGGCACTTCAAAAGGAGAATCATCAACGACGGAACGAGATTGTTAAAGCCAAAGAACTGATAGAGTTTAGAAGGATGTCCGAAGCCAATTGATGACGCTATAGTGATTCAAAAGTTATTAGAAATTACATGTATGCACAAAATTTTTAAACGTAGCATGGGAAATAATGCGCCCTGGTGGGGGTGTGATAGGCGTCATTCAATTGTAATTAATTATTGAGGAATATATATATTTCATTTTCTGAAGCAAGAATATAGTTCTTTACATATTGTAAGTACTGTCCCCGACGTAGTCAGTCAGAGAACACGAGACACCCCAGGGGTGCTCAGTTCGATGGCTGTAGGCTTATAAAATAAATGACTGTGGCAGGATTAACATAGGGTTCATCGAATAAGCATGTTCAAGGTATAGAACAAATATGACACTTTTATTGAATTAAATGAAATATTAGCCATCCTGAAGTCTGTGATTATGATTCTGATCACTACTTTATGTAATTTAATATGGCTCTTGATGTAACAAACTTAAATGCAAACAAATGGGATGGTACACGGTAGTTGTTTTCCCTAATATTCTAACAGAGTATTTTACATTGTTAATTTTCTTTATCGTCTTTAAAGTCATTAAAATATTAATTTGAAGTTGAATAAAAAAATGTTATTAAAAAAATGAGGTCTGGGCCAAGCCTTCCTCGAACAATCTGGAAAAAAATGCAGTAATTGTAAGAACGAGTATAATAAAGAAATATCCAAGGTTCAATAAGTTAACAGTTATAGCAAAATAAAATTTACATTCGTTATATCGACAATTTTGTAGTTATAAAATGAAAAGTTGAATTTGCCTTTGTTTTCTCTAAGTTAATCCGAGACGTTGGATATATCTGTTCACGTCGTCTCACATCTCTTTTCGTGAGAATTAATACTGAACTTTAAGCATCCGATCAATAATTGAACAAAATAAAACGCCTTCTTTGTTTACGAACATTCATAAATGGAGAGAATAACATCCATGTGGAAATCCCATCCACTATCCATCGATAATATCAAAGTGTCACACATTATCAGAACAAAATACATAGAAAATAATTCTCTAACTACTAGCAAATTACTACATCTACAGCTAACTACTGAAATTATCAAGAAGACTGAGATTATCAAGAAGAAAATATCTACAATATTTACATATCGACGAGTGTCGATAAACTATATCACTCTCCTGTTAACAGATTTATTACGTTCCAACAAGATCGAGTTACCTCATGAAAGCGAAATATTGCATTAACGGATGAACTTGCCTAGTCACGAATCAAATATTATTGAGATATTTCATCGAAGATCTGTTCTTCAGACCTAAGGCCTTCGCGAACATTCACCTGTACCTTCAACTTGAAATTATTAAATTACTTGAGCAAAATTGGGATATCCTCACGAATTAAGAAGTGCATCGATTAACATGGACTTTCACTAATATTAGACTACACTGCGTTCGTCTCGAATAATCCATATTCACATTATAACCTAATCAACATCAGGCTTAATAATATTACGACATAACACGTGAAAAACTCAGTTTCACGAAGATTCATATCATGCGCAATTATTCCACATACTTTACATGTACAGTGTACCACCATGACGACTCTAACTTGTCGCATCCTAATATCAAATATGTGAAGCCACGAAATATAAGGACCTACCATCGTCCTACAAATACAGAATATCCACTTAAATGCGTCTCGATGATTAATTAATCCAATTAATAATCACATGCCACAATGCACATATTCACATTAAATTCATACATAGAATTCAGACTTAATATCCCGATGACACGTTATCTCAAACACGAGGTACAAGTAGAAGTTCCATTTCAAGGAAAATATTGAAAATATTGACAAAATATCCTTTCATCAAATCCATCAGACATAAATTAAATCATATTTGTAACGAAATTCACTCAATAAGCAAAGATGGTTTCGATAACACATGGATAACTCTATCAGAACCCTCTCTGTCAAATTCATGGCCACATGGTCATTAAGCAATCGCATGTGCTAATTTTACGACATATCCGAGCGAAAGATACAACCATAAAAATGTGTCAAAATAAATTACTAAGAAGAAAGAAAGAATAGGACAAAACTACATAGAACAGATATAAATGAGACGTAATCGACTTAACTTAAGGAGATATCCTCACGTCTGGAAGACTGGATTCTCAATCGGCCATTCTAGGATGAAAGAATCTGCATCCCGACGCCGCCGACGGTGGTCGATGGTTTAGAACTTCATGGTGAAGCACAGGTAATCCATAATACGAAGTTCCGTCCTCTTCTGGAAATGATCAAGTCTAGGTCCTCCACGTTCACTCGTGAGAAAGCTGAAACTTACACAAAGTGCTTTAGAATAAACTCCAAACACACACCTAATTGTAATTTGGAAATGACACGTACTTAAGGGATTAATATCTGCACATTCGACGTCTGATCACAACACTGTTCTACGTTGTAGACAATTATCAGAAGTGTAGAGCAATGAAGTGAAGTCACTATTCCTGACGACAATATTCACAATGTTCTACGTTGAAAATCTTGCTGGCAAGGACTCTGAGCAACTGAAGATGATAGTTCGGGAACACGTCAGTATGTGAGAGTGAGTACTCTTATCATATGACTTAAATATCGTGCCTGGTGCTCATGCACGGAAGTAATGTCAATTTAGATACTGAATTCTTTTACCGTATGAATATATAATTTTATCGCCATTTTAGCCAAAAGGTCGTGTAAATTAGTTCAAAAATTTTAGTTTTTAATTTATATCATCTAAACGTGCTATTATTCATCCAGTTTATTTTAATTTAATCCATGAGCATTCCGTAATTGTGCATGTCACGCCACCAAAGATATTATAAATATTTCATTCATATCGTTCCTCGCAATTACAAGTGACACGCGCTAGCAACTTTTTTCTCTCGCCAACCTTCATTTTTTATTTTATTTTGTTAGTCGACCAGCCACCCTCTCTATGTCAAAAAAACTTGTTCTCGTCCACGAGCCAAGGTCGCGCACACTCCCTCTCGCCGACAAGCGAACACAAGCCACACACCAACACCTGTACAGTTAGCTTGTGACCTAATTACGGCCACAGTACAGACCAGGCCGAGATGGTATTGTGCAACCTGCCAAAGACTGTTGTCTCCACTAAGATTAAGTAATACAATGGCCAGCAGAATTAGAATTCTCAGAAATGGTGACGAAGAGGAAAGAGAGAGACTAGAGTTCTTGACAAGTTAGTGGAAGGATTCATCGCCGCGAGCGAAATTTTGCCTGCAAGAGCCGTGTGCAAAATTCCTAGAAAAGACGTCAAGGGAGCTGTAAGTTACTAGCAGGCGCTGAACGCAAGGTTGGCACTTGAAAAAATAATATGAAAATTCTCTGTCCCGCGCTAGCTTGGACCAATCGTAAAATTCATAGACCAGTAGCAGGCACGACAACTTCGTATTGTAAGAAGCACTAGCAACCTTAACTCTACGGATTAATTTTGTACAAGGAAGTGATTAATAAATTCGGGATAAGGTGAATTTTAGAAGCTTAACCATATAATAAAAGTTATTAAAAGTTATTAACTGAGGGAGATTGATTGGCGTAATTCTGAGAATTCATGAATGCTATCCGTTGATTGGCTGCAGGCAAGAGACGCTATAAAAGGGCGCGAAATCTCAGCCTGGGATACAAGAGCTAAATTTGCAATTATATCAATTACCAGCGAACGATATTAGTTGAGAATTGGCATAGAGCCCTTGAGAACATAATTACATAATTGGATCCCATATTTAAACCACTGGCTGGGCCGCAAATAGTGATATGAGATTATCGGAGCCGCTCGTCCTAAGATGACCTGTGGTGAACTCGGAGGAGAGGGGAAACGAATATAAATATAGGGTCGTGGAGAGGGACTTACTTACTTCTGATAATGTGTTTGAGCTGTTGCCACGCCAGGGGTGCTTAACTTTCTGGTGAATATTTTCCTGTTCCGTTACTACGCCAGGGAGCATGTGTGTATTTACTCGTGGAGTAGTGTTCGAAGTGTTAGAATGTTACGTAGCACAGTGATTCGTGAGGTGATGTAGTTCATATTACAGTCTTGAACAGTCTACTAGCAGGAAGAGTTCCAATATTTACATAACTAATTAAATTAAAACCTACGGATAGGAGTGTGAGATTCTACGAAAAGAAATTAGGAACTACGTGGCGTGGGAACGATCACGGGTGTTCGACGTGTTTCATTCAGTAAACAATCAATCATCAACTGATACCTGGTCAGCTGCGCGAACGTGAAGGGAAATGGAGTGCGCGCCCAGGCCGTTGTAAAGGGGATCCCGAGGTATCCCAAGTTCCTAGTGTCCGGGAAAGGAACGAAGAATGTATATTTACATTAAGTGGGCTAGATAAAAGACCAGAAATGTAAAGTTTCAGTTCAATATTAGTGTGTGTAAAATTGTTAAAATGTTAAAATTTTAAAACTTGAAATTTAATGTGTGTAAATCTGAAAAGTGCATTGGATTACCTCTTCAACTAGTAGGATGCAGTGCTAAACTGGACGGGGCCTGTGCTCCTCGTCCGGTTTAGCAAACTACAGGCTGAGATGAGTACTCATTAATATACATTTGTAAATTGATATCGTTAGCGGGAGGAAATCATCTTCTTTCATTATGGTAACTTGATTGTGAAACGAACCCTTTCCGGCTCGTGTAATTTCAGAGATAGATAGACAAAGGTACAAATTAATATGTACATTATTAGATCAAGCACTATCATAAATTTTATTATTTAATAGAGTAGAGTAGGTTAGATTTGTTTATTCAAGTGCTTGAATTGTTTGAAATTATATGGAGCACGTTTCACTTAAAGATAAGATTAATATTCATTCTAGAAGTGCTCAACTGTGGTTTTCAGTTATCGGAAACTTTATAGATATTAAGGCATGTTGTAAGATTTTCCGGAAGTAGAGGGTTGCCAAGTGACTTTAATGGTTGTCGGACGGAATGAAGTCCATTGAATTGTCTGTAAATATCGATGATTATTTGTGCCGCGAAGTTTTGCCAGTGGACAGAAATAACAATAATCAGTAGAAGTGTCGGCGTAATCAATTAATATGGTAATGTGTAAATGCGTGTTTAATAATAATGCTTTGCGAATAATGGCACGGGCCTAAGTTGATGGGATGATTGCAAGTTAAAGTAATTTCAATGTCGAGATAACATATGGCGTGGAAGACTTTAGTTCAGGCAGTAAATTTGATTTTAAACTTAATTGTTGATTTAACGTTTTTTGGACTCCATAATAATCATAAATAATTTTGTAGAAACGATAGAGGCACTTTAATAAGATGGTCACGCTATGTTGGACGCCCAGAGTGATTTGAGCCAGAAGTTGAGATCGGAAGTCGTGTGGGACAGAAATCCGGCACGAGATGAAAGTGAAAAGTACTGATGTTGATGAAGAAATAGATGGATCTTATGGCCCACATTGTGGTCCATGCCGATACCGGTGTTATGAGTGGCAGAATAGAATCCACGCACCGAGGGTTAATCAATTAAATGTTTTGAAGTGTCCCAGTGAATAAATGGGCTTCAAAAGGAAAAGAAAGGAATGATTTAGCACTTGCAGAGATTGGAGGTATTTGCCCAACTGCGAGGTGTTATGGGATTTGAGATTTGTCTTAGGAGGAGATGGTGTCCATGAATTAACGACCGTACGAAAATAAGGTTGCGGGTTCGAATATCGTTATTATGCCCCAACCGACATGAAATGGGATCTTGTTGGTTCATATTTGGGAGGTAACATATGTGACTAAGTTCTAAAGATTGAAATTAAAATATACATTTTCGAAATAATAATAATAATAATAATAATAATAATAATAATAATAATAATAATAATAATCCAAGTAAATCATGTTTTAATTGATTAAGTGCCAAACTAGACCGAAATAATAATAATTTGAAGGGGCAGAAGAAGAAGAATTTATTTTTTATATTCCTGAACATAATAATGATAGTAGGAGTTGAAATGAAAATATTGAAATTTTCAAGCTACTATAAAATTAATATTAATATTTGAAGAATCAGAAGAAGAAGAACTTACTTTTTTATTTCAGATCTTAATAATAAGAGTGAGAAGTTGAAATATTAGAGATAGGATGATTACGGGTTACGATAATCATGATCTCCACTATTAATGATAATGTTAATAATAATAATAATAATAAATATTTTTATTTTGTTATTTTTTATTATTATTTCTGTTGATGATGATGAATGATACCAGGAAAGTCAGCTGGCGAAATAACGAAATAATGTCAAGTTGTTGTAAATAATAAGTTAAGTTAATATTTGTAATATGAAGGCAAATCCCTACATCTGGACCATTAGGGTAGTCTCTTTGTCGTTTCCTTCAGTTAACGATCAGCATATCTTGGTTAGGAACCCGGAGAGAGTTTGTAGTGTCCTGGGTTTTTCTCATCTCAATAAAAGTGGAGGCGATGACATGGGTCATGTGATCGCGCCCACTTGGCCAACAGATAATTGGTCCATGACCATAAATGGTCATTGTGTTAACGAGGGTAAATCTGATACCTTCAGATATCAACGGTTCCACCACTCAAATGGATGGGTGGTCAAAAGTGTCAAATATTGTGTAAAAAATGTTCAGGAGTAATTTGCTAATACCGGCAAATTAAGGATCAACAGATTTTTGGTTGTGTGTAAAAAATTATTTAGTTTTACTTAAATAAAATGTTCCTTCAGCATTTGCAGGTAAACAGTTCCAGGTTCTTGTTCTTGTAGAATAGTAAATCCTTGGTGACCGTTTAAATATCCGTCCCCATTCCTAGGACGGAGCCTTCGTAACTTCCCTTTGATCTGATTTTTAATATATTTTGTGTGTTTTATAATGAGCCTTAAAGTTAATGATTAGAGTGTCCCGTTCAACCCTGTAGTACTGATTGGCTGGCGCCCATACATTTAGTTTGCGATCTTATATCTCTATACTAAATTTTATTGTTTATTAGTTGCGATAGATTCGGTCCGTAACACTCCCTGAGATAAATGCTACCTGGGACTCAGGCTTTGAGCGGGTACAATATACAATAATACTGCTTTGCAGGAACCGCTTTTTAATCATCATAGGATCTGGGTCACCTAATTCTCTGAGTTCTATATTTCAATCGCTCTTTTGTTCAGTTGCTCTCATTTTCATCAGTACCGGTAGTCTCCAATGATCTACGCTATTAACAGCCTTGGACAGGACAACAACGGCACTGTCCGTTTGACCTCATGAATCTAATACATCCGCTACACCTTGCTTGAGACCTACAAGTTGAACCTAACAGCAAAAACCTTTCCTAAACTCGAACTGTCTTATAATAAATAGGCCCTAATGTTATTGGCTTTACGTCCACTAAGCACATTTTCTCGGTTTTTACGCTCTCCGGAGACTCAGAGGTGCCGGATTCTAGTCTAGCAGGAGTTCTTTCACGTGCCACAGTAAATCTACCGACACGAGGCTGACGTATTTGAGCACCTTCAAATACCACCGGACTTAGCCATGATCGAACCTGTCAAGCTGGGTACACAAGGCCAGAGACTCAACCGTCTGAGCCACTCAACCAGGCGAACTCTCTTCTACGACACCAATTGGGTATTTTGTAAACATGTCTAATATAATCAGAAAATTAGCTTTCTTAGAGCTAGTAAAAACACATGTCAAGGTGATCGGCCTGTATGTATCCAATTTATATTTACGACCTTTCGTTTGTACACAGGGTATACTATAGCACTGCCCATTCATTTGGTATAGCTCCTTCATGCAAATGATATTCAAATACGTATTTCAGATATAGTATCTTTAATATATCCTCAGAAGACTCATCAAATCCAACTGTTTTCCTAGTCTTCAAATTTTTGTATTTTTGTATCTTTACTATCACAGGAAATTTTCAGTTCTTCACTAGCATTAGTCCTTTTTTATTCCTATAAATTATCCATATGGCCAACTATTGCTAACTAAATACTTCTGCATTCTTTCAATCATCAAATAAATTCCGTCACGTTTTGGTGGTGGAAACTGGTGTGCAACATTCGTATATTAATTCGTAACAGGTTTTACGTGTGGCCAACTGTGAACAATCAAAGGGGTGGTAAACGACAGTTGAATTGGAAGCAGGCTCTTAAGAGTAGGGTATCCGTGGATGGTACAAGAATTAATAAGTGGGATATTTTGCTAAATTGTATATTCTTTCTACTTGAAACACAACCACAACTGAACTCAGTATCTTACACATTTCAAAACTAAGGTACAACAAGATTTAAACGGCAATTATCCGTGGTTTCCCATTTTTTTGCTATTTGCTTTACGTCGCACCGACACAGATAGGTCTTATGGCGACGATGGGATAGGAAAGGCCTAGGAGTTGGAAGGAAGTTGCCATGGCCTTAATTATGGTACAGCCCCGGCATTTGCCTGGTGTGAAAATGGGAAACCACGGAAAACCATCTTCAAGGCTGCCGACAGTGGGACTCGAACCCACGATCTCCCGATTACTGGATACTGGCAGCACTTAAGCGACAGCAGCTATCGAGCTCGGTAGGTTTCCCATTTTCACACCAGGCAAATGCTGGGGCTGTACCTTAATTAAGGCCACGGCCGCTTCCTTCCAACTCCTAGGCCATTCCTATCCCATCGTCGCCATAAGACCTATTTGTGTCGGTGCGACGTAAAGCCCCTAGCAAAAAGATAAACGGTAATTACGTCATTGCGACGGATGAACTTTGAGAAAAAATGTATAGTTACAACAGTATTTTATGTACAGAGTCCTAGACCACTTGCAATAGGTTTTTATACAATAGCAATAAAAAATCTTACGACTTTCTAAGTCTTAGCCTAGAAAAAAGAAAAAGAAAGGGGAACAGTTTCAGAAGAATTAAGTGAGAAAGTCTGCAACAGGGAAGGTCGGAGAAGGAAGGGGCGGAATCACAACACTGGGAATCGTTCGTAAACAACTAGATGAAGTACCACAGTTTTCAAAAGTTTACTTGCCGAATGGTTTGTTTAAACTGAACTCCAGGCCCACATTTTAGAACTCAAGCCTCAACCGAAGATACATTATCTTAGTTTTCTTAACAAGTCAAGAGAAGTACTGAATTTAAATACCTGTACATAATATGAGAGGCGCTTGCTCATAAAAGAAAAGAAATATAGTGTAAAACTATGTCCGCATAATAAAGTCCGTGGGGCAAAATAACAAAATCATAACACTCTCACCCAATATTGTTGGAGTAGCAGAATTTTCCAGTGATGTAACTAGGAGCAGGTAAGACGACCCTCCAACCTCACTCGGTGTCAGTGCTGGACTGAAGACCGAGCGGTCGGGGTGAAGTATTTCTAGGGCGAAGGAAGGTTCTTGAAACACAATAAACTTCGAGAAACAACACATAGTGAGTGACGTAAGACACGGGCAATAGCAAATAGCAGTTCAGTACGTAGCAGCATGTTGAGTGAGTCAAGCGATGTGCGAAGCAACAGCCGGCCGTACAAAGGCAAATAGGTAAGTGCTCGTTACAATTCTATCGTTGTCAATTATTGATTCCTCGAATCTCCTTTTTGGAACTTGTTTCTGCCTTTATGTACTTATATATCCTTCTAGGTTACATTTTATTCTGTTGGGTCACGTCCCATATTTCGCCCATTGATCCGTTCTTCCGATTTTAATAGTTGTGTGGATTTCAGTAAGGTAATTTTATTTCAAAATCGTGTATGTCCAGCAACTTATTAAAGAATCATTTCATAAGCTATTGTCACAGGATCATGTAAGAGACATCACTGTGATTATAATCTAATCTACGACGGTAACTGAATGTCCAACTACTTAATCAAAAATTCTTTGACAAACGTGGAATTGAAGGCAGATAACTTTGTAAGGCCTTTTCTTCTCTTTCCTTCATCGTATTTAATCTGAGTCTACCTGATCTTCCCGCTTATTTCGAATTTCTTAAATGAGGTACGCTCGTTTTTTGTGTGTGTAGAAATACGTTAATCGGGAAGTGAATTGCAAGAACAAAGTGTGCAATTTATTTAAAGAAACTGATAATTCTTAAAGATTCATTTCATAAGCTGTCAGGAGAATGATTTAAGAGACATCACTGTGATTGTAATCTAATCTAACGAGGTCATTCTGTACTCTTTCTATCACTAGGCACAGTTCCATTAGATGAGTACATTCCGATTATTGTTGGAAGCTCTCTATGATCTACACTTGTGTTATTTCGTTCTGTGAAATCAGCTCATCATATGCATATTCGTTTCCGAAATATTCCCAATGGTAGTTTCTGGTGATTCACACCTAAGGTCATTTTCGTTCAAAGTAGCGTAAATAAACTGTTTTGAAATTCACAATCATTTCAAAGTATGGAACGAAGTTCCCTGACTACGTGAGTTTTGGAGCAAGCAACCCGTGATCATTGTGGTCCTAATATTACATGACTGGCCGTATTAGAGGAAATTTTCCTTCATTTCCCACTTTAGAGCAAGGAAGCAGGGATGATAAATATCTCCAAAGCAATGCCCGGTTATTCCCAGTTATGTACTCAAATAATAATACATATGGTAGGTCAGGTTTCACAGTTAACCACGTTTTTAAGACACTGTTCGTACACAAGTATACGAACTTTTTTTGGCCGCAATGTCTAGGATCTTGAAAATAAATCCGAAACAGCTATCTCTATCAGAGATTCTTATTTTAATATATCTTTGTCTGCTAATAAGTTCCACAACGTTATATTAATCTGGCAAGCCTTTAAGTATTATTCAACAGAGTTACGTAATGAAACAAGATATATAATGAAAACTTTTAGAAGAGATATTCCTTAATGCTTTTACTTAATTTAAGGAACCGAATGTTACGACCTGAATTAGCAGTTTTATTGTAGAGATACAGCTAAGATGTTATAAGGTAGAATCTCCCAGATTTCTGAAGTTAATTTCAACAATAAAACCTTATAGCAGCACTGCACGGTGTTAGAACGTTCACGGTACTGAAGCAATTCTGGCTCCAGATAAAAAGCAGAGATTCACAAACTTGGGCGATTGCGGAGTATTTAGCATTTTTACAGCAGAGAAGCACCCGTGCTGCTAACGGCGCTGGTAGAAGTGTACCATGTGCTGGAAAGTGCAGTCCATCACTTACATCTTTCCTTTGGCTTGTTTTCTGCTTTGTAATTCTCATTCCCTGAAAGTATAGTCTGTTTAAAAAATAAAATATCGTAATGAAATGTCGTATTGCTTTGTTGCTGTTCATGTAAATTAAGATAAAGAACATTGTCGTTGTAGCTTCAGTTATAGGACTTGAGATATCGTGTTTAAAACTCATGTCGAAGCAGTACTTATAATATGTGTAGCTGTAGTGTTTGTAATTGTGTATGTATTTCGTTTGAATATGGGATATGGAAGATTTAGGTCAAGGACTGTAGGTTACATATCATAGTAGCTCTTTCCACGCGCACCTCCAGTGCAACATTGTAAGTGAAAGAGAGTGGGAATATGGATTTTCTGGTGATTTAAATCATTTTATTAAACAATATATACAGCTAAGACATAAAAGCTAAAATAATGGACGCAATTAAAAACAGATTAACATGTTCCGTTCAATCAAGTGGACATTATCACGCCCCTTAGATCACAAGTGTTATACAAATACTAGCGAATGTACCCGTGCTTCGCTACGTTATTCTACACTGTATTCGAATATCGAAGTAAATAGTGTACATGCAGTAAATAAGATTGTTTTAAAATTGCATGTCTCTTAGCGTTATCCGAGAAAGAGCATGGGGAGGTCCCCGTACGTTGTTTCCAATGTAAAGTGTTTGTTACGGATTTGTGATATAACGGCAGGCTCACTTGCCTACTGACATTCACATTCGTGTTGGGAAGTTTACATTATAATTGCAGGCCCCATTGCCTACTACGCGGACAGAATCGATTTGGAGAGTTTTCGTTAAAATGGCAGCCCCTTTCCTACTTCCAGACAGATTACAGTTGAGGAGTTTCTATTATAATGGCAGGCAATTACCCTACTATCACTCGAAATTGAGTTGTGCAGTTATCATTATAATGCCAGGCCCATTTTTCTACTGCCAGCCAGCTTACTGCCAGTCACACCAAGTTGGTGAGTTTCCATCAAAATAGCAGGCCACTATGCCTAATGCCAGTCACATTTTAGATGAGGACATTTCTTTATAATGGCGGGCACCCTTGCCTACTGCCAAACACAATCGGGTAGGGGAGTTTTAAACAAAACTGCATGCTCACTTGCCTTCTGCAAGCCAAATCGAGAAGGGAACTATTCATTACAATTGTAGGCCTTCCTTACTAATGACAGTTACACAGGAGTTGGAGAAGGAACCCTTTCCTACTGCCAGTCAAAGTCGGTGTGGGGAGTACTGATTACAATAGCAGACCCATCCTTTCTCTATCGCTAAAAATCGACATCAGTGAATATATATAGATCGACATACGAAAGTACATGCGTGTTTACAATATTGAAGACCGTCATTTACAGATTAACTGCTACTAAACGTACGTCATATCGACAAAGGATTATACCAAAAGACACGCCGGATTTAGTGGCCTAAATGGCTGGTCCTATGATATGTCATCTATTCTTGGGTCAGATTGAGTTAGAAACCTGGAACAGGGTAAAGGTTTTGTAAGATTATCTCACATTACATTACTTTTCGGATAATTATGTTACAGCTACATACATAGCATTTGGCTCACATATGGCTACTGGGTAGGTCAATTTTCGTGAAGAGTTTGATGATTCTGTATTTCATATAAGTAATTGAAAGTATGAATTATGCATGTGAAAATTAAAAATTGACTTAACATCGATTAATAGAGAAAAATCAAACGTAAAAAGGATACAGATACGGCAAAAAGTCATAAGACGAAGGTTGTAGATCATTCCAAATTGAACGGAGATTGTGCAATCCGTTATGTGATAGGAATTTCCGAAGGTCTCCACCATCATTAAAATTGCCTGCATATTTCGATATATTCTTCGGGGATAAAAAGTGAAAAATTTAATGATCTAGGATGTTTTCTGTTCGTTACAGGCTAAAACGTATAATTTTGAAAATTTCAATTATCTTCTCTTTCTTCTGGCAGACTATGCCGCAATCTGGATTTGGGGCGAGGCGGGTAAAAATTAGGACTTTCAGGAAACTAAACCAAAAATTATGGAGATGGTCATTATTACCCCTTAAATGGACAGCTGTACGAAAATTTCGCCAAAATAGTCAGTGTAGAGGCACACAGTCGTAACGATTTGATTTATATAGATAAGGAATCTGCTCCATGTAAAACAACTTTTGGGCTATGTCCGCTGGACTTAACCTGCAAAAGTGACCATTCACGATATCTCCCTTATTAATCCTCCTGACGAAAAAATGCACATGAAAAAAAAAGGTTTAGAGGTGGAATTCCATCACGTTTGGTCGATTTCCAGCCAGGTTGGTCTTGTTCTGTACATATTGTGGAAGAGTAAAATCACCATTTCGGTTCCCTATAAACCGCCAGTCCATTCCGGAACATGAAATGTTATTTACGTTTAAAACCTACCTTTGGACAGGTGGATGCTAAATATAAATTTTGGTTCGAATGTCTTCAGTAGTTTTCAAGTTGTAAGGAATAGGCTCACAGCTGCGCACCCCTAAACGCACGGCCAACTCGCCCGGTGTCCCAGAAAATGTTCGGCTCGCCAGGTGCAGGTCTTTCGATTTGACATCCGTAGGTGACCTGCGCGTCGTCGTCGTGATGAGGATGAAATGATATAGACAACACCTATACCCAGCCCCGTGCCAGAGAAATTAACCAATAATGGTTAAAATTCCCGACCCTGCTGGGAATCGAACCCGGGACCCCTGTGGCCAAAGGCCAGCACGCTAACCATTTAGCCATAGAGCTGGACGTCTGGAGTGTAATGTATGACTTTCCAACGGTCTACAACGGTTTGCCGATATTAGGCAAAATGTAATAGACCTTGAGTGCGAATGCACTGAAGTAATGCAATACAATTGCCATTACATTATTTACAGACCTCGCATAAGGCCACAGCGGGTTCCTTCCCACTCATAGCCCTCTCCTATCATATCGTCGCCAAAAGACTTATCCTTATCGGTGCTACTTAGAGCCAATTGTAAAAAATATCCTGTATCACTACACGGCCACCAATTTAGTGAGTTGTTACAAAAACTAGAAAACAGTGGAAATCCACTAATAAAAATCGTATGAAAATACGAAATAGACGAAGAACCTACAAGAAAATGACTGCTGTGAGACGGGTACTATAAGACCCACCCTAAATTAGGACCCAACTCTACTCACCTTATTAAGGCTACGGCAAATCTATCAAAACTTGCAAATCCTCTGCTCTCCCCTCGCAGTACGGAAAATGTGATTTCACGGCACTACAATAACAAAAAACAAAACAATAAAAACGTACAGGCCATTGCGTGACTCCACAACACAAAATGTGGTATAGCCAGAAGTGTGAGTACTTCAACATTTCAACATACACCATTAAAGTTAAGCAATATTCACCTCTTGGATGGGTGACCACTCAATTTTTACACTGGTATTAACAATGAAAATCACACTCCGACCACAAACGCATGAACGTGCTTAGTAAAAGTGGCCTTTGAGTCGTAAGTTATGAGTTGATCTCCTGCAATAGTAAATGCGCTTACGCACATCGGAGCAATATTCACCATGGCAACCCTTCGGATGACTGACCATTTTCTGATAGCGCACGCTGGCTGTCTGTAACACAAGTAATCTCCGTCAACTAGAATGATTACTACAAACGGTCAGATCCTGTGAAAGGTTCGGCACGAGCATGAAAAATGCAAGTTATAAACAAATAAAGAAGAAAAACACGTCGTAAGCCGGGTGTGAAAATAGACATCCTCCTTCATGTCCTCCTCCCGGTCAGGAATAGGGTACGGGGAAATAATATTAAAGAGAGGTTAGAAATGGACACAGCCCTGACCTCTATGTTGGGGCAGCAAAGCTTCTTTAGGAGAGCCCAGAGAATGTTTCATTTCATTTGTCTTCCTGTATTACTTAAGAATGTAGAACGTATTTGTTACGGCTATGTATTGAAATTGTTGTGGAAGTAACTTACCTTGGCGTTGAAATTTCATAAAGAAACCGAGTAATGTACAAAGAATAAATAAGTTTCGGAATACATTCTCCCGCGTTTTCTTGTTACGTACGGATTTAGTCCTAAAATACAATAGAAAAATCTAAGTGTTTCTCTGCTGGCCCCGTGATATAGGGGTAGCGTGCCTGCCTCTTACCCGGAGGCCCCGAGTGCGATTCCCTGCCAGGTCAGGGGCATTTACTGGATCTGAAGGCTGGTTCGAGGTCCACTCAGCCTACGCGATTTGAATTGAGGAGCTATCTGACGGTGAGATAGCGGCGCCGGACTATGAAGTCAAGAATAACGCGCGAGAAGATTCGTCGTTCTGACCACACGACACCTCGTGATCTGCAGGACTTCCGGCTGAGCAGCGGTTGATTGGTAGGCCAAGGCCCTTCAGGGGATGTAGTGCCTGTTGTTTTTAAAAGTAATTTGCCTTCTTTCTTAATCCGTTTACCGCCATGGGTTAGTTTTTCCCTCGGACTGAGTGAGGGATTCCACCTCAAGGGCAGTGTCCTGGAGCGTGAGACTTTGGGTCGGGAATACAGCTAGGAAGGAGGATCAGTACATCGCCCCAGGCTGTCTCACTTGCTATGCTGAACAGAGGTCTTGTGGGGTGGGGGGTGGGGGAAGGAAGGTTGCAAGGGCTAGACAAGGAAGAGGGAAGGAAGCGGCCGTAGCATGACTTTAGGTACCATCCCGGCATTTGCCTAGAGGAGAAGTAGGATAACACGAAAAACCACTTCGAGGAATTCTGAGAGGGAGATCGAGCCCCCCTCCACTCATTTGACCTCCCGAGGCTGAGGGAAAACCGTTCAAGTCCTGATACCACTTTCCAAATTTCGTGCAGAGCCGTGAATCGAATCTGGGCCTCCGTAGGTGGCAGCTAATCACACTAAACACTAAACCACTGAGGCGGGACAGATGTAATTTGTAATAACAGATTTGCTTTAAAATCACTTCTTCTCCATGCTGTATTTTAGCAACCGTCAGTACAATTTTTCAGGAACTGATAGAAAGAGAAATGTGAATTTTCGACCATATATTTTGGAAATAATCTTGAGTGCAGATAAGCAAAATTATGTACCTAGGTACAATAGATTCTTATTATTTTTCTGCCGCTTTTCTCATCCCTGCGAGGTCGCGGGTGCGAACTGTGTCCCACAAGTGGGCTTAGCCCTATTTTACGACCGAATAACCTTCCTAACGCCAAGCCTATGTATATACATTTATTCACTATTGCGTGTTTCTGTGATGGTTGTTAGTATGGTAGGTTGTGTGAATATGAGGAGGAGTGTGTAGGGACAACTAGAAACACCCAGTCTCCGAGCCAGAAGAATTAATCCGACGGGAATAAAATATCCGACCCGGACGACAAGCGAACTCGGGTCTCTCCGAACCGATAGCCTCAATGCTGAACATTCAGTCGTGGAGTCGGACCTAGGTCCAACAGATTGTAAGATACTAACTTGAGTTTTGAAAAATTGACACAAATTTTGTTACACAGAATAAGTATATGCATTATTTGCCTGCACGTAAATCTATTGCAGTTCAGAAGATAACTTCTTTAGTCAGACAGGCTCAAGTAAGATGAGTAAAACAATTGTAAGATCTCGAGCCGATAGTCTCAGATATACATTTGAATTTTTAGTGAGTTTTCAGTTGTTTTACTTAGAGGTATTTTGAGGTAGAAAAATGAAAATTAGGAGAAACGAAAATACGGCCTATGTAAGTTACTGAAAAAAAATGTTACTGAACACAATCAATTACTGACCTCATTTAAAAGATGTGCATTCCTCTGTTGGATGAGTTGGCTACGTAAATCGGGCCACTCAGCAGTGAGTGTGCACTCGGGATATAGTAGATTAAAACTCCATTGCCAACAGACCGGAAGATGGATTACTATGGTTTCCTATTTTCACACCAGGAAAATGTGCCTTAATTAAGGCCACGGTCGCTTTCCTCCAAGTCCTAACACTATCCTATCCGACCGTCGATATAAAACATGTCTGACGCGGTACGACGACATAGAAACAAATCTATATATATAAAACTAGCAAGATACCCGTGCTTCGCTACGGTATTATACTGAAATTTATAATTGAATGCTTATTGTTTTAGATATATAATCCGACGAAATTCGCGATCTGACTCATTTTCTGCGAGAATCCACCAAAATTCCCGATCTAACTGGTTTTCTATTATTTTACGGCACGTTTCCTCCCATTTTTCAATCTTCCTTTCCAGCAATCGATTTCGTACTTCCCGGGCTAGGCTCAGGTATTCCTCCCGGTCAGATGGGTCCCTAAATCTTTGCCATCTTTTCCTATAATCATTTTTAATATCGATAAAATCCTTCAGGAGATCCGACGTGGTTTCATATTGGGTGCCTTGGCGGCACTGAACCCGCGGCCGGACTGCATTCTTAGTCATTACCCGTCCAGGAGCCGTTTCCCGCGCGGTCCGCACATTTGACGACGGTCCGGATTATTATTATTATTATTATTATTATTATTATTATTATTATTATTATTATTATTATTATTATTATTATTATTATTATTATTATGTGTTGCTGGAATGGCTGATGACAGGGAAAACCGGAGTATCCGGAGAAAAACCTGTCCCGCCACCGTTTTGTCCAGCACGAATGTCACATGGAGTGACCGGGATTTGAACCACGGGACCCAGCTGAGAGAGGCCGGCGCGCTGCCGCCTGAGCAGCGGAGGATCCTTATAAGTACATTAATAACAGCTAAAATCAATTGGTCTCACCTACTTCTACACCCCACCGCCGTTAAGTTTATTTACCGCCACCCCCCCCCCCCAAAAAAAATTAAAATAATGCTTGTTTCTTTATGTTTAAGGGAGATTCCAAACACCAATGTTCACGTCTATTACCTTCAGTTTTGAGATATCAGTATCCCAATAAAAATAATTTACTTTCTGCACTTCATATCACAATACTCCCTCCCCCGCCAAGTGAATTTTCCCGCAAAAAATACTTGTTTCTTTAATAGTAAAGGATCTCCTTAAATACCAATGATCACGACTCTAACTTCTTCAGTTTTTGATTTATGTGTCCTCATGAAAGGAATTCAACTCCTTTACACTCCTGCCCTCCAAGATGGTTTCCCCTCCAAAACGCGCTTTTCTTTGTTTTTAAAGGAGATCCAAATACGAATGTTCACGTCTGTAACAACTTTAGTTTTTATTAGATGTATGTATTCTCATACAATTAAGCCAATTAATTTTTCAATTCTTCCCCCCCCCCCCCCTTCATTGGATTTTCCGAGAATACGTGTTTCTTTACTTTTAACGCAGATTGCAAACATCAAATTTCACGTCTGTAACGTCTTCATTTTTGTGATATCAGTAGCCTAATTAAAAGAATTCAGCACCATTTTCAGTCACTTTTACCACCCCCCTCCACCCAAGTGGTATTTCCGAAAACTAAAAACACACGTTTCTTTATGTTTAATAGAGATAAAAAATACCTCACTTCTGTAACATGTTAAGTTTTTTTAGATATACTGTAAAAATTCTCATTTTAAAATTTCACCCCTTTTGAGTTCCCCTTAAGTGGAGTTTCCAAAAACAAATCACCTATGTTTATTTACATTTAGAGGAGATTGCAAACACCCACTTTTTACGTCTGTAACATTTTACGTTTACAAGATATTCTGTAGATATAGTCTTTAAAAATAATTACCCCAATTTGTCACTCCTGTTTAACCGCCATTAATTGGATTTCCCAAAAATTAAGAATTACGTGTTTCTTTATTTTTAAAGAAGATCCCATATACAAATTTTCAGTTCTGTAGTATCTTTCGTTTCTGAGATATATGTATCCCCATTAAAGGTATTCAACCCATTTTTCACCCCTTTTACACCCCTCCTATTAAGATTTACAGGAAACAAAAAATACGTGTTCCTTTATTTTTAGAGGAGATTCTAACTACCAATTTTTACATCTGTAAATTTTAAAGTTTTAAGAAGTAGACACACTCATTTTAAAAAATTCACCCCCCTTTCCACCCCCCAATATTTAGATTTTCCAGAAACGAAAAAAATGCGTGTTTCTTTACTTTTAAAGTAGATCCAAAATACCAATTTTCAGGTCTGTAATATCTTCAGGTTCTGAAATATAAGTAGCCTCATTAAAGACATTCAACCCATTTTTCACCCTTTTACACCCTTCCTATTGGGATTTTCCGAAAACAAAAGAATACGTGTTTCTTTATTTTTAAAGGAGATTCTAAATACCAATTTTTACATCTATAAACTTTAAAAGTTTTGAGATATAGATACACTCATTTTAAAAATCACCCCCTTTTCACCCCCCCCCCATTAATTGGATTTTCCACAAACAAAAAATGCGTGTTTCTTTATTTTTAAAGGAGATCCCAAACACCAATTTTCAGGTCTGTAATATCTTCAGGTTCTGAAATATAAGTAGCCTTATTAAAGGCATTCAACCCATTTTTCACCCCTTTTCACTCCTCCTATTGCGATTTTCCGAAAACAATAAAATACGTGTTTCTTTATTTTCAATGAAGATTCTAAATACCAACTTTTACATCTATAACCTTTAAAAGTTTAGAGATATAGATACACTCATTTTAAAATATAACCCCCCTTTTCACCCCCCCCTTAATTGGGTTTTCCAGAAACAAAAAAATAAGTGCTCCTTTATTTTGAAAGGAGATCCCAAACAACAATTTTCAGGTCTGTAATATCTTCAGTTTCTGAGATATAAGTAGCCTCATTAAAGGCATTCAACCCATTTCACCCCCTTTTCACTCCTCCCATTGCGATTTTCCGAAAACAAAAAATACGTGTTTCTTTATTTTTAATGAAGATTCTAAATACCAATTTTTACATCAGCAAACTTTAAAAGTTTCGAGATATAGATTCACTCATTTTAAAAATTCACCCCGTTTTCACCCTCCCATTAATTGGATTTTCCAAAAACAAAAAAATACGTGTATCTTTATTTTTAAAAGAGATCAAAAGTACCAATTTTGATGTCTGTAATATCTTCAGTTTCTGATATATAAGTACCGGTATCCTGATTAAAGGTATTCAACCCATTTTCCCCCATTTTCACGCTTTTTCACCCCTCCTATTGGGATTTTCTGAAAACAAAAAAATACCTGTTTACTTATTTTTAAAGAAGATTCGAAATACCAATTTTCACATCTATAAACTTTTAAAGTTTTGAGATATAGATACACTCATTTTAAAATTTCACCCCCCCCTTTTCACCCCCTTACCGAAAGAATATCCAAAGATCCTCTCTTAGCGAGCACCTACATCATAATGTGAATTTATCCCCAAAATTTCATTTCTTTATGTCCAGTAGTTTTGGCTCGGCGCTGATGAATCACTCAGTCAGTCAGTCAGTCAGCACATGCTATTTTATATTATAGATAGATAGCTTGTCCTGACTGACTGATTCATCATCGCCGAGCCAAAACTACTCGACATAATGAAATGCAATTTTGGGGATACATTCATATTAAGATGTAGGTGCTCGCTAAGAGAGGATTTTCGGATATTCCGTCGCTAAGTGGGTGGAAAGGGGGTGAAATTTTAAAATGAGTGTATCTATATCTCAAAACTTTAAAAGTCTACAAATGTAAAAATTGGTATTTAGAATCTTCTTTAAAAATAAGGAAACACGTATTTTTTTTGTTTTCAGAAAAACTCAATAGGACGGGTGAAAAAGGGTGAAAAAGGGGGTTGAGTGCCTTTAATCAGGATACCGGCACTTATATTCCAGAAACTGAAGGTATTATAGACCTGAAAATTGGTGTTGTCATCTCCTTTAAAAATAAAGAAACACGTATTTTTTGCTTTTGGAAAATCCAATTAAGGGGGGGTGAAAAGGGGACGAATTTATAAAATGAGTGTATCTATATCACAAAACTTTTAAAGTTTATAGATGTAACAATTAGTATTAAGAATCTCCTTTAAAAATAAAGAAACACGTATATTTTTGTTCTCGGAAAATTACAATAGGAAGGGTGGAAAAGGATGAAATGTGTTGAATGCCTTTAACGAGGCCAATTATACTTCAGAACCTGAAGATATTACAGACCTGAAAATTGGCATTTGGGATCTACTTTAAAAATAATAAAGAAACAGGTATTTTTCGTTTTTGCAAAATCCAAATAATGGGAGTGAAAAGGGGGTTGAATTTTTAAAATGAGAGTATCTACATCTTAAAATTTTAAAAGTTTACACATGTGAAAATTGGTATTTTGAATCTCCTTTAAAAATAAAGAAACATGAATATTTTGTTTTCGGAAAATCCCAATAAGAGGGGTGAAACAGGGGTTGAATGCCTTTAATGAGGATACTTAAATCTCAGAAACTCAAGATATTACAGACTTGAAAATTGATATTTGGGATCTCCTTTAAAATAACTTTTTCTTGCTTTTGGAAAATCCAAATAATGGGGGCGGGTGAAAATGGGGGGATTTTTAAAATGAGTTTATCTGTATCTCAAAACTTTAAAAGTTTGCACATGTAAAAATTGATATTTAGAAACTCCTTTAAAAATAAAGGAACACGTTTTTCTTTTGTTTTCTGTAAATCCGAATAGGAGTGGTGTAAAAGGGTGAATAATGGATTGAATGCCTTTAATGAGGATACATATATCTCAGAAACTGAAGACATTACAGAACTGATATTTGTATATGGGATCTCCTTTAAAAATAAAGAAACACGTATTTTTGTTGTTTTTGGAAAATCCAATTAATGGCGGTTAAACAGGAGTGACGTATTGGGGTGAATTTTTTTGAAAGAATATACCTACAGAATATCTGAGAAACGTAGAATGTTACAGACGTAAAAAGTGATATTTGGAATCTCCTGTAAATGTAAAGAAACATTGGCGATTTGTTCTTGGAAACTCGTCTTAAGGGGAACTAAAAAGGCGCTGATATTTTAAAATAAGAATTTATACAGTATACCTCAAAAAACTTAACATGTTACAGGAGTGAAAAATAGTATTTTTATCTCTATTAAAAGTCAAGAAACGTGATTTTTTAGTTTTCGGAAATACCACTTGGGTGGAGAGGGCGGTAAAAGTGACTGAAAATGGTGTTGAATTCTTTTAATTAGGCTACTGTTATCTCAAAAATGAAGATGTTACAGACGTCAAAATTTATATTTGTAATCTGCTTTAAAAGTAAAGAAGCACGTATTCTCGGAAAATCCAATAAATGGGGGGGGGGGGGGGGTAGGTGAAAGAATTGACAAATTAATTGACTTAATTGTATGAGAATATTTACATCTAACAAAAACTAAAGTTGTTAGGGCCTACAGACGTGAAAATTGTTATTTGGATCTCCTTTAAAAACAAAAAAAGTCCGTTTGGAGGGGATCATCTTGGGGGGGCGGGAGTGAAAAGGAGTTGAATTCCTTTCATGAGGACACATAAATCAAAACTGAAGAAGTTAGAGTCGTGATAATTGGTATTTAGAAGATCCTTTACTATTAAGGAAACGAGTATTTCTTGCCGGAAAATTCCCTTTTGGGGGAGGGGGAGGAGTGTGAAAGTGAAAAAGTGAATTATTTTAATCTCAAAACTGAAGGTAATGGACGTAGACATTGGTGTTTGGAATCTCCTTTAAACGTAAAGAAACACGCCTTCTTTTAGGTTTTTTTGGGGGGGTGTTAAATAAACTTAACGGCGGTGGGCTGTAAAAGGAGGTGAGACCAATTGATTCTACTGTTCATAATGTACTTATAAGGAGCCTCCGTTGCTCAGGCGGCAGCGCGCCGGCCTCTCACAGCTAAGTTCCGTGGTTCAAATCCCGGTCTCTCCATGTGACGTTCGTGCTGGACAAAACGGAGGCGGGACAGGTTTTTCTCCGGATACTCCGGTTTTCCCTGTCATCGTTCATTCCAGCAACACTGTCCAATATAATTTCATTTCATTTGTCATCCATTAATCATTGCCCCAGAGGAGTGTGACAGGTTTTGGCTGCCGGCACAATTCCTATTGTCGCCGCTAGATGGGGGCTTTATTCATTCCATTCCTGACCCTGTCGAATGACTGGAAACAGGCTGTAGATTTTCGATGTACTTATTCTGATCATGAACCGATCATATTCAATCTTTCCTGGGTTCGTTTTCAAGAGCCATCTTTCCCTTCGGAGAACGTTCTTAGATCACATTAGATTCGCCTGGCATATAAATAAAAATTTAAACATATTTGAAATAAACGATAGGCATGAGATTGACCGTCCAATTTTTGACCTCTATAATAAGGTCAATAATGCACGGAAGTATGTCATTCGTACGGTCAGAAATCCCCCACACTTGCCTACGCGTGACAATGGTGCTGGTCACAATCTCAATGACAATGGCAGCAGATGAAATTTACCGCCAAGTAGCGGTCTTGCATGTTCCTGTTGGGTCCAGAACATCTATAATAATAATAATAATAATAATAATAATAATAATAATAATAATAATAATAATAATAATAATAATAATAATAATAATAATAATAATGTTATGGACCGTCGTCAAATGTGCGGACCGCGCTGGAAACGGGTCCTGGACGGGTAATGACTATAAGAATGCAGTCCGCCCGCGGGTTCAGTACCGCCAAGGCACCCAAGGCGACACCGCGCCGGATCTCCTGAAGGATTTCTTCCATATTAAAAATGCTTATAGGAAAAGATGGCAAAGATTTAGAAACCCAACTGACTGGGTGGAATACCTGGACCTAGCCCGGGAAGTACGAAATCAATTGATGGAAAGAAAGATTGAAAAATGGGAGGAAACTTGCCGTAATCTATTAGAATACGAGTCAGATCGCGAATTTTGGCGGATTTTCTCAGAAAAAGAGTCAGATCGCGAATTTCGGTGGATTATATATAGAAAACAACAAGCATTCAAATATAAATTTCAGTATAATACCGTAGCGAAGCACGGGTATCTTGCTAGTGGCATATATGAATTTAATCTCTGGAACCATTCCCACTTCCTTTAACAATGAGACGTAAACAAGTATCCTATACCACCGATTGAGAAGTTCGTAGTTCGTTTACGGTTTATGATAAACATTAGAACAAGATGAGCATTTATACTGGTGCTTCGTTTTCCCATATTAATCATAGAAAAATTGCCGTAAAAAAGAGTATCTGTGAATTTTACTTACATTCCGCCATTATTCTCCTCACTGCGTTCAACAATATTTTACTGTTTTCTTCCACTGGACAGCAGTTCTCAAATGAACCAAAGTTAGTGCACTCCAAACTTATTTCCAGACACATTGTGTTCGTAGTGCTTTGTACTTAAAAATATGTCATTATATTCTTCTAGCAGACTGCAATTTTTCATATGAACCATCATTAGTGCGTTTTAGTTTCCTTTTGTTGGTAAAATAGAAAAGGATTTTCTCGATTTCTTCTAAAAATAAACAAGTGGGGTGGGAGTTGCATTCAACAAACTTTTAAAATGTGTGGTTAATATGGACAGTTCTTTTTCTGCTTGAATTCTATACAACGTGGTGTTTTTAAATTATGCCAATTATAAGGATTCGATGCGCATTTCACTCTTTGTTATTTTAAATTGAAAGGCTTATGCACCTCCAGTAACAACCCCAGCTTTCCAAAACGAAGTACAAGTTCGCTTCACATCAATAGTCCTTATTACGTAAAAGCTTCTC